>NC_089979.1:41681774-42894274 GCF_036417845.1 Apteryx mantelli
AAATGAACTCTTTTTGCTGCTAGAGTTGAATTCTTTAGAGTTTTCAGTTTACATTTTGAACTTACTTTTTTGGTTTTCTGGAAGTACAGTTCTGGAAAAGCATGAAACCAGTATGCCAACTGTGAGATGTAGAAAAACTTCATTTGAAACCTGTACAATAAAGCAAGAATTGAAAAATACTACCTTTTATAAATGAATTCAACATGTTTCAGAAGCTTTCCAGTAAACATATTTAATCACTATCTCTAAGGAAGGAATAATACAGATCTTTACTGCCAGCCAACACTATTCTCAAAAGTAAGATTTCCAAAAAATAAAGTAATTAAGAGAAATAAATAAAACTTGTAAAAACCTCATCTTTAAATAACGGCCTAAAGAAAGCAGACTTTGTAAGCTACAAATTGATAGATAATCAATCTCCATCAATACAAACAAAAATATACCAGTGACTAGTTTCACAGACTACTTAGTCTATGCAGATTGCACATGATAAACCCTATGTTTAAAATGTCTGACACCTCCCCACCCCCACCAATCCTTTAAAGAAGGGGCCTTACGGAACCAGAGTGTGCGGGTAGTCCCTCCACAGAGAGGTAGGATCTGATATATAGTTCTCCTGAAAAAGCAAAACAAAAACCAAAAGTCAAAAAAAAACCCCAAACACACAATGTTCCTACTTCCTAGTCATAAATAATGAAAGTATATATACACACACACACGCACGCAAACACACAAGTAAAAGCTGCAGACTATTCCATTTACAAAAGAACAGATGAATTGGCTTAAAAAAAGACCCAAACAAAACACATGCTCATTCAAGAAAAGAGTGTCCTTATGAGATGGAGGTTATTTCAGCATCACTACAGCTGCAAGTTTTCCCTTGTAAACTGTCAATAAGCTTAGAGTAAAACTAAGAGGAAGAAAGTTTTTCAGAAAAAAAAGTCATTATGATGCAGAAAAATTCACATTCTTCCCTTTTTTGAAACTCAAACTTCCATCATCAGTAGAAAATGAAGTCTGAGTTAAATAACAAGTTACTACAAGGGAAAAAAAAAAGTTATTAGCTTACAGCGAATCAGGTACCCCCCCTCAACAAGTATCTATGCATGTGGGGACATGAGATGGCTTACCCCTTTCCCACTGAGAGCAGAAAGTCTCCTTGCATTTACACCATGGGGTAAGCTCATACACATACAGCCACTAGAGAAGAGTATGTAACCTGAAAGTTCAGTCACCTTAACCTATAGCAACCTGCCCATGCACCCATTCCCTAGGCTACCAAAACTCTGTGCATGATTTTTTTTTTTTTTAACTTTTTATGATAATAAACCAACACAGAACAACTACAGAGAATGAAGTACCATAATAGACATATGATAATAAAGTCATGTTTAACTTTATTAATAATTTGTTTGAATGGGAAACCCAATTAAATCAAGCTAAACAACAGTGACAGCTCAGGTTTTATACTCAGTTATGATGAAGAATTAAACAGAATTTTGCATCTTGTCTCTAATCTAATACTAAAAGAGAGCTGAAAAACAAGTAAGTCATTATCATAAATAAATGTAACTTTTAAAATATTATACTATAAACACAAGAGAGAGTATACTTACAGAGACAAGAATACTTGTGCCCCAAACACAGGAGAAAAGGTAGAATGCGCTAAGTTGCCCAGATTCATTGAACTTGCTATGCTTTGTTTTTGAAAAGTGCATTTTCCTGTTAATTTTCTAAAATGAAAATCCAATGTTATTTATATGCTTTAGCATTTAACAGTTAAAAGTTCTAATACAGTTAAAAGCGTCAATGTATGTTTTAACAGCTAAAAGTTTTAATGCAAGTTTACTTCTAACAGTCATAAAATCTAATTAAAACCTGACAATTATTGTAATGAAATTAATATTTTGTACTTACATCCAGCACATACTCCTGAATAATAGCATGTATGATTATTGCTACAAGCATGTAAAAGAAAATTGTAGCCAAATCCTTGATGCCATAATGATAGAGAGAGATTGTTTCTGCAGATTGTTCTTCTAAAAGAAAAAAACAGATTTAACTGTCAGGTGCTGACACAGTTTAATCACTAATAAGTTTGTTTCTCAAACTGAAATCTTTCAGACAGAAGATACCTGTTCTGCTGACAACAAACTGAAGTCAAATTAAACCAGCACCATGAGCTAGGTCACTGGACAAAGCTTACTGTAATCTTCTCCATCACATCACAAACTAAACTTGTTTCTGGAAAGATGTACTATAAAAATGAAAACTTAATTGCACTTTGGCAGCTTGTCCAAGTGCATTGAAATGGGACTATAAAATTATGTTAAATTATCGCACACATTCACCCCTTTGACTAGTAAATATGGTCACTTGCAAAACCAAAATAAGAATTAACATGAACTTATATAGCAGTCAGATAGGGTTTTAGTTCTAATGATGAATCCAACAGAATAGAAACATTTTCACTAAACTGATTTTGTTAAAACAGAGTTTTACTGGAAATAGTTTAAAGTGAAATCCTTGAAAACTACTTAATATCTATTCAAACGAAGTAATTCACCTGACCCTCCATTTAGAAAATACAGCTAAACTGCATGACTAAACTCCTGCAAGACACATACCTGTGGCAGGAATGGTAACATTATACTGAAGTGTAACAAAAATGACAGCTGCTTTTGCTGTAATCTGAAAAAGAAACAACAGTGTTATTTCACTGAAATAAACTATATTAAACTGAAAACATTTGCCCTTGGTCTTAGTACCCTTCCCCAGCCTGCCTTCCCCCCCTAACAAACAACTCCCATTATCACATCACTCATCTGACCTTCTAAAGGTAGAACAGACTGCACAATCTCTATAGGTTTGTTTACAGACCTACATTCTCCTGAACAAAATATCATCAAAAATTCTATTTACGGACAGTCTTTACCACAACATTAAAATGATATGCAATTCTATGCAATTCACTGCAATTCTTTCTCCAATGCACACTACTAATCTATTAACAGCACGAACAATAGCCTGTAATACTTGGACCATGACGGACACAGCAGGGTCTCAGAATAAACTTCATTTAAAATTACTTATAATTGATACTATAAAACCCCCAATAAATAAGCAGCAGCACAAGTTCCTATCTGTCAGTAAGTATCAATTAATTTTCAAGTTTAAAACAGCTTTGGGGAATCCTAATGAATATCACAAATCAACATGTCTTATCAGAGAAGATAAAAACCCCCCAAGATCTCCAATATTTATGATCTGACCTGTTTCTCATTGCTATATAAAACTAGCATCCTTGCTGTATTTATAGAATTGACAAGAAATATCCTTAGGAATCTTGAAAGAATAATTTGGATATCTGAAGGTAATTTCTAGGTTACTACCTGCATTTGCTATCATCTACAAGAAATGAGGTTTTACTTCTTTTTTTTTCTTAGTGCTTTGTAAACAAGCCCCAGATTTCTCCATCTCGGATTTCTCTGAATATAGAGTGTTCATTCCATATAACTTCACAGAATCCAACTAGTTTGCCTGAATTACTTAAGCTGCCTAGGGCTTCCTATACGGTCAAGGGAGCCTTCAGAAGACAAGCCAAAGCACTTAGTTGATTCCAAATTGCCATTTGAAGGCTCTGTAAACTATGCACAGGGTCCTAATTCAGTCCATAAGTCAGGCAGTATAAATACCATGCCAACGTTAAGCACAGTGGGTAATTTCCTAGTCCTATATCAAAACGTTTCAAAAATCACAACAATCTGTTCAGCCAGAGCATATATGTACCACCAAAAATATGCCCCTTCTACCAGAATAGATTTCATGCATGGGTAGAACCCCTCCCAAAACTTCAATATTACCACAATTAGTATGCATTGTAAGACACAAGTAAATAAAATGTAAAAGCTTAAGCTCATGAGGTCTCATTTCCCAGAAAACCACCTTATAAGGGCTGTCTTGGTGATTTTTGATAATAAAACACAAGCACAACAGCTTTCTTAGTCTGGCCTGCTTGTTATTTTCTCTCTGTATATTTCAACTATTGTTAAAACAAAACAAAAAACTCCACTGCCCTCTAATGCTGAACAGTACCAAAACCTGGATAAAATTACCCTGAAAAACATCCACAACTCTTTAGCCCAATGGCTAAAATACGGAAATGCCTACAGGTAATGACAGCCTACCAGAAACACTTGAGTAGCAAAAACAGAAGCGTCTGGCTTTGATGAGATACCACTAAGGGCATTTCGGAAAACACACCCATAATTACCTTTTGGGTTCCCTCAGTAAGTAACTGAAAAGAGCCAAAAAGGAACGTTTTACTTCAGCAATCAAGCTCAGCTTTTTATTTTCTTATTTTTCCTGTCAGTTCACCGACTTTTAGGGTCACGTAGGAAGAGCTTCAGCTCGCGCACACCACACCAGGGGCCCACGAGGGGCGCCGGGCCCGCGCAGCGCGCCCGGCCACGGCGGCGCCAGGCCCGGGCCCGCCACGGAGCCGCACTCCCCCCACGCACCTCCGGCACCGCGCCGCCGCCTCCCTCAGGACCGGGCGAGGGGGGCTAACGACAAAAAACGACTTTTATCACCGGAGAGCGCCGTGAGGCAGCGTGCCGCCTCCCTGAGGCGCCGGCTCGGCGGCGGCCGGGGTGGGGGGGAGGGGGCCGCCGCGCGCCTCGCCCCCGGCGCGCGGCCACCCCCTCCCCGCCCCGCCTTCGCTCCCAGGTGCGCGCGCGCGGGGGGCTTTGTGTACACGTCACCGTTTGTTTCCCTTCCCCGCGCCGAGGGCGGGGGGGGGGGGGCCGGGACCGCGCCGCTGCAAGGCCTCACGGGACTTGTAGTGCCGCCGCGGGCCAGCTGGGCAGCACACAAAGAGCAGGGATCGTCTTTCGCGGCAGGGCCTCGCCTCCCCCTTCCCCCCGGCGCTCGCCCAGGTCCGAGTGCGGCCGCACACTCCTCCCCCTCCCCGCCGGCCGCCGCCGCGCTCCGACTGCCACGTAACCCCGCCGCCTGCAGGAACTGCCCGCCGCGGCCGAGGCCGGGGGAGGAAGCGCTATTCTCCGCTCCGCGGCTCCCGCCAGCCGCGGCCTTCCGTCGCGAACTCCGAGGGGGCGAGCGCGCTGGACGCCCGCTCCTCGCGGCGCCCCGGGGCAGCCGGGCTCCCACCGGGCACAACAGGAGAAGAGGGCGTCCCCGGAGCGGCCGGGCCGTGGCACCGCGGAGAAGCCACGGAGAAGGGGCCCGACGCCCGCGCTGGGCCAGGCCCTGCGCCCGCATGCCAGGGCGCGGGGGGGCCGAGGCCTCACAGCCCGCGGAGGGCGTGGGCTAACGGGCAGGTGCGCCCGGAGACACGGGCAGAGGAGGGGCCGAAGCGCTCCTCTGCCCGCCCGCATCGGGCACACGCACAGCGCAGGCGATGCCGCGGGGCCCCCGGGCGCGACGGGGCCCGGCCCCCCCGGGCGCCTCACCTCAAACATGAGCCCCAGCAGGAAGATCATAGCCACGCAGGACACGATGTCCGCGTGATTCTGCACGATGAACTCGTGGCTGAGTACGGGCGGGTTCTTGTTGCTCTTCTTGCGGATCGCCATGGCGGGCAGCGAGCTGGGCGCCGCTACTGCCAGCACAGCTCCTCTCGCCGCGGTTAGGAAGGGGCGGAGGCGGCCGCCGCCGCGCCGCCCCGCCCGCCCGCGGCGCCAGCGCCGCTTCCTCTCCCGCCCGGCCGCAGAGAGCAGCCCCTCGGCGGGCCGCGGCGCCCTGCAGCGCCCCCTGCCGGCCGGCGGCGCCCGCCCCGGCGGGGGGAGGCGGGGCGCCCGCGGAGGGGCGGGGCCTGGCACGGCCCGGCAATTCAAACCGGCCAATGGCGGCGCGGCGCCTCGCTGCTCCCGCCCCCGCGGGGCAAGGGGGCGGGGCCGGCGGAGCTCCCGCCCGGCGGCGGCGGAGGCGGCCGCATAGGGCCGGGCCGGGCCGGGCCTGGCCTGGCCTTGCCAGTAGGCGCCGCGGCGCGAACTGGGCCCGGGGCGCCCGCTTTCCCGTGGGTTATCGGAGCAGACGGGTGGCTCCAGGGCCAGGATTTTTATTTTAGGCTCTCGGCAGCTGGAAGTTGAGCTCGGAAAGGGTGCAATTAGGCAGCTATGCTCATCAGGGTCATTATCGTCGCGGCCAACGGGCAGCCACAAAGTGTAGCTTTTGCGGCGCGAGCAGCCTCGTGCCTTACAGCCCCGTGTGTTTAAATTCTCATGCAGAAATAACCAGAAGAAGTTACCCTAGAAACAATGACAAAAAATCCAGTAAGAAAAGTTACCCAGGTACAAAGGAAGAAAGGCTAGAGGGGAAGTACAGAAGGAAGAAGAGACATTAAAAGGGACTCGAGCCAGGGATAATAAAATAGCAGGCTGTTGTTACATTGAAACGGATGAAGGAAAAAGGCTGAGAAATCAGCCCAAGGGCAGAAAACATCCAGGCCAGATTAAGCTGTCCCCAGAATCTCACAAATTCATGCTACTTTTGTTTATTAAAGACAGATACTCCTGATGGATATATGGAGAAGAAAGACCACGCTCTAGAAAAACAGTAATTTACAGCTGCAGTTAAAGCACTGTCCGAATGGATTTGCTGCCGGGAGGCCAAGAGGTTGGTTAAGCTGGAACTGCTGCGTACGGCTTGGCCTTGCCAAAATGTAGAGGAGAGTATGCACCACATACACTGTGAACCGTTAGCAACGGGTTGGTTTCTTTTTAACTGTATGGATCAGTGACTTATGCAGCAGACTGATTAGTGTATGACTTGGTAAGTGTTTCATCTATTCTGACGTGCCTAAAAACTGAATTCATGAATAACAACTGACTGTATTTAGAAAGAAGAGAACTCCCCCTTTAGCAGTACTTTAAGGAGATACATTTTAGAATTACTTATTTCACTTTACTAAAAGATGTGCATAGAAGTAACACTACATGTATAAATGCAGTATTTTAGTAAGTCTTTAAGTAACATTAACATAGCTCTTAAGTCTTATAGTAAAAAATACCACAAATGTAGAAAAGAAGCATCTTAGATGAAATCACAATCTAAAATCACCATCACTGCTGATGAGAAAATAACAGGTAATGAGTAACTTAAAATGCATCTTGCCATGCATCATTTCCTTAAATTAAGAGGTACGGTAAGAAAAAAAAATCCTAAAAGTATTCAAAGTGTTCTTAATTTTTCCAGTAACGTTTTAGCAACATTGTCTCTGTAACCTTCGGTGTGGACTATTGCCTTTATATTCCTACATGTAAAACTAACAAGAAGTTTGTTTTTCTAGAAGGCTTCTAGAAGTTCATCTGCTTTATAACACTGGCCATCAAACTGCTATCTCCCTAATTTGTCCCTGCTGTATTGCTTTTATTAGAATACTAGACCAAATGTTGTGTTGTGTGTAGGAATGAAGACACAGAAGTAGGACAAAAATGCCTCAGAGCCTCTTGCTCCTGAAAGTAACTTTCCTTAACACCTATTAACTGTAAATTAAAAAATATGTATAACATAAATGTTCAACAATCTGTGGCTTTTTAATGGTAAGTAGGCTAGGGTTTTAGAATTAGTGGGTGACGATCAAAATTTCTCTGTTTAGAATGAACTGCATTAAACAAGCAGGAAAGGAAGAACTGAGAAAGGTAAGAATTGAGAAATGCAGTAAATGATATGAGGGAATAAAGTGATCAATATGGGCAGAAGAGGAGAGAGAATTCACTGTGTTAAAAGAACAAAATGACACGGTTCCTTGAGAACAGAACTATAGTATAAGGCAACATATTGAAATGACTAATTGCTGCTAAATTTGAAACTCAGGTTTAAAATCGTAACATCCCTTAATCTGGGAGCTGTGCGGATTGTTAATTTACAGCTGCAGTATCTTTCATATATAAAAAAGGAAAATGAAAATAATTTAAAAACATACAATACACAGGAATAATGGTTCTGAAGCTGGCATGCAGGTCAGGAGTTTGAACGAGACTTGCCAATAAAAGCCAGATTTACAATCAGGCTCAAACATTAAATTAAGAATGTTCTGAACCACAGGTATACTGCGATGAATAAAGCTAGCTGCGAAGATGCTCAGGAAATACTGTGGAAATTTATTAAGTGAGGAAAATAGGGATTCTTGGTATCTGGAGATGATCTAGGGTACCAAAAAGGACTGGAAATTTTCCCTCCAAAGCTGCATATATATTTAATTTAAAGAAAGAGAAGTTGATTTTGAACAAGCATTCAGATTTCAATACCAAGATGTTTTACACCCTAGAAATCCCTCCCTCCAATCCCTCCAATATTGGTATTGGCTACACCAGTATTTTGTAACTCTAAAGTAAAAAGAACACCATTTCAACAATGATGATAGAAGTATATCCCTACCTGCATACCATATAGATATAGATGTAATATACTGCAGAAGTGAAATACATTTGGTTGGGATGGGATAAAAATTAAAAGCCTTTTTGCAATACAGCCTTGAATCCATTCCCCACCTCAACCTAAAAAAAAAAAAATCAGGTCATCTCCACAAAATGTAACGCACAGGATTTAACTAACAGACTGAGATGGAACATCCTTTTCTCAAGCTATAATCAGTAAATGCCTTGAGCATCTGCCTATATTCCTCTCATACAGACACACACAGCTTCTTGGTTTCAACTTTTGTGTTCATCCTGATGATACAATATAAACTGCTGCACTGAGAAAGGGAAACAGGGCCACCTGTTGCCTCACCTGAAGTTTCCAAACCTTCCTTTTGCTGCAGTTCCCTCTTGTGCCACATGATGTTTCTTTTGGCTCTTTAGGCCTAGTGTAATGATGTAAAATGCCTGAGACTGTCAGCTGTCAATCCAGTCTGCTTCTTGTTTAGGTGCTGGTCTATGCTTGCTAAGTTTCTTTACAGATTTCAGTGTTTAGAAAGACTAGGTTTCAAAAATGATCCTGTCATTTAGGAAGGAGGTTTCTGATAGCCTGAAATCTGTATCAGGTTGCAACAAGACCCTGGAGGATTTGTCAGGAAGCACATCACTACACTAGAGCAACAGATACATACAGACCAATGCCCCTCCTGTTGGCTGACCTTTTCTGAATTCACTCATCACCAACTATGCCTAAAGACATAACCAAGAATGAGGTAAAACAAAAAGAAACAAAACAAAAAAGAAACCAGTAAGTTAGAAAGAAACAAAACAAAATAAAATGGTTTTACCTACCATTGAACTTCTTTCCTAGCTCTTAAATCTAATAAATGATTCTACCTACCTTTTGTATGCTATTTCTTGGGACAAGATCTTAAAATTAGCTAGCGGGGTGTGAAGTACCTGGAAACCTAGTCCATGCTCCTTTCAACTTCCATCCCCAGCTGTTTGGACAGTTAAGGCATTGGACCAAATTTGCCCTTCCATCTTGATGAGACTTCTGGTTTTATTCTTCATCTTTAACATGTTCTGCACAGATGAATGCATTCAATGCACTGAATGCAAATAGGCTAATCCCCATTTTTATATATCCATGTCACATGGCTTACATTACTATTACATTTTTAAATAAACATTCCTTCTGATTTAAAATCTCATAGTCAACAAGGAGTCTAAGACTGTTACAACACATCATAACAGATAAGTATTCTTCACTGTATATAAATCATAATGCAATCTCTGCTTTTAATATTTCAGAGACACTACATATGATCATTAATGACAACTTAAGTCTGGTTAAACTGCTATTTCTCCTAAGCATTTTCTGTGCTTGCTGCAGCACAAGAAGGAACGTGTAATTCTCTGAATTGTATCATACCTCTTTCTTCACTGTCTGCAGATTCCAAAGGATGACAACTCACTTCTAAAGCCAATCTGACATATTTTAAATGAAGTATAGTAAAACAGCAGAAAATGCTTCAGTGACCTTTCGCCTGCCAGTAGTTTTCTTGTCTAGCTCGGGAAGGTAATGAAACATTACCATTTCATAACAGACTTCCAATATCAGCTCTAACCTAGTATTTTAGATTCTCATGCTTCCCATCATGGCAGAAGACTGTACCATTTCACTAATCTTTCTTTTTTCCTGACGCAAAAAGTTGTAATTCAGAAGAAGCAAATTAAGTTTTTCAAAAGGGAAAAAAGTGATGATTAAGTAACTTTTCATTCATAACAGGAGAAAGAGTAAGCATAAATTCATGAAATACCTACAGGAAAAAAATATTATTAGTAGCAGGAAGTCCACGTGAAAGCTTCTGAGTAATAATACGGAGAAGGAGAGGAGGAGAATACAGAGAATAATACAGAGACAAAAGGAGAAAAACAAGGCCTGAGTGGGGAAAAAAAAAAGGTGGCTGAACCAGAACACTGCAAGTAAACAGAAAACAGTAAGAAAAATTAGGAGCAGCCAACCTGAAGAAGAGCCCAAAATGGCAATGTGCAGAAAGTTAAGTGTGAGCAAGAGTCATGATGTGACTTCAAACCAGACCAATGAAGTTTGCAAAATGCATCTTTCATTTTATAGAGCAGGAAGTTAATATTTCCCCTATTTCACCCTTAGGGGTGAAGTTCAAATTCATCTTCACTTAAAACACACTATATTTTAAACACACAACACAGTATCTTACAATAAAAAACAACCTTTAGTTATAATCTTTGTAGTTTAAATGAAGTTAATAGAAAGCTGCTAGCAAAATCTGTTGCTTGCTAGTTAAAAAGTGATACACACAAGCCTTGGATCATGTACAATACATATCAATTTATATACTGCTTTTATCACATTCTTGTAGAATCTTAGAAAATAAGAATTTAAGATTGTGCCTTACCTTTCTGCATTTTTGACATTGGTTAGTTAAACTGACAAATCCTTAGAATGAATTCCATAGAAATGGTGTTTCCATGAGAAAATACAAAAATCTGGAATTACTTTCAGCATTTGTACAAACATATCTTAGTTCTTGCACTGATTAAACAGCAAAGCTGTACACAGGCAGCTAGATTAAAAAAGGAATATAAAATAGTATTTACCCCTGTTAACAAAAAATTACTTGTTTTTTAGAATTTACAGATAACTTGTTAGAAAACCACTTTTTGAAAAGCACAAGCAAATGAAAATAGGTTTAAAATCAAATATTTTTTACTACAGATTTTTTACATCACTGATTTACTAACTTTATAATATTACAGGCCTTGCTATTTGTCTTCTGCCTCTGATGATAAAGCTGAGTATTTTGTAACAGAGGTAACATGCAGTTTTTCACACTAATTTCATTTTATTAACTCAGTACCTGTCAAGTTATTTTTAAAATTCCCATGAAGTACAACATGAAAAATATTAGTTAACTGACAGTAACACTGCCTTAAAATTGTGTGCTTTATTTTTGATGAAAGAATAATTAGTTTTAATTTTACATATTATCTGGATTACTCTAATTCTTCATGTAGCTACTGTGCAGATTGAGAAAATCCTTGAGCAATCTTGGGTAATTTACAAATTGCTTCTCCATCTGAAGTTGGCCTCGTGTACTGCTAAGAAAAAAAAATAGTCACAAACTAATACTTAGATGCTATATATAAACATCAGACTATATCTCAACCTCAAACGTGTACATGTGTACATAAGTACATACATAACATTTTTTGTTAAAGATCACTAGGCTGCCTTTTGGAATATTTTCCTTCAGGACAGTGTTCTGTTTTAATGGAAACTGATTTTCAAAAACTGTCTCACAATTTAACTTCTAGAGATATAAAGCATGATTAATAAAAAAAGGGTTGAATTATCCTACAGTTATTTAAAGGTCAGAACATTAACCTTTCTAGATATTAAGAAATTTGTGGCAGAGCATTTGCTGTATTTTTGAAATTTATGAACTTTAGAGGAAAAAATCTGTTCTGCTAGATTAAGAACATAATCATTGGTATAAAGCAGAAAAAAAACCCAAATTATTTTGATCTCTTCACAGCAGCTGTGTCTAAAAAAAATGTGAAAAACAACTAGGATATATGCATCAATAAAGGTAGTATCACTCCTGACTGAAGTTATAAAAGTTATGTAACAAATAAACTGCAGCCCCTAGAATGAAGTGGTGAATTAGTGAATCCAGCAGACAGCTTATGGCCATATCCTGCATGGACTAGCTCTCCGGTAAGAGCAGAATGTGCCCATTGTATTCATTACTGATACTGACAAAATGTTTCTTTGGAAAAATATTTTGTGAAAATTAAGTGAACAGTGTTATGACTGCAACTCGTCTTCCATAATGAAAACAAAACCTGAAAAACTGCAACTCAAGCTATGCAGAAAGGACATCATATCAAAGCCAAACGAACAAATAATGCAAGTATGCAAGTACTTGTGTGCTAAATGCCTAGGACCAATGTAATCAATTTACCTTAACAGATGTCCTTAATTTGAACTGAAAAACTGACAAAGGTCATGTGATGTTCCTTGTGCATCACAGATCCAGGTTCTAGTTTGCATTTAAAAATTTAGCAAATGTTTCAACACTGTACAGATCAGCACATAAAAAATAAGTGTTCTCATCAGACTGCCTTCCTCTTTCTATGCGAGCACAAATCAAATATGAAGCAAAAAAAAATTTTTAAAGGCACTTCTTGTGGTTCTTGGAAAGCAGGAATAGACAGTTGGATCAAGGATCTTCAACTGGAGCAAAAGAGTTGCAAGAATTACTCCGATTATTACCCCTCTAGTTATTAAAACTTTCCAATAATTTCAAGCAGTTGCTACTTTGTGAAGCACACAGATATCTGACTGAAGTTCCGTATCTGCTGTCTCTTTAAAAATCAAAGGTGATTTCTGAGGAAAATGGAGATATTTATGTCCAGCAAGCATGAAAAATGTTTTGAAAAGAACTGGCTTAATAGATGATTGTTTGAAAGTTACAAGCCTACTCAATCCAACAAATTAATTCCACAATATTTAAGATGCATACACAGAGTTTTTTGTAGGGAAGGTTGCAAGTCTTCCTCAAAAGAGAAAGTTAATTTATCCACTACTTTATCTACACACAGAATGCTGTTATTACAGCTACTTTAGGAATTATTCTTATTGTGAAAGGGAAGGAGCAAGTTTAGTCAACAGCATCTGATAGCCCAAAGAAATCTTGCAAAGCAAAATTGAAGAAACTTGTAGGACTAAGTTCAATCATGTATGTTAATAATGAAGAATTGAGATCACACTTAAAAGCTGGTGCAGGAAGCGAATGGGTCATTTAAATAAGTTCCCATGGCATTCTGCACAAAGTATGTTTGAAGACCTCATTTTCTGAACCTCAGTAACAACTGTATTTGAGTGATTCTAGCCTATGTTCTTAAAATAAAAATCAAGTCTTGCATGTTCAAATAATACTGAACTTAATAGCTGATTTATGATTAAAACAAACAGAGGATCCAAGTTGGAAAAAATACAGTAACTTGATGTCATTAAATTGGTAAATACTGAAAACATAAACATTTTTAAACATTCACGTGATTATTCACTAGTGAATAGACGGGCCAGGGTATACTTATTTAATCTACAGAAAGAAATACATTCCTTAGCCTCTGGCTGAATAATGTTTCCAATTGCTCATGTTATTACAGAAATAGAATTAAATATAAAACCAGTCAACTAAATATAGCTGCACTACTTAAATACTGTAACTTGTACTGAATTTATAAAAAGGAACACTGCATGATATAACCATCTCTAGACACAAATACACGACAATATGTATTTAGAGAAGGCAGAAGCATAAAATGAATTTCCATAAATACCATATACGTGTATACTTAGGTATGCATTTCAGAAAATATTAAAAAAAGCATAAATGCTAGCATTAGGAATATATTCCAGGATATGCTTTAAATCAAAGTTTAAAGGTATATGCATTGCAGTAATTTGTGCTCCCAGAATATCAGAAATGCTTTATAAAATATTTTCTAAAAATTTAGATATACTTCATAATCATAGGCTTTTTACACCAAATTCTACTTTTAATTGTCTGAATGACACCTACAAGAACTGTGTCACAAATTAATTGCATTTTTTTTTCCAGGAATCAATGCACTAAAATATTATGAGAAACAATACACAGAAAAATCAGAATGACTCTCCTTCCACCCCTCCATCCACAACTTACACACTTTTCCTTCTTTTTCCAACTTCTTCAAGTGGACTATGAGATTATTTTCTGCTGCTTTAAGTAAATTCTCGGGAATGTCCTAATGGAAACACAAATATATGTTTTATATTTGTTTAAATGTCTCCCAATTATTTTGATACAGAAACCACAGTTTATTAACATGGTAATTCAGAAGAAGAGAATCTGTGTTCAATACACAGTTACATAGTAAGAAAAATTTTAAATAAGTAAATCAAAGCTTACACCAGCTAAACTAGTAGCCTAATAACACATTTTTGCTTACTTTGCTTATTTTTTGCGTTATGCAGACTTTGGTTAACACTAAGACTGCTCTTCTGAACTTGGTCTGTATGTAGCTAAGCATTTTTTCCACAGATCTTAATGACCAGTTCAAAGATGCATTTCTCCATAGATACCTATTACTTCTATTCCATGATAATATTTGCATGGGTTTAAATAGTTTTAACAATTAATATCTGTAAATGATTAAACAACTAAAAAACCCAACAGCTTCAAGGGAGTGAAGTGTATCTTAAAATTTTCCAGTGCTGATTAGGTAAAAATCAGTAGTATTTCTCAAAATTCCCTTCTTCAGTACTATCTTCCTAAAAGTAATGTCTTTTTCTAAAAAATTAAAAAGGTTCTTTTCCAAATAATGCATGAGTACATGAGTCTGGCAGAAAAAAATTCCCTAAAAAATGGTTTGATGAATTGTGAAGCTTCTAAAAATCTGTAAAAAGACTACAATCGCACTTTTTTATATCAAATCTTTAGTAGTATGGAGAAAAATCTTATCAAATAGTGACAGGAGAAGCTGTTTGTGCTTTTGTACCGAAAGTACACATGTACATTTGATTTGTACCACATGTACAAATTACTGAGGTTATGTGAAGATCAATGGAGCAGCAAAAATGTATTCTTACACCTGCGTAATGACACACATGAACTACCAAACTTCTGAATGCAATATCCAGCTCCTGTCAAATAGCAGTGCACCTGCACCCTCCTGCAGGCTGATGAATCTGGAACTAGATGTTCTAGCCAATCTTTTAAGAGACCCCAAACAAACTTTGACATATTATCTTTCTTGTTAACATATAGAGTGAAAGAAAAACAGCAATAAACAGTCATCTCATATTTTCCACTCTGACCGAAACACTACAACTTTATTTTTGTTTGATCCTATAAAACCAAGCTTAGCACCATTTAGTTAGTGAAGCAGGAAGTCAGTAAGAATCATCTGGGCTCCAATCCGATAAACTGCTTAAACAATACTATTTAAATGCAGTCACACGTGTTTTGAACATGCAGAAATCTTTTTTAAAAAGCCATCATAGTCAGCATTTAAGTTTGTGAACATAACCTCCATTTTTTTTAGTTGGATCCAAAAACTTTTTTTTTTTAATCAGTTATTACCTGGTATACTATCTTTACAAGCTCCGAGGATGTATATGATTTTCCGGCATTCTTCTGGAAAACACTCAGAATTTGCTGTTCACGTGCATTTCGGTGAGAAATGTATCCTTGAATTCTAGCATTTGCATCATGCACTACTGGGCCATGACCTAAATTGAAACACATGTACCATGTACCAGACTTCTATTATTTCAAAGTAGAATTAAGTATGCTATCAGATAACTGACTCATTCTGATGTAAGCTCTGGTGGACTTGGAAGTCTTATGGAAGGAGCAGTATCTGTGTACGTAACACCCTGACAGAGTATGCTTGATATTACATTATAACAGGTTCTTTGCATGTTTTTTTTTTTTAAATATAAATAGGCCAAAATTAAATTTCAATGTCTGCATCATAGCGTGCAATCAATAAGGATAAAGACGGGAAGGGAGAGAAAAGGAAATAGATCTAAAGTCTGAATAGGGAAAAGTAATACTTCTGATAGAGTAAAGAAAGGAAGGAAAGACTACTTCAGTCTGCTTTTTAAAAAAAAGGATAAAAGAGTTCACTACTTAAAAGGGTTTGAAAGATAAGTTTCAGATTATTTTATTACCTCTGTCTGCCTTTCTCACCCTGGGATACTGATATTGATGATTTAAACTGATACTGGACTGAGTACAGTCATGGCTGAGGCAAAGACTTGTGTTCTAGTCTACTGTGCCTGTTATGGGGGTAAATAACCCTAGCAAAGAGAGAGGAGAGAGAAGTAACATGTTTAACTGTGGGAGTTAAATCTTCCAGGACTGATCTTCAGAACTCATTCACATACTGCTCCCCAAGTACATATTTTCATCTGCATGCTTAAAAATACAAACAGAAGAAAAATCAATGAACCAATCTTGATACGTGGAGGCAGGAATAAACAATGCACAAGAAAGGTTTTATGTGGGTCATTTTAAGTCTGGCTGAATTTAAGTAAATAAACGTAACATACTTTTTTTTCCCCCCTGGATTTATCATGGCAGATCAGTAATGCTAGACTTACTGAAAGGTCTTTGAATCAAATTAGAAAAAGGCTCAGTTGCTATTCCTATTGATAAAGCATTAAGCTTTGTGGAAAGTTAAATACTGCCTCATGATACACTAAAATGATAGATGAAATCAAAATATTTTTCACACAGGAGTTATGTGTGCACAAATTAAACTGTATGTTACTTGCAGTATTGTATGAATATTTCTTATATGCTCTTTATAGTGAGGTTTCCAATAGCTGTGCTTGTATACCTCACAAGCAAAAGCAGCTGCAAATTCCAGCTCTGTCAGGTTAAAGTCCAAGTCATTTATAAAATAGTGAGACTAGGAGACTACTGTAAAAGTAACTTTTCTTTTTTTTCTTTCTTTCTTTTTTTTTTTTTTTTTAAGTTATTGGGTATCGTCCAAATCAAAGTTTCTTTTGAGATTGACTTTAGAAACAAACACCCCCCCTCCCATCCCTGCCAACATCATATTCTTTACTTGTACTTTTGGGTTGTTAACTGACTAAATGGGGTTTTAGTTTTAAGACTTTCTAATTTAAAGTTTATTTTGCCTGTGGACAGCAGCTTACAGAAGAAGAGCAACTACTTCAAGTTTTGAATATTTGTGAAATAAAAAGTAGCGTCAAAGGAAACTATCCTTCAGCAAGAGTCAAAACCATTTATGAATATCTCAACTTAAATACTGACTTCAGATGAGCTAGGAATTAAAATATACATTGAAGCTTATCTTATGTAAAGATAGTGTTATAAATAAATGATATGCAATATGTCAGTATAAACTATGCTGCCATATGCACATATTTAATAATTTCAAATACATTTAATCTGAAGCTCTATTTCTTTGCAAAATAAGTTAGGAATATAACAGTATCTCAGGAAATACGTTACTCTTTGTAAAAATGCAATTTTACATTTATAAAAATAACATTAAGATATGCAGAGCAGAAACTATAATGGTAACTGTCCATTCTTTTACATTCTCTGATGACAGAAGTCACATGAAAGTATTCAAAATTAAGGTCTGTACATGGAATCACAAGACAGTCCTAAAACCAGTCCCTGCACTTCCAGATTATTTAATTTACTTAGGTGGACTGTAAAACCAATGTCAGTATCTGCAATGGAACCCCTCTTTTGCAAGGTTAAAGAAATTTCATATCCACCATACCACATAATCTGTAGCCATTGCATATGCACACAAAGACTTTAAAATGATATCAGAAAGCTTGGAACTACATCTAAGTGTGGATTTGCACTATTAGCTCATAAAATCTTGCACACAGTATCATTTTTTCTACCTTATCAAATAGCACTGTATATTATTATAGGAATGGGAGCCCTCTGCTGGCTAAAACACCCTTTTTCTGTTCTCAAGGATTCTTATAAAGTATTAGCTGTAAATGGGCTGTAATGCATATTCTGCCCAAAGTCCCTTCCACATTAAATAAAAAGTAAAAAAAATTAAAAAAAAAAAACGGAAAGAAAAGCATTGGCCAAATTCAGCTACTCAGCAAGCAGTCAAGTTGTTACAAAAATTCATCATGCTCCCCTAATGTAAGTGCTAAAGCACAGGCAGGGGAGAGAGAAACAGTACAAGAATTATGAAAACTTAAAACTATACTAAGGTCAATGGACCCAGGTTACACAGGATGTACAGGTAAAACAAAGTACCTTCTGTTATAGTTACCATTTTACTATAATAGCTACCAATAATATAAATAATTGTTTTAACTGGGCAGTAGTTATCTTACTATATTAATTAGTTCTAAACCAGCTCAATATGTAGCTACTCATCACTGAAAACAGACTACTCTATTGTCTTCCTAAATGCAAGTACAGCATAAACATATTTACAGCAGTGTAGTAAAACAGTTACAAATAAGTGGGACAAACATTCAACCTTAGTGAATGTGTAATCTAGATAAACAATAATTAAGAAGAGACCTAAATACAATAGATAAAACTGATGACCATAACAGAATTTAGCATATATGTTTTTGGAAGGCAGAAATTTAATTAAAGAAGAAGATTGTGTTTTGTAGGTATTTAAGAAAGAAAAAATAACATTTGATTGAGCAGTAGATTGAGATTCAAGAGCCTAAAATATTCTTAATTTTACTAGTAGTGAAGTAAATAATCACGAGTAAGTCACTATTTCTGTCTGTGTCAGCTTCCTCATCCAGAAATATATATAATGACATTTTCCTTTAAGATCTATGCATAAAAATGCTATTTAAGAGCATTTACTTCAAAAGAAGCATATTTTAAGAATGAAGACAAAAGGGATTTGGTTATGCAGGCTAAACATAGAAGGTTATGGAAGAAGACAGAAATAAGAATGTAGATATAGTCACTCAAGATGACTAGTGTGAAAAAGATGAAACAAGAAAGTGACAAAAAGCCCTGAAACATAGCTCTGAAAAAGAAAACGAGGAGCTTAAACATTAGTTACATAATGAATTCTTAAAATCCAATCTTGACAAACAGACACATGGCTTATATGAAAATTAAATGCATTCCCAAGATTTAGTGGAGATAGAGGGAAAAAAAAAAGAAAAGCAAATTCACTGACTGAATGAATCAGCAAGTTATTATTAAAACAGCATGTTTGACCTCTTGGCTCTTGTTCAAATTCAAGCTAAGTCATTAACTAAGATAACCATCTTACAGTTCCGCAGCCTTCCAAGATGAGCTTGTGGTTTATCTGTGATGTACAGGACAGAAGCTGCTCTCAAAAAACATTACTATGTTACCCATACTGGCAGGGTACGCAGATGCAAAGGACCAAAAGGACTGTTGTTTCCTTCCAGGATAGTATTAAGATGCATGGATAGAGTAATATAAGAAAACCAAATGTGCTTCATGCTTTCTACAATAGTCTCTAGGCTTTTGGTACAAAACCCTTCAAAAGCGCAAGACTCATCCTGAAATGAAAACAAAACAAAACAAAACAAAAAAAACCCCAAAAACCTCATGAGAGAAAGTCATCTATCAATGAGAGATTTTATGGTCCTGCAACCTCCATGCCGTAAAGTTATCTTAATGGCTTTACACTGGACACATATTAAGTAATGAACTTGAATTGTTACATTAATAATAATGTTTGATTGTAATAAGAGTTCTCAAATCCTTAGAGGAGATATTTAAAAATTATATAGTGCATTTAATTATGCAATTACAATAGAATTACTAACCTGGATATATTAAATCTGGTTGCATTTGTAATAATCTTTTCAAAGTTTTCATGTATTCATACAGGTCTTCAATTATTGTTGTTCCTTCTCCTAAAATACAGTCACCGGAAAATAAAGCATTTTCTTCTTCTAGATGTAAAGCCATATGATCATCAGTGTGCCCAGGCGTATATAAAACTCTGTTTAAGGAACCCCCAAAAAAGAAAGCATATATTTTTCATATAGGAGTCATATATGCATCATTTTCAGAAGCTAGAAACAAATAATAATACAGCCTTACATTTATAAAGGAGTATACAAAAATTAGCAAAGAATAGTATTGAAAAAACTTGAAATGTCAAGAGGATACCATTTTGTCTAACCCCAGTCCATTTTCCTGTACCATGTAGAGAACCACACAGATCATTGTCTCAAAATGCTTTTATTTACATGGCACATCATAAGTAACATCTGTACATTTTTTAATAGTTTATCAAGGGAGCTGGCTAGCCATGTAGAATTTCTGTTACAGAAGGCTTTACTCTGAAGCTTTAGAAAAGGAAAACTGACACATTATTTGCAGATTGAAAAAAGTAAAGTTAACGACATACACTTGCACTTAGCAGAAGAAGGTAAGGATGATGTTGCTGATCCTTTTAGAAATTCATTATATACTTCTGGCCCCAACCCAGAGAAAATTCTATCTTTTGAATTTTATTTTTGCCCCAAAGCCCCATGGCACAGTGGAGTGGAGCTGCCAAATACAACATGGAATGATGATCTTTTAGCTGTTCTATATGCAGGTCATTAAACATCTTAAAGGTAAGAATTTAGGACCCCACAGCTTGAATGAATACTGCATTAAAATGCAGCAAAGGGTGAAAGGACAGTTGATATGTATATAGTAACTTGAGCTCCTAAGAAGCTGCACTGCAGTGTCCTTTCACTAAGATTTTTGAAAGGCAGAAGGCTTCACACTGAGACTGATTTGAATTGAAATTATGCAACGCAGAGCAGCATCACTGCTGCAATTCATTAGAATCTTCTTGTCCACTGCAGATGCATCAAAGCAGTGATCAGGAGCTTACAGAGCTGGTGCCAAACATGGTGTACAGGCCAATTCGAAACAGCACCCAGACAAGTCAGGGCAGGGCTGGGAGGCCAGAAACACAGAGGTGTCTGATGCAATGGCTCCTAGCTCTTACTGAATACTGAGTTCAGCAGAAAGTAGGTGAGCCATCACCCTGCAGAGGCAACATAAAATCAAGTTGTTGGATTGTATCTTGGTTTTGTAGGAAGTGTTACATTCTAGCTCCAGATGAAAATTGACCAGGAAGCTTAACCACCAACATGGACAAAAATACAGCCTGGCACACCTCCTTGAAAACTTGAAGGTTGCTAACTAAAAATGTAATATGTGGATACTATTGTTTTAGAACCAGTGGGGAATCTAAGAGTACCTTTAAAATACCGACCAAATCAAGCTATTCATGCTTTTAATGAAACATTAAAAGTTTGGTTGCATAACTGCAAACTTCAAAATGTGCCACCCCTGTCTTGCTTGGACTCGATTTTAACAAGCTGTATTTCATCTCTTATTTTGTCCAAACATGGGCCACTCATGGTAGTGATAAGTGTTCAATCTTCCCTGGATCTCTTCATGTATTTTTTTAAACTCATAAAATAAAATGCTTTTTATCAGTGATAGCCTTTATTGTTCATAGGTTTTCTTCCAGTCAGCCAGCTGACATATTCTAGAAGTGGGATATACTTCACATCTAACAGAGGAAAACAGCAAGATTAGTCCTAAGCAATGAGGCAAACAGACAGATCCTGCCTTGTTGATGAAAGAATTCTAGAGAGAGAATGGTCGGCCTTTTTCTTTTTTGGGGTGACAGGGAGTTGCTTTTTGTTTCAGATTCATTCATGCTAACAAGACAGGCAATGTGCTCTTGGGAAGAAGTCCTCCTAAACTAACACTCTGCAAGAACCTGACAGCTAAAAGGATTAAAATTAAACAAAATTGACTCCTTGGGATGTATTTTTATAGTAAAAAGAGAGGCATGCTAAATCGTCCATATAGAGTATTGTAAATTTCCCCATAAAAAATAATTACTCATCTAACAGCAATGATGACGCGTGTAAAATCCTGTTTGATTTTCCTTAAAGGAATAATATTTTTCAAGGTAAATGTTCTTAACTTCTTTGGAGAGGCCAAAGACTACAGGCTAATTCCTGAATGCATTCAAAAAAACAGTAAATAAATCCCTCCTGGATCATGATAGGAAGTTTACCTGTGAGAGTAAGTATTGGCAGCATCAGATGTATGGATTGTCAATCATTAAAAATTAAGGTACATAGAAAAGTCAGAATTCTGAGGGGAAAAAGTGATCTAGCAAACCTGCAGAGATTGACATTTACCTGAGTGTGGCTCCCTCTGTCTGTAACACATCTCCGTCTTTAAGATATGAATACTTATGTTCCCCTTCTCCTATTATTTCTTCGCAATGAGGGACACGTGGAAGCTTACTAATGCGATATTCAGAGTCTATTTAAAGAAAGCAAAAAAAAAAAAAAAAAGAGGTTCACATTTTAAATGTCACTATCAAAGCTGTTTCCACAGCAAGAGTACTTTTTGTAGAAGCACAATTAATCATTACATTATATGAATGCAAAATTAAAAATAAGGAATTCTGCACAGTAATATTATGTTTATAAAGCAACTTTATTCCAGAGCCACAAACACCAAATAGAGAAAAACCTCTGAATCTGAATACAACTGTATAGTGTACCAGCAGCAATTTTGAAGATGGAAAAGCAAAAGCCAAATTAGTAAAGAAACTTCAACTATTGATTTATTACATTTTACAGATAATGTTTCTTCTTGACTCTTGACAAAACCCCCAAACCAAGTTTCTAAAGCAGCACAGAGATTTCTGCACTCAAGTCTGACTTATGATTCATAAAAGCACCATTCAGCATCTGCCTAAAGCTGGATGACTCCCTTTTTGACCTGAACTTCCCTCAGTATCTACAGGTCTAAACTGTGCACATTCTTTGAATATCTTCACTGGAATAGCCAAGGATGCTATGGATAGCAACCTAGATATCAGGTAACTGTATAACCCTTGCAGGGCTTGATAGCCATCCTTAAGGACTGACAAGATCAAAATCCTCACTGAAACCAATACTGTTTTCAGTAGCATCCAGGCTTCTTTGGAGATAAGCACCTGCCAACGTTACAAAATCTGATAAAGCTGCAGCCTGTGACAAAGTCTGACAAAACAAGGAAGGAACAGCATTATCCATGATGCTTATTCTCTTCTCAGATATTTAAGAAGAAATGTCACTTACTGTGTACCAACATGAAATACATATCTTAGATTAGAATTTACTTGAAAGCTCCCTCACCCCCTTCCCCTCATGACTTGAGGCCTAGAATTTAATCAACAATTACCAATGGTCTACTGTAAGGAATCTTAAAGTTGTTTTTCCTTTTCCAAAAGGAAGTTATTAAGTTCTTTACTGCTTTTACTGAAGTGAAAATAAAAGTAAATTTGTTACTACTGTCATTGTAGAGAGGAACAAGTATCAAGCTTTTCTCGTATCTCTTTCTTCATGTTGTGTAAACTGCTGATGGTAAACTAGGTTCTCTCTCATCATTCAAACAAGAAAAATTCAGTATGAAATTATACACAGGTATTAAACTGTAGTACTACAGCTATAATACTCAGATTATTCACTGATCTCATTCTATACATTGCAATGGTATCATGAAATTACATGCAGTTTATATGGAGATTCCAAAAAAATAATCCAGCTGACTGTTACATATGAGCACCCAGTAAGAGTTGTTTCTTGCCACATATCTAATACATTTTCAGCAATATCTGAAATCTCTGGCCTACCATTTGGGATGTTTTTACAGATATCGGGTATTCCACCAGTATGATCACGATGCCAGTGAGTCACTAAGATTTCTTGAATTGAGATGTTGAACTCCGACAGTGCCTGTTTTAAGCAGCCAATATATTCAGGAATAGCTGGCTCCCCAGTGTCAATAAGGATCCTTCTACATATAGACCAAAAAAGGGAGAAAAAACAGAATTTAAAAGCACTCATGTGACAGTTAAAGTACGTTTAACTCCCCCCCAACATTGCATTCAAACATATAAATGTAGTAATAATGGGTGTTTGCTGCTAAGTTTTACTTTCTATGTCAGGTTTTAATCATTAAACCAACCAAATGCCATATAAACAATAATTTTCGCACATACTCAGTACTGTCTGTATGAATTATTCTGATTATAGATTATTTCCATAACATATATAGAACTATCTTGGCTCCAGTATCTTTCTAAATTAGGTGCAATACCATTCAAATATTGCTTTTAGGCACAGCTCAGCTGTGGACAGAAACAACCCTGCTTTCACACATCACAGAACGCAAATCAATGTTTTGCTATTTTCAACTAGTTTAATGCAAAACAAATCCAGGGACTTTGAATTAATTTCCTGGAATGAGCAGGATATTACAGATCCTTGGGTTACTCCACAAAGAATCACATGGGGTCCAAGTAGGCACACTATCCTGGGCTATATTTTTTTCCCCCAAATCTACTAACAGACTTACAAAGTTAATATTCCTTAATGGGAAACTTGCTACACTTGAGATATAAGATATATATCTTATATCTCTTTCTTCTATGACATTCTCTCCAATGACAGAAGAGTTAACAAAGCAGCTAATACACAAATCCACAAATTTGCAATTTTGGACAAGCTGCAGGAACTATCATTTAAAGTCCTTCTGTAATTGACTATGGGTAGACTTCCAAAAACATGTAAACAAACCAAGTCTTATAAATTATTTATTTTAAGTTTTTTTCCTTTGATAATAGCAAACTTCCTTGTAGCTTTGACAGGGCAACTAGATTCATAGTACACCCATCTCTTCCCTTCCCCCGTTTAAGGCTTGTTTTGTTTTCAGTAGTTAGAATCATTATTTTTCTTTGAACCCTGCGCACTCGACACTGCAAGCAGGGACAAACGCAGGCCACCGCTGAGAAAAACCGCGGAACGCAGCGGGCTTCGCTAAGAAGCGCGGAAGGCCTCGTGCCGCCGCGCAGGGCAGAGCGCTGCGGCGCGGCGCCGCCTGCCCTCCCTCACGGCCCTCAGCGCCAGGAGCGGCACGCGCCGCCCGCCGGCGGCTCCGCGCGGGCCGGCTGGGAGCCGCAGCGGGCAACGCTTTCCCACGTCGCCTCCGGTGACCGGATCAGGAAAAAAAAGAGGGATTTCTTTCCTCCTCGTTTCTGCTTAAGACGGCGGGGAACGAGCGCAACTGCGGAGCCGCCCGGCAACCCCCGGGGAGGCGGCGGCGGGGCCCGCGCGAGCCGGGCCGTTACCTCGGCCCGGTGCCCACCAGGTAGGTGTTGGTGCCCTGCAGCGTCATGGGGCCCGGGTTGCAGCCCAGCACGCGCACCACGCGCGACGAGAGCCGCTCCATGCGGGGCAGCAGCGACGCCATCTCCGCTGGCGACCCCCCGCCCGGCCCCGGCGGCGAGGCGAGGCGGAAACAACGGCCGCCCTTCGCCCCGCCCCCCGCGGGACCAACGGCTCCGCCCCGCGCGGCTGCCGACTAGGGCGGGCGCCCGCCGCGGGGGGGGGCCTGGCGGCCTCTCGGGGGGCGTGTGTGGGGATCACAGCTACGTTTTAGCGGAAAATTGCCTCCAGGAACAGCGTGCGTGGTAGTTAAGCAGAAGAGAGTCGCCTGTTCCCCTCGATGAGGCAGGAAGGGGTTCACGGGAGCTACGGTCGCGCCTCCTGTGCGTGGTGACGAAGGAGTAAATTCCCAGCGGATGCCGTCGCGGCCCGCCAGGCGCTGCTGCGTTCGCGCTGGCGTGGTTGCCGGGCCCTCTGGAGCCCGCAAAGCGCTGTAATTCGCCTGTTTGGCTCCGCAGTGTCCTCCCTGAAAGTCCTGTTAATCATCTTTCAACTCTCATTCCTAGAGATGCCACAACAGAAGAGTTCCCCCTTTAAAGTATCTGTAAATGCAGAATAAGGGCAATTTAAACTACCTTTGAAGTAGCTAATATTCCTGTGGTCAGACAACCTTCTGCAGTATTGGAATTTAAAGTTTTGCTTTCAAATATTGTTTACTTGATTGCTTTTTACCTACAAAAATCCTGACAGCATCAGTGAATTCATAAAGTAGTAATAGAAACATCCAGCACAAAAAGGGTTCTGTGGTAGCACATTTTTTTGGTTTTATAACCATTTAAATGGTTTTCTAAGTGCTCATTATATGAAAATAGAGTTGCAATCCTTGTGTGTGATCATGAGCCATTTCTAGGATTTACATGGGTAAACAGGACAGATTCCTGCTGTCTTCTGCAGGGGCATAAATCCCCAAACACACTTGAGAGGCAAACTTCCAAAAAGCTTGTTAGATACAAACGGCTCAGTAAGGCGTGGAACCGAAAAACAAAGCTACATGGCTTCAACAGAACTGCATAAAACTTCAAAATTTAAAAGCTTTGATCTGATTAAACTCTGATGCAGGCAAATAATGCCGTGATATGTGCCAGGGGATGAGCTATTAAAGACTTTAACATACTGACAAAGGTTTTCATCTTTCCACCTAGGACAAACCAGCTGGAAGGGTACTGCCCCTTGGCTTCTTCCGCCGTTGCCGACTCTGGCCCTCCCACAAATCTCCCTGCATTGTTTGGCTTGCGGGTCTGTGGTAAAGCAGAGGATGGCACTAGGCAGGGAGGCGGCTCAGAAGATGGCCCTGCCACCTGCCTGGCCATGCCACACATGTTGCAAGTGTCAACGCACAGCTCAAGGTCTGCAACTGTCCTCCAAGGTCAGAGAACAGCTGGCGCCTTTCAGCTGCCTGGTTGGTCAGAGAGCAGGCACTGCATCTCAGCTATCCAGGGACCAACAGCACGCTTTGCCTCTGGGCTGCTTAATCCATGCTAATTTACCTATGTGTTAGCACACAGAAAGTGCGAACCCTTCAGCTTCACAAACAGTATGCACTGCCTTGCAGTCACCCATTCAGCCAAACAGTTTCCTCTGTGGTGCACAAGAGACAGGCCTACATGACAGCAATCAAAAAATCTGTTCCTGGGCATAGACTTTGACTGCAGACATTAATTGTCAAGCATCAGAAAAGCCACAGACAAAAATTGGACGATCGTACAGATGTGGTCCATCCCTACGCTTAGGCCTTCAAGCCAATTTCTTTGATTTATCCGAATTGTTATTTCTGCCAAAACATTACATTTATTTTTTATTTCCAAGCTTATCAAAGCAGGAACTACAGATAAACAGGAAAAGGATGTTTCAGGTCAAAGGAAAGAAGCTTTTTTGTGCACATGTATGCTGCTAGAGTAAGCAGTAAGCAGTCTCTTTCCATATCATTCTCCTGTCTACTGTTTTATAAGAAACTGTGAATAGACTTGGAATTACTCAGTAAGGAAGTACCCTATTATGCTGATTTTTGTAGTGCATATGTGGTACGTTCAACCCACCTTCAGTCCCTAGGCAAAGTTTAGCTGCTGTGCGGTTAAAAAAAAAGTACCTACCTATACAAAGGCAAGTTGTGTATTTCAGAGGTTTACTGTTTCTATGATTATTCTGTAATTTTAGACAAGATTTCTAAAAACTCTCATGATTTGCCTGAAGATTTAAATGCTGTTAATAACTCTAATTTTAGAAGCTTATGACATAAAGTGCCAGTTGTATTTAACATCACCAGTTTGTGCTTGTCTAAATTAAGAATTGTTTGGGGAACTGTAGTCTTGTTCCTCAGAGAATAATTACTACTATTATTGCTGTGTTGTAGTAAAAATAATGCATTTTCTAATATTAGGTAGGAGCTGTGAATCCTTTTCGTCTGTAGATGGTAGCAGTGGGTGCCTTTGGAGAACTAATTACAGGTTCTTTCTTTCATTAAGATACTCATCTTCATTTCCTGCATAAGCCCATCAGTTTAAAAAGTTTGTTCTTTCTCTTATAAGACAGGAGTTAATAGGCATAAATTGTTGAGGGTAAATGCCTTTCCACTGTGGCTTAATAATAGCCTATTATTATCTAAGTGCAAAAATGTAATTCTGTGATAATTAGATAGCCTCCGTTGAATTTTACATAGAAAGTTTCTTCAGATACTTGTATCATTTTCATAGACACTGCTCTGTGAAAGTATCATTGAGACGTTTTTGTTTGGTAGGTTTTCCTGTTGTTACTTTAATACGCATTCTTGCTGCTATCTATAAAACATTTTTTAAAAGATATGCATATATTTCTTGCGACTTGCAGAAGTTTTCTTTCAGTCCTTTTATTTTTTTTACCCTTGTTACCTGCTACAGAGATAAGTAAAAAGACCTTAAACCAAAATGAATGAAAGCAGATTTCACAGAGGGAACTTAGGCTGCATGGTAGAATCCTACCTCAGTAAGCAACACATCTTTACATCAGCTTGAGTAGAGGATGTAAAAGGGTGTCACAGGTGGCTGGCTTGTAGGAGATTTTCCTAAAAGTCTCTCTATATTAATGCTGTTCAGAGTGTAAATATTCCATGTGAGTTTCACTTCTGGGCTCATTCGACATGACTGGGGGTTCTGGGGTTCTGGGTATCACGTAGCAGCAGTGGTAGCATACTGCTGACAGCTTGTGCAAGTATATTGGAGTAGTTCATGAAGAAGGAGCGGAAGCTATTACACTGAGGTAAAGTCATTCAAGCCATACATTTTCTTCTGTAACTTCCATTAATATCAATGGCAAAAAAACCCCCATTCGTTGACTGCAAAGCTTGGGTATCAAACATAAAGAGAGAATTATACAATATACCTTCAGAAATCTTGGGATTGTTCAGATCAGTGTTTTCATTCTATTTATTTCTATGCTAGTCCTAGTGAGGACCTTAATTCCCAATGCCTGGAATAAGTCAACTACTCCAAAGATAGATCCAGTGTCCTGTTAGCACTAATCAAGCAGAGAAAAAGGGTCCTTCCTACTCCATTTGGAAGCAAATAGCAAGAGTGTACTGAACACCACAGGACTTTTGTCACAATATAAGGATGTGTTTTCTTCAGTGCCAAGTCTAGCTAGAAAACAAATAAATCACCCAGCCAGTAATTTAGTTCATGAGTTCCTTGGTTTACGGTCCAACAATCAGATACGCAAACCTTCTCTCTCTGTACTGTAGAGTTTGTGTTGTTTGAGTAATAATAACAAAAGTTACAGCAGTGAGTTCGTGACTCGGCTGATTTAAGATGCCTTCACTTAAAGCCAGAGGAGTTTAGTTACCATTTGGGCAAATAGCTTGCAAAGCCTCATTTAGAAATTTTAAAAAGCTGAGGTGGAGCTATAAGAATTTAAAACTGTATACCAAACTCATCATATATTTATTGCTATGCTGCTAAATTATGTATATTTTTATTATTCAGGGAGAATGCACATCCAAAATACCAAAATCCTTTAGTAGATAAAGGAATGATATTAATAATTGACTAAGACCACTGGAGATTTTTCAGGATTAAAAAAAGTCTAAGCTGTATGGGGAGGCAGCTGCTTTTCAGATCTGTCCAAGATCCATGGAGAGAGGAATAGTCTTGGTAAAAGCTGCTAAATGTAGATAGTCTAGTCCACAGTCAGTTTGGCGCAGTCTTGTCTTGTCCACAGCTGAACTTGGCCACTTTTAAAATCTCATCCATCGAGTTCCCAGTGAAGTGGAGGTTATGAAGAATCAGTGGACCAGTGCACTCCAGTGAATTTATGCGAGTAGAACATTGAGTCAAGGGAACACAAAAGAGGACAAGCATGATGCATTCATTTTTGTCTTTCTTGGTAAAGTTTACATAGGTTTGTGATGATACCAGACTTTTAATTTGATTCAAAAGTGCACAGTAGCTTAGTCCAATGTTGAAGGAAATATTGTCCACAAAATCTATACACCAACAGAGTGCTTGTATTAATGTGGTTGTTTTTACAGGTATCACTGTAATTATTGAGCTGCTACTTTTCTGAAGTCATCAGGATTTTATTGTGGAGCAATAAAATACAACTACATTTTAAATTAGTACATTCATTACACCAGAGCCATTACAAAGAGCTTGTTGGCGTGCATGTTGACCATGCATGCACTGGGCCTTTGAATCATCACAGGCACTTAAAAGAGGCAGCAAGGCCTCTGCTGCATCTTTTCATCTTTATAGATATTTCATTGGCCCCACTGATGTCCTAATGTGTTGTGGTCCAGGGATAATCGTGTGCTATTGAACCAGGAACTCCTGAGTCCTGCTCTGGATTCAGCCACTGTTTCTTCTAGCCTTGGAAGATTGACTTGATCAGTTGATTCCATTCTTTAAGTGGTGACATGAGAATACTGATATTTCAGGCATTGTGAGACCTGCTTAGGACTGAGATATTTCTAACCTGTTAAGGGGGAGGGAACACAAGAAAAGGCAATCATGATCCTATGGACTCTATCTCCTGTCATAAGAGCTAGAAAAGCTAAACTACTCTAGCGAAGGTCATACATCATCCTGTGCAGCGCAGTCATAGAGACTCAATCCTGGCACCTCTTCATTGTACCCTGCAGCTCTTTTAAACATGCTCTGGGTTTCCTCAATAGCATAAAAGTTGTGTGTTGAGTGCTGATGGCACAGTTGGAACAGACTGTGCAAACACCTACAGTTTTACCAGTGGAAAACAATTTTAATCACTTGTCTATCTAAAGTACCTGGACGCATGTTGTCTCTTCACATATCATTGTATAAAAAGCTTTTTATATATATTTTAAAGTGCCTTTTACTACAGTTTTCAACTATAGCCATAAAAATTGTTGTTCATAAATCTTTCAGATATAAATATACATATACATACACACACACAATACACACACACACACACACACACATATATATAAACACACACACATATATGTTTCCATAAATATTTATTGGCTTTTGCTCAACAGGTCTAAGAAACTAAATTGTAGGTTCAAATACACATACACAGATACACACTCCTACAGAGGCAAAGTGGTAATTTTTTTTTTACTTTATATGTAATAACTATAGACAGAGACTTCTAAACAGAATCTTTAGAATAGATTTTTTTAATAGCATATTCAAAAGAATGACAGTTCTTGACAAGCAGCAAATTATTAACTGTGTCATGTGGTTAGCATATGATTTTAGTTTCAGTTTGTTATGCTGGTAAGCTCTTTGACTTTTCTTAGATTGTAAGTTTTGCAAAGCCAAGTATGGGAAACCAGCAAATAAGCAAAACTACACAAATTTTTTAATGAAAAATCTGTATTTATCCCCAGCAGGTATCAAGGTAAGTCTGTATTTTGTAATAGCATTTGAAAAGTATCATGAGAAGTGAAGGCTTAGTTAATAACATTTTCCTGTTTCTACTTTATTGCAAAATGACTCTGTAAAAGTATCTTAATTGTTAGAGAAGACGTATTTATGATGCCTGATAGACACTGTACTTTTCTCACTCCTGTTATATTAAACCTTGTACTTTTAATAAAACCAGGGACCAGATAATTCTGTGTGATGCAAGTCATTCTCTCCCAGCAGCACCTACTTGTATCCCACCTGGTGTATGCGAACATGCTGCTCTTTGGAATGATATTATGAATAAAATAGAGTGGCTATTAAGGGCTGAAATCTTCAACAGATATTTCATGTGCACCTGCCAACAGGCATTTGTGCTTGGTCTTGGAAAAAAGACTCTGAACTAGAGTATCCGGGATACAGATTTGTGAGTCTTTGATAGACTTTTTAGGTTACCATGAGCAAAATAGAAAACCTTTGCCTTAATAGCCACTGCAAGGTTCTTTCAAAACTGGATTCACTCTTCAAGATAATTATGGTACTGTGAGCAAGATGGCATGGGTGACAGAAAGCCTGCTTGATAACATGTAGCTGCTCATGTCTCTCAGCATACCTGATGGCTTCATATACCACCAGGTATGTCCAGACAGGTCTGCGGACTGCCTGCGTGGCGGCTGTCTAGACAGGGTATATGTAGAAAGTAGAACTAACCTAGCTGATAGCTACTCTTCATACTGTTTTTTTCAGAGCAGTCTGGACATTGCCTGTAAAACTTCCTTGCTTATTAGAGAAGCTTAAAAGATAATTAATTCAAAGATAAATTAATTCATGTTTGTGAAGTGCTTAGATAAAAAAACGATGGGGAGGTTGTAAGCAGGGAGAAGTCAAAGTACCCTATTTATTCATTTCAAGTGAAAAATTAGACACTACTCTTTGCCACTTAAATATCCGATACAGTATTACTCATTAAATGTGAATCTTGGTGTATTGGCATGTTTCAGTCATACATTGCCTATCCAGAGAACTTTCTCTTTGGATCCAATCATTCACTTACCTTTGCTGTTATGTTTCCTGTAGTGGTCAGATAGTGAACTTAGTTTTTTTCATTCTCTGTTCTAAAAACCATGCATAATTTTCTTGTCACAAATAGGATAAAGCCTGACAAAAGTGGTACATCAAGTTGGAGAATGACATGTTCTTATACAGACTAAACACAGTTTTTTGGAATTCTCCCGAATGAACCCTACTAATATACTCTTAAGTTTGTTCTTACACAAGTTTCCGGATTATGAAACATTTGTAAACACAAAGTTCAGTTTATGCTGGAGTGTGTACCAAAGTCCACTTCCCTGAAACTGACTGTAAATTGCATATAAATTGCGTTAGTGATTTGAATGAGATAGTGGTATTCTTTCGGGGATGGTAGGAAAGGACAATGAAAGGATTCCAGCTATCCCAGTCATGAGATCACCAGATTTTGCTGACCTCGTCTGGGCCTGGACATGAAACCTAAGTCGGAGATAGAAGAAGAAGCTAGAAATAGCGAAGGCCTAGATCCAAAAAAATAGTGTTAAGATGCCCAGCTCCTATTTAGGCTGTTAGTTTCCCACTGTCTTCAATAGAAATTAAGAGTTTAGATTCTCTTTTTGAATTTGTAGCTAGGTCACAATATAGAATAGCCCAGTCAACGTGAGATAAGAATAGTCGTTACCTTTCAGAGAGTTCATGTGATATCAACCAATCGTCTCACTTCAGCTCTTGGTGGCTGTGTGCCTAAATTCACAAAAATCCAAACCAGAGCTGCCTCAGCATGCCCTTCCCCCTGCCTGGCATTCCCTGGCCGCAGCTATTCTCAGGGTATTGTCTGCTACTGCTTGGTGGTAGTGTGAACTTGGGACTTTGGCATATCCTTGCATTCCATTATTTTGGATTGCTGCCAGCGATCTTTTCCTACGAAATGCAAAGGGATGTTGCAATTTTAATGTTTATAGCTTAGCAGAGATGGAACTGAATGAGGCAAAGAATGTAGTTCCTTATAGCTTTTCTGTTTCCCCGGGCAAATATCAAAGATACAAAGAAATATAAGGACTACTTAAATAGATCCAAAGAATCTTTACAGTGTTAGGCAATCTAAACATAGTTCTGACTATGAATGAATTCCATATGCAGTAGATGATAGTGTGGTTAGGTAATCTGTGTGTAGCTACTCCTCATGTAGTTAGAGAGACATTTCTCAAAAAGATATAAACTGAGGCATGCTTAGTTCATTACACATCTCTAACGGGGAGAGCCATAATCCTATTCATCACTGTTGTCCTTGCATATGAACAAATGAGCATAAATGATGAAACCACTAGATGCGCGGACACAAACCCAATCACACAGTTGGAAACTATAATGATGTGTACTCTAATATAATCATGTGTATTCAAGACAGTTTTCTCAACCTTTTGTACACAGTAAGGAAGAATATCTCAGAAGTTAAGAAGGCTCTGGGAAGGACTTGATGTTTTTTTCCCATAATTGGAGTTTTAAAAGCTGGTAGGTGAGCTTGTTTCTTAGAATTTCATCTATTAACAATTATCTCAGCTGCTGCTTACTAAGGTTCAGAATCACTGTGGTTAGGAGAGTGAGTGACCTGCAGGTTCAGAGGTGTAGCTTTTCCCTGGATCGACTGTTCACAGATATCCCCAGTATGTCCTACATTCTTTTATACTTCCTTGTTTAAGTGATCATGCAAATTGCTGTATGATATTTAAAAAAAATCATTAGTGTTACTTATGATCTTTCTTTTTCTTCTTCTTGTTCTTTTTTTAGGAGCCAGCAGCTAGGAAGAATGACTCCACCAATTTAAAAGGCAGCTTACATTTATGCTTTCTGGAATAGATGTACCAATGAAGTTAGTTTAGTATTTAAACCAAGAACACAGAAAAATTGAAATCCCTTTATTTTGATTCTGCTTGTCATAATTAAAATGCGTACTCCAGCTTTCCTTTGTATGAAGCAGTGTGAAGAGGTGGTATCATTAGGAAAAAGACTACATTATAAGAAAGTATTTAGATTTATTCTGTCTTTTCTTCATGTGAAATGAGGACAGAATGAAAATAGTGACAATCTAATGCATGATGAAATTTACTAAGCAGGATTTTATTTTTTTAGTTGGTGGAATTATAATTCAAGTAGTTGATATTGGAGTGGATTTCTGGGTAGCTAGTAAATATTTCTGTGAGGGACAATATTCTTGGGGTATATTAATTCTGTGTTTTAGAGGTCTTTCATCAGTAGTAACTCAGCTATTCAGTTATGAGTGGTTTAAAAATGACTGGGAAAATCCTGATCCTGAGAAGCTGAAATGGATCTTTCTAGTTCATTTCTTTCACTGTGGAATTTTCATAAGGTAAGCACAATTTTTTTTAATTTTAAATGAGAAATCATATTGCTTTAACTGGCCTTTTTGGGAAATTTCAGTGCCAGTTTGTTATGTTAACATGGCTTCAGGGACAAATCCACCCCTGGCATCAACAATTACTCGTCTACAGAGGTGAATGGATTTGTGTCTGCTTATACCAGGGGTACATTATGTCAGGTTTTGATGAAAATGTAGCTCTTCTTTCATTTTGCCTATCAGTAATAATTTTTGTCTATCACACCCTATCCTTATTTGATTCATCGCTCTTTGATAGGGTGTATTTAATAAAAATGCTTGCTTTACAGGTAAATACTGTTGCAATTAATAAAGAAAAATAAGTTTCTAAAATGATTTTAAGAGAATTCATTTGGTTATTCTAAGTAGGTGAGACAGCTAAAGTAAGCAGTAATTTGTGGACCTGAGAGTCTAACTGTATTTGTATAGAAGAAACACCAAGACTGAGATGAAATGAATAGTTGAATAGTTAGTAAGAATGCCTGCAGCAATACTTACTGCAGGGACTGGGTTAATGGTGGCAGGAACCTTTTTTTGCTGAAAAGAATATGTCCAGGAATAGTTTACCATACTGTATGTTTAACATTTTTTCTTTAGCTTCCATGGTGGCTTTGGTTTAAAATTATCATCATCATTACAGAGAACATTTGTGCTAAGTTTTTACTTCCATTTAAAACTTTTTAAAACATTTAAAACTCAGATTTTGCTGAAAAGTCCTGTGGACCTGCATTTTAATTGTTTTGAGTATATAATGGGCAAGAAAAATGAGCAAATGTAGAATTCAGAGTCACTTAATAAAAGTTCTTATTTAAAATGCCTCCTTTAACTTCCTATACTAATCAATGAACAGTGATGAAAGATATATTTACGCCAATGTAAAAATTTCTCTCACTTACTTTAACTCTCATTCTTTCCAATAAATACCTCAAACTGCGAATTTCTATAATTTTCAAAGCTTTCTTCCCACAATGAGCCTCACCTTCTCTGAGTGGCTTGTTATCTAGTAAAGATAATGTTGCTCTTTGCTCTGTTGGTGTTGCAGTCTTGGTCACCTGTTCTCTATAGCACAAATGGTATTTTCTGTGTGGCCATTTACGCTGGGCAAAAGCTTCCAGTTGATATACGCAAGCTACAAAGTTCTTTGAGCCACTCCTCAAAATTCATCAGTGTGGTAATATGTACTATAAACTATAAACTGATAACAGCAAGGTGACATCTGCGATTTGGGATTAGCTATTACATATCTCCTATTATATTTGTTTTCTTGCTTGTATCACTTGTGGTTTCTTTGGTGTACACTTCCCTCCTGTCCTCCCTCTTAGTCATCTAATTTATTCAGCTGACTTAGACAAAGACTCTCCCAGGTTTCTCTCTTTAATCAATGGATAAAGACAAACTTCATCAGGAGTCAGGTCATAATGACTGGAATGAGCCTCTCTCATTTGGGGAGAGGGCCTGTCATTTGTGGCAGGAGCCTATCTCCTCCACTCACTGTAGAGAGAACTAGGGGTCTAGCCAGTAAATGCTGACTTAACCAGTGAACTTAGGATGCCTGAAATTATAAGATGTGAATACATATACCTTTCCAATTTCTTTCATCTCTCATATATCTTTTATCCCTCTGTCTTTGAGACAGGGAACTTTTTTGTGTTATGCTTGTACAGTGCATAGCACAATGGGACTCAGTCTGGTTGGGTTCTCACACTATCAGTGCTAAGTAATAAATATAGAAGGCCATACTGCCAAGCTACCATTGTGATATTGGCAGCTGCTATTGTGTCCCTTGATGCTTAAAATTAAGATCAAGATGCTCTGCCTATTTGAACAAGTGGAGACAAAAAAGATTTTTTACATATTTGTGAAGCTGAATTCTAAATCTATGAGATACCAGAGTAAATGTGAGTGTTCTATTGAACCTGGGATTATTTCTTTTTTTGTTGTTTTAAAAGGTGATGAGAAAATTCAGAGCCAAGATAGATGATGTTCAAAGTAGATGATATTTAGTTGGTAATGCTACAGACTTAGCACCTGGTAAGTCACACCCAAACTGAGGATGGATCAAAAAGTGAGGACCAAAGGTGGTAACAAGCCTCTAGCAATTTATGCATATACCAAGAAGCTCCACAAGAGAAAATATTAGGAAGGTATTTAAGATATCAAGTCAGTGATGGACAGAGAGTTAATTAAAAGTGGGAGGTTTATAATGCTACCTTAAATGAGTTAGAGGTTACATAATAATATGTACTTGTTCATGTTTTCTTAATACAAATTTACTGTCCTCAGGTATTGCCTTAGCCACATCAGTTTCATGGGCTTAATCCAAGCCTTTTGATCCGTAGAAATTAGGTTTAACATGCAGCAGAGAAGAATTGTTTGATTAAGGATTTATATAATGCTTATATTAACTGTGATGGTGTGACTAGAATTTAGAGGGGGTGATTGTTGCTGCCAGGTGTCTCTCTCATCCTCCCTGCAGCTTTGACATAAGAGTCTGTGTGGTTCTGAATTTAAGTTTTGTTTGTCCAGCTCTGTTCTTTGAAACTCTTTTTTTTGCTTTTCCCTGAACTCATATGGTGAAATTTGGACCTGTGAATTTCTAGCTAGCACTCAAATCTTTGTTAGTGTAGTCTGATGATGGGATGTGTACTGTAGTATTGGGATTGCAGTAGAAAGTCCTCAATGAAAATCTGAAGAGGAAGAAAATAACATGGAAGCACTGACAAGAAGGCTTGCCTGTGAAATGTGAAGGCCGCGGAGCCATGAAACAACTAAACCAAATAGCTGTGACATTTGTGAATTTCCAGTCACAAAGAGAGAACCAAAGCCTTCCCAATTTTACGTGAGGATAGGAGCAAACATGATGAAGCTGTAGAAATGTCTCAAGAACAAGGAGACCCCTGAGCTATGTTTAAATGAGCTGGTTCAGGGACCAGAGGCTGTCTAACCACAGCAGTTTTGAGTTCAGTGTTATATAATTTACCCTGTTTCTAGGCTAGACTTAATACCTTATGTGGTGATATAACCATACTCTTTGAGTGGAATGAGCAGGGATTTCTGCTCTTAAACATTTTTTTTTTTCTTTTAAGTAGGGTATGACCAAGCTCTTGGATTTTAACAACACAAAAATTTTCTGCAGATAAAGAACAAGCAGATGTAATGGCTAGAAACAAGGCAATATAGATTGATAATGTATACTAGTATTTCTGCATTCCCACAAGGAGCGCTGCATCATCCATGTCCTCTCCAATGCGAGGCAGAAGATGGGCACAGTGAAATATTACTCAACTTCCCATTCTTCCCCACTGGAACAGGGGGTATTCCAGCATAAGAAGGCTAGGTGCTTTAGACCCTCTTTCTGTACTTCTTGAGTGGGTCCATCACATCTACATCTGGGTGGGATTTGATATTCCTGCTACCTGCAAACAAAATTCTGGTTTGTAACTCTTTTCCTTTAGGAACCCATGACAGTGACTGACAGAGACATTCTTCGACAAAGTCATTACATGTATGATAAAGTATGCAGAGCAATGGTGTAACAACAAAGATATTTTCTCTTACTTATATCTTCATTTTTGTCTTGTGTATTCCCATTTACACAGCTAGTGCCCACTTCAGGCTGTGAGAAGCAGACTGCTGATAGTGTGCTGACCTTCGCTCTGTGTGTTTCCTTTTCCACCTGTAAAGTGCTCACAGATACCACTTGGTAGCCCTATCTCCTTCCTAATACAAGAAGAACCTTAACAGTTAAGATCTCCCTTAGAAGTAGGCTTTCAGCTCTAAAGGAAAGCATGGCTGTAAACCTTGTGGGAGTACAGGAAGACTGTTCCCCAACTGATAGTTTCTCCCATCATGCTCTAAAGAGAATTAACATAAAGCAAATGGCAACCGTATATTTGCCTGTATTAATGACACACTATCATACCCCTTTCACCTTCAGTTTAAGATGTACATTTACCTAAAATACATAACTAATCAAATATTTTTAATTAATGCAGTTTTTATTCCAATTGCTTTTTAAAAGCAATTTTTTCTGTTTATGAGATTAAAACAGTGAGCTATTATGGTAACATATATATTACTACTTTACTATAATTATAATAGGTTCAGAGCAGGCGCAGTGTTCAAGTGAGCCGTGGGCATGATAAATAAGAAAATTTGAGTCTGACCTATCCTTTAGTACAGACTAAACTTTCCTCTTGGCTGTGAATGCAATTGTCTAAGCTAAGCCTAAAAATCTGTTATAGGCCCTTCCTAAAATGTCCTAATACTGCATGCCAATGGGCTGATTAGAATGGTAGCACAAGCTCAAAATGCTCTTAAAAGAGGAAAGGTCTGTCATAGTTAGCTACAGTAAGCGACACAGGCTGTGGAGCTCAGGGAATGCCACCTCACTTAACTATCATCATGTAATGCAGATTTAGTCAAAGAGCAACTGAAGCATTCAGACTGTTCTAGAAAAAAATGTATTTTATACAGTATGCAAAGTCAGAAGTGGATTAACTGAAGCAGCTACAAGTAATGAAAAATACTAGCACACCATCTTATAACAATATAAACACAGTGTAACATACTAGGTTTAGAAGCAGTATGTTTTTGATATGATATCAAGTGTGCATCCAACTGAAATATTCCTTTTACAACATGTCTGGTGTTTGCCTTACTTATCATCTGCCTTCTCAGCTGTGAGCTCTGGAGCTTGAAATTTGTACAGCTGGTTTCCACTTCTTGCTGCTTGAACAAACACAGACTTTGTTGAATGAATGTATGGACAAGTAACAGATTGGTCTACTCTAATATTTTTTTCTTGAAAACACTGCAAATTCTCCAGATGTTTACACCCTGGATGCAAGAACCAGATGTTTTGGACTCCTAATTGTTTTATAAACTGAAAAAGCTATAGATGCTTTGCCAAACAGTTTAGTTCCTTACTTATGGGAGATTACTCAGAAAATAGTAAGATAAATACAGAACAACATAAAACAAGAAAACAGTCTCCTTTGAGAATAAATAATGAAGCTACAGCCAACTTACAGAATCAATGTACGGCCTAAAAGGCAGAGCTGCAGTCTATGAACCTCTGTAAGGAGAAGGGCAAAGGATCTTTCCCTAAGGTCCCTGCATGGTAGCATTGCTGTTCCACACCTACAACTGATGCTTCCACGTTTCAAGCCTGGGGAGTTATCCCTTGTATGGAGAACACATGGCTAACATGGGAATAGGGGAATAAGTCATGATTCCTCTAACATGCCCTTAGCAAAGGATCTGCAAATCGTCACTTGTGGCTACTGAAGAACCCTTTATACTGTGTCCTCTGTGGTCAAAGAATTTGGTCTTTAAAGATGGTGAAGGTTAAACTTTAGCACTTGGGGGGACCAGGAATACTTCTGAACTTCCATTGCAAGCTGCAGGAGACTGTGTTCCAATGCCATGGATGAGCAGTGGGATGAAATCTGGATGTCTAATGATCTCCTGCCCCCTTGTTTCCATGTAAAGGAAATGCAAGCACCTGGATTTTATGGTTTCTGTAGTGCATCAATCCTGTGGACAGCTGGGGAACCAGGAAACTGTGACACTTCAGCATGCACCTTGAAATCACCTTAGATGCAGCCTTAGAGAGTGGCCTTAGAGAGTGACATGGGACCTTGCCTTTCTCAGCCTGCACATTAGCAGACTTGCAGGACAGCCTAACATAACCTAGTGGTGGTCTGTGGTGTTCTGCTTGCTTTCTTGTAAAAGTAGCTCTGAATGAACAATGCCATCTTCATAGACCGAATGACTAAATTCTTCTGTCAAGGGGGAAGACATTCAGCAATGTTTATAATGCCAGAAATGTGGGCAGAATAACAGAGAATTTTCTTGAGAAGGACTGCTTTTGCTGTCCTTTCCTGCTGTATATAGTCAAAATGGGTTCACTGGAGAAGGATATTGGAAGTTCAAAAGATCTGGGAACAGAATAAGTCAAAGCTTGAAGGTGATGACTGAAGGCTGGTTATGCTCAAAATCTTGTTTATGGGCAAACATACCTTACATATAAAGCCAAGAATTTATTGGTAATATAATTGAAATCTTAATAGTCTAATCCAAGAATCATTATTAGTCCAGATCTCATTAATACAGAAAAAGAAAGAATATTTCTATACAGAAAAAGTGTTGGTAATAATGATACAGTTAACATTGTTATACACACACTTCTTAGCTTCTACCCCTTTTCCGGGTGCTATGCTCACCACTCCTCTGCTCCTCTGGGTCCTAAGGCCAGTGGCTTCATTCTGGTGTTGGTGGTGGGTTGCTACGGGTGTTATTAGCATCTGGAGTCTTTTGCTGGGAGTTCATGTTGATGATTTCTTCTTCCTCACACCCTGCTTGCGGTCCTTTCTGTATGTTTGCTAACACACTTTTACACTTTGCTCTCTGTTCGTTGATCTGCAACTTCATGTTACATCCGAATTTACTATACATGGTGCCTTTTACAAATGTTAGATACCATTTGTTTTTCTCTTTTTTTGCCCCTAAAACCAGTATTGTCCAGCTCCAGGTCTGCATTTCTTTAACAGACCATGTAGTTTATAGCCATGGGGTCTCCAGTGCCAAGCCACCTCTTATCCCATGAATGTACTCCACTACACTGTGTCCTGTGTCTCTACTTTTCAAGGCCTCTGATATGCTACCAGGCCTTTATGTCTCTAGTACATCATTATTTCATTGTCGTAAACATGTCATTCTACATAGAATAACTGATTGTTACTGCTGCCAGTTGTACTGTTACTGTCTAGTTGTACCATTCAAAAATAAACAACATTAAAACAAATTAGCCACCTGGTCAATTAGAAAAATTGACTAGTTTTTCTACAAAAAAGCGTGGCTTAGCTAAACCAAGTAAAGCAAAGTTGCAGGCAAGTCACAAAAACTTCAGAGCAAGCCTGACAAGTCTCAGTCCTTTGGCCTTGCAAAGTCGGTTCAAAGCTTATGGCCTTTCACTAGCAATGGCAGTTCCTGTTACAGGGCTACCCAGTTACATGACTCAGTCTACAATCTGCACAGTGTTACTAACCAACTGAAATCAAATAACCAGCAGAAGAGAACACTGCTTTTGCTTCATGTAAATAAGATTTACATGCATATTTACTCAGCTACTTAGATTCTTTGTTTGCTGCTGAACAGTTCAACTGGAAAGAGATCATTAGTTGTGAGAACCTGTTCTGCTGGAATTGCCTCATTTCATCTGCTATAGAAAGGAGCATTACCTTGCTCCCTTGGCTTCCAAAGCACGAATGATCATTTGCCACAGGGTGATTGTATCACGGAGAAGGGAACTACTGTAATTCCCCCCAGCTGGAGTTCTGGTCTTACATCAGGTTGTAGCCACCATCCTATTTTGCTAAACAGAATTTGTTCCTTCCTTAATTATCAAAATGGTTTTTGATTAAAACTTAGTGTTCTCTCCCTGCAGAGGTGCTTTGCCTGAAAAGCAAAGGCCTTGAAAATGGAAATAAAAGCTAGATTTTATTTATCTCTAAGAGTGGCATTAGAGATATCTTGAACAGAAAAGGTTCTTTACCGCACAGAATGTGCATCACTCATGACTAATTCTGTGTATCTTTCCATTACTGCTCTTTTAGGGGAAATGCTCATTTAGTCTTGAAAATAGACTGGTTCTAAAAGAGTCATTCATGCGTGCTAGTTTTCCAAGTCAAATGCCTTGTTCATGTAAAACCACTCAGATAATAGAATCTGTCATTCTAGGAAATCCATGTGTCTTGAGAGTCATTTTCTGAATTAAAAGTCTTCCTATTTAGCAAAAATAACTCTTGAGGGATATTTTTTTGCAAAAAGCCTGTTGTATATTTGCCGTTCATCGGATACTATCCTTGGGTGTTATGGATCTATATTATGCTGATATAGAGTTGGATGTTCATAGCTGGATATTCATTAATACCCTTAAGAAGGGTACTCTGTGTACTTATGAATAATATAAAATACCTTCTCTTTTAAAGAGAAGATGAGAAAAGATGCAAAGGGAATTTTCAGATATGTAGTATTTTTAAATAAATAAGAACTTAACAAAATAAAGCTTGTAATCTTATTCAGGCAAACCTCATTCTGTTCTAGTAGTTTTTATATTGCATTGGTATCATGGGGCTTAAAAGATCATCTGATATCACTGATACCAGACACATATCAGATTAAATTTTATCTCAGTAGAAGGTGCTGGATTCCATTCAAAGATAAAATATGAATGGAGAACAAAATGGGAAAGATCTTCAGTCTCTATCATTTTTTGGAGTTGTACTTTTCAAAAATACTGTCTAATCAAGTTTCCTTTTCTATAGGTATTGGTTTGCTTTGAAATATGGCTGCCAGGCTGCATTTAAACAAAACAGCAGTAGAGATGTATCCGAAACAGACTGTCCCAATTTCATTCATAAACAAGCCATTGATATAATGACTGATATTAGCATGCTCAAGGTATTCAAGACTTTTCTCGAGACCACACCTCAGCTCTTTGTCCAGATTTACATCCTCATGGAACATGACACAAACAGTTTCTGTCAATGTGAGTCTTTCTTTCTCTTTACTTTGGAAGCTGAGTATCTTATTTAAATAGATAATTCATGTTATTGAATAACATTTTAAAGTCACACTCCACTGTATGATTACTGTGTATTTAGTTATAATTTTTGTCTAGTAGATATCTGTTTTGCTAAGGCTTCACTGTAGCAAGTCATAATATTTAATATAAACATAATGATACCTCATTTGAAAATAAGTTATTGAATATGATTAGTGTATCAATTTCAGAGCAGTCTGTTTTGTGTGTGTTGGCTTACTGTTTCTTTTTAAACTACCAACTGAGCATCTTGAAATCTGTAATATATTTAAAGCAGCCTTGTGACTACCATCATCCACATTTTAAAGATGATGGGGAGAGTTGTAAAAAAACTAAGGATAATTCAACATTGTAGAATGCAGTACAAGGAAGGGATATTGGTTCAACTCTCAGAAGCTGGACAGCAACTATACTATTTCCAGCCCTAAAACCAGCAGCAGAATTGGCAATACATTGGCTTACTCATGGGCTGGAATTCATCAAACCAAGCGCAGAGATTTGCATTGTTGTTTACTGTCTCTTCATAGCAACGGAGTTAACATGTACTCAGATAAAACAGTCAGATGACCCTTAAATATGACCACGCTAAGGGAATCTCTTACAGGGATTTCTACGTTATAGACAGCCTGGACTCAATATCACCTGCTGAACCTAAGTATTTATGGGCTATTTGCAACACCTTGGGGTTTCCAAGTCATCTGCATAGAGCTGGCAAATATGACACACAACTTTGGCAAGACCAGCAGCAGCTGGAGGCCAGGCAGAATAACATAGGCATCCCAGATGGCACTAGATGCCTAGATTTAGGCATCTGAACCAAGATTACTTGTCCAAGAACATGAAGGAAATATAAAGACAGTATAAAGAAAGTGTAAAGAAAGGAGGAAGTTGTCCAAACCTTCATTCAGAAATTTTAATGTAAAATAAATTTCTTTTTCTTAGAACTAATATTTATACTTGTGTTTTGTTTAGATGCTGCCATTTTCATGTCTTTTTGTGGCATCTCCTTTTCAACAGTTGATTATCAGATATCATTACGAAAATCTCTGCCTGATAAAGATGAATTTCATGTGCTACCCAAGTTAGTATATCTCTTCTATAAACTGCTTACAATCACTTCTTGGATGCTCAGTATTTCACTGATCACTCTTCTAAGTGTCAGAAGTTCTGTATTTCTGCTGATACTTCTTTGGAGCTGTGGCTTCTGCTGGACTTTGAAACAACACACAACATTTTGCAAATCTAAGGTGATGGAATATCTGTATAGAACTGTTGTTGGAATCATTCTAATTTTTACCTTCTTTAACATAAAGGGAAGAAAAACAAAAGTTTGCATTTCTATTTATTATGCTACTCACACCCTTGTAACTCTAGGTATTTTGTTTGTATATTTGTTTTGGAAACCTTTTGTTACCAAGGAAATATATTTTACAATTGTGGGCCTCTTAACTATTCTCAGTCTGGTGTTAGGTATTATTTTTCTTATTGTTTATTATAGGCATTTTCATCCCACTGTTTATTGCAGACAACAGACATGTTCAGATGAAGCTGATGGAGTGACAGGAGAAAAAGACAGAGTGGAAGCTGGTAGATTTCAAAATTTCATAATGCAATGAACAGTATAGATTTTTGTGTAGACTTCAAAGCAAATATTTGCTAGACTGTCTGTTTTTCTGTTGTTGCTTCTTGTGTATTTTCACTAAGTATTTTCACTAAGTAACAGGTAAATGTTAATAGTAAGTAAATGGTCCAGAGTTACTGACTCTGAATAATTGTTGTTTTCTGTAACGTTGTATAAAGCCTTTTTAACATGAGTATTTCTCTATATGTTGGTCAATGTTACTTTTGAAAAATGAGCAATGTAAGCTATCCATCCAACCCAATTCACTGTTTTAGTTTTTAGCAATGCAAATAAAACATAGGAGAAGCTAAAAGTGAAGCAAATGAAAGCTAGCATCAATAACATATTCTATTTATTTATGTTGATTCTGCTCAAAACAAGGCTTGCTTTTCTCTGCCTGCTGGATGGAAAGAGGAGCGCAATAAGCAGGGACGGTGACCTCTTATCTCTGTTTCACCCCATTAGTGTAAGAGCTACAGTTCTTCTTTAGATGACTGTAGCTACAATCCTTATTGCCTTCTTAAATATCCCCTGAAGAAGAATAGCTTTGATTTATGGCTCAATCACCATCTTGCAACAAGGAAATTTGGGGAGATATTGCAATCATTTTATCTTCTAGGTGCTTTAATGACTCCTTTACTGTTTCTATTCTGCTAATCTTTCACACACCTTTTTGCATTTAGGGGTGATGCCACCTTGTTGTTCCGGATTGTAATAGCAATCTCAGTGATTTATTGGTAGCAACAGGAGTGTCGCATATAGAGGAAGAACAGTCTCCCTGGAAGCTTTCTGCTCCTTTGAGTTCTAAGATGTAATACTTTAAATGCAGGTTTCCACTGAAATGGGAAGATATGTGAGGTATGCTGCGGTATAGCTTCTTTTGCCTTTGTCCCTAGAGAAAAGAGAAGCAGCCGTTCTGATACATTGCTCTAGCAGGGCCAGTGCTGGGTAGGGCTGGGAAATGACGGAAGAGCGAGCCTGTCCCACAAGATTTTTTTGGCAGAAGGCAGAGTGAAAGTAAACAACTTTTCAGTCCAGTTTTCAAATGCTCAGTCAACAACAATAAATGCTGTACAAGGAAATAATGTTCATAACCACAACTTTTTCAGAAATAAAGGCTAAGGGGAAGTCTTTTAGAGCTGCTGGATTTTAAATCTGAGTTATAAAAAATAGGCCTCTTTTTCCCCCCACCTTTCGCCTTCCAATAACTCACATTTGCATTTAGAATAGCCACAGGCAAGGGGAGGAAACAGAGTTTGACAAAAGAGATGAGAGATAAGTTACTTTGCCAGTAATGAAAACTGTTAGCATTACTGATTGACAGCAGACATCCCTGAAACTTTGGGGGCAGGGTTGATGCTTTGGTTGATACTCAGGCTGCAGCAGAGCTGTTTCCTGTGCCCTGTGTCAAGTCCACGGACTGCAGACTACGTTTTACTTGTTTACTTCCAGCCTCATCCTAGCTCAGTGAAGTTTCTTGTTGCATTATCAAACAAATTGTTTCCACAGCTCTCTTTACTAGGCCAACCAGTTTCATCTCCATAACCCCTTCCAAGAAAATTAATTTCTGGAGCATAGTTTGGACTGAATGCTCTGTCTTTCCGAGGATATGCATGAAAAAGCATCATAGTAAATAATTTAGTAGGATGACAGGAAAACCCTTCATTTCCACTTGTGGGTAATGAGGATGTGGGACCTGAAGTTGAGACATAGAATAGCACAGTCCCTGAGACTCAAGCAATAGCTGTCCTAAAATGAGTACATAAAACAACACCTGTATTTCTAGCTACTCTGAAAAAGGGATTACGTTGTTTGCCCTGCAAAGGCAGCATAGGTACTTTTAAAGGAGAAAGAGCATCCTGCTTTGCCCACTGTGGTTGTCCAAGTTCTGCTTCCTTTAGCTACACAGTACTTATTGCTGGTGATGGGGCCTTTGGCAGAAAAATGCCTGCCTGATTTTAGGCTGAATTTACTCTTAGGTTGCCACACACACCAAGAAACAAAAAAGATCCTAAACCGTGAAGACTAAAATCACTTAATTACTTTGCACATTTTTACAGTTCATTTAACTGAAAACCTGAGAAGGGACTAGGACAAGGTAGGCTGGAAAAGGGAGAATATTATTTCTATCTTGCAGAAAATTACAAAATTTGGTCTAATTCTTATTTGGAAGAAGACCTCAATCTTTTTACATTATCTGAGAAACAGATCTCTGGGGAAACATGAGCTTCTGAGAAGGCTGCGTGTCGGAGTTTCGGCCCTGGGGCCTCCAGCGTGTCTGCCTGCCTGCCAGATGCCAGAAGTCTAGAGCCTGACTTGCTCTGGAGGAAGGTTAGTTTCTGGCGAAACAAACCAAATTTGTCTTTGTGACTTTTTTTTCTTTTAATTTCAGTGAAGTGACAAATTCCAACAAAAAAGTATTTTATTGCCATTTCTCTGGCTAACTCTAACGCTCCTTGTCTTTTGTGGGAGAAAAACTGTCTGTTGTGTTGCATTTTGTGATTCTCCTTTTGCATTCTTCTTATGTCTCGTTGTTTCCTTTTCTGTGTCTCTGAAAATACAGATATTATACTTAAGTGGGTAAGAGAGGCATCTATGTGACTATTTATATCACGCCAATACAAATACACACAAAACCTAATTACTTAAGTTTCAATCCCTATTTATATGTCCTGGTGGATATAAATTTAGCCATATCCTGAAACTGGGAACTGGTCCTTTGGGAAGACATGCAGGTTTTTTTTCATAAAGTTTAATCAGATCTTCAGTATCCTACCACTGATACTGTGAACTTCTCCATTTTGCTATCATCAGAGGGCTTTCAAGAGAAGCAAATTCCCATTAAAAATACTAGCTTGCCCCCTGCAGGTTTTTATTTTTTTATTTTCAACTCTAATATCTTCCCTTTCTTCTTAACCTTGAGTTCAAGATTTTCACTTGATTCTCTTCATTTTCATAGTTATGAAAATGGCTTCTCATTCATTTGCTCTTTTTAACTTAGAATCATTGTAGCAGGGAGCATGAAAGACAAGGAAGCACATGCATTGACTACAGACACATTTCACATCACCAATGGCCACGTCAAACAAAACAAACAAACACCCACTTCACCTAGGTGTAAAGTTCAAACAATAGATTTTATACATATCCTTTTTGTTCCTGGCCTACTCTTAAAATTCAGCTGCCACTCAGTTCATGCATTGTGCCTGACCTTGTCATTTTAATCTAACTGCAAATTGAAAACAAATGGTTTTTTTCTTTATTTGTTAAGTATGTCCATTACATCTTACAAGAAGTATTTTAATAAGTTAAATAAAAATAAGAAACAATTTCTTCCTGTTTTGACTACCGTCGGACCTGGGTAAGAGGGACAACATTCTACAGAATTGTTTTAATTATTCTACTAATATTCAATGTGCCATTTGATGGCATTGGTGAGCTCACCTGATGTACCACAGATAGCACTGATTTATGAAGCCGTAATTGGGTTTCCAATAAACATTTGTCAAAATAATGTATTCATTCAAACCAAAGCCTTCTTTATTTATTCATATAAAAGAGCACTTAACTTTCAACAAAGAATTGCCTGCCATCAAAAACACTCCATAAACGGAGGAAATTTATGAAGACACAGTACCAGAGGGTGATCAGTGGAAGATTAAGTTCACTTTAACCCTTCAGAGTGCTGAGTTCCACCTCTTGCTTGTTAGCGGTACCATATATATTTCTTTCTAAAATCCCCAAGCCCAGGCATTTACCTTTGTATATTTAGACTTTAAAGTACCAGCTCTCTTTTCCAGCATGGAGTCTTACATCTCAAAGGCACTTTCAGAACCAAGATCTCTCACTTTTATTATGAAGTGTAGAAGCATGCATACAGCTTGAAGGCTTACCTACCCAAATTTTTCAGTGTGTGTATATTCTTCTAAAGGAAGATAAGCTTCAAGAGGTTAAGCAACTTATCTTAAACTTAACCTGAAGAAGTACAGGTGGTTGTCATTTATTCTCACTGAAGAATTTTCCTGTTCTACTTCATTGTGCTCTTCTGTAATTCCTAGCACTTTAGTTTCATTTTACAGATTTTTAATAAAAGAAGAGCAAAGTAGATGGACTGTACAGTCAATATTTGAAAGAAGCATGGATGACCCTTTGGGACCCATCTTCACCAGAAAAAAAAAAAGTATTTGCACCTCCAATTGGATAATATATCATAACAAATATAAGTCACAGTGAAGATTCCCACTGTGAGGTTCTTATATTCATTAGCTTAGTGAAACATAGACCAGCATGTCAGGGATAGCGAGCGATGCCTTAAGCTTACCTTAACCTGCTAATACTCGTTGAAACTACAAACTCTACAAACCTTACTATGATTGTATGTTGCATCTAGTTTCTCTATATGTTTCTATTTTCAGCACATTATTTTTATTTTTCACAGCAAAAATGTCTGTAAATGATAAAGCTTAATGGGAATGAATGGGAAGAGTTTCAAGTGCACATTCATGCCTCAGAAAAAAATCTCAATACAAGGTCTTAATCATTGTTACTATTATTGTTAGTAAGTACTGGCACTTTGTCCAGGTGACTAGAATGATGATACATAGAACAATACATAATATTAGAATTGGAATGCAACAAGAAGTTGGCTGTAAAGTTTTGTTGTGCTTTGTCTGCTCAGCACTTAAAAATGATCTTCAGTCTCTCTCATTAAACACGTTTTTCAATGTGGGCCTACAGATGTCTTGGAAAAGAGAAGTTTACCTCTCTGATTCTGTGGGGAGTAGGTCAACTGCTGAAAATCAAGGGTTTAATGTCCCTGGACAATTTCTGGGTGCTGTGATAAAGAAATAAAATGGTAAAGTTACATGTTTGAAGGTCACTTGCAAAGAAACCAGTATGAAGATGGAGAGGAAGGCATAGTAAATACGAACAGAGCAAGCTGGAGTTTTTTGCTCTGACATAGTGAACTCTACACATTAGGTGAAGCCTGATGTCTGTTGTACTATAATAGGGCAGAAAGGGACCCCAGACATCATTTTGTAGTTTGTTTGTCCTATAACAGGGCCATTCCTGGCAGAAATTTTCTAACTTGTTCTGAAAAACCCAGTGTCCCAGGTAATCTCTCCCAGATCTTCATAGTGTTGTCTGTCAGGAAGCTCCTATGTATACCCTCCTTGCTGCAGTCTGAGCCCCTTCTTGTCCTCTCTGCCTTGTAGAGCAGGTGAGTTCCTTCTTCTGGGAAGCAGCATTTTACATATTTGATGATCGTTACCATGTTCTCAGTCTTCACTGTGGACTAAGCACACCAAGCCACTAAATCATTCCATGTATGTCCTGCCTTCGAGACTGCCAATTAGTATTGCTGCTTTCTCTTTGAGTTGATCCATGTCCTCCTTGAAGTGCAGCACTGGTAATTTTATACAGTACTATAGCTGAGGCTTTGCTGCTGATGATTATATCAGATGGATTACTTCTTATGCCCACAGGCTATACTCCTATTTTTGTATCATAATTACAGCATTTGTCTTTTTTTACAACATCGTGACATTTAGTGGCTCATGTTCAATGCACTGTAACACAAATTTTTGTGCAGAAGCATTGTCTTGTCAGTTCTTCCCCATCTGGGTGTTTAGTTTTCACTGAAAGATGAAGTTCACCTCCGGCCTTCTTTTGGGCCTTGCCTCCTTCACAGAGATTAGTTTCCATGAGTATTCAGCCCAAAGTCTAGAAAACCACTCACGCTCTTTGATGGCAAATAACAGGGTGAGGTACCTGTTCTGGTTAGTCATCATAATTTGGCTAGATCTTCATGTAAAAGTGTGAGAGGCTTCAGGCAAACATCACTGGCTTTTTATAACTCAGCTATGGCTATATTAGCAACCATTCAAGTTTTGGTTTACTATAGCTGACATGCCTGTAAAGTACCAGTTTTCTTGTAAAGATGACAAAGAAATAATTTTTCCAGAACACATCATGGATTTTTGAACTTGAGTAGGGGGAGATGCTTAGACAATATTGGCTGCCAGCAGCAGGGCCCTGTGGGGCAGCTCAGGTCACAGCTGTGTCTGGAGTGACCACTGTAAGAAGAGTAAGGGTAATGTGGGATTGAAGGTAGAGGAATAGTGGGACCATCATATAATGCAAAGTCTGGGAGTTTTCCAAAAGCTATGTCCCCCAAGATGATGGACATTTTTAGTGAATACTGCACAATTCAGCTGATAGAAGTACTGCGTTTGCTTGGTTTATGTTATGCTGTGTAGAGATACATGCCACTGTTGTGACCAAGATTATGTTCTGTTGACAGCTTTGTAAACCATCAGGTTTTTGTTATACTGCTTGAGTTGGATGAAAGAGCAGAGTGACAAGAATGTGTATTTTTGTAATCTGGACTCTGGGAAATAGTGTCATACAATAGGTACAACTGAGTGCAGAAAGACTGCATATTATAGATCTCTTCCAAGTTGTTTTGGACTGGGATTTGCCGGGCTAAAGTCATTCCTAAAGTTAGATTTAAAAGGTTAAGTCCTACTCACGTCGGCTGCTTTTGTCAGTACTCCAAAGCAACCGAACAATGCCTCATACAGCTGTGCCACCAAGCTGTGCTTTGCCATTATTGCAAGTGTGTGGCAGCGTTATCTCAGCGATTTTGGTGCCCTTACTTGTATGCTGGGATTTATCTCACTGCTTTTCTGCCATAGATAATTTCACATCCAATTTGATTTAATTGTCTAGGGTCCTGTATAGTCAATGGAGAGAAAAATCACTCCCAGAGGACAGTCATCCTGTCTATCTTGCCACTTATTCAGGATGGGATGAATCTCCCTCTTGAAGTGACCTTTCCCACTGACTACAGAGGGAATGTAGACAGCTTGCTTTGACAGGATATCATTTAGGTAGGTAAAACTAGGTGACATACCTCACTTTTTGTATAGTAATTCTATGACATATCACAAAACCTTAGTAAATTGTCAACAATAGTCTCTCTTCAAATTATCTGTTTTGGGAGCAAAAGGATATTAGTTGGCTATTTTAACCATTTAAAAGTTTAAAACTGAATGATGGGAGTACATCTTGCTTCTCCTATAGATATAGATTTTTCCTGAGATGCTGAGCTCCTTTGAATCTCTTTGGCTTCTCCTGCGTAATGGGTTGCATTTAGCATTTCAGATTGCCTTAGTAAAGCCTTTGGACCATTTCTGAACAGAATATGAAATGCACCATCAGTGAAGAAAGCAACCATCTCACGTATTTTAAAGGTAAATACATATCAACTTGTGGGTTTTGCTTAGGCACGTAGTTTTAGGCACAAATTGCTGATATTACCCTATAATTACCCTTCTCAGCTGAGAAGAAAAGTGAGAGAAAGGAACTTATCCCAAGAGAATTCTCCTTGGTTTCTCAGTTGTGGCATTGCTGACATGGTCTTAACTGAGTGTGACCTTATAGCTAGCAAGGCTGAATGGCACAGTTACATAAACACAAGGGAAAACAAGCGAGGCCACATAATATGGAAAAAAGTCCCTTAAAAACATCTTCTTAAATGATGCCGTCAGAATTTGCATAGGCTAATGAGCTTGTTCTTTGGCAACCACTTACCACAATCAACAGCTTTTTAAAAAACATAATATAAGCAAAGTTATTTTTCAGGTTTTGTGTCCATTTCTACTGTTGTCTGTTAAACACTGGTGAGTTTTGTAAAAATAGAAATGAGCATGGTAGTTTCAAACAAGAATAACTATTGTGTGAAAAAATGAATATCAAATTATAATTAGTGATTTAATGCCTTTAATTTTAATCAGACTTGAGCAACAGATGTAGCTATCAGTAGCTAATTTATGCCTCTCTTTGAAAAAACAAATGAAAACCAGAAAAACCCTCTCTATTTTATGCTCTCCAAGCCAAAGAAATAATATTTACATGTATGTAGTTAGCAATATAATTGGAGTGGCTGGGTGTGGCCTTTCTCAGTCAGAAAGAAAAAACAAAACACAAAAAAAATTATTTTTTTGCTAATGAGGGATTGTGCATGGAAGAATAGAAATGAATAAATCACAAGCCTGGGCACTAACTGTTCTTTGCCCACTGAACAGGGCTGGGCTTCTGAGGTTCAGCAGTTAACAAACTCCACATGTGAAATGGGTGACCCCTTTTGTTTGTTGCTTAATGGCTGCTTACACTTGGGTGTCTCGAGAAAAGATGGAACGAAACATTTTCAGAATCTGCTCAGCTCAACCACACAGGAGGAAAGCAACAGAATCCCAGTAAAATACTAGTTTTCCACTTCCAGCTTTCATCTATCAATAAAAAGTGCAAATAGGTGATTGTCAAAAGCAATGATTTATTTGCTACCCACGAAAGTCCCAAAAATATTGTGCCAGTGGTGTCTTAAGTATGTATCAGGCAGTCATACAGTGAGCCAAAAATTCCACATTATTGAAGATCTCCATATGAATTTTTATTAAAAATAATTGGTTTTCTTAGTAGCAGATTAGGGAGAAAACATGGTTACTGATGTAGTTTACTGCAGCTAATCTCAAGAACTTGATAGGTGTTAAAAAAAAGCCCGTTTCACAAATTTTAGAATACTGAAATCTCCACCAATGGGCCTTAGAGGCCATAGGAATTCATTAATAATAATTATCACTTCCTACTAGGTAGCTCTGAAAGCACGTTCTCAGCTAGTATAATTAACCGCTGTTCTATCATCTAGCAGTCAGAGAGTAGCGTTGGGAAGACAGAAAGCACTCACCTTGGTCACCTTTTATTGTAGTACATCCTGAAATTGCAAGCAGTTAGAAAATAATTTCCAAAGAGACTTGCCCATACCTTGTCCCTTTGCCCACTCGCATTCCTTCGTTTGCTATGAAGGTCTGCCTGATGCTTCTTTGCTTGCTGTTTTTACTGATAAGCACCTCTGTATAACAGCCATGAAAATCCATGCATGGGGAGGACAAGACAACAGGATCTGGGATATAGCCCAAGGGGTGATGAGGAGGGGGGATAGAGGAAGGAGAGGCAGGTTAGTCCCAGCCTAGAGCCCCTTCTGCTCAGTCCCATGATACCCAGCTCATGCCTGCAAAGAGGCACTCAGTTGTGCTGGTGCAGGGAAAGGCAGTACCTGGAACAGTGGCTACCTTCCACTACACCTCACCCCTGCAGTTTATCTGAATACAGATAATTTGAGTGTTGCATGGTTTTCTTGACTCTGGGGGTCTGATTATTACAGGGGCTACTTTCCTGCCTCTATTTTTTCCTCAGTGTGCCACTGTTCCATCAACACATAAGGAAATGCAGCCTCCTCTCTTCTTCCAGATAAGGAGCTGTGGCCTATAGACCACCTTTCTTTACACCAGATGCCATACACCACCTTTTCCAGGGACTTTGTAGGGCTCCATGGATTTTACCACAGCAGTGCCTTTTCCACCCATCCTTCCTATCCAGGGTATTTTGTAGTTCTGCCTTTTCTGCCCTTCTGCTATATCACGGCTTCCTCATATTCGTCATCTTTTTTCCCAGGTCCTATCCTTCCCCTTTGTACCTCTACATGCTCTCTCATTCTTCCAGTGCCTACTGAAATGCCATTGCTGTACATGTGCCCCGACAATTTTGTTCCTCGCTGTTATGATTTCTCTTCTTTCTATCCAGATGAGTCATTTGGGGCACCAGCAAGTGAAGATGAGAGGAGAACACATACTGTTTTGGGACATGCTAGTTAGTGCTGTCAGCCATTCTTAGGTCTACTTGCAAGAGTGCTTGAATTTGTGACTCATCTGAACAGATACAAAACTCACCTGTGACATTCAGAAGTTCATATACTACACCTGGACAAACAGAAGTGGCACCAAGTCAACTGCAGGGTCAGCAAATAAAAATAGGAGCATGTAAAACAATCTAATTTTGGAGGTGACAGTCTCTGAGCGTTACTGGTAACAAGTGCGTTTTCAGACAGCAACATGACTTCTGAACCATGAATGTTGCTGTAGCACCTATAATGGGGTGGCATTTGGGGAATTTATGTAACCATAGAAAAGCAGCATTTAAAAATATTTGAAAAACTTCATTCTGGTCATATAATATAATCACACACATCTTGACTAGCCAGGGAAAACAAGGTAAGAAACACAGTTTTTTCTCCATTTAATTATTGCCAGAGATTGTCACATGGTAAGTGTCACAAATCATATGATATAGTCAAGATTTGGAATTTTGAGTTGGGAGAACCTGAAAAAGGAAGCACAACATGAGAAGCCTGCAAGTCCTAGCATTGTGCCCCTTGAGCAGGCCACAGTACTTAGTGTTTCTAGCTAAAACTGAAAAACATAACATGGACCCAACTGCCAGAAAGAACTGTAGCATGTACAAGGCTTTCAACACCTAAATATTTATAGAAGTGCCTGATGTAGTCTTCCTCATTTATGCTGTTTGTGAAAAATTGTAGCTTAAGTATTGTTCTAATACCAAAGGACCCTCCTAAGATTGCCAATACTGTAACTTACCATATATACAATAAGGTTATATAGTCACATCTTTGTTGTTTGTGGGGGTCCGTACAAGTTGCAGACTAACTGCTGCAAAGGCAAGGGGACTGTGACCAGCACTAAATCCCTTGCAAAGGGAGGTGGAGGGAGGCACTGAGAAGCGAACTGCGGAGAGCTGCTTAGCCAGCCACTTGGGCCCACAGAGCTTGTTAGCTTTGACACAGTACTGTTTAGAAGTGGCTAAAATAGCTGAAATATCTCCACAGTGCTTTACCAGTCCACATGAACAGACTGATTTAGGCCAGCAGCTTCAGGACTCCAAAGTCATTGGCCTTGCTTCTTTATAACTTGACTGTATGTTCTTATAGCCTAGTTTATGTTTGGTGTGATCTGTGTTTGTTTTATCTTGGTTATTCTAAGCCTGTTGCTCCAGACAGTATAGTTGCCTGCAAAGAGAGTGGCTCTGGCAATGCTGTCTTCTGGTATAACAACACAGCAAACGCGATACTAACAAAGATAGCGAAAATACCACAAAAATATTCACATATATTATGAAAACAGATGGTTGTTGCTGTGCTGGGAGGGGCAGTATTGTTTACTGCATAAGCAACCATAAACGAGGGGCTGCTTTTCATTTTCCTAATCCTTCCTTGTCATCCTTGCTCTGTTGCCTACCAACTAATCTACCTCATGCATAAACTATTAATCAGAAGTTCTAGCATTCATTATAAAGCTGATTGTTTTCCAAATGAAAACAGTGCCTAGATAATGACAGTTTCCATTCGAAACACATTCTTAGCTGAATTACTAAGAAGAGTTTGCAATCTCTTTCAAATAGGCATCAGGGCATGACATGATTTCCTTGCATGGTAATAATGTCAGAAGTTCAGTTTGAGAAGAAAGTATTCTCCATTTTGGAGACTTATCTGCCTAAGCGATTATTAAAGATAGGAATGTAGTAAAGGGAAAAAATCAGCTCACAGTTCAATTTTTTTAGCAACATTTTGTATCACTCCATTCTACTCCCTACTCCTCTAACTGCCAGGGATTTTTTTTTCCATGCAAAGATGGGAGGATAACAGTGCCAGAGATAGAATTTCCCTTTTTATCCACAAAAATTTACAACACAGGTAATGGCATGTTTCCTCACCCCATCCTATCCAGTGTAAATCAGAATATTCATTTAACTAGTGTTAGTCTGAAAAATGTTAGGTCATTTCCTTAGCTAGTAGAAACTAGAATGTTAACAATTTGCAGAAAAGTTACCAAATGTAAAAGAAGTGGCATTGATATTACTTATCCAGGTTAGAGTGTGAAATAAGGAAATGCACATGTCTTTTGTTTATATTCTTGAGCATATCCATAGATAAGCAGTAAAAATTAGATACATAAGTAAGGGCTGAATGATTTGGATTTACCTAAATTATGAGAGAAGAATATTTTGATGCCCTGTTATCCAATACTTGACTTCCCTCTGATCACAGTTGATCAGTTGTTGTTTGACTGAATGGGATAATGATTTAAATGACGCCACTTTAAGTTGTTTAAAATTCCTTGTTCCACTAAATAAATCACCTGCCTTGGTACATGAACTGTAGGCCTGGCCTCTCTTCAAGCCAGAAGAACTGCACTTGAACTCCAGACTGGGATATCATTTTATTTCTCAACATTTTGTGAAGGAACTGCTTTTTGCAGAAATACTGTGTCATTCTACAACTCCACGATATTCCCACCTCAAGTACTGTCTACAGTTCTTATTTCCCCATCTCAAAAAAAGAATATAGTATGATTACAAAAGATACTCAAATGAAGACACCATGATCAAAGCTATACCAAAACTTTCTTACAAAAGAGGACAAAATAGGTCGAAAATTTTTCAGACTAGAAAAGAGTGAACTGAAAGGTGATATACTGCAGGTCTATGAAATTATTGATATGGAAAGGACAAAGAGGGAGTAATTATTTGCTATCTCTTCTGATATGAGAAGTAGGAGACATCAGTTAAAACAGAAATGCCATTTTCAAAACAAAAGGAGAGATTTTTATATGCTGTGAAACCTCTTGTCATAGGATGTATTTCCTGTTAAGAGCTTGTGTGGATTTAAACAGCCACTTGGCAAAAATCACAGAAAAAAAGTTCTTAGAGTTCTTAAAAATAAAGACAGAGTTGTGTCAGGAGTTTGCTCCAGTTCCTCACCACCGGTCTAGAAGATCCTTACTGCCAGCTCCCTGCATAAGTGTATGGTATAGAAGAACAGGACCTGGAGAAGAAGTACTGCCATCTGTAGTGGACTTTCTCATATGATATAGCTCTTGAAATTTATATCCCATAATCTTTGATATGCTGTTACAGTGTTACATTGTGACCAGAAACTGCATATGCAGAGATCTACATCTTAATAAGCATGCAGTTGTAATTTGTTAATGATTCCTTTAAACTTTTAATAAGAATGGATTGCTACTAGCACACTAACAGCTTTAAGGATACTTAAGACAGGTAATCACCTACCACACTGTCAATGTAAGAATGGCAAAACAAAATATACAACAAATGGAGACAAGTCTTTTTTAAAGCAACGGTTTGAATGCTTCAGTTCCAGTTGCTGAACTGACACCCCTGAATCTAACGCTTGGTATTTTACTAGAGAAAGAGAAATTTAAGAGAGCAGCAGAGTAGAGCAGTGATAACTACTCTTGCCCTCCTTCAAAAATAGGCCACTGCTGTCATTTGTTATGTGTGTAACTTCATCTTATGGCACACCCTGATCACATGTGGTTGTAGTAATGGTGAATGGAGAAGTTATGCCTTCCACAAAAGTGAAAACCTTTCCCTTTTCTGTAGCATCCTCTGTAACAATAATTGTTTTAGTCAGACAGCAGTGTCCTTCATCCTCTGTTGCCACACTGGAAGTGATGCTGTTTCCTCTTCAGGCTGTCCCCTAGACCTGTTCAGAACAGGCTGTAACAACAAGGACATTGGCAAGTGGCACAACCCAGAACAGGCTACATGCCCTCTTCTGACAGAGTTTGTTCCTTAACTCTGCTCATTCTGCTATGGGATCTCCATCACTGCTACACTTGTCTCATTTTTCTCCATTAAGAAAATCATATTGTTCCTGCCTGCTCTTACCTGTCATTCAGAACTGGAGTCTCCATTGCAGAGTTCATGGCAATGACTTTGGTCAAACTCATCATGTTAGGAGCAAGCTGTCATCCTTCATCTTATGGTAGGTTTTTAAGGCACTCCTGGAAATAAACAGCCATCTGTTTCATCCCCACCACAATGAACCTCCCTGGGGGATTACCCAGAAGTTCTGTATTTGGGTTTTCTTCTAAACTAGACTCCCTCCTATATTCACACCAAATATGAGTCAGAACCTGGAGGTGTTTATCAGAGCTGGGAGCCATGCACTGTTTAGGCATTTTCTAGGGCCACTTGGAGAAGCTGACCAGAAAAAGTCGTTAATTAGTAAATTAAATGGTGATCTAGTATGCATAAAGGAAGCAAGGGGAAGACATAAGCCCTGGGAACTATGGGCTGGCACTGAAGAAATTCTGAAAAACTGAGCCACCTTTAGCAGAACCCTATCTAGAAATGCTGCCTTAAAGTGAGGCAAAGACTTTTTTGAGTGAGAGTGTCTTCAAATCACCAACATGGATGTGCAGGAAGATGGTGGGCAGATGTAGGCTACTACATATACAGAAACACAGCACAAGCCTCTAAATGCAGATATAGCCCATGGAATGGTGGGACTGACACCACCCACTGACAATTTGGTGATTTAAAGAGCATTGAAGTTGAAAAAAATTGGAGTCTCCTGACCTAGACTTGTAGTTTTTAGCCTACAAGAATGATGAAGCATCTCTGTAGGCAATAATCAGTTCCCTGACCTACCCTCTTCCAACCCTCCATCCACATATGGTTTTAAAATCCCTTTAAATCATAAAACAGATAGCAAAAAAGCTTGGACTAGGAACATATTTGCTTGCTACTGCAGTCATTTCCTGAAAAGTTTATTTCTTTCCCCCAAACCTCTATATTTTCCTAGGGATAATTACTTTATTATTACAATGACCTAAGTAACGCAAAGAAGATATATTGCTCTAAGTAGGGAAGGTCGCCAACAATACGACTCAATATTTAAAATGAATTTATTGTCATCAAAGGCTTCCAGCTAGCAGTTATTTTTCACATGCACTATATAGAATATATAGTGGTCACTAGTTTAGCAACTGTATATGAAAAGAAGCCTATAGCTTCCATCTTCTCTCTGACTCTGGAATAAAACAAGATTCCACTGACCATGGCACAGTTTATGAAACAGTAATGAAACACAGAAAGATCAGGAAAAAAATTAACAATATTTTTTCTTTACTGTATTTTCCATCTTGAATGTCAGATTTCTTACCAGTGTGGTGTTTCCACCTTCAGTGGCATTGCTTCAATTGTGTGATTCATGTTCTGGGGACTTTGCCAGGGAATGGCAGGAGCAGATCTGCTCCACAAGGGAGGATGAGCCAGGACCTGAGGGTGACCACAGCACTGGCAGTGATCTTCCCAAGCAGAGCTCAAGCCTATAGGACCTGAGCAGGGTCAAGTTGGTGATGATGACAACTTTAACTGACAGTCCCCGACAAAGCAAGATAATGATTTACGTCCAAAGTCTATCCAGAGAGACCAGTCAGGAACAAGAGGAGACAAGACCAGAGACAAGGCTACAGCATAGGTCTGATGTCCATCTAGGATACAGGGCTGGAAGTAGGACTGGAGACAAAGTTACCTAAACAAAAGTCCAAGGTCTATCCAGGAAACCCAGTCAATAACCCAGAACAGCAGGAAACAGGACAGCCACAAGAACGCCCACAACATAGGCCAGGTCTAGGTGCCCCGGTTCAAATGGGGCTCCTGGGCCCAAGGGCAGGAGGTGTGGGTGGGGGTCCCAGGTGAGGCTGTTCGGGACAGTTAAGGACTATTAATGCAGTCAGGGCCCTGAGAGATCCCAGGGGAGTGTGCCCAGAAGGAAACAACTAAACAAAATTTTTGATTTGACAGCCTCTGCATTGCACAGAAAGTCAGAGGGAGACTTCTCAGTCCCGCTGAAATCTCTCTCTATCTTGCAACACTTGGATGCTCAGAACAAGCAGGCACTTTTTTAAACTTAGGGTAAAGTCAGTTTTTGTCCTATTGAAGTCAGTAATAAAATTGCCTTTGATTTCAATGGGGTCAAAGTTTTACCTTGCCATTTCTTTTCCTAAGCTGTGTTTTGAAGTCCAACATGGTAATAAAAATAATTAGAGGAAGCGCCACAGATGCTCTTTTTCCAAGCCTTTTCTGGAAATCACATGGATCCCTCCTATATCAGGGCATTTTATACTTGTTGCTTTGACCCTTGTGTCAGGCTAATGGCTTTCTGATTAAGAGTCAGATAAACTTGTTCCAGAGAGCATCAATATCACTCTCTTTTGACCAGAGGTCTGGGTCAGCAATGTGAGCATGAAATATGCCTTTCCTCCTGACTTGCAGATGGGAGAAGTGTTGTGCTACTATAGGGCTCGCTGGTCTGAGTTAACAATAGCCTAGCAAATAAACCAGAAACTGGCTTCTTCCCATGGTCATTCTTTATCCTATTCCCAATTTGTTTTGCTATCTATATCACACTTTTACTGGCAACCCCCCCACCTATTTCTGAAAATGGACTATTAGTGCCTTCTTGTCATAGACTTGGGGATCTGTGGTTGCTTTTTGGCTTGAAATGAAAAAATAGATAAGACAGTGTGACTAGTAACATCGCATAAGTTTAAACCAGTGAAATGTCACTACCAGTTAGTCAGCGCTTACAATATTTACCTTCTCTGGTGGTCATCGTTGTATGGTGTTCAACAAGTAACTGCTCCTAAGATTAGCCTTGCCTCTGTTTTCAGTGTCCCTGTGTCCTCAGGCAGTCAGAAGTGTGCGGCCATCAGTCTCACAGGTAGGAACCATGGATACTGATGCAATGTGTGGGATTTTGGTATCTACCCAAATTTAGGAGTAAATGCATATGTGCACTAGCTGTCTAGTCCATACACTCAACAGGCTGTTTGACTGACTAGCTAGTACAGATGGGATTCAGTTGCCTAATCAGATGTCTAGTGACTGTTTAGATGTCCCAGGATATTTCATCTGGCAACCTTTTGCTGCCCTTGAAAGGCACAAATGTTCTGCATGTTCTGTGTCCAGCCACTCCTGGTGCTGTCCTGGATATCCTAGAGCAACTAAAATGGCTCTAGATGCACCTCTACTTAGGAAAGTTAATGTCCCTTTTGTTTATTTAGTTTAGGATCAGCTGAATTCTCTCTAGGCTTCACTAACTGTATTGACTAGGTCTCCATTGACTAAACTGGAGGCTTAAGCTGACCTGGCTCACAGTAGGCATTTAAATTCTGGTGACTTTCTATCTGAAACCTATTCCTTGTGCACTTTTGTAAGGGCTCCTGAATCTTCAGGTTCACAATTAGTACCTCTCAGCATGCCCCAGTTTGTGGACTACTTATTTGGGTCAGTTTGCTCCACTAGTCACTGTATATAGTGATGCTGATGTTCTGTAGGACCTTAAAAGGGATTTAAGATGTGGGGGAACTTGCACTGACAAGACACAATAGAGATCGATTTCATACCTAGTGAGTTGTTCTTTAGAAAAGACTTACTGTTCCAGGAGGTTTCTTTCATTTATTTGCCAACTTGCTCAATAGTAGCCTTTCAAGATGTGCTGTGCCACAAAAGAAAATATTTTTTTCTAATTGGGATTATCTGTTAATTCAGTCAATACCATTGCTTATAAATGGCCAAACCCCACTGAGACTTAATTTCACTAGAAGACTGTTCTGGGTTTATTCATATTGTATATATTATTTTGTATATATTATTTTGTCAACAATGACTTCACAGTAGCAGACTTTTATTAATAGACAAATTTATACTCCCTCAAGGTTGTGAGTGTGTAGCTCAGAATGGTTTATTTGTGCTAATTTTTGAAGTGTTGAGGAATTAGGGGTAGTTGTACAATCTCTGTAGGGTTTATCAGAGGGTGTTGATCTCTGAAACTCCTGAGGACCCAGTAATTTTGGATAGAATAAAGGAAAAGTACCTCTCCTGCTTTCCACTGAGAACACATGAAACTGCTTCCTGACCACAAAAAGGAAAAGTGATTGTACTAATAATCTCCATCTTGAACTAGTTAATAGTCTCTAGCTAGATTTATATTCGCATACTACTGTCACTCTGCAGAGCAGCAGAGCTTTGCAGTCTTGCAGAGGAGGCCTCAACTTTTAGGTTTCATCTTATTTCATTTTTCCCTCCCAAAGATTTAGCCTTTGTGTGTTGGCTTAACACAGACACAGCAAGATCCAGTTGCACAGGTATCTACGTTATGTGGATTAAGTTTTTAAGAAAGATGTATGCTACCATACTTTATTGTTTGGAAAATGACATATATTATAGTCTGAGATCTCAGAGTAGTGCCCATATCCAGAGGACAGAGTCTAAGCTTCAGTGTGCAAATTTAATTTGATCATTTCCTGAGTTGTGCTGGCTGATGCTAACATATTCGCTTTCTCATAACATTAGTATTTATAGACAGTATGTGCAAACATAGGCTATATAGTCTAGGACATATTTTCCTCATTTTTTATTTTAGTTAATTGATATCTACTACATCCATTTCTACTGAAATCCTTTTGATATAATTGATTAATGTTAAAAAAATTGTCTTATTTTTCTTTAACTATGAAGAAATCTAATCTTTGCTCATATCTTCCAGACTTGTTAAACTAGAGTAAGTAAGTGCATTTTAATGATGACATGAAAGCTCCTTGTTCGTATGCATTTGGGGGATGCAGCAGTGGAATCATAGGCAGATATCAGAGTCTGCAGTGATTTTAGCAAGGCAGCCTTTGGTAACAGTCTTTTAAAACCAAAATAGACTTGACTTTCAAGAGAAGACAGACACTTAGTTGCTTTCGGTGTTGTGTGACACCTGGAATTTTTTCTGTGTTCTTTACCATTTTTACATCCTCTTTCTGCCCATTCCACAATGGGCCACTCAGAAACACTCCTACAGTTTCAATACTGCAGTAGCTATTGAAACGGTTATCACATGCCTTCTGCTTTCTCCCCCAGCTCCAGGAGGGAAATTCCAGTAAAAATGAAAGGTCAAACTTCATTTTTTACCCTTTTCATCTGCCATGTCTGCTTCATCTTTGACACGGGATTGATTCTGCTAGAGCATTAAGCCAATTGTCTGATAGAGAATATTGGACACTACTATAGTTTTATGAGTAAAATGTTTCTAGTTCTTTTCTTATGCAATTTAGAGAATAGTAGAAGGACATACATACGTAACATCCAAACAAGGCCTGTATTATACTTTTACAAGATTTGGTATAACTCCCTGGCTTCACTGAAGTTCAGCCTCCTAAGCAACAATTGGCTTTTTGGTGGCCAAATTCTCCCTCTGGAGATACATGTTATTTCCTATTAATTTCTTAACAAAATCACTTACAAGAGTGTGGCAGCTGATTCCAATGCTAACATTTTTATTTGAATTTTGGACAGCCTGATTCAACTGTGAAAGAGTAAAACCAAAGACCGTGATTCAGATGGTCTTGCACATGGTCAAAGGGGAAGAGTGAGGTCTAAGAAAATCTTTTCTTTTTGGATAGCAGCATGTATGGGCCCCCTCCTAGCACTCCACCACTCCTACCTTGAATACTGAGCTTGACAGCTCATACTAGACTGTGCTATGTAACTTTATTAAAGGATACCTTGAAGATATAGACACTGTAAATGGGCTGTAGCAGCACCATTATCACCATGTGGTCTGGTATAACTCTCCTATCATGAAACAGAGACCAATTCCCTGGCCAGGCTTCCTTCCTCCACATTCACTCAACCCTGGTCCCCATCCTCAGCCCCTCAAACTCAGACTCCTAGAGCACATAAAGCACGTGGCACTACCCCTGCAGTTGTTCTGCAGCAGCCTTGTGCCGAAGAGGCTGTTTAAACTGAAGTTCTCTCTAACTTTAACTCCCTACATAAATACGTGCCTTGCTCAGCGTAGACAGATTTAAATACTCAGTTGCACTGCAACCTAAAAGAGCAACTTAGCTTCTATATGCATTTTTAAAAAAATGTTTGATTTGTTTCAAAGCAGAAATGGTTAATTGGAAAAACACAGCCCAGCACCCCAGGCTCTCTATGTGCAAGTGCTTTAATGACCCCCAACTTTTAAAAATTTGTCAGACATAAAAGCAGTACTAATCCGATTAGTAACTGTGATTGAGTAAATCTACTGTAAAAATGGACCGTGCCCTGTTTTGAACATGATACCGTGCTGGTCATTTGAGAACTGCCACTGTGAAACATAAAAGTCTCTTTGATGGAATATTTATTTCATGAGTTAAAAAAAGGGATAATATAGTATTGTTTATTTTCAAAATCACTTGTAAAATTTTATTATCCAAGGAGCCAATATTCAAAACAGTCAGGAAAAGAATTATGTTGTGTAGTCAGAGAGAGATGAAAGCTCATCAGAGAGGAAATCAAGTGGTTAAGTCCAAGAACTGCTAGCTCTACTTCTTTTAGCTCGAGTGCCCCATAGGAATAAAAGAAAGACAAGTATTTTGAAAAACCGTATTTGTTAAGTTGAAAAAGTCAGCACTGTGTTGTGTGGCCTAGGAAACTCTCATCAAGCTTTCTATCTGTCCTCCAGAATATTTCTGCATGTCACTTTGGCAGTCACAGCTACTAATTTGAAAGCAGAGAAGCCTCTTCATTCCTTGGGGCTCACATGCACTGCAATTAGACTTATTATAAAATGCCAAAAAATCTCTGACAGTTAAAATAAAGTCCAGGGAAATGTCCACACCACTGATGAATGAGTTCCTTGAAAAAAAGTAGGGATGGGCCTGAGCCACGACATTTGGATCTAGATCCAGGTCTGGAAAACCTGAGGATTGTGTTTTGGCTTGGTCCATTATATATATATAAAGAGATCAGCAGTGGCATTTGTATCCAGATTTAGATTCCAAATTTCATTAACCATTTATTAGAAGTGCATGCACATGTACACATATGCACAGTTTACAACTGTTATCCAAACTTCAAATACAACAATAAGTAATATTGTATATAAATTTTTAGCACTTTTCATTCATCCGTATGTAGCTATATTTCCTTTCCGGTCTGAGGGTCTGAGAAGCTGTCTCGAGTTATGAATGCTTGACCAGACCCTCTTGCTCTAACACTAATGTCCTATTTACCTAATAAAATATTCATGTTCTATTTACCTACTTAAACATTAGCTCACTCTGTTTGCACAGTACAACATGCCAGCTTATGAGAGAGAGAAAAAAATCACTATCCTAAACCAAAAAGTGCATTTTTTCAGACGTGAAATCGATTTATCCACTCGGCTGACAAGTTTGTCATTTTTTTAAAGAAGAAAAAGAATTCGGCTTGTAATGAAAGTATGAAAGTGCTTTCATTTTGTTTGCCAAAGCAATAAATAAATAAATAAATAAATAAAAGGATATATGGAAAGTTTCATTTGTCCTGCCACAGATCTCTCACTTCATTTTCAGTCTGTGGGCATTTTTGTCGGGAAGAAACCCTTTCCGCCTGTCCGAGGAAGAGGTGGGCAGGACACCCGTCCTGCTTTTCCCTCGACGGCTGCAGCATTCCCAGGTGCGAGGGACTCGGCTGCGGACCTGCCTCTGCTCCCGGAGCCCTGAGCCTGCGCCTCGCGGTTTCCAGGAGAGTTTCCTCCCTACGGCGGCGTCGGGCAGCTGTTCCCAGGAGGGGCCGGCAGGGAGCCGCCCGCCCGCCCGCCCCCCCGACGGCGACGGCGACGGCGACGGCGGCGGCGGCGGAGCGGCGCGGTGCGGTGCGGTGCGGCGCGGAGCAGCCCGCGCTGGCGGGGCGGCGGCGGCGGCGGCGGCGGGGTCGCTCCCGGCGCCGGCAGCGGTGCTGCCGCCCTCTCCGCGCGGGGACCGGACCAACCTTTTTTTGGTGATTCACCTGTATTAATACAGATAATTTAAAATTTTTCTTCCCTAAAAGACTGTGGGATGAGTGCTCTTCTCATTGAGAAGGCGAAACAAAAATAGAAGAAATTTTCAACTATTTTAACCTTTCATATCTGTACACACATATGTGTATGTGTGCATGTATATTACACATATATATTTTAAAGCTCCCTTCAAAGAGCATAACTACTAACAGAAAGATCTACAAAAATTAAATAGGAGGCTAAAGCCTATTTTATGTAAGCTGGAGCATGCTTTCTAAAGGTTAAATACCAGTCTCCTTTGTGCCAAACCCCTGGCCCCAGCCGCAACAACCTGAACTTGTAGCATATATGTTTTTTTCTAGTTTGAATCATAACTGAATTTTTGCCAACAGTTGAACAGGTGCAAACTCTAAAGACAAAAATAACTGTGTCACCAGAATGGTTTATTTTGATAATTTTCCTCTTCGGATCCCACTGTTACAGAGGCACTGCAGAGCTGCTCAGATAGCTTATAAATATAAAATAAGATAAAAAGTTGTTTCCTAGGGCCAAAAGAATTGGTCATACAAAACAGATTAGTGCCTGGAAGGGTTTGCATGTTGCTTGTCAAGACCACAGACTAAAAATTTAGTGTGTTTAAATATCATATGAACCACTCTGTGTACAAACACACACACACACACACACACACACACACACACACTGACCACAACACACACACACCCTGACCACAACACACATATTGGTATTTTCAAATAAAACATTATTTCAATCCTTGGATTGTTGAACCAGTGACAGAAATTCTCTATCTACGAATTATACACATGCACAAGGACATATAGTGACACATATTTAGTATTTTACTTAGTGCGTGGCAACTGTTGCAGAGCTGGATCTGGAATTCTGAAGAAGACTGCAAAATATTCCTACTAATTTCTAATAAGTGTGCAACACTATATCCTAAAAAAGACACAAATAACCCCTATTAAAACACAGTATGGCCTTTCTCACCAACATTTACTTCTTGACACAAACTGAACTAGATCAACTATTCTTTTGCACTTCCAGTATATTCTGTTCTACTGTAGTTCAAGTTCAGACTACTGTCAGAAAAGCTTCATTTGTATTGAAACCTAGGATTGTGTAATTTTGTTCTGGACCAGGAAATCCCAAATGTACAGTGTCTCAGGTTGCTTGTTAGGGGTGATGGTGCATATAGAGTGAGCCATGAACAACTCTTTGTTTCATTTCCAAACAGTTTTATAAATAGAGCTCACTTACAATCTCATAAACTTCATCCTATCCTGAGGCCTTTCTGCATAGCTTCATTTACACGCACACAAATTGAGCATTTAAGAGGTTTACTTTAGTTTGATAATGATCTATTAGGACTGATTATAAAATTAAAAAAAGTCAGGTATCTAGCACAAATATTCTTTCACATAAACAACACATCACCTCATTTCACTGTGGTCTCATTTCTGGATGGGTATCAAGTTCATAACATTATTCTAGGGCAAGGTGACTTGTTCTTGTAACATAACGTTTCAGAGCTTGTACCCTTTCCAAAAGGCAGGGCAACAGAACTTAAGCTTTCTCCAGGAGGATCCTTCTCAAAAGAGATGATAGCAGTAAATTAAATGAGATTATACATGTATGTGTGTATGTGTGTGTGTGCATGTGTTAGGGGGGAGCAGGGGTGGAAGAAAGATATTAGTAAGAGAGGGGGACTTACACTATGCTGGTTATTTAAAACTATATTCAGAATGTCACTGGTTATCATTTAGGATTCTTTGTTTTCACACTGTAATATATCTAGGATACAATTCCTGATCCCTTGCCCACATTCTTTTCTTTTAAATTGTTTTCTAGGTTCTTATCTTACAAAACATTATGTATTTTCCTAACCTTACACCTGAAGCAAATGGACTTCTGGTGTGACCCTGGCTTCATGACCACAGCATGGGGGGAGGATGCACTGTACCGAACGGTGGAGGGAGGTTTGTGACCACTGTCACTTTGTTATTCCCCATCAGCATCAGGTGGGTTGAGGAGAGAAAGCGGGAACTGTGCTGGGAATGAGCAGATTTAGGACAGTTCAGGCTACTGCCTTGCACCAGCATCTGAGGTTATCCAGCAGAGTCAGCGAAGGGGAGGTAAGAGGAGTATGCCAAATGGATAAGCATATCCAGACGCATCATCTGCTAGAGCTGCCACCCAGGAAAGGGCTTCAGCTCTGTAGTAATGGTGGTGGCTGATAGTGGCTGGAAGGAGCCCAAGGGAGCAGGGAAAAGTGCTGCTGAAGAGAAGCACTGCAGCAAGGAAGAAAGGATGAAGGACTTCTGGGCTAGTGGGCAGGGGAGGGAAAATATTCCTTTTCTGCTAAATATGCCAAATATCACCTTATTGTCCTGTTACTCTATTAATTTTCCGAGAAATTTCTCTGCGACCAGTGTCACAAAGCTATTCTCCAGCAAAGGAACCAAGGAAAGGTCTGCTCACCCATCAGTGTCACAAGGCACCTTACAAGCACAGGCATTTTTAAGGCCCCAGCCAATTTTTTTAACCAAGCTTTCTGCTTGCAAACATTTTCATGTACAGTATTGCAGTTCTCTGGAGCTGCAAGGAACCTGTGAAAGTATTACCCCAGCTGGGTTCATCCATGGACAGATGGCCATACCTTTTTATAAGCAGCACAAAAAATTATGGCTGAGAATATGCAGGCAGAAAAATTAAAAAGGAAGGGCAAAAATAATTTCAAAATCATGACCCTGATTCAGTGCTTCTTTGTTCCAGAGAGCTTTACTTCCAAACAGGTATTCCCAGACAAGACTGTAATAGTTTATGGTTAAAAAATGCCTGATTCTTTGTTAGCTGTTTACAATTGATGAGATATACAATATACATATACACAACATCAAAGACTGAGTCAGTCCCTGCATTCAGTTTCTTCCCACTCTTAATATCTTTTGAAGCAAGTTCGATTTCACTGCTGCCACTGGATCCAACCCACAAATAGAGCAAGAGGAATCTGTAGATAATCATGTGATCAAGACCCAACATCATTTTCTGATTAATGTATGGTGATCATTAGCTTTATTAATGTATTTTCATTGAATGAAGAGCACTAAATATCATCTATCCTAAGTATCTCCTAAATTCTCATTTGCTGAAGTCCAAGTTAGTTGATCATCAATCCAAGCAGAGAAAAGTCCCTGTCTCACAGCCCTTTTTTTTGGAGGAGGAGAATGATGGAAGAAATATGGGAAGTTTTTATGTTTTGCTCTTTTTTGTGCTAACCATTTTTTGTCATTGTGTTTTTCTGCAAGGATTGTATAACTGCTGGGAGTACTGAAAAGACATTTTAGCATGGCAAAATGAAATAATATAAACAAAAACTGTAATCCAACCAATGCCAAAATTAAAGTTGACTCCTCAGTACTTTATACAAGGACTATAAATGACAAAAGCATATAAACCCAGTTATTTTCCTTATTCTCTGATGCCCTTCTGTAAATTCAGTCCCTGCTAGTCAGAGTCTGTTCATAAACCAGCAATATCTTAGGTCCTCTGCTGATGCAACTGATTTGGTCTTGCACAATATTTCCTTATCGGAGGCCAGACGCCACCCTCAGTTTACCCCCACGCACACCATTATTTACACTCCCAGTCAACACGCAGCTATATGAAAGCACCCGCTTTGCAGAGACCTCCAGCCTGTCTGACGCGGGAACCTCCTCCCGCAGAGCTGCTTAGAAGCTTGAGCCTTTCATCGGTTTGGTTCCCGCTCTGTGGGCCGAGTCAGGCACCCCAGAGCCGTCAATGCTGCAGCCGTTAGGTCGGTGCAGCGACACGCAGGGTTTTATGGAGGTCCACTTTATATTTTACAACTAAATTTCTTTACATTTTCTTTTTTCTTTTCTTTTCTTTTTTTTTTCTCCCTCACCCCTCAACACTTTTGCGCCGCAAAGGCGCCGGGCAGAGGGCACGGCAGGCTGCTCCCGCAGGCAGGAGAAAAGCGCGCTGCCCCTGGCGCTGCTGCAGCCGCGGGCGCGGGGCGGGGCGGCGCGGGGCAGCGCGCAAGGCGCGCGCAGGCGGCGCGGTGGCGGCGCGGGGGGCGGCGCGGCGGGCGGGCGGCAGGTGGCGCTGCCCCTGCACCAAACCGCGGCAGCGGCGCCCGAGCGGCTCGGGGAAGCGGGGGCGGTTCCGCGCCCGGGGGCCCCGTCTAATATTATCCGCCGGCTACTGCCGCAGCCCCGCATCCTCCCTTACCGGCGCCTCGCTCGGCGTTTGCATAACTGCCCGCCGCCACCCCAAATGTCTCGAGGGACTGCATCCTTTGGCGCTCTGTGCGAACCCCGTCAGCTTTTACTGCATGGGTTTTGTTTAATGCTCCCTCAAATGGCCTTGACGGTACAAGCTTGCACCTTACTTTCCCTTTGGAGCATTTGTTATAGCCAATTTCCATATGCGACTCAGTTAAGTCCAGAGTTAGACATTAGACACAAACATACATACATATATATAATATATATATTTTTAAGAATATATTTTATGGCCCAGCGGTTAATACAACTGCTTACATATCAGACCAAATCTGACAACGTTAATACAGCAAAGTTTTTTGCGTGTATAGACATGACATATAAAAACACTCGCTACATGAAGTGAAAAAGTAGCAGCAAACTGTATATCTATTTTTTTTACAGAAATAATGTCTGGTGTGGCAACATTTTCATATTTCTGGTAGTGGTTTATACTTTGGAGCCAACGTTAAAAGAATGACCAGCAATCTGGAGGTGTCCCAAGCAGGCCTGAATTTTCAGAATTTGGATATTTAGATTTTTCTGAAATTTAGGCATGTGATGTCTTAAACAGAGCACTCCAAATCACTGGTCACTTTTGAAAACCTCGGCCTGTAGGTGCAGAGCCTGTCACTGTCACTGGATTCACAGATAAAGTATCTCATGTTGCCATCCAAAATATTTTGGCTCTCAGAGTAGACACAATTATGCTTTCGTCTGAGCTCACAGCCAAATCAAAAGTATCTGTTTGGATCTTTGTTTTTTGCTGGACAAACCTCAAAAGATTTGTATTCAGGCTCAGTTTGAACAACCACCCAACTGGAGAAGGACGTAAGAAACAATCTTCAAACTTGGATTTGGATTCAAACAGAGCTTCAGAGCTCAAGGAGGAGGAAGAGGAAAAGAAAGGTGATTTGGATATGTTTCTTTATTCATGCTTTTGTACATATGGGTCCCACAGTAAATTTCAGATCTGGATCCAAGTGTCTATGAAATGTGGGAGCTTTCAGATCCAGGATCTTGGTTTGGTTTGGATTTACCTTTCTCTGCTTTGAACTGTTTGGGTATTTACCTGAAGCTTATCCAAGCTGTCCACATTGTTTTGAATTTGGAAAACTGAGCTGGAAATGTGACAAACAGCCTTTTTGTGGTATTTCATATTTTCAATTCTGAACAGAAACTAGAAAGGAAACATGCATGTTTCAGAAGTTGTAGCACTTCAGCTGACAACTAGCATTTGGTAGTATAAGGGCAAAGAGGTGCAGATGCATGTGTGCCTGAATGGTGCTGAGTGTCTCCTCGCTCTCTCTTTCTTACACTCAGAGTATCAACAGAGTGAAATGTTCTTATTTGAAAAATGATTTTAGGAGGGGCAGTGCTAAGACAGCACATCTCCACAGATGCTTCAGTAAGAACACTACACTTTGATACACTAATCATTTCCATTTTTGAACAAGGAAGTTTGACCCGACCTACAAAATAGAAAACTACTTTCGTTACATATGCCTCTAATTTTCTGTACTTCTGGGCACTTGAAATAAAAGTCCACTGACTTCAGAGAGGTTTTTCATCTTTTTATAGATAACGTTACCTGAATTTTTAATGCATCATTTATTCCTCTTCCACCTCTTTGAAAATGCAATTAATAAAAATAATCAGAGCCTCTGCACTAATCCTTAACTTCAGGATCCTTCCATAACCACAGTTTTTTTTTTTTTTAAATGAATTCTTACTCTGTGCTAATTTTCCATCTGAGATGGTGCTCATGCTTAACAAAGCATAATTTTAAAAGTAACTGCTGCAGTGGTATTATTTGAATATGTAATTAATATTTAGCTATATTCACTGTTTGAAAAATGTATATTGTTCTTGTCATTTCACGTGTCTATGTACTTTGAGTTGTCCTAATTTATTACAAGCCTACTCCCAGTACTGCTTGTGTGTCCACAGCTCTATTTAAATCCACTTTCTAGCAATGGGAATCCATTCAGTTCCCTTAAAATCACACTGAAGCAAATATTTACACAACTGGAAGCTGAAGTATATGCAGATTTTCCTCAGGTAGTTTATAACACAAGTTAGGGCCAAAAAGTAAAAACTGGATGTTTATATTGTGCTAGTAAAATTGTATGTGTCAGCTGAGCGTATAAAACTGTCCTTGTGCATACAAAGGGGGCAATGACATATACAGATGTCACTTGTAGTCATGCTGTGACATATGATGTCACACTGCAGCATGTGAAGCTCAGTCATTTTTCAGGTACACTGTTCAGTTGGCCTAAAGGCATGTTCAATAGCACTGTACAAACTATGAGAGAACTATTTTGAAAAAGCCTCCCTGAATTAAATCCGTATAGCCAATCTCCACAGATAGCAAACAGCACTTTCTGAAGTCAAAGGACAGGCAGTTTAAGACCTTTCTTTTGGACTTGTAGAGTAAGCACTGAAAAGCTTTCTGGTAGTTTTTGCATGACAAAAAATACTTCATACATATCATGAAATAGTTGGATGATGACTACAATAAGTCAAAGACAGTAACTAGAAATGTAAGAAACAAGGTCACAGTTATCTCTCTTCTAGAACAAAATAAATTGCTTGACACTTCAGGGTGAAGAGCTTTAAATTTGCAGAGTGGATTTGCTTGAGATGACAGTCTTTGAAGAGCTTGACCTGTAACTTGCATGCTACTGTTCCTCTGCCAGCCCAGCCCATAATTCACCAAGAGAGAGAGGGACAGCATCACCTATAAAATTATGTCTTCTCCTCACAAGACTGCTCAGGATTAGTCTCCTTGAAAATGCTAACAGAAGTTTGAGCATATCATATCACTGCTCAGGACAGCAGTGGTGATGTTTGTGGAACCATTCCTTGTCTCAGGGCTAATCTCCGAGATAATTTAGATTAACCTTACAGATCTCTGGAAACCCCATTCCCCATGATAGACTATCCCTGTTAACATCCATTTTCAATCTTAAAGGTTTAACCCAAGCTGACATCACAATGTTATATCAAAAACTTTAAACTGGTATATATCTAAATAACCCTCAAACTCTTGTCAATTAAACTTTACCTTTTGCTTTAAAGTCTTTTCATTCCCTCAGAAAAAAACACAATACTGTATCTACTGTGAATAATGCTAACCAGAGAAAGCATCTTGACATCTTGACATCTTCTTGTGTTTACTTTTTCACAAGACAGATCGCTGTGGCAAATAGATGCTATGTATCAAAGAGCTGCCTCCTCTCATGGTTGGGAAAGTTTTGAAAGTGATCAGCGAGGGGTGGAACAGGAGTGGGGTTTCAAGGTTAGCAATGGTGCCACAGAGGCATGGCAAGCCAAATTATTCTCTGTTAGTAAACATATTTATAGCCACGTTATAGAAAAGACAGAATCTCTCTGAAAGAAAAAGATCACCCAACACGCTGGCATTGCTCAAACTTCTTTTGCCATTCTTGGGTCAAGGTTGATAAACTTTTACTGTACTTTTTGATAACTCTGAAAAAGTTCAAGAACAGCCATAGAATAATGAAAAAAATTATGAACCTGAAACAGGCAGGTCAACCATCATTGTTTTCAGTAACTGTGAATGTTTTAACTTCCAGCCTGCGCTTCAAGTGCTAGTGTCAATGATGGAACAATAAAAGCAGCTACAAAATAGTGATGCAAAGAAGCCATACATCTTATGGTTTATGTACAGAATGGAAGCTGACATAACATTGAGGCCTGTAGCTGTCTAGGAGGCACCAGCCTTTGGAGAACATTTTTTCAGTTTCCATGTTGGTTATGCTCTGGGGAGTACTTATGGGATTGTTTCTCTGGTCTCTGTGATTTCACAATTATGCAATCTACCTCCAGGGATATGATCTCTTGACTCCAAAAAAATAAAACAAAGATCTTAATAAAAGAGAACACAAAGGTGCAGCAGAAAAATGGATATAAGGAGAAAACATGCCTACAAAGGCAGCTAAACTACACCACACATTTCTTCTACTTAGAACAAAAAGAGAAGTAGATGGTGAGGTGATGAGACCCTGAATCCTTGGAAAGGTATGAAGCTTTATTCTGGTGGCACAAAGCAAGTTTCAGCATAAGCTTGGAGGATTTCTGGGGAATTCCTCCTACATGGGGAACATCACCTCTTTCTGACCTCTCCACTGCAGTCCCAAGGAGCACTGATTTAGTGTGGTATATTGGATTTGGGAAGCACTGAAGTAGGATAAGTTCCCTGTGCCTTGCAGGGTAACACTTGGACCATGGTAATATGACCTAGAAAGAGAGTCCACATGCTGGTCCATTAAATGTCTATTTGCTGATAGGTTCAGAGAGGAATAGGTACACATCCACGTAAAAGGAAGTGATTTGAATGGATGACTTAATTTTTATAACACACAGATTTGCTGTTTACTGTGTTTGTCCAAATACCCTAAATGTAGCTGACTCAACTTTCACTTTGTCCTGTCACCCTCAAATTCCTAGGCACAAACCAAAGATGAGCAAGAATTCACAGACTGCTAAGAATCACCATTGCTCAAAGTTCACCAGGATACTGAGACTGGTCCTGGGATTAGCTCTAGCTGCTTGCTCTGGCTTGCTGTGCCAATGCAGAACAGCTGGCAAACTGCTCTGAAGGAATAGTTATAGATTCCTTCAAATAAGTTTTGGCTTTTTGGCCTGCTGAGTGCAGGTGCTCTTAGCACTTGCATTTAGCAGATGTTTTGAGAGGAAATGGAGATCCAAATTCTCCCTTTGTCCAATTTATATGGACAGCCTCCTCTGTCTAATTAGATATCATCCATCTGAGTGACTGGGTGGCCTGGTCCTTCATTCAGGCACCAGGCGACTTTATGGTCCTAAATATCAGGCTCTTTAAAAGTTAAAATCACTTTGGTGCAGGAGTTTCATAGAGCTGCAGAACATTCTTAAAGCAATGAACAGGAAAAATCTCTCCATATTCCTAGTCACACGAGTCAATAAGCTGAGCTATGTAGCAATCTCTGTAGTCTGATAAATAGGACAGCTGTTACATCCTAGTGTCTGCATATTCTCATACTCTGGCACAGAATTTTCTCTCATGTGCGCACACACATCCCAGTTAAACAATGTGAAGTCTTACAGTGTGAGCTGAAATGGGAAGAGGTTGTAGGAGAGTCTTTCTCAGTGTTTTTTTTTTTTTTTTAATCAAAGTTGGAGATTTGTCCAAAAGGTATGACATACAACTAGCAAGAATTAGGCAAGACCCTAGCATCTGTGTAAGACGAGTGATCTGAGTGGACACTAAGTAGGTTTCCGCCTAACCTTGTATAAAAACAGCCTTGTTTCAGCAAGTGCTGACCAGTTGCTCTTTCCTTGTGTTTCCAATTCAGCTTTCAGTAGAGCAGGTACTAAGAATCAGCCAGCCACTTCCAAAAATCTTGGCCTGCCTATTTAGCCTAGACATGGTTGAGAAAAAAGTAAAAAATTTGGCAGTCAGTATAACTGACTTTGTTTCTAACTGTATGTACAAGCATTCTCCCATCACCTGCCCCAGGGATCCTCTCTCTGGTTCAAGTGATCCCACAACCATTCCCCTCAGTCTGTGATGGATTTGGCCTAAATTTCAACTACATTTGTGTTTTTTGTTCTGGAATCACTAATAGTGAGTCAGAGAATCACTTCAAATGCTGTGATTTATGTGAGAATTAAATGCCACTGAAAGGCAGAGTAACTAGTTCTCAAGACTGATTGCTGTTGTGATGTTTGGTGTTTTTCTTAAAGTCCCGGAGAGAGTTTCATAAGAATCCAGTTACTTTAAATTAAAAATAAAAAGCAAGTTTCTAGGCCCTCAAAAATTGTGAAGTAAACATTAAAAGAGAAACTTAATGGCTTAGAAGCCAAAGAACTGAATATTTAAGCCAAATAATTGAATATTTAGCATTTGAATGAGATTTTTAAACCAGCTGTGAGTTTTAAAGTAATGATTTTTGAGTGATTGCTTTGGTTGTGCTGAACAAAGCCCTCAGCCTCTAAATCCTCTATGCTTGTTTTGGCCTTTGGGATAGTTTTACTCAAGAGTTTAGAGATGAGCAAGGGCTTCATCTAATCTAGCTTCAGAGACTAGATAGATGTCTATGTCAACCATAGATGTCTACATCTAAAGTAATTGTCAAGACCCTTTTATTATCAACAAAGAGAAATGGACATTTATAGAGTGACGTATTTTAGATGTTTAGTTAGGACTGCCAGGCTACATCAATGCTAGTAAATTCAGCATTCAGGGAATGCTCTGGCCCATGCCAACAACTGATGTTGTAACAACTAACTAATTAACTAACTAGCATTCCCCTAACAACCATCAGGCAGAATTTGGGATTCTCCAGACGTCTCCAAAGGGGTGTCTTAGATGTGGCCACACTGTCAGGGAAGGTAAGAGAGCTGCATAGTGCAGGCAGGCTGTTCTGTGCTGGGAGACCGCAGCGACAGAGAATAGTCCTGGGTACATTTGATTTACTGGTATAGATGTGTAGATGTATCCAGAGAATTAGCTCAGATGGGGCATGTCTAAAGCTGGCTGAAGTAACTCCTGCCCAACCAGAATATTTACTCAGGGACTGCAGCCTACTGGCACATAGGAAGAGCTGTTGAGAAAGTGTCCTCATAGTGTACTAGAGGAAAAGGCTTATGACAACCATGCAACTGCAAGCTAAAGCCCCATCACAATGGCTGAAGGCACTTGAGGTAGGACACTTAAGTAATAGGGTAAATTGGACTGATTAAGTCTTTCAGAAAGAATGGCTTGGGGAGTGTGGCCACAAACTTCCAAGGGGGGAACATGGCCAGCATGGGCATCCTGGGGGTAAAGAGGGGATGTCGCAGCAGCCTAAGTTGTGGGGTGTTTGAGATGGCCATGATCATCCTGGGCAGCCTGTGGCAGGGCTGGGAGGTGCACTAGCCTGCACAGACAGCAAAACTGGCCTGGGGAACAGGCCCTCAAAATATTGCAAAGCCATATGCTTTGAGTCAAGGGGAGCAAGAAACAAAGACAGCAAGGATGGGGAAGGAATAGGCAACCTTACGCTGGATACTGTAACGCAAAGGAGCTGTGACTCCAGAAGCACTGTTTTGTAGCTGGTAAGGCCAAAAGGAATTGTTTGTTTTGAGTTGGTTTAATAAAGCAGACCCCAGGAAAGATATATCTGCTTTGAATCACCTACTGTGCCATGTGTGAGCACCTCTGGGGCTCATCGAAAGGGAAACATAAGGCACGGCAGCAGATGTTGTCTGGGGCAGGAGTGACGCCCTGTCGACACTTGTGCACGAGCGGCGAGAAGCTTACATTTCTGCAACAGGGCTTTTTTGTTTCTTGAAGTTACTCTGCTTGTGCAGCCTCCCTTCATCAGACAAGGAAGGAGTACCAGCTCACATCTACCAGAAATCAAGGCCATATATTTACTTTCTGCAATTAACAGCTTAGAGTAAATGTAAAATAGGTTTTGTAAGAAAAATGTTTTATGTTTTGACCCAAGTCACATGAAATAAATATGGTTTGAGAGTATGAAATAGTCTAAGCTAAAGTGGTGAATCCAACTAACTCTTCTTTGCAGGTCATATCACCCATGTGTTGTAAGTGCTCAGACAGCATAAAAGGCTGTAACTCTCCAAACTAAAGCATTTCACCATAATTGATTAATCTTTTGGCACAGACCTTCTTAAGAGTTTTATTCTCTGGGTGCTATTTTTCACATTTTGTCTCCTTATTAAAAATTGCAGTCATCCAACCAGCTCTCAGAAACAATGACCTATGACTCATGTAACCATTGACAGACTGTTTTGGAACAACTCACAAAAAGCTGAAATGTATTAAATTGTTCAGCTAATACATAAATAGAATACAGGGTAAGTTTGCAAGCCATTTGTTAATAGACTAAAGGTCTCGCTTCCCACAAAAATAATTTAAAGCTTAATTTATCCAGCTTCCTCCAGAGCAATTCATTCTTTCCAGACTCTCCTCTACGTGAGTCACAGATGTCAAGGCTAGCCTGGATATAGTTGTCAAGGACAACCCTTCTGCAGGTTTTGGATCATTTCATGTTCCTTATGTGTCTGGCACAAGGCTAGCTGCCTATGGTTACCTGGTATGCAGGATAAATTTCAAGAGTCTTTATTCTTTCTACTAGTTCAACAGTGAAACTTTCTTCATGTTGAAGTGTTAGGAGAGTGTTTGAAAAGTTGTGACATCCTGGTTGAGAAAACTGATGAAGCAGAGAGGAAGATCTTCACCTAAATAACAAAGGGCCAAACGCTGAGCCCGTGATCAGGGAGTTGACCAGAGGACTGGATTTGAAGTGACTTTCTCCACATTTGGTCAAGTTAGAACATTTTTTGTTCTGAGTAGTCTCACACGAGAAAGATGGAAATGCCAGCTAACCACTGCAGTAGTTGTTCCCCTCTTTTTCCCTGACATGCAATTAAGAATGTATAGACTGATCAACATGCAGCTCTCAGGGGTTGTGCACATTGAATTGACACTCTCCTACTCATTCCTTTACCTCTCTTCACTCACTCTGCTGCACAATTTGAGCCAAAATGGGAGCCAAATGTAACATTGTACCTGCCCTTCTGCAGTACACAAATCTTTTTAACCATTATTGACCCCTGCAGGACCTGCCCTGGCGCTCACCGGGCTGGCAGAGAGTGCTGGCTCTGCCTGCACTCACTAACCGCTGGTTGCAGAGAAACCTCCTGCTCGGCAGCAAACTACATTTTGGTCTACTGTGTTGCCTTGTGGCTCCTCTTGAATCATTTCCACACTGGTCAGAGCCAGTGGGCTGCTGGCAGGCACAGGCAGGGGGTCTGTGGATAATTCAAATTACAGATGTGGTTAGGTGCAAACTACAACACACTTCATAAAAGACCGATTTGACCGGATGGTGGAATACCCACGCTGCCTTATGTCCCTGAGGATATCAGGGCTTGTCTTGCTGCATGATCATAAGTTTGTATATAATCACATGAATTTGTCTGGTCTTGCTAAGGCTTTTCTTTCAAAGGAGAATAACATTGCTCAGATATGTTTTTCTAATGCTTTAATGTTTAATTTTGATATAAAGAACCGTGAAGAGTATACTAGTAGAATTCCAGATTACTTATTAGCATCTGTCTTAAATGGCCCATATTGTATAAAGCAGTAGATTTTGAAATGAAATATAACTCTATCAAAGGCAAAGAGCTTTTTAAATGAATACTTTACCTTTTTATTTTAAAAGCTAAAGGTGGAAATAAAGATTCATTATTTTTCACACATGGTTGCACTTTAAAAGGCATCAGATGGGCAGAGCTAAGTTTCACAGCCAAAAGAAAGTCACTGGCATTCTCTATAAATCAGGCTTTCCTTTCTTTTCCTCTTCATGGAATCTGAACCAGGTGCTCCAAAGGGTTACCACTAGAACTTAAATTTTTCCGACAGGGAAAAATAGCAGTATGTAAAAACTGATGTATCTTGCAAAAAGAGAGAGAGAAGGTAAAACTTTGTGGCTTTGAAAACATGTCAGACAAAACCAGGAGTTAGTGCTTTTCTTATGAACCGTAGGGTTCAAAACCAGCCAGATGATTAAAGAACTTCCTGGTACCACGGAGATATCCAAATGAAATGAAACACACCTTGCCAGAATTGGAGAAGTAACATGACTAAATGAATTTCAACACTAGAATTTATGAGGCAGAAAGAGATTAGCATTTCTAACATAGGTTAGTCCCCGTTCAGATTTCTGGTGGAGACAGAGGAGCTCTGAAAACTTCCTGAAAGAAAGTAAGAAAAAAAAGAAATGGAAAAGCATATTTTTGCATGACAACGGTAACATTTAATCTGTTAGTGAGCTCATCTGGTCACTGTGGCTGCCATGCAGCTGCACTCACCTACAACACTTCTAAATTCAGTTGGTGAATAATCTGGATGCAAAAAGGCCCTGTAATTTCTCATCACAGAAGTATAATTTGCTATTTCTGAGTATGTGAAAAAGTCCTAGTCACTTACCAATCATAAATATTATGTATGTCCTCAGCCCTAAGGAATTTTCTAAGGTAAGATGGAGGAAGTAGGAATATTAACCATACATGTTTATAGGGATAGTGACATTAGAGAGACACTGGAGGATACTTATGCTTACCTCGAGATAGGTTTAATTGATTAGCCATATGTATAAATAAATACTAAATTAATATATCAATTATATATATATAAAAACATATATTTTATAAAAGATACAGAAACCTATATAGCCTTCTCCCTCCAGACCCTAAATCATAAGGTTATCAATTCTAAAAATCAAAGGCCTCCCACCTGATTTTATAAGTTAGGAAACAACACTGTCTAATGGAGGGGCTTATGGTTAATCTTCTATTTAAATCTTTGAGTCCTGACATGAAGTAAATCTCTTTTTAAACAGATCTGAAAGGGAAAGAAATGGGAGACATCTTCATTAAGGGAAGACTTTAGAACAAGCTAGAAAACATGTCTCAGGGCTTGTTTAGTTACAGATGATCCTCCTTCGAGTGGGAGGAAGGGGGTGGACTAAGTAATGTCTCATAGTCCTATCCAGCTCTAATTTCTAATTCTATGAGAAGAACAGCGATGCTGTGCTGGATACCCTTCCATACAGTCTGGCTGCTTCTCCTCCAAACTGGTAAAACAGTACAGAGAAGGCAACAGATTATGTAGATCTGTAGGCATTTCTGTCATTCTTTGCTATGGTATTGCTCTATCGGAGATGGCAATGCACCCACACATCGGATCTTTTTCAGCTTCGACATAATTAGAGTTAATGCTGGTTTTAATCTTCTTTAATATGTGGTGCTAACAGATTTCTTATCACCAGTGCTCAGTGATCCTGAAACAACTAGAAGTCAAGTATTTAGGCAATCATCAATGGAATCAACAAGCTTGCCAGCTTTGAAATGGGGACGCAAAGGCTAGTCAAATGAGCAAAGCCATGGCAAGCTGAAATGAACCCTATTTTGATTTTACCAGTTTTAGTAAGAAATCAGGACAGACTATTTCTCCATATTTTCTGGTTAGTTTTAATGACATGGGCAAAGCAGGGCAGAGGCTTGTGCTTTTACCTCCCCATCTGCTTCTTTAGTTAGTGAGTAATTAGGGAAGGGAATACTTATCTTTTGAGTCTGATCTGACCCACAGACTGTAGTGCCCGTAAATTTTGTTACATGAGGGTTTCATTGCTTCCTACCAGCCAGAATACAGAAATTCTATAGGTATTTTCTGAAACCTAATCTTCTGGAAGGATTCTCTGGCAGAAAATATAAGATCCTCATGGAATCCTTCACTGTAAGGTTGTTCAGAAGATACGTGCCTAGGAATAGCTAAGCAAAATCTGTGAGCCAAAATATGGCGGATCAAAGAGTGGTGGAAAAACAGTGCCTTGATTGCCTTCTCTTGTCTGGATTCTTGGGGAGGTTAATAAACATGTTAGAAGAAATATGCAGTGAATGGAGAAAATCTTCAGCTGAACATATTGCAAACATATAAAACCATCGAATAAAAGATCAGCCACTTGCATGTCAGCCCTGTGGTTATATTATTCTCAAGAAATGCTTCAATATCAGTTTAAGGACTAGTTAAATCCATGGTGATTGAAATGGATCTAATAGCCAGTCAAAATATTCACTATCATAACATAAAATAGATAGGGATCCAAACCAAATAATTCTTCAAGAAATTAATGAAATATATGCAGCAAAGGCAATATTTTCCCATGGGCAATCTTCCCTTGGAGAAGACACAATTTTCACCTGAAATCCTACCGTGAACGCAAGCTGGCTATGAAAAGTCCCTTTTATTGTTGCAAAAATAAACTGAAATTTAAAATTAACATGATACTCGAATCTGTTATAGAACATCTTAGCGATTTTATATACTCAAGCTGGTGTAACCTGTCTGAACTAGAAATAGAAATATCTGCCATAGCAACCTGTGTCATCAGTTTCAGTGTCATGTTTTATGGGGGGGTCATAATTAGGGGTAGATAATTGTGTTAATGCATTCTGTGGGGAAAGAAAGGAGGTGGTTAATTTGTTCACTAGCAACATTATACATAAAGCTATTATATGGCCTAAAAATTATTTTCAAACTATTGTTATTATCCTCAAGGAAAGCTGTAGCACAGTTTTTCGGAGTTAAGTAGACACAGCAGGAATGTGTTTAACACTGAACTGTTACCAGGGTTTCATGGAGTGAAGCAACTGCAAATTCTTTATCTGCAAAAGCAATTAGATAGCAGCCTCACAAACGAATTGGTCGCTGAGTGGTGCTCTCAGGAACACACTGATCTCTCTTCACACCTGCCCTGTGTGGCATATGACGAACAGTAGTGAGCTATTAGCAGTTATTGACATTTGTCAATTCTCTAGTTTCGTAGCAGGAAAACGGAAATGGCAGCAATCATGCCCAATTTAGTTTCTCATGATGTCAGGACTTTGTGGACTCGCACACACATCAAGAAGCACCCAGAAAAGGTTCACAGATGTGCAGAAGGCAGTCAGCTATGACAGTGATGTTGCCAATGTTGCACATGGATCAACTAACGATTAAGATATCAAAAGCGATCACTGTAGCTTACTGACAGCGAGCTCAATTGTTTGCACCTGTTTCCCCTGCATTACACATAAATCTGGAATGGATTACCCGGGCTTGTGCTAGGCACATTTCACCTTTCCACACCATGATGTACTCCAGCAACATCTCTGCTAAAGATCATGCGCTCCCTTCACTATCAGGTCCATGAAAGAGAATGAGACAGAGTCTGCTGCCTGTTTTCTCTTTGGTGAAAGATTTCAATTGCTAAGGTGATACCCTGAAGCAACAACATATTGCTTCTGCTCCGCAGAATTCAGGTACTGACTGGAAGCAGCTGGATTACATACAGTCAGACATCAGTGTAATACACACAGTCAGACACCAATGTGACCTCCGAAATCCAGCGACAGACCTAGCCTTGGTCTCCAAGGCATTAAAAATTCTCTCTTCTTCTTACCTTAGTATTTGTAAAGGAGCTCCAAATACATTATGATCAGGTGTGTAGCACAGGGAAGCTTCTGATCAACTACTTCTGATCTGACCAGCACCAGTGCCCACAGAAGTAAAGATACAGCAGTGCAGATCTCCTCAAGGGGAGCCCAGAGCCCCATAAAGTGCACACCACTACAGCTGCCAAGGACCTGGCTTCCAGGGCTACCTGAACTTGTAACATCAAAGCTGTTGCTGGTATGTCTGTCCATGCTGCTGTCTGGCTCTAATGGTAATTTAGGTGCAGCTTTCATATTTGACTGAAGATGAACTGCTAGGATCAGGCAGCTGGAGGTGTTCATAGAATTTTTCAGGAATTATAGTATTATTTGTCCAGAAGTTCCTATCAAAAATACATTAGTAGTATAGGATCAGTGAGAAGACTGTGTTCAGTGGTCAAAATTATTGTTGAAATCATTCAGAAGAGAGGAAAATATCTTCAGAGAAATTCAGTGCCAATTCAGAAGTGATTTTCTATGAAAACAGGCTAAATTTATAATGAACATTCAGAAGAAGCAGTCCAGTTCATTGCGTATGTCATGTACCAAACCCAGGAGCTGGGATGTGCCAGTTAGTAACATATCTCTTGCATACCACCAAAGCAAATAACAAATGGAATTTCTGATAATTCAAGATTTTTCTACTGTACGATGCTGCCACTATCATAGAGATGTGCATGTGTATAGGTAGTTATTGCTTCATTTTAGGAGGTGTGATTTACCTGAATGAAATAAAATTCCAAGCTTTGGAAATTTTAAAAATTTAGGTTTTGCTTTATCAATATGTGCAGTTTAGATTATTGTGATTAGCACACATTTACATTCCATTTCTTTACTTGGTAATATTTTGTGATCATTTTCCATGTACATTAATTCAAATTCTCAGTAAGAAATGATAGGACTATGCAGGTGTTTTCCCAAAACAAGTGAAGTCAGTATTTATTAGATCATGAGAGCATGTTTAACACATTAATATTGATTATCATGCTACTCCTAAACACTAAAGTTATAAACATGTTAAAAATTATAGAGCAATATGCAAGTGATCAAGAATAGATATATAGGCATCATATTTCAGCCTTCTGGGCTTTTTCCATTGTGTTAATTTTGCAAAGAAGCTGAAAGAACTCAATAAACAAATATTTTTGACAGCTCATGGTTAAAATCCAAAGTTTGATCTAGCTCTTTCTGAGGAAGCCTTTGCAATCAGATCTTGATCCTGTTAGATGGAAAATTGTCTGCAGATCCCACTGGAATAAATGACAGGACATTCAAATGAAAAACAAACTATTCTTAAATTATGCTCTTGTGGCTTTCTGTGGCATAAATATCAACACAGGCATTCTTTGAATACATAGGGAACACAATTTCAGCTTTGAAAACAGATCAGCTCTTTGAAGACAGCTTCAACTTGTGTTATACTATTAGGTTTTTTTCATCATACATGCTACATATATTACAGTTAGCAGACACTGTTCTCCACTGCTGCGGCTTGTGTTCACATAATTTTGGCCTGATGGACTGCACGCTGCCTTGGGACTCAGAGGAGCTGAATGCTGTCCCTTACGTGCTGCTGCCCAGCTGGTATTTTATCATTATAGACTTCTGTTTTCCCACCTATAAACTGAAGAGAAAACTATTAGTTTATTACATAAGAGGAGAAGCACTGATGAGAAGCTTTAAAAAGGTCTATAATTACTTCTGTCAACAATTGTTACAAGTTTTAGAGTACCAGCTAAATTTTGTGTTTTACTGTTTATTGATCTTTTTCAAGTCAGTGAACTCAAGACACCTTTTCTGTTCCATATAATTCAAGTTGAAACAAACAGAATTATATAGCAGTTTGCTTATATGCACTGCATAAATCCCTATTCAGACATACTTGTCAGAGCATTTGCTCAGAAATTATTCCTGAGACCTCAGAGTTGTTAAGGTAACCCTCTGTAATCAGCAGAGCACTAAATATCTTTGTGTTTAGAGCAATAGTTAAGATCAGCGAATAAGAGTAGAGCATGTTGATAGTCTAACATTTCCCTGAGTCTACTTCATTAAAATAATATTCCTCTTTTTCAAACGAGGCATCACCCTGAGTTAGGAGGAGGGAGCCTGAGGGAGCATAAACTCCCGTTTTGCTTGTGTTGCAAGGGCTCTCTGGCTTGGCCTGGAAAGCCTTGCTGTGGCTACTGTACGTGGGCTCTGAGAGCAGAAGCCTGCACACGCTGGCTTCTAAAAGCAGCTACTAGGAGCGAGCAAGAGGCATCGGTCATTTTACAAGGTGCTTGCCAGTCTGTGGGCGTATATAAAAAAATCATGATGTAGACCAACTTAGCTCTATTATTTTCCGTGTAAGTCATTTGCAGTTGGATATCTTTAAAGTAATCAGTGTTTCCCACTATATAGTTATTGTTTTTATTTCTGTTTAACCTATAAGGCGCTGGCCAGAGCCAGGCCTGTCTGAAAGACAGACAGGAGCTGGACTGTAGCAGAGATTTTCAAGAAAGGCAGACGTGTTCAGAGTTTTGGGCTGTTTGCTCCAGGCACACATGGTTTACAGAAACCACGAATGGCACATGGAAAACTCTGAAAAATACTCTTCTCGGTAAAAACATCAGAATTACAGTATTTAGAAAAGAGTAGAGTAGTATAGCAGCATTTTTTGCTTTACTGCATTTTATGATCAAATCAAATAACCTTACTTGTGTATTTTTCCTGATCAATTTATTTTCATGTGTATGAAAACAAATCCCACAGTTGAAAGGACATTGTAAAGGATGCCATTTAAAGATCTCTCAAATCCAAACTCCCTTACCATATACCATATCACAATATCTATCCCTTGGCCCTTAGGAAAAGACTAGGCCAATAGGAAACTTCTATAGGCTTTTCTTTTTTTAAAAAGTCATTTATATGCTACTGCTGCTGATCCTTACCTAAAGTCATTATTTTACAAACATAAAGTAAAGTAAGTGGGTCACAGAAATGGGACAGACATTAACTGAAGTACGTGGTCAGATTACACAGATAAAGTGACATGTAAGAAGGCCCTAGACTATTGGGCCATAGTTCTAGGAAATATTTTTTTACAATTTAGAAAGATGAACCTACTATTAGTGTATAAAGAATTCTCTTTAGGCCATGTCACAGGTAAAATAGAAAGAAAAACCCACTATCCAAGTTGAAGTACATTTGTACTTCAGCTTTAGACTAGAATCTGGGCCAGTAGCTTTTATACAGGCAAAATTACTAGCTAAGTCAATGACTTCAAACAGGTTTAAGAGGGTTAGAGGGCAGTAAAAGCTTGCATGGCAGCCTAAGTAGCTGTTCAGCATGAAAACTATTTAAAAAAAAGGATAATGGAACATGGATGATCCTTCTCACAGAGAAATACACTGGAAAGGTGGAAATGTTATGTAGGACACATTTTTGGGAAAGATATCAGAGAAAAACACTAATATCCTTCCCAAAAAGGCATCCTACATAACATTTTCTTAAAATGACAAAGAGCGGAGAGTAATGTAGATTTGAGAAAGAAGAAATTTTTGTTAAATGGTGATGTGGGAAGTTTTACAGACTGAAGTATTTGCAATGCATAAGGCATTTATTAGTCCTTTACACTCAAGAATTACATGTCATTCACTATGATTATTAATAATAATGAGCAGAATCAAGATCTCCTCTATTAACTTAATTTTTTGTAGGTAAATCAGAAGGTAGTATGTTCCTTTGGCCACACCCTGCTAGCAGACTGCTGTGCAGCTAAAGCGCAATCTAACAAGGTTACAGAAAACTGAGTAAAAATTCAAAAGAAAACTAAGAAAGCACTACCAATATTCAGTGTTACACAGAGATCTGTGTAAGAGACCCTGAGGTTCAAGAAAACTTAGACCTTGCTTAAACACTGTGCAAGCTTTTAACTTTCATTGCATGCTGTAGGAGGGGGTTCCAAAGTTTAACTCTGTGTATGTACAAATATATACCATTTGCCTGCTTTAAACCTGCCACTTACTCATTTCATTTTATTGCTCTTAAACTGTGGATAGAAGAGACACCGAGCAGTTGAGCTGGATCTGCTGCTCCACTCCTGACTTTGGAGACCTTGGCTGCTGCCTCCCACAGATGTCTCTTCCAGGCTGAGAAGTCCTGGCCTCTGAAGTTGTGTCCTGCCTGAAGGCTTCTCTCTCCCTTTGATCATCCCTGGTGCTTTCCTCTGAATGTTTTTTAGGTCTGCCATATTCTTTGTGAGGAGGGGGCATCTGAGCTGCACAATATTCGAGATACAGGCAGACCCTCCATGCAGCTGTGCCGTGTTGAGCAGAGCTCGCTGCCCCATGTCTGTGTGTGTGTTGACACATGTCCCAGGCAGAGCCCTGGGAACTCCCCTGGTGCCCTCTGTGCTGAAAAGTGACGTTTGGGTCCTAACTTCTGTTTCTATTACCCACTCTTGCTTATGCAAATGCTTGGTCCCTCAGTCAAAGTACTGTAATAGGTTTGAGGACCATGACTTGCCTTTACAAAAGCTATGCTGACCCTTCTGCAGCACCTCTCATCCTCTCAGCTGAGGACTTTCTGATGCTAAGCAAGCTCAGAAAGTGGTAGCTGACACCTCTCAGGAACATGCCCAAAAGGATCCTGGCTCAGATGCAGAATATTTACATCTTAAATGGGCAAAGCCAGAGATGTTTTTAGCTTTCCACAGAAGGTAAGACTTAATTTAAGAAAACACGTTTTCCAAAAATGGCCATTGTCAAATTTACTATATAAAAATATTTAGTTTATATAAATTGTACTTTAGATGTATAGTGAATATAATATGCACTTACACACGTATGTTATGTTTGTATTCTCCAAAATGAGATCCAGAACGTAGGAATGAAGTTTGCCTTGCTGTATCTGTATATCTGTTTCACACATGGGGAACTGAGGCAGAAAAAGAGCAAATGAATTGCTGAAGGTCAAACAGGCAGAGTACAACAGCAGGCATGGAAGAGAGTTCACATTTTCAGTCTCAGGTTAATACTAAGCATGGGACCATGCCGCCTCCTTAAGTTAGGGCTAATTTCATCTACAATATCAGTAACAAAGAGGACAAAGAAATTTCAAAAGGGTGATTATTTCTCTCTAGTCCTGTTGAAACTATGTGAGTACAATCTCTTGATTGTGAACATTCACAGTGCTTCACTGCTTCTAAGGAAAAAAAAATGTTGTTTGCCTCAGGGGTATTTGAACAGAAAGAGAAATGTCTCACAGTGTTAGGAAACAGTCTGTCTTAGTCAAACGAGTCACTCATATATGGCCATAAGCAGTACAGATGTGTTGTAATCACCGCTTAATAATTGCTTTCAGATCAAATAATGTTCAAGAGATTACCACATCTGTAAGATGCTCTAAATAAAAGTACAGGACATTTTGTACAGACTAATTTAGAAAAGCAAGCTGTTATTTATAGGGACAACAACTTTGTGTTATATTACTGATGCACAGTGAGGCAGAATGTACTTCATTTAAGCACAAGAGGAAAATAAATCATCTCAAAGCTCTCATGATTATAATCTTTTTTAGCTAAGCCTTCCTTCAACATAGTCTTTGATTTAGAAAGCACCTGTAAAGCTGTTTGTGCCTTTTGTGGCTTCCCCCCTCCTTCTTCCTGGACGATGTTTATTATTCTGCACATGTGCTATGAGCATAGGTTGAATTATTTTCCCCGATTCTCTGAAAGCCTCTCATCATTGTCCAGAATCAAATTAAACATACTGCATGTGCTCAGTTTTTTGAGACTCATGTTGAGTTTGGGGACTAACCAGCTACAAAAGCATCCACACAATAGCCAGAGGATCAGAAGGTTTCAGCTCTGTGACCATTAGGTTTGTTTTGTTTTTCTTCCTCTTCTCTTCTTCCCCTCCCTCCCCTTGCTCTTTAGAAACAGGTGGTATTTATCTAAGCAGCCTGTACTGGGCAGCTGGCTGATGGGTCCCTCCAGCTGGACATCTTCTCTACATTTAGTTCAACCACACCTGCTTCATATAGCAAACAAGAAGTGTTTTTATATTCTATATCTGGAAGCAAAGGGGGGCTGTATGTAATGGGGTAAGGGGGAGAGGAGGAAGATGAAAAATCTTGGACCGATCACACCTCTTTCAGCTGTAATATTTCATGATGTTTGCAGGTCCCATCTGCTCTTGTACCAAAGAAAGAAGGATGAAGTTCAAGGGCTTTTTTCTTTCTTTTCCTCTGTTACACTACTCTCTCTAACACAGTTATTTCATTATCTCTTGCTATCATTTGATCAGATTTATCTTCCATTAAAACTTCCTTTCCCTTGAAGTAGACAGTGACATGAGAATGCATGCCTTTCCAAGCTTTTATTGTTCTGAATTAAGAAATGGTAGAATAGTCTCATGAAAGATTAATGACTTCCCGTAAGCATCTTTGTACCTGAGGACAAGCAATTACAAAAATATGTCCTAAAGAAAACAAGAAAGGATATTATAGTGTATTGGCCAGGTATTTCTTGGCAGAAAGCAAGCTTAGCTTGTTACACTGCCAGCTTATTTAGAGCTAAGCAACTTCTGTCTTGACCTCATGTATCATATTTTGTTTTGTACATCAGTAGCAATGTTTTTCTTGTAAGAAAAACTGACATTCTGCAGGTATTTTCCTTGATGCTTCATTGTACTTATGTGCACGGATATGCACTCGTACTGGTTTCTGAAAGGTAGCTGTCTGTTCAAAACCAACACTTAAAGACTGAGTACAAAATATGTATTTTCAGTAACTATTTCATGCTTATCAATTTTTCTTTTCTTTTCTTTCTTTTTTTTTTTTCTTTCTCCTGTGAACAGATTTTTCATAAGGTTTGCTTTGGGCTCACAAAGAGAGAGTTAAGGCAAGAATCTTTAAGAAACTCTCTATATTGTGTACTTAAAAGAGAACATTCATCATTTGATGAACTTTCTGTCAGTCTTTCAGAGAGCCTGGAAAACCATAAAGAGCCTCCCGTTCCTGTGAGAAGATAACCAACACTGCAGTGTGAATTGATTGCAACTCACTTCTACTTATCGTAGCGGCATGTTTCAATTAAACAGAGATACTGATGACAATATATTGTGCAGGGAGAGTTAAATGTACAAAAGCCAGCAGAGTGGAGGCTCTTTACTCCGTTCTTACCTTGGCCCAGGCTCTCCGGAAGGACAGCACTGATGCCCATGGGGTCACCTGTGTGACTGTTGGGTGAAGCATTTAGCAAGCCCAGCCTTCGGGGTCTCCCTTTGTTGGAAGTGGTGCGGTGCAGGGATGCCGGTAAAACTCCCACTGTAGGGTCAGCTTCCAGTGTGACTTAACCTACCTCCAAAAGCTTAAAGGGCAGCTCCATCACTGGCCTAAAAACATGGGATTTGACTGGGTTTAGCCATAATGCACATGAGAGAGCGCTGTTTCCTTCATGGTCCTGTTTAGTTCCTCAACACTATGGTCATTTTAGCATAGATGGCCCATCTATATAAAATTACTGGGGTTCAGTCCTTCTCCCAGTAAAGTCAGTAAATCAGGATTTACTGATTCTGAGAGCTCAGCTGAGACCCCAGATAAGCACATTCCTTGGGGAACCATGTTTCATTAATACAAAGTCTGAGATTATTCAGTGAGCTATACTGTAAAATCTCTGCTTTGAAAAAGGTGCTATTTCATGCCTGCAGATGGGTATAATATAGCCTACAAAACCCTTTTTTGTAAAAGTATAAGTATATACTCTTCATATAGGACCAGTAGAGTACAGTCTATTTTGACATCAAAGCAGTTTTTGTACTGAGTTGACCAGATGTGAAAAAGCTTTTCCTCAGGAGAGTGTAAAGGTATGTTACCATCACTTCTGTAATAATAGTGTAACAAACCAAGATGAGTAAAAGCATTACAACTAAAAGTGAATTATTCATTTTTATTCAACTAGAGTTCCTAAAGTAAAAAGCATAACCTGCACTTAATGCACTCTAGAGGAACAAGAAACACTCTTTGTAAAATTATCTTCTGTTTCAGTGGATGAGGTTTTTGTTTCAGCCAATTGTCCTGCAATTGCACTGCTAAAATCTGAGACTGAAGGGTAGGTATCTTTGAAAATACAGCATGTGTAAAGGGGTACACCAGCTTACTTCTTAAACACCAAAGAAGTGACAGCTACTCTGCTCTGGTAACTGGAGGTTACTTATACTTGTTCAAGAATTATTTTTGTAGGAGATTTTCTCCTGACCTGTGAATGCAACATTTGATGGTCTCACTGTATGTTAAAATGAAAGAAAAAGGCATAAAACCACAATGAAATTATGTGAATAATCCTCGTCTTTCTTGAGAAGGAGATCATGTAGTCATTAGCTACAAGTGTCAGCAGTCAGGTAGACATGTGGGAGACTACAGAAATAAGAGTGGTAAAGAGAGAGAGAATGGCATAGCCAAGGCAGAAGCAACCTGTGCAGTCATACATTCAGGTGGGAGATAATTGTAGTATTTGAGACCTTGCCTAGCTTGGAGAAGACATCATTATGTAACAGTCTATTGACTGCAGCATGCTGGATTCATAATTATTGGGCCTCTGATGTTACCCTGGTGGTCTGTGAAATACACTGTGGAGTATGTTTGCATGGCTCATGGAGTGTCAGCAGCCAAAAAAGAATGGGTGTGTACTGTAAGAAATCCCTACATTTCTAACTCATTAGATTATATCATGGCTCTAAAAAATATGAATGGACTGAGTTACCAGTCATCCTAATTTTTGAAACAAAAAAGCAAGCATTACTAAATGATATGGTAGGTGAAGATGCCAATTTTCATGTCTTTGAGAAAACTCACACATCTAATCTGATCTTACTTGGTGCTTTTCTTTTTATGTTATCATATTGTCTTCTCTTTTATTTTCAAGTTTAGATAATTTGCTTATTGTATTTTGTTTGACAGTGTCAAATCTGGTTTATTATTACAGGTAACTATTACCTGTTCCTTACTGCAAGCATGATAATTTTCACAACTGTTTAGTTCTTTTTATTTATTCTATTACTGCCAGGAAAAACACTAAACTAAATCAATTCTTCTCCTCCTGAGTTCAAATCTTATTGCATGAAGATACAGTAATTTTTCAGATAGCTTTTGGTGTATCAATAATCATCTATGAAAGAGAATGACAGAAGTGAACTGTAATATACACAGAAAACACAAGGAGCAGCTCCTTCTGATACAAGATCATTCCAAGAAAGCTGAGACAAGCCTGAGCCTATTGTCCTATCCATTTTGATGTCAGCTGAAATGAAGATTAGCATGACCATAAACACATCAAAAAGTGAGAATGTTTAAAATTACTATTTGCAGAGAAACACTGAGAAAGCGTCCTTGGTTTTTCATTTCTACATGCGTCATTTCTGCAATGGAAGTGTGGAACACTCCAATCAGTAGCCCTGATTGACTAAAATACTCATATTGAGCTTTGACTTACTGCATGTAGGTCTTTCAACGATGGGATTTAACATTCTGACCTAACATTTAATGTATTAATCCTAATTTTATGCTGATACTAAGACTCTCTGCTGTATTAAATCAACCTAGGTTAATTCAGAACTACATGTCTCCCACCCAGTATCAATAGGTCCACTGTTTGTTTCCCTAGAACTGACCACCCACTTTTATGAGAATCTGCAGTGAATTAGAAAATCTGTCATTGCTGGAGGAGCTGGACAGCGAGGATATGGCCTGTCATTCCTTCCATACAATACACACCCTTTGTCTGCTATCTCTTAAACTAACCTGACATAACTTAGCCTCCTGGTCAATGGTATCTTTATTCTCTCTGAAGGAATGCTTCGTTCGCCAGTGTTATTAAGAAATTTCTGGACAATGTTTAGTGGCTGCACAATAATCCAAGGTTCTATTAAAAAGCCATCTGGGTAATTAATAGCACATTTGTTCTCAGCCTCCTCCCAATTTGTCCATTAGTGGAATAAAAGCACAGGACAAAGGGTAATGTGGTTCAGTGATATTTTACAAGAATTCTTCAGGAAGTTGAAAACACATGATAGTTTTCCAAAGATACATATGTTTATGGGCACTCTATGAGAACGGCAAAGCTGCACAGGCCAGGGGCTCTTAATAAAGCTTCTCTACTGTCAATAGTGGATTGACTATTGACCACGCACTGCCTTGCATTGACACTGTCCAGTCTGAAATGAGGAGGGTGTGTGAATTGTCTCCTTCATCTCAAATCAAACAAAGCTGATAAAACTGATTCCAAGATCCACATCAGGGCACCACATCAAAAACAGCACAAATTACTTTTATACTCTTTCACCTGATATTTGAAGGCTTTTCTGAGGTTTCTTTTTAATGTCTCCTCTTGAAAGCGGGATTACAGCCTCAGGCTGCACTCTGAGGTTGTTTTATTCTTTCCCTTTCATTTGCCCTTTCTTTTTCTTCTCTCTTGAAAGCACCTGAAGAAGAAACGCTTCGTGATTTTGGAAGTTTGTTATTAAAATTAAGAAACGCTCTGCTTGAGGTTGGATTTTTTGTTCTTTCATTCTTTTGTTAACTCTTGTAAGGAAGATAGTTACTATTACTTTGTTTCTGTTGGCATAGAGAAAAGCCAAGACTGCATCTTTTAAACTACTGTGAAACCAACTATTGCTAAATAACTACACTTCAGCAGCAGGGATCTCTGTTGTACCACAGGCAATTAAAACTAATGTTTGTATGTACTCAGTTATAATTGGGAGTAGGGCCAGAGCTGGTGTAATCTCAGTGGTGAACTCAATAGAACTGTGATGATTTACACCATGTGTGGATCTGCCCTCATGAGAAAATGAGCCTGAAATTCATCAGCCAGTCAGATTTTTCATATAAACTACTTTAATGAAAAGTTGGATTGTGGATGAAATGTGATTTTTCATTAAAAAAGCATCCGCCTTCTGTGGAAATTTTTGTTTCTTGGGGTTGAAAAATGGAATTTCTGAAAACCAAAACTTATTTATTTGCGAGTGTTGCCTCAGAGACTCATGGGGATTATATTTCCATAGTTTTATTTGTCTTCATGGGCCATGCTCTGTAGGGAAAAATGCAGCTCCCCAGTGAATCATGATATGACATTGCCCTCATTCACTGTCACATGGATATCACAGTGCAGATTCAGAGTCTGTCTAGACAGCACGTTGTGTTCACACTCTACACCTGCAGTCCAGAATATGGACTGCCATAGCAGTGTTTCCAAATCCACCAACCTCTGGTTTCAGTAAACTTCTTGATTTTGATTTTAAATTTTTTTAGGGAGTAGGGCTTTTTGCTTTGTTTTTTTCTATCTTTCAGTTTTTATTTAAGCAAGTACTCTGATAGGTACAGCCACTCTCTGTTGCTCTAGCTTCCTTACTTTCCTTTCTATCTTGTTCTTTATGTTTTGCACATCAACAGCAACTCTCCTTTGTCTGGTACCTTGACAGATAATTACGGATCAATAACAAACTGTGTGTGAAAATACCGTTTTCACTGTTGAATTGTTACAGCTAATAGGATTTCCACCTGAGGTACCAGAATTCGTTCTTTCTAAGTGTTCATTTCTCCAAACAGCAAACAGAACTTTTTATTAATATGATTTTGTTTCAGAAACAATATTTCTCTTAAAATATGGAAAAACTTTCCTGTTTTCCATTCAACTCTAGTCTAGGAGATAAAAGACCAAGTCCCATAGACCATTTTTTCCCACCTTAATGGAGAATGCTGGGATTTCAGTCTGGATTTCAGCCAAAACAAAGAGAGTCTAGAGCACAGAAGCAACACAACACACACAGTGGGTTTTTAATTTACTTTGCACTCCAAAGCTTCCCTCCCCCCCTACACTTGTGTGAAGGAGCTCTGTCCACAGCAACACAAATATTTGTTGACACTTCACAACCTCAAGTGCCTTTAAGAACATTGTGTTTATAAAGTAAGTGCTCTGTAAATACTCAAAGGACTTTATGGTTGGTATGCCTAACTGTGCAACACCCATATTTGAATTTTGTTTGCATGATGTAGGCCTGCCGACATATGTAGTGCTCTCAAATAATGGCTGTTTAAGAGCCACGAAAGCCCTTAAAGCTTAACTTTCATTCTGAGAGTAATCTCATTAAAATTAACAGGACTACTCATGTGCTTAAAGATTAAGCATTTGCCTAAATGTTTTGTTGAGCTGGGACTTATATGAGTGAGATTTTAAATATCCCAATAAGAAGTATTGCAAAACTTTAATTGCAAACGAGACAGACGCCCTTCTTAATTTTTATTACAGTAGTGCCCCAGCTCCCACACAGGATCAGAGCCCTATTACACTGAGCACTTTGCAAATATAATTTAAAGACTGTTTTAAAATGAATCCAGAATGAATAACGGTTTCCAGATGAGTCCTTCAGCTAACAGGTCTGACAGCGTCTCCAAGAACGCCAGTGAACTGCTTGAGACAGACTGTGAGACAAAGACTGAAATGGGGCAAATTTGGATCTTTGTAATTCCATTGATTCTGACGTAGCTATAGCTGCTTTGTTATTACCAAATAAGCCAGCGTGCTTGCAGTTCTTTTCTGGCATGGCACACCTTCTCTTACACAACATGTTCCTTAGCATCTCAGTTCTATGCCTCACACTAATGTATTTCTTATTGCTATAATGTTTTGCCCTTTCAGGGGACTATTTCTCTTATCTGTGCTGTAGAAAGCATAGCAACTTACCCCATTCATAGTCCTGAGAACCTGAACATATTCTCTTACTTTCCCACGTGTGAGAACACAGAGATCCAGAATGCCCCTTTTGAGGAACATCTACACACTTCATACATCCTTAATGGAGAGGGTCAGAAAGACCACATGGAGAAAGAAAGGACAACAGTAGCCAATGAAATGTGTTAAAAGTCTAAAATCGCTCAAGGAGAAGGTATGTACTGTAGAAAAAGAGTTCAGCATAACAGTATCCTCCCTACTTTCCAAAGTTGAAAGATTCCCACCACAGCCCCCAGCTCACAGCTGCCCTCTGTTGTAGCCATCACATTTACAACCTCCAGCTACTCTGGCCATTCCCTCCAGAGCTGCCAATGGCACTCAGTAATCAGCTGCAAAAATCCCTCTTTTACATTATCCTGGAGTAAAGCGTATCATTTTAGAAAAATATTGAGCTTTGAGTTCATGTATGCCATTGGCATAAAAAAACCCTGAATCCCCTGAATCATTAAGTGATGCTGACTGTATATGGTGCTTATACAAAATCACTGAATCCATTTTGTCTAAAGTTTTAAGTGCTATTATTTTTCTTCACGCTTTCCTTTTGGATCTCACTTCTTCATCAGCTCCCATCTGAAGGCCTCCTTCAAAGAGATTTTCAGAACTGTTTTGTCGCAAAACTGAGCTAAGCTGCAAAAAATAATTTTAAGACCTACTCTCTTTGTTCTGACATTTTTTCAAAGTGTAGCGATAATGAAATATTAGGTAATTTCTCTGGTTTGCTCTACAAACTCAGACAAAAGACTTCTCAGACAACTGGAGTTGCTCGATCCGGTGCAGAAAGAAAGTGAGGAGAGTGGCACATTTCATGGCGAGTTTTGGCTGAGCTGCCCTGAAGAAATTGTCTCGCTAGCTCATGAGGTTTTTAATAGAACGCAGAAACTTTTGACTGTATTGGTGTTTATACAAGTACAGGACAAAAATGACTGATTTCACAGGTCACTGAGCAGGAAGTTTTCACTCAGTGCCCTCTGCATTTTAATTGCACCGTAGTATTTCGCAATCATATAGTGGTTTTTTTTTTTTTTTTTTTAACTTATGAGATTATCTGCGTACTGGAGGAAGACTGTGACTGACCTTATATTACTTACACAGGATATTTTTGTCCTGTTGACTTTCTGAAAAATGAAGAGTGCCTTCTATAAAACTTAAAAGCGGAGCAAGCTGAACTGTTACTGACCTGTACTTGACCTATTCAGCTTCATCTCCTTCTGACAGACTTTTCAACAGTGAGCTCACAAAACTCTCTTTTTGAATTACTCTTGGCTAAAGCCATTAGTCAGGCTATTTTTTTCTTCGCTGTTTTAGTTTCAGTGAGCTTTGTGTATCATCATTTTTGCTCACTCTTTACTCCCCAGGTTCAACTTGCTGTAAGAGAAGCACGGAGAACATTTTATTTACCGCTAGCAGCAGAATGCATTTCAAAATGATGCCCAGGGCTTTCTGCACATGGAAGAACAGGACAATGTAGAAAAAGCCTCTTGTCATTGCATAAAAACATATTCTAGCAGACTTTTAGCACAGAAATCTGCATATGGTGAGTTTAAAATGCTCTCTGGGGTTCTCAGTGATATGGTAGAGGTAGTAAAACTGAGAAAAAGAAAATAACCCCAGTTTCCTCTCTAATGCTTTTCTCTTTATATCTCTTGAAACAAAGCGTTTCATAGTCAATATGAAATAGTCAATACATTTTAAGTAGTTCCATTTTTAGTATTTTGAGTCCAGTTTTCTGACATATTAACTATATCCTGTGAAGTGCTGAATATATACTGAAACCAGTAGGAGTCAAACACTAAGCATTTCCTGGAAAGCTTTCCAACGACAGGAGAAGCGTAAGGAAGGCTAAAACCTTTTTTCCCCGCTGTGCTAGTCTCCAGAAAAGAACTATGTTGAGACACTTAAGCTACTTTGGTTTACTTTCCATTGATTTTCAGTTCTTGGTGTGAATAATAATTTTTAATAATAATTTCCAAAATATGAATGGCAATTTATCTGTTTCCCACTTTATATAGTAATTAGAAATTATACTGAATAGATTATATGAAGTCAGTGAAGGAAATCCTGTACACTTCAGAACACTTTCCTTTTCACAATAAGATAGTAGCAAAAATCATGATGTTGTACCAGACCACTGTAATAACTGCTTTCACTGATTAAAGACAAAAATTTGCTATATTGAAATCAGCATGGTTTGTCCCTTTTAGAGTGAGCTCATTAGAAAAGTCAGAATAGAAACATATGGACTACATTCAGGCTAACAGATTATGGACTAAATTAACCTTGAAGATCTGCATTGCCTTGTTCTGTACCCGTGAACTGTAGTGTTTGACTGTGATACACAAAGAAATCAAAAAGTCTATGCATTCACTGCCTCAAGGAATTTCACCTATTTTGATGAAGTCCATTGCCCTGCACTTCCTGCTTGTGCTTTTCGTGCTTTTCCTACTCTTTGTGCAAGAGGTGCTCTCATCACAGGCACTGAAATTACATCAAAGTAACGTTTTTAAAAGATTTCATACAAAGGAGGGAGGAAAAAGGAAGGCTCATGCCTACTTTACTATTCTTTTTGGCTGCCTGAAACAATAAAGCATGTACTATTATGTCTTGAAGTCTCAACAGAGGAAGACTGCATCCATTCTAGGCTCAGAGACAAAATTTCTTTCTTAGAGTAAATAGTAAATTTAATTTGAAATGGTAAATTTCTAACTCATCTTCAATAGTTTTCCTGGGGATACAAATTCTCCCTTACACAGTGATTCTAAAATCGCCAGTGCAATGAATTTTATACTGAAACATGGTATAAGCACAGTCATCATTCCTGGTGATGTTATCAAGTAGGACTCAGTAAGCATAGTGTGGGGTTTTCAGTTGTGTGTGGAAACAAGAGATATAACAACTGTGTCCTATTCACCATCTAAAGCTTTCTATTTTTTTCCCCATGCTCCATAGAGATTGTTGGCAGACAAGGAAGGAGTACAGGGAGACCTGGATTTCTGGATTCTGAGATGATAACTGAGTTAGATTTGTAAATAGCAAACAGATGATGATGAAGAAATTTTTGTTGACTGATAATGAAAGCCAACTGAAAAGTGCAAGGATTAAATAATAATGTGTCTGGAAGTCATACATTGTAATTAATCTTCTTGTCCTGTTCATTCAGGCTCCTTCTACTGAAAGGCCTTTGCCAGAATGTAGTAATCAGAACAGGGACATAGCTAATTCTCTATATCCCTACAGATTGATTTGCTGATTAAAAGTTTACATTTTCAAGCTGACCTCTTCTTGGGCCAGGTCATTAAGGACACTTTACAGCACTAGTTAATTCTATTTTACAATGGTCTACATTGTATGATGTCACTGGTTCAATTGTTAAAAAAAAGCAAGCGTATTATACCCAAAACAGTTATGTGATTAGCATTACAAAAGTATTCAGATATTTTTCTGACTTTTAGCTTTTCTGTGGGGTATTATCCTTGATTTTGTCTTTCTCTGAAAAAATTCAGACCTCAGTGCACACATTAAGTGCACATGCCTCTCACTTGGCTGCCTGTTGCAGACTTCATTTTCCTATCCTAACGCTATGAGGTGAAGATACTCTCCTTCCATGCTCCATCAACTTGCATTTATCTTCCTCTGCTTTCCTTCAAATCTTTCCTTGCTATTATCACAGTATCCTTCTCCCATCTGATCTCTATTTGACCCAGCCACCACATTTCCTTTCGCAGCCTTCTAGCCTTTCTTACTCTCCTTTGCCTTTTCAGTGCACACCTAGTCCCTCTACCTGTAATTTGCCATTATTGTATTCTTATATCCCCTTTAGCAATTTTCTCACTCTCAGCAGTTTTATATCTCATATGAATTTTTTTTTACATGAATGAGTTTGTCTCCATACTTTCAAAGCATTTTTTCAAAGAAAAAAATAATCCTTCCTGTTACTGTAAATATGAACTCATAGTTCTATAAGTGATTTCTAATGATTTTCACGTTCTCTCTTGCCTCGTGAGATTCTTAGTAGCTCAAACATATAAATAACATGGATGCTACATCACTTCTTTATGAATGACATTCATGCCTTCTTCCTCATATCTAATTCTTTCAGATGAATCGTCATATGAAAAACAATTTAAATATCAGGAAAAATCCAAGAATCAGAATTTTGTTTCTATCCATATAAATACTGTGGAAAAGGTTCCTTGATTTGGAAGTCTGTGTTCCATTTCATATGTGCAGCTCACTGAAGGAAGTAGATTCCCAACATCCCATATATCTTGCAGGAAAAAAAGTAAATGCTTTGCTTACATTTGGTTTATTATCTTGGGGCATAGGTAGCACAAAAAAGAAGCAAGCATGCCACATTTCTTCAGAGGTGCTTCCTTTCCTTTATCCTAAAGTATCCTGGGGGTTGAGCTCTCTTTAACTTAAAATGTATTGGAGAATACATAGCTTTTCTGATAATGTAGGTGGCAGGTTTAATGCTGATATGAATGAAGAACCTCTGGACAAACCATGTATTCTGATGTACAGTAAAATCCTCCTGAAAATGTTTGCTTTGATAGGATTGAATACAAAAGTAATAAGTAATCTGAAAGATATTTTTTATGTTGGGTTCCCCATAATCTAAGTACTGTCATACAATTCCTTCAAGGTTATCTGTTTCTGCAGATTTCTTCCAAAAGGCAGAGGGAGAGGCTTGGTAAAGTTAAGTGCTAGAGTATTTCAAGAAGTGTGCTTGTAGTTTTGGATGCTGGTCAGGTGTGCGTAAGGTTTTCTTTAACAGTTTTATAGGAAAAAGTATGACTGCATCCAGGAAAGTAAAAGAATATTTTGCATCTCTGAGCAAGTTTGTCTTCTGTAGCTAGAGGGCTTCAAAAAACCTGTTAGAGCTAGAATATGGAATTGAGCAGTGTTGGTATGAAACCAGTTATAAACTTTGGTGTAAAAAACCTCATTTTCTTCAGTGTCATGAAAAGTATCCCTGTTTGAAGCATCAGCAAATATTACCATCATATGTAGGACTGCTTTTAACATAATTTACTGAGGTAACATAAATTACAAAACTAATATCTCTGGTATTGCATATCACCAGTAAGTTCAGCCAGAAAGATTTCACTGGAGTAAATGGATGTTTTATGTGGGACATTCTGGAGAATTGTGAATCAGTCGAGCTTAAGCTTAAGGCCCCAGAAAGATATAGAAACACTCTCTTACACACACACACACACACACACACACACACACACACAAATTGAAAGAAATAAAATAATGAGAAACATTAATAATAAAATATTAGTAAATAATAAAATGATGAGAAGCAGAAAGAATAGACTGCCAAAAGCAGATTGTGCCAAAGCTAGTTCCAAATATAATTTTCTTCCTTGCTGAATAAGTCTTGTGATAGATAGACAGGAAACAATAGCGGTGACATATTTTGCCTTTAGGAAAATTTTTAAAAATACTCTCTCTGTGTGCTGTATCCAGGAAAAACGGGAAAATATTATTTTGATGATACTAAGTCAAGAGCCGTAGATGCAGAATTGCCTGAAAACCTGCACCCAAACAGTAGTTATTTCTGATTTTCTATTATGCAGATAGTATATCTGCATAGGTATCTGCAAGGACATGTCTTGAGCCAGTATCATTTAGCACTTTCAATATCCACCATTAACTGGTGGAATAGAGAACATATTTACGCTCAAGCAGCAAAAATGTGTGAAGGGTTACTAGCAGACTAGAATAAAGGATCAGCATTTCAAATGACCTTGAATGGCTGAGAAACAGACAGAAATCAGTTAATTGAATTAGCAAAATTCCATGGAGAAAAATGCAAAAGAAGGAAAAAATAAGACAGCTACAAGGTGCAGAATAACTGGTTGTGGTATTAGCAACAAACAAAATACGAGCCAAAGGGAAATGTCATGCTGGTTTCTAGTATCAAAAACATTCCAGCTACAACACATGAGAAAATTATTCTGTTTGGCTTTGATTAGGCTTTATCTGGACCAATGTTTTCATATTGGTGTACCCCTTTCAAAAAAGGTGTGTTATCAATTAGGGACAGTCTAAAAGGGCAGTAACAAAAAATTTTTATAAAACACAATTCACAGGAGACATTAAATTAATTAGTAAAGATGCAGCTAAGAGAGATACAAAAAGATTAACTATTTGTTAACAAATCTATGGATCCCCAGGCATCATCTGGCAGGCATGGCCTAGAGGTATGCTTGAACTTGTCTCAGGCTGAAGATTGGACTAGATTACCCTTTGAGGTCCCTCTCTTTCTGTGTTATGCAGTTATGGAGATGGAGACAGTTCTATTTAAAGCAGGATTTGTCATGTTTTCTTTCTTCATGCTTTCTGAGCTGGTGATTCAGGGAGCTGGGGACAGGTCCAGGCATGCATTAGAATTAATAGATGTTTATACAAGAAACAGTGTCTTTGCACTTGAGGAATTCAAAAACAGATGAAATTGGAAAAGGGGCCTCAGCAGTGCTAAGGGAATTTGGATGAATGCCTGTATCCTGTAAAAGCAGCCAGATCTTCCCTAACCATACAGAACCATGAGCTAGGGCTACTATTTAGCCATATACCAGTCTGTAATATGTTGAAGGTGTTACCTTGCTTGCTTTGCTGCAAGTTTTGGCACACTTTCAGGACGTAAGAACATCGTTATTGGTAAACCATCTGATGTGTAGAGATTCTAGCAATAGGTTAAATTGTTATAAGATTTATCTTTGCTGCTGTGGAGTTACAGAAGATGGACCAAGATGTTTATGTTTACAGACTCTACGGACATCTCAAACAGGGCTGATGTTTAGATGCGTGGACAATGCCATGCGGAGTGCTGGACAGGTGGCCAAGTCTGGAGTGAATCAAAGCTGAGCTGTAACCTGAATCTATACAGTCAGACCTGATCAGCCTTTTCTGAATTACTGACACTGGTTGGTGAACTATGACCACCTAATGACCTAGTTATTCACCCTGGCAAAAACAACACTAGGTTTTGCTTTGGGGTGAATATGAGAGGGAGAATCCAGGGAGATGGAAGATTGTTATAAAATAATAGCTGAACATAAGATTAGTTTGGGCAGAAGTGTTTGTGAGGTGAGTTGTTAGGAAGCATGGAAGCATGCAAATTGCAATATTTCCAACATGATGCTGGGTTTCTGTAGCTCTGAGATTATGCATATGGACTTTTAGTACAATGAGTGATTTTTTTCAAGGATGAAGGAAGGTGTTTGTTGGATACTTGGACTGACATTTGGCTTGGAGTCAAATCGTAAGCGCAGTCTTGGGAGAATCTTTTCTGAATTATGGGTTATGTGAAGGAGACCATATAACTACTCTTAATACCTCATTTGTGAGGGTGGAGAACACAGGGTAAACAACACAAAAGAAACACAGAACTGTGATCTGATTCTTAAATTGATCTCTATGTCTGTTGTCACTGCACATCTTGATGGATGGACAAAAGCAGCCTTGTTCAATTTTGTCCTGATAAAGGAAATACACAATATAGTATTTGTGTGCCTGCAGGGAAACCGGGCTTTTATTTCTAATTTTAGTTGGTTAGATACTTTTTATTTTAGAACAACAACAACCAAAAAGATAAGCAAGTGCCATTTTGTTTTAATGGCAATAGTGTCTTTTTTGGTGAAGTTAGCTGTTTCACTCATGATGAAAATATTCACCACTATTCATTAGATCAGTGTTCAGCTCAAAGTATTCTTTGGATAATCCACTGTCAGAGAAGGCACATTCATTTGCAAGAAAAACATTATGCCTCCTCTCTAACTAATTCAGAGTATAAAGCAATAAAATATAAGGACAAAAAGCTTGATTGTGATAGTATTCATCTCTCAATTCATTTTGATTAAACACTGGAACCTGAAATGTCACTTCAGGTCAGATAGTAATGCTGGTTATTAACTTATATTTTGTGCTGGTGCAACCTGATGCCAGCTACCTATATGATCCTATTGTACTGACATGTCACTGAAGAGTACGAGTAGGACAGACCAGGTATGTATGTAATATCTTAAAGGGTTTCAACACTATTCCTTTTTTTTTTTTTGATGTTGAAGTCCAGATCTCCTTGTCCCAAGCAACCGGAAATATCTGGCTTGCACTCACCCTACTGTGCACATTTCTCTGCCACAACTCCCTTCCCCTCCCACACACAGTCTCTTGACACTCTACAGAAAATGCAAATCCCCCAGTAAAAAAAATGCTAAAGCTTTAAAAACTACAATGCACCCCAGAAACAGATCACTAAGAGTATTGCCAATGTACCAGGCTGCTCTTACTGGAAAGGAATTTGTTAGATGAAGTTATCTGTGAAGATCATTTCCAAGGATAATTCCTCAAAACCACCCTCATTCCCAGAGAAATACAAACTCCCTTTCCCCTGCAAAATCCTCAGCAGTCTCTGCCAATCTTATCTGGCCAAAACATCTTTAAAATTTAGTCACAGGGCCTAACTCAGTCCCTTTCCCAAAGATTTTGTGTTCAGGTACTGAGTACTGCCTCTGCTATTAGTGATTACTATTATCAACATAGTACTAGCACGGTTGTATCTTGAAGTCTTTTTTTTTACTCAACATACAGGAATAAGCATATAACCATATACAGTAGTTGCTCATATTAATGTAGGCGAGGCAGAATCCTTTAATGAAGAGTTGAATAGATTCCTATGACACACTACACCTTAACTCTGATAAAAATCATAAAGTAATAAAGATTTGTGAACAGAAAGATGAATAATTTTGGGGACATAGAAGATAAGAGGTCACAGTGTTCATAGGCCTGATTTACAAATCATCTTTGTATATCTTAAACTAATCCTGGCTTTTGGTGTCTTTCAAGATACTACCCTCTACTTACAATTTCCAGATGGATCCCTACAGTCACTGCAAGTCTCTAAAATCATGCTTCTTATGTCCGCGACATTCAACCCCTTCAAAATGGTAAGCATGTTTTTGCATAAAACAGATGCTTCTCTTTAAAAAAACTTTGTTACAACAGAAGGATAGACTTCAGAATCAAGGGAATTAGGTAAGTTGTGCAATTACCAGAAAATACATGCTCCAGTGCAACTGGAAAGCACCATCTGGGATGTTTCAGACTGTAACAGTTCTGCAGAAATCCACTTGTTGAAAGAAACAGACACTGCAAGGGCATTTAATCATCTTACTTTCTTATATAAAAGGAAATCCCTGAACTCCTTTAGAATATCAGCTTTGGGCATAATTAGCCCGGTGATGATAATGTGCTTCACAAAACAGTGTTTTTTTGGAAAATTTCAACTGTCTGAGAAACACTTTTATCAGCTGATGTTATCTCTTGCCACCATCATTCACCAATTTCAGCAAAATGGAGCTGAAGAGACAAACAAAAGTTTTTCACCTTAGATGCCTTGAAAGTTATCAAAAGCAAAGCTCAAGACTGATTAGGTTGTATTTAACATGCATCTTCAAAAGTTTGGTTTGAGCCACACTTCTGATTTTGGAATATTTTAACTACTTACAGTCTTCATGATCACCTAACATAATTACAGTCTATGTGACGCTCTAATGCATGGAACAAACTTTAGCAGAAGCATATATCAGCAACTAACAAATACAGCTACATGTATACTGTTATCACAGAATCACAGAATGGTTGAGGTTGGAAGGGACCTCTGGAGATCATCTAGTCCAACCCCCCTGCTCAAGCAGGGTCACCTAGAGCACGTTGTACAGGATCGTGTCCAGGCAGGTTTTGAATATCTCCAGAGAAGGAGACTCCACAACCTCTCTGGGCAACCTGTTCCAGTGCTCTGTCACCCTCACAGTGAAGAAGTTTTTCCTCATGTTCAGATAGAACTGTCTGTGTTTCAGTTTGTGCCCGTTGCCTCGCGTCCTGTCGCTGGGCACCACTGAAAAGAGTCTGGCTCCATCCTCTTGACACCCTCCCTTAAGATATTTGTATACATTGATAAGATTCCCCTCTCAGTCTTCTAAACAGACTTGCCATACTTCAGAATGAAAACATATCTCATCACACATTGATCAGATGTCAGGTCAGTTCCCAGATTCACTGTTTTGAAGGAAAATTCATTATCCTATCAGTATTTTTTTGAAATATAGTTGAAAAACTGATCAATCAGCCTGTGTCACAAGCTACTGATGTTGGGCTTTGCTCAACCATCCGTTGCTATGTACAACTGATCTTTTCTTCTGACACACACAGAGAATGGAATCCACTTCAAAGACTTCAACAGAATTAAGCTCTTGGAGCTGCCCTCAGCTTTTCCCTGTTGAGTTCTTTCTTATAAATTTGGCACCAGAAAAGTTTCTCTCTGACTTTGATACAGCATCAGGGACTAACTACATATAATTTAGCCTTAGCATTTCTTTCTCACTTGGATAGAAAACATTGAAATTCCTATTTACCAATGAGGCGTGCTTCTCTATACTGCAACTAGAAGACACTCTTTTTCATCGGCTAATTCTTTCCTCTAAGACCTGGAGCTCCACACAGAACTTTAAGAACTAAGATGGTGCTGTTTACTTTAATTGATATGTAGTATCCTGAAAATATTGAAGCTGAAATAGAATATGTCCCTACAATATACTGGAGGCAGACATGACTTACTGCTGATTCAGAAGTTACGTGACTGTCAGAGCCTCCTAATGCTTCCCACATCTTCATACAGCTTATTAGATTGACTGTGGTGCTGTTCTAACATGGCCCTGTGGGTTCAGTCATGGACACAACAAGCTTATTTTTGACCACTATAACCTGTAAACATCTATATAGCTACTCTGGCAAATCTTCTGAGGGCAGAGGCATTAGACAGCCTAATTTTTATTCACAGATTTTCAGCATAATTCCAGAACAAGTTAAAGTTTCCTCAGATGTCAGGAATGCTTCAAGGAATAAGTGTGATCTTTCCATTCATGTATCATGCTTTTGGACACTCGGATACTATATAGGTACAACAGTTGGCCTTGTTTGAAATCCCATTTGCTCTAAGAGCCTTCAAGACCTGGACTGCAATGGGACAACAGTTTTGTTCCTCAGAACACATTTCTAGACCAGTCCAGTTCAGAACCTGTTTGAAATGTGTGGACAGCTATCTACAGATCTGCCTGAGCTTTCTGGTATCTCTGCTCTAACACCTCCTTTAAATCAAAATTTGCTCTAACGTGACTGCACTGGTTTGTGAAACAGAGTTATCAGTACAGTTACATCCACTTTAGGATTTGTTTGCATACCAGTAAGAAAATTCCAATGTATTCATTGCCTAAATCTCACTCACCCAGTACACCCTGAAGTCTAAAATCTCTATTACATTATTGTATAGTAAGGACAGTAGCTGGTGTGCTTACTAATATATTTTATTGGATGAACATAAAAGGGAATTTACACAACCAGGTCAGGCAGCCTGGGTTCCCCTTTTCAGGTGTGAAATGTGAATCTAAAGCATATGAGCAACTGCAGCAATGGTAGCTTGTTACACAATGTCTGTCTTTATTGCAAGTGTAAGCCAGTCTCACTGGAACCTGAAATTTTGCCACCTATATGAGTTTAATCAAACCAACAGATGTTAATCAGCTGGCATTGCTTTGTTCACGTGGAGTGTTATGTGCTGCTTCTGTGGAAAAGGACGTAAAAGAGAAAGCAAAGCACAGATGTCCTGGGCTCTAAACCCTGGGACCAGATGATGAACTAAACTGGAGCTGCTTGCATGTCCCTTTACAAATTGTTCAGAAATGAATGTGTTTCCCTTCTGCTTATCATACAAGCCATGCTGTTGTGTGATTACTCTCACAGCACCATCCCATCCAAAGTCAAGTCCTAGTCCAAAATGTATTCTTTTGTTTCTAAGCAAGGCTTATTTTACCAGTGCATGTAAATCTGCACACTTCCTTGGAAGCCAATAAACATTGCATATTTTAAGCCAAAGGAGTAATGCTGCTGGCCTCTGTTATTCATTAGGACTTTCTTCCTACAGTAGGGCTTTTAAAAATGAACTAAGAAACCTATCTATGTAACAGCCCTGAAACAAAAGGAAATTTTGGTTAATATTTTTGGCTTGTTTTGGAAAATAGAGTCCGTATATCAGAATAAGAGATTGCAGGAGAGTTCTTCATTTTGGCAATAATGATAATTTGCTTTGGCAGAATGAAGTTATCTTTTTCTGTCACTTTTTAATTTCTGTTTTTGAATTTTGTATAACATTATTGTTACATAAGAAGGGAAAGAAAAGTTAAGTTTGACGTGATCAAAGAGTCCTGACTCAGCACAGGGTGTGCAAGCCATTTCAGTTCAAGTGTTTAGAGTCATTAATTTTCTCAGGACTAGACTAGTTTCAGTTAAGGCATGATTTCCTTGGCTTTTCCCTTATTCAGCCATAGTGATGATGTCTGAACCTCATCATTAGCAGTGCTCTTAACCCAACATCCGGCTTTAAAACTGCTCCTTCTTTTTGAGATCTGACAAGGAAACACTGCATGGTCTCCAGAGAAACAGATTTTGTCCTAGGTCATTCCAGGCTCCTTTGCACAAGGAGGGTAGGTAGACAGCAAACTGCCCGAAAACAGACCAAAAAGCCATTTAGTGCTAATGATGCCTAATGAGACCTCATGTTTCCAGTTTAACGTAAGAGCTCATGAGTATGCAGGAATTCAGGTTAACCTGTGGCTGAAGGTTTCTTGCCAAGAGGACAAGTCCCAGACAGAAATGCCATTCAGGTGACCAGCAGAGACTCTCAAGATACTGCTCCAAGTCAGTGCTGATCGTCACATCATCCCATATGCTTCAGCACATTATAATCAGACTGGTTTGGTGCATTTGGGTATACTGTTTCTCGAAGCTTCCTGATCAATAATCAATATATCTGATAAAATTTATTGACAAACCTTGTACATCATCTTTATTTAGGAACACTGGGCCAGAGCAGACCAATACCCTGTGACTGCTGTCATCCATGTAATTCTAGAAGATTTCACAAGAAATCCCATTTCTAGTGTTCTTAGGGCAGAATTACAGAAAGCATCCCTCCTGAATGCCATTTAACCATAACATCTTCACAATTCTGATTGGCTTGTGTTATGTCATGAGATAACATCTTATATACTGATAGGAAAGCCCAACACAAGAAAAGGGAGATCACAGGTATTCTGTGTGGACAGAATTGCAATCCTTATTTACATATCCAGGGGAATTTTATGGCTGTCTAAATTTAAGTACTTAACTGATAGATCTAAATTAGGATCCTATTTGCCCAATTCCTGCTACATAGCCTGTGGGAAAGATTTCCAGTGTCTATTCCTCCATTCACTCTGTGGACAACCTTAGACGCCTAATGTTAGGTAGCTTAAACCTCCTATTTCATCTCCCAGTAATACCTGGTATCTGTTTAGTTGCTTTTCTTAGGAACAGAGAAATCAGAAGTTTGGGCAAATGTTTTTCTCAAACATGGAACACAATGTCTTGAATATCATGAATGGTGATTCTGGAACAGAGCTTGTATAGTAAAAGGGAGTCCTGTGTAACCAGATCCAAAGTGGGACTTCTTAAGCTTTGTGACAGTTTTTGCTGGATGTTTAGAGAGCAAAAAGTTAGCTCACCTGTCACACTGAGTTTGCTGTTCTGTGTGGAATATACTGTCCTTAGTTTCGAAGCACCACTGATTAACAAATATATTCAGCATTGCTGGGATGTTTAACTCTAACAGTCCATGACTTGATTAGTAATTACACCAGCAGAACTAAAGGATGGGGTATTGCCAAGGGGCATTCTTTTGATCCAGACTCTAGAGAAAAAAAAATTTAGTTTGTGGCTATATGGGCACAGTTATTTTTAGAGGCTGCCATTCTTACTAAATTATCCAACAACCACAAAGCACATGAATCAAGTTCTTTTGTTTGCATACTTACTGTTTAATGTCATTTATGGTATCAAAGTATTTGACTTGTCAAACTAACTTAATGGAAAATTAACAGGGGTTCCAGCTCTTGCTGTGGTTCTGCCTGTACAGTATGAACAATTCAGTGCAAACCACTGCAAACAACCACTAGTCACTTCTCATTATAGACAGCAGACATTTAAGAAGAAAAATTTTACATATTGTGGTGCTCCCTGGAAAGCAGAGACCATGATTTGTGATACAATCTTCAAGTAAACTGGAGATTGTGGGATCTACCACTGTGTATATTACTTGAGAATTAGTTCATGAGAAGAATGAAAGATTAAGAAGATTACAGCCCTCCAGCCCCTAAGTCTGAGTCTTCCTCTCCCTCACATATCACAGAATAAAAATTCAAGAAGAGAGAGAATATCAGGAAACAGCTTGCTTGGCACTGCTGTCTTGGCTTCTACCATATTCCATTTTGAACTTCATATTGGGTTCTATATTAGGAGATTTTATATTTTATCTGTATTTTAACAAATATTTTTGTTCTATCTTGAGCACGTTTTAATTAAAACATCCTCATTTTCTTCCCATTTTTATGCATTCATTTTATCAGTTTTAAAAAGAAATAAATGATCAAAACTATAATAACCTGTACGGACCTTCTTCTCAAAAGAAATATGATCTATAGATGGATAAACAGGCTGATTTCTGTTTGCCTTCTTTGCAATATGCAAAGGATGTCTAAAGATTTTTTTGTAAATTCTTTTTCCTCTATCATTTTTTACATCTGAAGTTTAGATCTTATCCTAACTATTTCCCCTGGAAGTCTGCGAGAAACCCGACAGTCATTTTGGTATCCTAGAACAGACCTGAGTAATAAAGTTAATTGAAAGCAGAAGATATTTGTATTAAAATGATACAAACAAAATTCTGAATTTTGAATTAATGATTTGAAACAGAGGAAAAGAAAAAAACTTGCAAGAAAAAAAATGTTAAAAAATCCTTAATCCTTCAATTCAGTACTGAAAAGATTAGTCAAAATACTCACAAGCTCTTTTGGTGAATTAGGAGTGAATTTTGATTCACAATATTTGAATGTCTTTTTCTATTCACTTTTCATATTCACTCTTGCAACCAGTATGTTTTACACTAATGTCTATGGACAATTAGTTTTCAGTTCACACCAAATTAGTGAAGTAATTAAGTACAACAATGTCTGGAACAACAGATGAAATTTTGTCCCAATTCCTAGTTAGTGTTAAGATGCCTATCAACTGATTCTGGCAATTAAAGTTGTGACAGAAATCATATAGGTCAGAATTATTCTTTGAGCCCAGTTGTATATTTTTTAAAGGTCTTTTTCCTACGTTTCTTTTTTTTTTTTTTTTTTTTTGTTCATTGTGTGGGCTGATGAGTAGAGACTCAATATGAAAGTTCCTACAGGGATCTGACCCTGCTTTCCCCCAAAGACCATGCACATTCATATACACAGCAGTAACCATTTTTCTTTCACAATGAATTCTGCTGAAGAATAAATAAAAACAAAAAGAAAAATATAAACAATATCCCATATAATAATCATGAAAATGAATCACCAGAGGAATTAGATGCAGACACATCTAGCAGAATCAACCTAAATACTGGAAATTTAAAAAGACAAAGAAAATATTCATATGCAAAGTAGAAAAGGTGATCTCTGCTGCAGTCAGTCTTTAAGAGCTGGAATGACACTGAATGATCTGATCCAGAGCTGTTCCTATGGCAATCTTGAATATGTAACGAGTCTTCATAGCCAGTTGCACTATGAATCAACAGCTGGTGATGGATTAATGGAATGAGATATTTTCTCAACAGTTATTTCAAGTCACTTCTCTCCTTTTTGTGCAGACTGAAAATAAGACATTGAGGTAACTCTTCACACACAGATACATTGCCTCTTCACCCTATAGTGAAAAAGCACCCTACAACTATGTATAAAGCAAAACCGTTGGCAAAAAAATAGTCTATGTTATACTGAGGATAAATATGCTGGTGATTTCATAACCTCCTTCCTAGCAGTAACATAAGTGTGTGTAGGGAGAAATTACATCTACCTTTGAAGGAAATGAAGTTCCTCAATAATGTCCTCACTCACATACCATTCAACTTACTATCTGGAATCCTGATACATCACCAGTCTAGAAGTGTAGCTTTATTTCTTTATATCAAGACCCCAGCTGAGAGCTATTTTGGTAGCAGCCTGCTCCATACTGCAGTAGCTTCCTTAACCAATATTAATAATTGTCTCAGTTTCCTGCCATTAGAGTGGAAAATCTCAGCCCTGAGATGATTCATTGTCTCCTTTTTGAGAAAAGTGGGACTTTAGGGACAAGAGGAGCTGCTGCATAGCCTCCTTCTTTTATGTCTACCTAGAGCAGAACAAGGGATCAGTTCTAGGTTTATGGTTGTAGATATTTGGGCTAGGAAAGATGATGGGGGAAGGTTTTTTTTCTAACCACATCTAAGCCAGCTATGCCAAAATTAAATTGAGAAGGAAAAAAGCATCTGGAAAATTGCAGCAATTTAAAGCACAGTATTTTAGTGCAAGTGCAGAGGGATAGCAGAAGTGTGGTGACATTTGTCAATAGCTACAACATAGAGTTCCAGCAAAAAGAAAAGGAAAAATCTGCTCTCTGCCCTTGGCATGATAATTTGCCTTTTACCTTCTGCATTTTCATGTTTTAGTTTGAAAAGCAGAGGACCAAAACAATCAGCAACAGATGTTCCATACAATCAGTGTGGTACATGAATTCAGTTAGCATGCAAATTGTCTTCCCTGGGCTATTCATGTGGACTGCTGAGAAAACATGCAGCCTGCTTTGCAAAAATAGATAGAAGGGGTATGATTAAAATGTCTGGATTCAATCACATGTTTAATCACCATCCCATTTTTTATCTCAGCTACAATGACTGGTAGCTATTATGACAAAAATTTGAAAATGTGCATGACACACAGTGGCACTCAGGAGCCAGATAGGTGGTCTGTGCTTGATCAAAGTGATCAAAGCTTTATCCTGTGTTTCCCTCTTTTCCACCTCACCATGACAACTTTAAATGCACAAAATATGATTTATGGGAGGGTGTTGTTTTTTTTTCTTAGGCTAGAATGCTATAAACTGCATCTGAGTTTTTTAATGAAATCAGTAAATTACTGAATTACATCTCCCTAAAACAACAACAGATAACTGTGCTATCTACTCAGAAATGAGTTCTCAGGAATAATACAGGGGAACAGACATCTATAGATATTATGTCACAACTCCCACTCACTTCAACCTGTCTACACACAAATGGTGGGTGAATCCTAAAAAAAGTTGGTGTGTTCCAAAAAAACATTCCATTCTGAAACTTACGGGTCAGATAACAGTCATCCTTGCATTATTTTGGCACTTTCCTTCTAGCCATGGATATGAGCCAGGAGGTCAGGGAAATGTAGTAGGAAAAAAAATAATCTCAAAAAATTTTTTTTAAATCTAAAAAGTTGTTCAGTTAGAATTTTTGGCAAGGATGTATTTTGTTTATTCAATGAATGATATGCCAAAAAAGAGCAGCCTCTGGGACACAGAATGTGGAAATTTCACTCACTCTGATAAGTACTTGCCTCCAACGTGAGGAGCTCCGTTGGTTTCAAAGGGACTATTTTTCTGAGTTGCATAATCCAGTCCAAATTGGCTTGAAAAGGAAAATTGTCAATGGACTGAAAACTGTCTACAGGATCCTATAAACTAGGGGTCACCCTAAATAGCAAGATATCAAGTAATGGAAAATTGTCTAATGGGGTATTCTGAGGATCAGACACAGTACACTACAGGAATGATGAAAAAATAAAAGCAAGAAACTCTTTAAAGAAAATTCCCAGACAATACAAAACTGAAAAAGATTTACAAATATGGGCAAGATAAGCAGAATAATTCAGGGATGCCTAGAGAAAGTAGCAACCTGGCCAAAAAGGATAAAACAGGATCTGACCTGGGAAGGTGTGTGCTATCAAAGCAGAGGAGAAAGTAATCTGAAACACACAATTAACAGCAGAAACCTGGAAAGCAGAAATGCCAAGAAAACGAAATGAAGAGACAGGAGATGGCTTCATCTCCTCTGAAGTTTGCACAAGTGAACATGAGACCATGACACTGGTTATGCTCAGTCCATGTTTAGAAATTTAAACAAATGGGAAGATCAACGAAGGCTCGTATTTCTGAGAAACAAATGGAATCTGAGATTATCATCCCTTATTGGGGTTGTAGAGTGATTTTTCCTGAAACTCCCTTTCATACGTTAAGGAGCAGGAGAGGCAACATGAATTTAACTTTTAGGGGAAGATGGTGGCTATATAGTTTTGGAGAATGAAGTCTTTCAACCTGAGACAAATAAATCATCTAAGAATTCTTCTGTCTTTTTGATGTGCCTCAAGCAGCTACAGCCCAGACTCTCCCTGGAATACCAAAACAACAGTCATGTATCCTCCATTACAGAACATAAGTAAAAGAAAATTTCAAATACAGGGAAAAGAAGCGAGATGACAAATTAAATATATTGCCTGCTTTTACAGCTGATGTGTTATAAAAAGACAGCATTCACTCTGGTTTCATAATAGCTCTGTTGGCAATGGGAAGCTCATGTTGTTACTTATAATGGCGGAGCCATTTAGACCAGGAAGGAAGACTGAGTACCATAACAAGAAAGGTAGCATATGCCAGTGGATAAGAAGCAATTTGTATATTTTAACATTGAAACATTCTGATGTCATTAAAGCTTAATTGGCCAAAACACTAACTCCGTAGACTTCTTGGCTACAATGAACACAAATATTTAAATTTTTAAATATTTAATATTTAGTTCTTGATTAAAACAGTGACTGTGCACCACAACTAACAGCTTTAATATTTAAACAAAAGGAAAGCAGTGAAAATATAAAATGTTTCCAGGTTACCCGAACAAAACTGCAGCCATAGTGATTCTGAAGTTGGTCCCTTGAAGTTATGAAATTCGATTTTTTTTTGTTTTCTGAGACAAATTAAGCACCCATTCTTTTTGGTTTTAAATTGGACTTGGTTGGCCAACTGGCCTTATTGCTTTTGAAAGCCACCTCTAAACTTATTTTTCATTCCTTTTACTTGTCATACTATTTCTAGTTTTCCATCAAGAGTACTTGGAGGACACCAAGCAGGAGAATAAAACTGAAGAAGAAAATTCCAATTAGCTGCTGGCAAAACGGTCTGGAGAAAAAGGTTCACTTAAATGGTCCGTACTTCCTTCAAGCATAACTTTTAAAAGCTTTATATTGTTCAGTCACCCACATGAACGACTATTTACTAGTCCTGCCTTTGATACGGGGCATTTTGGATGACAGTGGAAGATGGAGAAGGGAGGCTGGTAGAGAAGTCAACAGCTGTTACTCACAACAGCTGATGAGTTTTACAAGTCTTTCCATCTGTTTCCAAAAAGATGGGTGTTAGCAGCTTATTCCATCAAGTCTGATGGCAGGACTTAGCGATCCGTCCTGCAGGCCCAGAAGTGATGCAACCTTCATTCAATTCTGGGCTTATCTATAAGAATGGCTCATGGTATTAATCTCACATGACACACGACATTTCCTATCTTCATTTTTCCAGAAAAATTGCTCAGTTCACAGGATTAAGTCTTGTGTGTTCTGGTAATTCCCTGAAGTACAGAGCTACATGGCTGTTAAATCTGAAGGGTCAAAACCACTGGACCAGATTGCTTTGCACTAGAGTTAAAAAGTCAGCCTGTCTTAGTCACATATTTAATATGTGAAAGGCAAAGCTGTTGCCTAGATATTTCATGAAGAAGACCTAGCAGTAGAGGAGCATTGCAGCCTACTGAATCAATGGAACTAGGTCTTTATTATAATTGTTAATCTTTTGATTTGGTTACATCTGAATTGCACCGAGAACCCAAGACACATGCAATAGCAACCAAGCTATGGGAATAGAAAACAATTCCTCTCTGCTGGGTCAAGAAATCTTTCTGTTGCCAATTTTACTAAGTACTTTGGCCTGTTGCATAGTATTGTAAGAAGTGGTTTCTAGTCTGGATAGAAGAAGAACAGAAGGAAGTAAATTCTGACTTATGTACAGAAAGATTAGAAAGTAGGAAAAAAATCTGCACAGTTCAAGAAATTTCAAATGTATTTTAAAATATATTTAAAAAATTAAAAATAAAAATCTTCCTCCAAGCCTTCCAGAGTCTAATTCTGCCATTCTCATTGTTTAGAAGAGCTTAAAAAACATATTTTATTGTTACATTAAAATGGCAACAATCCATTTTCAAAGCAGGCAGTTTCTGATGGGATTTTATTATTGCCCGTGACTTGTAAGCTCTTTGAGTAACCATTTCATCAACAAAAATGCAACCCCCAAAATCCAAACCTTTGTAGACAGGAACTTTCTGTAAAAGTCATATTTGACAACTACTGAACAAAAATGCTTTGCAATGAGAGGCTACCATCTGTTTACTATATTAAATATACAGATCTCTGTGTTTTTATTAGAAGATTTTTTCCTTTAACAACGCAGACAGAAGGGCTTACATATACAGCAAACCCCTTTACTGGAAAATGTGTATAACATGCAGTGTTGAAATAACGTGACATTTGGGGAAGATTAGAAATTCTTCTCCCTGGGTGCTGCTCCGAGATGAGCAATACAATTAAATTTGATTCAGTCTTGCAGCATTGGGTTTAAAACTCACTTGTCAGAGAGGACAAGAGATTTTCACGTCACCTCTGATGATACTTTTATTCTGCTAGGAGACCCTTCTCATTTAAGAAATTTAGAAGAAAGTCTGTAGCTAGAGATTATTTCTAATATGCACATATACCTCTGTGTTTAATCTCCTACAGGTGTTGATTCCTGTATTATGGAAAATCCTTCATTCACCTAGCCAACTCTTGGACCATAGCTGGACTGGAAGTGAAGTTCTGGACTACCTTGCTTACTTGGTCATGCACTTCAGCTCTTCCCTAAAGAAATGGCATTTTAACATAGGTCTGCTATCAGAGATTTGTAAACTGCAACCAAATCCAGTTGCCATTAAATACATCGGTCTTCCTCTTTACCAATATTTGAAGATATCTTATGCCAGTTGTGTTTTTCAATTGGTTACACTTTAAATTTTTAATGAAGATTGTTTCCATCAGCAACAATACATATCATAGTAACATAAACAGGTTTTCCAAAGACATTTTTTGGAAAATGCACTGTTTCCTAAAACACTGTTTATTACTCAATAGATTTGCTGTGGGTTTTTGATTTCTGTGGTACCTCTATGAATTCTATACAAAGAAGACAAAGAATGAAATTTTTGGGAAAAAAAAGAAAAGACAAGGGATTGCTACACATCGTTAGTCTACTAGGGATAATTTTTCATTAACTGGTGAAAGAGTGTATTGAATAAGTGATATTAATTTAAGACCAAATTCACTGCTGAATTAGATGGCTGAAACTTCACTGACACTACTAGAGTTTTAGTGACTTAAATCAGCAGAGAGAACAGGCCTTTGTCCTATGAGGTTCTTCTAACAATTCACACGTGACGTTAATTGTTAAAGTGAATTAAAATCCTTAAAGACAGCAACCATTTTAATTTAGTTCCTCCTAACATTTACGAACCCATAAAATTTGTCCCATGGAGAAAGAGGAGTAACTATTGCTATGTCTCTATTTAATGTGTGCTAAGAGGTGCTCAAGAGAGGGTCTGAGCATTCAGTCCTGATTTATTTACTAGAAGTCAAATATTTCTAATATGACTTTTGCAAAGACACTCCTGCCGGCTGATCTGTACTCTGTTGAGAGGTTCTTAGTGTGCTGTGTTGTATTCCAGAATCATTTCATATCCTCTCCTCTTTCCTCACTATAGGCCACCAAATCTCAGCTAGCGAAGAGTGTTTTACTGGAGAAGCACAATAACATTAAAGATAAGGCATGACACGGAGCCCAAGCTAATACACTTTGCTGTGTTTGTTAGCATGGTCTCCATTTCAGCGCTGTTGGGGTGGTGGGAGTGGGAGGGGTTAGGAAGAGGAGAATGGAAACAAATTGACCTTGGCTGTAGTGTGAACTGGGCAAGACAAGAGGAGCGTGATGCTGGGTGGAAGGGAGAGGAGTCCAAACAGGTGAGAGAAATCCTACCGCAGTGTCACAGCTGGGTCAACATAACCACCCTGAACGACGGGCTGGAGAAGGATGGAGTGTTACTCTGCACATTAGAGGATACCATTCCTATATGAACAACTGTGAAGCACCTCTGAAAGGAAAGAAGCTCTTCCCCTTACAGACTGACCAGATATCCATAGTCATTTCAGCATCTAAATTAGAGAGGCAAGAAAATGAAGCAATGCAATGTCACTTTGAACTTCCTCCCAGTATGTAAATTAATATGCATTTTTCAATTAGAACAGATTACTGTTCTTTGGCAAAAGCCTGTATCATAACCCATGGTAATTACAACAGGCCTGAATGTCTCTCCTCCCCGTGGAGTCATGGCAGTTAAAAAATATATTGGAATACCTAACTTATCTGGTAGAATAATACAACAGGCCTGGATATGAGATGAAAAATCATAAGAAACATAGAAAGCTAATTAATAAATGCTGAAGGAATACATCTGAAAGGGAGAGGGGAACCAACGAAAGCCAAAGTGGAAGGCTGGCTTGTGACACTAGAAGCAGCAAAGAGTTAGTAATGGTTGTGGAAGTGCTATGGATCCTACAGGGGCTTCTAATGCCAGTGAAAGTTTGTTGCTCCTAGGGGCTGGCTGTGCTTGGCCCACAGTAAGCTATTACACTTCTGGCATGGCAAAGGACCCATCTGCCCTGCCACAGCAGATCATGTAGCAGGCCAGAGCCAGCAGAAGAGATGTCTAGGAGTTGTACAGTTTTTTCTACAGTTGTAATTCCCTTTGTGCTTCAGTAGGTGGTGGAAATTGCAGCAAATTATAGTCCCTGCTAAAAAAGAAGGGTTGGCTCTCAACAGTCCTGAAAAAAGAGAATACAATAGGTATAACTGAAACCTCTTTGAAGTCCTTTTAATGTGAAATCTTCAGCTGCAGCTGCTGACTCAGGCCTTGACTTTTATTGTCGCCTATTCTGCAGTTATTCTTGCATCCAATAGCTGGAGCAACCATAAGCAAACACACAGCATGGAGTCAGAACTAATGTCAGCTGAGGAAAACCATTGCTGGGAGTCAGTTCAACTGACAGCATCAGCCCATGTCTTCTCAGGAGTTGCTTCCTCACCATTTGCAGGAGCAAGTCTGCCGTATTCTCAAAGACCCAGCTAGACATTGGTTCCTTTACTCTCCACTGCGATGTGCAGGAATGCCTATATCCTTGCCATCTCAGTATAGATCACCTTATTTTACTTGCTTGCTTAGCAGTAGAAGAGGAAAGAAAAATTCACATTTCCTTTTCTTTGTGCTGTCCAATAGAATCATTAAAAAGTTATCATGTGTAATAACATAAAGATAAGAAGTTGTGACATTCATCTGTTGTCACAGTATCAAATTTTGTCTTTGTATTTGCACTAGTATGATTTATTGTTTGCCATATCCTTCAAATATATCTCATTAGTATCATGCACACTACATTGCTCCTGTACTATATGGTACATATCTTTCTCCTTTGTTTCCTACCTATTTTGAAAAATCTTGGGCAGGCTTCTCTCAGCACTGGTAATATGTTAACAACATAAAAATGTTTGAAGACAGAGCTCCCCTCAAGCTATGTATCTGTTACACTGAGTCCAGAAAACAGCGTCTAATTAGCATCCTTCCTGATCTCTCTAATCTTCCTGGCTTGATTCTCCCATACATTATATTTGGATGAAAAGTCACCCCGTTTCACTCTGAATATCACCAGCTTTAAATCCTAATAACATATATGATCTTTGGCCAATATATTTCTCAAATAACATGAGGTTCTCTGAACCCAGCACAAGTTTCTTCAAGGTGGTCTTCACGATGTTAAACTAACCCAAACAAGACTAGTTTAGTGGCTGCTATTTTTGACCTTAGACTGGATATTTCTGTTTTTGAAGTATTTGTAACAATGTTATCAACTCCAGAAGTGTTGGAAAATCTTGGCTTCACTGATAGTCAAATGTATTTCACGGCAAGTGTTCCAAATTATGATGCAAAATCCCATGAGATTTATAAATAAACAAGATTCTTTCATCCATTTGCTCCTGACCTTTTACAGGTATGCTAGGAGTACATTTCTGAGACTGTCTTTAAAACCAGAAAGGTTTAAAATTGGCTGATTCTTCTAAATGAAAGCTGAGAGTCTCAAATAATCACCTGAGCCTAGGAACTGGGCATTGAAGAAAAAGAACACTGGCTACCAAGAAGGAAGAAAAAAATTGCAAAATTTGACAACTGCATAGCAAAGCAAAACATTAGGTTAATTGCTTTTGAATGGGGAAGAAACTGAAATTATCAGTTTTCACTTGTTAGTAATTGATTATTTATGTGTGTAGAGTGTAATTGTAGTTTAAGTAATGATTACTGCTATTCATTTAGTTGGAAACTCTGATTAAATGCTTCTTCAGGTACACTGAGCCTCTGTTTTCTGCTGATTTTCTAATATTAGGGATCTCTCTCCTCTTCCGTCACACTGGAAAACACACTGGAAGTTGTATCAACCGTTTTTAATTTTCTGCAAAATAGGTACCTTTAATTACAGATCCTCAAAAATTTCCAAAGGAAAAAATCATTTATTGGTGTTGATTTTTTTTAATTTCTATTAAGAAATAAAACACTGTTCAAGGAAACAATGTGATGCTGTTTCCTCTGGTCACATATTCCGTTTTCATAGTTGGCCATGCTTTTCTTCACACTATATGTTCTTGATTACTTATTGTGCTCATGGTGCAGTCAAAAGAACTACCCTGCTCCTCTTGAAATGTTTTAAAATGTGTGATGATATGCTCCAAACAAGGTTTTAGATGGAAAGCATTCACTAATTGACCTGTTACAAGCTTCCTCCCCCAACCCCCCCTTAGTCTGGAGACTGAAGGGCAGAGTGCATCTTAAAGAGCTGCATTTTTATGATGTGCTAAATCAGCATTTGCCAAATGTGACTTTTACTCTGTACCCTCAATACGGAAAGCCCCCAGTACTGCACTGCTGCTGATTTGCGTCACAACTCTATTGGACAGTTACAACCTCTTACCACAAAACAGGAATGTGATCTTTGCTTGATGTTCTAAAATCTGTCTCATTTGGGCTTCCATGGGGTCAAACAGTCTCCCCTTCTGCTTGCCCTTCTAACTCTTTCTTTGTACAGGTTGCTAATGCAGCAGAACGAAAGCTTACAGTAAGCTTGGTCTGCTAGTAGGATTAGAAAACAGATTTGTATGGATACATGCTTCACAGAAGATGCTTTCATTTCCCTGTGACTTGTCAGGGACACACAGAGAAACCCGCAGGGGAACTTGTGAGGTGCAGCAAATATAATTAGCGATGGACACACTTTGGTTATGAGGCCAGAAAAGCAGCTACTACCAGCATCCCAATCATTTTGCTCCATAGTTATTTTGAGGGCCCTTTTCCTGAAGGGTGGTGACAGGCTGGCAGCCCCCATGCACGGCTTCCCCGGCAGCCTGCCCTCTGCACTGGCAGGCCTGACAAGGCTTGGACTGAAGCAATAAGGGTGGCGTACGAAACTGCTTCCAGCACTTTAGGCTTTGTCTCTGCTAGGAACGGCTTGCATCAGCGAGACACAGTTATATTGGTATAAATGCAAGTATATTACCATAGATCTTTGTTTCTTGGGGAACGTACCACCAGACCAACCCAGACCCCTAATCAAATGGCTAGCAAAACTTTGAAGTGCACAGACAACTTAATACTTGCAAAATGTTCTAAAATATGTTTCTTAAACTAGTTTTGAATGTATTTAAACTTCTGTAAAAGGCTGCACTGTCACTTATGTTGGTGTGAATAGATTTTTTTTGTGTGACCAAGCTAAACAAAGTAAGTCTAGCTTAAACCAAAATAAAAGTGTCTGTGTAGCTTCTTGCACCTGATTAACATCATCTGTTTAAAATCATAACTTAAGCTCAACTGGTGCAGTTTTCTCATGCATGGAAGATCTAAGTTTTAGCTGTTACAGGTGCTGGGACAGAGAAGGCAGCTCCTCATAACTCCAAAGGATTTTTTTTTTTTTTTTTCCTATTTCACACCATGGTTGCTTGGTTTGCATAGAGTCTTTTTTCATTAACTTTTGTCAGGAGCAATTCATTTTCATTCTGATTATACTCAGGTGAATTTGTTCATAGCACAAAAAAGATCTGGACCTAGATCCAAGCTTTCCAAATTTGAGAATTCTCAGATCTAGGGATTTGACTTTGTGCCCACTTTAGTATATACAGGAATATTTATCCCCAAAAGCTTTTTGGCAAAATTTCTTCTTTACTTTCTCCATAAGGCAAAGTTTCTAAGATTGGAAAACTGTATTTTCCACATGTTTTTTCATCCAGAAGACATAAAGGACTGTGACTGAATAGGAAGAGAAGCGTCTGCTCATGGATGTTACATGCAGAGAAAATTACTTTTTTTGAAGAAAGAACTGTTATACATAAGGCCACTGTGAGAGTCAAACATTATAATTTCCTACTTAAAGAAAGAGTTCCTCCCTTCTTATTTTATGTTCTGTCACACACTGTTATCTCTAATGCTATTGGAAAGATTTCACTGGGCACCGTGTCTGCTACAGAATAGCCTACTCTTCCTAAAATATCTCACAGATTGCTGTGAATTGCATCATACAATCAAAAATAGATGTTGCTACCCTGAACTTGCAGATTCTTTCATTTAAAAGGAAAAATGTTGTTGTATATATGTATGCTCAGTCAGAGAGCAAAAAGTCTTGCTCATATTTTGAGAACTCTTAAGGTAAACAGTTATTATTCATAAACAGACATTGCCTTCATAGAGACTGCTGAATTCTCAAAGAGAACTCATTAAAAGCTCTGCCAAAGCTTTTCAGTGGCCTCTAGCTGCTTCCTGAATCACCTCAAACTCTACTAACACACAGTGCATTATATGCCTCTGCAGCAGATTTGGAAAAAGCATCACTTTTTGCTTATTCATTGCTGAGCACAAGGTTGAGTATCAATAAAATAAGAGATAACTCTAATATTCATCAACTTTTCATGATGATACAGAAACACTTAAAAAGTAAGTTTGACTTTCAGAGAGTTGAAAACCTCAGAAATCTCTATGCTAAGCCATTTAAAATGATTTGAGGTTGGCTAGCCAGAATTCACTAGCCACTTATAAAAATTATAGCCATTAAAATTAAACACTCATTCCTCTTTCTTCTCTCCACAAATATTGCCCTCTCTGTCCCACAGAGCTGTATTTCTAGCTGACTAACATGGAAGTCTTTGACAAGACTGGTAGTATGGACTTGAGAAAAAATATTGAAATTTACAGTAATAATCCTATTTGTTTCAGCTCATTTCCTTTGAGGACAGAAGTTAGTAAGAGATGCAAGGAACTGGATTAGGCAGTCTTTAGAGGTTTAAATATTCCCCAAATTTCTTTAATAAGGTCAACTTCAAAATGTCAGAAAAAAAACCAAACAAACCGCAAAGACTGGAACACAGTGAAGACTAAAGCCTAATGTAGAGACAATTGACTGAGGGTGACAGAGACACGAATTTCAAAATAAAGATGGTGAAAGACTTTTCTTTTTTTTTTAACAATTCGTATGCTTTCTGTTTTCTCCCTGAATCCTAAACCTAAATGAAGCTACTGGAATAACAAAAGAGTGAGGTAAGTTCCTGGCCAGATTTTAGGTTCAAATTATCTCCTTATATGGCTAAACCTTATTAAACCGCACATCTGTCTTTGGGTAATAGGGACATAAAGTGTACACTGAATGTTGACAAAGCTAGGTTAGTTTATTTTCACAAAAAATTATTTGAGACTGGTCTTGCTTATATGGAAATGTCAATAAGTACCCTTCCTGCAACAGTTTTATCCTTTTTTCCTTTTCTCCTTAAAGTGAAAATACTTTAAAGGACTACCTTCCAAATTCTTTAATATTATCAGACCAGAAAAACATGCCAAGCAGTTTATTTTGTCCACCATTCTGAATAGCAAGCCAGGCAGCATTTATCACCTGATATATTTATTATTCAGTTCATCTGCTCTTGCACATATAACCTAGCCATAAAAATCAAGTAAACTCTCTAAGATGAATGAAACATTTTAAAATCTTCTAATCCTCATACACATTAAAAAGTATATTATTTACTTCCAAAGTTCCAAATATAAAAATCCTGATTAAAACGCAGTCTCCAAATACACAACTGGCAAGGTGGCAATGACAAGCAGAATGAGGTGGGAATAAAAGTTACAATAAGACTAAATATTGCATAAGGAAAAGGCAAGGGAAAAAGTACTTATAACTGCCAAATACCTGCCAAGTACTAGAGTATCCTTCAGCTGTGCTGAATTTGAATAATTTCCTGTTGTATCACATCATCCATTTCTAGGCCACCTATAATTTTTAAGGTTGGCCTGTTAAGTAAAACACACAACAACAACTCTGTAAAGTTGAGTAATTCCCTGGAACCATTTTCAATTCCTTCCTTCTTCCTTTCCCCTCACTGTTCTCCTTTAGAAAACAGGGAAATTAAATAAATTTAGAACGGTGTTTTCCAGCAGAATAGGCTAGCTATGCATATCAGGTTTTAAAGACCTGTAACCTAAATTTCTTTTTTTAGGTTCACAGAATTATATTTACCAGAGTAGTTGCAATGATGTGTGCCATCTGAAGCCTAAAAACTGCAGTGGAATCAAACCTCAGTGTTAAAACTCTAGGCTTTTAAAGGCAGTCTGTAGAGAAAGCTGAACACTGAAATATTCATTACCAACTAAACTTAATTTCTATGAGAGTATTTTTGTTTGATGATTTAAACTACCAATCAACACTTACTGCAGTCAGAAGGATTATTTCTGTGGATCTGTCCTACTATTGCTTTCCCCTTTCACAAGGTGCTTTCTGGGAACTTCTGTATTATCATACTAATGGCACTGGAGAGACTAACAGGCTGAACTAATTCTAACGGCTGTATAATCTGTGAACTTCAGATAATTCACTGGAAGTGTGGAACGAGATTAAATGCTGAGCGTCATGGAAGTGGGAGAAAGAAAAAGAAAGAAAGAAAGAAAGAAAGAAAAGAAACTTGTTGGGAGGAGAGTAATCAGCTCTCCTTGAACAGATGCTCCCCTGATCCTTATCAGTAGCCTACTGCTGCACTGCTTTCCAAGAGGTTGGACCCTATGGGCTGGAAGCTAGAGGAACTTGTCGTTCTCTGGCTCTCTTCTGGGGAGATTTCAGCCCGGAGAGCCCTGCGTAACAGGCTGGCAAGGCAAATGAGGGCAGGGAAGCGTGCAAGGGAACAGGCTCTTATCCTGATATCCCAGGACAGGGCGGCCCAGCTCCTGAAGGCCAGTCATGCTCTGTCCAGAAGCATGAATGCAGGGCAGAGGCTTAGCTCGGGGCACCCTTCACATGCATTTGGGGTGTAGATTGAAGGGGGCACCTGATGCACAGTGTTCCTGCTGTGATTTACCAGCTGAACAGCCTTGACGCGTGCAGTTCCTCGATAGCTCTCAACCTGCCGCGCTAATATCCATCTGTAATTTAATACACGCGTTAGTGAGAGATGAGCTTTCAGGAGGGACTCGAAGGAGGGTAGAGGTTACAAGCTGCAAGAGACTTCCCGGGCGTAAGGTCTGGCACGGCACTCTGGTAAGAGGGAATTCATTGCTCTTCTTACTTGCAGAGCATATGCATGCAGCCTGGAAAACAGACATGGAGATGGAGAGCTTTACTGTCAGATAAAGCAAAGATGTATTTAAGCAAATCGCTACGGCTGTCTCTTTAATAGCAGATCTGGGCTACTGTTCCACCAGAGCTTTGCTGAAATTACTCACAGCCTCTGCACCTCGATGGCATTTCCTGAATACTAGCAGCAGCTCAACAGCTCTAACCCTTAATAAGTATGTATTGGCAGAGAGGTACATCAGGGTAAAATAAATAACAACAGGTGAAAAGGGACAATTTTCCTTTCTCTAGAAAGGACTAACTTTGGGACTGCCTGTCATTGTAATATGTTGTAAATTCAGGGCCACAATCACATCTCAGCTTTACTACTGCAATCTTAGCTGTACCAGTGCTTTCAGGGAAAAAAAGAAAACACCCTCAATCTTTCCTAAGTTTTGGTCACTGAATAATTGCTCTCTGTGTGGGCCAAGAGCAAGCATTTTTCCTGATAGATCAACTGCCTGGTTACTGCTATTTACCTTTTCTTTTGCCAGAAAAGAGTTTCTATGGGAAGTGCCATGTATAAAAGTAGAGGGTACCAAGTAGAGGGGGTATAGATAACATCCATCTATAAGGATTTGTGATCATAGCACTGAAGTGAAAATACCTAAGGGCAATCTCTTCTCTTCAAGGTATAGCTATGTCATAAAGCTTCAAGGCAGAAAGGAGGAACTAGATCTTTTTAGAAAAAGCGGTCTTAGCCACTACTGTTTTTAAATGGTTTTGTCTGCATAACCTTTTTTTTCCAGCATTTGATGTAGCTTCTGAACACATTCAAAGATTGGAACAGCAGAAGAACATCACTCAGAAAGCATAATTGTCCTCTAAGTAGAAGTAATGTAGTAAGGACATTACATGTTCTGGAGAGGATACACTCTCATTTCCCTACTCACTTCAGAAGTGAATCTCCAAAGATTGTGTCCAAATCACTGGCAGTTCACTGGATTTTTTTTTTATGTGTATTAATGTCACCAAAAAGTAAAGTCAAAAAAATAATTTTTGGTTCATTAATGACACGTTTATGATCTCAAACAGTCCTGGTCTAGAGTTCTGGAGTGTTTTTTCTTTTTTTCCTTTGTTAACATGATTAGACCTGCTATTCTGACCAGGAGAAATTATAGCGTGGGGTTCAGAAGGGGAGCAGATGATGGTTTCCATCCAGCTCAGATTGATCTGTTTCTGGAAGAAGTCTGCTGTTGTAAATAACCTTAATATGAAAAATCCCCAAGCTATTGAAAAAAAGTTTTTTTTTTTTTCCATAATATCAAAAAATATTTTGCTTGTACTATTTCTCATTTCACAAGAGTGTAAGGTAGTAATGACATAATTATGACAATTATAGTATTTTTCTTAAATACAGTAATTTTCTGAGTAATACACAATTGTTTGGTACAAAATTTAAGAAGGAGAACTAGTAAGTTTTTTAATAGAGACATGAAACATGGATTTTAGTTCAAATGGAGTCTGAATTTTTTTTAAGGTCACTGTGTAAGTTCAAACATTTTGGGAAATGTTTATTAATAATACTTTTAAGCCTTCTGATCTACTATGAATACATTACACTAGAGTGAAGGCCAGGTGGTCTCTATATTCTAAATTTAAATGCTGCCACAAGGGTAGAAGGATGGGCTCTTAAAAAATGGAGCTTTATTGATACAGGTAAATGTCCCAAAATATGAATATAAATCCCATTTTAGCAACTAGAGACTTAGCTTAGATGGAAATAAATCAATATAGGCAGTATTAGTAATAAGCAAAACCCAGTAATCTGAGGAAAAACTTATTAGTCTTTGAATTGCCAGTTCTTGTCAAAGTAGAGTAAGTTTTGTATTACAGACAAAAATATCACTCTAGCAGTTTAGATAGTGAATAACCATTTACTTATATTTTACTTGATCGGGCTTTACAAAATTAATATCACTTGCACTGGTTCAGGATAAGACTAATATCCATGCAGCTGTGTTATTTCAAAACGGTATTATAGGCATATAAGATATTTAATATTGAATTCAGTGGGATTATTTGGGGAATATGGATTATTGCATGGAAGGTCAGGAGCAGGAGAATCTGAACCTGGACTCTGCTTGTGGAGTTAAAAGTCAGGAAGAAAATGGAGCCAGGAGTTTTAATACAAAGTACTAATGCCTCAGTAGTTTTTAAAACTACAAATGCAATTTTTAATTCTTGGATGGACTTTCCATGTTATGTTAAAGCAATTTACCCCCATGCACCATGCTCTACATTGTCACTTGATGCATCCTTATTACTTCTCCAGGTATTAAAAGGGTATGATATGTTTTCATTTCATTAATCTTCTCTCAGGGGGCAGTGATGAGTTCATCCAACTCTCTCCTCTCAAGACTGAAAATTCTTTTCAATTAAAAAATCATCTCCACAGATGGTACTGGCATTAGCAGCAGCCCGTTCTGTCTGCAACAGCAAATATTGAGATATTTCAGGAATTACCCTATAAATCACTGGACATGGAGTGGTCTGCAGGATTAAAAAAAAAAAAAAAAAAAAGCAACCAGAAGTTAAGAAGATGCGAATCTGGCCCATCTGGCTTATTGTCTCTTCGATGGGCCAGTTTTCTCACTGTGTCTAGGCAATTTGATTGCATGTTAAGGTGAAATAGAATGAAAAATTTAACAAAGCTATGAACTATAAATATGTTATCCAAAACGTTAGGATCACAAAAGTGATAAGAATAAACCCAGGGAAAATGCTCTGTTGAAGGGGATTAAAGAGGCCATTTATTGAATAGGATGGATTTCTTCCAACCCCCTATGTGCAGAAGGCATGCAATGCGTGAATAATTCATCCAGAAATTCTATCGTGAAGTTGTATCAGTTTCCACAGTAAAACCTGGCTGTGGAGGAGGAAAATACATCAACATCTGTGACAGGCCCTATGAAGAGACAGTTGCAAAGCCTTTCAGGCACCAGGAGCAAAGCAAAATACAATAAATTCACCAAGTGTCAAATTTGTGTCGGCTGAATAATGATACCATATGTCTGGGTTGCTGTGTCACTGCAGGCTGCCCCACAAAGGCAGCCCCTACACCTCCCATTCTCGCCCCCACCTCTGAAACACCCCACGGCTTTATAAAGTGTGCGTCAGCGGGGGAAGTGCTTTAGCTACTGTTTTCCAGCTCTAAGATGGATAGAAATCCACTTGATAAATACGACTCCTGGCCATTCTTTTAAAACAGAATTTGTGCACATATTTTTATCTCCATCTCAGGCTAGGTGAAATGGTCACTTCCAGTCCAACACAAGTTCTCTAATTTATTTTCTGACGAAACAGAGGCATCCGGAGCCTGAAAGGCTGGTTAGCGTTCCACAAGAGGCAGGCTTTCCCAAGCCCTGAGGGGCATAAAATAACATTTAAAACTGCTGTTGGAGCTGGCTAAATGGGCTGGTGGCAAACCATTGCGACCCTGCTTGAGAAGCACTTTCCTGGATGTAGCGATCTTCCCTGCAGTGAATAAAGGCAATACATTCTGATATGGTGCTTGTGCCCCAGAAAAAGGTGCTGACTGCACTGTTCCTGCTTTCTGATCCCTGTTGGCAAATGCTAGATAAATAAAAGAGGGGAAAGGAAAGGGGAGGGGAGAGAGAGCAAGACAGCAAATTTTATGTGATTAAATACGGTTTGCTCTACAGTGGAAAACAGGGACAAAGAGAGAGGACTCAGTGTTTCCCTGAATTATTTGTGCTAGCAGTGAAATCAATCTAGATGACATATTTGACTCAGTTCCTTGGAAAAGCACCTGAACTTCTCTCCAAGTTCTGCTTCAAACCTCAGTTCTTCTACAAACTGACTCAGAAGCTGCCAGCTTGCATTTTCTTATAGAGCACTCAAATTTCATCATCAAAAGTCTCCTTTAATGCTGTGACTGTTGTTCCTTATTCTGCAAGCACCATGCCCTAGCTGGTACCTTTTATAATATTGTGTTTCATAAAGCTTCAATAGAAACTATAAAGCAAGTGTTGCAGAGTCAACACTTGTGTGCTCTTCCTCTGTTCAATAAGGATGAGACAGGTGTGATACTGGCTGTTTACTCAATAATAAATTTTAAATTATATCTTACAGCTGGGTTTATCCTTGATTATCTGGTGTCTTTTTCACGTATCCTAAGTTTTGAGAACTGGAAGTAAAAGATTTTCTGAGCATTGTAAAGATGATACAGAAAAAACAACAACTGGCAAGTAGGTTATTGTGGAACAGCTAGAATATTACATGGTCTGCAGATGGAGATGGTGATGAGCACTTAAGAAGATATCAGCAAGCTACCATTCCTCCCTTATTAAACAGAGGAATGTTAAATAAACAAAACGTGAGATCAGTTAGAACTGAAGTGTTTAATTTCAGCAAAGTCAAACAAGTGTGAATCTATGTAGGAGGGAAGAAGAGACTAGTAGAAAATTTTGCCACCCAGCAGAATTCTATATTTTCAACATCTGGTCAGAGAAAACAATCTCCAAATCTCTAAATACATTTGCTCTGGAGAATGGGTAACAAAGTAAGTAGAAAAAAGCAAAAAGAAATATCTACTAGAACAAGTGAACTCCACTGTGGGTTGTTTTACAGACATCTATCTGTCATCATTTCTGTGAACATCAGAATCAATGACAAGTCTGTCAATAAAAGGAGGGAAAAATGAAAGCATGTGTTTAAAATAGAGGGGAAACACATCATATATATATATATATCTGCAGGCTGTCAAACTAACATACACATGAAAAATGAAAAACAGAATGTGCTCTGAGTAGGTCATTGAAATGGGGAGGACAAAGTCTTACCAGAATTGTCTTGGTTTGTGCTTTTTGCTCAATTAATGAAGAATTAGAGAGGTCTGAAAAAAACCTTGTTGCAAGAAAAACCAAATAAAAATTTGCTATTTGATTGAAGATAAAGTTGTAATTTGCAATGAACAATGTTTTTGAAAATGTGTGGACTCTTGCTGGTTACTGAATGGCTGGTAGAATGCTATTTGCTTTTGTTGACTAATTGTCATGTGACAAATCATAGAATAATAAACTATCTTACTAATGAACTATTGTATTAATTTTTTTCTAATTAAATAAGTGGAATTCTTGTCACAATCTTCTGGGGTGTCCAGTGGAAAAGGTGGTAAGTTTAGGAAAGAGGACATAGACAGGGATAATTAGGGAATTTTAGAAAGTTAAAAATCCTTCTGCACTGTACCAGGCAGGACATTTCAAGGGCATAGCTCCAAGTAAGGTAGGCTAATGTTAGGTTTATAGGATAGTGAAAGGGTAAAAGAGTGTCTTTCATCCTCTTGTTTTCACAGAGCGGTTATATGTGTGTTGGTAATTTTAAAAAGAGTGGTCAGATTTTTGTCACACTGATCTGGCTTATTCCAGTTCAAGCTTTGGGGATTGCTCTACACTTAAAGAGTCAATAAATTCATTCCGTGTAAAAACTGTATCTAGGCAAAGCTTAGAGCTTGATTTCTTTAAGCCTTTGTGTCAGTGAGACTTAACTGTTAAAATGAACATGGTAGCAGATGTGACTACAAATCGTTAATGTTTCAGCTTGAACTAAGTCAACTGTCGATAATTTTAGGCTTGATGGCAGGAGCAATAATTCCTTCCCAGACTCTTCATCTGGCTTCTGCTAGCCTCACTCAGCTCTACCTGATCCTTTCCTGCCCTCTTCAGCTGCTTCTTTCTCTTCTTTAACTCCCACCTCAGTTTCTACAAGAACTTTCTCCTTTTCCCTCTGCTTACTAGAGTAAGCAGAGAGACACTAGAAGTAAGCCTAACGTTTGCCAGCCAGTCTCGGATCACTTCGTTCTCTCCCCTCTCCTCCTTGACTTGGTCAAGTGTAAGGACAGTGTCAAGGCACATTCAATGTCTACACCGCCAGGGTCCTGAGCATGATCGCAACCTTTAGAGTAACACACACAACATATTTCAAATAGGTAGCAAAAGCTGGAAAAAAAAGCAATGGTGTCATCTAGCTATAAAAAATCTCTAAAGAGGCAAATGGAGTGACCTTCTCTTCTAAAATACTATTTTCTTCTTTGAAGGTAGTTATGAAAATAGAGCTGGGATGAAGGAACCCATCGCTCCACAGAAGAGTAGAAATGATTGGAGATATATGGGGAAATGTATCTGTGAAAATGACCTTTAACCCTGGAACAGAGTGTTCTTTATGCATAAATCTTGAGGAGAGAGAAGCAGAAGGGCTTCAGTAGCTGATTATACCCTCTTTTCAGTCATATTGAGACTGGACAGTAAGAAAAGCTTGAGTGGTTGTTACTTAAGAGGTACTGAAAAGTCCTTTGAAGGAATGAGTGGCCCAAAAAAGGCTGAAGAAACATCAGGTTAATGACCGACAGACTCACTATACCATATTTAGCTGAGGAAAATGGCTAACAGATCCACGACATTTACATATTTATTTATTTTTAAAAACAGATGTAGTCTGAACTCCTTTCCATTACAACAGCAGGCTGATTTGTATCCTTCTCAATTGTTTCAGGGTTTTATACAGTTACAGAGTATTAAGGAGAAACCATGGGAATTTTACTGTACTGAGATAAGGCTGTGTGAAAGTGCCTAGACTTCTTCACAAATATTTTAAAGCTCAAAATCTCAGGAGACTCATTTTATACTTAAAACTGACACGTGAAATTTTGTGAGCATGAGATTTTGAGCAAAAGTGATCCATTTTCTTCAGTGGGCTGCACACAAAGAAAAACCACTGCACACACCCTGGTGGCCCCACTCTCTGATTATCTAATTTAGGAAGGCTCTTAACTACTGCATCCCCAAACCTTGTGTAACAAATCACATGCAGCAGCAGTTTTCCGCGAACTGGATCATTTCCTTTACTCCCTGTCAAATTCCCCACAGACTTTCAAAGCTAACACAGGCAGTCTTATGCATTTTGCCTGCAATTGATCTTTGACTTTATTTTTGTGCATACAAACATGTTTGCAAATACAGAGTTAGTAGTAGGACTGGGGACCTTGGCATTAGTTTCAGTTCACTGACATCTTGCCTGAATGTCTGTTGTGAGAAGGAGGTGCTACATAAATACTCAAGAAAACAAATGAAAACACCAGTAAGCTGAATGCCAGAATTTTTCTTAGCTTGGCACTAAATAAAAGGAGCAAGGATATATGAGTGTAATGGAATGTACTATACAGTCATCCCAAGTAAATTGCAAGTATTCCCTGGCTGTGTTAAAATAGGGGGATTAAAGAAGTTTGTAGCTTAGGGCAAAGATAGGCCTAATCCAGCAAGAGAGATTTTAGATCTTTGATGCTACAGACAATTTTCTGGGCATGACCTTTCATCTTAAAAAATGATGTATTTGGAACAGGAAAATATTCTAAAATTCAACCAAATTTCAGTCTCTGCAATAATTATAAGAGTATCTGGTTCATGTCTGTCTTAGCAAACCATTTATAGATTTACCTTCTAAGAACATGAAGAAAAATGACACATCAAACTCATAGTGTGACACAGGCAACCATGGGAGAACTGCTTATGATAACATGTGACATCAACTATATCATCAACTGGAATACTCTCAGTAGAAATATACTGAAACTTTACTGGTATCCGGATAAGACATATACAAGCCACTTGTATTTCTCTTTGACTGAATTTCCAAATCCGAAAAATATTTTCTAGAGGGGGTACAAATTTTTATGGAAACTTTACACTCAGAGAAGGTAAAAGATTTTCTATTTACAGAGGTTTTTTGACTGTCTTGATCTGTTGCTTCGATGAATGCACTGATTATTTGTAATGACTGATGTCCCATCTCCAAAAGTCTTCCAGCTACAAGGCTCCTCTCCTTCACAGTTATATTACAAACCAGATTTTCACTTTTTAAGTAAGGGCAGAGATGTAAAGCAGACAGTTCAAATTCCTTTTTGGTTATCCAGTCTATTCTGGCAGTATGCACTGCATTTATATTAAATGTATATTTAAATAATTTCAAATTCACACTCAGTGTAACAAAAACAAAAGGAAGAAAGACCATATGTTACATATACCAGCATTACTGCTTACAGCAATTCTAGCAGCTTTGTAGGCTACTACATGACTAGTGCAATGGACTAATTTTAACAGAACAGACTGTTTTTGCCAATTTCAGTAAATCAAGAGTTGAGTTTTGAATGACCAGACCATAGCCTACACTCTGCCTATTCAGAAGTTCTCCCCGGTATTTTGATAAAGTATTTCCCATTTTTGCTTCTGTACATTTTTTCTCAGAGCTGTATTTCTTACTTTGGCCTAAATTGCAGTTCTCTTGATGTTTATGCCCTTTTCAGTCTGGATTCTTAAATGTCACCCTCCCATCTGCAGATTATCTGGGTACTCATAGAAAGTGTCAACGAACAATTGCAGGCAAAACAGTACAAATCAGATTTTTAAAACCTTTTCTCACATGTAGATCTCACCAGCTCCAGATTTTTTTTTTTTGACTTCCCTGAACTCTCTCCAATTTTTCCTTATTCTTCCAGCAATAACTTGCCCAAAGTTGAAAACAGATTTCAGGAATGATTATGCTATGGTTGCACAGGATGGTAGCTATTGACTTTATTCTTTGACAGGAGAAACCTTTCTCTGAGGAACAGTTCCTGAAAAACACAATTTTTGGTTTTACAAAGCATTGTGGTTACTATTTAGCATATCTGAGCATACACTACTTACTTGAATAGATAGCGACAGTATTATAAGACAAAATAAGCAAACATAGTATATGCCTATTGAAGCTATCCCATGGCTGCCATGTTAGTGAATCTAAAACATTTAAAATAAATATCCAAAGTACCATCAAGATGAACCCCCCTCCTCCGAACTTTTTACTTAGCTATTGTTTGAACTGTCAAAGAAATCCAAATATCTTTCAAGGATCTTTTTAAAAGTAGACTTTACTTTCTGGTTTTAAATAGACATTTTATGTCTTTGATGCAGAGTTGCCCTCTGTTTTACCTGTAGCAATAGCAGAAAACCTGTGTGGACCAGAAATTACCTCTAGGCATCAAACCTGCAGCCTCAAAAACCACTAAATGAGTTTCTTTTTCTTTTACACATCCCTTCTACACAGCAAAATATTTAAACTAATGCCAGAAACATAAAGAAGATGAGCTACCTCATAAAATTCCAGCTACCAGTGCTCGCCCTGGAGTCACAAGCCCATTGTTTACCTTTTCTTTTGAAGCCTGGGAAAAAATATATCAAAGTATTTCAGGCTGCCAGAACTTTGCACACACAGACACTGGCAGGGTGACAGAACCCCAGATGAGAAAAAATGTCTAGGTTTAAATATCACACTCTCCCCTGAGCTCTTCTTGGCAACTTGAAAGCTAGCCTGCTTCAAGGTAATGATTATAAAATCCTGCACAGAAAAGGAAGAGCTGTATGACTAATGTATTCTTCCTTGTGTGAGTCTTCTGGCCCAAAGTCATGTGACATTTTTTCCAGAAACTGAAAAGTGAAAAGGACTAGTATGTACCGCCTTGTTTTACTGACAGTGCTCAACTGCTCCTTACAGTTTCTCATTGTCCAATGGAGGAGAGGGAGTCAGTCTGCAGTATATTCTTTGCAATATAGCAAAGAAAGCAAGGCATGTTCTGGTATTACTTATTGATTTACACAGTGGACCTACATAGATCCGTTTTATTTTGTAAGCCATGGCACAACTCGTCATAAACAGCATAGCCCCCCTAGCAAAAGTCCTAGCTCTAACATGCTTTTCTCAGGAAGATGGTCCCTTTTCCTCTGACCTTCCAAGTACTGATTTTTGCTCTCAATGCACCATTGATCTTTATCCTGCCTGTCCCCAGGTAAATATTTCGCTTTGCCAGGGGAAACCTCCTGTGGCAAACCAGTACCCTTGGACCACATGAAACTTGTGTCTTTCAAGCACTGCATCCAATGACTTCATATAGCCATGGCTATAACTAACGTGTACTCCAGCTATTCTACAGTGTTAGAAAAGCTAATTATACAGTTGAAACAAAGAACTAGACAATTCCTCTTTCTCTGTGTAAATAATGCCCAAAGAAGCCAGGTTCCCTGAAGCAAAGATGTCATATTTTCAGTACCAGTTCTGTGCATCAGAAGTTTTCCCCTAGATCATAATCCTGAGATATCCAAGACTCTTAAAATAATGGCACAATCTTAATCCTTTGTATTTCAAGCGTATGTGGTAAATCACAGGCTGAGTGGAGCAATAGATCTAGCTTATTTGAAACACTGCTTTATTTCTAGCACAACTTAGAAATATCCTTGTACCAAAAAAGAAAGAAAAAGATATTGCACCATACACATTTCTCTGTTCCAAAGTACCAGGCCCTTCTCTCACCAGGTTCTTTTGCAAACACAGAAGCTGGGAAACAGCTCTAGCTTCCTCAGTTGACTTCCAAGGTTGTTTAAGCCCTTTTTTTCTAAGGCTAGCAAGTCACACGACTCATTTGGCTCTTTCTTATATAGACTGACTATGCTGTGTTTGGGCAACAGAAAGACTGCAGCCACATACAGACATAATAGAAAAAGGAAGGATGAGACATAATAAGGCAATCTTCCCCAAGTCATGTATATCCCATTCAATGACCCCCCCCCCCACAACATTCCTTCAGGAGACCACCCTGTTACACAATATAATAAGGTGATACCTTCTCCCATCATTCTCTGGGTTTTCCCGTTACTTAAACAACATAGCATCTTTATATTCCAGATGTTCCCACTGAAAAGCATTTCAATAGTATATTGAAGATTAAACTGTTCCAAGATGTTGGCAACTACCAACTAAAATTCCTGTAGCACGCAATTTTAACATCAAGATCCTCTGTTTGAGCAATCTCTTTGCTCTGGGCGATATTCCAGCAACAGCCTTCTCCATTGTCCTAGGAACTGTGAATATGTGAAACCCTTGGGGACCAGCTCCCTTTGAGTGATCAGTTCCCTGTTCTATGATGGGACAGTGTTTGCAGATGTCGTCCCTACTAGGCCACCTGTGCAAATCACAGGATTCTCCCCAAGCCCATAGATCTGCCTGTGAAGTTGTATCCCAGCTACAAGAGAGGATTCTTTTTATTATAAAGAAGCATTGAAAAAATGTATCTTTCATTTTGACTAGATTATTGCTTGATACAGGTAAATTAAAAATAAGTCTACAGCTGGCTGCAAAGGACTATGCTTCCAAGTAGTTCAATACTGCTGTTATCAGAGGTTGACTTCAGCAACCATTCATCTCACTAATTTCCAGCATTCATCAAATATGGACAGAGTTTTAAAACTGCTCAAATGATCCTAAGGCAATTTGAGAGCCATTTTTACCTCTACAGATTCCAAACACAGTTAGAAATTAATGAAACTTTTTCCCTTTCTATCCCAAACCATGTAATAGTCTTCCTAACACAGAAATAGTCCTTCTGTACTAACAGCATAACCTCATAAAACTTTAAGTCGGGTATGTCTGGGGAGTTAAACAGATCTATACCACTTACATTTTCTCTTTTGTCAGTGGAAATTCCCTCTGTGTTGAGCATGCACCTGAGGTAGGTGACCTCTTTCTGAAAGAGCTCGCATTTCTTTGGATCCCATTTCCAACTGAAATGATTAATCTTATAACAACTATCTGTAAGTTCATCAGTTCGTGCTGGAAATCTTTAGCACGTACCAAGTTTTCAGCCAGCCACATATGCAAGAAAGACACATGTCAAGCAAAACCTTCTCTATTAACATCCTGGAAGTGCTAGAAGAATTACAGAAGCTAAATCCAGAACTCTCACTCTGACAACACTCTTGTCTCCATCTTTTGGATCTACTTCCACCTGCTGAAAGGCACTTTCAAGGTCAGGTTTGAAAAAACAAATGAATCTGCTAGCTCTCAGGCTAAGACACCTTGGTGACACAGGGTAAGATCCTTGAGACATACTGAATTATTTAAAAGTCATGTAGTTCTGGTCTTGGTTTTGGGGTTTTTCTTTGAGTAACTGGAACTGTGAGTGAGACCCCACAACAGGTTGAAAGCATAGTTTTATCTTCAGTGCCTTGTATAATACCATAAAATTCTTCTTCTTGAAAATGGTAACCACAAAGGTGCCTAAATGATTGTGCCTGATCTTGCCTTATCCCCCCAAACAAAACTCAGATCTCTGTTGTGTTTGGAGAACAGTTTCTTTTTCCTCATGTTTTCAAATATTTTTTTGCACTCCATTTAAGTGCACAGCAATGTCTGAAACTGCTCCAATAAAAACTCAGAGTCCACAATCTCTCCTTATCCTGTAATGTTTTCCTGGAGCCAGCAATTACTGGAATTACACATCTTGCCACTGTGGACCCATTCTCTATCTGTTGCTGATTTTAGGAAATATGTAGTCAGTGAGCATGAGCTAGGTCCTCCTACAAGCCCATAGGGATGCTAGCTGCTAGAAATTCCCTCCACATTTGTCTACTTCAAAGTTATTATTCTGACACAGTTGTAATGATGACTGTACAACACACAGCGCAGACAAGCTCCTCTCTGCAATTCTGCTTCATCAAAGCACTTGTTTCAAGCAGGCTGTGGGCTTTTGGGCCAAAATGCTTTTAATAGCAGATGCTACAAAATTACCCGACACATTACTGGTTCACTCATTAACCTTGCTGTCTGAAACCACTTTGTCAGCTTCCAGAGGTCCAATTTTTATTATTGCTTTTTTATTTAACTTTTTGTACTTCTGCAGGTTCCTCAGTAACATTATTCCCTTGACATTAATTGATAAGATCCCTTCTACGTCTTCAGCAGTTTCAATGTAATAGCAATTTACTGTATTTGCAACTAAGGACACAAATTGTGTATTTCACAGTCTGCCTTCTACAATCCTAAAATGCACAAGTAATGATGCAAATCATTACATATGGTCATTGCTAGACAGAGTTACAGTTGCTGGGCTGCCTAATCTCTACTTTTCTGTAAATTTACATGGTTTGACTTATTTAAAGTTTAAACTCAAATATTCAGAGATTAATTCAGTATTTTTGTGTGACATTTTAGAAAGTTTTGTAATGTGTTTACACTTTAAATTACCAATATGTGGCCTCAACTCTAACTGAATTTTAATGTATGTTTTTGTAATATATCATTGTAAGATCAGCGTTTTGTTATTTGCATATTTACCTATTCCAGTTATAGTTAGGAAGAGCTTTGTTCCAATTTATTCCAGCCCCCTACAGCTTTCTTTCTCATTTGTTCCCACCCAATCTTACTATATTCTTTAGTCACATGAGGCAAAAAATGTGGATAAGATTCAAATCATACTATCCTTCATATGAGAAAATTTAACATTTTTCTCTGTTTTTGCAATCCAGAAGTATTTAGTAAAAGCAACAAAAGAAGTTCTGAACAAAAATAGTTAAGAGACCCTTTCCTGGCTCAGGAATTTGTTTGAGCTTGCTGAGTTAATAGCTCACAATGATTGAGCTATAATAAAACCACTTCATCCTCAAGACAACAGAAATTGTGAGATTAAACTCTGGAAACAAATCAAGGATTTTTGTGAGGAAACTCATGTGGTCCTGTGGAGCAAGAAGACTTGTAGGAAATGTCTTTGAAATCAAAGTTTATGAATCACTAGTGTCTGTAAAAATTGCCTGCAGATGTTATAAAGTGCCCCTTCTGTTTTGATTGCCAAGAAGGTAAACTGGAAACACAGTATATGTAAAATAAAGGCATGTAAAGCTGATAATATGTATGTAGAGTAGAAAAAATTTATGTTATTTTTATTAATTGTACCATCTGCTAATGCAACTTCTGCAGCTGATGTCAAAATACAGATATAGCAAGTTACCTCTTGATTAATGTTAGTCTTTATGCATACATGTTATGCTCTACCATAAATGCAATTTAAAAGAGTTCCTATCAGCAGCTGTGATCCTCTCCAAAACTGCAACCTACTTTGTTAGAACAGCGCTCAAACCCTTGCACTAGTCCATGCCTTTCTCTGATTTTTTTTTTGGTCTTGTTCTTCTCACAACTGATTTTTTGCCTTCTTCCTTGAATTTACTTCCCTGTGCTTGGGGAAGACCCTTTTAGCCTTCTTTTCCTGGAAACAATAGCTAAGAGGCAAAAATTTCAAAAAGGTATTACAGAAACCAGGGAGCACTCCTGTTTTCCAGCCATGATCTTACCACTTATACAGAGATTAAAACGCACTGAAAAATTCCTTATCTGTGTATTAATATTAAAAAAAAATCATGAGTTAGCTGGTGACACTAGCCTTTAGGGTGCTGAAGCAGTGGAAACTGTAATGCACGCCAGGATTTCCCTCTTCTGCCTTTTGTTAGCCTAGGTAGCTGCTACCGAATGCCATTGCATTGATATTGCCCACAAATAATATAAAATACCTTCTTCCCGTGGAAACTAGTTCTGCAAACAAAACTCTAACATCCCTGCCTGATAACTTTCATCAATCCTGAAGATATTGCTTCAGCTGACTGTAATAGATCTTCACTTTCCTCAGTTTTCTAGGTCATATATTTAGGAGACAGGAATCATCCCAAGATTTCAGCTTCAGTTTAAGAGTTAAACAACCCTTATAGGCATATTTTTTTGTGATTAAAAGCACCAAGAAAAAAGGTGTTTTCCATTCACAGTTATGAAACAATTTCTTTCTATAGCACAAAAGAAGATGGGGGAGAGACGCGTGTTTCCTCTGTTTTGCCCCTCATATGGATGGCTGGGTACATCTGAAAGTAAAATCTGGCTGGGAATAATTCACTGAGTTTAAGTATGTGATGAAACAGCATGATGTATAGACTCAAACAAATGGTTCAGGCATGTGCATATAATGCTTCAAATACGTAACAGGGCATTAAGGAATCTGGACCTCTTACCAAAAAAAAAAAGTGGTATATATTACTAAGCCACTCCCCTGAGCATCTGTATCAAAGACATTGTTTTAAGACTGTCATTTTCACTTATGCCACTGAGTGCTGTGCAGACAGAGAGGGGAAGAAGTTAAGCTCAGCATTTCCTATCCTTGGTTATTTTTAGAAAACTGAGGTACTGTATACGTCTGTGAAACTGCTGTATCTATACAAAGTGCATTGTGCCAGGCTGCTGTAATATTGGGTTCAGAGGGGGCTGGAGGCAGGGTCAAAGCAGGTGATCTGCTCAGAAAGCTTTCCATCTGGCGTTAAGTGTGAGGGGAAAGGGCACAGGGTGATACAGGAGATGCAGGTGATGCAGAGACCAGGAGCATGGAACCCTTTTCTTTTTTTTTTTTTCTTTCTTGGGTTCCATTTGCACTGGCTGAAGATTCAGAGTTTTGAACAGCCTGGGCCATTTTCCAAGATGGTTTTAGTGATGTGGATGAAACAATAATAGTTTCAAACTTACCTTTCCTTGTACTTTCTACTTCAGCTTCACAATGCTGAAACATTGTGCTCTGTTTGAACATAAGAGACAGGGCACAGGACAAGGTACTACAGAATGAGTCAAATTGGAACAAATTGCCTAAGCATTAAAAAAAAAAAGTCACTTGCTATTTCAAGTGTATTATTATTTTGGAAGAAAATCATTTACAGAGCACCAAGTGAGACAAAGGCCTCTGGGACAAGGATAGCTAGACGTCTAAAGAAAGAGATTTCTCTTGTAATGAGGGACAGCAGCTTTTCTTTGGACTGACAACTGTTTCTTTCTCCCCTACAGATGCAGAAATTTAGTGCCCTGAAAAATACAGGTTAAAGTACGCGTGGGTTTGGTTCTCATCTCACTGAATATGTTCCTTCCTGTGTTCTCAGATATCTCTGAAATTCCAGGTGACGCACGAGAACTTTTCCAGCCCCATGATTATTTATTACTGAGGTTGTGAGGCTGTTCCTTTCACCTGCACCCTGTCACCAAGTTACCATAAGCCATCTGAAATGAAATTGTCCCATGTGGGAGCCCAAGGGCACAGACAGTGGGATCTCATCCATAACCTGAAGAATGATGCTTTTCCCACCCTCAGGAAGAGTCAGAATTTCCACTTGTGAGAGATGATGACTGATAACACAACCAACCTAACAAACCCTACATTAAACACCTACTTAAATAACCCATGTTTTTCTCTTCAGTTTAAGGTGGTTCACCATCTCTTTCCAAAGAGGCTGTCAAAATAGTCCTGCCTTCCCTTTCATTTTGCATAAGGGAGTTTTTAAATTCCTTATTCACCCATTATAGATGCTTCTTCTTGTTCAAACCTTTCTGGTATGCCCAACAAACTGCATGTGCACTCTCACAAACGTCCAAGAGATTTTTCTAAATCCTGAAGTCTCTGATTATGTGAGTGCTATCTTCATACTTGAATGAATGTATGCTGAATATCAGCCTTCCTCAAGACATATATTTTTCTGCTAGTTACTTTTATTTGTTGACATTGTGGCCAGATCCCTAGAATTAATTTATGCTATTATCATGTGTGAGCTTCAACTACAGCCTGAACCCAGTGAACTGCACTGTAACATTACAAAATGTATTGCAAAGTGATTTTCCTTCTACAGAAGAGAAAGGCAAATCATTCCTAAACCCTTACCATAGCTAAATTATCTGATGTTGGCAATGGAACAGAGAGGAACTACAAACAAAATTATAATCACTGTGCCTTCAGTTTCCATAGGTCTGGCCAGAAAAGATTTATCTCCCAGGCCCTATCCCATTTCATCTTGTTTCCTTTGTCTTCAACCTTTTACTCTCTTCTCCATACTTAATTTCTCACACTCTAATCATTTTCTCAATTTCCACTTTGGTTTCCTCTTCCAATTATCATCCATCTGTTAATAACAGTAGGTGCAATAAAATTCTAAACGAATCAGATTTGGCTCAAGTTTTTGGATTTTTTTTCTCTTCTAAATAAAGCTTAGGTAGGTATTAACATCCCAATCACATACACTAAATCTTTCATACTTGAGCGTATGAATGTTGGCTCCTAAATCCGTATTTTGACATCTAAATAAAAGTGTTTCTTCAATGATTTTGAACATCTACAGTGGTCACTGAAGTATTACCTGCTTAAATGTAGACACTAACCTTTCAAATATTTTAACTGCAAAATTTAAACATTTGTGATAGCTACAATCTTCCATAAGTGATCCACCAATTTTGGCTAGAAATAAATGCTTCATACTAATAAAGCTTAAATTGCTGTATTCCATCCCCTAGAAGTCTTTTATTCCACTCCTTGAGTGGGCCAGAGGTGCAAAGAACAGCAAAATGCAACAGTACATTTTACATTTTTTACATTCCAGTCTGATCTGTTTCTCCCTTATGCCTGCGTAATAAGGAATTTTTGAAATTATTTCACAGTTTTTGAATAATTCCAGTGCTGGCATGAGATTAAAATGTACCGTAGCTTCAGTTAAGAATCAGATAATGTTTGAAGAGACCCATGTGATGGCAAGAATCAGATTACTCCCAACATAGACCCCACTCCAGAACAAGTCTACTGCAGTCTCCTAGGGCATTGGAAACATCCAAGATTGGTTATGGTGAGGGAGCAAAAAAAGGGCCATCCATGTGGAGTGACTTTTCCACAGCACTGTGATGCATTTGCTTCTTTTGGGGTTTGCATCAGCTGATATTTTAACACTGTTGTAGAAACCCAGTGAGCAAAGCTGAAGTTGGGAAAAATCCACTCCTTTTTTTCCAAAGCAAAGTTCTTGGGTAGATATGAGACATACAGTGTTTTCAAAAGACTGTTTTTTTTCTCAGACAAAGGCCTATTTCATCACCCTGGTAAGCAAACAAGATGGAGACAGTGAAGAGACCTTGGCTAAAGCCTCTAATGCCTAAGAAAGCTGATCCAAATCAGAGTGCAAAGAAAGGTGAGACAAGACTCAAAGCATGTTTGGGAGTTTGGCTGTTTTCTATACAGATATAGCTCTCACTTTCCTTTTTTGCTTGTTTGCTTTTTGTTTTGTTTTGTTTTGTTTTGTTTTGGGGCTTTTTTTGTTGTTGTTTAAGAATTGAGCAGAAGACCAAATGCCAGGCATGGCCAGTCACTAAAGGCCTGAGGCAACGTACTCAGACTAACAGAGTGAGTTAGTAACAGAGGAATACAAATTAAGGACTACTGATTCACTGCTCCATTCTGTGGCAACATAGATCTCACTCCCCCTAAATCTCAAAAATGCTCTTACCCTTGCAACTTTAGTTTGAAAGCATTTGGTCCACGGTGTCAGCTATTTGCCTTTCTTTCTCCTTGTCCCCAGGAAGAGAATAATTTAAGCTGGGACAATGAAGTTCTAATGATTTAGTGGCAAGGTTGCAATACACGTTCAATTACTTCTTATTTTTAACATTCCATAAAGACTTCAGCATAGGCACATATCTGCAGCCATAGCCTGAACAGGAATGTCGGTAATGTCACATTTCTCAAAATACACTTAATTAAGGTGTTTCTTGGTTAAACTTTATGACATAAGGGTTCAAAAGAAGCTGCAAGAAACTAATTAATAATAATTCCCATTCTAAAGAGTATACAGAAACTTGGGAAATTAGTATGGAGAGAACTATTGGTCTTCCTAATCCATCCTTGTTCTTTGGACTGCTGTTGTGCCCCAAACCATGTGCCCCAACCATGCCCCAAAGAACTCCAACCTAAATTCATTTCCAGTTTCAAGTCACAGTGGACACAAGACAATGGCCATCTTACAAAGTTGGCCCTTTCTATATGACATTTGTCATATAGACACCATTTTTCAGACTACAGATATTCAAGCTCTGCACAACAAGCCATGGCTGTAATACAGCCAAAGACAAAAGCAGCAAGGGATTTTCAGTAGGCATCTTGAGGGAAGCTTTTACATTTGGAATCTTTAGCTTGATGTTAATTATTTAATTGTCTATGACTGTATTTTTTTAGACTAGCTAGAGGCATCTCAGTCATATGGACAACAAAAAGCTGTCTAATACCAATGCTTACGGGGGTTTTATAGTGCCATTTGGAAATGCAGAATTTTGGTTCCTAGATCCAGTCTCCCCCTCTGAACTAGCGATCAAGGTGGGTGTGGAGAAAATGCAGGCAAATTGCTTTTGCCCATTAAAAGTGATGAAGAACTTCCTTATACAATTTAAATGCCACATCCGCAGTGGTATGTGAAAGAACTTCCCTACAATGCAATTTTCTTTGTAAACATCCTGTTGGTTTGCTTCAATGAGTGCCGAATTGTCTTATCTGTACCTTGAGGGGAAAAAGTCAGTTGCCTTTATAATCTTGTGTTTTAGGATGTTTTGAGAGGCTCATCTAGACTATGAGGAAGAGGTCCTCTGTGGCAGGTTCCTTAGTCCTGGCCCCAGTAATGAGCTCAGAGCAAAGCACATGCTGGACACTGATGGAGGTCCTGTCTAGGTGCAGCCTTCATGAAGAGTAGGGCATGGAAATAAGGCTAAGGCCACCACAGACCTTATCCAGAAATGGATTTGCAACATGCAGGCCAAAACACCCAGACTGGGGAAGTGCTCCTGTGGTGCCCCAAAACGGTCATAATGGAAGCATAGCATTTAAAACTTTTGAATGGGAGCAAACAGAAACATTAAATGCTTCCAAAACCCATGCTGCATTTGAAATAAAGAACTGCCTTCCCACAGCCCTACTGGCAAAGGACTAAATCTTTAGTACTTATCTCTTGTGAACGTGACATCAGATGCAAAGTGTACACAAGGGTTTAGTAGGTAACAGCCTCAAGAATTTTGAAATGATGTCACAAAGGAATAAATTATGTTATGCCAATTTAAATTATGTTATATATATGTTATATATATGTTATATATGTGTTTTATATATATATGTTTTAAAACATACGTGTCTTTTTAATATATGGCATATATGTTATATATGCCAATTTAAATTATGTTATAATTAATTATGTTATATTTAAATTATGTTATGCCAACATGTCAATTTAAGCAGTTTCCTTGGAACAATGCATCAAGAAATGCTAAAACCAAATCAGTTGTTTATCAGTAGTATGAGTATTTTGACAGAAACCCCCTTGATGCTCAGGACTTTTTAGGCGCTGGGGTCTAACATGGTCCCTACTCTTAAAATGGTAAACATATTACAGTGTACTGTGCAAATCTCATCATTCTGCATGTTTACATAGAATTCTTGTCCATGTAGTTAGCCTATATTAGATTTTGTGCACTTACACAGACCTTTTAATAGGATTATAGTTGCACTGCATTTTTGCTTTTTATAGAAATCACAGTTTCTGTAACAGCAGATGAAATCTGGCAGACCCCTTCCCCAACTGACATACCTAGATGAAGTCCCCGCTCACAAGTTTATGTTAGGACCAGCTTTATTAACTAAAAGACAGTGCAGAAATCCTCATATATTGCACAAAACTGCACAGCAAACAAATGCCTGGCCTTCTTCTACAAGCTAGGAAAGACATGTCTTTCTAAGTGGTCTTTCCTGGATATCTTGCCACTCTGGACATTCCCCAAGCATTTAATCCAGGCTAAAAACATTTGTTCTTTACTTTGTTCTGATCCCTATGACTTAAAGATATCATAAGCTAGATCCCAACAGAAAGACTTTTCTGTTTCCCAAAACCCGGATAGGAGCCCCTCTTTATAGAGCAGCCAGTAGATAATTACATGGGACTTGAGAAGGCGACCTTTCATGTATTTTGGCAAATGTAGCCTCACAGCATCCTTTCCCATGCAGGACTAAAAGCTATAAGGATAATTAACCATCTTAAAAGATATATCAGAGACTCTCTCTGTCTTAAGAAAACTAAGCTGATAAATTAGGAGACTGGTGGAACTAAACTAATGGAAAGTTTTGACAGTTGCCCAACAAAGTCATGTGTGGGGCCCAGGACAAGAATTCAAATGAGACTGGAGTCATTCACACTGACTTGAGATGCCTCATTTGATGGACTGCATCCCTATTAACATGATCGCTTTTTGCTTGTGGATTGTTATTAAGAAGAGCATTTAAAAGTATTTAAAAGAGTATTTAAGAAGAGTTATTAAAAAGAGTAAAAGGAAATAAGTTCAGGAGGGCAATAAAGCAGGGTGGAAGATAGTCCAGTGCCAAAGGACTATGTGTATTTCTGCCAATGTTACAGCTTGCAAGCAAGGAAAAATAAAGCAACAAAACACAATGTTGGTCTCTAAGTAGCAGGATACTACTGCTGGTGAGAAACAACAAGTTTTCTCTGAATTTAATAGGTGATACCAATTATACCTAATACAAAATGTAATTGGAAGATGGATGTGACTGTAACAATATTGTTAATTAGTTCGTTGCTTAATACTCAAAATAAGATTTCTTTGTTATTATTTGTTGTCTTTGGAGAAGGAAATTATAAATGTGGACAAACAACACAGTCTTTCTGAAGAAGGCCCAAATGGGCGGGTCCAGCATGTTTGAACATACATCTTCTATGCCTCTCTGCCTTCTTGAAATTCAGCAAAGAAAACCAAAAATACATACTTACTTTGGGACACAAAAGCCTCAACTCCACAGTTATTCTCAAAAGTCATCTTTACCCCTGCTTGACACCACAAAACCAGCCACACTGCTAATGGGGCCCCAGAAAATCTTTCCTGTGGGCTCAGTTTGTCCCCACAAAGGTGGTGTAACCCAGCCGTGAGCGCAGCCCAAAGAGAGTTGGGGGAGGCAAAGGGAGGAGGAGGAGGAAGATGGGCACTTGCCCCTTGCAGCAGGACTGCCATGGTTTTCTCACGCCACGCAGGTGCTATTGCCCCCGCTGTGCTGGGCCACATGAAACAGGCATGCTGCCCCACACCAGCTCATGTGTTGGGCTGCGGCCAAAAAGAGGAGCACAGTCCCGGGTTGGAGCAGAGTGCCGCAGATGCCTCCCGCTCCTGAGCCCGCACACCAGCTGCAGCTGGTGGAAATAAGGGCCAGATGTGTGAGCTGGATGCATAAAATGTGTGAGCTGACATGTCTGCTAACATCCTACCCTCATTAATCCACACTATGTAAATCCCTCAGCAAATCCACCCAAACTACGGCAGCCAAAACCCACTTCCGTTGGCATTCATTGCACCTGAGCTCTGCTGTTCAAGCAGCGCAGGCAAGCCTTTGGGTGCCAGCCACGCTCCACACCTGCGGTCCCTCACCACATGATCACCTATACATCCCTTGAGAAGAGTGGAGAGTCACATGTCCTTAAGCAAAAATCGTGAGCATAAATTCTGCCCACGTAAATCTCTTGATGCTCATCCTAAACAAATAATAATACTCTAATAGCAGTCTTAGTGTTGGCTCAAGAAACCAGCAAATCCTGTACTTGAATGCCACTACTCCATTAATTTGTTATGTGACTCTGGTACGCTCCATTCATAAGATAGAGAAAATAATTTTTTTTACTTTCCTAACTGTAAAATCATAAAGATTTTTTTAACATTTATAAATTGATTTGAACATATTGAATGCTAGTGATTCAGCACTTACCATTACAACTAGACACCTGGAAGTCAGTTTTGCTGCTGATTCAGATGAAGGATTGGGCCCTAATGAAACTTTAATTTCTATATTTAGTTTTTATATTTAATTTCTATATTGTATGTCACCAGACATACAATAGTGTCTATTTGGACTTTATACATATTTTAATATTTATAAATATTAAAGTATGCAGGATAGAAAGTGATCTTTCTTTTCTCTACTGCCATAGGTCCCTCTTGCTATTATGAATGTAGAGACATCTACACTCACACATAAAATCAAGCATATAGAATGCATGATAAAGATTTTTTGTTACTGTATATTATTATATTCTTTTCATTATAACAAGACATCCCTTTATTGGATGACTCTCAAGAGAACATGAACTCTGTGTTGTGATCTGAAGGGCTTGCATTATACATTTGCCTGGAGCTTTCATTATTAATAGACCCTCCTTGAGCACCTCTTAGCTAACTGACATTCATTTGAGACCATTGGATTCCTAAACTTCCCTGACCTTGCAGCGTTATCTCAAGATTCATGGTCTCAAGTAGAATATATAAGTCAAATAAGGTATTTTTATTATGATGTCTCAAAAGTCTCTAAGTTGACAGCAAAACAGACATAATAAAATTATATTGCAAAATGTATTGCTAGAGCAATATGTCTTTTTATTCCCCAGTTTACCATATTTTCCTATTTTTTCAAATACGGGAAGACAATCATTTACTCACTTCTAGAACAGTGATAGTATTTTAAAGTAAAAAATAGTAATAACTTAATTATATTGTGTTTGTAGTCAAATCTGCATAGTAATATTTAAAAAAATTATTTTCATGAATATTTGAACAGCCAAACTAACTCGCAAGCTTTTTACAGTAGCATTAGACTTCAGCAGCTATAATATGTCAGTCAGTACAACAGTAATGTGAGACTCTGGTAGGGATGGATATTGGATTTGTTTTATGTCAAGGCTTCCTTCAGAGTTTTCCACAGACTCTGTGCCAAATGTTTTTTCTTTTTCAACCTGTCTTGGATCTTGCCTGTGTTTTGAGTCACTTATTCTAAGAACCAGATTCCTTTGTTTCTGGCACTTTGAGAAGCAGAACTTGAGAGCAGAGGACACTCGCGGAAAAATCCTGGCCCCACTGCAGACAATGGCAAAATTCCCTTGGCTTTCGGTGGGTCGAGGAGGTGTCCCTCAGCAACTTGCAGCTTATACCCATGAGCATAAAGTCCCACTCACAGCTCCAGGAGAATCTCACTGGTGAAAGTTCAACACGGGCTATGATAAATCAGAACAGCTTATTTAATAGCATAGATGTTTTTGTTGCCATGCAGTTAAGAGGAGATCTGTGGAAATAGGTGGAGAGAATGGAGCCCTGAAACAAATGCAATCCTCTCTCTAGGCAGGCATATCATTTCATAGGAGCTCTTTTTAAAAGCTGTGCTGGCAGAAGATGTGTAAACTCTAAGCCATGTTCCCAGCGGCATGCCTGGTCCTGAAATCCTTACACCTGTGTCATATTACCAGAGTGAGAAAATTCTGCCAAAATATTTACAAAGGAACATGTTCCTATTTTTAATTAAAAAACCCTTTGAAATGTTTTGAAGATTTGTCCTACTGGGAACAATTTCTTTGCCCTGTCTAGAGAGGGACATTGTCTCTGGAAATTGTACCTCTTTTGAATCATTCAAGATAAAAATGTTGCTTTCATCCAGAGGTCTTAGACATTAGAGAGCAGCTCTTGTGTTCCATGACAGATTACTGAAACTGTCCTCTAAATGGGCCAGGCTGGGCAATACAGGATATTCCTGCACCTGCTCGCGCTGTGTACTCCCATGGGCACACAGTAGTCTGCGGAAGAACTCAGAGATGATCAGAAAGATAACATGAGAAGCTGCACTTTGAATTTACCCAAGGCAGGAGGTCGTGTCAGGAGGTTTCAGGTGCTTTTGAATGTCCTGAAGCACTTAAAAGGGCACACCAGCTCACAGAGAGTTAGAGTAATACTAAAACAGCACAGAAATACTTAGCATCTACAGTAATAACTCCTTCCCAGAAATGGTAAGGTGAATTCTTCTTTTTGGATACTGACACATGCATGTGTGTGGCCACTGACTGCCCTTCTCCCTCGGAGCGTGAGACAGCTTGCTTTCCCGCTGCCGTGAAGGTTCAGGCTAAACAGTGAGGGCACAAAGCAAACACAAAGGCGGGAGCAATATCCATTGCCCTTGTGCAAGGAAAACTGGTGAATGTGGCAGTCATTGCAAACTCCAGGTTGCAGGACCTGAGGACAGGACATAAAGGGCTTTGCTCTGACCCAGTTCCAATGGAGAATAAACTACCAGGCTTGTTTGTTTGCCTTTGTAAAAAAGCCAAGGATTTATCCCACAGAGAATCAATTATACTCATAAAATATGAGGCATCAAGTAATATAATTAGCTCAATTCAGATGCACTATTGACATGACACTAGTGCTTATTATTAATGAATACACTGCTAGTGAATCATTAATAATGGGAGTATCTAGCTATCATGCTTATCAATGCTTTATCATGGAAAGGTGGAAAGTTCATTTAAGTTGCAGGATTTTGTGGGCATGTTATTTGTTTCACTTTTGACTTTTTTGATTTGATTTTCTGAATTAGGTTTGTGAACAAAAGGAAAGAATATGTTGACTTTTGAAAGAAATAGGGTGTCAAGGGTAATGGGAATGTCTTGAATGCCTTCACTATATTCTGTTTATATAATACTTCCAAATTGTCAATGAGCAGACCTGAAAGAGGCTACACCGGACTTGCTGGAAGAAGTGCACTTAAACATTCAGAGGCAAAGAGGACATTTTTATAGGCGATTTACAAAGACACAAAAACAGCTGCAAAAGTGCTGAAATACGAAGAAAAATGACTGTAGGAATCTGAGTCACTGCATGGGCCATACCCTGATCCTCACTAAGGCCTGATCCTAAAAACTGGATCTACTCCAACAGCTGCACTTGTAGGGACACAGACTTTGCCTGTGAGCAGGGACGCTCCACAGGTGTGTTGCATGTTTAAGGGCTGAAGGACGGCTTCAGATTTTGGCCCAGCCTTGTGCAAGTTTGTTAAGCTTCAGCTATAACTTGTGGTGCTGCAGTGTTAAAAATAATCCTTGGTGCGGCAAACTGGTGGCTTCACAGCAGGTCTATTTTTCAAGTCAGAGTTCAGGGAGGAAATGGCATTGCTTTACAGAGATCTTGACATCCCTTTCTCCCTTTTTCACTCCCCCTTTTTCCTCCATTAAGATTGTTTTCCCATACTGTGCCTCCCAATATTTAACAAAAATATAGAGCCACGAAATCTCAGGTCTACTTTAGGAGTTTTTATTATTTATGTCAGTAAATCACTCCTTACTATTTCCTTCTTTCCATTGTTTGCACTGTCACCCCCTTTCATAACTACTTTAGTTAGGATCAGCAGAAAGGAATTGCTGTTTTCTGCCATGCAAAATCAGTACAGTTTGTAGGGAGGTATGCAAGCTACAGTGGGTAGAAGATCGCAGCTGTTACTGCATTTAAAGATAATGAGAGAAAACCCTAAAAGCCAAACAAGGAATATGCAAAAGCTCCCACTAGGTTTTATCTTCAGCTCTCAGAAATGTCCTTGAGGTTGACTCTGGAGCAACTCTTGTGCGTCCCTGGAGAGGAGGGAGGTGGGTTTGCACACATTTGCAAGAGCCCTTCGCTGCTTTGGGACTGGAACCAGGAGCCTCTGTGCAAGCTGTGGCAGTGACGGTTGACTCTGGGCAGACATAATAGCAGAAGTTTCTTTTCAGGAGGGTGCCAACACCGCCTGCCCAGGAGCAAACAGGATTTGTAATAGCCTCTTGCTTCGTTGCTTTCCAGAGACCAGGCAGTCCTGCAGAGATGGACCTGGGGAGTGCTCTGTGTTGCAGACCTTTTGCAAGACTTGTTGCATCTGGGGAGAGCTGCTGTTTAACGAAATAAAATAAATAGATGACTCCAGATACATGCAAATTGTATGCTTTGTTTTGGAAGCACTAGCTGGAGCCTGACCAAAACCAGAATATTTTGCAGTCTTTTTGGAACATGGGAGGTAGAACAGGGAGATGTGGGGTCTTATCACAAGATAGCTCAGCTTCTAATTTTGAAGAACTCAACTGATGAGGTTTTGCAAGGCCAGAATCACCCCTTATTATGTTCTTGCTAACTGGCTGAAGCTTTTCTAATATCAACATTTTTCCATGCAAAAAGGAGCACCTTTCTGAAAAAAAAAAAGTCTGCATTGTAGGAGATATATTTTTAAATAAAAGAACAAGCATATTTCTCTAAATTTCTATATTTCTTCTATTCTGAGATATGCAAAGTTACTTTTTCAGTTCAGAGCCCAGGCCACTGAACAGGCATCCTCACAGATACCTTTCCCATGTAACCATGGTGTAATCTCCAGTAGCTATTTTGCATTTTTATGACAGCCCAAAATTCTATTCTGGATTTCTCTGTTCCATTCTACTATGTACTTCCATAGTCGCTTAAGACAAGTTCCCTGTGAATAGGTCACACGTAGGACATTGTTGAATGTCAGATGCATAGAAATTGCATAAACATCATTTCAAAAAGAAGAGTTTTCTCCTACAGCTACTTAATTAATGGAAAAACAACCTTTGACAGGGATGCACCGGGCACAAAATGAATAGCTGGGAGGAAGACAACTTGTAGAAGATTTTGTTTTAAATAGCTCCACATCCTTTGTTAAATTTCCAGCTGAAAAGCAGACGACTCTGCCATGAAACAAAATTTAATCTTATGTTTTGGGTCTGTGTGTTGTTTTTTCCCCTGAGATTCACTAATTCAAGAACAAATCATATTTGTTTGTGGAAAAATTTTTATGAGTTTGCAATTACATTTTGCCCTGAATTCTTAAGTATTTATCCGATTTGTGTGAGGAAAATTATATCTCCACTGTAAGCTCACCAGCCAAAAGGACAAACTAAGTCTCAGTGTCAAGTTATTTCATGACCTTCACCTCTGAACTTGCTTTATTAGTCTGAAGAATCAAACCCAAAATAGATGTACTCAGACTTACTTGGCTTTTCCAGCCTGGCCTTTTCAGCTCAGAGAAAGAAGGTCACACCCTACACCCGTCACTGTCCCTTTTGCAGCAGTTTTCTTCCTCTTTCTTAAACCAGATTAGTCATGTGAGCAGTAGGAACCCAGTGACCCTTTATGTACCAGACCCCAAAAGCCACACAGTGTTTAAACTTCAGGAATTCAAATAGTTCTTCTTCTAGAGATCATTTACTTAACAGGTAGAATGCTTGTAGAAAAGCCATCCTATATAGTCGCAAAAACAGAACCATAGGTGAACATGTGGAACATTGATTTTTCATGGATTGCATATTAGTTTAGCACAATATATGAATTTGCGAAGGAAAATAAACAGACTCCATGAAGCAAGCATAACTTGTAAATGAGATGATTTCTGTGTGCATTCTCCTAGGTTCTCTTTCTTTCTTGAGTGAAAGTACCTTGGAGGAGACTGCAGATAACTGCCAGTTCAAAAGATGGACATTGAGGGTCCAGTAAATCTCCTGGAAGTCAGGACACTTTCAGTTTTCCTTAGCATGCTGTACAGCAGACAGAACATTACAATCTGGGCTGCAGCTGATAAAACATTCTCAAAAATGGGAGTCTTGCTCTCCATATAAAATATATTTGCTAGCACTTGCCACGATTTTCCCCAGCAGAATATGGCATATGAACGTGCAATAAAAGGTCCCAAATCTCCAGTCAGATATGTACGAATGGAGGGGAAAATCAACAAGGCTCGGTACAAACTACAGCCCTGCATCTACTCTGTTGTGACTCCGATTTCAGAATCAATGCTCTAATTACCCCAAACTTGAAAAGTATGCTAAAAAAAATGGCTTTTTGTGCCAAAAAATGGAGAAGGAAATAGAAAAGCCGTTTCCACTGTGAACAGACTTGTCTATGCCATGAAGACAGCTGGGGTTAGTTTCAACAGAGTTGTCAACTGTCACTGTCAACCCTGGGAGTGCTTAACCACTGTGGTAGTGATATATCCTTAAGCATGGGAGATGCTATTAAGGTGCTGTATGTCTTTTAAAAAGCTTCTAACAATCTCCTTTCTTAGAATGACTGCCCTGGTGTTACATAGTTGTGGTTAAGAGCAGGCATAGCACTATCCACTTCTCAGACTTTCAGTGGGTATTTTCAGCCACTTGCATCACACTTAGTGGTAAAAACTTCAGAAAAGTTTGACACATAAGGAGGGCTAGGTAGTCCCAAGCGCGCCCTTGTTTTTCTTCCAGACTTCTTGCCTTCCTCATCTAAGCACCTTGTTCATCTGAGTTCTGCTCCCAAATGCCAGATATTTCCACAGCATGCACAGAGATGAGCTTTACGGCATGTGCACAGTAAATTCAATACTTCTCTGTCATATTAGACCTACTGCACATGTGCACAGACTATTTCTATGGTAAATGAGCAGCAGGCCTGATGCTTATTTAAAACAGCGTCCTCCTGTGCACAGCATTTCATAACCCATACACATGTACTTCTTCAGGGCAAGATGCCTTCTTCCTTCTCCCTTCCTGCTATCCACAGCAGGACAATTTTAGAAAGAGCTTAGTTTCCATTTAGGACCCCGATGGAGGAAGGTGCGTTACGTGCTGTATTCCTGTAGCAGCCTGGCTGTAGACACTGCATGTTGGGGCTGTAGGATATTTTGAGCTCTTATGGAAACTTGGTATCTGAATACGAGCGTCACAAAAATCTGGCCCTACCGGCAGATGCTGAAACATTTGCAAATCTGGCTCACAGTGGGTGTTTTTCCATCTTGGTAGCAACACGTTTCGAATGAGAAAGTTAAATAACAGTATTGGAAAGGAAATCGATGTCAGGCCAGATTGCAGCTCTGCAGCAGCACCAGCTGAGGACTGGGGTCGCTGGGCCAGGGTCTCCCTGTGAGGGCTCCCAGCTCCCTGCCACCCAGTCCCATGCAGCTGCCACCAGCAACTCCCCGCCGCAGCCACCCGCTGCAGCCCCACGCGGCACGGCCCTGTCTCACCACGCCACAGTCTTCGTGCAAAACCTTGTGAATACTGTTGGACTGATCTTTGCACACCTGTTTGGCAAAGAGAAAGCTCAGAGGGCTATGCATTTAAATATCTGGATATATGTTATCATCTAATGTCATTGAAACATTCCCTCTGTTAAATGACTATGTGGAGGAGTAGAGAAATAGCCACAAAACTGACAAATGCAATGAACATTAAAGCTTGGTTTAATAAATTCAGGAAAGAATTCACTGCACTGATTTCAGAGTCATGAATTCTGCGCTGCATTCACTATGCTACATTTCAGCACAAGGCAAATAAAAGTATAAGCTTTCACATAATATGCTTAGTTTTTTGTAATCACGTGCTGAAAGGTGAACCGGGCTACTGACAGCACAGTTTGGCTGCAGCAGTAAATAGTCCTAAAGGGTTTCATATAGAGGAAGGTTTATTACCCCCAACACTTGTACAAATCACAGACATCTGCATATTTTTCAGTCATTCCCTGAATATCTCACATACTGCAGAAACCAGTGTCTGCATTAAGCATACTGTAAATCGTAAAATAGTACTTTATAATCTTGTCAAATGAGAAAGACTTCTTCTCTCTCTTGCTCCTCCCCCCTTATTTTGGAGAGTCTTTTGTGAATAGCTGGTAATTGTAATGGTGATAAAATATAATTCTATATATGATTATACCCATATATTTTGAGGGATAGCTACAATCATTCAGTAACTTTCTCATTTAGAGTTGCATCGATGAATATTCTTAACATTATGTGTGTGGGAAAGGTGAATATTAAGGTAAGACAAGTCTCTTGGAGTTCTATATTTGAGAATTTTTATATATTTCTTTATAATTTCAAAAAACTAGAGTCTTATGAACCTTCTATCTCCCTGCCCCCAGATTTACATTGACAGCTTGTGTTGTTCATTACTCATGGTGATTCATTTCAGTGAAGAAGACAGATTTCTAGCTACGAAGCAGCCTGTGTGATGGTTTTGTGGTAGAATAACATTCTTCCAGTCTTCAAAAAAATGCAGGTAAACTCATACAAATTGGTATGGTCTAGTTCTATAATGATTATATAATAATACAGTGATTCTCTACTTCATTTTTTCTGTGGCATAGCTTAATTCCACTGAAAGCAGAGTTTTCGGTCAGCTGAAGCTGACTTAAAGCCTACTTTGTAGCAAACTTCTGATTAACTATCTTTACTATTCCCTCTATTCTTGTAGTCAATCCTCACCAAACAGAAAATGGAATAATATTCATCTTTAAGCTAATTTCTCAAACCTATCAAGCTCAAATTGGTTTGGATTTGGGGAAAATGAGTCATACAGTCCAGAAAAAATGGCTCTCCTAGAGAAGCGCCTAGAATTACACATGATAATTATTTTCATATTATCTGTACTGTAACTCTGCAGTGATATATTTACTGCCTGTTTTGGCAGAGATATAACAGCCCTATGCGGACAAGTACATGTCTGACATTCCTATGTTTGTAATTATGGTTCCTTGCACATGCCAGATGAGCTGAAGCATGGCACACATGCCTGTGTGTTTCTTCAGCCTAAATCAATGCACTTGCTGTAAGCTTTCACCAGGCTGGCAGAGGAATCTCTTGTATTCAGCCTTTCCTCTTAACAAGCATACAGAAATTTTTGTTAAATTACAAGAGTGATGAAATGTTGAGACCATCTTCTGCACATCAGAAGGCCAAATCAGCACAAATCAGTGGGCCACCTTTTTACTCATATGAGCAATCCAATTAATTTCGATGAGAGCATTTTATGGATATAATATTCCTGCCTGGGTGGATAAATATTGGCAAAAATTGAGACTTCACTTTTAAATTATATTTGTTATGAATGAATGTGACATAGCTGTAACAGTAGGAAGTGAACCCAGTGAAACTGTTATGTACCACAAAGGGTCCTACCAGGAAAATCCTGTTTCCAATGAAATTAATGGGAAACCTGATGTACAGAACAAGCATCAGAAATATGGTGCATAACCACAAGAATTCTTGAGCATATGCTCTTAGTTAAACAGTTTAGAAATTTAACAGAATTTTACTTTTTACATAAAATTTTATATTAAGAATATTTTTGTTAGCTTAGAACTCAAATCATTTGAAGTGCTCTTCATTTCAACAGATCACTTTTCACTTTTTTGTGTATAAAACTAAAATTTGCTTCCACTGCAGAATGTAATTGTGTTTTATGTGAAGTATTGTAGGTGAATTGGGAATATGAGATATTTTTATAATTAAAGACAGGACTTTTGCATAATTAAATCTGAGTAAGGATTTCAAAACTTGGGTCTGACATTTTGTGTGCGCGTTAATTTTATTGTGGCAAATAAATTAGATTCAGTCTTATGAGGCTGCAGTCATTGCAAGATGGGAGAACAGGGCCAAGACAACTTTGTCTTTGCAGCTGTTTTAAACTCCCTGTGCAAGTTAGTAGCCTCAAGAATATATTGAAATAATGCCTGAGTGCCTGTGTCCAAGTAGTTCTGGAAGCTAGAACAGGGGATCAGAGTTGCTCTCAGCTCTTCCAGTTATATTGCTTATCTTCAGCTGTGACTTCTGCAGAAAAGTCTAAGGAGACAGGGGAGATTAGAAAAAAAACAGTCAAAATTTGTTATGTGTGCTGCAGATTACAGACAAAAAAATGCTGTGCTTGTTACATGTCAATACATTTTAATAAATATTTGAGTTTTCCTTTTAAAAAGCAGCCAGAAAATATTTACAATTATTTTAAGTTGTCCATAGTCTAAACAAATTTACTCACTAAAAACAACTGAAATAAAAACAAACATCCTCAACCATGTAAACCAAATGCAAAACTCTACCAGTCATTTGTGAAAATGGTTTTGATTTGCTTATATCTAAATTGGTACGGGCATTTTTTTCCTCAGTACCACTGATGTGGTTTTACATAAGGGGCTTAATAAAATAGGTGGCATTAGTGAAATGTAAAATGTGTCAGGGACGTTATTATTACTTGATAATATTGAGAAGAAAGAGCAATAGACATTGTGCATTTTTTCAGATCAAACATTCTCCATATCATCTCTTATAAGAGGAAATCTAGAGCTATAGTGATAGATGCTCAGTATTGTGCAAAGTTATTTATCAAAATAAATAACATAAACTGCACTGTAATATACTGCTTTTCCTATAGTATGCAAGCAGTCTGCTCTGCAGTGAGACCAGTGAAGCACAGTCCCATGGAAATAGCCTTTGCCCTCAGTTTATCAACATCATTACATACTAATACAGCCTTGCCTAGAGGCCCCACTTGCCATGTTATTGAAATTTATTAGCCAAAATAATAATATCAATACAGAACATTTTCCATCTTTGGGTGGGGGCAGAAGCAAAATGGAGAAATGAGGGAATGTAGTAATGCATCTGTCTAAAACAGGACCTGTGCATCAACAGTTGAGCACTCTAACAATGCACTGAATTCGCTGCTAATAGTTGTCTGAGTCTGAGTACATCATGACCAGGCAATGAGGCTTCAGGTGATCTTGATTCTGCAAAGCACACACGTTATCAGAAGTAGAAAAGATGTCTTTCACATCCAGGAATAAATACTTGTTTTTTCTAATACTTTTGTTAGCATTTTTTCTGCATGTGATTTGCTATATATTTCTCTGATTCATGGTAGAGATAGGGTTTTGTTATGACAACAGGCTTCGAAAGTGATATCTCATTATTTGTTACTGGGCTAAAAATAACAATGTCTGAAGTATTTAGTGGCATGAGAAATGCTGGGAAATTTGGGCTCCTGATGGCTTTGACAGAAGACCAATATTTTTCATACATACGAATATCACATCTCAAATCAGATATTTGAAATTGACCATTTCAATTCTGAAAACTGACACTGGATAATATCAAAACAAAATGTTGCATTTCAAAAGTTCAAAACAAAACATCCTGTCTCCAATTTTCTCAACAAAAGTATCAATAACACATAATAAGATTCAATATTTCCCAGGAAATATTTTTCATTTTGCCAAAACACCATGTTCTGTGGGGCAAATGCATTGGTCAAAACCTTTGAACCCCCATTTCAGAGTTCAGATTCAGGACTGTATCCAGACTTTCCCACAAAATGAGATGGCAATTTGGGCTTATTCTGTGCCTGCTATCTGCAGTTCTAGAACTTTGTGGCTAGCATTCATGACACTTCTCCTGCACAGTATGTTAGTCAAATTAGAGCAATATTTACCTAAATACATTAACATAGATAGTGGGACAAGCCTGCACAAGTCTGGAACAAGCTTCACTGACTACCAAGGAGTTCATAAGGATTTACATTATTACTAAGAGAGAGCAACATTTGGCCGTGCATCTTTGCTGTATCTGTGTATATAATTTATAAATCTCAGCTCTGGACTGTCTCAGCCTTTCTTTAACCATTTGCATGACAATGCTTAAACCTGCTCAAGGAGGACACACTGAGGTTCCTGGCCCCACCGGCTCATAATCCCATCAGGTTGTACTCACTCTTCCATCCGTCGGAAGTAGGTGTGGAGAGGTACCAGCACTTTACAGCACATGGTTCATCTGGAACTACGGCACAACATTACGGTCCTAGAGGAGAGCTGCTGACCCATTCCCAGACCTTCTCCCTCCCTGTCCAAACACATGTCCTCCTTTTATGGAGTAGCTTCTATCCAAGGGACAGCAGGGGAAAAAACAGTGCTTAGGATTTGCACCGTGTCTACCATCTTGATTCAAATTAAAATCATGGGCAGCCCATAACTGCCTCTTTTCAGGCTAGAATGGATTTAGCTGCAATTGTGTTTACTGTGTTTTTAAAGAGATTTACATATGGTTTTCTGCTATGAAAAAGAACATTGGAAAAATTGTAAAATACTACAGCCCATGAGACAAGCAAATCCATTCTCCTTCAGCAGCATCAGTGACTTCCAGCCAAGTTAATGCCCCAGCTACATATGTCTGCAGTAAATCTTCACCTTCTTCAACACCTCCATACAATTTGCTGTCTCTAGGTATGCTGACACCTTTTCTCATGTGAGAACTTTATGGCTTGATAACCATAAAGGGACAGCTGGCTCAGTGGAGTGGTTACTACTTACTCTCACCTCCTAGTTAGTAGGAATTTAAATATATAGAAATGCTTGTACAATTCTCTCTTGTAACTTGATCTACAGGAAATGTTCCTTTATATATAAGCTTATTACTGTGGGGATATGTGTCTTACATCAGCAGTGGCCTTGTAAGTCTCTTTTTAATAATATAGCAATTAGCAGTGGGCTCAGTCTGAACACTCTTGAACTCCGGAAAAGTCTGGATCCAGTCCTGAATCTGACCCACCTGCTTCTGCACATGCTGTAGAGGAAGGAGGAGGAAAAAAAAATCTAAGGCACAGGTAGATATTTAGAAAACACATGATATTTTATAAGACTGTTATACCCACTTTTACAATATTACTTACAATCAGCTACAACATATGTTTAAAATTGAAGGCTGATGTCAACTTAAAGCCAACAGAAGAATTATAACAGAAAACCATAACTATGAAATCTGGGGCCTGAACCTGCATTGCTTGTGCTGAGTTTTGTAAATAAGGAAAAGATCAAGGAAATAAAAAGGTTCTCTTCATCCCTCCCTCCCTCTTCCTTTCTCAGCATTGTGCTGCTGATGTTTTGTTTTGGACATGACGTATTAGATGTCCAGGTCGCAAGAAGCTGAGATGCTCTTTGTGATTCACTGCCTGCAAGAGCAGTGGACTGTCTCGTAATTTATAGGCAAGGCGGACCAGCTGGGACAGTGACTAATCACCCCCATTTATCATGCTCCCGAGCACTCTTTCAGGTAATCTGATTGGAATCTCCTCCCTGCTGGCAGCCCAGGAGACCTCAGTTTGGAGGACCACCATAGAAAAGTGCTGAGGTTTTGGCATCAATTATTGTACTGGCTGCTGAGGTACTTAACTGCTATAATGCAGGGGGAATAAATTGCCTGTGTGTCAATTGCTATTAAAACTTAATTCTTCAGTGTTACCTTTAGAAACCTAAACTCACCAACAGTTTTAGGGTTGTGTTTCGTGTTCCCACATCTCACTGTGGTGAGAAAGAATAGATAAAATAAAGGATAAAATAACATAAATAAAAACTGTTACTTCTAGGTGGCCAGGAAGGGAAGGATAAGAGAGCAAACAGGAGCATCCCCACGTCCGCTCTGGTCAGCCTGTTGCTCTTGAACCGCCACAGCGTCCGCGAGCCACTGCCAAGCTTTCCCTCCACTCACATCCCTGAAGAGCGGGACGTGACATGGAGACCCTGGCCCCAACGAAGATGTTTTGTAGGGACATAAAAATTGCCCTTCCTCTACTGTGGTGAGGGCTACACCACCCCCCCCACACCCACACACGCACCCACACCAGAACAGAGCAGCGCTGGAGCACCCGGGCCCTGCTCTGCTTGTACCCCAGGCATTTTCACTGTTGCTACCTCGTGGCTGACTGAACTCTGGGGAATCCTTTAGGGGGGGAAAAAAAAAAAAAAAGAGTCTGAGGTAATGAGATCAAATAGCTAGAAGCAGCAGCTGTTGTGTTTCTCAAAAGTCAAAAAGATGACCACATCCCCCAGCAACTGTAGCGACATCCTGCAGTATGAAAACAAAAAGCCGTCTTTTCCTGATTGTTTCTATCGTAAAAATTTTGACAGCTGGATTCCTCCTGACGTTATTTGAGCAATTCCTTAAAAATTACATTTTCTGCCAAGTTACTGGTACATCGCCTCAAAGTCTGTCACTTGCCAGCTTGTTTTCTGTTTAGTTCAAGGCAAAAAAAAAAACTTCTTTATTTTCTATCCCACTTTGCTAAATTCTTCCAAATTCATGGGATGTGCCTTATATTCTGCAATATGAAATCAATAATTACATCATTAAAATTTTAAGCCCCATGCTCCTCTACTATTCTTGGTAAACGTCACAGTGCTCTACCCAGACCCCTGGAATGCCTTATCAAATTCTTTCCTGAAATAAATGTTACCTTGTAATCCCAAACACTTAAGAAACATGTGTGTGCACTTAAAAGCAGAAGACTAGATTCAGTGATGCAGAAGACCTCTTTAGGTCTTACCTTCCTCTGTTCCTAACTCTTTCATTACCATTTTCAAAATCCACCCAGGGCTAGAATTTTTTGTAGTAAGGGAAAGTTGTATTTTACTGTGCACATTTTCTCTACCATAGTTTTGAACTTTCTCCCCTGAAATCCCAGGTGATTTCAGCACAAAAAATCTTATGCATGGAAAGATGTCAGTTTGCAGGCATGAAAATGAAACTATAAAAATAATTTTTTCCAATTGCTGTTTTCCATAAAAGAAAAAGCCTCCAATAAAATTAATTATTGTTTAGACAGTGATTTTATTTTCCTATTTGATACATTCTTGGAATGGAAAATGTTGAATTGGTCCATTGACTTCCATAAGGTCCTAAATTTCCTTTATTTAATGTTCTAGAGCTCTGCTAAATAGATTTTCAGCCAGATCAGTAGCAGCGTAAGTCTATGGCTTTGCTAGTCATGTGCTGCATGGTATTGTGTTACCTTGATAATATATTTTGTATCCCACACACATACATTACTGTACAATGGGCAAGTACTTTAATTTTGGCTATTCTCTCTGGGATATTTCCTTACACTTACAACTAACATCCTCAAAATACTTGCACTATTTGTTAAATATATATTTATAATTTAATAATACATTCCAAGAATGATCACTTAAAGCATCAGGTACCTGGAAAGTATGCAGAGCAAAGCCAGCACATTCTCGTACACATTTCGTGACCTTCTGCCAGCATATACAGTACTTTCCTTGACTCATTCCTTGCTTTTACAGCTTATTAAAGTAGAGCTTTCCTGAAATAAATGTTTCTTTTTAGGGTCACTTCACTATTTGGAATGTATTTCTTTGAACCGACTGTTAAGTTCATTCTACAAATATTAGTTCCTTCTTATACGAGTTCTGCACCTACAGTTAGAAACTGAGTTCAGTCAAGTAACAGAATTCACTACTGTCTCCCAAACTGATTAGCTCTCACACCTTGCTGATTCGCTGCTCACTGAGGGGGTAGGAAGTGTTCGTTTCAAACACTACTTCACGCTACATTGACTAGTAATTATTCTAATGCCATACAACTTATATTAAGGCTCTATTGTTCCCAAACTTCTATATTGCAACAATTTTCATACTAATGATATGCCTCAGAATGGTGACAGGAATATAACCTCATCAGCAGGGAATGTAAAAATATCCCTTCACAGGCAGAGGGAGGGGAGAAAAAAAAGCCTATGGTAATGTAATTATTGCTGCAATTCATTTAGAAAGATGTTTTACTATCATCTGATCTGTTTTCTCAAACTTCGATACAGCCAGAACTCCTAAACAAAGTTGAAGTCAGGATACCAGTGACAAGAAGATAAAAATCCATGTACAATGTAAGACGGTAGTAAAAGCCTTTGCTAAAACTGTATTTTACCTAATTCACTACACTGTTCTTGAATATGGGAGTCACTGGGCTCATGTACTGAAGTTATATTTCTACTAGGAAAAGAAACAAATGGTTAAATCCGTAGAGGAGGAAAAAGTCATGTCTTCACGGTAACCTGCAGTGAAAAAAAAAAGGTAGAAGGCTTTTTGTGTGATTCTGGGACTAGTCAAAGTTTTACTGATTTTCAAGGAGGGAAAGCACTTACATGCCACTACCTCTGTCAGCAATAATTAATATGCTACCTTTAGGCATTGCAAGAAAATTTTCTACTATAGAAAAGAATTATTGAGGCAAACATTTTTTGTGTGTTGGGGGGACAATATCAAGGGAAAAAAAAATCAACAAATATCTGTAAACACCCTCAGTTTGCTGGTGAGATATCTGAAAACCACCTGTTGGATGGCAGCAGCACAACTATGAGAGAATTTTGCTCAAATTACCATGTAAGAAAAAAATTAAAGGCAGTGTGTGACTGACTGTACCCTTTTAGCATTGTCAAACAGCCACAGTTAATTAAATTGATTTGACTTGACTCTATGACTTGTGTTATCTTTCAAACCTATCTTTTTCTTGCCAAGAAGATTTTATTCTGGAGTTTATTTATCAAACTGCAATTATTTTAACATTATGAGCTATGAGCTGTCATTATGTTAACAACAGATTTATTATTATGATAGACAAATAAAGCGAGTGCACCAGTTTTCCAAATAGCACTCCATGTGTGTGCTTAATCATATTGCAGGGTTCTGCCAAATAATTCAGAATAATTCATTAGAAGAGTTTCTTAGCATTGCTTTAGCTTCTTCTATCATCTTTAAACTTAAAAATAGATTTTTTTCTTAAAGGTTCTATGGTGTATTTTAATGCCTTTCTGTAGAATTTTTTCAATGCTACTTTAAACTTAAAGCATCTCAAAGCAGATATTTAACAACTTTAGTTCACCAAAGCTGTTTGTTTACTAGCTCACCAGTTGTAGACAAGTGACAATTCAATAAACATTTTGGGAATTCAGGATGATCTGAACCACTTGATTTTTGGCTTGTGCAGACATAAAGAATATATTTACTCAAAAGGGGAAACACTGGCTTTTGATGTGGAAGAAGGCCACTGAGGCCTCAGGCAAAGGTAGATCAAAGCATGGGCAGAACGTCAAGTACATGAGCACTTCCATTGACTACTGTAGGACTACTCCAGAGCTGAAAGTTAAATGAATAGTTAAATGCTTTCCAGGTCTTGTGCTTTACGTCATACGGCTTTTTAAGGCATGATTTCAAAGATATGTTTAATTTTTTAAAGCATTAAACACTTCATGGTATTGCAGGTTAATATAACAAGATAGGTTTACCTTTTACACCAAATTAAAAAATAAATCTGCCCTCAGTTTTGACCTGAAGTTGACATTTCCCTTGCTCTTTTTGTGTATAATTGTAAAGTGCTAGCCTAAGGGAAGGCGTTTGAAGAATTCTGTGTTTATAAATGGTCTATATTATATTTTATATGTGTAGGCAGCAACTATGGTCTTTGCTTTTAGGCCTGGGGGGAAGGCAATGGTTTCCTGCATTGCAGAGTCCCAGCTCCTGTCTGTACGCAGGTACACAAAGCTCCCTTTAACTTTCTTGAAATGAGTGGTGAGATGAAACATGCCCGCTGATGGTTAACAGATCCGTCCCTTAAGACTCCTTTTCTCAGAACCTGGCATTTGTTTACACTCAACTAAAGCTTTTAGCATTTTGGGGCCTATAAGAGGATTTGCTGGTAGCCCTGCTGTTGATTGTCATATTCCCTAGCTAGAAATGTCAGTTACCACTTTTCTTTCTTCTTCCATTCATTAAGCTTTTTGTATATTTTCTCTGTCGTTCATAGGAATTAGTGATAACAAATGCCATTTGCATATTACTGTAGTTCTTCCAAGGGATGTGACTGCACGCAGAGCTCGCAGTTTTTAAACCAGTAGGGATTCCAATGACTTGGAGGTACACAATATCATCTGAATATTATTTGTAGCATCTTATACACGGAAAAACCTATTGAAACAAAATAAGAGTTGTTCAGCTAGAACTGAATATGCACAAATACTTTCTGACCTGCAAGAAAGCATTTTCTCTACAGATGACAGAAAGGCATTTCTAGACACCTATCGCAGCATAACTAACCAAAAAGGTCATGCAGCTAAAATTGTTTAACCCATCCTTCTATTTCCATGTACTGCTCAGTCTTCAACATGGCTGATTTCTCAGATTTCCCATTAAAGGACTCTTGCTGACAGCTATCCCACACTGTCTGCTTGAGAAACTAATATGGAATTTCTCTACTTCCCTCTTGAGCTGGCCCATAACATACATGACAAAACCACTCACCCCATTTCCTTAATAAAGGAGATCTTTATAACATACAGAATCTTCTTTAGTACAGGGCCTAGACTCAAGCCCACAGAATTAAAACTTCAGTCATGGTCAGATGATGTACCCCAGTGGCTGCCAACTCACCTTTGGTGGTTAGCAACCTAACTCCCTCTATCCAGCTGCTCATTCCTATGGGGATGACCTCCATCATCTGTTAATTTTTTTTTCTCACGATCAACCTGGTTCATTCACAAACTTAGAGTAAAGTGTGTTGACAACCAGTTAAACCAGCAGAAGTGAGGGGGCCATAGCCTCGGAGAAGAGGGCAGGAACAAGCAGCTGGGGATCAGCAGCAGTTGACTGAATCTGCCTACCACAGCTGCCTTCAGCTTATTGAAACATTGAACTGGAGAGGTTTGACTATGCTGTTGGAGTTATTTAACTTACTAGCTAAAAATTAGATGTCAGCTAAGGTTCCTTTAGAGTCCAAAAAGAGACAAGCACTTCCAGAAGGAAGCTCATCTGCATCTTAAATATGCATCTCAAGTGCTTTCAGAGTGCATCATCCAATTTGGTCTCCACTGGCGATGGTGAAAGCACAGATTAGGGCAATCAGACTGTTGGACTGGCTTGTGCCATCCTGAGATCAAAGAAAACCTTCAAACCACTGTTCTGACTGGGATTTTGGTAACACTGTGCTGGACCAGTGAATATGCTGCAAGTGATTCAGCTAGAACATAAGTGTCTTCCTCCTTGAGATGAATCTTAGATCCCTTATTTCTTTCAATCCTGCAGTGGGACGGTAGGAGACTTATTGGTCCCCTCCCATGCAAACCAGCACACAGGCCATTCCTGTTATAGCCATTATTCCTCTGTGTAAATTCAGGTTATCCTACCCCAGATGACTAGATTAGACTATCTGCTTAACCAAAAGTGTCTAAGGTCTATTGAAATGAATTGTATTTTTAAAGGCTAAAGATGGTACAGACAGAGCCAGAATAAGACTCAAAACATTCTTTAAGAAAGATTATAACCTAAAACAGCTATCATTTCTTAAAAGGCACATAGTTATTCCAGCTCAATGTGTGGCTGACCCTTGGCATTTATATATAATGAATTAGAAAGTGAGATCTTTATGAAAATGGCCTACAGGAACTTGCACAAATTGCGATGTACAGATGTCTACTTTTTAAAAACGTACTTATTCCTCAGTTCCTAAGTCATTCACTCAAGGAAATATAATGGCCCTGCCATTCAGGCAGATATGGCATACACAGATTTCAGTGGGCACTCATACTCATAAGTTGGGTAGAAACAGGGCATGTGCATCTTATTCAATGGAGATCTCTGATGTAGCAGCAACCTGAGCTAATGCCAGAGGCATTTTGTGGAAGACTGTGCCCAAGTCCTGCTGAACTGATATGTTACACACTTTTGATGGAAAAATTATGAAGCAGCCAATATTATTCTCTCTGTTTCAAATGCTCTATTAGATTTTTTTTTCAGTGAACTAAGCCCTTTTATAAATTCTCTAACTATTCTTTAATCGTAAACTGTAATGCGAATGCTAGGCTGTACATCCTCCTGTGATCCTCTGGATAGTCCAGTGAAATCTCTGCTAGTCACTATAAGCAATACAACAACAGCTGCTGTCGGATTCAGTCTCATCAGCCACTTCCTGCCTGCTCTGCGCTATTGCAGGGACTCTCGGCTATCTGTCCTGTCTTTCAACTCACTTCCTGCTCTTTTATTCTCAGCAGAGTCATATACTGTAAGGTACATCAGCTCCAGTGTCTGTTCTCAACAGTTTGCAAAAGAACTGATACTCTTAAAGCATGCGCAGATGAATGTATCCAGTTGCACAAAAGTATGCATAAAGTAGTTGAAAAGAGGGAAAACTCAGGCGATGACCTCAGTGCCAGCAGGTAGCAGAACTGCATTTGTAGCTTGCATATCAGCCTCTTTTTTTACACTGCCTGAAATTGCGGTGAGAACATTGACATAGAAGGAAAGTGAATGCCATGATTTTGGAGCACAGATGCTCTTTCAGCAAGAATTCAAAAATGAGGGCATATGCTGAAACTGGCCACATTCTGCTCTCCCATGTAGTCTGCAATTATGTTAAGTTGCACAGGCTTAAAAGAATGTGATTTGGCTTGCTGTATATCCCACAGTAAGTTGTTTGCAGATATTTGTTACATTTGGGCAATAATGTTGTACCTTGACTTCTGTATCGAAGTGCAGATGGTTTTTTTCCATGACTGTACAATATTAACTCATTGGAAGTGGGGGCTTGTCAGTCCTATATGATAAAAACAGTAATGCTACTAACTTAACAGGTGCTTAAGACTGCCTAGGAATTTTCTCCTTTTATGTTATTACTGCTTTTCTTAAAATTTCACCTTTCAAATGGAATTAGCCTTCTGAAGGATTGTTTTGTTTTGTTTTGGATTCTTTCATTTGTCCTTTCTTCATTAGTTAGCAAAATATGGTCTCAGTCATTATTGAGTTCACAAAATAATTTTTGTCTTTGTTAAAAATATTAACACTTAAAAAATTTTGGAATATCTCTAACATCTAAGAATTTCTTGGCTCAAGACTTGAATTTGGCACAGAAATATAGTGCCATGGTCAGGAATGTTCCAGCATTTCAACAGCCTGGTGAAAGTCTATTTTATTTTGTCCAGATTAACAGTTAAAAATATGCAGCTTTTGTAGAAAACACAAACTGACTGTTTTCTTAACTATCTGCCTCTCAATCTTCCCCTGCCTTTGTGCATGTGTAAGCAGCCTGAGGTGAATGTTCAGTCTTTGAGGCTACAACTATACTAGTAAATTTAAAAGTGGCAAGAAACATTCTCAGCCGCTGGACTTCAATTGCCTATACTGCTAGATTTTTAAAAAAGTCCCTGGGATATTTCTGGCTCATGCCAAACAGCACTCTCCTGGACAATACCCAGGCATGGTCTAAGAAACTCTTCCCAGTGGGCAACCTGAATGCAGGCACCCTGTCTTGGACGGTAGGAATGCAATGCGAATGCAAATACCAGTTGCTCTCAGTGCCAGAGAATGGTTCCAAGCACATTTCGTTTATTAGTTTAGATATAACTTGAGTGGTATGAGGGGACCTCTATCTCTTTGATATTTGAAGGACCTATAAAATATCCTTCTCATTTCAAAGGAACTGTTAATGGACTCAGAGAAACTTTGATGTACCAAGATATTTAAGCAAGTGAGTAGTTCTGTGACCATCAGCAGTGTAACTCATATGCTTGAGGTTAGCTCCATCCTTGTCACATCTCTGAGTCTGAGCCTAAAGCCTGAAAGCTTTGAGCTGTCTCACCTCACTGAATTTGAACCTTCAGAGGACAGTCTTCTCTTACATCACAGAAAATATCTCAGAAGAAACAAGACAAATTCATCCCAAATTCAGAAATGGGATCATTTTAGTACCTCCACTCTCTTTACCCATACTGACATGTTCAGTTTCTGGCCACTGTACTGTTACTCTAGATTTAACTTGCATAATATAAAACACAGAAGGACATCAGACAATGCTCAGTGCCTCCTGTCTCAGAAGATTGATGACAGGGCCTGTGTTGCCATCCAAAGGAGCATCCTCAAAATTGTGCAGCCTAGGAACAATGACCGTATAAATGAAGATTGACATGGCTGACTCAAAACTGAGAAGTGTCATTCACATTTTAAAATGTAAAGTAGAAAAGTTAGTGCATTTGTCACTGATGAAAAGAGGGAATGTTTGTTTCACTTAAATTTGACCACCTAGAAGCTACATCTCTGATTTAACCTAGATGAGGTTCCCTTCGGGAGAGATAAGCTGCTCTAAAGGGAAAATTTAGTACCTAAAAAAGTAGTCTTAGAATGAAAAGCTTCTGAAAGTACCTTGAGGTTGATACAGACCAAGCGCTTGACTTTTACACTGCTGAACTGAGGGATAACTACAGCAAATAAGTGAGCTTTGATGAACATCTATTCCCATGAAACTCTTCTGGATATAGTGCTATCTCTGGCAGACTCAGAGTAGCCAAACACTCACTGCAATATCTAAGCAGTACAATTTTGACCAAAAAATAGTCATATTCTGCTAGGACAGATTGGAAGGGCATATGATGAAGCTGACAGAGATATAAAGATATAAACAGAAGATATAAAAATTTGTCACCTATCAGCTATCGCAGTCCCCCCCAAAAGTGAACTGTAAATCCTGAGTCCCCAAAAGGGGGAACAAAATCTGGGGCAATAAAATCTGTGTAACTCGTAGAGAAGTCTGTAGGTTAGGGCCAAAGGCAAAAGGCTCCTACAAAGAGAGGGCAGACAGAAGACCTGTGCCATGGAAGAATGGCCAAGAAGACAAGATTTTGGCTGCTTATTCAGACCAGCCGGTGTGAGCTAATGTGATATCCTTGAGTTTACCAGGCTGGAGACACAATCTTAGGGCTGTGTGGCATGTCAGATGGTGTTCTGCCGTGGTGTCCAGGTGACAGTTCCTGTAACACCAATTACAATAGGAACAAACTGGGTAGGATGCATAAAGGTTACTGGGCATAGCTAGCAGAGTACCAGGATAACCACTTCAGCCTGATATAGTAACAAATAAACAGCAAATTCTCTGAGTGTAAAAGAACAACACTTTCAGAGTTGTATAGCTTTTTATAAATAGCTGGGCACATGGACTTCTAGTATTTACTAAAGACATTTTCCCTCTCCTTCTGCTTTGGATTAAAAAACAATAACATCTTATAAAGAAGTCCAGCAACTCAGTGAGACAAGAAGATTTTCTTTAAGTCCAGAGAGCGCAACAGCCTCAAAGTGGGAAGCACAAAAGTTAATTGCTGCTTCTCTTCTACCCCTTCCCCTTGAACAATTTGTCATACTTGATTGAGGCTGGGTGATTTTATAGTGTAGATGACAGGTCTAGGCAGGCAGTGCTGCTTGTACAGTAGAACTAGGAGGGAAGCCCAAGCAAATCTGTGCCAGCTCATGAAGTTAAAACGATTTTGCATATAAAAAGGAAACCATAACTAATTAACACCAGGCAGGTGGTCTAGCTGGAAATCTAAAATCCAAACTAGGTCACAAGGGAATATGGGACTTGGCAGACAAAACTGTAACTGAAATCATCTCCCAAGAACAGCCAAGTGAGAGCAGAGCCAACTACCCTTACGAAAAAATATGCCTGTGCCAGTCATTTCTGGGAAAAACAAGCCAAGGACAAATGACTGCAGCTCTTAAAATGAGTGTGATTACATTTAGAATTCAGGGCTTTGTTTTTAAAGGTTTTTTTGTTAAATGCCAATCTTATTTGGTCAGATTCACAGCGAAATCAAAATCAGGCTTCATGGTGCTTTAAGAAAATCAGCAGGGAAGAAGACTGGGGGGGTGTCAAATATTAAAACAAAAAGAGGAGGGTGTGAAAGTTTATGTTGAATTTAGGTGGAGCTTGGAGGAAGCAATGTTCCCTGCTGAGTTACAAAAGTAAAAGCAGATACCAGCAAAGTACAGAGCTGGCTAGATATCAACTACAGTATCAGGGATTCTGGCTGTTCCGAAAGGAGGGAAAGAGTTTTTGCCTGGAGGAAAGAAATGGAGAAAGTGAGATTTGTGAGGTGAAAGCCTCAGCTGTTACACTGAAAATAAGGACTGATCAAATGCAAGTATAGTGTCTTAAAACTTACCATTAGTAGTGTATGTGCTTTGGGAAACTGAACACCCAGATCACATTTTCAACTGGTGGCCCTTAGGGATGCAGGAATTATTCCCTCCCCTTAAACTCCTGAAACGTAATCTTATGACTCACCTAAATGAGAGAGCAGACTGATGGGGGCTTATCCACAAGTTAGAGAAATAGTTGATAGATTTGGACTTTTAAAAGCTTATGAGAGCTTGCAAATGTGTAATGTAACATAGTATGTACAAACCCACAAATTTTTCTTTGTTTAAGCTAGATTCTTCCATTCACCTTACCAGAGCAGTGGTCAGAGTATCTGTAGTTCTGTGTGTGAAAAACCTTACTATGCATTTAATGAACAGTAAAAATACAGACTGTAAGGTCGATTGGCTGTAGTTTAATGGAGTCCTTTGGCAAGCAATTCAGTGAAGAGCTAATTGTAATCAGTGAGCAGGAAAGCAGCTTTTCAGATTTAATCAGCCTTGTGGCACCATTTATACCTACTAGTATAAACACCATTACGGTAATTTTACAACAATTCATGTTCATCCTTTACTAAGATGATGATTGTTCTCCTTAACATTGCAATGCTCACACGCAGTCACTCGTAGCATTACACACAGTACTTGAAATCCTGTTACCAGTTTGCCCGCTTGCTGGAGCTTCTGGATCTGCGTTATGTGGGCCACTCAGGGTAAATGCAGCCAGATGAACTTCAAAACTCATCAAGGTGGTTTGAGCTAATCCACTAACCCTGTGCTGAAGCAGATTAGGAAACACTCGCCCTGTTTATTGCTGAGGCTATGTTGGCATAGCAAACAGCTGGCATGGTGAGTAACATCTAATGCCACCACAACATTTGCAAGGGGTGTCAGGCATATGAAAAAATGCACCCAGTCATAACAACTATTTTTTTCTTTAGGGAGACAGAAAGGAGACTTGGTTTGCCATAGAAGACAGGAGGTTGTTCGATCTAGCAAGCAACAATATGAACGAGGAAAAAGTTAAGATTGGAAGGACATGGAAAGGGTAAAGCAGTTAATGCTAGATGTTGGAATGGCAGCATGAGAACACATGTTATAGGACTGAATGACATGAGATCAGCTGTCAAATTTCTGCGCTAGGCCAGGAATAGACTGTGCAGGAGCTGTCATCCATTTCTTGAAGGGAAAGTGAGAGTTTATTCCCCCTTTTCTTACTAATTAGCTATTCCCAAGGCACTGCCCTGTTAGCTGCTTTTCTTGTGCCATAGGATAAAACCTCAGTTCATAAAGGTAAAAAATAACCTATCCAAAAAAGGAAGAGACAGCTGTGCAAACCACATCTCTTTTCTCTCCGTGTTTTACTTTAAGCAAAATACTGTCCTTCTTATAGGCCATAATCCTTCCTAAATGAGAGTTAAAGCAACAGAGTACCATTATCTTACAGTTCTGTAGCATCACTGACCAACTGGAGGAAACTATATACTGTCTACTCAGATTGTTTAGGAGCCTTGTACAGTTTATATACATACAGTCATTGTAATCTCTATAGAAACATTTCTCATTGTCTTGAGGAAACACATTTGAATCCTTTAAAACCTTTATTGCTTATATTAAAATTATTCTCTTGGACAATTATCATACCTGTTGATTTGGGCATTGAGCTGAAACTGAGCTATTATAAAATCACCCTGAGGTGATTTCTGTAAAAGTTTTAATTACTGAGTTAAATAAAACATCAGTTGTCTTTTAATGAAATACATTAGTGCATACAGCCTTTCTCTTGGGTTTACCAGGTGCATTCAAAACAAGCACTTAGAGACAGTTCAGTTATTATCATTATTACTTTTATAGTGCCAGATATGTGCCTGTTATATTCTAGAGAGAGGAAGATAGTAGACTAAATATACTTGGACTATTTAGTAATATAAATGAAAATCACAGGAAAAGAGGTTCTTAGAGGATGAAATAGAACAAGGTCATGGTTTGGCTTCTATAGAAAAAAGCTTGTAAGCTGTATTGTAGTGGAAACTAATATTGCATGTCTACAGAAAAATCTGGGTGCTTTAATAAGCATGTTAATGAATGTGTTCATCACAAGCGACATAGCCAAATGTTAGAGACGACTCTGACTAATTTCATACGGCTGCCACACCCAAAATGCTCCCAAAATATGGGAAAGCAATGCGCAGGGCTGGACTATTCCTCTGCCAGAATACCACTGCTGTTCATATGGCACTGAGCCCAGGTGCCCTGAGAATCCAGTTATGGCTTTATTGTGCATGATGGCCAGGGCAAGAGTGTCCAAAATGCCATGGGAATCACATTATGGGACGTCGTGAGTTTTGCTGGAAGGCCTTAGATGCTCCCCATCTCTGTCAGGGCACACACCAGCTGTTTGCATTTATGGCCGTGACTGCCCTGGCAGGGGCAGGGGCAGGGGCAGGGGCAGGGGCAGGGGCAGGAGCAGGGGCAGCGGCAGGGGCAGGGACAGCACAGAGAGAGCCCCGCTTTGTGAAGCAGGAGTGGTCCTTGCCAGGATGAAGTACTTCACTGGAGCAAAGCATCTGCACTGTGTTTAGCAAGCAGCACAGTGTCAGGGCTAACATCTTTGCTGTCATAGTGGTGGTGTTCTGTAACCAGTTAAAATTAAACTAATGGTTACCCAGAGAGGGAAGCAATATACACTTAAATTACATATATGCTACTACTGGTCTTGACCTAAAGCACACTTTGGGTGAAAACAGAGTCATCCCATTGACTGCCGTGGGGTTTCAATGATGCCGGTTTGGCTCCCTGACTACCAGGCACAGTTTGTACTGTGCATGCAGGTTGTTACCTTTTTCATCTTGATCATCTCTGCCAAAAAAACGGGAAGCTTGAAGGTTGAACTTTTTAAGAAGAGAAATTGATGACGGAGTCGGGTAGCTTAGTTCTTGCTGGCTATATCAGCCCTATTTTCTTGAACATAGGCAGAATTAAGCAGTGAAGGACAACTTTGCTTTCAGAAGCAAAATTTTTAGGGCAGTTATCCCACAAATGGTCTTGTTTCCTTCTGTACTGAATTGGGCCATTCTTCAGCTTCCTTTCCACTTTTTGAGTTTTCTGTCACTGAATCTGCATGGCCTTTTGTACAAGAAGAAAAAGTACACACAGACCCACAAATGCATGTACACTCCCCCAACTGCATCCTACTTAATGTAAGTCTGATGCCCCTCTGCCAGGGTTGTTTAGACTCTCGAGCAGGATCTTACCTCCCTTTTTTCTGAGTGGAGGCATAGGCCTGTGCTTTGGGTTGGGAGACGACTATTATTTCAGCTATATACATCCCCAGAGGAACTTAATGATTTCTCCCAGCCCTTTTAACAGCAGCAGCTTAGTCCAGTTCCTTCAAAGAATTCACACCCAGCCTGTTTCCAAACCTGGGTATCGCCGTTCCCCAGACTGCGTGATTCTCCAAAGACTGTGTTGCTCTTACATTCAGTATTGGATTTTCTGCACATTTTGTATATCTTATGCACTATGAAAATCAATAAAACAGATTGAACAATAAAATGCTAATGAATAACAACTGAGAGACTGCAGCTGTTTCATTTTAAAATGCTTTTAATCCCCATTACCATAGCCAACAGCGTGCTCTTGAATGACAATAGTTACCAAGACAGACATACTGTCCTCATCATTAACGATAAATGGCCAAACAATTCGCTCAGCTGCAGTGTTGCTGTGAGTGATGTGAATCCATTCAGTGAAGCTACTCCTCTGAAATCAAGGAATCTCTGCGCAGTATCAGTTTCAAACAGCCAGATCCATGGAATTGTTCCATGAAGTGACTAACCAGTGCAGTCCAGACGCTTTCCATGTCTGCAGATCTGCCTAGGGACACACAGGAAAGTTAAGGCAAATCAGCTCAAGGTGGGAAGTCACTGCACATAAATTACAGCATGTTAATCCCTTCCACAGATGCTCTTATTTAGGTGTAAAATGGCTGAGGTTATTGAAGTTCCATGCCACCCTTGGCAGGATTTATTTACATTTCCTGGGTGAGACTATGGTTTGATGTTACAAAATGGTCAACCAGTTTAAGAGAAATTTCCCCAGTTAAAAAAGCAAAACAAAACACCAACAATTTTTTTTCCACTAATTTATTTTTCAGGTGGATCAACTCCCAGTCTTATTCACAGTGAAGTCACACAAATAGTTGATAGTCTGTTGGAATCTCTCCTCTTTTCAGATACAGCTTGTTCTGGATACGTTGAGGTTTTATGCCCATGTTTAACTGTAAACGGTTATGGATAGTCCTATTGTAATCAATCTTGTTGAATTATGCCCTACTTACTAGCATACTAATTGCAAAGGTAATTTTTAATGAATAATCTATATATCTAAATATGTTTGTGCATAATGAAGACATAAACAAAGCAATGTCTGTTCACAAGTTTTCTTCAATTCAGGCTTCTGCAAATCCTTTAAGTACTTGCATTGTTGCAGTGACACCAACATGCAGAATCAGTGAATAACCATGAAATCAATGCAGTCAACCTCTTAGTGAGGTATAATTCATGAAGTATAAAGTTCACGTTGCTGAAATTGGTGTGTTAGGTCAGTGGGTGCATGGATGTATAGTATCTTAGAAAGGCGGGCTGCCTAACTGCATGTACCTATGCTGAAAAATTTGGCTGAGCAAGTCAGGAAATGGCAGGAAATGGGACTAAAAGTAACAGTAAGTCGAGGGAGGTTATATAGCAATACATAAGATATTAAGTCTCTACAATCAGTAGCCTAGTTTAGAGACCTATATGGAAGTAACAAAGTTAGGGAAAGAAGAGAATAGTTGGAAGCAGAGTGTGGGTAACTCTGTAAGAAGTGGAAGGAAAGTATGTGATGAGACCAGCTTGGAGTGGCAGCCCTTGAAATCCATTCAAGGGTTTACAGGAAAAGGGCCAGGACTTGGCAATCTCAGGAATGAGACACAAAGGCTATATACACCCTTACATGAGGATGGAGAGGAGCTTCTTCTTCCTGTAGTACAGAAAAGCTCATTATTTCTACAACAACACAGCAGAAACTACCGAGCCACTGTGGCCTAACTAGACAACAGGCAATGACCTCTATTCTGCATTTTGCTGTGTTGGATACACTGCAAAAATATTGGGAGAACTGTAGATAAGGTGCATGGGACTATTCAGGAGTATTAAGCTCTGTTGTTAAAGAATGAATCTACATGATTCAGGAGCATTTGAAAGTGTTTTCAATCCCTACTTAAAAATTCCCTTTCACTAAACCTATTATCTATTCAGGATTATTTCAATGTTAGCCAGTAACATTCTTTGAATAATAGACTAGTTCCAGCCTCCCTGGCAAAACTCACCTTGATCTGTATTATCATTTAGACTCCATCTGAAAACATCATTAATTTAAATAAGCAATAGAGCCTGAAATAAAATTCCATTCATGCTTAACTCTCCGATGTGGTTTTGAAAACCTTTCTTCTTTAGCCAGTCTTATGTTACATGCTGGATGGTCTTTGCTTTGACCACCTCATAAAAAAAGGCTCATAAATACTTTTCATGTGTTATTTAAACTAGCAGTGCTCCCTGAGGCACCATGCTCTTATTTTAAAAAATCCTTTGTGTATTCCTAAAGCATTTCTAAACCAGTAGCAGAGGTAAATGTATATTTTAACCCAGGAAAGCCATGTTCTGTCAATATCAGACCACAAATTTTCTTACTCCATGCTGATAAGAATAAAACATTTCTAGCAACTGCCACCAGATTTATGTGCTTTCCTTCCAAAAATCATCAATTGTCGGGTATGAGTGAAAATAACTGAAATGATTTTGCTTGACTAGATGCTTTCCAAAACCAAAAATGCATTCCTAGTATCCTACCACAGGCACAAGGAACAGACCAGGAATCTATCCCCCTGCAGCTGCCTGGGAATGCTCTGAATGAAGGAGCGTTGCGTAAAAGCGACACTTGGACTGGAGGCAAGTTTGCCTGGAGAAGAGTGGGACTGGTAGAGATGTGGTGGACAGCAACCCTGGGCGTATAGAGCAGGTGGGTAGATGGGAATACAAAATTTTGCCTGGCATAAGAGATATTTTATTTTCCTTGGCTGACAAGTGTAGATATCAGTAGAATTAAGTTCTAACCCCCAAGCCAGCAGAAGAGCCTGGACTAACAATAAGTGTTGAAAATGAGAAATATAGAACAATATTGGAAGACTATTTCATTTAAAATGATCAAATGTAAAGGAGGATAAAAAACAAAAAGATTAGAAACCAGATAGGCAGAATAGGCATTGGACAATTGAATAAACTCAGATATTTCAGAAAATCTAGTCTGGGTTTCTCACGTGCAGTTGTGCTCCGCATTTACCTTTCAGCAAAAAAAAAATACCCAAACAAAAAAACCCCTCAAACACACAGCATGAGAATATTATTTTTGGCAATTTATAACAGGTGAGCTTCCTTGTATTGCTGTGAGTGAGGCGAGAAATGACATCACCCTGAGTGACCGAGTGACAGGTGGTGTCATCCCAATCTCCTTGAGGAATCCAGGCTGTGGTGCCCACACCAATGTGTTGATAATAAAACCAAGAGAGACAGGAGAGGATTTCCAAGCTAAATCTTTTCCTTAAACACTGCTGCTGCTGCAGTGTCTCCTTTAACACATGGAGGTCAGCTGGCAGAACTGGTAACGTCTGCATGATTACTCATAGAGTTTGTAATCTCTGCCAGGACCTGACAGGGCTTTCAAGGTTCACATTTCTTTAATGGATAAAGCCCTATTAAAAAAATTTGCATCCTTCAGAAGAACATGCAAAAGCACTAGCTCTCACGGAAACAAATCACTAAGACCTACTTACAATTTTAGACCTAGCTGACTTTCTAGTTGCAATATTTTAAAACAAATTCTATAGAAAATTGTTTACAGATTATTTTTAACACTTGTTTTGTCAAATGATCATATCATTCAGACTTCCACAGATCTTCATGCTTTAATAACAAAGATTCAGGAAAACACAACACCCAACTCCCCCCACTCCTGCCCCAGCCTACCCAATTATTTGACAGAGAACCACACATGAAAATTCTGAGGAAGAAATAAAGATTTATGAGGAATTTAGGATTATATTTGGTAAGGGAGAGAGAAAGAAGTGGCCTCAGAACTGATCTAATAATATTGCAATTGAAGCAGCCTTTTTTCCTTATAAATATTTCCCCCCACACACACACTCAGATCATACCCTTCAGACAAACGTGTGAAACAACTAACCTTTCACAAAGCTGTTACTATTTAGCTGGCACAGTAGCTTTAGGATTCAGTTCCACTTCAGATGTCGCAAAACATGAGAGACTGTCTGGGCTCTAATTGCCTGGAGCACACCTTGCCCGTAGCCAACGTGGGAGCAATGGACAGGGCTGAGGTACAGAAGGATTTCTCTCCTGAACATCTCACCATGTTCAGTGGGGGAGGAGGTTCGTCTCTGCAAAGCCATCGGCCTTGAGTTTAGGTTGCAGGGGGACAGCAGGAGGCATCATCTCTGCATACCTTCGCTGGATGATGGCCAAGGATGACTGTTTTCTCTACCTCTTATTGCCCTCACACACCACAAGGAAAGCCAAAAGTGGGAGACAATGACACTTTCTCAAGGGACATGGAAATTCAGGAGGAGGAAGAGAAGGACTGTCTCACAGACATCAGGACATCTGGCTGACCTACTGAGATCTGTGGGGAGTAAAGAAAATAAAAACAAATGAGATGATAGAAGTAACACTACTTTTAAACTGAAAATGTACAAGCAGTAAAATACTGACATACATTGAACACATTTGACATTTTTTGTAATGTCTGAGAAGTGTACAGTGCTTCACTACTGTTAGCATGCTAATGTCCTAACAGTTATTTTGCATATGATATTTTCTTTAATTAAGAGGCAAGAGACTTCAGATAGAGTTGATAAGTCATTTACTTAGCATAACACAGGGAATCTGAGAATACAGCCCAGACTCCCTGGAACCTGGAGCTGCATCAATCATCATCCTCTTTCGAATATGCTACTCCTGACTCACAATAGATGTCACTGCTTGATATTCTCTTCCTATGTGAAATAATACTTTGAAGGTTGTAGTCAATCTCTGTCCTTCAAAAGTCACTTGTCAACCTTCAAATCCTCATGAAGTTTAGAAGAAAATCCAAGGTTTAAAAGACTGTGCAGAATTTATGCTTTGCAGCCTTTCTGTGCAACCAAGAAGTCTGGACAGTTGCATAAAAAAAAAGACAATTTTGAGTTTGGGGAAAGAATATTAAGAATTACACTTCTGAATGCTACATTGCACTTTAAGTGTCCTTGTTCCTTTTTGGATCTAAGTTTATTCTCTCCACGCCTCACCTTTCCACATGGAAAATGGGAATTATGGCACTCCCTTGCCTTAAAAAGGTGACATGAAGATAAATCCAAGTGCCATCAGTTCTAACTGGAAGCTTTTCTTCCATCAGATGCTTTGGTTTGGGGAAGAAGAGGCTATTGGGGTAGGGGCTTGTTGATGTTGGCCATGTTCGTGCTTTGCCTTCTCATGGGACTTAGGCAGGTGTCCAGGGCATGCACATATCACGGAGCTCTGCACAGTAGTCAGTATTTTACTTTAGCTCTAAAGAGGCCTGTGTGCTCCCACACGTGCAGCAGAGGTGGGCACGCACCTCCTCAGATCAGGGAACGCTGTGCTGCGGATCCACCAGCCCCAGCTGTGGAGCCCTGCCTGATCCCTTTCCAGCTCTGGAGTGAGGTGTGTGAAGCACAAACTAAAGTTGCATGAGATATTTCAGCTAATATGGACTTTAAAACTAACCACAGGTGCTGGCACGGCAGGCAACAAGCTCTTTAAGCCAAGTCATTTCTCCTAGCCTGGCTGATCCTATCTCCCTGACTGCTGCCCATCTTTTAGTTTCTGGGAGATAAGTAGTGATCTGTCTTTCCATCAGCTGTATTATTCAACCCAGACCATTTATTTATTATGCTATTTTTCATCCCATCTTCTCCTCTCCTCTCCTCTCCTCTCCTTAATTTTATTTTAAAGATCCAGAAGGGTCTTTATCTCCCAAGCAACCTGGACAATTCTTAAATGAAGGAATAGTAGTATAATTGCAGACTGATTCAGTCAGCATCTGGCAAGCTGAAATACTGTGGCAAAGTCACAGAGACCACAAGCTAGGTTTGTGGGCAGATGCTGTTACCATTATCCTATTTGTTCTGGGGGGTTTTGGGGGTGTTTGGTCTCTTCCAGCAGCTATGTCAATTAGCATTACTAAAACATGGTTCTGTAGGATTTGCTGTCTGTACTACAGAGCTGAGGGTTTAAGAAGTTCTGATGGAACCAAATGTCAGCGCTGATGGATAAATAAAATGACACAGTTATAGGGGTTCAACTTTGGCTGAGTGATTTCAGATCATAGCAATGCTTTTCGATTTAAAATTTTTTGCCTTCTTTTTTTCGCAGCAAAGGAAACTGCAAACCACCACCACATGTTTGGAAGAAAACGTGAGGATGTCAGAGTTGGTTATAACCTGACCACTAGGACTCCATAGTTTATTTTTTCATGGGCTATATCATTAATGGCATGCTTAGTCCTTGTTTTGGAGAACCTATGATTAATTTTATTTACAAAATTAATGCAATTGTTTCTTCCTGGCATTGTTTAGACAGGCTTAAATTATGCATGATACTATTAAAGAAATTCACTGTAGTGAATTTGAAACAAAAATCTTTCTTCTATCCATGAATATAATTAGATGATATTTTGTTTTTTTTACCCCAAGGCATCTTTGGCAAACACTGAACATAAGGAAGAAAGAAAATTTTCTTGCAAGTGAAGATATAAAATGTGTGAGACATGAGGACTGGACACTTGACTCAGTTACTTGACTTGAATTTAATAGACAGAAATCCAATCTGCATAAAAGATCCAACATGCCATAACAGCAAGCCACAGCTTTGCCAGTTCACACTCCTGTAGTATTACTACAGTGATTGTGAATGTAGGGAATTCATATTACGTAGTATCAAAAGATCTGAGGAATGTACTCTGCAGATATATGAAATACTTCCATATATGAAAAGGCTTGAACCCAGTCATGACAGAGCACTACCTGCATATACAATGTTGAAGCTACTAATAAATAAGATGGGTATGGACACATATACTGCTGTCTCTGTCTTCCGGAGTCTCACAGGAACAAAAGGGAAGGTGAACAGTGGCTAAAATATTGATTTCTGCATATATGTAGACTCACAATAGGGTCTATCAGAAAAGTGATGGGAAGGACACAGGGTGGCCCTGGGTCTGTTTGGGAACTCCATATGCCAGCACTGATACTGACTGTGCAATTGGTGCTGGAAGTGAAATCCAAGTAATTGGGAATGGCAATGCACTGATTAGAGGCCATAATTGCTACACGTGTTTAAGTGTGTTCACATACCAGTTCAGCCACAAACATATTGTGTCATGGTTAACTTTTCACACTGAGTTATCCTTTAGTATATTAAAAGCAATGCCATTTTGTTATAGATGGATTAGTAAATCAACGGGCCCAAATCCAAATCTCAGTCTCTCTACTGAATTGTGGGAATAATTGAATTGAACCTCAGACTGAAGCTGTCCCTCAGTTTTCACTTTAAGTAAGATTGAAAAGGGCCTATTTTCCACTTCCAGATAGAAAGGAATGAATGAAATTATTTTTTCCGTCTGTGAGAGCCAAAATCTCACAATGCTTTATGCCACTGAATTAAAACACAAATCCTTGAACCTCACCTACAAGTCTAATACAAGCCTAATGCTCAGACTAATTTGAAAGCAGATTTCATATCTCATCTTCAGATTTATGTTTCATAATGAAGCATTTCTAATAGTTTATTCTTCTTTTACATAACAGTTAGGTCATCATTTCAGATATGATTTTTACTTCTATAAAGTTATTGGCAATTAGTTTGCCATTTGGATAGTAAAACCATCTGTCCAGAAGTATTCCCACCAGGAAACTGAGGGTTTAGAAATCCCATGTACTTCAATGCTTTAGAACAATACCACAAATATTCAGCAGAAAGCCACCTTCTAAGAATTAAACCGGTGTCTTGTGGAACAGACTCCTATTGCCAGCATGTTTTCAAAATTACTAGAATGGTTTTAGAAATCAGACCAGAGACAACGTAAGTGTTTGAAGTCTTGCCAGAGACCTACACAAGGTTTGAACATCAGTCTATATTTGGTACAGATGAAAGAGCAATTAGAAGCCTGTGGAAAATATTAGTAGCTGAACTGTAACTTTTTCTGCAGAATTCAGGTACAGTATTCTCCATCTCAGAAAAAAAGGAAATAGATTATGTACTATTATGGAAGTATTAAATAGTTTTCGTCTCACATGTCAGTGTTTAAAACACTGGGGCATAGAATATGGAGGAGGACGTTGCACTGAGTAGGAAGAAGTTAAAATGGCAAGAACAGTATAATAGATGTGCACTTCATAGACAAATGAAGGAGAAAAGATGGTCAAAAAAAAAAAAGAGTGGGGTAAGGATCTGCTGTCATCACCCAGTGGCCCAGCTCAGGACTTGGACTGCTCAGCAGGAAGGAGGAAATAAAATCAAAATACATTTTCAAACAAAACAAGGTTCATGAACCAAATAAAAGTCTTAAGAAAAAGCTCTGGCTCAGAGGTTACTATAGCAATAGTCTGGCTTGCCTATTTCCTATTCCTAATGGAAAAAATGAGCATATTAACAAAAAAATGCCAATAAACTTTCAGGGTTCAGTTACAGATCTTACAGGATGCCCATAACTTTTATAGACACCAATGGGTGTCCCAGTGTCTGGGATTTGTAATAAGCAGTTTAGATTTAGGTTTTGATGGGAATTTAGTCTTTGACTGCAATGGAAGTAAATTTAGCCACTGCAAACCAATTCTGCTCATCTGTAAGAAAGGAAAGTACAAAAAATAGGTCATAAATTGTAAAGATTATCAAAACTTCTCAACTATCATTTACTACAGAAACATATTAACTTGCTTCCCCCATGAAGTAAAGACAACAATGGCAGCAAGCGCACCTTTACTCCTATGAATATATTAACATTAGCTCTGTCACCTGCTCTGTGCACTCATCTTCTGGTTTGAGTTTTCTACAGGGAAATTTCCTGTAGAAAGTTCCTCAGGGAAATCTTCAGGCCTGCTGGTTGACACAGTAAGTGGAGTAATGGGAGGAGGAATCATGCTGCAACAAAGCAAGTAGTGAGCTACATCAGAAGATTATAGAAGGATGGAACACAACTAGATTGTAAGAGCACAAAAAGACATCACAAAAACTTGCAAAAACCTATTTTTTCCTTACAATTGCCATATCACAAAAGGGACATTGTAACCTTGATTATTTCCACTATCATTTTATTTTGCTGATCTATCTTTGTCTTCTGGAAAGCTTAGTACATAATTTAGGCTTTTTTTTTCAGCTGCTGTTCAAATATTTTCTGTCTTAAAACTAAATACCTCCAGAAAGAATGTTACTAGGGATAAATCTGGGCCTTTTAAATGGAATTCACACTCTCATTTCATAAGAAGATAGCAGGAGAAGTCCTGGAGGATTCACCTGCTATGTAATGGAGATATTACTGGAATAAACTTCTGTGACCCCAAAATAAATGGCAAGTATGAAATGGCAAGTAAGTAGACCTCTGATATCTGTGACAGAGATGCACTACTGAATGTTGAATAACATGAATACTGACTGCACAGATAGATTTAGAAACCTGAACTTGAATTTAATGCAAGATTACTATTCCCTTCTGGAATTATAGCATTTACTGAGGTAAAAAGGAATGCTATGATTTTGTTTCATGGACTGCATTTGTTCACTTCGGAGAGGAGGGAGAATGGGTATCTTTACTCTCTCCTGCTGAATTTGTTTCAGTATATCTAATAGATTTTGCTCAAGAGGGTAAAGAGCATGATTATAATTCAGTGGTGATAGCACATGCCTAGTAGGTAGGTAAGAGCTCCGAACTAAGAGCCTGCTTCCAGGACCTTCTGTATTTTGTATTAAGCAGCTCTACAGAAGCAAGATGTTCTTTCTGTACAAAAACCATTCTTGAGTGCTTGTTTGAGAGCTTGCATGCTCTCTCTCTCTTTTATTCTTCCACTCCCACAAAAAACATTTAATTCATTGAGAGTATTAACGGCAAGGAATAGGAAGTACAATAATCTCTAGTCTTGTGTTTAGGGTGGCCTCCCAAGAGGTGCCAAACAGAGATTTGGATAAGGTAGAAAGGGGACTTGAATTCAAGTCATGTGTTTCCTGAGTGAGTTTTCACTAATTGCCAAGCTTTTGCACAAAAATGAGCAGGGGGAAAGGAGTAGGAAATGGAGCACTTCCCATCAGGTGCCTTAGCACCGGAAGCCTCTCCCATTTGGTTAAGAAAACAAGCAGGTGGCTACCTTTGGGAAAGGGCTCCCAGCTGTCGATCAGGGCACTGAGAAGGGCCTGCAGCTAGATGTGGTACCCAAGCTCCCAAGGCAGGCAGGATTTCAAGCACTGCTCTGGTCCTGGTAGCCGACTTGGACAGCTCCCCACCACAGCAGCCAGTGCCTCCAGAGAGGGGACACAGGCCTGGCCGAAGCTCCAGATGTGATGTCCCTTCATTCTGCTGAGCCCAAGTCTTTTTAGGACAGGGGCCCTAATGACATGCTCAGGAGGGTCTATGGCAGAGCTGGGAAATGAAACTTGCCTTCTTAAAGCTAAAGCTAATTTCCTCCATGCTGGATGGCTCTTTGTTCTTCTCCGCCCCTTGCTTTGGATTATTTTTCCCCAGATTTATTATCTTACATTTTTTCAAATCAAATTACATTTCCTCTTTCTCTTTCTAACCACTCTCCATCTCCTCTGCATTATTTCTCCTGTCTCTGCAGTTTCAACTACACAGTTTAGTGGTATCTTTAGATTTCATCTCACTTCCATGTCAAATCTGACATGAGTTGGCAATGAAGAAAAGGAAGCAGTCCAGAGCTTCCTTTGCAAATGCCTCAATTCCCACTTTAGCCAAGTAGTGCTGCATCTGTACCCAAGACTGGAAAAAGCACAGTGTCAAAGGCCAGCCCTTCAGGGAGTAGTTGGCAGCAGTCCACGCAGAAGATTTCAAAGAGCGGGTGAGAAATAAAGACTTAGTCACAAATATCTCTTCCCAGAAAATAACTGTCAGTAAGTGGTGAGACAATGGAAGGGGCAGATCACTTATAATATACTTATTTGTTGGGCTGACTTCCCCAAGGTGTTAGCTGGCAACATGATGAGAGCTGGCAGAGCGAGATTTTTCCTTCAGATTTTTTGTTTCCCTTCAACAGTTATTCTAGCACCATATATCACTACAGAAGAAAAAATATATTTTTCCCCAGTGCATCAGAGTGTGAAAGTTTATTTGAACCATCATAAAATGAAAAGTTGGCAAACAATTATAAAGATGGATGAGTTGTGTAGGCAAATGTAGTAGTTCTATTTATCTCTCGTAACTCTGCTGGAGAATGAGAGTAAAGAGCTTTTCCTATTGCAAACCATTTGATTTAAAGTCAGTGGGCCAAGTTACCTAAATGACACAGCCTTCTAGCTCTGCTGTCATAATCAAGCTTGGCAATATTCTATATATTACAAGAAGGGTCACACAATTAATACTCCTTGGACTTCAGAGCACATACTGCACACGCATTTCCATGTCATGCTGCGGCCCCCCCCACATACAGTGAGAGCTGTGCAGAGGTGAGGGGGACAGTGAAAGAGGATCTCCAAGAGCCTGGAAAGGGATTGCCACCAGCCTCCCCTTTACAGACACACTCCACATCTGAAGCCTGTATCGAGTTGCAGTATGTCCTCGCGAAATTCCTTCTTGCCCTGGCCAAGCTGGCCATTCACACCATGAAGCTGATAGAACAGGGTGCCTGGAGATTGTGGGGCCTCTAACCAGTTCCTTGCCCACTCATGTATCTGGGCAGAGCACCATGCAGCTCCTGGGTCACCGTCTGGGCATGGTGAGTGGTCTGCTCCTCACACTTCTCCCCTTTTTTCAACCTGGGACTTGACTGTTTTCCTCTGCATTTTTCCTTTTTTCTTCTAGCCCTTTGACTTAACCAGAGAGCTGGGGGGTGGGTTCTAGAGCCCGTCCCTGGCTAAAAGGAGCATGACAAAAGCAGTAGCCATGCAGCCTTGCCGTTGACAAAGAACAGAGAGAGATTTGTGCCTCCTCCTTGTCAAATGACACAAAGCAACATGCCTCTTGACACCCATCCTCTATTCACATTGCAGGACAGAATTCAAGAATCACAACATTGAGAGAAGCAGAAATTTGAAGAGAAAGACACAGGAGAATTTCTAACAGTATTTTATTGGCCTTCATTGTAAGCATTTTTGGGTCAGAGATACTGCATACTAAGCATGCTGTCCTGTCATGAAAGACATCAGTAATAATAATTACTATTATTAATTTCACTTCTTGGCCCTACCCCAAAGTTACATAGCTCCAATGATTTTGATGTGTTTTATTCCCAGAGCTAAAGCTTTTAAAACTGCACATCAGTGCAGTTATCAGTTATCAGTGAGCATCTAAGAAAACTTGCAGCGCTACTGACGTTCTGAAAAGCAGATCTTGAGCAGATCTCTTGCTTCCTACATAACACAATGTCCTTCACTCGATATGAAACCCTGTTCACTTTTAGATTTAAATAGGGCCTTCATATTAAGTTCTTTAAAAAATAATTGTCTTACATTTATCATGGGCATAGTTCTCCCCATTACCACAGTTATGGGCATTGAGATGCTCAGAAAAAAAGGCCATGGATTTCAGGGGGGATTTAGGTGACTGTATCTACTGGACTACTTCCCAGAGTCACTGGTGCTGCGCTGAAAACGTATAGACAGAACTCTGAGCATCTAACTTCCATGATGGTGCCAAATATAGAGAAGCAGTTCCTTGATTGATCTTGTTTTTGATTTCATTTGTTAGGCTGTCAGCTTTCAAACAAAGGGAGGAAATATAAACAAAAAGCTCAATTTCATCTCCATGTTATAAGCAAAAGTTTGTACTGCTGTATTTGTGATCTGTCACTGTAATCTCAATGCTTTAATGGATTACTACAGAATAATATATTGCATCTGGCTTTTCTTGCCTCAAAAACATCAAGAGTACTGTACATATAATCATATTAAGATGTGAAAGTTAAAAAAAGAGGGACCTGAGGCAATATTTTTTTAATAAGAGTATGTGTATTCATGTATCAAAGGAGGGGATTCACACTGTAGAATATTTAGGCTTCATAACCTCCATTGGTAATGTCAAGTAACGTATAGCTACAGGCCTGGTAGAGTTCTGGAAGCAAATGTTTGGAGCTAAGCAACACTTGCCATTTAATGTTCTTGGTTTAAGTCTAATTTGAGATCAGAAGCAATCATGAAAGAGGATGTCTTTAAAACATCGTGATCTTACAGCAGCCTAAACTCCAAAACGAGCTCAACAGAACATTTTCCTTGGAGTGCACCCAAGCGCCTCATTCAGTGCCTTGAGGGAAGGAGATTACTTTAAACTTGGCTTCTTAAGGCATGGCTAGCTGGCAAGTGGATTCAGCCTCCAAAAGATCTCCAATCTAAGACCTAGTAATCACAAGAGATAGCAAATCTCAGAGGCTTTGTTCATCATTTGCAGAAGCAAACTGCAAAACCTCATGAAATGGCAACCACTATACTTGTTCCAGAATATGCTGAATTGTACTATTTAGAAGAATTCATTTAATTGCTCTGTAACAGAGGAAAAACTCATTTTTTGAGCTCTTTAAGGGTAAGCAGCTTCCTAAAGGAAGACAATTGGTGGTAACAAGTGGCAAAGTGGAGCTGACAGAGTCCTTCACTATATAGCAAGACTGCAGATCTTGCAATAAACACTGCCAAAGAAGACACCCTGCAGCAAAACGCAAGTAAGCATTTGTTGGAAGAAAGGAGAAAGTGTAGAAGATACAAAAAAAAGGGTGTTTGGCACATGCAGGTTGATAACACTACAGCTTAATTTGTCGCCATACTAGGTGTTATTCAGGTCATTTCGACATCTTTTTCTCTTCCACAGGACTGAGGCAGACTCTAAAGGCTAGACAGAAGAATTCAAGTTACCTGAAGTGGGACTCAGGGGGACTATATGATGAAATTGTCATTGTGTTCTTTACCTAAAATTCACAGATACTGCAGTTTTCAAAGTCAGAGCTCCTTGCATTTAGATGTTTGATCTCTTTACATACGCAGTCTTTGTTCCCAGCTCACTCCCAGTGCCAGAAGAGAGTTGGAAAGTAGACATTTCTTCTCCTAGATCTGCTAAGGACTTGATTTGCCAGGGACTTCCAGGACCTCAAATACCAGTAGGATCAGATCCTCAAAGAAGGCAGACATAAAGTAATTCTATAACATGCAGAGAATAGGTGCAATATACTCCTTTTGTTCAACACTATTGTAATCATATAATTAGTTCAAGAAGGAAGTTATGTAGACTGAATCCTTTATCTCTCTGAGAAGATTCAAGCCCACACTTGACTAAGCTGTGCATTTCCTAGGCTGAGACACTCTCCTTTGCTCCATTTGAAGCTGTGCCACAATACAGCAACAAAACCAGGTCTCACTGGACTACAAAGTGAGAACAAGTGCCTGCCCTTCGTGCCTGCCCTTCCAGGTTCTCCCTTGTGAGGTGGAGGAGTGAAAAGGGCTCTTCAGCAGCCATTGTACCAAATACATACATGGTTCATGGACTCAGTTTTTCCTCCTGACCAGTTCTGGTTTTCCTTTCAGTACAGACACACTCACTCTTTGGCCCACTTATTTCTTTCATGCGGTCTTTAGCTCAACTAATCCCTTTGTGCAGGGTGGCACAGCAGTACCAGGAGGAGTGGAGAACACTTCCCAGGCAGACTAGCTTAGGATGACTTTGTAGAAGGTGAACCCCTTGTAGGTTTGGGCATACCTGCCCCCTCATTAGAAGAGTGATTCAAACCCACTTTCTGGATCAACAGTTTATGCGTCTACTACGAAGTGATCTGGGTCTGCTATAAAAAAGTGGGCACTACCACTCTTTCCCTGATTTAAAGGGTAAGCCTTGTTCTGTGCTTGCAAAGAACAAATGTAAGTGCCAAGTTCCCAGAGACATTCAAGTCTGTAGATCCTCTGAGGACGGAAGACTTTCTGTAGCCCTAAAATGTCTGAATGATGGGATTTTCAACTTGCTTTCACCCTTTGCCTGTTCCCTAAGCAAAACTGACTTTAGAAGTTCTCCATTCAGCATGTGGATTATTTTGGATCACATTCTGAAGCACTGCAGCACCTAAATTTTAGACATTTACTTCTATGAGGAATATACTTTGGCACACATTTCAAAAGAAGAGGACACCATACACTAATTCCCACTCACATGGCCTATTCTGCACTGACCTTCTCTAGCTCCTCCCGATAAGTGAAACAACTGCTGTCCATCTAGTTCAGCCTTTCATAAACTAGATGCAAACATTTTTACTCTATTTAGCTTCTCAGGTGGGCAGCACAAGCAGGTGAAGGACTTCTGCCTTGGGACAGCAAAAAGTGAGAGATGTCTTCTCATTCTTGACTTAGAGGGGAGAAATATCATACACTTGCATCCAAGAGGATTAATACGTTCACAAATCAATTTTATTAATTTAAAACAAAATTAATGAAGAAAAAATCTGTACACATTTGTGGATACAACACACTTTTTTGTACAATAAGGCCCAGATAAACTGTTTTTTCAGTCTGCGAGTGACTAAAAAATTGAAAAGCGCCAAAAAAAAGAAAGACAACCAACTCTCCATCACTGTCTACTTTGCTTGAAGAAAAAAAGGCTAATTATAGTCTCCATTCTAAAAACTACCTACCACGTGCTTTATGTATGTATGTGAGTACCATGTGAATTCCAGTACTCATATTGTGTAAAGTAAAGCACATGTGCAAGTCTTGGTAGGATAAAAACCTCTTTGTTGCTTATAGCAACAAATAAAGCAATTTGGAAATCCACAAACATTGAATTCTAGCAGCAATATGATTCCTCCAATAGAGAAGGGTGTGGCTTTGAAGCTACGTTGGTGCTTTGTAGCTTTGCAGGTAGCTGTTTCAAGGCTGGTGTATTTAGCAAAAGAGAAGAAGAAAAGCTGGAGAATGAACCCACAAAGCCGAGGTTTCTTTTAATGAAGAGATTTAAATCAGGTAAAGGGAATTGGTACAATTCAGGCCGAAAAATCAGACTCACAGTTTATCTGACCAAGTAGCTCACGGCCTTCAGGATTAGAAAAATCACAAGTCACAGACAGACACAGTCTAAGGTTGTCCTGTAAATGGATATAGACGAAACAAATTTCAGCTCCTTGGCAATAACTCTTTCAGTATTTCCATTGCCGGCAATGGATGCTATATCTTAGGAAAATCTGACTCCTGGTGGAAGAGGATTAAAAGACTTAAATGTACAGATCTGGATATGAGTATTTTTTGATCAATCTCTTGAAAATATTCCCAATTTCTAAAAATAAAGATGATAATTTCCTTTATTTTTGGATGAGACAAAAACTATCTGGTACCTAGATTCCAGTTTAAGTCATATCTTAAAATATATCTGTGTTCTCTATATACTTCTTTATGGAATGAATCTGTGATTCATTTTTCAATACTCTAAAAGCGCATTAATATGTTAACATTAAAAGAGAAAACAGAAGATATCAAGAGACTCCTCTTCACTTATTTGTTTTATCTGTGTTTGCTTAGTGGGGGGAAAGAAATCAATCTTTTCATAGTCAGAGTAGCTGAGAGATAAGAAGGTAAAGAAACAGCTGAAAAAGAACAAAACCCAATTCCTATTGACACTTGACATCCATGCTTTTGGTCTTGACAAATTTATCTAAAAAATCCATTATCTACATATTTATATCCAACGCATTGATAAGGCACTGCACAATATTTTGTGCACAGACGGCCTCATTCTTCACCAACAAGGCATTACTATCTTTCAATAGCATTTACCTTAACAATATGTAAAAGAATCATTCATTATTACAAATTTACACAAAAAATTCTTCCTGTACATGATTGTCTCAGTGATGTACCTATTACTTTAAATTAGACATATTTTAAACTACTCTGTAATGTGCTAAAATCAAAAGTAGTTGCTGTATCATAAGGCAAAGGCTTATGATAGCCTTTAATCCTATTATACATATCCTCAGTTATATGATGACAAAATATAGTCTGTTCATAAATAAGTAAAGATGTACAGAGTACCCTGGGTATGAGAAACGAAAAAGTAAACTTTCTTTACAAGAAAATTACTCCACTGGTATTTTGAAAAACTCAGTCTTCATTGTGCAATCAAGTTTGCTGTGTTGAAGAAACGGTGTGTGTCACATTGAAGAGTCTAAAAACTACAAAGCATTTGCAGGTCCTTTTTTTCTTCACAGGTATGAACCTTTTATTTCCTTTTCTTTCATTTCTACTTCTTTTTGGTAGCAAATATGGTAAAGACGAGTTGTTAAAACATTCGCATGGCTTATTTTCATTGGACTCGCAGTACCAGAGTCAACAGCTGTTCTGAAGAAAAAGACGTGCTCCTCCATTTACTGAAAGGGCAAGGGTTAAGACCAATTGCAGCTGTACGTCAACATGTTGAAATCACAAAGTTCTGTAGTCCAATGCTGACACAAGACACAGGCATACCGTCCACGGGCACAAGGAGGTTCTGGGGTTTCAAAGTGCTGCTGAGCTGCTACAAGTACTCCAGTTCCAAGGCATGATGAAGGGCCATAAGGTCAGAGTGGCTTGAGATCCTCCAGAATGGCATAGCATGCTGTGAACAGCACAGACAAAAAATGTAAAAATAACCCCAAGCATTCTGATATTTAGACCCACCCATTGTCTTTTGCAAGAATAAGGTGATACTGCAAGGAGAAGAGTCAGGGCTCTTAGAAGTGCTAGCCCTTCATGTTTCTCTCTCGGTTATCTAACCCCCCAGCGTAAATTCTCAATAATAGCAAATCTACCTAACAACAAGAACAACAACAAACATGGTAGGAGATCTTAAGGAAGGGAGGGTTTTCTCATCTCTTTTTCAGAAAGGATTTCAGCACAGTGCAAAAGAAAATATTATTTCTAGAAATAAATTAAGGAAAAAAGTCTATGCATGAAGCATGTGGGGAGCTTGAAGAAGGGAATAACACTTGGTTAAAAATAAAAAGGGAGGAAATGAAAGTATTATTTAGTATCAAAACCTATTTATTCTTTGTGAAACTATCGCTGGCAGGTGAGTTAAGAACATACCAGTGATGATTCAGAATAGCTCATATGTTGCTCACATCACTTGGAAAGGAATTTTATTCCAGTGGTTTGTATTATAATGGTCATTGTTAGCACTGATCTTAAAACATATTTCCATATGGGAGAATTTTAAAATAAATTCATATTTTTTTCCTATTAGCTGTAATAAGATCTCAGTCTGCAGCACAAATATGTTTGCAAAGAACCTGAATAGAGCAAAGACATAAATACCAGGAAAAAGCACACATTACCTCATCCATGAAGGGTAAAAAGCTGATTAAGAATACTATCTTTATATTGCAAAACAGAGATTATAGTTATCAGCAAAAACTTTTTCATAAATAAAAGAAGATAACTATCAGCTTTCTTCAGGAAAATATTCTACTGGTCCCATGGGAAAATAGTTTCAATTCAACAATATTCTGAAGGCTAACTTGATCATGCTTACTGTGATTAGTAATTCAGCTTGTGTCCTGGCATCTTTAGGATGCAAACCACAAGCAATTCACTATCACAATAGCTTCTGAGATCCTCAAGCATTTTATCTACAATTTCTTAGATAGGCCTCCTTCATCCTGCTTCAGCAGCTCCTGAGTAAATTCCTATTCCTGTGAAATCACTGGCAAAACTCCATTTCTTCCTATTATCATTGCTATGCTGACCTCCTTTTTTCATCCACATCATCATCCCCAAAATTCAAATTAGAGAATAACATTGAAAACGAACAGGATACCAATGTGAAATCAACATGAATGTGAAACCTTCTGTTCCCAGGTGTGTGTTTTAGTGTAAATGCTTACAAATTACTGTATCTTAGAAGACAAACTCCTTGGCACAGAGCCTATGATAAATTTGTCTTTAGAAGCTAAGGTAAACAACAGGCACTGTATAAATAGTAATTATTTTTAGGCTGCTTCAACTGGATAACAATGAGATGATGAACTGAGTTGGACTTAAGGAATAAAGCAGAGATTTTGAAAAGAAATATAACCAGGTAAGTGGGCAAGTCTCTCTGAAGTCAAATGGCAACTGTAAAGGAACAATCAACTGTTGCCCTTGTGAGAGACAGCAGAGATGATGCTGAAAATGATAACATAAATCAGCAAGACCTTGCTAAAGAGTGGTACATGATCAGCAGTGGAGCACTAGAAGCAAACTGGAAAATGCAAACTAAATACAGGACAGAATACAGGCCCATTAGCAGTTGAATTGCATCTGGTGAGCACCTGGACTATGGTTAGTTATGTGGATGCCTCAGCAGATGTCCATTTTCAGATAACGCTTAGCTTCCAGAACAAAGAATCTTCTTCAGGAAAAAAATAAAAGGACCCTCAAGGAAACACCATTGGAACAGTTTCTGATTTGTTTCGTTTTGTTTCGTTTTATTCTAGATTGTCACAAAGCCTTGAGAAACAGATAACTGAATCTCAGCCTGAAAGACAATGGGGGAGCCACAGCTGCTTACAGACACAACTGAAGGATTATCTTTCTCAGGGGGAAAAATTCAGAGACAAGTGAGATGATGTTGGAGCAAATGCTTACAATCTTCCCAAAAGACTTTTCCACATTACTCCTTTCCTTAAGAAGGAAGTGTTAAAATATCAACTGTGACATCTACTATCTCTGCATCTTTGACTGAGACTTCCATTGTGTTGTTTCTGTGCTCCACCAGTGACAGAAACTATGTGCAATTAGCTCATCAGGTTACATATCCATTTCCCAGTGTCTTTCCTGTTACACTGTGCAGATAGTCTGTCCTTTCTGCTTTGTCAAGCCAGACACCACTGCTTTCCAGCTTAAATCTTCCCTAAAGATTCATTTCTTGCTTCATGTTCAGGAAATGAACCAACACTAGCAAAAAGAAATAAAAATTCCTATTCATGGTGTTCTCTGGGCTCTCCAAAAGCTTCTGCCCACCTATCTCATTTAGGCCATGAGATCTTCCTGACAGAGTTTGTAACATCTGATAGGGGTATTACACCAAAGACAATATGGGCACAGGCTGATGCTCACCGCAGGTTTGTGCAGTGCTTGCCAGTCTGCCTGCCCGTGGCTGGTGCTGCTCAGCAACGCTGCACCTCTTTCTTCTGTGGCTGCAGTTTCCCTCTTCTCTCACAAGCCCACGGCTAGATAGCACTGAGTTGCTCTCCCTGGTACCCAGCCATAACTCTCTGCTTCTTGTGGTCAGCTTGGTACCAGCTCTACCTGCACCACTGCGTCAGAGACGTAAATAACATATGTAAGATGTGGCATGGTGAAGACCCTGGTAGACGTCTGCCTTTGAGCAGTGTCTATGCAGAAGCCAAGAGTCAATGACATGGAAGCTGTCCAAAGTCATGCAGCGAATTAATGAATAGGGAGAACTGTAGTAGTAAATTCTTGGCTTGCAGCTCCCACTTCATGCAGCTCCTGCATTATACTGCTTCCCTAGTAACAGCCTCAGCATCAAAGAGAGTACACATAGGCATCTAGGGTGCTTACAGCACCTGATTGATTTAACAGAAGGTTAAGCTTCTGCTAAATCAAATCACAGTTATTCTTATTAGATGTCCATACGCAGTATCAGTTTTGGATTAGTCTCAGCTGTTTATGGTCAGGTTTTAACCTAAAACTTTAAGTAGACATTATTTTGTCTATACCTTTGATATTCACTTAAATGTCCTTTGCTTTATTTTCTCTACCTGTGAAAGGAGTATACCTCCATTTACTTAAAGGAGTGAGGTTTGGAATGATTGGGCCTGGGGAGTCTCATGAAAAAAAAAGGTTGTGTAAATCTTAAGATTAAAACTATTTTTAGTTCTCCTGCATATAGGTCAAAGGGCCAGTGCTACACTCCCAGCAAATAAAACATGCTGGGAATGCAGTTGCTGCAAGCGAATTGGAATCTGCACGAGAGCTCTGTGCACAGGTCTCCGGTGGCCTAATCAGATCTGTATCAGTTTGATCCTACAGCACATACTGCAGAGCTAACAGGAGGGGAAACAAATTTGATACATATCTATATATAATCTGTGTGTGTGCATACACGTACACACACACATATGTCTGCATATATTTGTGTATATTTTGCATGTACAAAGATTTTCACCTTATTTAAGATAACAGAAATGATTGTACAAAACCTTACACATTATTCCTGTAATAGCAAGCCCCGCTATCTGCCTTGTCAAAAGTGACAACACAGCCATGAGACAGTGGCCCATTTTTCTCACCAGATGACCAGGCATGAAGAGTTTCTTTTGATAGATATTTACCCAATATTGCCTTTAGAAAGTCATCCCTGCCAACACTTATCACACATCTGATACACAACAGGTGCCTTCTATTCTGAGCACATTGAAAAATAGTAATATCTCACCACTGCATGAGAATGGATGACAAATGCTAACTACTAATAGACAGGCAGTGTGACTGGATGCATTAGTATATAATGAAAACATGAACAAGTTTTTCTTATTGCTTACTGGAGGAACATGTATCTAGACTGGGGGTAAAACAACAATTTTCTGTACTATTTTAATATTGTCCAAGCAAATCTGGAACTTTTGTCAATTAAAAACATGAATTGTTTTGTAGACGTTTAACAACATATGATACTTGATAATAAGTACATTTATGAATTGTTTAATGGTTTAATTTTGATGACATTTTGAAATGAAATATAGTGGGAAAAGACTGAATTTGGTTTTGTTTGGTGTAAAAAACATCAAAAGTTCACCCTTTATTAAATTATTAAAACTAACAATTATAAAATTTTTAAATAACTGTAAAATTATTAAAGTGTTTCCTTCCTGAAATAAAAACAATATTACTTTTACAGTGTGTATTTACTAAAAGAAGAAAAAACCCAACTATTTCAAAGAAAATAAAAGAAAGTGTTTCTATTCAGTATGTGTGCATGCGAAATAAAGCCATTTTTTGACTGGGCAATACTGAAACGTGCAGACTATCTTCCTTCCCTTAAATGAGCACATATTTATACAAAAACCTTACTCCTGAGATTTGTAACATATTTGAGTAGAAAACTCATAAGTTTCTGTCACCTTTCCTGGTATTTTTGTTGTATTTCTGCCAGATTTTGCTAAGCAGTTGTCTTTACTTCCTATCACAAACCTGAACAGCACAGTGTGACTGTGAGTTTTAAAACAGTGGCATATTGGATACCCATTTATATTCTATTTATTGCTCCACAAAGATTTATGATTTTTCCTCCCAGTTTCCCTCCCCGGCAGAAAAGCAGTCTGACCACTGCAGGAACAAAGGCAGCAAGCGATTTGCCCACGCTCTCCCAAACCACCTGATCTAAAATCCAGCTCCTGGACGTAGAGACCCTCCTCCTTGTCTCATCTCCTGCACTCAAAATCCTGCGGAGGACTCTCCAAAGTAGAAAAACTCGGGAGTTTTTTTCTGATTTATGAGTATTTCACAACTTTGTTTCCGAACGCAAACCAAAAAAAAAAAGAAAAAAGAGCAGAGGCCAGGACAGTGGAGTTTCTGGCAGAGATACCCAGCCAGTGCAAGCTTATTCTGCCGATAGTGACATCACCCGAGAGGTATTCGGGGAGAGCGGTCCTGCCAGGCGCAGGCGTAGGGAGCCGGCGGAAGGTCGAGGCTCGCGGCAGGGCATGTGCCCCTCCGGTGGGGCGCAGGACCCTGTGCGCCCAGGCTGTGCCTTGTCTCAGTGCCGGCCACTCCCGTTTCCTTACGCGGGGTTCGCTCGCCCCCTCTTTTTGTGAGGAAGCTGGTGTGAAGGCAGCAACCTCCCTGTGAACTCGGGAGTTACAGCTCCCCTGACTGTTTGGGGAGCTGAGCCAGAAGGGTACGACTTTTCTGTGGTCTGTAATGCAAATGTCCTGAGAATTTTAATTGTCTTATAAAATATTTTGCAGGAAATGACAGTTAAACAAAGGTGTTGATACCATGGCTTGTCCCATGTTACATGAAACATAAGAGTGTGCAGTTTCCTCTGCGTATTGTATTTATTTTCATCAGAAAAGGCACTATTTTTCTTTACAAAAAAAAAGTCCAGCCTCAGAATACTTCTTAAAAGAGTGCAATCTTTTAAACTGTATTAATAAATCTATATTATTAAATTTTTACAGCAACAACAATAATACAAAAGATTTTCAGTAAATACTGGACATAAATGAAAATCTTGTTTTTTGATGAAGCAACTGGCTAAATTGTTGGTAAATTATTTTTAATAACAAACCTTAACTTTCTTACTTCCTAATCTGGAAGTTCAGCACTTTTCACTGAAGGAACACAGAATAAAGACCTCGCAAATGAAATAGACTTGAATTTATATGCTCACTTAAACAATATTCATTATGTAGTTTATATGTAATCAATGAAGTGATATTTAAATGTGAAAAAAAGATGGGCTCAGTGTCTATGTACTGTGTAGTATAAATAAATCTGCATAAACTAGGGGCTTCACCGCACAGCAAACCCCTTTAGCTAGGTGCTCTAGCAGGGGACAGCAAAGCTGTCCCTACCCAGATACTCTCACAAAGAACAGCTTCTGCACAGGAAGGAGCAAAGGAAGGGAGCAGCTACAATGCTGAGGGGATAAGCAAGGCAGTGGGGTACTTCTATGGGCTGTTACATCAGTTTGCCTTGATGGGTTTGGGATTTTTTTGTGGGAGGAAATCCTCTATTTTGTTGGTACACTCCCTGGAGAAGGGGTAGGCTTTTACTGTACTCTGATAGAGTGATACCATTTTTTCGCTGGGCAGGGCATGTGTCTCTGTACTGAAGCATAATATACACCAGCTTGCATTCCCATGCTTGCTGCTCCTAGTAATGCTAAAAACAATCTGATGAGTAGACAATAAATAAGGCTTAATATGAATTGGGAGCAGCTCCTGGTACAGCATGGCAATGTGTGGTTCTTCCTCTTGCACTGTGTGAAGGCCAAAAATTAAAGGCAAATCTTACTTTCACAGTTTGAAATACTAGGGTCTTTCTAGGTGGAGTAAGAAGCAGGACGAGAACCACAGCAGCATTTTTCTTAATCAAATTAATAGTTTCTGCAGAAAGTATACTTCTGCAGGACTGCTGGTATACTTATTGACTTCTCTGGCATTACTGTAGCAGATAATGGCAGCAGTGCTGCCATTCAAAGAGACTTGGACAGGCTGGAGAGGTGGGCAGAGAGGAACCTCATGAAATTCAACAAAGGGAAGTGCAGGGTCCTGCACCTGGGGAGGAATAACCCCATGCACCAGTACAGGTTGGGGGTTGACCTGCTGGAAAGCAGCTCTGCTGAGAAGGACCTGGGAGTGCTGGTGGACACCAAGTTAAGTATGAGGCAGCAATGTGCCCTTGTGGCCAAAAAGGCCAATGGTATCCTGGGGTGCATCAGGAAGAGTGTTGCCAGCAGGTCGAGGGAGGTGATTCTCCCCCTCTACTCAGCCCTGGGGAGGCCACATCTAGAGTACTGCGTCCAGTTCTGGGCTCCCCAGTACAAGAGGGATGTGGCACTACTGGAGCAAGTCCAGCGAAGGGCCACAAAGATGATTAGGGGACTGGAGCATCTCTCTTAGGAGGAAAGGCTGAGAGAGCTGGGCCTGTTTAGCTTGGAGAAGAGAAGGCTGAGAGGAGATCTTATCAATGTGTACAAGTATCTGAAGGGAGGGTGTCGAGAGGATGGGGCCAGACTCTTTTCAGTGGTGACGAGCGACAGGACGCGAGGCAATGGGCACAAACTGAAACACAGACACTTCCATCTTAACATGAGGAAAAACTTTTTCACTGTGAGGGTGACAGAGCACTGGAACAGGTTGCCCCGAGAGGTGGTGGAGTCTCCTTCTCTGGAGATATTCAAAATGCGCCTGGATGCAATCCTGTGCAATGTGCTCTAGGTGACCCTGCTTGAGCAGGGGGGTTGGACTAGATGATCTCCAGAGGTCCCTTCCAACCTCAGTGATTCTGTGATTCTGTGATAATTTAATCCAGAGCATCTAACATTCTTTAAATCTGAAAATTCCTTCCACTAAGAAAGAATACACAAGTAATGGCACAAAGGAACTTTCTATACTGCTACTTCTCTTAGCAACTGGAAAGGCTCTTTTTTTAATGCTTTTCTGAATCATGTTTCCTGTCGAAAAAACTATTGAATTAGATAATGTTACCGAAAGGACTACTCCTGCCATTATCATATACAACACTTTTTCACCGAGGAACAGAAAAGGAACAAAGAGAAGACTTTTTTTCCCCTGATCTTAAATGCAGCTTTTAAAATGTAATCATTTACAGGGGGAAAACATTTCTCTGCAAAGATGAAAGGCATTGCTGAAGGAGAAAGGAGCAAACTGTTCCCGTCAGTCCGCCAAAGGGATATATGAAACTGACACTCTTGCAAAGTGCCGAGAGGAGCTGGGAATCCACCCGGAGCTCTTCCCAGGGACAAAACCCCACATTTCATGAAGCAAAACCAGTCAGTGGTGTGTCTTGCAAAACGCCTTGTGGACTGCTTGGTTGCACTTCTCCATTTAGAAGGTTACAGTGGAAACAGATATAGTAGTATCACGGAGATTTTAATGGTAAAAGAGAATTTGTGTAAAAGCAATCTACCTGTAAAATGGAGCAAGAACAGAAATGCCTATTTTCCTACTCTTTCTCCTGTTCTTCAAATAGGCAAAATTATGCCTCATTCCTTCAAGTGAAGACTCCTTCTCTGTTTCACTTGAGTAGAATAGCAAGTCTAGGAATATTGCCTATTATTTGTCATTGCTTCTTAAGGAGCTCATTCCCCACTGGGGAAAAAAAATGTGATTTTCTCCTTTTCTCCCAGAGGAATGTGAAAAAAATATTAAAGACATGTTCACATAGTATCCTCAGCTCAGTTAACTGAGATTGTGAGTGCTGGGCAAGCCATGAGCCTGACTGCAAAAATCAAATTAGGGACCCACAAGAAAATCGAAATTTATGTGTAACTAATCCATTCCTATGTACCTTTTAAAAGTGCAGCTATTTCATATAGTCAAATAGCACAACGTCTTTGATCAAAAGAATTACCATTTTTTGCTTACATTCATAACATCCTATTCGGTATTTTGGGATGCCAACGAAAATAGAACTACTAATTCTTGGCACAAAAGCCAGGGTCCATTTTTCTGACTCCTTTTTGAACTAAATCAAACATACATAGCTACCCTAAAGTGTCCTTTGGAGAACAGCAGGGCACATCATTATCTACAGTTTTATGCAGTCTTCCACCAGATATGACCAAAACTTTATATTTCATAAAGCAAAGATATAAAAATCAAATTTCAGTACATACTAACCCATATCTAAGAAAGGACATTTTTGCTTTCAGACTCTTGAAATCAACCCGCACTGAAAAAGGGCCATTACCTTTTTTGCGCCTTGTTCTTCTTCAACACCATCCCCTATAACAACATACACTACTTTTCTTCCAAATCTTTGAATTATTCGCTCAAAACAACTTTCCTTTCCTGAAAGAAAAAATCAGACTATTCAGGATAGGTGGTGATGAATACAATTAAATCATTTTTTTATTATTTTAGCCTGGACCTCCCCAACACTTCCAATATATAAATAGCACTACTGAGAGAGACGAGAGGGGATCCTCTCCTGCAGGACAAAGAGGAAGGAGCACCACTAGTGTGATGACGTATTGAGGCCCACTGCAGCTTTACTGCTGCTAGAGCACCTGACAGGCAACCTTAAAATCTGCTCGGTAAGGTCCTTTAATACACACGACATGGCAGACACAGCATACTAGAGAGCCACAGTATCACCTTTCTTGTCTCTCTTACCAATCTGAGACAGGTTTCAGAGGGAATTTCCCTACCGGGAGAATTCTCTACTGGCTATTTACAGCCAGGATGCTGAACAGAGCAAATTGATTGAATCTGAGTAGAAATTCTAGCTTTTTCTCTACAACCTGTGACAAGATTAATCACAGCTCCTGAAACAGTAGTATCCTGACTTAGAAGGTCACCAAAAAGATTTAGATTTAAATGCCTGTAATCCAATACATGGACAAGGTCCTTGATCCTGCACTGGGATCCATTAACGTGGCTCATTACTTGCATAGACCTCGCAAAATGAATCCCAATACTCTAAATCTACACATAGTTTCAGGTGCTGATACCAGGAATCCAGAAAGAATATAACTGCTTACAGTAAAATTTTCTTAAATGTTCCCATTCTGAAAGATTTCTTCAGTCTGCCCATACTATATGCTTACCTATGTGTCTACTGTATGTCTAAAGCATCCAAAAGGAAAAATAGTGTTTCAGACACAAGTTATTTCTACTACAGGACAATACCAGCTCAAGAACAAATAGGTTGGAAATTAAAAAAAGGCTTCTGTCCAACAGAGGAACAAAACTATTAAAGAACACCCTTTAATAGTAGTACGAGACGCAAGAAACATCCAACACTAACTAGGTTAAGACAGAGCTTGAAAATTATAAATCTTTTCATGTTACAAAAATCTCATGATTGCCTGTGGCAGTCAGTGACTGAACTCAGTATTCCAAATACAACCTTCTTACCTGTGCACTTAAAGTCACAAACAAACATTTATTTAAAAGTGTTTTAGTTAAAATGTGTATCTAAAGTATTATAATTCAAAGTTTTAATTTAAAGGTCCTACAAACAGCACAGTAATTTTTCTATCTAGGAAATAGTTTTAAATCTTTTATGGCAATGCTTTCAAATTTCTACATAAAATTCTCAACCAAGTTTTTTAAAAGCAAAAACAAACAAACAAAAATAACCCACCAGTTTTTCTTGGCCATTTGAGCTTCCTGTATTATAGATATTTAAGAACACATGAAAAATGTTTTCATGTAGCCCACAATTTTGAGGGAATCTGAGACAGAACAGATATGTCATAATCACGGTAAAAACTAAAAGCACCCTTGCCATATGGTACTATGTACTTCTACATGCTCAAAATAACATCTTTAATAACATACTGAACCAGAAAACAGAAATAAACATTTGTCTGGCTGAAGCTTTTTATATTCAACATGCATCAACTTAAGTAATTACCTTCTGCAGCAAAACATTCTTGCTTCTGGTAAATTATTCATCAAAATTTGCTTCATAGCATATGAAAATGAATGCAGTCAGGGCTTACCATTATAGAATTTCCTCAGTTAATCTAGGATTACTTGAATGTTCTGAGTTTACAGCCAACTAAAAATCATCTGAACTGCTATATAGTCTCACAGTTCTGAGAAATGATGTCAAAAAGCTATTGTATTGCCTCCTACCAGAGGCTGCTTCAGTGTTTATAGAGCTGTATGAAGTCTTCTGTGCTGGATCATGACATACATTTGTAGAGCAGATTTAGGATGCCTCAGCATGAAAAGTGTTTCATGAGATCAGTTATTATTACTCCCTAAGTGCTACAGTGAATGTATGTTAAGGAATAAATAAAGACTACCATAACTTTTTATTTAGAATTACAACTTCAAATATATCACATTATACAAATAGCTCACCTATTTTAGTTGCACTGTAAATATTCTCTATGGGAAATACAACCCCTAATCCATACAACAGGACTTTTGCCAGAGCTGGAATAAGCTGAGTAGTTGTTACGAGAATGTTCACACAATTTGTCCTGTGGAACAGAAAACACAAACATCCTTTTTTAACAAAACAAAATGAGGAACACCTTAGCCCTCCCATCAGAAACCCTCACCATTACTATTGCCACACTTTCTTTGCAAAGAAGTTAGTGTTCCTCACTTGAGAGGAGAGCAAGGCACACAGTGGCAAGGTCAGACCAGAACAGGGAATAAGGAGAAAGTCGTCCAGTTTCGATGTTTTGGCCACCAGACCTGGCAGCCTCTTCTAAAATATCAGCAGACATCCGAAAGTTTCATATCTAGTCCTTACTCTTGGTACTCACCTCGAATGAATAAGTGTGAGTGCTTTCAGTGCAAGTGTCAACCAGGAATCTGTCAAAGCTTCAATTTCTGCTCTTAGCTGTAACCAGGCCTCTCTCTTGGCAGGACCGAGAAGACCTGTGGAATAGATAAGGGCATGTCTGCACTGAAATTAAGTAATGTTCTGTCATTTTCCTCTGCTTTCATTAGTTCAGAGGGAATTTTCCACACAGTGTAAGCTAAACAGCTCACAAAAGAAATATTACTATATTACAAAAGGAATAGAAAACAAGAGAAAAGTTATTCCTTTTTAATACTTCTCATTTGTCTTTGTTATATACTTCACAGTCACTTGCCTCCAACATTATTTTTGTAGGTGTTATATATTTCTTTTACTCGTCTGTAGCGGAAAGCCAATTTTCTCATCCAGTCCACTCCTCCACGCACACCCGTTGCTAGGCACAAATTAGCACTGGTGGCTGCTGCAGGAAAGCCGTCCGTTCCAAAGTTATAGGTGCTATTTGGATATAAGAAACCCCCCAAATTAACAAAACATAACAGGCAAAGTTCAACCATGAGCTATTCACAGCAAAGTTGCAAAGGCAGAGATAAAAAGACAATGGGCTACTGTAAAGCTTTACAACAGTTTACCACTTTCCCAGGAAAAAACTTGAAAAGCAACATTTTATCTTGTTCAGTTCTGCTGTACCTTAAATCTTGACCATTGTCGTCTGAAGACACATCATCAATGTGAACCTGGTCGCATTCCTGAGGTGACAGAAAGACGTTATGATTTTCTTTATCTTGCAAACCTTAAAAAACAAGCTATAAAAAAATGAACGATCTACTCATCATGATTATTTTTAATTGTGCAAATCAGTAGATGGCAGTCTTGTTAAAACAACTATTTTACCTATTCCTTGTGCTCATTTCTTAGACTAAAAGCACACTATCATTAACTACTACTGTAGCTTTCCAAAAACACATTTTTGTGTTTAGAAAGGAAAGTGGTTAAAAACAATTAGCATATGTGTTCCATAAACGTTCTTGTAGCCTTTCAGGTACCTTAAAACATCATGCTGCTCAAAGCTGATTCAGTCAGTGCATATGTGTAACTGAAACCAGACATTTTGGTAAATGTAACATATTAGAAAAATTAAACCTGATGCTAACCGCCAATGAAATTATGACCTCTGATTGCTGTTGAGCCACACACCAACACAGCCTGAGGCCAGTTTTTCAGAGGAGTGCAGACAAAAAATCTGTTCCTAGTTTGCCATTCATTTGAGAGTTGTGAGTTTCCTTCTCTCTCTTTGGATTAGTGCATGAAAGCAGCATGAAAAGATGAAGAAAATCTGAACAGAAATAGCCAAATCAAATTGTCTTTCTTCAATGACTTGTACACAAACTAACATGGCACACTTATAATTAGCTTTATCTATCACTAAATTAAAAATCATAATGCATACTGTTTGCCCATTAAAAACCATTAGAATATCACTACTAACAATTTGACATTTGGCAGGAAAACAAATAAACCTGTGGCACTGTAGATCAATCTCAATCCAATCCTTGAAACAACAATGGATTGCAATTATTTTAATAATTTCCTCTTCTCTCTTCTAATGTGAAATCTTATAACAAGGTATATTTTAAAAATGAAAATATTGGAATCCTGTATTTTTATGTTACTGCTTTCCCCTGAACAAATTTTTTTCTCTCCATGGATTTGTGAGGAAGGGAGGGAAGACAGAAGTGGAAAGAAACTCAAACCAGCTGTTCCCTAACAGAATTAAAATCATGACCCTCAACCCTTTTTCTAAAACATCTATTTTCCAGGCAACCATCTCCCAGCAAGCAGCAAGCTCCAAGGAGGAAAAGACTTTGACCCTGTAACCTTCTCCTCTTCTCCTGAGGTCAACAACCTCAGATAAGAAAAAAGCAGAAGTCTATTTGGCCTCACATGATGGTTGTGGATTCTAGATTTTTAAAAACATTGGTCTGTGAAAAATACCTCAGGAACTTTTCAAACTTTCTTGTAAGAACAAGAGGTGGTCTTTTGGTCATGTCCTTATTCTTACTGTAATACGTACTGTAATACATATTTTATATAGCAGTAGTTTGTATTAGAGAGAGAGAGAAAAAGGAAAGACAGACAACCAGAATAGGAAAGACCAACAATCAGGATATGAAAGACACTACTATATTTGCTCATATTCAACCATCATCGAGTGAATTTCCTTCTCAGGCAGAGAAAATGAATTAGATGCACAGACAGAGCTGAAACTATGAGTGTGAATGTATTATGGGCTTGAAAATCAACTTGGCTAAGAACGGCAGGAAGTTTCTTCAGCAAGTTATCAAATTCATAGCAATTAAGTTTTTTGTTTAAAACCAAAAGGAAATTCCCAACCTATATGCAGGCGAAGTTAATCATTCAAATATGAACTGAGAACAAGTTAATGAAGTCACATCCTCCTGAGCCTGCAAGTTTCCGATTTCAGTGTCTCTCTTACTGCTCAGTGATTTCTCTAAGTCTCCAAGGATAGAAAACTTAATCTTGAGTTGTCACCGTAGCAATGAAAATTATCAAGTCAATAGCTTCCCCTCCCAGCTTGGAAATGATGAATGATGACGGGAACAAGTTGTTAAAGAAGATGATTCAAAACTAAAATTAGGGAAAGAGACACTTTTTGTAGTAACCACAAAAATAAAGGAAGGAGTAGAAGACCATCTTCTCACAGGAGATCCTGAAAAAAGGAAGAACCCTAAAAATGTCCTAATTCAACTCTCATGGGCAAAAGGTGGAAACAGGGAGGAGGAGACTGCTGTGTCTTTGATCCCACAATTAGAGAGGGCCAGAGGACTTGGAACTTTAATTTAAACATGCAAGGTCTTGGGACCATCGCGAACCTTGGGACATCACAAGCCTTTTCCCTTTTTGTTTAACCACACTCATTTTCCATCTGCTTGTTAGGTAGAAAGTGAGAACTGAAAGGATACATTTGAAATAGCAATTATGGTATTGAAAGAGAGAGGGATTTTGGAGAGAAAAACCCAGAAGAGAGATCAAAGACTAAAAATTGGTTGGGTAATGGTAGAGAAACTGTGTCAAGAAAGAAAGTGAAGTGAAGAAAAGGTCATGAACATCACAAATTTCAGGTGAAGTACTGAATACAGTGGAAAAGGATACTGTCATCTTTTGGCAGGAATAAAAGAAGAAAAAAGAGTCAAGTCAGGAAGGGAAAGAAGAAAAATAAAAGCACAAGAGATACACATTATAATTTGGAAAGGATTAAAGACAAATGTGATTGACACCACATTACAACTAAAGGAAGGTCACAAACAGTGCACAACTGTTTTGTCTTCTTGAGTGGCAGGACATGGCTTTGAGGCTAAATGTGAGAATCGAGTGCCAGGTATTTTTCACACTGTCTAGCTGACTTGAACTTTGGCTTGGAGAGTGATAGGTGCGTTTTTCAATCTCTGAACATGGGAAGCAAATACATTCATTTAGCAATTGCTCTTCTAGCAGTGAAGTTATTTAGCAATAACTCTTTTCAAAGAAGTCAATTACCTGCCCACTGTTAAATGATTGATACCAACTTTCTATTTGAATACCTTGTGTTTATTTTCACCTGCTTGCTTTGCATAGAGCATTTTGTTCATAGGTAAAGGCAACTATCTGAGGCTCTGTTCAGTGCCTTGATTAGTTATAAGCAAGCACCAACAAATTTAAACTTTTAAAAATACTAGTTTACTCAATGTGCATCATAATCAGGGATATGCTAAAATGAAGCTTGACACTGAATGATAAACAAAATATGCACTCCCAATCAGTATATTTTTTGCAAAGGTATATTTTAATAAAAATACAAAGACTCAGAAAATCCTCCAGTACTTCCCCAAAAGCTTCTGTGACTGGGAGCTAAGTTAGAGCTAAACAACTATTCAGGAAAAAAATTGGTTTGTCTGCAGGTTTACCTTTTTAATCCTTTACTTTACTATTTGGTACTTGCTTATAAGATTTTCATAGAAAATACAGTATTAGTATTCTCCCCCTAATTTCTTTGGCAAAGTGATATCTGAAATTAATCTTGAAAATCCCTTTAGAAACACTATAAATACATGCTATTTATGCAGATGTATTTTATTATCATAGAATCAGTTTAGCAGTCAGCTGTAAGGCAGCACATTAAAATTGTTTGATTCTCTTTTAAAATAGGTTGAATTGGCAAGTGAGGAGCAAAACAGCCTGTGGCTTATGTATAAAGATTATGCAGCAAGCTGTGTTTTGCTCCTAAAGGTGTTGACCTTGCAACTTCAGTGTATCTAGTTTGAAATCTTCATGAGGAACAAGTGATGACATGTTTGCACTAAAGGTTTGAAATTCAATCAGACAGGCTGAGATGCAACTCTGCACTGTGAGTGTAATCATGGGAAAGTGAAATGCCCTTGGTACAGTTTAGGGATCATACTTTCAGAAGTGCAAGGAATGTTAGGAGTCTAAACCTTATTCTAATAAATGTCCATCTAAATTACACTGATTTTAATGAAACCATCTCTGATGGGCTTAACTCACATTTGAAAATGGGATTTGGGCTCCTAAAACATGCAGAAATTTCAAAAGATGTTATTCACAGTGTCATATGCACTTTCCATAGATGAGGGGCAAATATAAGATAGGACAGGTGTTCACAGTGGGTAATTTAGTTAGCCTGGGGAAGCGAGGCTGCTCTGACACCCCCGTCAATGGAGACAGACTTGTCTGCAGGCTGACTCAGACAGCCCGAGCCAGACTCTCGCTCCCAAGGCTCCTGCCCAGAGGAGCTTATTTCCCTACAGTTACAACAGCAGAAATCAGAGGAACCAGCAGCTTTGGGTTAAAATTTAGCATGAGTAAATAACTTCCTAGACAGTCAAGAAGGCTACTACCATACGTTTACTTGGCATTGCAACTGTGCGCCACGAGAAGGAGAGAAAATGTCCCTCGAGGGGAGGGCATGCTGCTGCCCTGCTCTCCCCCAGGCCTCGGATGCGTGTTCCCCTGCCTCCCTCACAACGGAGGCCAGCAACTGCGGGGCAAGCCGCTCAGAAACCAGGATGGACTCTCTTTCTTGCCTGCTCCTCTGTCAGATTCGCACGCTACACCAAGTGCCATTGTGGGAAAAGGCAGGTGCACAGCTGGGCGGTGGGAATGGGACTGCCCTGCGCGGCAGCAGGCTGTGGTTACACGGCACCCTTGGAGAGCCACATTAAATAAGTACAAGCTGCGAGCCGGGGAGCTTTGTTCAAAAGGCTGCATGGAAAAACTAAATTTTAAGAAGGAATTTGGGGCAGAGAGAAAATTCATTTTCTGCAAAGGAGAGAGCAGGACTTTTCAGCACAGGAACGGCAACATGAAAGAATGAAAGCCACGAGAAGGAAGATATAAAAGGTTTTAGGAGGGAGGCCTGAACAAAAGCTATTGTCATGTGAGAGAAGGGTGCAATTTCCTATATATCTTTAAAATAAAAATGTGGATGAGGAGAAGACACTAGAGAAGGGATCTGAAAACATCAGTAGCATGCTCAAAGCAGTTGAAAAGAGATATGATGTTAGCAGTGGTCTGGGGGCTATCTGTGGACTTATCGATTAGTCTCAGGAAAATGAGAGTGTTGGCACGCCTAACTTAGCAAATCTACCTATAGTAGTTTAAGAAGTTATTGTCCATGCTGTCCTTCTGCTGGGACTTTCTGTGCTCTCAGCAAAGCTGGTTGCATGGGACCACATGCTTGTGTCCTTCAGCCGCTTCAATGCCACAGCTGACAGCTTCGCTTGAAAAACGTCTGCAGCAGTTAAAATTAAACCAACAGACTTTGCGCTTAATGACGGAGATTTGCTTTTCTATTCCCTTCCATCAGCTCTTCTTTGGGGTTTGAACCAACAGGAGATACATGCCTATAGGAGCTTCTTAAACCACTGCAATCATTTGCTAAGTGAAAATACGTCTCCAGTGAAATGCAGTGAGCCAAAGAAAAACAACAATCCAAAAATGAATGAATAGATGAATCTGGCGTAAGACTTGTACATGGAAAGCTTGTGTCTTCTCCATCCTCCATTCCCAAAGAATTTGCTAACTCCTTCCTGCTAACTTTTCCTCCTTCTCTTTTCTGTTTTGCATGATGGGCCAAAAAGTCCCAGAGATGCTCCACAGTCATCATTCACAGCTCTTAAAATGCCTGAACTTATGTAGGCTTCTGGACTTATTCCTTTAAACTAACTTCGGATCTTTATAAATATTCATATGCAAAGCATTAAGTTATGGCAGAAACGTTCTGCAAATATTTATATTACTTTGCTCCTTTGCTACCACTTGTCAAGTTGTGCGCTTCTGCCATAATTACGTAAAATATGCCTTACTACTCAATTTACTGTAGGAAAATTAATAATAATAAAAAAAGAGATTAAGGCTGTTACAACAGTTCCTCTTATCTGTGCCAATAACACATGCCAAGTGCAGTGATGTAACGGCTAGTATGCCGATCCTCTACATTTCTGTGTTACAAAACTAACAAAAATAAACCTAGTAATTCTGCTGTCTTTGAATAAACACTGAGTATAATATAACTCTGGACAAGTTTGCACATTATGAAAAAGAATAATGTGAATAACATTATGAACATGACCTCAGAAGATGCCGAAGTATTACAGTCCCAAATCTGCTGATTATAGCTAAAATACATTTCCACATTTGCTTAATCTTCTTAATTTACCGTGAGAAAACTAACACCATGCTGTCAACTAATTGTTTCAATACCTTAGTCTACAAAGTAAAATGAGAGGAAAAAAAAAAAACCCTTCAGAACAAGCTATTTTCATTTTGCCTTTACATCAGTGTGTCCATTGAGACAACCTGGAAGTTAGCCAACTCACAGGAAATGATTGCTGGGATTCTCTGTTCCTCTCATATCTGTCATTATGCAATTATATCCACTGCTTCATTTTCCCTACTGAACAGTAGAGAAATTTGGTCATGTACATGTGAGAACAGATCTGGCATAACAAGTTAAAGCTGCAATCCTTTATAAATGTGATGCATCTGAAAAACCTTTAATTAAAAAAAATCCTTGAGTGTACACTACTGTGTTTGTTGTGCAGCTTTTTTAGGACAGGAGTATTTCTGCTTATATCTGTTCCAGAAGTCAGAAATATACCCCTTCAGATGAATATTTACTCCACAAATACTCATCACTTCTATAAACCATCACAACGTGTTTCTTTGCTGAACATACGTTCACAGACTCTCATGGGAAGCTAGTTTGTGAATGTCCATTTTTTGTTTTGAATCTATTGTTTTCTTTATCTTTTTACTTATGATTATCTTTCTGCAAAATAAAAAGCAGATTACTCCAACTGATCTCTATTCTCAGTTTAGAAAAATAACATGAAAGGATCCTAACATTTTTTAATTCTAGGCATTAAACTTCACAAGTAAATCTCCATTTTTTACTTGGCTAGAAAGATAGCAAAATCTCTAGTATGTGCACACAGGTCAGAAAATGTATATTAAATAGAACAACATGTCTATATCCCATATACATGCACAGCCCATGCCAAAAGCTCCTCTACTGTACTTGCTAAATATACAAAAAAACCTGCATTACATTTCAACCAGAGGCAATAAAGGCTTAAGTGCTGAGCTTCCTAACCCATCATCATGGAATGCCTGTTAACATACGACATAAATCCATGTGAAAAAGCAGAGACTACGGTTCGCAGGTTCTCAGCACTGGCAGTCAATTGGCAGGACCTGTCATCTCTGTCTAGCCTGCACTTTGTGACCCTAACATTTTCTCTTCTTTCCCACCACAATTATTCTGTGCTGAAGAAAAAGGTGCAGATTACCTGTGGGTCAGGCACAGGATATGAAGAACAAAGAGAGTTCTTGAAATCCACTTCATTCTGTCTGACAATTTGTGGATGAACAGTCAAGGAATTAAATCAGGCTGTGAAGGTTTTCAAAACACTCCCATTTTAAACTTTGAATGTAAAGAGAAGCTTATTTTGTAAAAAAAAAAAAAACAACCCCCCCACCCTTTATATAGCACACCAAATAAAGAAATAAGAAAAAGATGGAAAACTAACATTCTAAACACTGAGGACTGAGAACTGAAATAACTTAACAAACCCGTTTTTCACAGCCAATGACTTAGGAGTGTTTTACTGCACCGAACATGCAACCCTTTTAGAACACACAATGGATCCCATTCTTTTCTAATAGAGAAAGTGATTAAAATCCTATTTTGCTTGCTCACATGAACAAGTGCATTTGGATTAAATATGCTACTCCCAAAGTAAACAGTATTTGTTCCAAAATAAATACAGATCTAATTTTGGAATTTGTGTTCATTGCAGTAGCTACACTAAAATCAGGGTTTATATTTTCATTTCAGCTGCACCTTGTCCAGCTACACTGGAAGAATCCAATTTAAACTAAAATTTTATCTATAGAGCAACTATAATGCATGAGACTGAACAGATAATTTTTTGCCAGTTTCATTCCCATAGCAGAAGAAAATTCTATTTTTCTAGTTTTCTTTATCTCTTTAGTATAAGGAAGCAGATACTTTCAGAACTGATACTGTCTCGATTCATTTCTCACATTACTTAAATACACTCAATACATTGAAATCTTTCTATTTTTTACTGAAAAGGAAGATCAAAATGTAAAATTATATCTCTAGCATTAGACTGTAGCTTTCTTATTCAGGTTCCAAATCAGAGATACTCCTTATCATCCTGAATATGTTCACTACATTGGAGTTGCTCAGATAATATAAAATATAAAACTATTTTATTTCTGTAATGTATGGTTTTACTCAGGAAAGTGATTTAGAGTATCAGTCTATCAATCAATCAACTTGTTAGTCTATTTTTATGTATTTTGGGGGACTGGAAAAGGGAAGGAGAGGGTGTCAGAAAAATAATTTTACCAATATATAGAAATGACAAAAAGCAACTCAAGCTTATCTAGTTAAAGAGTCTGTTATCCCTGGAAAGGACAGTATGAAGTTTAAATGTCAAATTCACTTTATTTTAAAAGTTCAGCACTTCAGATTGTAAATACCTTCTTTACGACAAGATTCATGTTATCTGTGGATATATACTTTTATAAAAAGAAAAAAAAATCTGTGACTAATGAAAGCCAGTGAAAATAAAATATGAATGTGTTTAAAGAAGTAACAAAAGCCATGAACCTGGTCAGTATGTCATGAATTATTCCCAAGTGTACTAACTTGAAAGTATACTTTTAGGAACATACACATTTTATTGAAACTATATGCTAAGGTTTGTTTAGATATATTTAAATTATAAACAATTTTAAAATTAAACCTATGAAATTACTGAACTTTCCATAGAAGCTTGAAAACGATGTCTCATATCTCAGGAAATGAGAGTATTCTTGTGGTTCAAGCGGAAACTTTTCACAAGAAGATGTAAACTCTCTTTCAGTTCTGTGTGACTGAACGACTTAGACTTGCTGTCCCTTGGTGCTGTTTGCTCATCTCCAAAACGCACTTTTTAAAAAGCAAGCTATACTGCTTTGGGCTAGTGAGTCTCCCATCCTTGTAATTATCTGCTAATGGGACAAAGACTGGGATTAAAATTCTCTCTGCTAACCTTTTCAGTACAGACTTTAAAACTTTTGCTTTAACAGGCAGCTTGAAGAGCTTTGCATAACACTTTGTATGCTTCTCCTTCCCTTTTTTTCTCTCCCCGGATGACGTGGGGCAGATGTGGACCCCTGTCACGCTACTCAGTGCCAGAAGTGGGGTGTCAGCTGAGATAACACTACTGTTGCTGAAGCAGAAGGTGGCTGTGTGTTTTTTGAGAGCTCTGCGAATGCCACGGCTGGGCAGGACCAGTAACTGAACATTTTGTGCCATGTTACAGCTGAGCCGTTTAAAAAAAGGGAGAAGCAACAGGCAGGTAAATAAAGTGGATGCTACCAGCCTGGCAGGCTCCTGAATATTTCAGCTGAGCGGGGTCTATGCATAAGGACCACTCCAACTGATTTTCTTGAGAAAGGAAATCAAAAGGTTTATCTCCAGTGACACCTAATATGAAGGTGCGCATCACTGGGAAACAAGAGAAAGGAAACAAGTTATGTGGTTAACATGTTGCACAAGCCCTATAGGAACAATTTTCTCAGGAGAGCTAACAGACTTATCTGTTATTATTCGTAACTCCAGGACTTGCGAACTGCAGCCACACACTGCACAACGGCCAGGCATCGTGCGCTTGGGCTGGGTCAAAGCTTTTAGCTTTCAGCTCACATACGTCAGCAAAGCCACAGTTTCTGCCTGTGAATACAGATTTTGTTTTGCTTTTCTGTTTGCTTACCTACAGCTACAGGGGCAGTGTAATTTAGTTCCATGTTTGTGAAGTGCTCATTTTTATGGTTATATTTATCCACTGAGCTTTTTGCAAGTCGCCCATGGTTGTAGTGTCAAGCAGATGAGGAACTATTTCCTGTCATTCCCTCATACACATATCAGGGAAAATTCCTCACCAAGATTTCTATTCCCTTTCCTTTTGTTCCTTCCTTCCTAGGGGGAAATTGAGCTGTTCTTGGATTGTTACTGTGGAAAACCAAATGTTAACAACACTGCTGCACTGCCTGCTGGAAGGGAGTCCACAACCACTGACTGGTTCATTAGAAAGTAAAATCTGCTATTCTTCATAGGACTTAAAGAATCTTAAAATTTAGGATTACATCTAAAATTGAATATAGTGATGTAAAAAAAAAAAGCATCACTGAAGCTTTCAGAATAATCAGATTCTGTTTTCCCAGAACTTTCTGTAAGGTTGAAAGTAAAATAACAGAAGTTTCATGGTGGGATCCTCATATAGAGAACCAGTAAGTCAGGTCTGCAAGTTCCAGTTACAGACATTGCAAACAGTAGGATGAGGTACACTCCTTTTCAGCTAGAAGGATAAAAGGCATTTTTGGATAGGTATTCCTCTGCAGGACTCTGAATGATGCAGACTGTATTCTGGATTAGTTCAGTGGACATCCTTGCACTATTTGGGGATGAGGGGAAGATAACTCAGCTAGTTCTATGTGAAGTTTCCCTCTCCCTACAGCCATCCCTTGCATCTCACCAGGAATAAAGCTTATTGCACTGGCTTTCCAGTAAAAACCTTTTTTTTTTTTTTTGGAGTTTGATGGCCTAGAAATCTATTTTCAGTATGTTCCACAGTCCTTCCTGCCTGTTTTTTGTAACAGTTGACTACAGTTATTTCATATTCAACATCCAGGTACACTTGGGAAGTGAAGGATCAAAGGTCTGCCAAGACTTTCTAGGATCCATCTTACAACCACAGACAAATCAGATTAACTTTACCAAAACCAGATAGGTCCTTCATGAAAACAGTTATTTCTCACTGTTGCAGAACCAGACCTAATGTTCATTGCTAAATGAAGGTCATCTGGCAAAACCGGTCATTTTATAACAAGCTGGACTGTTAAATTCTCAACTTTTACATTACCAGCAATAACTATTCACATGACCAAAATGAATGATCATTAAACAACCATCAAGAGTTAATTCTGTTTTCAGCTACTTCTGTACTACCATGCTCTCTTGAATATTATTTTCAAAAAAAATATTTCTCTTAGATTGTTTTTTAAATATTTCTGATGAAGATATTTAGAATAGTTAAGAATGAGCATTTTTTCTTCTGGTTTGAGAGAATATTAGATGTAATGGCCTTGTCTTTGGCATCATCTCAGTCAATATTTATTTTTGGGTCAATAAACCCATCTGTTCACCTCAAGAGAAATTAATCTCCACCTATCGCCAACACTGTTCTTCTGTACTCAATAAACATTTTTTTCTGACATCGACACAGCTAGGCTGATTTTCTTCTTTGCTGGTACCTGGATCATTGGTGATCTCAGCACAACAAAGGAAATTCATGCCACAATGCTACAGTGAGGTCTTGTAAAGCTCTGTGACAGGTCTGCAAATGAAATGGTTTAAATAGAACTGGGGTAATTGTGCATGAGAGAAACAAAGAGCGGGAGGCACTCAATGTTGCTATGTTTACCCATTAAACAGCTGCTAAGTATTTCTTAAAAAAATAATCCTAACCAAAACAGTAACAAAAAAAAGACACTTCAGTGACTTTATAAATGAATGAGTGAATGATTAAGAACCATGAAGTATGGTTTTGGGAGAATCATTAAATTCTATGTAACTTTATTACTCCTCATTTTAAATGAAAGCTAAAACCAATTATCATGGAATTGCCACTGACTTAATCAACTGTTAAAAGAGTATTCTGAAAGCTTATGACTAACAGAACCTAAATGCAATAGTTAAGTTAATACCAGCTAAGTAAGTTCATTAATATACTAATGTGTCCTCTGTCAAACTTTCCTTCTAGTAATATTTCAAAATACATCAAGAAGTTTATAAATAAAAAATTCATACTAAGAGTACTTTAATAAAAGATCTAATCAAAGGAGAAGAATTTTATTCTAACTCATACATCTGAATATTTTATGTTATGAGCCAGACTCTTATCTCAAGGACAATGGTATAACTTTGCAGTAATTTTACTGATTTCTGAAGAATTATTTTACACTACTGCAACTCAAAGCCTAAAAGTCTCATTTGCTTTATGGATAAGAGAAATGGGAGCTATTAAACAATGCACATTACCAGAAGTAACTTGTTTTGGAACAGCAGTACTCAGAAGAGCAAAGCTCTGATTTACTGTTGTTCTGATTTCTTCCTTTTCAATGGGTTAACCCATCATTCTGTAAACATAATTTGTCACCAACACCAGCCAGAGCTCTCTGTAACTACTTTTTGCCTTTCTTTTAGATCTGTTATCCCTGCTGAGAGAATCTACTAAAGAAGAATTTTTCATACTGACACCAACTGTAGTCTTGCTGTGAATAACCACATTCCCATAAAAATCATTCCATTTATTGCAAAGTTGTTGGCAGACCATAGGAATAATAGTCAACTCAGGAAACCTTTTATCCTGAAATCACACAGCTTAACCCTTTGTATGACCATACGAAGTTTATATATAAAAGTTATATTACCATATTGCTGATTTAACTTGTTTTAGTAAATGTATTTTTTGTTGTTCGCAAGTTTTTAAAATCCTCTTTTCACAGTATTTCATTTTTAATTAAAAAAAAAGACAGAAGTGGACTCAAACAAGCAATATTCAGGGTTCTTTCTTAGTATATAATGTTATATTTTAAATTATAGATCTTTTCCCCAAACCCAAAATAGTACATCAGCATAGATGCTTGAATCTATTTTGGATAATAAACTAAAAGTTTCCACCAAATGAAACTTTTTCTCCTATGTTCCTCCCTTCCTATAGTAAGAAGCAAGATGTATATATTTACAACATAATGAATAATTTAAAAAAATCTTTGCTGTATGAGTTTTGTGAAAGATGTTAGTCATTATATTTGCTTTATTAAAGACTAGACTAGTGCAGATTAGATTCAGGAAAAAGACTTTTATTTTTTTAGTCAGTCCTCTTGATAGTTTGGGAGTCAGAGGTTGCTTGTATTCAAATTTATGTCTGAATTTATTAAAGTGACGGAATAAAAAAAAGTTGGTGTATGTTTTCATTGTCTTTTTGTTCTGTTTGTCATCCCTTATTTGTAGGCAATTATGGCTTAATTTATGCCAAGCCATGTCCATAATAGGAATTTTGTATTTGTAAATACCTTTTAAATACATATACATATATATACACACATTTTTGTCCAATAAATGAATATTAAAATATTTCACCAGTTATTTTTAAACATTTTAGTCAGAGCAAATACTTAGAAAACCTCCCACTTGAGGTTTGCTGCTACAATTGGCTCTTCTCTGTGTCTACCAATGTTAAGGAATGAGTTGTTATTTCCCCGTGCATCCATCTCTTACACTGGCGATGGGAGTTATACAAATGCACAGAGAAAAATAGGAGATCCTTCACCTGACAAACAATCTTTTAGTGTTCTGAAAGGATCATTTGTTTAGATATATCTGATCTCTTTCTTCTTGCGGCAACAATATTTTAGTTAAGTTTAGTACTCGTGTCAGCAGTCTGTATTCCACTATCACTGAATATTTAATAGTTCTAGCCTCATATCTGCATATTAGTTAAAGTAACATTCAGAAAGTGTGCAGAGAGAGAGTCCCTGCCAGGACTGCCCTGCTCTAACTGGACAAGGATTATGGAAAAAATAAAACAAATACTTCATTACTTCAATACCTCATTGTTTCTTTTGTTGCTGCTTTTCATTTATGTTTTTAAAATCCTCATTAAATACTCATGTTTTAATAGCACACTTTAAGATAGCTTTGGTTCACTACAGAATAACTCAGCTCCATAACTGTATCTAAAGACAAACTTTTAAAATACAGACAATTAACAGAAGTCATATTTTATTTTAAAACATAGAATAAAAAAGTGATACCGCAATGAGCAAAGGGAATAATCCCCCCGCCCCTTCTTTAAAGTTTCATTAGACCATTGAACTGGATGAAATTCAGATAGAGGCCTTATTGTAACCACACTGAAACAGTAGAAATCTCCTGAGACTGTGAAACTCAAACATTTTGGGAACCAACTTCAAGCACTACTTTCATGCTTTTAAAAGAAAATGAATGAAAGACACTTAATTTTTCTCCCTGTAGCAACATTTTAATACAATTTCTGCAAAAAAAAAAAAAAGCACAAACAGATCTGCTTAAAATACATGTATGTGCATATTTTCTTACAATTTAAACTACAATCATAGTAGTCACAACTAGGCACACCAGTGCAAACTCCATGACAGCTCTCAAGATGCCAGAAAACTGCACTGGTAACATTGCAAATTCATGCTAAAACCAAACCTAGGCTGAAGAGGTTGATAGTAACTACCTATCATGTGTACTGCTAAAATGCCTACTCTGTGGTATCCAATCTTTGTACTTAAGTCTTAGGACTGGCTAATGTGATCTCATCCTGAAAAAGGCATAAAAGGACGACACTTAGCTTCGTCAAGCTCTCCTAAAATAAAAGGCACAATATTTTCAGAGACTAATCCACTTAAAACACCAACGTGACTAATGCAAATCTGTGGTTTGCTATCTAAGATGGAACCTAAAGCAACATGAAGAGATTTTTTTAAGGTGACTGTTATGCTCTCTTTTCCAGTTTATATTCTGTGTTTTGCATTGAAAGAGTCCGTTAAGGAAAAAAAAAACTTTGCCTCAAAGTGGTGGAATCAGCACAAAATAACTGCTTTACATGAACAGAAAGGGTGGGCTGGGAAAGATATTTGAGTGTAAGTTAATGTTGATCTTAGCTGGAATAACTTGCGCTCTTCAGCATATGCAGCTGCACCAGGGAGTTGACTGGCTGTATGAGGTTTTACACATCTGTCAGCTAAATCAGAGACCCAAACACAAAATCTGTTGCTCAGGAATGTTATTTGAATTTGTGAAACTTCTTAGATTTTTAGGTTATAAACCAATAATGGATTACTTAGGAAACTTATGAATGTGTTATATAGAATGAGTCATAACTATAGTATTTACATCTATAGTAGATAGGTTCTTGTTCCAGTGGTATTCATAATGTTTAAAGAAAATGTAAAAAACATTTTGTTCGCGCCAGCACCCTGAAATATTAAAAGTCAAAGAGAAGCTTCTCTGTGCAAGAATAAACTGAAAGCAATACATTAATTAATAGTAACATTAGCTGCTTGTACTGTTAATATCAACTAATTACACATTCATTTGACACCATTGTTTTACTACTACAGACTACTGGGCTGAGTTACATAATAAAAAGGGTCTATTCACATCTGAAATGGCACTTCTGGCACTAAGAGGCCTTCAGGATAAATCACGTCATGACCTAGTTTGGGATCTAAAGTGCACTGAACCATCAAGCAGTGGATCGAGTCTGCACGTGACACTCATTAATTATATTGCCATTTTTATGTTACAATTCAGAGCCTGAGATTGCAGCACAGGAGCAATGCAATTAAAGCAACCACATGCGGGGTAGATTTGAGATCCCAGCAACAGACCCTGTCTATGTACTTCTCTGATGTGAGACTTTCAGGTAGTACCTTACCACTGCCCTTCAATACAGTATCTCCTAGACTGGCAGATCTTTAAATCTGATACTTCAGGCTCTACAGAACCTAGCTGTAATGTGAAGGTACCCATATTGCTGCCCATGAAAAACATGCAAATTTTGGTACTTTATTTCCTGGGAAGGGGACAAGAACTTTTTAAGTCTTTCACTTGAAGGAAGACCTCTGAATGTGCAATTTGGGTGACTATGTGGGCAAAACATGTTTTTGTTTTCTGCTAGAAATTATTTCAAAGTACCATCTTGGAGATGGGATTAATACCACTAAAAGATAATTTGCTGTCTATCACAAACCCTTCTTCATTAGTATGGATGCCACTGACAAATGCTCTTTACTATATTGGGTAATTTGACATATCAATGCATTTCATCACTAAGGCTGCCTACCTACTCTTTAGCTCATTTGTAATACAGCAAAATCTCAGAGTCCCAAACAGACGCCTCTGCTTACCAAACAACAGACTACATGGACTTCATACTGATCACTAGGCCACAGACACAGCCACCTGAAATACTGCAATGACTAATGGTGACTAATGCTCTTCTTATCTAAATATTTTTTCAATGGTTTTTAAAAGACTTCAACAGCTATGCATGAATAACTCAAACTTGAACAACTCCAACTGTTAAAATACAATAGAAAACTGGGAAATTTTCTTGGATGACAATTTGCAATGTTTTTTGTTACTTTAGATTTTTTTGTAAGTTGATTAACTGGGAGGAGTGGCTGATACCCCAGAAGGCTGTGCTGCCATTCAGAGACCTGGACAGGCTGGAGAGGTGGGCAGAGAGGAACCTCATGAAGTTCAACAAAGGCAAGTGCAGGGTCCTGCACCTAGGGAGGAATAACCCCAGGCACCAGGACAGGTTGGGGGTTGACCTGCTGGAAAGCAGCTCTGCCGAGAAGGACCTGGGAGTGCTGGTGGACACCAAGTTAAGCATGAGGCAGCAATGTGCCCTTGTGGCCAAGAAGGCCAATGGTATCCTGGGGTGCATTAGGAAGAGTGTTGCCAGCACGTCGAGGGAGGTGATGCTCCCCCTCTACTCAGCCCTGCTGAGGCCACCTCTGGAGTGTTGTGTCCAGTTCTGGGCTCCCCAGTACAACAGAGACATGGAGCTACTGGAGAGAGTCCAGCATAGGGCTACGAAGATGATTAGGGGACTGGAGCATCTCTCTTATGAGGAAAGACTGAAAGAGCTGGGCCTGTTTAGCCTGGAGAAGAGAAAGCTGAGAGGGGATCAGTGTATAGACATATCTAGGTGTCAAGAGGATGGGGCCAGACTCTTTTCAGTGGTGCCCAGTGACAGGATGCGAGGCAATGGGCACAAACTGAAACACAGGCAGTTCCATCTGAACATGAGGAAAAGCTGCTTTACTGTGAGGGTGACAGAGCACTGGAACAGGTTGCCCAGAGAGGTTGTGGAGTCTCCTTCTCTGGAGATACTCAAAACCCGCCTGGACACGATCCCGGTCAACGTGCTCTAGGTGACCCTGCTTGAGTAGGGGGGTTGGACTAGATGATCTCCAGAGGTCCCTTCCAGCCTCAACCATTCTGTGATTCTGTGATTGTATCCACAAATTTTCTGATTGTGTCAACATGGATGGCATTTGTGCCAGTATGCTCCCAAGGAGTAAGATGTTAAAGAGACTGAACTGAAGCACTCTTAGCAAGTCAGCTACAACTGTGCACAGTAAAAACTACTACAGCCACCAGCCTTATCATTTACATAGCTTTCCTTTCCCTTGTCTCCTTTCCCTCTTGAGAACAGTATGACATAATTAACATCCTTCTATCTGTTGATACTACCCTTATCATCATTATCATTCTTTCTGTAGATAACAAGATGAAGGCATAAAGAGGGGAAAAAAAGACTGATCAGGATTTACAAATTAGTGGCAATTACAAAAATGAACCATATGTCTCTTCATTCAACACATGTATATGCAAAATGTGTACACCAGAACCTGTAAATGTTTAACCTGTTCAGAGCTTGGAACATGGCCTCAGATACAAAACAATTTTGAACCAATGTTTCTGTGCAGAGAAATTCAGAAGGCTTTTCTTTCCGGTGATGGTGTTTTAACAATCCTTTTTCTTCCTTGGCCTTTCTGGCTATGTTTGTGCTGCTCTGCCAGTTTCCGTCACTGACTGTGGGCCTCTGAACAACTTGGTTGAAGCCTGTATCTAGGTGACATCAGACCTGTCACGCCTGCCCAAAACTGGATCTATGGCACTTCCAGAAGGGGTGAGATGATGGAAGGGTACTTCCACATGCTAATAGTGGCCATCCTGCTCTCCAGCTTGCTCCAAGCCTGCACTTATGTGCTAGCTTGCATCCAAGCAGTTCACTTGTTAGATTGCTTGACTCCAGGACCAGATGTGCTAAAACACTTTGAGAAAGTCACTCTACAGTGACTGTGGTGCTGTGAGATGCGCAGTAGCTTGCACACAGTAAGAAATCTGGTGAATGTTATTATTCAATAATATGCATTATCATAGGGCCTCTGATCCTAAATCAGAGTGCTACTGTGCTACTGCGCTAAAAGGTACCAACCTGGGTCTCTGGCATATTAATGTATCAAGTCTGAGAGGAAGTAGCTTCCCTTCCTCCTTCAGATTAAAGTAACAGAACATTTATTGCTTCAAAAGCATTCCTACAGGGCACCGTGTGGGATACTGGGGACATATCTGTGTGCATGGTCACTGAAGAACCTGGGAGGACGGTCCCTTAGTGGAGACTGTGGTGTTGCTGAGAGACCTACAAAGGAGAGAATTTGCAGACTGAAGATGAGACGCATATTTGTCCTTGTGATGAAGAAAAGGTGTCCTTGAGGCCCGGAAGTGATTTATATGGTGCTTTCGCTTCAAGTAACAGGGAGCTAGTTTCACACACAGGAGGTTGAAGCCAAAGGGACTAATGTCAGAAGAGTTTTGCTCCGTGATCAGGCTTCGTTGCAGCTGTACTGGGTTTAGTTGTTTTCCTTCCAAGGCCTGCAAAGTCCTGTTTCGCTATCGCTAAGGTCTCCCTGGAGCCTCAGTTTGTGGGACAATCCCTTCCAACGCCCAGTGTTAGCACAGGAGATACCGCCCACTGCTTCAGTGCCAAGAGGGACTGCTTTGGGGTCTGACTATTGCAGTGTGGGCCTTAGAGATCCTGTAATGATTCTCTGGGGAACAGAAGGACTCTGAATACTGCTGGGTCTCAGATAAGCCAGTTGCATTTCAAGTAGTAAAAACTGCCCTCCACACTCTGCCTTGAGGTCATAAGGAATATGAGGGAGAGGTGATCTTGATAAATACCGATAGACAAAAACTGAGAGCTACAAACAATAAGCATGAAGGCCTCATAGCAAATTAAGCTGAAAACAATCCACAAAGGGAAGGTTTCGTAAAAAAATACTGGCAGTTTATTTCTCCCTATCATTTTTTAGATCTGAGTAAATCCAAGCTAACAATTACAGAGCTACAGGAGTCCCAGAAGGATTTGTCACCATATCGGTAGAGGGAGGATGTCTACAGGCTAAACACAGACTGTGAGAGTGCAAGGATGTAATTGCTATTTATTCTTTGCTTTAATTTTTGAAAAGTGGCATCTACGTAAGTCAGTATCTTGATGTTTTGTGAGAGCCAGGTACATATACTAAAGATAGTATAGTATACTATGTAAAGAGTAGGATTTTTAAAAGATATGAGTATTAATTGAACTTTATTAACCCTCCCACAGATTGAAAAGGCAGGAGAGTCCGATCAGCACAGACTGCTGCTTGTCTGCCACTTCTCTGGGAGGGCTGATACACCAACAGTGACAGCAGTTGGCAAGGACAAGGGAGCAGCAAAGGTGCTCAGCACCCAGGCCCGGGGGGGCGAGCTGCTGTGTACTGGCTTCCAGGCTGCAGCTGCATCCAGCCTGGAGTACAGGCACCGCCGAGAGCTGCACAGCATGGAAATTACCTGCAACCCTAAAGCAGGCAACATTTGAGAGGGGCTGTACACAATAATGTGCTAATGCAATGCTTTAAAGGTGAATTAAACTGAAGTAATACAAAGCTTATGTTTCAATCATAAAGCAGTTATGCAGCTCTTTTCTAAACACAGAAGAGACTATGCTGTGAACATCCATCAAGAGCACAGTAATGAATATCTGGGTGGATTTTAAGTAAGAATTCGAGGAGAAATGAATATAAATCTCTATTGTATTTCCAAGCTACTATCTATCCCATGGACCTTATTTCTTCTTTCTTTTTATAGTTATAATGGCAAATGTGAAGAAAGTAGCCAAGCTCAGTAATGCTAATTGTTAGAATGTAACATTAGTTATCTTTTATTTTTCCTGAAGAACAAAAGTTATGGCTTTACGGTAATGCCTAATAGTTTTCCCTCTTCTTTTTGTCATTAAGAGATACTAAGGTAGCCGAAAAACTCATACCATACTGCCATTCATAATAAATGACTTTCATAAACATATCATCACTTAGCATATGGAGACTTCACAAACAAAAGTGAATTATGAAGCCCTGACTATGCATTATGTATCCTTCATTAATGGGAGAAATTGAATGCCAGTCATCATTATTGTGCCGTTATGCATTGTTTCCTTTCTTAGAGGTGTCAAAATGAAATTATTTATAGTTTCATAATATATAAACACTTATATTGAAAAAAAAACTCATAAAAATCCACACCAAAAATCTGAAATGAACAAAGAGAAATAAAATAAAAAGCTTGAAAGATAAAAAACAAATAATTCTGAAAGAAAACTACAAATTAATTGGATTTCTAATGACTGTAATAAAATTCAACACTGAGATAAAAAAGAAAGTATATTATTCGTAAAAAGTATCAGGTAAGATTTAAAAAAAAGGCTTCATGAGCCTGGGAAATGAAGAAAGTGATATTTCCAGCTTCAGAAAAAAACAAACATTATAACTTTCTAAAAGAACAGAGCTAATGAGATATTATCATTTTAGAATAGGGTTTGCAAACCACTGAATTCACTTTTTAAAAAAAGGTTCATAAATGTTCATAATTATTCACAAACAGTAATTCTTCCTATAAGGTATCAAGCTATAATGTGCATCTGATATGTCAAAGAAATGAAAAAAAATTTTTAAGAGATTCGATATAAATACTTAAATACACACAACCTTTAAAAATGCAATAGGTAGATGCCACTTCTCAGTCCAATCATGAAGTTGCTAAATTCTGTAAAACACTTGAGCATACTTTCTAAACACCTAATACTCATAATTACTCCATATCTATCATAAAAATATTATATCTTATGCTCCCTATCACAACATATTTCTAATTAGAATGTAAAATCAGACATTATTCTCTGGTGATATAATTCTAGTTTTCTTGAGAGCATTACATCAGCATATTTATTCCCTCTTGTACACCATTAAAAATCTACTAAAGGACAGAGTATAGCATATTTAAATCATGATTTTCAATACTGAAAACCTAAACTTAAATTTTTCAATCTATGCTCAGCCAAATTTACTTCCAACAGGTGCCTGATATTTTTCAAAGTGAAGCTGCCTATTTTGGACTCCCAAAGATGGACTTCAGAGTCTATGTTTGAAAACACTGTACTTATTTTCTGCTTTTGTTTAGCCTAGTATAGTTCCATAATTCAATCATAAAATTGCAATTAATACAGTAAATCATTGCTTGTGAGAGTACTTAGTTCAAATTATACATTAGTAAACATTTTTCCTTTTAGTACATAAAATACTTGTCATACACATTTAACACACTGCATAAGAAATTATAAATGCTACTTCAAGATTTGAAATTATTTAATATTATATCAATTTGAAATTAGTTCAGTTACTCCAAAGAAATGAGTGCAAAGTGAAACAAATAATCCACCTCTCCCTTTTCTTTTTTTAAAGCAATAATAGAAGAACTATAACAAAGTGAGGTGCAGTAACTAATTGGAAATCTGAGCATAGGTCACCTATTCATGTACAGAATGTTTACTTCAGAGCTAGAGGGTGAGATCTGATTAAATTTTTTCATCAAGTTTGAAAAATACCAAGCAATGGATTAACAGATTTTCATATACGAAGATTTGGGATATTCACAGAGAACAAAAAAGTTAACTTCCTTAAAGCACTTTATTATTATTATTATTATTACTTAAAGAGCAACATACAGGAAATTAGCTAATTCATTTACCTGGCTGTGTCCCTTTCTAAATTAAAATGGATAAATTGGAGTTCTGAATGCCACTGATATGCTTATTGGCATTGATTCACTTTATGCAGACTACAGAATGACTGCTGAAGTTTATAATGTAACCTAATAAAATTAGATGAATCTCTAGTTTGGGATATGAAGAGCCGGTTAGGTAAGAAACAAATGAAGTGATTCTTTGGAGATCCCTACAGCAACTCTGCCCTTTGCATTCAAAATGTAAGGTAGTCTTTAGCAGGTTATAAGAAGACAAAATATTTTCCCCCTAGCTTGGGTGACAGGAGTACCATTCTGATTAGAGCCTTCTGGACAGAGACTGATGAAAAGAAGAGTTTTATTAAAAAAAAAAGTAATTTGTGGTGTCTAGAAAAATGTGAACCATCGGCCAAAGTTCGGATAGATGATTGCCTGCCTGCAAGCCTGTCTGCCTCTCTACATGTCAGGAGGGGCTCCCTGAGAGCCTGGCGGCAGGGGGCACCAGTTCTCAGGCTCCCTCTTTAGATTATGCCTAGGCTCAAAGATGTATCTACTGGTTATACACGTTCTCAAATCCAGATTTGCCTATCTTCCGCACTATTTCTGCGCAGGAATGCCCAAGCTCTGGGGCTACTGAGTGGAGTTATCTCTTGACCTGCAACAGCCCAGACTCTGGCTCATGCAGATGGGACAGATCAGGCCTGAGTGGGAGCACCAGTAGATGTTCCAGACTCCGTCCTTCACCAGCAAGAAAGATGCTTTGAGCTTGAGGCAAGGCCAAGATAATAGCCCACAGTTTTGATGGAAAGCTGTCAAGCTGTTGGGGAGCCGGAACTTCCAAGCCACGGAGCCAAGAGCTTAGAGTGTCTGGGCGGATGCAGGGAATCTCCTCCAAAGCCAGAGGGCTTGGGAACTAGGCTGGCCCTGCTGATAATGGTGACACTTACAAGAACGACAATCAGCAGCTCCAGGAGGGTACATTCCTTCAAAAATACCATGTGTCTGAAAGATATTTCAAAAAACTGAAATTTCTTGGGAACTGAAAGCCTCAGTCTTTGGAAGGTCTAGGCCTAATGTGCTGCTTCCCACATAGTACAGGCTCTCTTGCTCCTCCTGCTGTGCTTTTCTGTAGACCTATGACAATCCATAAGCACACCCCCACTCTTCTGCATGCAGAACACGCTCTTCACTCCCTTGGATAGGACATCATCTTTCAGATTAGAGTTCATGTTCCTCAGAAATAAGGCAGGCAACTACATTCCCCCAGCCTTATCACAGGAGTAATGAAACTTTACTGGGGTTGTGTGGCCACCAGGCAGTAACATGGACTTTTCCTTTCTCTGTTTTCCCGCATGCTCTGTTATCTATTTGTATTGTCTGAAGATCTCAGATGAGATCTGAATATTACCATCCTAAAAGCTGTAAGAGAGCAGGAGGATAAGGCAGTTGCTGTGATGCCCTGTGGATCAGCTGACCACACGGGAAGGAAGGATGGTTTCCTTGGCCCCCCCTCAGCACACCCATGACAAAATCCACAACTTTGTCTTGACGTATCGCCTGACATGAACACAAATGAACATACCTGCACATGTGCCACATATGAAGAAGATACTGTGCTGTATCTTCTCCTTCATTTAGACTACTATACTTGTGACTGGAGATGTCAGATAATTCCCTCATTACCAGGGAAATGCAAAGAGCCAAGCTCATTCTATGAGCTCCCATGATTTCGCAAAATACCTGGACCAGTACTTTTTTCATACTTACCTTCAAAGTTCTTCAGTGAATAAACTGCTATGATGTAATGTTAAGGCCATAACATGCCAATTTACAGAAGATAATCCACTCTCCCTAAGATGTATATGGTTAACTTCCATGAAAGTCAGTGACAGTTACATTCATGTATCAAGAAGTAGCTACATGTCTATTAAATATCTGGTTATGCACAACAAATGAAAACACTATGAACTTTATTGAACATGCTGGTAAGATATGGTAGTATTTTCTCTTCCTGCTCTGGATAAAATGCAATACAACCATAAATCAGAAACAGATTTGGAAAATAACTAGCATTGTTTTTCTGTTCTACAAGTCTGAAAATCAATCCTATACATATCGCTCATTAATGGTATTACTTATATCCAAAACAATAACATCTTTACATACCCTTAATGAAATAAAACACTTTTTTAAAATTTCAAGAAATCATGTCTTTTATTGTAAGTATAAAAATTAAATACTTCACTATGGAATGGAAGAAGAAATAAAGCGCATTTAAGTAATTTCATTACATTGCAAGATGCCAATTCATCTGTGAGTGGTTTCTTTTTAGATGAAAAGAAATCAAAATATAGGACAGATGTTGGACAAACCACATTTGAGGTCTATCACACTGGCATTTTTCAAATGATTTTGGCTCATCTATTAAATAAGGTGTATTTTGCTTGATTTTGAAAAGGGAAACATCAGGAAATATTTAAAGGCCAATTGCTGCCAATTAACTTTGATCAGCAAAAGTTGCATTTGAATCTTTTAGATTCTTTTGCTTGTCTGGAATAACACACATTTCTAAAATCTAGCAAAACAACAACTTGATGATTAATGTGTGTTGGCAGCCCCACCACAAGCTTGCTTAACAGTTGGATTTTAAATAAACAGCTGTCTTCATTATGATGGGAAAGAAATCTGACTGTTTTCATGTTTTCTTGTTATTAAAATATGATCAGAAATTGCTTTTTCCCTTTCAAGCTGAAACAGCCAGGCATTATGGTGACAGTCTCTTTCAGCAATTCAGATAGTTTTAGAACGATCTCACAAGAGTCGCCAAACCAGAGTCTGTGTAGGCCGAAAAAGCTCTTGGCATGCCGACACCAGCGACTCTCAGCATGCCGCAGGAGAGAGCCAGGAGTAACACAGAAACCCGAGCATATAACAAATTGTACCTGCCACTGGGGAAGGCAGAAGACCCAGTGTAATAAGCCACTGAGACTGACAGCATATACAACATTAATGATTTCCCTCGGGTTTAAGGTAATACTTCCCCACAGTGGGATGTAAGTGAGAAATCTGTAACCAGCCATTAACTGTTTATAGAAGCGGAAGTTTAATATTTAATGGCCTATACAGACTATTGAATTCTAATGTTTATAGATGGGCTTGGTGTATCCACTTCTACAATTTGTCTGCTGCGGTCATAAATATAAAGACCTGTGAGGACAAAAAGCTACCATTCAAACCATTGTAACCTTTGGATGCCAATGTGGACATTTAGTGTAGATATTATTATATATTTTAATGACTAAATTACATAGGGCTGTTTTCTAACATTTCCATAGTAAAACAGCAAAACCAAAAATGATTTTCAAGCTATCCAATAACTCATAATGAGAGATAAATGTTCAATAACCATTATTGTTTTAAAATAATGAACACTTACTTCTAAATCATTAAAGAATAGATGTGTGTCTGCCAAATTGAAAATCATCTCTTCCATTCGGAGTCCAAGGGAAACTGAAGTGGGTGGATCCTTAAAGAAGAAATTAAAAGAGTACGCTGTCACTACCATTCATAACATATACACTGGAACGTACGCTAGAGGAACTATTTTTCAGGAGAGATTATTTAATATATTAAAAGTAACATCCACATGTTCGGTTTAACTTCAGCTGCTCTCCAACCCTGTACTAAAACACTTATCAGTAACTCTTTGAAATCTGACTTTAGCTTACACCATGATTCTGCAGCTGGACCTCTGTGGTCACTCGTGTGTATTCACGCACAGGTTTACTGCCCTCAGTGTAGCACTGCAAAAAGGGAAGGATTCTACCAGCTGCACATCCAATTCACCTAAAACTTCTTCAGATTTTACAACTGTCTACCAGTTTTATGATCAGCCAGGGGCATGATAATGGTATCGTTACTCAGAACAAACTCTCACTGGCCACAGTGAAAGGAGTTGATCTTGGGAGTACCTATCAACTTTAAAGAAAATCTCCATTAATATTTTATTTGCAAATCACAATTATGTTTAAAACCACTCCTGGATTCTCCACAACACCATGCTTTAATTACTCTTTCAGTTTGGCCCACCCATGAAGAGTGAACAAATCTATTGTTTGTTATTAATACATAACACACTTTAACTTCTCTACAGAAATTACCATAACAACTTATTCCTTACTGAGCTAATAAACTCAAAAAGCATGTTCAGCATTGTGGTTACCAAATGCATTACAGATGTTTGTCTTGTTTTGATTTTTTTTGTGTGTTTTATATATTTTCAATCTGAAAAATTGAAAAGAAAGACTAATATGTATATTTGATATACAGTTTCTCATTTATAATGCCAAGTATATCCAAGTGCACAGAAGCATGAGCTTGAAAGAACATGTTATATTATCTCATGATGCCCTCTGCTAACAACATTAGTTTGTTTGGAATTATATTTTAAATAGAACTGCAGAAGTGACAAACCATAATTTACTTAAAATAAGTTAATATTCTAAAACTGATGACAAGTCAGAGTTAAAAATAAAAGATGAAATCCTTAGTTTCTTTTTCCACCTTTCAATCAAATTAATAGGTGTTTCAGCACGATATCTGAACTTTCAAACATGTTTCTATAACTACTGGTTAAAGGCAAATCATAACAGTAGCAAACAGTTGGAAAAGTGTGGTGATTTGTCAGCCTGTTTGTCTTCTGGAAATGCCCAAAACAAAGTAAAGCTAACCAGAAAAAGGATTTTGGAAAGAAGCACTTAGAAACAGAGCTACATGGCACAGAGAAAACATCTATTCTTGAACTGACACGTTAGGAGTAAGTAAGTTTTCCAGTAACAGAAAAATAGCCCTTAAACAGGACAGAAAAAGCATGTCATACTATTTTGTTGATAATAAGGATTCTGCCCTTAAAAATAAGTCTTCTATTTAAACTGGTACCACCAAAAAAGAGTATTTGGATTCCTAACTCAAATGGAAAGACTTTAAAATATGAACAAAAGTAGCCTGCCACTCTATTTTAATATTGCTATATTTGTAGCTATAAATCGCTATTTGTTGCTATATGTCTTGCTTTTTTTTTTTTTTTTTTACTTTCGTAAGCAAGTGAGGTGGAAAGCAGGTGACATTTTCTCAATAGAGACCTGAGGCTACTTTTCCCTCTCAAATTCCTGCATATCTTTTTTGCCCAGTTACAACTCCATCATTAGTCATTTTTTAAACTGATGATGAGAATTTGTATTTCTCCTGAGCACTAACAGAAGTCACCCAACAGATTTCTCAGCTCTAGTTATTAAAAGAAGTTAGATGCTGGATGAGGTGTCTAACATGCAAATGAAGATCGCTAGCTACATCTTGATTATTGACTTCTTACATGACATTATGGAACTAATCCCATTCTGATTTTCCATTCATGAATATGAACATTATTTTGAAAAGCAGGATAGACTGGCAGACAGAGCATGATCTTCGTTATGAACCCGTGTGGTTAATTTTAAACAAACACCTGTAAATATATTTTAAGTTTCAATTTATGTGAGTTTTAAATTAAATATTTTACTAAACTTTTTTATCACACATTTGGGTCTGAAAAGATGGCTTTTTGTAATGCTTTTTGTGAACCATTTTAGTCAGTTACTTTTTAAATGGTAGACAAAATAGAATGAGGATTTCTCCAAAGTAATATGAAAAGAATGTAATTTGCTAGGTTAATTTAATTAGGAGAAAAACAAATAAGAAAATCATTGGCACCTACTGAAAATGTCAGATTAAATGCCATAAAATCTAAGAGAAGAAATAAAACAGGTTTCTTTTCAAAGAAACCTTAATTCTTTCATTAAATACAATCTTGTTCAATAGAAAGTTCCACTTAGCATAAAAAAATGCGTTAAAATGAAGCTCTGGATAGCCACATATTTAACAGAAGCAAAAGCCTTATTTACATTAGGATTTTAAGTATCTGTGTAGTTATAATCTTGCAACTGCTTGGGTAAAACGCACAATCTAGGAGTCAGTGGCCTAAGGCACTGCAGTAGATTAAACTCTGATGTCAGTCATTACAGTGATGGCTGAAAACTTTAATGAAGACAAGGCTAGAATATGGTTAAAAAAAAAAAAAAAAAGACCATGCCAAGCCTTCTTTTGCAATTTTAAGCCACTAATTGCTAACTAATTATTGTGAGGTGTCACACAATGCGAAGGAAAGCTAACAACCTGCTCTTGTTTATTAGGATTTGCAGGTTCAGCCGGAGTGTCTTTTCAGGTATGGTCAAAATCAGGTACAAATCACTGAGGGAGGTACAGTTTAACTAAAGAAAAGAAATACCAATGTCAGACTGCTTAAGCAGGCCTCTTGTTTTGAATACTGGTATTGGAGCCAAAACATTGTCTGTATGTCACTTCTAAATTCTACCCACTTGATTTCATTGTTTTGTGGAGAATCAAGAAGCTGAAAAACAGGAAAGTTCACTTTGGGTACAAGGCTTATTTTCCACTTAAGCCTACAGGTCACAAATGAAGGGTTAAGTGAAACCAGGCTTTGTTTTCCTCAGTCTCTAATATATAATAAACCATGTTAAAGCAGCTTATAATCTAAAGGAAAATTCCTTTAAAGCATCTGAATATAAATGTTTTCATGGAGAATGGAAATTCATAAGACCACAGTATTCTAGTGCCAGTACTAAGACGTATTTCCACCTGCTTCAAGATATCGACACTAAACAAGGCCTCAACTTTTTCCAAATTTCATAATGTTATAAATAGGCATCTGGCTCAAAACATAAGTTTTCATAAGTGTCTAAAGCACTAATGTCAATTAAAGTAACTGATAACTTGAAGTATTGGGTCAACAGAGCTCACTCTCTACATACATAAAATTTTTTTCCAAAGGCTAATAGAAATGTTGTTCCTACTTTTTTTTCCCAGAAGTACAACATCATATTTCTATAGTAGATTCATACATTTCCATGAAATTCACAAAATTCAAATCAGCTGCAAATAAAAATGAAGCAGTTTATACTATAACCAGGCAAACTGAAAAACAAGGGTATTATTTTGTTCAAACAGTGCTGAATTGGGAGGGAGAAAACCACACAATAGCAGCAAAAGGAAAGCAGGTGATAAAAACAGATGAAGGAAGAATATACAGAAAACAGTGGCAAAAATGAGAAGTTAGGAAGAATGTGGGAGAGAATAAGGAAAGAAAATCTCTCTCTTTAGCAATAAGGCTGCTCATCTTTCATAGTCATTCACCAAGAAACTCTTTCAGGCATTATGAAAAGAGTTGAATGCCAAGTTGCCAAATCCCCACTATTTAATTAGGATATTTTTGTTTGTTTGAAGATTCAGCTTTTGTATTTTAACAGCCCAGGTTTCATTTCTAACCCTTGCCATCATAGAGAAACACATGAAAATGTGATGTTAGATGTTAGAAGATAGGCAAAAACAACCAAAATTTCCCTCAACAACTTTTGCTCTTTTTAGATTGATTTATGGTTTAGGACTTCTGATTTTAAAGGCCAGAGATCAGTAGGAAACTCTAAAAAACTGTACACTGCCTGTTGCTGCAAACAAACCCTAGAATTTATATATGACAGATACTTGTTGTTTTAGTATGTTTACTTAGTTCATTAGACACTATCTTCCTCTGATGACTATGGATATTGCTAACTATTGTCTGAAGCTGTCAATAAGGCAAGAGAAATTGTGATGTGAATGAAGCTTTAAGGAAGCAAAGCAAGAATGGCACATTTTTCTGACCAGCACTGTAAGCCAAGGATGGGTACGTTACTATCCCTATCTGAAAAGACCTAATATTTCTTCACAGTGCTTCATGCATTCACTCCCAGCGTAAGCAGTTGTCCTTTTCAGCATGGAGCATGTTTTTTGTTACCACAGGTGATGTCCAGTATCCCTGTGTTATGTATATTCATTTTGCAGTGTGGCATTCTATCCATTGAGCTCCACTGAGCAAATGCAGAAGTATTCAGTCACGTGCTGCACGGTGGAGGCAGCTGGGCTAAAGCTCAACAGCGATGGGACGGCAAGCAGGAGTCATGCACCTCCTGTCAACGCACGTATTTATATCTTTGTGCGGCTGAATACCGGCTACTGTCCTCAACCTCACACATCCAGCAAAAAAGGTGTTTATGTTCAGGCCCCAGTCAATGAAAACACTATCGGGAACTAGTAACAAACGGAAAAAATAGGCGGGCACAAGCACTTCTCGGCAAGGACTAATTGCACATTTCCAGCACTGCTCTGCTGCCCAAAAGCAAGCGGTGAGTTTCTGCTGGCATTGAGTTCCTCGTGAGGACTGGCTCTTTTCTCCTCATACTGAACTAAACCGAAATATCAGATTTTTGGGTGATCTGCAAAAGCTCTTCTTGGAAGAAGTTTGTCATATATTAAAAAAAAATTCTAGCTTATACCTCACATGATGTGAATTTTGAAACGGCAGAACACAGATTTTGGTGCAAGCTGAGACGTTAGCTTTCAAAAATACTACTCCCCAAAAGCAAGATTTGATCTCACTAGGGCATTCCAATCATAAACCGTTTTTATTCACCTAAAATTGTGTTTCTCTTCTGAGAATTACCTAGAAAACCCCAATCTACAGACATTTTCATAAGTTCAGTTATGATTCAAAGATTGTGCATAGCAGAAAGATTCAACACATAAGCAGGCTTTTAAAAACATCAATCAATAGGGAGATTAAAAAAAGATGAAGAGAAAAATGTTGGACTAATCTGTCTGTGTCCAGAAGTATTTTGCCTTTTTAATATACAGTATTCCAGTACCGATCACTAGAATTAAAATGTTATTTTAGGATTTAGCTCACTCCTGAAAGTTCTTCATTTTTTGAGAGGAGCCAAGCCTTTGCAGATTTTGGTGATATCAACAGGTTTCACAAGCACCCTGCACCTACCTACAAACAAAACCTCAAGTGGTCAAAGTATTACTCCCAATGCTATTTAATTATTTATTGCATATAGCAGCTGAGTAAATGCAAAAAATGGAAATGTGAAACAGCTTAACTCTTTGATCTTCTCATGTCTTGAAACACCAGTACTAGTATGTCTCTGGAAAATTAACTAATGTTTTGGTCTTTCCATAAAACAGCAAATATTACTGCAAATTAACATCAGTTTCTTGACACTTACCCTTCCGTATCTGTTAGCATAGGACCCTGTAAGCAAGGAATGGAAAATGATGATTGTCTCATCCAAATCCCAAATGAATACTCTCTGTAGAAAGAGAACCAAATCAATGTGTTCCTCTGTGAACTCATATTTAAAATGGAAAGTTTAGACTTGAATCAGTAAGGGCACAAATAAGAAAATTGTATTGAAATGGCTATATATTAAAACCATAGTTTCCTTGCCATTTATTTTCAGAACTAACAAGTTTTTTCCAGAATAGGGTAATACAATCTGTCAGATTTTTATTACAATTGCTATTACATCAAATTATTCTATTAGAATAAAATGACAGTTATTGTCAAATACACACAGAAAATGTTACTGTACAATATATTATTTTAAAGCCAGATGTGAGATAAAAACTGAAATATATGAAGCAAAGCCTTTCAAAATTAGATCTTCTGGGTTTGAATTTTGTCTTTCTGCAAGACTTACAAAACAAAGTTCATACAGCTGTTCTTAAAAATGACCTCTAAAAACAAAGTAAAGAAGCAAATTCCTGCTAAGCACTTAAATCCTCTTGACCTGGACTCATTTTGAATGGGATTTAGGCACCTGAAGGATATAAATGGCAAATTTAGATGCTGTGTACGTGAGAACTTACGGCAATGCTAAATAATTCCTTTGCTTCGCTGGAAAATATGTATGTTTTAAATTTGTCCTCTGACCACACACAAAATGATATTTTAATGAAAAATAAAGTGTTCAAATACAAGTATTTTAAATCCTGGTGGGATTGTATTTCCCATGACGACTAATGGGCTAAGCTTTTGGAAAGGAAAAGTAATGCATTGTGGACATTCATAGCTGTGGTGTGTCATTGGAGATGTGTTCTGAACATAAAGTATGGTCCATGCAATGGAATGTGAACATAGCATGAGTGAACAAAAACCACTATTGTGCTATAAGTGTCTCCTGTCCAAACTGAAACCTTTCTTTGACTTAGCAAAAGCTTTCCTTTTTGTCAGAAGGAGAAAAAAATCCCACCATTTTTCAGAGGTAGTAGGTCCTCTTCATGAAAAAGGCTGCCTAGGTGAAAAATTCAATCTTTCAGGAAAAAAACAGAAAAAAATCCGAGCTAGCTCTAATGCCACTAGATTTTTGATTTGTATATAAAATTTCTCTCTGCAAAATAATGGTAAAAATAGCAAAGTCTGTAACAAGTGAAAGACATCTAATATAATATACCTCTAGGTCTGAATCAGGTGGTGGTGAAGGATTATTGTTTCTTCTGCCACGTCCACGTGATTTCCCATCTGAGCTACGACGCAATCTATCTGAATCTGAATCTTTAATGGGTGTTGATGGACTGTGGATTGTACTGTACTCTGCTGTAGTAAAGAAATAACATTTTTTACCTTTCAGTTTAAACTTCAAAATGTTCAGTTTACTTGCTTTTTAGATGCAAGGTTAAAAATAGGATGTTCATTAAAAAATCCTAATTGAAATAATCAAATCTGTAATTGCGAACTGGCAATACTGATAAATAAATAAATTAATTCAATCAAGTACAGGTTATATGTAATCAAAGAATAATTTATTTCAATCAGCAAATAAAAATGAATCCATAACATCCTCATTCCACCAAATCATAGAAAAGACCATATCTCTCGCACTCTTTTTAGACCCCAAATGAACAATTTTAAGGGATATTGATTCAGAACACTTTTTAAGCTACTTTGATTTCATTCTAAGTCAAGTTTTCAAAACCTTGCTTTAAGATGATCATCACAGTGACTGGTAAGAAAAAAAAAAGTCCAGGTGTGAATAATAAAATACAGACAGTTGAAAATTAAACCTCTGAAAACTTTTCTAAATTGCTTGGTCACAGACACTTCATTTTTAGATGACTTTAATTTAGCCAGCTGGATAGAATTCTTTCCAAATAAGGCATGAAGTAGAGTTCTTATTTTCTTACGATAGGTTCAATTAAGAAGTTTACATCTCATTTCTATAATTGATGCATATTTCAAAAGCATTTTTCAAAGGCCTACTCAACACTCCAAGCTAAGATACAGTTCTTTATAAACAACAAAGTACACTATTATGCTTTAGCAAAATGTATTTACAGAAATATTTATTGTTGTTGAATATCTAAAAAGGAACGATGATTTCCATAAGAACAATGTTTTCCTGAAAACATGTTAGTCAGAAGACATTTTTCTATTTTTAACAGCTATAGACTCAGTAACAGTGAGTGATTGAACATTAACAAAGCAGGTATCCACAGTAAACTATCCTTCCTAACTTGTTTCAGGACATGTGACGTGCCCCTCAAAAAAGCAACAACACATTTTTTGAAGCTCTCTTCAAGACTTCCTTTCACAGCCTTGAGTTTCCAGAGAAAAAACTTTCTTTTGTTTCCATGGCTATTATTAAACTTTTTTCTAAAAAAAATCTTTTTTTTTGTGAAGCTGGCGGGCATTTCCCACACACGTTTTTGTTGATTTCATTTTTCAGTTAACATAAATTACTCTTTAGAGTTCAATAAATGTATCAATAATTTGTACTGATACCAATTTACTTTTTAAAGCAGTCTAGGCCATGGTATTGCAGTTTGAACAGACAGGTATATTTCTCACAGAAGTTATCCTTTCTCCTAAAAAGCATCCTGTTGAGGTCAAAGGGTAGATTAAGGCTGACACCAGGAGACTTTGGACATCTGTGTAACATCACTTATTCAGAATTTCTCAAAATAATAAGGATTGCTTGTGCTGAATTAAAAAAAAAAAAAAAAAAAAAGCCTTGAAGTTCTCATGTTTGGTCTTCAAATTTTCCATGATAATGCACACCGCAAGATATTTATTTAGATTAATACTTGGAACACTGATTGCTGTTTCATCTACTGTACTGATGTGTAAATAAGAAATCTTAATTCAGCTAGTACACATTTTTGCAACCTTTTAAACTTAAATGAATTTCTTATCTGCTATATGTTACTTTTATTATTAAGACCTTAAAGAAAAGAATGCAAGCAATACACAAAAGCTTTGATATAAGTTATAACCTTGTAAAATAAGCAGGCCAACATTTGTTCAATAGGTATACTGGCCAATCATTTTCTAAATAAGTGCTCTAAAACTCTGATGTAATGGACAATTGCATTTCCTACTGACTAACTGAAATGAGAGATGCTCATGGTTTCTGACAGTATTTTCAGGCATGTAACTTTAGATCTCAGATTTTGAAAGTCTCACAGAGATGAGATGTCTAAAACTTTTAGGTATTGAATTTGGGTTTAGTAGTAATAATACTAAATGAAACAGGGAATGGATAGCATGGAAAAAGTATAAATAAAACTTCATTACAAATAAAAACAAGTAAACCTAAGAGAGCATACACAGCAGTGTGTGGTGAGGGCAGGGAAGAAATAAGAGACATGCAGCTTTCTACCTTCACAAAGAACTTCATTTCAGTATATTGCACTCAAATTCTCCAACACTTGGCTGTAATTTTGGAGGCATTTCCTTCTCCCCTTTACAGGCACAAGTCATCTGTCTGACCAGGCCAGCTCCTCACTTGATGCAATCACTCCTAACCCTGCCTGGGGACCCTGACTTGGCTGAGCACATGAGGTCATTAGCCCACCTGTACCTGCATCATTCCCAAGAGAGATTTGGCTAACTTGTTCTTACATATCTCTCCAGGCAACCTATTCTGCTGCTTTAATAGCCATACCATCAGAAAAAAAGTAGGCAACCTCAGCCTTCCTTGCTGTAATTTAAGTTCAGTCGATAGAAGCAGATACAGCAGTCACTGTATTTGTATGCATCTGAAGACTTATCATATCACCTTTGTTATTAGGTTAAGTGACCCCAATCTTTCGTTGACAATCCTGCTTTTTAGGCTCTGATTATTGTTCTCTACAGTCTCTGCAAACTGGACACGTTGCATCCAAAGCAAACTGTTGAGTACCCAGGCTACCCTCCCCTGGGTACCACTTGGTAGGGGGCATTTGCCTTTTCTGCAGCATTTTCAATAAATATTCATGTAAGGACTCCTAGATCATCTTCTGAAGAAGTGTCACCTAACTGGTTGTTACTCAAAGATCAAATACTAATTTAAGCTATAAAACATGAAGTTTAGCCATTTTAGCTATAGATCTGCTGGGACAGAGGGCTTTCAATCTGCCACAAGAGTAACGGAAATCTATACAGGCACCTACCACATTTTCTGAGGAAACAAGGATATGGCCAAATATTACATATGAACTGGACACACAACACTGCTAATAGTTGGAGCTTCTGAGCATACTTTGGAGAGAGCTACAGCAATCAGTCAGTTACAGATGGCAGTAACCAATGGGTGAAAACGTGATATAGTGTATAAGAAACTTATTCTATGTATGTAAAGAGAAACCATAGCATATATTCTTTGGATTAAGGCTGCTTGACAGTCAAGCCAGTTGCTATCGGGTCCTCATAAGGAAACCCAATTAAAGAATCGAGTATCCACTTGAGCTCTGAGCTTGGACAAGCCCGAATCTTGTCCCTGACAAATTCTGGAGCAAGAAAAACAACAGCGGGTGAGGGCACTTGGTGTGCCACTAGTATTTGGAGTACTGAGAGTGGTCAGCAGGGAAAGGTAGAGTCTGGAAGGAGCTGCCAACATTCCCCATCCCACATTTGTGCAGTTCATCATTCCTGCCTAAATGTATACCTCACACCTGCTCCTGTTCAGATCACATCTCCATTTTTTGAGTTCTCATTCTGTCCCCAGAGAACTTGCAGCCCCTCTCAGCATGGTGTCCTCTACATACTTAATAGGCAAACACATTCTGTTCCGTCATCTAAATGATTAATGAAAATGTGGTCTGGTACCAGGCCTAAGACAGATGCTGAGGAATGTCACTGTAGCTGTCCTTCTACTTTACCGATGAGCTGTTACTGGCTACTCTCTGAACACGGCTTCCTAAACAGCTTTGCATCATTCTTCTAGACCACTTTATCGCAGTTTGTTTAAAAGATTGTTAAGTGAAAAGCTGTAATTGTTAGGACAACAAAAGCCTTGCTGAGGTCATGCTATATAGCCACAACATATGTCAGTGGTATACCTGTTCTATATGCACAAGGCCTGTTAAACAAGGAAGTTAAACTGTTCTACCTCAGCTGACTTCATAGTATCAGACATAGTGTAATATTAGCTAAGGGAAGGTATTACGTTTCTAAAGTATTGAATTTACTTTTATTCTGTTCTTGAGCGTCAAAAAAACAGGGAAGCACAGGAGAAAATCCTACAAAACCATGAGTGGAAAAGGTGGACAGGATCAGCTCTTTGCTGTCTTTTCCAGTACAAAAAGTACCACATCATCAAATGAAGCTAGCAGAAGCCAGGTCAAGCAAAAGAAGGGGTTTCCTGCCAAAGAATGCTGAGTTCACAGTAGATGACACAGGTTCAAGAAGAGCATGGAGACATCCTCGGAAGGGATGCGTTCAGGGTGGCTGTGCCTGCAGTAGCAGGTACTGTGACTGGTCTGTAGGACCAAACAGGTAGTGCCAAAAACCACCAGGCCGCACGCAGTGTGTTCCTGGGAGATCCTTTCAGCCTCGGTCTAGTCTGGTGGCCTCAGCACCCTCGCTAGTGGCTGGAGGGATTAGGTGTTCTCCAGGAGGACATCATCCAGGTCAGGTCCTCCTGAAAGGCAACCAGCCAGCGTGCTCTGGGATGCTCCACTGAGCCAAAGCACAGGGAGCGGGACAGACTCCTGGTCCAAATTAAAATGCTAATGTAGGCACACCCTAAACAGACAAACATCATCAGCTTAGGAAATCTCCTGAGAAGAAACTACGTGGAAGCTGGAAAAGTGCTTCAGGCAAGTCTTATATAAGCTCAGCCTGTCCTCACTGCTCCCTCAGCACCTGCTTATGGCCACACCATGGCAGTCAGGATAGGGGTCGGGTGTTACCTGTGTCTTCACAAAACTATATTAATATTGTAGCAACAATTATTCTTCTGCATCTGTTAATGGATACATATAATTTTAGATCTCTCTACTGTGGTACCTCTCCACACTCTGCTTTAGGCTTTCTAACACCAATTGTTAAAGCTTGTTTCAGCTTCACATACTCTTCTTGTATCTTGATCAAATCTAATCAACTCTATCTTGACCTCTCCAGTTAATAAGAAAAACTTTTAACCCAGATTGTATTAATGTATATCTCCTTTCCCAAACCAGACAAAAACTATACTTATCTGTGAAAAATAAAATGTTTTCATTCTGTTTTACACAAAAGATATGAACCATACTGTAGCATGATTTTCCCCTATGCTGCAAAGCACACTATTGTTGCAATTTGCCATAAAATGTCATAGGCAAATACTTGCACATTATACATCACTGCACACAGCTTCCACAGTACAGTATTGTGTCACATAGGACAATTTTCCATCATCTCATAAATTAGAATACTTTTATTACTTGTGAATAGACAATAGAACTACAAAGATACCATTTGTAACATCATATTTTGTAATTCCTTTGTTTGTTATAGAAATTCTCCCTTCCTATTTCTGTGAGAAGAGTATCTATTTTCATTTTTAATTAAGTACTAGGAACTAAGTAATTGTTGTATTTTCTTACTATTGACTTCAATGTACTCTACAAAAATAATATGAAATGATCAATTTTGGGGAAATCTAGTTGTCCCAGAAATCGAAAAATAAAGTGTAGCTCATCTTTCTTGGTAACTCTGGTTAGCATGAGGGTAGAGTGAGGCTCTTGAAATTTGCAATGCTTTTGTCAACAGCATTAGACTTTTTTCCTACTATATTAAAACAATATGTAAAAAATAGTAGATGCATGCTATCAAAGTAATCATATCTCATCTCACAATGTAAATCACATTGATGAGATGGTCCTGGTATAGCTTAGTCAAATATCTCTGCAAATAGGTATGTACAAATATTTTCCATTTAGATTATGCCCTAATTCATGGTTTTCCACTAAATTTTTAGTTAAATTTGAATAAATATCTTAAATGCTTAGTCCAGTGTTATTTCAACTTCTGTACACCAAAATAATAAAAAAATAAGCAATTCTAATATACCAGTCTCATGCTATTATTTTCTTACTTTTGTGTAAATAAACCTAAACACAGAATCTTATTAGCACCTTAAAAACTTCTTCCTATACTATTTTTTGTATATAAAACTGTATCAGAATTAAAAAATGCAGCAGAATCATAAAAGTATCTGGCAATTTTTTTACTTCTCTATAAAAAAAATATATTATTACTACATTAGTAGTAAGAGTAAGTAAGAAAGAAATGCAATAATACCTGTTGACAGGATCAGAGAGGATGTCTTTAGTGTCATTTTGAAAAAAAAAAAAGTTAAATCTCTTTTTGAAAAAATTAATCTGATATTTGTCTATTGAGGACTACTAGAGTATTGGCAAAAACTTCTATTTATTTCAAGGCTTGGGTGACTTTTGATTTAAGATAATATATTCAAAACAATGACAAAATAACATTAACTGTATATAGTATATATAAAAGTGTAACAGTACATATTAGCAATATATAATAACAGCTATACTAACAGACCCTGCAGTGGTCCAGAATTTTTTTCTCCAGCTTTCAATATTGAAGAAGAAAATAAGGATTAAGCAATCCCATAACAGACAGATAATACTTCTCTCCATTGTAGGCCTTTCTCTGCAACTCACTATTTACGGATTTGGACATTTTGAAATTATTCTTTTAATCATACTGAAAACAATGATGAACATTCTATCTATCTACATTAGAAAATTATCTATTAAAAAAAGTATTGAAAAGTGTTTCATGTTCTTGCAACAGTGAGTCAGGTTATATATTATTAAATAAAATTCAAAAGAATTACAAATTGTACACTCATTGCCTTCAATGTAAAAAAAACAGGAAAACATCCAATATCCAAAAAGCAAAACCAGTCCTGTAATTTATGCCCATCATTGTGCCTCCTTTCTATACTATATACTTTTTATTTACTTATCGTTTGTATTTATTTATATTTATGAAAAATAGTAAATCTAAGAACACTAATAATTATTGTAAATACAGCATACAACTGCGAACTAACATATGTTCCTGTACAGGTATTAGTGAAAAATTGTCTATATAGTCTCTCTGCTCTGTTTCACTTTACTATTTCTGATATACTGTTATGAAATATGACATGAAGAAAGTATAAAAGTAGCTTTCCATTCTGCAATACTAAATGTGATACACTGTTTGAGGAAAAGGTAGTTTAGCTTATAAGAGCAAAATGGTGACCCATGACTGAGAACAATTTTTATTGGGTAGAACAGTTCTTGTGGGGTTTTTAATCTGCATTGTAAAGTATGCAAGTAATATGAAAAACAACTTCCAGTAATGTTTTAAACATACTTATTATAGAAACTGAGAAAACAGAGAGATCAAAACTCAATAACAATGCAACTCTCTTGCAAGATATCCAATTTAATAAAACATAAATACAGCTTCATACAAAATAAAAGGATAAATTTGGATTTGTTGATTATATCTCCAAAATTTGCACAAATCAAAAAATTGTTATTACCAACTGTGATGATGGAGATGACATATTGCAAGAGAAAATTATTACAGCTTTAGAAAAAATACTCATTTTCTTCATTAACTCTTAGAAATACTATTATGGATGTTCCTCAAATTATTTTAGAACATAGGGTCCAGCATAATGCATTAGGGAAAAATTCCATCTAGTCCAGGATAAATTTCAACAGTGGCCAACAGCAAGCAGCTAGGTAAGAGAACGCAAACAGGATGAACACATATAGTGCTAATTCATCCAGCATCTCCAGTGATTTTTTTGTATCAAGAACCTCTTGAATCAAAGTTGGTATTTGTGTACGTCTAAACTATGAGTTTGTCTATGCAATACTCAAATCTGCCTAAACTTTTAGACTCCAGAACATCTGCAGCAAGGAGCTGCACAGCTGAACCATATGCAGCCTGAAGAAACACTGCCTTTTGCTTTCTCTGAACCTATTTTCATTAACTGTCCTCCTGTTTTAGCATTGGGAGAGTGAAATATTGCCACTAGCCAATTTTCATTTTTTGTTGTTTAGTTATTATGACATGTCTTGCATACTACAGCTCAAACGATGCCTCAGAATCTTCAGGCTTCTGTGGAAGCCAACAGCTCGCTGCTCATACCTGGGATGATCTGCTCATGCATGCACTGAAAGCTCATCCCAGAAGGAAAATAATATACTGTTATTTGAAGAAAAACGTTTTTTATTGCAAACCAGAAGTTAGAATTTTACAAGCAAAAAAAAAAAATTTTAAATTCTTACTTTTGATAATAAAATTTTCTGTGAAATCTGAAGGAGAGTACAAAGATGTCATACTGTTTTATTATTCTATTTAATAATTTTACGATTGCTTCTATTTCCACTAGCAAAATGACAGCTTTCTGTAGAAAATAACATTAAAGAAAATAACATTAAATTGCATAGCTGATTTTTGTAGAAAGGGACCAACCTTTGCATAATCAGAAGGCTTTGTCATGAAATCTTCAAGGGCAAAGCCATTCTCAGTGCAGAAACTTCTCTCCAAACCACACTGAAACAGGCATGCTTTAACTGAGGTACACGAAATGCCTTTTTTCAGACCCTCAAGGGGAAGAGAAAGAAGAACTACTGAGCATGCAAAATCTCAGGTTCTTCTGCAAGCTTTTCTGCAAGTACTGCTGGATGTCCTGGAAAACCTGGACATCCCTTGCATGGGAAAAAATTGCTTATTTAACTAGGGACTGTGCAAAACCATAAAAGGCTTACTTTATATTTGGACAAGGAATTTAACATAAAGAAAATTATCTGAGACTTCTGAGTCTGCAAAACTCTAGTAAAATATCACAAGAGCACATAATTACTTTCTTTCTTTTCACACGTTCCTTAACAGACTGCTCTGTTTCACTTCCTAGCCAAACTCATAGAACCACCAATGTCTGTGAAATGACTCTGGTGCCTCTGTAAAGTCTGAAGGCTGTTCTGTGCTTGTCCTGGCATAGTTCAGAACCACATAGTTTTTCTTTTTTTGAAATACAAAAGATGTCTAGGGATATTAACATCTAGTAAGAACAGCTGCAATTCAGCAGCTGCAGTCCATCCTAATGAAGGGGTGTAACAGTCCAACATGATAGCTCCGCACTGCTCTCTGCCATCCCTCATACAAAGAGTTCAAATTGCAGAGCAAAGAAGGGAATCGTCATTCTAACTTGACCAGATATGCTAAGATATTCCACAGAAATCTGAATAACTGTAATAAATTTAATCACTGTTAAAATTTGGTTAATTTGCTCATTTGTTCTGTGTTTTTGAACTGTGCATTTCATTCTAATGTGCCTTTTGCTTGTCCCCATGCCACCAGAATTGCCTTCCTCTTTGCTGTTCCTCCTTTTCTTTGACTCAGTCCTTGCTTTTAGCTCTCCCTTATATTCTATATTCAATACAGTAGCACCCAAAGGAATACTAACACATCCAACCCAACAAAGCCTCACTTCAGATTACAAGTTATTAATTCATTACTAGCTTTATCCACGTGACAAAGCCAGTTGCCAGTCCTGAAGTTACCCATATACAAAAGTAAGCAATGCCTGTATATGCTTGTGGATGCCAAAACTTTAACTCTTTGAAGATCTGGAAAGAAAGATCTGGGTTTGGAAGATCTTCAACATTTCCCTTGCTTTCTAAAAGACCCATCACATTTGTAGTCACAAATGAGTTGTTTTAAAAACATTGTGTATGTATACACACACACACACACGTATATATATACAAAAAACAAAGCTCTACTGAGCAAGAAGAAATTAAAAAAATTACTTTATCCAAGGGAAAATACCGGGCACAACTCTGGATTTACTGACTGGTTTGGGGTTCCCTTCTTCCAGGGTTCAAGGTTTGTGAGGCACAGAAAGGTGCTATATTCTTCCCACCTAACTTTAACCTAGGAACATAACACTGGTGGGTCAATCAGCTTAAGCTCCTTTCATACCAGTGGAGAGACTTTGGCATCTCTGGATTAAGATCATAGTTAAACTGAACTCTAAATATTGCTCCAGAGCTGCTCATCTCTTTCCTCTGAGGAGTCTAAACGGGTATGTTCTTAACTTAGGTGCCTCATTTAGGTGCGTAAAAACAAATGGGGAAACCTGGGCCTAACCATGGACCTTCTGCAACCATTTCCACATCAATTAAGTGGAACAGAAACACAGCTTCACTCCTACCTTGCTTCTGCTAATGGAGAGTGATCCACAAGAGGTACTCTCCCAAATGTGCCCCTCTCTGATAGACCACGATAATCCATAGCCACATTAAGCCACTTGTTCTTGGAAATGATTAGAAGGAACTTCTCCAGAATTATTATATCAGTAACATAAGTATCTCAAGGACAGGGATGCCAGTCCCAGTAATGTAAGACTAGATGTGCACGTGAAAAAGGAAGGGGTATGTGTAAGTGGAGCAGTGGTAAGGCACCAACACATCTGTAGATCTCAATACACAAGAGAGAACACAAACTAGAAGAGGGTTTTGGTCCAGGACCTATCTGTGAGAATGTCCTCCAACTTATTCAAGTTTTTGGACCAAACAAAAATTTAGCAGATTTGAGAGAGAAAAGACAGACCTCTTAAAAGGGAACTGATAGAAAAGCCCAGTGCAGGTTTTTCCACACAAACACACATTCTTCCGTTTTCCACAGAGAAAGCTATTTAAATATGAAGACACTCTTTGACTCAGCTATTAAGTTTGAGCTTGGGAAAAATATTCCTCCTCTCCCCATACATAATTTTACTGTTACTTTTAGACAGTATTGAATAGTTTTTTTAAATATATATATATAGTATGTATGAATGAAGATTTTGCAAAAATCAAGATCTATATGATATAATAATTCAATCTGAGTCATCTTGATAACAGCTAAAACTTGACCACATTTGTTTGTTTGGAGTAAGAGGAATTTATTGCTTCCAAATGAAAAAGAAAAGCAAACAAAAACACAAGAAAACAAATCCAAAAAACTAAAAACAAAATGAAAAGCAGAATAAGTACGCAGACTCCAATATACGTTCATACATTTAAAAAGCTTTCCTTCTCAAATACACTGATGTATATATATGTGACTGTATGCGCGTGCACAAATGCACAAACACAGAGCCTGCCTTTCCTTCCCCATTTACTTTCACCAAATGTATCAAAAGACACAACACTATGTACATTTTCTTTAGGTACATGCAGGTTTCATGCAGAAACACAGAGTGCTAGCAGATTATATTAAAAGCTCATGCTGCGCATGCACAACAGGTCCTGTAAAGTACTCAGAAAAAGGAAAAAATAAAAACAACCTCCACCAACAAAGCCCCAAAACAAAACCTTCTCATAACCTTACCAGATCATAACTGCTTTTTACTACGTTACTGAGAAACACATCTGCCCCTAGTACTTTCTCTTTGACAGATTTCACGTTTCTGCCATCTACTAACTGCTGACATGCTCATACTGTTATTTATTTATTTATTTTTTTAATAATGGGAAAGATATTTTTCACCCTTTGTTTCCAAAAAACAGCTGGAGCAGTTTGGCCTAAATGTTCAAAAAATATCTCAACTAGTAAAGGACTGCCAAATTCCAGCAAGAAAGGTAAAACGACTGGGAAAAAATACAAGCCACTGAAAATCTTTTCTTAAAATGGAAACACTTGTGCAATCTCAACCACCCATTACAAGCATTATTATGTCCTTTGAAAGTGAAAAATACAAAAGCTCTCTTTCAAGTGGACAGTCGGACTATGGTTGAGTTCAGCCTTAGGAAAAGCCAGAGGAATTGATCTTAATAAAGACAAGGCTTAAAAGCATCAGGTTTTGGCTTGTTGTAAAGACTTCCCCATATCCTGCAAATTTTAACAAAAACGTTTGCACATTAATACAAACAACCTGTATTTTGCACAAGCCTTAAACTTTTACTGATCTCCGTTTTTCTTTAGTCTATGTTCTACTAGAATCTGTGCAAAGACATGCCACAGACTCAGGATTAAGCAATAATAATAAAAAAACCCAACGACTAAACAACAAAAAAAATCCAATCGAAACCCCTTTCAACTTGCAAAAACGTGCCTCACAGGAACCGTAAAATCCACCTAATTACCTGCTGCAGGATCTGTAACTGCTTGACTGGTGATGCCAGATGGTGGTTCTTGAAGCTGGTATGTTGCATTTGTGGAGGGTGTCGTTGGGCTGGTGTTGCTGTTTGTCATGTAATGTGAAGGATATGGTGAACTATTATAATACTGTGCATATTGGCCCTGGCCAAAACTGGGATAAGAGGGATATTCCTACAAGACAAAAAAGCGCAATTGAATAGTCTATCAAAGTGTTGCTACTTTTTAGTATAAATTCCAAAATATAACTGCAAACATATGTTAGACTTTCAGCACGTATGCTTTCTGGACTGTATGCTGTAGGACTAAAACTGCAAAGCAGTAAAACTAAATCTAAATTACACATAAGCTATTTGTATGAGAAGATATGCTAAGTTATCAGACACATTACTTAAGATGCATAAATAAGAACATAAAACAGACAATTAACTTTTTTATTGGAAGATGACAAACTGAAGAAAAACATTTTTAAACATTCATTTAGCTTGAAATTATGCTAATTTCTTACAAAGAACTATTTAACAAGTACATTTTTTTCCAATAAATGAGAAGCCTAAATTTACCAAAGTTTCCTCAACTCATCTTTACAAATTTACCTGCTGTGAACTATTAAATCCAGTAGAATTTGTGAGTGAATTATTTCCTGCATATAATCCTGATGATGTTGTAAAACTGCTGCCTGAAATGAAATGAAAAATTATATGAATTACTAAAACACAGTATTGGAAAATAACTTCTGTTTTTATATCATAACTATATGGCCTATTTGTAATATTTCCCATATGGTAATTGATTTGGTTGTCATCAGCTGTATAACATGTCAATATAGGAAAAGTGATAATTCATTGTTCCTACACCCTGTGTTTCATCATTTCAATAAAAAGAAAAACTGCTTTCAAGGAAACTTGAAATTTAGACAGGGATCAGAGCCACCTCAGATCTGACTGTACATTTTCCTATCAGGTTCCAGGTATTCTGCCCTCCTTATCTTCCTGCCCCTCTGAATTATCCCCAACATTGTGGCAGCAATGAGGGTTTTTTCACTTGCATTTTTTGTTTTGCCATAACTGTAAGCCTTGTCCTGAGAGATGCCATGTCCCTTTGCTGAAGCCCACAGGCTCCCTTCCTCCTACCACCATTCAGAATTGGGACCTCTCTTATCACTGAACTGCAGTGCTTTAAAGGAACGGGAAGAGCCATAATTCCCTGCTCTAAAAACTCCATCCGACTGTGAAGCCATTAGGAGTCACTGATTGATCATAGACAGCCTTGGGCCACAAACCTCCTTCTTTTCTGATAGAGTCTACCAGGCATGACACAAAGGAAAAAAAAAGTACCTCTCTTAAAAGCGAGACCAAAAATTGAATTACTGTTTTCACCTCCCTCCTCCCCTCACAGCCCCCCCCCCCCGCAGGCCGACAAAAATACACAGATGGGTCTCTTGTTTAATATCTAATCTGAGACACCGCTCCACAAAAGGGCAGCAACCCCCTTTCAGCTGTTTTGCCCTTGCTGGTTATAACCCAGGAGCAACACAGCTACCAGCTGAGACATATGGATGCACAGGATGAAACCACATAAAACCACGAGAAAGTCTGCAATGAGGCAACCTATTGAACTCCTGCAGCAGGAGACAACCAGGAAGCGAGAAACTCCCATTAAAGCGCACTGCTTGTTTACAGCCTCCTCTCCACAGAGACCTACCTTAGGACAGCGATATACTGAGATCTGGGGAGGAAAAGCTTGGAGGTGAGCAGAGGAGGCAAAGAGACTGACAGGGACGAAAAATCAATAGAAAGCCGGGTGTATGGATTCACTGATTCTCTGATACGCCCAATGCAACTCCATTAACAACCAAATCGTACAAAATGGTTATACATTTAGAAAAGCAATGGTTCTTGCAAATCCAAACTGCAAGGAGTACAGGGCTGCATGCTTAGTACAACCCCTAAAGGGCATTTGTGAGCCATTTACTTTTTCAAATTAAAAAAAAAAAGAAAAAGGCATTCTAGTTATAAGAAGTCAGAAGGAAAAAATATTTAAATGCTTTGATTGCAAAAGTTACTAAAAACATACACAGCTTAAGCCTCAGAGTAAGAGATGTGAAGCATGTCTGACAGCGGTGGGAGTAAAAAAAAAAAAAAGAGCCTTAAACTTAACGTGTGATAATGACTGTAAACATTTCTCTTCTATTTGCTATTAGTGCTAAAGTTCTGTGGTTGTTGATAGATGCTACTAATCCTGTGGACTAAAATCAGATTACTTCAGCAGAAGAGTTGACATCCAAGTTTAGCAGATAGTACAGATAAATAGTACTAATGAGAAAAACATGTTGTTTTAAATTTAATTTAAAATTGGAAAACAGATGTTATTTTTTATTATAACAAACCCCAGAGCCAGAATACGGCTGAAAAATATTTTAAATCGCAAAACTTTGAAATGCTATTTTATTTCTAAGAGTGCTTTGGCTGGAAAAATGTAAGTTACTGTGTCTCTTTTCATTTCTGTAGTTATTTCTGAGTGATGCAGTAATACATTCAAACATAATGTTTATAGGTGTGTGGTATGAACCATTCTAAAAAGATAGAAAAAAGACCTCTCATAGTTGCAAGGAAAGGGAAAAAAAGAACTTTTGGGGATGAATACATTCTCTTTCCACTGGAAGTTTGGCAAATAATTTGCAAGAGCAAATGAGAAAAGTAATTACATGCCGGTCAGCATCTCTCCCTCTCAGACAAAGACACACACATACTAACACACAGATCTCTCTCTTTCATCTTATGGTCAGTACTGGCTCCTATGGAGGAGGGGTAGGGGTCTCCTAGACCGTAACAAACATGAAGCAGGTTTCTCAGAAACTGCTCTGTGGGCCACCCAGAACTACTGGCCTAAAGTTGTTTTAAAAATACTTCAGTTTTACTTTTTTTTTTTTAAATAATCAGCTGTGGGATGGCATAGAGCTGCTCTTCCTGTGTTAGCTGAACTCACACGAAAATAAGAACCTTTATGAAACGCGCAAGTTTTACTGCAACAAGTTGGCCAACTAAGTAGCTTTTAAATGTGATAAAAGCTGTAAATTGCAGGTCAAAGGTCTATTTTGCAAAGAGCAAGGACCCACATTAAAGCTGGGAACCTCCGGCAGCCTAGGAGGAATGCTGGAACCTGCTGGGACTAGCAGGCAGCTTCTCCGGCGCACGGGACGCTCCGCTGGGGCTCCTGCACTCTGCAGGATGTACTCTTCCCCTGTGTATTTTCCACAGAAGCCCATTTGCTTTCCTAGCTCTGTCGCTTTGCCATGGGCTATGTCTATCATCAGGGTACAATATATGTGGCAGAAGTTTAGCGCAGCTCTCTTGGGAGAGCCTAAGGAGGCCAGATGGGCTATTTAAACTCAAGGTTTCTTCCGTTCGCTTACAGTGTTTATAAATCCTTGGCAAACTCCCCTTTGTTGTCCTAGTAACTGCTTAGCCATCCAGCACAATATTTTTATACTGTATAATAATAACCAAATACCTTAACGTTTACTTTTTATGGATGAATTCCCAAACCGATTGGTTAGTATATTCTGAAACATAACAGTCTTCGTAACTAAAACAATACCGGAGCTCATCACAGGTTTAAGGCCCTTCCAGTGGTATGATACCGGGATGCATGGCAATAACTACACTTTTATCACAGCAGCAAGGATACTCGAGCAGACAGCTGCAAATAGAGCTCTTGCCTTGGCTTTTCCCCTACCCCCTCTCCCCTCCGCTTATCCTCACGGAGCATTCCTTATAACTATGCCAATATAGGAACAATGGCCCATTCCCACAGCCATTAGTCATGTAAGTGGTCTTTCAACATCTATGAAGAAACTTATATGAAAAACAGCTTCAGGAACATACTCATTAAAGCATGTGTCAGGGGAAAGGGAACGGTGTAGGTCCTCTCCCTACCCTCTCCCCGCCATTAAAGGGATGAAACATTCATAACACACCAAAAGCCAATTACCAGAATAATCTTAGTAAGGAGTCACACACAGCGACTTTCCTCACGATCTTCAAAATTTGGCCGTCTCTCCCTCAGCCATTGTACAGTGACTAATCAAGCTGTAATTTTAGCAGGACCAGGAAAAGCATCGGGCTTAATTGGCTGCACCCGTGCGACAGCACAGAGCCTTTATGTTTCGGGGAGACATCCGACCCAGGGAGAAGAACCGGAATTATTCCACGGCTTTGGAGCGTGAGGTAACCCCAAATCAGGGAGCACAAACACACCAACTGTTAGGCTGCTAGTAAATCCTGTTTACTAGAGGCAGGAATGCCAGCAGGGCCCCAAGCACGCCGTCGGGTAATGCTTGTTTATGAAGTAGGTTGTGGGATCCATTATCTTCATTCAGCAGCTCAGCAGCCGCACACAGGAGATGAAGAACTGCTATTGCAGACCCTATGACAAGGCTGAATCTGCACCCTGCCCATATACTGCTAGAGGTGAAGGGGAGAATAAGCTCCTTTCCCTTGCCGGAGGTTTCTGCACAAACCACCGAACAGCAGCAGCACTACCCTTGTTTTCTGTGAGGAGAATGAATTCTATCCTTGAATAATAGTTCAGCCTATGAATAGTTTCGCCTTCCAAAATTAAAACTGTGAAAGGAAAACAAATGTTCCTGTTTACTTTTAACATCTGCTCAATCAAAAGGAGGAATTAAGTCAATTTAAAGTTGTTTGAAATACAAAGGTTAGCTTAATGAAAGCATTAAAAAAGGCATATATTCTAGTGTATAGTATACGTATATACTGAGAACATTTAACAACAAGAAAGACCTGGTTAGCAGGTTTTCTCCTTCATCTTCTTCTACTTCTACCAATATTTCATTTGAAATGCCCCCCTTATTTCCATTCTTATGTTCTGTAAGGTTTCTGTAGCAGACCAGTCTTTTCTCCATCCACACGCCACACTGTTCAGAGAACACTGCATTCACAAGCACGACAGAACAGGCATACACATCGCTGTGACTCCCAGGCTCCCCCATCACTGACCTGCAGATCCTCTGCCCAAACCAAACTCTCAGTTCCTCTATCTGCTACCTTCTGCGGATGCCAGCTCTTAGCCTAAGCTCAGGGCGCAGGCTGAACTCAGACGCAAACCACCTCCTCTCTCAGCGTCGGTCGACAGTACTACCATGAAATCAATTATTTGGTGTTGCCGTTGTCCCTCCTCTTTTAAGGCTTCAGAACTGGGTAGTCTTTAATATGTTTCTTTTGTATAATATTTTTAGACCCTGGTCTTTCAAAGTGTATAGCTGAAACACTTTCCAAGATCTTACTGTTCCATGTCTTGACAACTGCCACCTTTTTATGACCTTGACAATTCTCATCTGATTCTTATTTTGCGTATTGCATAAAACAAAGCAATATCCTTTATGACAGGTCTCTATGTAGTACATTGACTGAGTCCAAGCTTTGCTCTACTAATGCCAGAGTTCGCTGCTTACTCTTAAAATTTTCTAGCAAGCACTCTCTCACATTATCCCATGCTGCTTCCCCTTTCCTCCCTCCATTGAATGAGTTTCCCATAGATATCTGCAAAACCACTTCACTGTCCTCCCTAAAATCCCTTTTTAGCAACATCCCTCTGTTCTGAATTTTACAAAAAAAAAAAGAACAAAAAACATCTTTACAATTGTTAGATAACCAATTGTTTTTTGTATCTAAGCAGCATCAGCTTTATTGTTACTTTAGACTCTCCCAGTCTGTGTGTTTTACTTTAGTCTCCAACTTATGTTGGACTATATATTCATATGGCTACATAAGTTAGAACAATAGGGTCCCAATACTTGATTGTGGCATGAAGGCACTGCGACAATAGAAATTATAAACAATACAGGCATGATTTTTCAATATCTGTATTTCCTAGGGACCATGAATTATCACTTCCTTAAAAGCTGGAATGTCTATCCAGGAGCTCCTCATAATCACTGGTAAGCATTTTTGGCTCTTTCCTACAGAGAAGCCCATATGTGTGTGTGTGTGTGTGTGTGTGTGCGCGCGTACACACACACACACATATATATGCACATACATATATATATACATATATATATATATACACACACACACACATATCATGGCTATAAGCAGAAACCAAAACCTGGTTTTGATCTGGTTACAGTTATATCTATTCAGATGAATAGAAGTTCACTCCTAATCAGTGGGTAGATGAAAGGTAGCATACTAATCTTATATCATCCTCCTCTTCCTTGCCAAAGTGCACTACAAGTAAGCAATACTTCAGATGTCAGATGGTCACTTCTGCCATACTGAGCTGCTCAACAACCACAGTTCAAAAGGGGATTAAAAAAAAAAAAAAAGAAAAAAAAAGAAAAGGTCTCTCTTGTGTCTGAGCAAAGGACTGGATCAATATACCCTTAAAGCTGTGGAACAAAAGCAAAACCTCATTCACTTGATCTCTGAATGCACTTCTGCCTCAAGACATTTCATGGACTGTTAATATGATGATGTACAGTTTAATTGAAGCAGATAATAAAGAGAGGAGCTAAACTTAAAAAAAAAAAAAAAGTAGTCCAATTCTGTGTAAAATCTGGAACCTGCAGAGCACTCATTTCATCAGGGCTAAAATCTCTATCTGCAATGTTCTCCAATTCAGGGGTGAAGAGTCCTAAAGTGGACATCCAAAATTAGCTATTTGTATGAAAAAAAGATTATTTAAATATCTGCAAAGTGGTGAAAATCCAGAACCAGGCACACCCAGCAGTCTACCAATATGGAGGGGGTGGGGAGATGAAGAAAGAGTAGAACGAGGGGGAAAGATTTTTAAAACGTTAAGTAAACCAAACAAATAAGTAAGACTACAAAATATAATTGATAATAATATCCAGCATGTACAAAGACTTAAAGCTTTTAAATAGACTTCAAACAATAGACTTCAGTCATTACTTCACTACCTCCACAGCTGCAGTAGGTATTTTTATCTTCTTTTCCCTCCCCAAACATACTTAGGTGTCAAATTATATTTGGCATGTCCTAAATTCATAATCCTGACACATTTTCCAGGACTCACTTTGTCACATTCATTATTTTTTAAACTACTGCTATTTGGAGAAACAGTTTTTACTTTAATAACACTAAAACACTTCAATATTAAAAAACTAATGAGGTCTTGAAGTGAGGGATCTTCCAAACTGCTGAGAGCTGGCCTGTCGCCGCTCTCAGCGAAGGCAATCATTATTTCATCTCCAGCTGCAACAGCATCAGAGGCAAGCTAGTGCTCAAGCAAACATGCATCTTTATTCTAGGAATATAAAGAAATTAGGAAAAAAAACCCACATAGTGTTAACTGTATCTAATTAATGGTAGTATCTATTTATACAGACCTTGCATCTGGTAGCTATAGGGAGCCTGTCCAGGTTGAGGTGTGCTAAAGCTTGCACCATAGCTTAGAAATCCTGTCTGTCCAGGTGACTGTGACTGTGACAATCCACCTTCTGTCTTGATGCCTGCCCACAATGCACCTAAATCAGTTAGTGACAGCAAATCTATTTGTTCATATTCAAACAGGGTTGGAAAATTAAATCACTTCATTATCAGCACTTTTAACTACTTCATGCATGAGAGAAAGAATACCGAGAGTATACAATGAATAGATGTGGGTAAAGGCAGTCTAGAAGTACACATAAGACTGAATTTCACCAGGGAGAGGTTAAATTCAAAACTGTGTTTCCAATAACTGCAAAAGAAATTTATACATGAACAGGAAGTTGCATTATTCCTTTTTTCCTTTCCTGCCAGAGGCTAACTTTTCCATATATTCATGACATTTCACAGAGGTAGATTAGCAACTTTATATGATTTTAATGAAGCATAACATAGCCAAACTGTCCTGCCATCCACCCATTAATGACATAACTTAGATTTGCACTGTATAATATTCCTGCATCAAAATTACACGGCTCCAAGTTTCATGGCATTCTAAGGAATTAAGCACCTCTTTAAACGCAGATAAAAAGAACCATCAGCATCAAGCGTAATGTGGATTTTCAAAGCTAATTAAAAACTATAGAATACATTCAATCTTTTAACAAATAAACACATATAGACATGAACCATACCTGAAGCAATCTCCCAAACTGGGAGAAACATACAAGTCTCATTAATCTGCACTGACAGGGAAATCCATTACACATCACCTTCTCATTTCCAAATTCAGTGATAAAATAATCCAAAGGCCAATTAAATGAATGACTTGCCTTCCAGCTTCAGTGATTTTTGCATAAATTTGTAAATGAGTAAGCAAGTAAATATGAGCAAATGACATACTGAGGAAATGCACACAACTCAGCCTTTGTCATTTGCTTTTATTAATAACAATGTCCCAACATGAACTATCATTTAAACCATTTAAAAAAATTAAAGCCAAAGAAATGGAAAAGTAACATAACACTCTTATGTTTCACTGTGGCGTTCAGTGATACCTCATTGTTCAGAAACCACCATTATTTGAACTGAATTAACTAAGTGTGAATTAGTAACATACCTTTGAAAATGACTGTTAATCTAAGTCCATTTCCTGGTTGAATTTTTTTTTTTTCTTTTTAAACAATGCTCTACAATATTTGAAGGTGGGAGAGAGCTTAGAAGTTACTGTGTTTGCAAAACTTCAGTAGCTCTCTATACACAAATGTCAGCATATTTTCTTGTGGCATTTAAATGATTATTTTCCAACTGGGGTCATTAATTATCTTTAATTCCTTCTGCCACACTTGCTAACTGCCAGACTAACCCTGTTTGCTTGTTTTTCCCTGGTGCTTACTTTCCTCTTCTATTTCATGTTGCAATTAAACAATCACAGTGATGAATCTGACACCTCGTTTCCAATGGGAAACTCCTGCTATGGATGTTTTGGTATCAATGATTCCCATTTGTTGTCTGTTTAAGGACCTCTGAAATGCTGGTTAAATATTGCTTAGAGAAAGTTTAACTAAATCAAGTTTTAAAGTTCTAGACCAGCTTTAACAGTCTGATTCAACACTCAATCTCAGATAAAGCGAGGGGAGATGATCAAAGGTGGTGGCAGGAGGATGGTATTTGAGTGAAGACAACTTGGCACGGACATGCCCTTCTGCCAGCCTCCAAACTGTGAGAAGCCTTTCATCTCTGGAGACCTGCTCTGCTCACCTGCTCTCCTCTACAAGGCCTTCACTCAATTTTCCTGATATTCCCTCCTCCTTTTCTTTCTACCAGTTCTATTATATACAAAGAAGCGGGAAGGGTCAGTGTAAGAAAACCTAACAGGACCGCCAATATCTAGAAGGAGAAGCTGGTAAAGGAGGCCTTTGCGAGGCTCCTGCGGGAGCGGGCAGGAGTAGAGAGCTTCAGGAAATACTCCAGCCTCCTCAGCAGCTTTGCAGCACCCTGGCAGGCAGCTGTCCCTGGCATTCCCCTCCACCCCCTTTCCTGCCTTCATGACTTCAGCATGGTCGAGGTGTAGGAGTGGAAAAACGAACAGGCTAGATGCATTCAAGACAGCACCTTCCCAAATTCTGCCCCAAAGAAAAAGCTTGAGGGAGGTTGATACGTGAATGTGTAATTATAGGTGACATTAAAAAAAACAAAACGAAACACTTTGAAGAACATTTTTGCCCCTCAGGTAAGTCCCAGAGTCAAGAAACAAAAGCACAAGAATCCCCCCCCCATTCCAATTCAAAGTTTTTCCTTTTACAGAAGTCTCCTCTCTTTATACCTGCTGGAACCTTTCTACCTGGAAGAGAGAAAGGCAAAGCATATGATACATGAGATCTATGCTACAGACCCAAGAGGAGAATTTTGGCTCTAAACAAGGTTCACTTCTTTTTTTTGCTTTGCGCAAATGAGCATCCCACTGTTCCCTAAGCAATTTATTTCAGGAACACAGATTATATGATGAGCCTTAAATGTGCAAAAACATATATGGTGATAGCTCCTAAAACTTTTTAAAGGTTATTTGCTTTTAAATATCACTGCTAGATGACAAAGTACACCAGCAAGAAGCACCTTAGCCCCTGTCACGAGGTTCTGTCTGAAGAGACCAAAACGCATAAAAACCCATTTGGCTCAGCAGCAAAAGCAACTCTGCAATGTAAAAATTATCCAAAGTCTTAGGCACAGGGGATGGACTGGGTAAAAATCAAAACAAAACAAAACAAAAGAGCAGGCAGGCATGTTAACCCCCAGCTAACAACTGCCAAGTAAAGCAACTCTCAATTATAGCCCCGACAACAGGGAGACAGCTACTCTGAATTAGTAAAATCAAGGCCCTGCTGAAGTCAGTGGGAGTTTTGTAGCTGACTTCAGTGAGGTCAGGATTTCATCCAGAGGAACCAAGCAAAAACAAAAAAGTCACTGTTTGGGCTAGCCAAGCCACCAGACAGCCAAATATGAATACGAGGTGTCCACAGGACAAATGTGTCAAGAAAAGCATTGTAGGGAGAGGTATTGTCTGTTCGAGACCACCTGATACAGCTGGAAAAAACAGACAAGCACTCATCAGGAGCAAAAACTTTCTTTTGGGGGGTGGGGAGAGAACACCCATCTTCTTAGTCTTGAAAATGTAATTTAAATATTTTTAAAGTATTTGTTTATGTAAGTTTAAAATACGCGGAGTGGAACTGAAACATCCAACTCACGTTTATAACCATATTTCTGGCAGTAAGTAATCAGGATTGAAGCCATAGGAAGAATGTTACTTTGGGTCATAATTATTGACAATATATTAATGAAACTCATATTTTGTAAAGTCAGGGAAAACAATAATCTATTTATTCTACCTAGTGTCCACAGTAATCTGCTGTAACATATGCTTATGCCCCTGTGGATTTCAACTTGCAGATTCAAGATGAAAGATTCACCAGTCTTGCACTTAGACTTTTTAATAATTTTAAGGGGCACACGCCTACACTGTGAGTTCTGTCCCCTTGGTATAAAACTTACGTTACCTGAATGTATTTTTACAAAATATGCTGCTAAAAGCATGTGGATCATATATTTTCAATATATTCCCCCAGAGGAATATAAGACCTATTTTCTAATAATGCATCTTTGCTGCCGAACTGCTATGGGGTCTGCCAGCAGACAGTCTGGCAGCAAAATGGTCTCACCCACAGCAGCTTGTTTTTAAATTAAATTTTTTGGGGAAAGATTTGTTACTTAGTACTATCTTCTTCATCATACAGACAGAGCTCCAGTGGCAATTTGCCTCAATTTTCACCTCCAGGGAGCTCTGTAGCATTGCAAGCAGGATTTTGGGGGGGTCTTTTGAATCAGGTCTTCATTCACAGAATCACAGAATCGCTGAGGTTGGAAGGGACCTCTGGAGATCATCTAAGTCCAACCCCCCTGCTCAAGCACGGTCACCTAGAGCACGTTGCACAGGATCGCGTCCAGGCAGGTTTTGAATATCTCCAGAGAAGGAGACTCCACAACCTCTCTGGGCAACCTGTTCCAGTGCTCTGTCACCCTCACAGTGAAGAAGTTTTTCCTCATGTTCAGATGGATTCCATCAAAACCACTGCAGCTTGACTGATTCACTTGTTTTACAATAATCTAGGTCAGCCGAAATTTATTTACCAACTTACTCTATTACAATGCTGGAGAACACAGCTCCTTGGGAATTACCAGGAGCTGTGCCTGTGTAATGGAAGTCCCTGGATCCGTTTCCCCATTTCAGCGCTGCTTTTTTATATCGCCAGTAAAAGCCTGACGAATGTCTCCCCTTGATCCATCAGTTTAACAAAAACAGAGCAGACCTTCTTGAGTAGCTTCTTAGTTCTTTAACACGCAAGTTAAGCTGCACTCACTCCAATAGGAAAACTATACACCACTTTTCCATGATAAATGTTCGAGAGCACAGCCGTCCCACTAAACGCTGATGCGAGGGCCATGTAATCTTCTTCTAAAAAATGTTTATTTTAGGAATATAATAATATGGATGTGGTTTCTTACCATACGAAGGGATTCCATAAGGCTGGCCTGGCTGCGGGTAGGTGGCGTAAGCAGTAGCTTGCTGCATCCCTGTTGTAAACTGTGTCTGCCCATATGCAGCCATCGTTTGTGAAGAGGGGGTAGGAAGAATATGTGGGTATGGTCTGCTATTGATTACAAATGACAGAAAATAGGACAGACACTGCATTAGACAGACATGCAAGTACTTATTTTTAGCCTTATTATAATCCTGCTACTTCATTAACACATAATTGTAGGCTGCACTAGAGAACAGAAACTGGAAGACAAAGACAAAACAATAATAACAAATCAATAATAAAAGAATAAGTAAAATAAGAACTTTTCCAAATATATTTTTTAAATACATTCTTAGCATTAAAAAAATATACATCTTTTTTCCTAGAAGCTGTTGTGGTTTAAATTATGACTTAACAGATGGACCCAATTATTATTTTAAATGAGGTTAAAATCTGCCTATTTCAGTTATTATTATTACTACTATTATTATTATTTTTAAAAGATATCATACTTGGAAGGGTAAATCTGTGGTGGGGAGAACTGGTGTGTTTGTCTTGGGCTGAAACCACTGCTTCCAATTGCTGCACCGAGGAGAAAAGAAAGCACACAGAAGTGTAAATACACACACCAAAGATAAATATTATTTTTCCTAATAGAATTTCAGAATATTAACAAGACTTTAATTAAATTCAAATATCATTGATACCTGAGGTAGAAAATAATATTTTATCAGGAACTATGCAAGAATGCTTAACATTAAAATCTTGATTGCAAATTTCAAATACTAAATTGCCCCTTTGTACAACTCCAGAGCACTAGTTGATTCTTTGCTTGCACACAGACAACATTTTCAATGCAAACAATCTATTTCCTAATGGCGACATTTTCCCTTCATATTTTCGAAGGATTATGATATCTCAAGAGCAACATTTTATTAACTTTTAGAATTTTTAAGACCTACGTTTTATGAAGGAGCTTTATGCATGCCTCTATTGAAAACATATGGTCAGCTTCAGTGCACGTGCCTCTTTCTAAAATAATTCCATAATGCGTAAGATGCATTACCATATTTCACCTCCTTCTCTTTTTCCCCATGTTATCTACTTATTTCTAAAATGCTTTCAGACCTTCAAAACACTCGGTATTACACAGAGATGCCACCACAAATGTGCAGATTTTCTTAGTGAAACACTTTGTACCTACAAGGCTAAATAGTTAACTTCTCTTCCTGCAGTTCAGACACTGAGGGTTTCCCAAAAGCAGCCACTGCTCCCACGTAGCTTTATGTAAAACCCTATGAAATTCCTCCGGTATTTATGGGCGCCGACGCGAGTGTGTGTCGGATGCGCTTGCATGCTCTGCTCTCACCCTTATTTTCAGGAGCTCCCTACAGCGAGCACTTTCCTCTCTGATTACCATTTGGGTGCCATTCCTCCTCTATGTCCCAAGGTTGAGAGCGAAGCCTTTGCCAGGAAGGGGTCACGTGCAGGTTATGAGACTACTGCGAGCTCAGACAGTCAGAGAAACAACAGGCCCTACCGCTAAGTACCTGGAAATAAACAGGGCACGCACGATTACCCGCTGCCAGCTCCCCCTTCCTGGCCAGCTACGGGGAAAATCCATCATCTTTACACCCTTGCAGCGCTCGGCAAGTGCAGACTAAAGCAGAGAGTCGCTCTCTAGTCCTTCCCCACTTGTGTTTTTTTGTTTTTTTTCCCCCCCGTGGCCTGTGAGGCTGTAGATATTTCAAATGTTATGGTCCAGGAGTCAGTCACATCCCCACAGACCTACGGAGCTACTGTTTAGCATACAACTTACTCTTCGTTTAGAGATTTAAAATATTCTGGAAACCTCATTTGCCTTTAAAGGTTGACACTTTCATACTCAACTGCATACACAGAAAATGGAGAATATCACCTGATCAGGAAAAGGCTGGCTACTTGGGACCTTACTGGTTGCGAGACGTCAAATTTTGCTACTCTGGAAATGTAATCCACTACATATTATTAGATCCTTTTTTATTTGATTTATGCCATAAAAACTAGAAATACCACAGTTAACCCATAGGTATGTAAAACTGTGCAAACGTCTTAGGATTTTCTCACAGTATGCGTCTTGTGAATGTTAGCAGCTAAGATGTGTTTGGCTTCCAGTAAGAAAAGACTGACAAAAATACCTTGATAATAACAAATTACAACAAATGAAGATGACCTTCACCTCAATTACAACACAAATCGCAGAGGCAGATATGTTTACTCACGGAAAACAAAAGAGTAATTACTTTGGGCCAGAATACTCCCCAGCTCCCCAGTGAGACTCTTAATGAAGACACCAAAGGACATCAATAAGCATGATACTGTATGTTCCTTACTCAGGGAAAAGTCTTACTGGCTTACACTGCTTGAATAAGGTGAGCAGAAATAGGTATAAGTTGCAAAGTGCACAAAACTTTTTAAACAGCTGTGCACAAGTTTAGACCATATGGGAAAAGAAAATAATAAATGAAAAATTGCTGAGCATAAAACCTTTGTTTATTCCTTACCTGATCCTGAGAAATTGTCTAAAGACCCGTCTGTGGCAGTAGTAGTAGCAATCTCACTGCTGCTCATTGGTTCTGTTTTAACTATAGAAATATAAATAAAATATATTCTATATGCACCTAATATTCTTGCATGCACATGCACACACGCTCACAGTCACCAATTCAATAAAACAAAAATCTGCCAAAAATGTTTAAATCATGGCTATCGGTATTTTGCATTTTATGTATTTGTGTGTACAAACAATGCAAAATACTGGCAGCTATGATTTACACATACATATAAAATGATCAAGAGGGTTATTTCTGTCCCCAAGGAACAAGAGCCACTGTAACAAACGAGAAGTCCCCATGCAACTCTCTGCACCTGTCCTGACTCCTCTTAATCCTACAGACCCAACAATAAGGGGCTACATTTAGATCAGGTCACAGAGCCATTTACAAGCTTGAAACACAATGATCTGAATCAGATTAAAAAAGAAGTAATTTTTAAATGGTTTTGTCTGAGGGCTAGTCAAAATGTTCCCATCCAAATTACTTTTCAGAGGAAAAATGAAAATTTCAAATGAAGTAAAAAAAAACAAAAAAACAAAAAAAACAAGCCCCCACCTTTCCTCACAGTGGATTTCTCCTCTCAAAATAAAAAAAAGCAACTTCATATTCAGCAACACTGAGTATACAAAGGGGACACAGTCCTCAGCAGATATTTTACTAAAAAGAATGCTTTTACATTTTATTCTCTTTGCAGCAGAGACCCAACCCAGCTGTCAGAGACTAAAAAAGGATGAGAGTAAGAGAGATTCTCTCCTGGCTCATGCAATATCATAATTAATTGTTGATTACTGACTTTTAATAAAGCCTCAATTCAATGAACAAATTTCACTTTCTGTTACTACAGTGTAACACCAATAACAACAGTATTCTGATCCACAGACCAAAGATAGGGCTGATCTGGCACGGATTTAAACAGGCGCAATACCTATTCCCAGTGAGTTGCTAGGGCGGCATGGCAATGTCTCAATTCCATTTTTACATATCCAGCTTTCGGAGTTATAGCAAACAAAAAAGCAAGGATGAGGATGGTGTTTCACAAAACAACTGAGCTGATTTTATGTCTACAGCCCAAGAAGGATGCAGAACTTTTGCTCTTTTTGACATCCAGTCACTGCTTCCTACGCACCTGAGTTGGTACATATCTGACCTTTCAGAAAATTCAGAAAATGAATCCAGGAAAAATAAGGTAAACTACATCCTATTTGACACATAAAGCCTTAGTGTCACCTTGACACTAAGTGTGTGTGTGCCTGTCTGTGTAGGAATAGATATAGGAATAAATTTAGGAATTGCAACCATCATTAACATAAACCCTTTTGGTGCTAGATTTGCAAAGGGTGAAGGAGGGGATCTTTTCCCTTTTGATGAAGGACCTTTCTTTTCCTTGCCAATACAAATTTTTATTTCCGCATGCCTCACTATTTCTTTCGCCTGACCTTATCCAAGGAATTTGCATGTAGCCTCTCAAGGTTTTACTAATCACCCACTATTTTCATTTGATTCTCACACAGGATGTTTTGTCTGCACTGGCTAACTCAGGAGATCAATATTAGCTCCACACAGAATTCAGCTATGGCTACATTAGCAAGAAGTGCAGCCCAATGGGAAGAGATTTATAGAGAGAAACAGTCGATGCAGAGGGTCCAGCAGCCACAGCACAGGTGTTTTAGAGAGGGTACTTCATACAAGGTCTAGCCTTGTCCCAAGGATGGAGTGCCTGCAAGCAGCTGGAGCACATTGGCTGCACTCCTGGTTTAATTTCATTTGCAAGGAATGAAGGCCAAGAGCTGTCCCCAAGGTGAGCTACACCGCAGTCCCAGGGCTGGTCAGGAGGTTCCCTTCAAGAGATCTCAGTCTGAACTACAACTCTGATCCAAACTTATTGCTTAGGAACACAAAGTATCTCATAATGTACCCAGACACCCATTTCATTACTAAATACTTAAAGTCTAATACACAGATGCAACAAAATATTTGAAGTGTCTAGTCCAAGCCATTTTCAGGAAATTGCCAGATTTTTACAAATCTTCTACATTAAACGTAGAGATCCAGAGTTACGCCTACATTATCTTCTGCATTTTCTTAAAAGAAGTTTTTCACCACTACATTTTACAGTCAGGCTCTAGATTACTCCAGCTTCATAGATTACTCCAGCTTTCCCAAAACTTTGCAAGTCTTCCTGGCCTAATTTCCTTAATGCAATTGTACTTTTGGGAATAACGACAAAGAATGTTTTTCTCTATAGTTGACAACTGAGAGGGGGGAAAAGAAAGGAAGAGAAGAAAGATCAATCCAATCTGGGGTAAAGGTTCACACGAAGGAAGATTTCAGTATCTGCCTTCTCCCAACTCTTCCCTTGTTCTGTCTTGGGGAAATGATTCTTGTATTCCTTATAAAATAAAATACTATTCTTTTAGATCACCATAAACTAGCAGCCCTAGGACTATGCTAAGCCACCTCACACAATACAGAAACCTACCATACCATTCGCCACTTATCTGGATTTCAGACCTTTGTTAAATATAACAGTTGGGGAAAAACCTAATCAAAATGGAATGACTCATGAGAAGTATTTTAGTATAACAATGGTTAGAACTGAACTCTGTTTACTTAACATACTGCTTCTTCAGATATAGGAAAAAATATATGAAATACACTGCAGTGCCTTCTTCATGGAAATTAATTCTATTTACTGATTGACGAGCTCACAAATTTTTGATAACAGCTGCTCTGTAGTCCTCCTCCCTCAACTGTTGTACTTCCTGAATATATGAAAAATAGGATAGGAAAGGCTGTCCATGTTGTTCCTGATTTGGATACACATTAGTAAGGTCATAATAAATAAGTCCTATCATTCCTTCTTTAGAAACGACCATGACCTTAACAGAACTTTGTGCTGCAGCTAGTTGAGAATTTAATAAAGATGGATAGAGACTGGAAAATCCTCCATTCCCCAAGCACTTTAATCAAAATGCCAGAAAACAACTATGTATTTCCTTCTGTCTGCAGCCTAAAAATATTTCAAGAAGATGAAAGCTTGCTATACAAAGAAGCGAACTAAGAAGAAACAGCCACAGTTTCACCCATCAGAAAAATCTACCACGTGGATTCTCACTGTAGAGGAAGATCTGTCATTCACCCAAGACAAAAACTGACCTGCAACATAGCAGATTTTCCCCCAGAACCATGGGGAAAGAGAGCTGTGAAAGGAGCTCCTAATGTTACAAGTCTGCTGCTCTATCACTATAGCGCTTCAGTAATCCATATCTATTATGTGAAAATATGGAGCTGTCCATGCAAGCAAAGCTTTGGAAGGTCACAGATGACATGTGCAGCAAGTACAGACCCCACCCTTCCTTATTACATGTGATGTCTCTTCCCCATGGCCTGGCAACACACTCCTTAAACATGCTCTGGGTTTTAGCTCTCTATTTTTCCATGGCAATAACATTTCTGCAACATGTTCTAAGCTTTTGCAGTATGGCATTGGAAAGTATGTGCCACACCTACACAGAACATGTTGCAAGCTTTCCAGTAATTTCCAGTAGCATGCTCAATTGTGGCAGACACCAAAGAAAGCAAAATAGAAGAGTTCCCATTTCTGCTGTCCCATTATCAAAGTAGAACTTTGCAGAGGCATGACATTATTAGACTTGCAGTAGAAAGAGAATTTGTTTTATCAATATGCTACTAAGTTTTAATGCTAACAAAATCACTCTGTAATAAAACAGAATATTAACAAGAAGTTCAAGAAGAAATCTGATGCATTCCTCATCTGCTGCAAAAATTAAACACTTATTAAGAACTACTAGTTTAGATTTGGTTTAGAGACTTAAATATCTGTGTCACTGGAGAAATATTTTTCCCCATTATTTTTCTCTTCCTAGTTATTTATGAGATTTTAAAAACAAGATTTAAAAAGAGACTGTATAAGAAAACAACACAACAGAATAATAGGAGAAAAAAACAGGACTAGCAGATAATCTATAACACACATGCTAGCCCTGGAAAACAAAGCACAAAAATTCTGAGACAGCAAAACTGCTGATCTAGCATTAAATTGGTTGTCAAAATACTTCATCTTAAGACACTTTTAGAACATAAGCGCCGTGTGCCTTGTTTTGTCAGCAATACTGCAAAAGGTGGTTAGTAATGAATTACAAATTAGTTTCTGAACTACACTAAGAGAGAGCACTTGATATCAGAACCCACAAGTTCATGTAGTTATACTATATGAATAAATGAGCAAAATGAAATCAGTTCTGGCTGACAGCTCTCAATATTCATGGGGCACAAAGGTCTCAACAAAATAAATGAAGCAATTCATTTATATACATACGTCTAAATACAAATCTTTGGCCCTATTTTGTTTTGTCTCAAGGTGATATGCTATGTGAGAAGAATTGCTATAATATAATTGAACTAAAAATCAAAAGTTTTTAACAGTTTTAATAGTCTCTAAGGATGTGATTCCTCTGTTGGCTACATTCAGTGAAAAAAAAATTAGCACTGATATGTCTAGACATTACAGAGTTTAACAGCATCATTAAAGCAACACAAAACATATCCACTTTATATTCTTCACTTAGATTCCTTTGATATTCCAAAGTCATTTTTTTAGCAGGGCAAGTTACCATGCTTAGACAGGTTGATCGATTTTTAAAATCATACAGTTGCAATTTATATTTTAAAAGACCCTAGTATTTTGCAGTTCCTCCAGTCTGCAGATTTTATCCACTACATGGCTCCACCTTATTTTCAGTTTCATCTGATAACATCTTTTAGTATCTCTCTCACCTTCTCCTCCTTTTCTGGCTTTTTCTGGCATTAAGCTAGTGCAGCTATTAAACGTATTACTGCTTTAAAAACAGAAATTTTCATAATGCTCACAAATTCTCAATCTTCAAACAATATTAGCAGCTAAACAGTATGTCAATACAGACTTTCACCTTTTCACAGCCTTGGTATATCTTGATGAAGTATTTCATATGTCAGTTACTAATCATACACTATTTTGCTTGATACTATACCCTTTCTGTACCCAACAGAAGCCCAAAGCTCACCTGAAAGTTCAAAGATAATTATTAGTCACTAACAATGGCACAAAAATTCTACCATTGACTTCTAAGCTGATGAAGCTTTTCAGTATTTTATTCAAACTTGAAACTGGAGCTGAATCTTGCAATATTTGTATAAACAGGTTATTATATTATACTAATTGCTATTGAGGGCTTTATTCTCTCCTGTTGTCACAGACAATCAAATCTGCAGTTCTGGGCCATGAAGCCTGATAAACTTACTTGCTCCTGCTTCTCCAACGAGAGGATTCCTCCTGAGTCTCATTTGTCTGGGAATTACCAGAAGGTAATTACTACAAGGTAATTTCCAGACTAAATTTATGTTCAGTTTTCAAAGAAAGCCCCCACCCAAAGAAGCACATGCTAGTTCAAGCCCAGACTATATCCTGCTCTACCCTCCTCTGATGTGAGGAGTCTTCACAAATCCTGTGGTATTCTGGCGACCACTCGCCCCTAGCTTTCACTGCATGTGTTCTTCCCCTATAAGCCTCGTCTTCCTCTTATATTATGCATTGTAACTGTAAGAGCCTTAACTTCATTTTTCCTGCTCATCTAGGAGCAAAAAATCTTGAATTTACAAAGAAATGGTATCACCACAATACAAAATCGGAAAGAAAATTCAAAACCCAAATTGGATGGAGGCAAGTTTTGATAATATTTGTAGCTGCTAATCAAGTTTTAAGTCTGAATATTTATCTGAGAAGCATAGTCATGAGCTAAAATAGTTTCACTCACTCTGGCTAGGAAATCAGAATATCTGAATCAAAACAACATTCTTAGCCCTTGATATTCTCATGTCAATTTATACCAAACAATTGTATCACCTCTCCTGTCCAAATGGAGGCAGCATATATCCATAAACAACCCTTTCAGAGGTGTTATGATATATATGTATGTATATATATATATATATATTTTTTTTTTCTTCTTCTTCTTAAAACCTCTGTTTATGAATCTGGCCATAGAAACTCCCCTACACATGGGTTGCTTCACGTGTGTGTAAAATATCTGTATTCTTCAACCAAAGCCAGGTAAAAAGCTATAGAAGGACCACACATGGTAACTACTGCAGCCGTTAATGGCAAAGGGGGCTCACTTCAGCTACCTTGCAGAAGCCCAAAAGACCTTCAAGCAAGCAGAGGGCCTCATGGGGAATTTAAACCTGCTCTACCATTTTGGTGTACAAGATGCATCACTGAGACACGAAGCGCAGAAGCAGAATGACAAAGTGGGCAAGGCCTTTCATAAGCAGAAAATAATTTCCTCTGCCCTTAGCTAGGCTCTGAACTCCAGGGCCGACGGAGCTGGAGCCAGATTCACCCCAATGAGGAGGGTCAGCATCAGCCCGCCTTCCCCTCCCTGGAGCAGCAGCGGGACTTAAGTACTCCTTTCTTTCAGAAAAAGATTATGGGGGAAAATAAAATGGTGATGTTTTCACAAATAGATGCATAAACATGCAGAAAAAGTGATGAATATGTAAATATTTAGAGGCCAGTCTCCTCACTCAAGACCTTGCTAAAGGAGTTGCTGGACTGAGGCAACAGAAAAGTTATTTCATTGGCCAAAAAGCTATGAAAGAGGAATAATAGAGCATTATGCAACATGTGCTCAGAATAGACGGAAGGACTCTTGGGGAAGCAGGAGAACAAAAGCACAGATAAGAGAGTCTGGAAGGAAGCCAATGCAATACTGCAGGAAAAAGGTAAAGAGCAGGGAAAAAAAAGGCAGTCCAAGTCACCCCCTTGCCTTCACATAGACAGATGGAGTAATGTGTATCTGTTTTCCAGTCTCCAGAAGTGGCAACAGGTCAAAGACTAGCCCCTACAATCCCCTAGATTGCTTTTGCAGGGCTGGTTGGACTGGGACCGCTTGCAGTCTTTGCCTCTTGCCATACAATTGCCTTCTTGTGCTCTTCCAGGGCTGAGCAAAGACGCTACCAGATCAATAGTTTTTGATACTAACACCCTACCCTGAAATGCAAAGAACAGTTTCATCTTCATAGGGCTATTTTCTTCAGGATGTTTAAATGTGGAGGTGCATCAATTAAAATTCTTACACCATCGAGCCCTTCCTTACAAACACAGGTCTAGCAACTTGAATATACATAACTGGCAGAAACTCCAGAAATGAGCAGTTAAAAGATATCAGAAACCAGTCGTCTCCTAAAGGAGGATCATTTTGTCTGATTGTCATCACCTATCACAACTTTGCACCCTAAAATATACGAAAAGTTGAATAATTACTATTTGTTAAAAAAATTAAGAATTATTCATTGCCACTGCACAGAATTGACTGCAATAAAAAAAGACTATTCTGAGTGCTGCAAAGTGTCATTAGAAACGCAATGACTATTCAGCATCTTTTTTACTTGCAGAAATCAACATAATCATATAATCAACATGTGTCATTGTAACAACCAGCTCATACCCTCTCTACGGATTTCAATATTTTATTTCACCAGTTTATTACACTCCTTCATAGGGAGAGCCTCACAAAACTACACATTTAATAAACAATGTAACACCTCAGGAAGCATATGTTCAAAAATAACATCCATTACAAAACAAAACAAGGTGCTGTAGTTGTCCAGATAGTGAGTGACTGAGGAGTGAGGTGAAATGATTAGTTACGAAGAATTAAGACAGGTGCATGGCTTGAATAGTTTTGGGGAAGAAAACAGAAATCTTTTGGCTGCTTGTTGAAAAATGTTGTAAATTATAGCTTCCATTTTAAATGAAGGCTTTTGTTTTGAATATGCTATTGACTTTGAAGCATTTTCTGTATATGTAAACTCATTTTACAAGCATTATTGTAACATTATTTTCTTCTTTCATTAAGAAACAGACAAAGAGCACACAACGCATTTTTTTTGAATGTGGATGGACTGTTGCACTTGCAGCTCTTAAAGCTGTCTAAAATGTTGCATCAGGCCCAACCTGATATACCTTGATGCTCATCAGAGACATCTACAAAACTTCACTGCTGCGTATGGATCACAGGCACAGCAGGCTCGTGTTGGTCTACTGAATAGCCAGGCTCAAAAGCCTTCAGAAAGTTGCCGCTGAAGCCTTCAAATTAAAAGATACCTCTCTTTTAAGAGTTTCTGGGAAAAGAGAGGTAGGATTTTTTTGTAAGTCCTCAGACAATGCCTAATACAAGTTTCTCTCCACTCTATAATATTACAAATGGGCAGCAAACATACTGCACAGTACTGCCTTTTGAACCCTGAAGACGGATTTACATTCACGAGACTTAAGGCAACCTTTCTAATGGCCACCTGCCTGGTAGTCATATGGTGGGGAACTCTGAATGCCTTTGTGTGGGATCTCATTCTCATGTTGCAGCAGGTACTTTAAGAGCAAGAACTTTTTTTTTTTTTTTCTTTCCAAAGGAATTTTGATGTCCAACTCCCTTTGAAGCCTCCCTTCCTATTTATCTTTGAAAATCTGATCTTCAATTTGTTGTTCATTTTCCCTTCCCACTTGATATGAAAATGCCTTCTTTTCTTCCTTCTGTATACTCAAAAATGAGGGTTGAAGCACCTCCATACTCCTAACACAAATTAAGTGTAGTTGCTTGGAAAACCACTGTTCCTTCTCCCAATCTTCATCTACTCTTTTCCATCATTGTTGCATAAACCACCATAATAACGGGTCACAGGCTTCTGTTTCTCACTATATGGAATCCAAGAGAATTGATTCACATTCTTAAGATAAAAGTAAAGATCATTCTAAGTAGAAATTGCATGCAACTGGCCACTGTGGAAAAAAGCTTTACACATCCTTACAAATTTTTGAACCCAGCCTTTTTGCTCAAAGTGGACCCTGTTGTTGGAACAGCCAGTAGCTGTCTGATGAAAACTAATAAATGACAATTCAGTTATTGTTTCTTTAAGTCATTCTGTATCAACGCACAGCAATTTGCTGACAAAGTAAGTTTAGAGATAAGGCATGACTTTCAAAATTTTGAGCCGTACTTTGATTCTCTACTTCGTTACAGATTTTCTTAGGCAAGTCATGCAGGGCCAAATTTTTAAAGGTGTCCAGAATGTCTGCTGTTCACTAAGACAGAGGGTATTTTGTGGAAAAACACTTAAAAAGATCATGAAACATTCAAATACCATAGTATTTATGATAGACATCCTATCCCTCTCAGCATGCCAAGACTGCTTTTTTCTGAGTATTTTTAGCCAAACATTTTAGTGTTACTCTTCTACATTTGCACCTGGGAAGTTTTTGACTGGGCAAGATCTATAATTTCCCTGTTACCTCCCCATCACTGGTGTGAAGACCATGCTGTTTGACTGGCCCGGAGAGGAGGAAAGAACAAACACCAGCAAAGTAATTTCTTATTAGTAGTATTTTCCTGTTATTACTTATTTTTTTTACCCAAAAAGCTAAGGAAATTTTATTTTCCCCTCACCATGCAGATACCCACAGCTATGGAGATCATCTCATGACCTGAAACAAACTTCAAAGAAGTTTTGGTTTAGAGAACTCACTATACTCTAAAAGAATCTCATAGGGGAACTGCTATCCAACACAAGAAGCAGTCAATCTGATTTGTTTAGAAGTTTTTAGATAGAAGGAAATAAATAGCAGTTGCCTTCAAAAACAGAATTTCTCCAGTTGCAGTCCTTGGACATCACTACCTGATCAGTTCTGCGCTATAACAATTTTGTTCTACCGATGAGAAATTAAGCACACCAGAGTTATATAAAAGCTCACACAAAGAGTTATATAAAAGCTGCATGCAGAGATTAAACTAAGATTCAATCACACAACTAAATCCCCATTCAGTGCTTGGAAAATTTACCACTAAGTGTGAAGCTTAAAAACTTAGCTAATAACAGTGAGCTATCTTCCAACCACATCCTCTTGTAGAACAACATCAATAAGAGACAAGTCTGAAAATGTGCCTTAGAGGAATTAATGAACATTTGTTTGAAACAGGGCCATTTCACTTTGGGACAGATTTTTTTTTCTTTTTCCTTTTTTCCCCTAATCTAGTGAACATATTCTTCACTTTGGGGTATGGAAACCTGCCTAAATCACACCCAGAGTCAAATCAAATTTAACATATCTTTACAACACATTTATAACAGGCAAATATGTATATACCTGGAGGCCCTGTTTCTCATTCACATGATGGCCCTTACGCCAAAAAAGGAGGGCTCTTTTATATTAGTGAGAATGAGTGCATCAATTAGCAGTCAGTTTCCCATATTATCTTTAACATGTGAATGGTCAGCAACATACATTTCCATTCCACGTGCAACAAACAAGCAAACCACACTGGAGCATTTTAAGAAAGGTGTTTGGCAACCCCATACACGTTCATCCTTATAGTCTGTCATTTGCATTTCAGCAGGATTCTGCTTCAAGAAATTCAGAAAAAATAATTTTACTTCACCCTTCATTAAAAAAAGAAAGCCTCATGACATTCACTCCATTTTTTCTTAAGCTTGTTTAGCAGCTAGAAGAACCCAAACCAAACACTTTCTCAAGATAAAACAGATTAACAGCAAAATTCCACCTTTGGTTCTTAAGCACCTATTTAGCTCACAAAACGTGGCTCTTAGCACACAACTAATTCAGAAATTAATGATTCTATTATGTTTCTTTCTTCCTTTTTTTTTCTCCTTTTCATTATTTGTCACTTAAGAGCAATCAGAAACAGGAATTGTAAGCCTAAAAAGTTTAGACCAGATTCATTGAGCGCGAGATATTCCCTGGGACTCTTTTTGGACAACATCTTAAAATGCATGCTAACAGCACACTTCTGGTGTGTTCACCACAGCTACACAAACCTGCCGGAGTTTGTGTGCTAGTACTTAGTAACCAGTCTGCAGTGCTGAGGAGAATCATGTCGCCTGGGGGAAAATTGCAAACAAAAGAAAACTTTGGCTTCATCTCTGACGGTAAACGTGTATTTCAAGTTATATTTTTCTTGATAGAATTCACCCAAAATGAATAAACCTGAACTTTAAAATTCTAATGTCAGAAAAATAATTTACTATGGTTTAATTTACATTCTTCAGTAAACTCAGATTGACAAGTAGGGATACTACTTCCAGAATTATTTGCTACATGAGGTCAGTGCATGAATAGATACAATATATGACTAATTTCTTGACAAAGTAATGTTAAGAACCCAATGTTCAGAGTGTATGCCTGCACACAACAACTATTTGGAACAAAAAGAGTAACCAGATGGTGAATGTCTTTCAGTGTTTCAAGGAAAACTTCCATTTCTGTGCTACTAAAGAGCCTTTAAGCTATACAGAAGGAAAAAAACTGATGAAATTTACAGCAAAGGCCATAGTGATCAAGAGGGATTTTAATTCAAAAGGGTCAAACAATTTTATCCTGTACCAAAATCAGTATATACCTGATACCATAATATAAAAATATAATAATAAACTTGATATTGTAAAGGAAGAAGATTCATCTGTGGACGTGAAATATTTTCCTGCTTAAACTACATTAACATATTAAGCACTTTATTTATTCTTTAAAAAACTACATCTTTTTTTCTTTTCCCTCCAAATTGCTTAAAATTTGGACTTGCAACAATACTTTTACGGCAGTAGCAAAAGTAAGTTATACACAACTGGCACAAAAGCCTGTTAATCTGATAACCCATAAGCCCTCCCAACTACAGAGGACTCCAATTAGAATGAATAACAGAGATGTTTAGGGAATTGAGGGGGGATGACATCTGTTTGATTGACATGTGCCTTTCCTGGAAGAATGCAATGCACGTCCAAAATCCTAAACAGCCTGACAGCACTAATATGATCCAGTTTATAGAAAAAAAGGCATATCTTTGCTACAATTGCTTAACTATACATTTATATCAAGAAGTTGTATTTAATGCATTACTAGTAATTAGTCATGCTTCTTTAAAGTCCCCTTCTGTACAGCTAGCCAAAAATCATATATGATCTTTCCCATTATTGCCAGAGCAATGTTACTCTAAAGAGTATTTTTCAGTGCTTATTATATAAATCCTTCTGTATTTCATTATATGTCATTACTGGGAAAACAGATAAGTTATGTTTGTTCTCAGTAGAATACTAACAGCAGAACAACCTATCAACTGTCTGACTGTTTCTTGAAAAATAGGTATCAGTTTACCCCATTGAATTACTACACCTGTTTGAATTTTGGCCACTCCATCAGAGCAGCAAGCTAGCCCTAGGAAATTTCAACACTCAGTTTTATTAGCCTACTTGACAAAGCGTTCACAGCCTTGGGAGCTTGCAAGAAGTACAAACATAAAGAAATACTGAAATAGTAAAAAAAGATTGTAAGATTGCATTTTATAGAAAAGACAACTGTAAACACTTCCATTTTTCTCATCATTAAAATATCTTTTTGGTTTTTTTGGGGGGGGGGGTGCTGTTTTAAGCACTGTGCATACAACCTACTCAATGCATTCAAGCTACATGAAAGGAACTTAAACCTGGAACGAGAGCTATTGCTGAAAGTTGGTAATAGTAACTACTGATAAACATTGAGCATAGCTTCTATACATCATAGTACATAAACAGGTAACACCTAAAATAGTAAATTATCTTTTCTCTATCTAGCTTACTGACTGCAGGAACATTGATGGAATAAGGAGAAAGAAAGAACGATGAAACACTAAAAAAATATGGTAGCTCACCTTCTGTGCCATTGGGTGTCATGGAATTATTATTTAGATGAGAGTTATCAAGTTTTGGACCACTGGGGGATTCACTACTACCACTTAGTCGGCTATGTGGGCTGGCTAGATCCTGCATTTCCATAGACCTGAAAACAAGACGCAACTACTTTTAATGACATACTTAACACGGATTAGAGAGGAATTGCCTATAAGAAATGCCGCCCACTATTAACGAACATCCTAAAAACACTTAGTAAAAAATGAACAGCTTCTCCCAACACAATCTTTCCTCCTGTTAACTCTTGTGTGGTTGCTCCACACCCACAATTACTGACCAGCTATCATGACTCTTTTTGCAGCTTCTAACAGAAAGGAGTTTAGATAGAGTCCTGAGCTTTAGACATTCATGTCACCAGATATTTTTAAGGTACATACAAAGAATCACCAACATATGAAGAAATACATTCTCTTAAAAACAAATTAGCACTGTGCTTTTTCAAGATTTACCACTCAGTGGCAATCTAATGGGCCTCCAAACCAAATAAAACACTTGAAGCAATTGTTGAAACCTATCGTCTAGTGACAGGGAATGAGATATTCCTGATGTATGTGTTTACTCTGGCAAACTACTTAATTGTTCCTCTGTTTCCGCTGAAACAAATGCAGCATTAAAACATTATTATGTCTGCTCACTTGTTTGCTTTGTGGATTACATAAAGCGTGCCCAACTGAAAAGGGATACGTCCAACATACAGTGAATCCGTATAGGTGTTAGTATGCCTTAGCACTCTGCATTATCTCAGCTGTCATTTAGTCAAAATAATAAGAGACTAATTCAAATTCAATACCAAAGTTAAACATTTATACAGCACACAAGCAGCTGAATATTTCCGATTCGTGTTTTTAATAGCCTTACATAAAAAGGCCAACAGCCATCACCACCATGACATATCTCTTGGTTTATGTCTGGGAAGCTTATAAATACAGTGCCCTACACTTCCGTCTCTTTATACCTAAAACGTTTGATAATGTTATTTGATGTACTTATTCTAAGTAATTGCTCCCAGTAGAAATTTCATAGGTTACTCCAAGGCATTTGAACCAGTAATTTTTCTATTAAAATGAAACGGTTAGGCTCTTTTAAAGACTTATTAAAATTTATAAAAAATTCTTTCCACAGTAATGGTATAAATATCCTTAAACATACGTGTCATTTCAACCATCCTGTTTTCACCTTAAACTGAGATTTTATCGTAAATTCTAAACATAAATCCTTAATTTTATATTTCATTACTTAAAACCAACCGACGCATGAAAAAACAGGATGATTCCACAATGAGTTAAAAAAGTCAATATCTTGTATAAAAGTAAAATATTCAGTAAAGAAGCGAATACGTTCATAGTTTGCAGACTTCGCTGCATGCATTCAAATACAAAACTCCAGCATTTGCAAGCCTGCTTGACGTGGGAAACAGCAACAAATATTTACTCGTCACCTGAAGTTAGAAAGAAAAGGCTTGCAGAAAAGCAGCAGTTCCCAATCATATCCTTACCTGCAACTTGAGGAAACAACAACATCTGAACCAGCTTGGGACTTTTGCACCTGTAAACCAGGAAACAAACAGAAGCCTCTATTACTCCGCTTTAATATAAGGCCTTGGCTTAAACAAAGAATATCACTGCAGATGACAATCCTGTCCTTTAAACCCAAACGAAGAGGAGGAGGGTAGGGCGGCCGTGAAAGGCATATTGTCTTTAAATTGAAGGCTCAACTGTTGTTCCCTCGGCAGGTCTCTCTCCCTCCTCCCCGTGCCGGGAGACGGCGGCCAAATGACGGGGCAGTGATTCATCAGGGGCCCGTGACAGCTGCGGAGGGGCTCCCTCCGCCCCTGCACCGCCGCCGCCGCCGCGGCCCCCGCCAAGCCCTCCTGCACCCTCGCCGGGCCCGCGGCTGTTTTGGGGGGCCGGTGAGGATGAGCAGGGCAGAAGCTACCTGCTGGAAAGCCCTCCAGCTGGCGAGCGACGGCGCCACGCTCCCACCCCCAAAAGGAGCCCGTCTCCAAGCGGGGCGTATCAAAATTAAGAGCATCCATCGCGGTGCGAGGGCCGCCTCGTAAAAATTCCCGTCGCTAATGAGATTTCTGATAAAATGGCCCAAAAGAGCACTTCTGGTTAGCTGGACAGGAGGAAGCTGCAGCGCTTACCTCTGAGCTAGCTCATCAGAAAGGGCATTTGGCTCCAATGGGAAACCCAGTAATATCCCAGGCTGATAAAACAGCTCCTTCTCTAACTCAGGTGGGTAAGAGACTCTCTTATCCTATTAGCCAAACACTGCCGCATTTGCTTTGATAACAGACTCTTCCCTGTAGCCTGTAAGGATTGTCAGCAGGTGATAAAATTCAGGTGAAGATACACTGTGAGCTTAAAGGCACGCCCAAGCCTCTCCAGGAAAGGTATATATCGTCTTAATGTCCACACGGCGAATCTTTCATGTGCATTTCCGTTCAGCCTGAACTGACATCTCTTAAATGATCACAGAGCAAAGGCAAGAGAGATGAGGCATTTTAAGTGCCATAAAAATCATCCAAGCCAATCCTGCTTATGTGTCTGTAGTTTTTTGTTATTTTTAATCACAGACAGAATTACTACTAGCAAGAGCAAACAACTGCTAGGGGAAGCCAGGCAATGCATAACATTACAAATGATGTCAAGAAGCATGCAATAATGCATGCTGAAAAACATCAATCTTTTTACAACTGGGTACTTAAAGTACCGCATAACGTGCTTTTCAATACATTGTAGCATGCCAAAGCAAACCAGAGGAGCAGATATGTTCAAAACTGTGCACTTGGTTTTGAAAAAAAAAATTCAGATGTATTTTTTTTTTTTTTTTTTGCAATTCTTTACCCCAGAAACTGCAGTAGAGTGCCTTAGGATATGTTTCTGCTGTTACTTCTAAACACCTGGAAAAAATTATAGGTGAGAACTAAGTTTGCTTACAGAGCTATCTTCACTCCCTCTTGCACAGGATCATTTAAAACATATATCTTTTACTAGAAAAAGCTTCCTTCTTCAACTATATATTTTAATCAATTGATATTTTCCAAAGTACCCTTTAGTATTATTCACACTTCACCAAACTCTAAAATACATTTAATTCTCACTGTTTTATCTATCCAAATTTTAAAAAAGTAATAACTTCCATAGACATATATATATGTGCATATGAATGCTTGCGCTTGCACGCATGCAGGTGTGTGTGTGTGTACAGTGAGAGAGATTTAATTTAAGGATTCATGGGAGAGGACAGAAAAAAACCCAGCTCATTCCTAGCAAATTAAATATATACCTTATATGTCCTTTTACACTCTATGATTTGTGAAAGTTCATATCCACAATCTTCATTTTCATTACACATACTTTAGATATATTCCTTTGTGTCTCAAGGATTATTTAAACCATGTGTTGCACGTTACCATATTTAAAAATGACTCTTTAATCAAAATAACTTTAAAACAACTAATCCTCACTTAGGCTGGTCAGCTGAATCCACATAGTGGTCCAGGAAAAATAAATCTACTCTCAAGAATGCGAATGCAGACAACAATTAGACACAGATGTGAGTGAAATTAGTTACAGTTTACAAAATGCTACACTTCACATGCTTTCAGTTTTTTATGTGTAGTAAAAAATTACAATGTAGTAAGAAACCACACTTATGACGACTAGTTCATAGAACAAAAACATTTCTGGGTGGCGTGTGCTTGTTCTCCTACATTCTCCTATTTTGCCAACAGATTTCTGGATAATTGAAGTTCTGCAACATAACTCACATATCAAACAAAAAGTGAAAAAAATGCAGTGGCCCTACCCGTCCAGTCAAAGGGGCACATAAAACAAAATTCAAAAAGAGAAAAAAATGGCTGTCACTCACACTTGATACTCTGAGCTCTGCTTAAACTAAAAATGCCTTAAATGATGTGATGTACACATTCTCCTTAGTACGTCAAAAATATGACTTTGTATAACTTGATTGTTTCGAGTAACATTCACATCTTTCTCTTTAATATGGTCTGCAGATATTGGCACTAGGTAGTGTATGACCAGAAAAAAAAAAGGACAGTGACAGCAAAGCTACTTAAAATTCATCCACGTAAGAATCTTAAATCAGTAACATCAAATTCTGATTAGTTAATGAGGTCTTTTAAGTTTGCCTTTTTTCTAATTAAATTTATAATTCTTCACAGATGTAGGTTTTGTTGATGTTCAATTTGTCTCTCTCATTTTGTTAAACCTCACATAGTACTCCACCAATCCATTGAATAGCCACATTAAATCTGTTAATACCATGCTCTTCAACCCCAGAAATTATTTCCAGAAGGCAAACTTGCTTTGAGAGATCATCAAACAAGACTTAAGGTACACATTTTATCACATTTTCCCTACCACAGAGCTCAGGATGCGGAGGAAAATTCATGACTTTTGCACTGTTTATTATACTTTGCTAAATTACAAATCAAAAGCATCTGACAGAAGATCATGTATGAAGCCAAAAAGTTAATAATGTTCTGTGAAAAGTAAACTGTAAATGGGAAGGGATTCTAAATTTCAGCAGCACAGAGCAAATAAAATGTAGGTGCTTGTCTGGATTACAGGTTTTCCACAGTATTTTTGCTTGCTAGAAACAATTTTTTTAATGGCTATAATTTAAAACATTTTTCCAATTGAAAAGAAAATTTTTAAGTGAAAAAAAATCAGTTAAGCCAGAAAAATATAGCCATCGTATGAACTCCTTTTTAAAAACACACTTCTACTTTAAGGATTCAAATCTCAAAGACAATGGCAATTTTCTAATCAGAATATTTCTCCTTAGGAAAAAAAAAAACTGTCATTTTCAGCCGGGGGTGGGGGGAGGGAGGAAGAGAAGAGTGTTTTTCCCCAAACAGCATTCTTTTCCGCCTTACAAGCGCCATGTAAGCAGTATCTACAGACATAATGGTTTCAACAACTAAAATGTTAAGAAATTAAAATACAAACTGGCTACAAAAAGGCACCTTGCTGACAACACATAAAACTTTGTAATACTTTCACTCTTCATATAATCATATTGTTAAAGTGTGGCAGCAGACCTTTTTCACTAGGTACTTACTTCAAAGACAAATTGCACTTATTAAAACAGAAGCAAATAATTACAGTTATTTAATTTTTAATTACCAGTTTAAATTCTTCTGAAAGTACTATCCTATATGCTCAGTTCCTACACTCAGGAGTGAAAGTTCTGAGATGAGAACCAGCTCTTCGTCTAAAGAGAGAAGTGCTACAACGTGACAATGCTTCTATTATGACCAGAAATTTAAGAATGACTTTCTGCTTTTCCAAGATTTTTTGGCTCCCATGAAATATTTCATACGTATTGAAAGTCAAACGAAATGATTACTCATTCTTTTTCTGTGCGCTCCAAAGATGAACCATGACTCACGCAGTCTGTCACTGCACAGCATTTTGGAGAGGCGATGGCTGCTCATTTACAGACGACCCTACCAGGCCTTGGGAAACCTCATACGGCAATGAGGAGCTTGGCTAAATACTGCATTTCACTTATTTGTGAACATGTAAAATGGTGCATGTGTGTCTGTATGTGTGTGTTTATATAAAATACATACACACGCACAAACACATATTATTTATTTTACACATCAAACCAGCAGTCTGTGTCCTGGCAGACACTTCCCAAACTGTCTCAGTACGGTATGGAAAATAAAAGGTTCTTTATATGTGGTATCTAATGCTAAAAACTTCCAGTGATGCACTAAACAATATTTACACTTTTTTCTCCAAAACCCTGCCATTATTTTAAATTTAAACAAATTATATGAACTATACTAATCATTCTTTCTGAAAGCTGTTAACTTTTCCACTTGCCTCTTGGTTTTAAAGGTTTGCTTACCAAAAAAAACCCCCCAAACAAAACAAAACAAACCCCAACCCCCAACCCCTCCCAAACTTTCAAGAGACACTTTTAAATGCACTGGCACCTTTACTCTTTCCAGGATAAACCTTTCACTACAAAAATCAGTCATCGCTCTTATTGATGTTTGTCAAAAACACCTAGAGAAATACATACTTGTGAATGCTTTGGGGGTCTCAATTGCTCAAAGTTTCATGAGACTTCAAAAGATCTTTAACTTCCTAGTTCTTAGCTTATAGTTCTAAATAAGCCACCTCAAATGTCTATAAATGTCAAATATTTTAGTTGTGTAGGTGTTTATTCTGTCATCTTGAAAAGTTCTCCTTTGGGGATCTGTATATTTTGCTTGGTGTTTGGAAAAATTAAACATATTAAGCAAAAGGATTTCCTGCTTCAGAAAGCGCTGTCAAAATCTCTGTCATGCATTCTTCCTTCCAATTTTTTAAATTATTTTTCTCACACTCTCACGTCTCTTTTAGAAAGATCTATACATTTCCCACGTTACGTATCTTTTCTTTTTTCCATTTAACATCTCACCATCATGTTACATATATTCAACGAACCATTAGCACTCTAGGAAATCAAGCAGGGGAAGCAAAAACCTGGCTGAACACAATAAATAGAACCCCGTAACATCTGCTTTGTTGGAAGCCTACAAACCCGAGCCTGAAACCCGGCCAAAATTAACTGCTGGACTTGGTGATTTATAATTGTGCATTACTCTTATCAGGAAAGGCAGAAAACACCCCTGGAACTTCGTGCAAGGTTAATCCCAACCGCTGAAGAATTACGGGCTGTTTTGCAATTAGGCTATTTCTCCCTCTCTTTTTTGTTTTGTTTTTTTGTTGTTTTTGCTTTGCTCCCGCTCCTGCCTGCTCCTCCGCCCCCGCGCTGCCTGCCCGGCCGCCGCGCACCGCCGCTGTCAGCGCCCGCGCCGCCCGCTCGCTACTCACGGTGCCGGGGCGCGCCGTCTGCGCGGTGCCTCCGCGCTCGCGGGCTCAGCGCGCGGCGCCTCCCATGGCGCGGCGCGGAGCGGCGCGGCGGGGCAGGGCGGCCCCGCGCCGCCGGGGGCGGCCGCTGCGCGGAGGGGCGCGGAGCGGCGGCGGCTGCCGGGCGGGCCGGGGCCGGGGCCGGGGCCGGGGCGGCGGCGGCGCGGGCAGACAAAGCCGCGGCGGCGGCTGCAGCGCTGTGTGTTTGCGCAGCCGGGCGGGTCTGCCCCGGCGCTGCCTGGGGGCACGGCGGCTCTCCCGCTCTCTCTCTCCCTCTTGCTCACCCCCCCCCCCTTTTTTTTAAGGTTTTGTTTTTGTTTTGGTAATGCAAACCGCAGCTATTCTCTTGTCCCAGCCTTATTGGTTTAAAGGCAGCAATCGCAACGAGGCTTGCGCCGGCTGCACTCAACCTTCCCGCCGGGGCGAGAGGCAGCGCGGCTGCCGCCGCGGGGCTGCGCGGCCGCGGGAGGCGCGCGCTGCCCGCCGCCCCCGCCGCAGCCCCCCGCGGCACCTTTCGCAGCTTCACCCCGCGACGCGCAAGCAAACCCTGCTGCCCGAAAAAGTTTAGTTCCGTCCGCTCCAGTAAGCTGGCTTTAAACAAAAGCCCTGCTAATAGAATAACTGGAATTAAACCCACGTTATATCAATGAGAGAAGCTAAACAAGGATACTCGCGGCGGCTCTTAAGCATACAACCAACATGCACGTCTGGACATGCCGTTTTGATTGGATATGTAACAGATTTGTTCTCAAATATCTAAGATTCTTGCAACCTTGTAAAGAAAAGGTCTGCTAAAACTATTTAAGGCAGCCTTCTCCAATTTAAAGGTATTTAAATAAAGTTTCTGGAACTTTTTAAATAGTTTAAACCATGCAGGTATGTGAAATATCTGTGCTTCTAAAAACAGCATTATAGTCAATTTATATTTTAAATTGCTACTCTTCAGCTATCAAGATTAAAGCTTTATTATTCAAAACTGTGTAAGGGCTATTTCCATAGACCTTAGAAATATTTCCAAAGATGAGAGAGATGGGTGTACAGAGTTAAATTTGAGCATTAACAGTAACTGTTAAAAGCTTAGCTTCTACCAATCAATAAGTAATTAAATAATTTAATTAGTAAGTCATTAAACTGAAACGGGTTTATCATACATTTCTATTACAGCACTTTTAGTTGCTCATAATTCAAACCATTGATTTAAAAAATATATACACCAAGTAAAAAACGTTAACTACAGCACACACAATGACTAAACTTGACCAGAGTTCTCTGGAGCATTTCCACTTCACACAGAGTATCTTTCAATTCATGTAATGCTTATTTTTCTACACTTTTTCAGTACACGTAATCCAAATATGATGAGGAAAACAGTCTAATGATTTGCAGTACCAAAAAAAAAAAAAAAAGAAGTCGTAATACTATGCCACTCTAATGCACTAAATAAAAAATAACTACATTGCATAAATAGATTCAAACAGAACTTTTTTCTTTCAAAAATCTGACGTTATTCACTGCTAATATATTCTTACCTTCAACAAACTAATCTGTGAATGAAAGCAATACTTCTAGAGGAGAAATATCTTCTGGCTACTATATCCGAGTAAGTGATACATTATTTTGTAGAAAGTACATTGGGAATACTTCAGGAAAGCAGATCGTTTTGCAAAGCTACAAGTCAACTTCCAGCTGAAAACGCACCTAGGATTTCATTTTGTTTAGTGCAGAAAAGGAATCTCGGGATAGTCACATACCATATATGGGAACTCATGTCAAAATAAGCAGATTTCTATTGGGCCTGTCCTTGAAGCCAGCACAAACAGAATTCATTTACTTCTTTATATTCACAAAACAGATCTCATGCCAAAAAAACTATTTATGATGTTCTATATTAAACTGTGAAAGAAATACAAATTACTTATTATGGAGTTATGCAGTTTTGTCAGGTAAAATTCACTGAAATACTGAAATACAAGGAAACATAATCATTTGGAACTACATACCTTTTGGAACTGCCATGATCCCCTAAAGAATACTTACCTCTGAAGCATTTACTAATGTTAATAAGATCATTAAAAAACAAAAATCTACCTAATCCTACATACACTTAAACACACGTCCTGCTTCAGTGTCTCCAGGAGCTCCATCCACTCACGCAAAAAAATCAGGCACATACTTTTATGAAAAAGAAGCTCAGCGTCTTCTGAAAAAATCTCAGAAATCAATCACAGTGTTGTGACATACTATCTCACACTGAAAAACATAACTCAAAACCCTTTCTCAAAAACAGTGATATTTAAATGATGGTATGGAAATGCAAAAATGATTTAAAAATCAATGACTGGGACTTCCAGCAATGCAGATGAATTTTTACAAGAATTGACTTCATTTTATATTTGAAAAAATCAAACATCACAAATATATGTATAAATTTTACCACTTAGAAACTAAAGCTTACTGAAACAGGTTTACTGTTGGAGTTTGTAGTCCCTAATGGGAATTTTGTCTAAGTAATAACTTTAGGAGTTTGCCCAGTCTCTGTATTTAATTAAACTAATACAGATCCCCACACACACATACAGAGTTTGATAGCGTGATGATAAATATGGGATGAATTACACTGAGGCTAAGATGATCAGAAAAAGAGTGTTGATGATGCACTGCAAGAGAAGAATTGGCTTTGAATTTTTAATCTCTTCTGTAGTATGGCATGTAGATAGTATGGGAACTGAAGCCGTATAAATGAACTAGATGGAGGATATAAGATAAAGTAGGTCCTCTGTGTTTATACAGACATAAACAGTGCCTTAAAGTTCTTTATCTGATGTCTGCAGATTGGACGTCAGATTAGTCTATATCATTACCTCATGGCATGGTCTAACCTATGAACTTATCATACAGCTGATACCACGGACAAGATCCTCACTTGGGGTAAGCGAGTGCAGCTTTTTTATTTCAATAATAATAAAGCAATTATACCAGCCGAGCACTTCACCTATTTGAAACCAAGTTATGCATTCGTTGCGCCGGAAGCAGAGATTTATTTACTTGGCTTTTTGGTTTTGTTCTTCCAACTAACTGAATACCAAATCAGTGCAGACTGGGTTGTTTACCACTGTCACCCAACATCAATTTTAAACCACAATTACACTAACACTGGGTTTGGAATAGAGATTTCAGAGGGATTTGTATATGTTTACATCAGGTCTGAATTTGCCCTGATTATGCATTCCTGTTGACTCAGCTGGCACCTCAAGAGTTGTAAGAAGTAAAGGACCAGGCCCATTACATAATATCAAGTATACGACAAGCTATTGGGTGTATTTTTATAACTATTACTCATGCGATATAGTTTTAACTGCATAAGCAGTGTCACCAGTTTAGCACAAGTAAAATGAGGCCATGCTGAACAGGGCTTTTACTGGGTATTTAGATGCTGCAACTACAGATGTACTAATAATTAAAAAAAAAAAAAAGATATAAGATTGTGGTATGGAATAGTGGATGCAGTAGCTGCATGTTTGTCTCCAAATAGGAAATGCTACTGAAATATTTAACATTAAAAATATGCACAAAAAGACCACACTTTATGAAAGCAAAAGATACATTCTGATGCTCATGGAAGCTGCTATGTGACTTTTCCCATACGATTGTAATACAGTGTCGAGCCCTCTGAAACAGGCAATAGCTTTCCTATGTCTCCAAACAAGTTTTATCTTACACATAGCAGCTGTTGCCTAGCTACGTGCCTAGCGGTAGCAGAAGTTTGCAACATTTGACAGGAGTCCTTATTGTCGCATGCTACTCATGTAAGCAAAAGGAGGAAGACCTTGGTACTTACAAACAAACAAAAAGTGACAGAAATCAACCATTTAAACCATTGTATCTAAAAAATATCAGTGTGATTGAGAAGGACAATTTTACATTTCAAGTTATACCAAATAAAATTAATAATGAATTAAAGTATAAGTGTAATGTGTTACAAGAAAGCGTGCAAACTGCTAGTCATAGTCCTTAGTCAAAAGGTGTATGAACTGTTAGCCTAAATTACATTTTCACTATTTTGCATGGAAGTATGCTTGTTTTAAGTCAACAACTTCAATATGAAGTAGGGGATCATTTCATATAATTTAAGATATGAAATAGTAATCTTTATTATCTTGAAGTAGATATTGCTTTAGTTTTTTACCAGAATTCATGACTTTATATGATTCTGAAATAATCATATAAACAAATTCAGAGATTTTACTCCAAAGTAATGGTCAAACTCTAATTTGATAGCAATACATTGGCATTTCTCAATTTTTCACGTTCCAAAGTCTAGGTATGCATGGTTTTTCAACACATTCAGAGCATCTTAAAAGCATTATGTAACAAGAAACAAAAAAATATAGCTTTTATATATGTATATGTATTTATACACACAAACAATGTAAAGTATAAAAATACCCAGTATTCTAACTGAAAAATAAATAAGCAGTTTGGCAGGAGGAGAGGAAGGTTTCCAACATGAAGTTAAGTTTTATATCTGTCTAATACTGTCCCATTTCTTTCAGTACCTTGTCACACCCAACTGAGCATCTCCCATATCACTTTTCTCTTCTAGAAATCTCATCAAGGGAATTATCCTTTTGATTCCCACATGAAAATACTGATTAGTTTTTGTCTCCAGATCATCTGAAGCAGTTGCTCTACCCATAAGGGATGGCATCGCTTTTCCCTGAAGACAAAGACCAGGGCCACAACATGCTGCTGGCACAGCAGCAAGATCAAGTCTCTCCTCCTCATTTAGGAGTCATGTTGGTGTAGCTCTACTAACTACAACAGCCTTTATTGAAGCAGTGTCTTATCAATTAAATGGAACTACTGAAAATTGTTTACCATATTCCAGTTCAGTAGCTTTAGAGTGGGACACTAAATATTGTTTCAGGTACCTAAGAATCAGTGAGAATGTCACCTTCTTGAACAAAAACCTCAGCTTGAAAGATGCACAAACACATTAGTAACTGCTTATAACCCACTGAAGGCCATGTGATTGTTGCTGAAAAAAGGTTATATGGAGAATTAGATTTTTGCAAGATAGAGGATGAAATAGAAGGAGTAAACTGGAAACTGTGACCATCCTTGGGAAAGGGCTAATTTTTCTCATTTACATTCAAGCTCTTACTCCAGCTCTGCACGAAAACATAACTGCAAAAAATTCAAAATAATCATCCTTCCCTCTGATGTGTGAATAATAATTTGTTTAAGAAAATGTGTAAGTCAAATCAAATGCACCAGTGACAATGAGGAGTAGCTTGTTATCGCTCTAATGGGTGATAAAAGCTATAATCAGTAGTTCCTTAGAAGACTAAATCGTATGAAACAATGCAGTACAAACGAGAGATTACCAGTTAGCTAACAAAATAATCAAGTACCGCTGTTCCGTAAAGACTATAAAGCACATCCTTCCATACACAAGCAATTTTTCCATAGTTCATCCTCCCACAACTATTGAAGCCTTCCTCATTTTTCATTTAGGGCTACTAGGAAAAGATAGAATTAACAAATCATTACAAGTTTGTTCACAGCAATAACTCAGACTTTGCTACCCATATAAATACAGCACACTGTATAACATGAGTCAGCTCAGTAATGCTAGACCGTCTTTTCTCCAACTATTTTCCATTAGCATGAACAAAACCAGTTTTGTCAGCACCTCCTGTAAGGTGAAAAGGGCGATGGAAAGTTCCTCTTTGTGTTTCATCTCTGAATTAAAGTCCAACTCAGAATTCTTAATTCCGCAAGAAAAATATGTTTGTTCACTAACCACAGAAACAATGAGTTTATTTGTTGCAAATTCCATTTTGTTATTATTTCCTAAACATGTTCCATATTTTTTCCTGAAGCATTATTCATGTCACTGTTCAACAGTAGATGGAGCAGTCGATCATTACTGTATTTTAGTTATTTGTGTCAATTATTGCATAATTTTTCAGCTGCTGACACATGAGACTAGTCAAGCAAATAAATTAATGATATAGAGAAAATATTAATAAAGGTTTATTAAAACATTTAGAATTATGAAGAAAATGGACAGGACAAGAATTGAACCTCACTCTGACAAATGGTTAAGGAAAGCCTGTATTTACAACTTAATATAGATGATTCATAAACACGCATTCAAAATCATAAACCTTGTGTTAGTTGAATATAACATATATGTACGTCCTTAACCTTGAAACACTCAGTCACACATATTTTTCTTACGGTGCTCAGGAATGGTGAAGTGTCTTCTAAAAGTGTTCATAAATATTCCATATTTTGAGCCTTGTAATGAAAAGGAAAAAGTGCAAGTCTAAGTTAAAATAATCATTACAAGGGCAATTTATTTCACACTTACATCAATCGCTTGTCCTTTAAACTGTTTATATAAAATTCACCACAATAAATGCTTTTGAACTTTGCAGTAATTATATCATGACCCTCATTTGTACAGCAGGAGTTAGATTCCTCTCACCTAACTGTAACCACGTAAAATGAAGCTTTTAATTCAAGATGATCGTCCCAAACCTTCTCTTCCACGGAGACACACAGACACCGCCAGGCCATGTGACTAGGGGAGACACAATTAACTTAGGGATTTCCTCTCTCCATCAACACAGATGACCGGCTTAAACTAGACTTCAGGTTTGGATGGCTATGGCTCCCCCAAGAATCCCAACTTATTCTTTGAAACCAACAGTAAAATTTCCCTTAAAATCAATGCAAGCAGGACTGAATCTCAATAGGAATTGTATTCACAGAATTTAAATTGCTGCATACTCTATTTTGAAACTTTGTATAATTACTTAGAGTCAGACTGCCTATATTTGTTGTTACAAATCAAGGCCAGAGGAAAATTTCTCAGATGGCTTCAAAGTCCCAGTTCTCATCTACAAGCCCCCTTCCCTCCCCCGCTTCCTTCCAGCAGCATTAACTTTTTCTCTGCAATCTCACAAATCGGAAAAAGAGTAACCTCTAAAGCTGTTTTAGACTGAAGGTCAGAATTCAAAGGATTGGTAACTTTATCCACAGAGCCCTGCAATCACATTGCTATTGGAAACACACCCAGAAGCACCAGTACTTGAGATGTTTTTATTAAGCAATGTCAATAGGTACAAAATTTGAAGTCTTTTTCCATACTGTAAGGTTTATCAAGACTCATATTTGCAAGAGATCACGTTGCTTTCTGCCACCGAATTTTAGTTTAGTGTTCTCTGAGGTAAGGAAACTGGGCTCCCTGTCACATGCTAATGAAAACAGCAGCTTCGGTTTGTTTATCTAAATACTTAAAGAGAGGCATCTCTTGCAGCCAAAATGTAAACAAAGCTTAAACTCTTTTTACTGCTTGGATACTTCCAGGTTACTAATACTGATTTTTTTTTTTAATTAAATGCATCATACAGATTTGCTACCTACACTACTTCCCGCTTGACAATATACCTTTCCAATGAAATGTTTAATTCCTAAACCAATTATATGTAATTACACCTATATTTTCAGTTGATGAACAAAAGATAACAGATCCCTTTCAGACTTAGGCTCAGGCAAAAAAAAAAAAAATCACAAAGGGCAGTCAGTAGTTTTGTTTGTGGCAAACCTTTCATTAGTTTAGGGGGAAAGTAGGCTGAAATAAAGATTTCAAGAGGGATTCACAAGAATTTAGGAAGGGCCAAAGTTTGATTTCAGTATCTGACAAAATGAATCAGCTACATTGCTGCTCTGGGTCTTGTGCCCAGAACACATTAGACAAAAGACTGAAGCAGTCGTATCTGCCGAAGCACCTCGCCTGAGGTTCTGAAAATTTGCCTTTAAGGATGTCTTGTCTTTTCTAGTATAGGAATTTCTATATCAAACATACTCCATTAAATAATATTGCTAAATTATTATTTCAGAGAGCCACAGAAAAATGAAAAGACACCTTACTCTGAATGCCAGTTTATGTGTGAAAGGAAACAACACAGGTGCTGTAAACTGAGCAGAGGCAGAACACTTTTCCACTCCCAGTACCAGAAAGTATTGCCTTAACCGTGGGATGTATGCACGTGATGAGATAGGTTTCAGCTGGCCCCATGCTACAAGGTTCCCGTCAGCCAGTGTTGGGGGCTTTAACAGAGAGAAGAATCTACTTCAGCCGCGGCCACGGTCCTGCAATCTGATCCAAAAGGTGGCCGAGTGTACCCAGTAACGGCCCTTTTCACCTCAAAAGGACTGTGTGCCAGGGTCAGAGCCTTTCCCCACAGCTTGGATGGCACGAGCCAGGTCTAGTTATCTCTTCACGTCTGGACACATTGACGTCTGCCAAGACGTTGGTTTCTCAAAATTTGAATGGGTACCATAAAATGGCTTGAAGTGAACAGCAATGAAAAAATAGCTGAAAGTTAATACGCAGTAAAAATGTTTCCTATTAATTTAGTAAGAGAAGTGGACTTTAGAGACCCTGAATAAGAGATTTGAAGACTGCTGTTTACATTTGGTTTAGAAATTCATGACTATAAACAAAAAGAAGAATAAATCACAGTGATTTAAGAGACTGGTTTGAAACACTGATTTGCTAAATCTTTGCCCTCACCTAAGCTTGCTTGTAACTTTATAGGACATAAGTTTCTTTGTTTTAATAAAGCTGCACTGCACAGTTTAAAGATACATGCCAGATTTCCAACTTTAGCTGCTGGAACATCAAAAGTTTAAGCACATACATGACTTCTCTTGCTAGAAAGATGCAAGTATAATACCAACACACCTTCCCTCAAATATCTGAGAACTAATAGTACTCAGAACTATTAGTAATTAGAAAGCAATGATGTCATTTAACAGTCAAAAAACATGAAAGTACATGTGGAGATATCAGTGAGAATAGGATAACATAATAAATAATAAAAATGACAACATACAGACTCTGTAAGAATCCCACATATCCACATGACATAAGCACGTAGGTGTCATTTGCTCAAGGGAATGATTAATTCATTTAACACTCCCTTTAGCTTATGCAAATGTGCCTCTTTCCTCCCATCCTAGAAGAATTAATAAACCACAGGCATTCTTCCCTGTCTAACAACAAATGAGACTATGTCCAAATTAACATCTCCATAGGGCTGATTCTACCAAAAGCAGAAGTAAATTGAATAAATTTTGCTTGCTTCACTGGATCTTGGATGATCTCCATGATCTGAAAATCCCAAAGAATGAATTTACTCCTTACTCTGATTTCTTTCCGAAATGTGCAAATGGATTCACCAAAAAAAAAGTTTAAAATATCCTTTTCTAAAGCCTTGACAAAAACATGTATACTTTGAAATGCTCAGATTTAAGTTCAGTCTTTAAAACTGCTTTATAATACCTGAACTCTGGTATTCCAGTCACAGCTGGAATACCAGGTAAAGGTTAACATCTTATTAATGGCTGTCAGCTAACAGTTACAATCAAAAATAAGATTTGTGACAAGTTATTAAGATTTTGAGTAATTACACTGGCTAATTATAAATTGGGTCTATAAAGTGAAAATAATATATTTTTTTCTTGTTTACCAGAAGAAAAAAATATCCCCAAACTACTCCAACTCCATGAATTGGAATTAGTTTTCAATCTAACTTACAATTCAACCAAAGCAACCATACTGGACGGCGTCTAGGTGAAAAGGAGCTAATGATGTCAGATAGTATCTTTTCCAGTGCTTAAGTTGTGCTGCTGAGTATACTGAATGCCATTTTTCTTCTTGCTGTGCTGAGCATTGCACTTAGGCCACCATTTTCTGCTGCCCAAGGCCCACCAAGATTCAGAAGACACCGCAGCATCCACGTCCTCGAGCAAATCCAGGTTGCTCAGCACGAACCCTGCATCCCTCGCGGCACAGTGGAGTGAGGGGCAAGACCCTCTGTGCTGTGCATAGGACAGTGTAGGACAACACAGCGCCGAGGGGCACCTCTGGGACTCAGCATGGTCAGACTGAGCAGCCTCCAGAAGCCGCCCCCGGCTACCTACGCTGTATCTTGCACTTCCCAGAGGGGCACTTCTATTTTTCCCTTATTTCTGGGAGAAACAGCAGCAGCCTGCCTAAATGAAGGACCTGGGCTCAGATCAGAAACCTCGTTTCGTGGGGAGGCTTCAGGGCAACTCTTGGACATGCACACGGCAGAAAAGCCTGCAGCAGAAGAGCACAACCTCTTTGCAGTTCAGGTAGACCTCTGGAATGGGGAAGGGTGCAGAATTCAGCTCAGTGAGAACTTCTGAGTCTTCCCAATGACTAATAAAGCCTGCTTTTAATCTAGTTTTTAATAAACATGGCTGACTTTTTCCCCTGAGAAAAGTTTCCTGAAGAAACTGAATTTCACATGAAATCATCAACATTTTTTTCATCTGGCACTTTCACAACATTTTCACAAGATTTTAAGCAATTTGTGTTTGATCAATATATTCACTAGAATGTTTATCATACTTGTTAGAATGTTTATCAGAGTTATTGAATATGACAATGGTAAAAATAGAACAATAAAATTGTTTTTAAAAAACAGAAAAACGAGCTATTCCTAAAGAGATTATTTTCAAAATTTCCCATGAATATCTTTTCAAGCATTTTAGGCTGAAATACACAAAATCTTGACTTCCTGCAAGTCTAAATGAAATAGAAAACATAAATACTGATTTATTGTATAAAATCTGCTCATTTTCCTCACCTGCGTGCAATCACAAAACTGACTTCATTAGCTGAAATCTGCTAAATGTATCCCAATCATCTCTTCATAACTGCACCCTAAAGAGTGTTTAATTTCTTCTGTCTTGATCACCTTATCTGATTATTTCTCCACTTACCTAATTCCCTGTTAACTCCAGAAATTACTTTTCAGACAGTGTTTATCAGAAAAGTCAGTGCATAGTTCAGCGTGATTGTGTCTAGCCCATAACCACATTATAAATGCTTTCTGAAGAGTCGGTTCACCCATGCAGAGGTGACCGTCATATTGAGTTGAAGCTTATTTCCCTCTTCTTAAGTCTGAAGATAGGAGAAGTGGACATATTTATAGATCTGTATTGTGTTCACTGCATCAGCTCCCTTGATTCAAATCACCAAAGCACTAATTCGCAATCACTGAAGTACTAACTCACAGATATGCTGAATTATATTCACATGGCAGACAATCTCTCGACAGTATGAGCTGGCTGGCATTTTTTTCATAACAGGTTCTACTATCCAGCTGACTGCTGAATAGCTAGTGATGGTCACATTTACCTAGCAAGATTTTCCAATCCTTTCTCAATTCACCCTTTGGCGTATTGTTTTACACGTTTTGTCTTTCTTTACATAAGCTATTTAAATTCTTCTTCAGAGAAGAGCCAAACATATTTCCCAGGGCAGCTACTCTCTTAGATTTTCAATAGAATAGAGAGTGTACTCAATTTTTGCTTGAGACACATATGGGAGAGTGAGGACTTTAGGAGCGTTCCCTCTGCAATGATCAATTTGCTGTATGTTTCTTCTCTCCCACTAAATCATTACTGTGACTGGTCTCACCAGAAAGGGTTGGAGCAGCTTAGTCATACTGGTGAGAGGCTCAGGAGGTGTGACTGTTTCTTTTTTTTCAGTTTGGGGTCTTCGGAAGGAATTTCACTGCTTCGAAACTACAGGGGAGGACGAAGTTTGGGTTAAGGCAATGTTATACAGAGAGTAAGCATAACATTTCTTTTCTCTTGATCTTTGTTTTGTATCCAGCATTCAGTCCACAGCACAGAGAAGTTAAGATAAACTGACAAAGCCAATGACAGACTAATTGGTGATGAAATTATTTTGCGGAGTTGCTCAGTTTGACAAGACTTCAAAATGTAGAAACTACTCGGCAGACAGGGAAGGAAGCACAGAGGAAGCTGCAGGATATCTAGCTTTCCACCCGCAGCCATTTTGGGAAAGCAAGGGTGGTACAGTAATACTAACAGCTGAAATTAGGTTGGGGGGGGTCTTCAGTTTTGGATGGCATGCAGGCCGCTTAATTTTATTCAGACATAACTCTACTGCTTCATCTTTCCCTGAAGTGAACTGTTATGCCAGGAATCTGTAATTAATTACCTTGCTTTGTGTTTATACTGTTGAATGGAAGATCAGTGGATAATAAAATTAACACCATTCATGATCCGATCAAATATTAGCAGCCTATGTGTTTTAGTAAGTCAGCAGTAACTGGTCAGAGGACACTGTAGGTTCTTAAACAAATGCATATCCCTTTCCTTTTACTTGCTTTTCTCCTCTTGCACCTCCCTCTTATAATCCTTGGCCTGTCCAATGCAGATACAGTCTTCAGAATACATAAAACCAGTTTAAATCACTGTTGAGATTGATTTAGACTTGCAGTACAGTACAAGAAGATTGTTTTATAACAGGGGATCTGACTGACATATATCTCTCCCCTTAAGTCATGTAGTCATCTGTCTTCTTTTTTTTTAAACATACTTTAGACTATAACTTTTAAATATTTTTGTTAAAAGTGCAGGCAGGTTTAGTGACTCCTTTAGAAACTAAAACAGAAGAGCATTACTTCTTTTAATAATTGCTGAAACTAGTTTTTTGTGCTTCTTTCTTCAGTTACATGTATATTTTATTACTGGACAAAACTGGAGTTTATGTAAATAATTAAAACATAAATTTTGTGATCACTTTGTATTTACATTGGCTTTTGCTTCATTGTCTGCACTTTATTTCTGATTGCATAAATATTCATAGCAAAACACCTAGGGAAATTTTCAAAGTGGTGCACAGAGACTAAAATATGCAGTTATTATTAATTTTAATAAGAAAGAGTCACATGGTTATGTTCTAACACACTAATTTGAAAATTTGCCTCCTGTTTTTCACCATCTAAAATTACTGTATAATTCCAAGTATGCATTGTTTGCATCTCCCACTCTACAGTCTATAAATATACAAGAGACATTCAGTCTTTTCATATAGATACTGATCAAGATGCTCCAGTAGCATTTTGTACCCAAAGAAAAAAGTCTCCAGCCTAGTCAGAGTTACAAAACTCCTCATGCGGCTCTTAATCCTCATCTCTAAAGATGTTTCCATTAATTCCTTTGCTAAAACGCTTATTTAGATACATAGCAAATTAATATCCTGGGAACCTCTGACATAATTAAAACTACAGTTACAAAAGAGTAAGATTAAAGATATCCCTAAAACAAGAATAAGACATAATCAACCTGATAACCCACCAAACAGACCCAGAAACCATGCTTCGACATTCCTCCCCCAAAAGCTAATGACAGCAGGTTATAAATGAAAGATTTTTATTATTTGACTATACTCGAACTTTTCTCACAATGTGCCAGAAAGGTCAGTCAGGGTATTTTAGAACAAGGCTGTCAACAGACAGAATTACAAGCTTAGAGTTACTTACAATGTCTTGCCAGAGATTCCCTCTATTTCACAGTTCATAGGCTTCAGTTTTCACAGCTGCTGCTTCTTACCAGCTATTTTACATCTCCTGGAAGCTGAGAGTGGTGGCGGAGGAAAGAATTTCATTTCCTGCACAGAAAATCTAGTGAGGTCCAGCTGGCCTTAGTGGCCACCAAGAGAGTGGCCGTGAACACCCGCAGCCAGCGGGAGCACAGGAAGCTCAAAGTAGCACTTCCACAACAGGCAGAAATGAGGTGGTGAAGTAGCTGCAATAGGTTTGAAGGATCTGTGTTGGGAAATTTGAAGAGAGGATTGTGGGGGGACTCAAATAGGGCGCAATCAGGAGATAGAGAAGAAAGGGAGGTCTGCAAATGAGGATGGTGTAGCCCTAAGTGGAAAAGGTAGGGCTTCTGGGATGCATATTGCTCAGAAATGAGATCTCTGGGCTGGGAAGCACTGAGGATGTGTGGCTTGGGGTGGGAGCTGTTGTGGGAGGACTCTACCATGCACCTCTTACCGAAACCCCGGTCTGGGAGAGGGACACACAAAGCACTGCCTCACCAAGAGCCCCCAAGGGCTGAAGAGCATCTAGCCTGAACTGAAGACCCACACGCTTCCAGCCTTCCTGCCACAATGGGGCAGCCCTGTCTTAAGGATTCTCAGCTTAAAAGACACATTTGTCATTAGCCTTTCCCTCAATCAAGTATGTCTAGGTGCCTTTCTCCACGACCCATCTGCCTGTTTTCATAAAACTTGCAGGAGCATAATATTGTTGAAACTGCTAACTCTTCATCAGACTTGGTAGAGATTACCCAACAAATCCAAAAGTTAGATTACAGCTAAAAGACCAAATGTACCAAAGTGTAAATGCAAAAGTCCTTTTTCCTTTAGGAAACCAGGTTATAACAAGAAACTTCCCAATTTCCATTTCCAATTTAGTTATTTTAATGAACTTTTTCATTTTGCTGACATTCATTTTGCTGACAGAGCAACTTCATTGTATCTAGAAAGGTAATTCCCTGAGGTTAAGATCTGTCAGATGTCAAGGGAAATCCTTTCAGTCTCTACCTATATAAGCAAAGTTGTACCTCAAGAAATCAAGCTCGTTTTATAGAGCTACTGAAGGAAGGAAAACAATACTACAGACAGAGAAATCTTCTACCCTTGCTCTTTTCCTGCTTTCAGAACCCAGCTGTCTTTGATCAAAAAGTTTATTCTTCCATATTACAGATCATTTCAGCTTCTTTTTTTGGACCAGCATTTCAGATTTGATTTTGTACACAGTTCTGACCAACAGCAGGACTGTCCTGTCTCGTATGCTGGCCAGACTGACTTTCTCTTCCTCACCATGTAGCACCTGGTCATAAGTAAGAGTGATATCACTGAAGAGGATCTTCCCTTCTAACCCATTCTTTCAATTTACTTTGATAAATATTGGAAAATAAAATCAAAGGCAGCATAAGAATGTAGTGAGATGAGACCACTAGAAAAGAAGTAAAAGCCACAAGAATGACACCATCTATGAGCTATGATGACCTGATTTTATATCAAGTAGGTGTTGAAAGAGCTTTGGTAGACAGCCTACTGGAAATTCTCAGGGCTATCAACTTGTTTCGAAGCAAATGGGAAGTGCTGTCAACCTGAAGCCTGAAAATGAGGTAAAAAAGCTTTACACAAGGGACAGTGGAAGCAAGATCCTTTCTTCCTGACTTAATGACCTGACATCTTGGCAGTTTCAAGCCATGGTTACTTGTATTGTGGAAATTAATGATAATCTGTCAAAAAGGAATCTTTTCCTCAAATGATCAAATCTCAAACCAGAAATCTTTTCCCTCAAACAAAAGTCTCACTTATCTAAAAAAATATTTTAAAAGCTGAAAGAATAAAAAAGCTGAAGGATCTTTGCATTTAACGTGTCCTACAAATTTTACTGCATTCTATAATTTTCTGAAAACCCAAGTTCACTGCCATTGTTAAATGAATTTTTCCTTTTTAGCATAATTTCCATGATACACCATATTTTTTCTCTTAACCCCTCAGCAGAAACCTGTTTCTAGTCAATCAGCAACAGCAGGGGAAAGCAATAAATAAGCAACAGAGGTTTCCACCACTCAGTGCTTCTAAGTAATTCAAATTTCTATCCAATATCTTTTAAATCTTTCTTTTAAAATATTTTAAAAATAACATTAAATGCAGTACCATACTAAGTCCATGTTGTAGCTGTCCTTTACTAATAAAGTCTGGACCAAAGGTTACAGCAAGCTAAACTGGGCCACATTGTGTAGATGTTTGCACCATCAGTGCAAAAAATAAAGCCTAAAAAAGGTACCGAGTCCAAATTAATAGCTTTTTAACATTTTGATACCTATTCAATATCCTATTAATGTTTTTCTTTATTAAATATAACAGCCAAAGGATGCCAATGAAGGTTTTTATGCCTTACATTAACAAGCTGTGAATTAAGCTAAGCTTACAGCAAGTTTTTGATATTGATGTTGATATACCATTCTATTTTTCCTCATAGATCATGCCTTTGCCCATGTGAAACTGTTGAAACTTTTACCCAAAGTACTGAAAAGCTGCACCCAAAACACTTGTTCCACAATATAAGCTGGAGGTACAGTTTCTTTACTGTTTCAGCATTTGAAGTTCTTAGAAAGCTCACCTTTCTTGTACAACTTGAAAAACAAGATATTATCATGTGTAAAAGGAAAAGAGAAGCACATGGGGACTTGCAACCACTGCCAACTTACAAACACTGAAATCTTTAGTTTATATAGGATCAAAGACTGAGAACACTTAACCAATGCATCAGTCCCGACTGGGTAGCTACAATTTAAGTAGGTGGCTGAGCACACATTTTCTTGTCTCAACTCTTCATTTCAACTTATTTCCTAATATACAGTGATATGTAGCATGCACGCTCCTTAAAGGAGGCTTCAAAATAAAGTTCAAAGCTGCCAAATAATTAAATAACGGAAAAAATGGGAATAACTGCTGTCAGCTTACCAGCCCTCAACATAGACTAAGATGAACTGTTCCACAACTGACAGTGCTAGCAGCCAGCCAGTGCCAAGGTTTCAGAATGCAAAATATAGGGATCTTCAAGTCTTTGCCAAAGTTTATGTGTTTTTAAATACTAGTCATTCCTAATAAATCAATAGTTAGGTTTATTTATCTTCATGAAGAACTGCGGTCCAAATTAAGAGTTTTGAATACAAATGTACGTACCATCTAGATACTACTTACATAAGCTATAGAATAAAGCCACCAAGCCTTGCTCTCTCTTCCTGTGCTTCCAGACTCCTTAGCAAACTAGATTTTTGTTCTCCTCTACCCCTAGGCTGTAAGTATTTTAAATGATGTCTATGGAACTGATTCCTGACATCGACTCCTCTTCTCCTACTCAGTCTTTCATTCCCAGCTGTTTTCATATTCTCAGCCTGTGCTGTTCTGTACTATTAACTCAAGCCAGCAGAGTTAAAATGAAGTTATTGCTGTAACTTACTGAAAAAAATATATTAAAATATGCTTTTAGGATGAGAAGATTTTGAATATAACTCACTTTCATGATTCAATTGTTGGCATATTGCAATCTCATTGCAGCATAGCTTGACACAGGTTTTGGTCTAGATACTATTTTTAAGCTTCATTTAGAGGTTTGATTCTGTGGAGGATGTGTCAGAGGCCAAAACTGCTAGTTATGGCACTGCCTTGGGTTTGTTGTATGATCCTGGAACATCGAATAGGTCCAGGTTTTTCAGAAGAAACTTACTTGTATGTGAGCACTTGCCGGTATTTGCTTATATGCAAGATCTGGGTTTATATGTGAGCACATCTATATAAGCATAGGATGGGTGCATATTCTGGAAAATCAGAGCTAGATCCTTAGCTGGCAAAGCCAGCATACCAAGAAGCAAATTTCAGCTCTGAACATCATCTGGAGACCTGTTCTAATGAATATAATATCTCTCTCAGGAATAAAACTATCTTACCAAGCCCACAAGGGTGCACTGAGATTTAATTAACAGTCCTGACTCTCAGGCAGAAAGTGCCAAATAATAAAAAAACACTGCTGTTGATAAAGTCATACGTACAGGATATGAGTGTTTTGCCAAATACAGACAATACTCTTCTATTGTTATCAACAGAGGCATCGTGTCTCACTCCTTCCAGATGAGGACTGAAATTTTCAATAAGTAATTTGTCTGAACTTTAGGGCACATTTGCTGAAATCCTCTAAAATATGCAGTCTGTTTGGCCAGTGAATTTCAAATTTAATGAAGCAAGCATCCTCTTATGTTCAGAAGTGAGGAAAAAGGGACATAAATCTTTCTGTTTGACCTCCATTCACATTTGAACATGAAACATGAGCACTTTTAAAGCAGGGTAAAATTTTCTAATGTATTAAAAGCATCTGCTAAAGCCTACTGCTACTAAAAAGCCTACTGCTCCTAACTTTATCACTGCACTGCATATGTCACCTAGCAGGTGTCCATGAGCTTTTATATACATGCTATTTCTAAATGAGAAAAAAAGGAAAGAAAAAAAATGTAGAAACAATCTTATGATGACTATGCAATTTGCAAAAGAAAGCTCTTTGAAATCCTGCCCTGAGCCACACAGAACTCCAGCTGAATAATTAATTACATATTGACAAGGTCTTATAAAAGAAAAGCTCAGAGCTGTATTGACGTTTATGTCTTCTTCTTAACATTCATCAGAAAATGTCATTCTACTTAAAACAATTATTGGTAGATTATATGTTTTTTGACTCTATATCCAAATTCTTAGGAAAGATACTTGACTGATGATGTTTTATAATTATGCACATTAATGATTTGGTTAAAATTTAATCTTTACAATCAACTAATTTCATTAAGAGGTTATTAGTATCTTCAAGAAATTCATAAGAAATTCTTCCAGGTACATAGCTACAAGCCTCAGTGTGTCACAAATATTTTTTTGAACTATTCTATTTGAGCACTGCATTTGAATTTCTGTCGATTTAGTAACCTTTAACTAACCTACAGGAAAAATACAACCAGAAAAAAAAAAGACAGTCCATAAACTTTTTAGTTAGGCTGTCAAAAAAGCAAACAAACCAAATAATTACAAAATCTGCAATTCTGTCAATGTGCTATATTTCAAAATGGAGAGAATACATTTTCATATCTCTGTTTTCCTATTTCATTTGCTATTAACTGAACTAGGATGGCATGCACATTTCTTGTAGAGCTCCTCTGTTACAGTACTTCAGATGCACTTAATAAATTGCACCTTCCATGAAAAGAAAAGGTGATGGATTGAAAAATGTTTAGCACAACCATGCATAATTGATAAGTTCCCTAGTGCAAATAAGTGTCTGATAAATAATTAAATTTAATCTCATTATAAGAGTTTTCATAATGGGATAATTTAATTAAATGAAAGCCAAAGGGTTTCTAGGGGTTGAAAGATGCTGGTGTTGCTATATTTGGCTAATGGTCTGGGGATAGTATAGTGAAGAAGGGTAATTCACATGGGTGCATGCATTATTTAATGAATCCCTCTGAGATGGAGGAAAGGACAGATCAATGATAACTTGTCATTTTATCATTGCTTACAATGCACATTTAAACAACCCGGGAAATGTTAAAAACAGAGATGGAGTCTTGCAACTCTTTGAAGGCATCAGGCCTCTCCCTGCCATACAAATACTTTGCTTTTTCTTTTTCAATACACATTTTCACTTTCATCTAACATTGTTAATTTTTTTCTCCTTTCAAACTGTAAATAAGAGCAAAGCCTTACAAGCTACTGTATAGTTAGGGCAAGCCTGCCCCTAAGTGAAAGTTATAATGGATACAGCATGTATATCTGATACTAAAAAATTGATAGCTGTGTCATGTGGGACCCATTAACAAGCTTTTTGAGTGGGCAGAGTTTTGAGCTTTAAGTCTCCAGAAGCACTTAGCTAGACTAGGATACTAAAACCATACAAGTCTAAGTAGTTAGCTCATTTGTAGGTGATCAGTTATGAATTAATATGAATGGTGAAGGTTATGTCTTTTCAGATAAGACAAAAGTGTCATCTTGCACAGAGTAAATGTGCAAGATCCAAAAGCTAAATGGAGTGATTTTGCCATCTACACTGCCCTTTACTAATGACCTGTACAAACAAGCATTCTCTCTTTCAGAAATTGTTATCCTTGCCTGTGAACTGTGAACACAATGACCACAGCAGTCTTGTGGTTTACCCATTCCAGAAGGTCTCATCCATCTAATGGTACCAGATGCTTACCAGCAAGATACAAAAAACTCTTCTAGAACAACTATGGAGAGATACAGTGGGCTGTGGTTTTGTCTTTTAAGACATGAGAGTTAGGTAATATTAAAAAAAAATCATATTTTCATGAGTGCTCTTGTTATATGTCTTATCCTTATTAATATCCTGTTAAAACCTCTGAACTTAAAAATACATTTCTCTTTTATGGGTAACACAGGTTAATTACTTGCACAAAAACCATTTTCTAGTATCAACTTGACCATTTTAATCTTGGACTGGTGCCAGGCTCTGAGCAGAAGTGGCAATGAGGTAGGCACAGGGGTGCCTGAACCTGCCTGGGAACTCTGACCACAGTAGCTCACATGATTCTGCCAAACATAGTTTACATTATATTTGCCAGTTCTAGCAAGTCCCATAGGAGTTTCTCTCACCTTTGTTAACCTTATTCACCCAAATTAGCATGTCTTAAATTTGCCACTTCTTCACTCACTTTTTTTTCTGTTCATTTATCAAAGTACTTGTAGTATAAATGCTGAAGAATGATGAATATCAATTTCTCGTCTTTCTTTATTATCTGTGCCAGTTTTCAATCCAAGCAGAAATTTAGCATAAATGCATTTCTTGAATTACTTCTTGTGTGAATCTAAAGTTTTTTGAAAATCTAAGTATATTGTATTTGTCTGGGTTCTGTTCACCTTCTCAGGGACGCATACGAGGAATGCAGCAGTTTTATTGCATCACAAAAATGTTCTCCTAGGTATTTATACCTCTATATTCACTATTTATCTCATACAGAAATACGGCTCAGTGCTCTGTGCTTTCCAGAATTGCCATTCTTTTGTTTACCCATTCCCTTCTTAAGCTGAACAAACACAATGCAATTTGGCTTTCTTGCTGCTGTTCAATTAGCTGGTTTAGCACCTCCTTCAGCACTGTAAAAGCAAATACTTCCTCAGCTTTGTATAAATAGTAGCTTTTTAATTATACACTCACATAAATGAATCATTCATGAATCATTATAAAGATACAATGCTTTTCTCCTCTCAACCTTTATATTTACTTTCTTAAGTTTAATGGTCTCACAGTTTCTTGTTTTGGCTTTTATAAAATGAATACTGAGCTTTTTTATTTTAGTGGGAATCAGCAAAAAGATCCCAAGAAAAATGACTCTAAATTAATTTTCTGTTGCTTATAAAAGGTAATCTCTTCCATCTATTTCTCTACAGGCAAAAACTAAATCATACATAACTTGAGAAAATACTAGGGGCCTATCTTTCTGACTTGGATGCCTAAAATTCAGTAGCCTGATTTCTATGAGAGCTCAGTATTTTCAGTGCCTATTAAATGAGTTTCAGAGCCAGTGGAATGAAATTAAGATGTTCTTTTCTATAATTCTACTTCCTCAGGCACAGTCATCTACTTACATCTCTGGGAGGATTTGTGTACACTTTATTACAGCTTATTTAATTCAAACAGCTGGGAGGTAAGATCTCTGCTGATTATTCAATAATCTATTTCGTCCTTCAAGAACTAATGAAGTTCTCCATCTAGTTCTCTGCTTCTCCAAGGAGACCTCCAGTAAGTCATCTATTCAAGCTAAAATATACAAGCTTTATAAAATTAAGATTTGCCAGGCTTTATCTAAAATACAGGAACAATATAAAACATTTATTTCTTCCTTTTATAAGCATTTCCACAATTGCTTGATGAAGTATACCTTCATTCTGAATTACTCTGGACAGTCTTCAAACTTTTGGGGGTTGGGAGGGATGTTGGGATTTGTTTGTTTAAGAGTGGGAACTTCTATTTATTTTTCCTATTAAAGTTACAAACTCCAATTTAAATAACTTTTTTTTTCTTCAGAAACTAGTATTCACATATGAAAGCCTTAGCCAACAGCTATATCCAAAGTTGCTATGGCTATCAACATATAAAATTCTAAATATAAAATATAGATTAAAATCTGCAATTTCTACTCCCTGTTACAATGCTTTCCCAGACAGTAAGAGAAAAAATCCAATGAGTCATAAAAAGGAAAAAAGAGTCAAATGAGAAGGTAAGATGGAGGTTGGTGGGAAATCAAACTGTATGTATGTCTACTCAGTATAATTCCCTTTTTCTGTTCTTTCTTTACGACAGTTCCTGCCAGCCACCTTAAATTACTCACTTTGGCAGTCAGTGGTTGCATGCAATACTCCTGTATATTCAGAATTTAACACTGCCATGTGGCTGAATAATGGCTCCATGTATTCTAAAACACAGTATAATAACCACAGCACAGCATGGAAATACTGTAACTTCAGCTTGCGAATCCACTTTGTTGTAACTAGTGATTCTACACATCAACATCTTCTAGTAAAGAGTCAGTATCCAGCACTAATGAGTAAACCAATAAATGTTTTCATAAAGCTCTGCTTTTTGCATACATGCGTTACTGAAGCTTATGTACAGGCATTATGAGGAAACAGAAGAAATATACGTAATATTCATCCGGTTAAATGTATTCCAAAACTCATTTTAAAAACTACTATTGTACCTAAGTTACTGTGCATTTGGGACATATTTGGTTTATCTAATACTTTTTTTTCATTTCTTTTGAAATTCACCCTCTGTAAACATAACTTTGTTGTGCTACTATCACTTAAAGTAGGAGTGAATCTATTTTATGATGACACTGTGATATACTTTGGGTGACTTATTCAAAGTATATAAATTAAATCTGAAAATGACTTCCCAGATGAGCAGTTATTTTACTACTTTCACAAATTACGTCAATCAGTATCCCAGCCTGACTTTTATATAAAACAATGAACAGCAGCATATGAGTTTACACTTTAAATTACTAGAGCTTAAAATACAATAATGACCCCAAAATAATTTTCTTTTTCTCAAAGTACCAATTCATATCTCAAAAGCAGTCTCACCTAAACATAAATTTAATAGACCACAACAACCAATCAAAAGCTACAGTTTTACTGCCATTTCTGGACTCCTTCCTGCTGCTGTGAAATCCTTCCCCAGCCGATTTCCATGACCTCAGTTCTCTATGAGACATACTAGTTGGCATAATGAACAACAAAACTTCAGTTACACTGGAGACAAAGTCTACTTAAAATAGAAAGAAACTAAAACACTAATATTTTTCCTGCTTACAGCCTGGGACAGATGTTCTGAATAGAACTGTTCAAAACCTGTGGAACTTGGACTGCATCTCGCAAACTAAAGCCTCCACCATTGGGATGCTATCAAGCAAAACTCAGCACATCTGCTCAAAGAGCTATCTGTCACTCTGTGCAGCACTCTGTCTTCTTCATCAGTATCTATAACCTAACTTAAATGCATTCTTCCTCACTTTTCCTTGTATTCAAAAGGACCCAATGATCTACTCCCCTCCGCTCCCATACTTTTCTATCCATCCATGTACTACTTCTTTCCACTGAATTTCCTAGAAGTCTCTGAGGATGAGTAGGAAGTGCTAAACCTCCACCCATAAATGCAAGAAAAAAAAAAAAAGGGAAAGCTTTCCACCTCTACTTCTAGCCAAAGTAAATTGGGTCTTTACAGTAGCAATACTACATATGATGGGAAAAAAATCTCCAAATACTATGTATAAAACTGTCAGGGAATCTCAAGGAATTCCTCATGTGTCTTGCCAATAGTTTATGCTCTAAACGTTCTGTTGAATATACTTCACTAAGGCTTTATGAAATCTTCAGCCTCATGAAACCCAGCTACAAGTCACCAGTTCCCCTAGAAGGATACAAACACTGAAAGCCAAGCATAAAGTTGTGACAGATGAACAAGGCTCTGAAAATAAGTATGAATCTGGTCTTTCCAATATTTTACACACACTGATTTCTGGTGTATGCAAACTAGTTAATAAAGCTGAACAAATCATTTCCACGTTCTTGGAATATTTGCCAGTAAGTGACAAATTTGCACTTTTATCTCTAGGTGCACACAAGATTTCTTCTTCCAAATGGAGAATTAAAAAAAAAAAAGTTATAAACAATGCTTATTTTTGGTCAGTTTTGGTGTTTTGTGAGGGGCTCACCTTTGAGTCCTCTTGGAGAATGTGAGGGAATATCCCCAAGTATTCCCCCCAGTCTAGTCTTAATCCAGCCAGAGAAACAAAACAATTTTGCATGTGGAGTAATCAAGACAACTAATAGCCACTTTGTAACACATTCTCAGGAAACTGAGATTCATTTGTTTGTAAAAAAGAAACTGTCCATCAAAACAGATGGACCACTTTTCATAGCATGAACATTTTCAGACACCTTGCACTGAAAATTAAATGTCACTAAAGAAATGCAGAGCAGACTAGCTAAGGCTCTAAGAAAAGAAGAGCAGGTCTTCCAGAAGTTTTATGAAAAATATTAAGAAGTAGGATAAATGTTCTAATTTGGTGAAGATAAGCTAAACAGAAGTTCTCTGAAGATGAACTTGTGTTCTCAACACCTTTGTGAATCTGGCTTTCATTCTTCTATTCTCAATCTTTAAATTTAAAACCCATTTTAGAGCTCATAGACCCTGCAAAAGGGCAGAAAGCAAAAAGGATGCAAAGAAGAGGGTATGTCCCTCTTCTAGAATAGATTAAAAAGTTGAAACAAGACAGGAGAGAAGCAATCCACTGACCTTTGGAGGAACCTTGAGTGACTAGTGTAAATAACAGATTACTCCCATTATATGAAGAGACACTCAAAACTAAAACCCTCTGCAGCTAACAGAGAACACTGAAAATCCACAACCTCAAAAAAATAAAACTACATTTTAGTTTACCCCCACTGAACATCTGGGCACAGTGCGCACAGCCACTCACTGATGTCAGACTAACACTCTAACACATTGTGTGGCATTAGCCATAGACAGCATACTAGTCTTTCAGATCTATTATATCACTATATCACAGAACAAGTGCCTTGATAAGCTCTTATGTAATATATATTAAAAGTTCAGAAGAAAACTGTCACAATTTTTTAGTGAATAATCCATAAATAAACTCTCTCCAAGTAGACTTTGGCATGATAAGTTACTTTTTCCTTTAGTAGGCAGGTTGTAACGATTCATATGCCATCAGTGATCCATGAAATATGCAACAGGCACATTCCTAAGCTGTGTTTGGACACAGTGGAGAGGGGCAGCTGCAAGAAGCTGGCTATTCCTCCCTCTTCGTGGCTTCCCAACTAAAAGAACAGGGAGCCTACCTGTACTTTCACTGATACAGTCCAGTGAATGATAAAGCACTGAGAAGTTAGCTCCACCATGACCTGTCTCTGCCTCCAGTTCCACTTCTCCTAATAGGAAAGGTAACAGATGGCACAGGAAAACACAGGCTGTTTTTACACCCCAGCAGTGTCCACAAAGTTCTACTGTAGGATTGCATGTCCATGGGCATAACAGGAACATCTAGTACCTCACTTCATTGCTGCATGTACTTTACAAGTCAATAAGCATTTAAGATCTAGAGTTTATACACAATATATCATATACACATATATCTTTCACAATATATCTCTATCTAGATATATACTGATATAGATACACATATAAACACTGCAACTAATTCTTCCACAAACTTTTAGTTTCCTGCCAGTGATTGATTTGTCAGACTTAAGCAGTCCTACTAGAACTTTAAGAATGGATAACTAAAAAAAGGCTATTTACCATCTACTAAATCAGAACCGCTGAAAAAACTGTATTTCTTCTGGTGCAGTGAAAGGGTAAAGAAATAGTTCTTTTTTGTAATTTTTCAGTAATTATTTTGCAGAAATATTTTCTGTTTACCAAGCAAATTGTGTTACAGACTTTCTTAAATAAAGAATGGTTCAAATCATAAAATTATGGTGCTACAGGTTGTTATTCATATCAGTGATGTTAAGTGTGCCATAAAGTTTCAGAAAAGTACAGGAACATACCTCCACAATATTACCTATTAAACATACAAAAAATACGCATTCTTCTTGGAAAGAGCTCAGCTAACCTTGTTCTCTGTTCTCGACAAAGGTACAGTTTCCTCAATCTGAATAAAAGGGTTACTACTGAATTTAACAAAGAACATCTGTTTTTCATTTGAGGTTCATTCAAGTGTTCATTAAAGTGTCCTTACCGGTCATTTTTGGCATTTTTTTCCCTGCTTCACAATGGTTTGTCTCCTAATACTATGGCAACTTCAATGTGTTACTTAAAACAGTCATTGTCATTTTACCATTTCCTTTGAAAAATAGCAAGCGAAACATGAAAGAGAACCAGAAATGGATCTCATCTGATTTCTATGTAAAGTGTAAGAGCAACTTCAACATTTCACCTTTTTCATACTTCCTAGGGGTGTTTATTCTTTGCAATTATTCATCTAGGCTTCATTGAACTTGAATACTAATAAATTTTAAGAAGTGAAACAAGAAGCCTTCATGTTGTCTGTAGGGAGGCATAGGAAAACTCTGAGGCTGTGAGTTATTAGTATTAGCACCTTTGGTTGCTGTTTTTTCTTACTTTCCACTGCAAGCCAGATCAGGTAAAAACACCTGAAAAATAAAACAAAATACAAGTTTGTTTTTGTTGAATACATGATTATCCTTTCATGCCAAATGTAAAATGAAGGGGCTCATTATAATCTAAAAATATTTTCTTTAGATTTGCATTGTCATGCTCTATAAAGTTATTGGACACATTTTATAGAGACCTGAACTTTAAAAAAAGTCTTAAGTTTTTTAGTAGTTTGTAAATATATTTGGGGACAATTACTAATTCTTTCATTTCACTGTGTGCGTTATTTATATTTATGGGTTTAAATTTAAAGAGACTACTTCTGTGCTTTAAGGTTCTGTATTAACGCTTGACTAGATCAGGTCAGGAACGTTAAGCAGAGTGCAGAACTGCATCCTGAGTAAATTAACATTGGGCGGATCACAAAACTACAAGCAAGCATGACATTTGACAGGCAAGTATAAAGACAAGACTGCCTTTAAGCACTCGTACATCTCAAGTTAGACTGAAAGCACACTGAAATGGGCAAGAAAATTCAGCAAAAATTAAGAGGATGTAAATGTGGGCTTTAAATGTGTGTAGGATGAACATTCCTACAGTTTTTTGAAAGGAAAATAAATATTTTAATAGTTGCACAGGTGGTTCTGATATTCAATAAATGTAATCGAAGCATTGTCTGAGTGACCTGGACTATAAAAACACTTAAAAAGCCTTGTAGCCTGTCAGCAAAAGGGCAGCAAGGAAGTCTGAGAACAAATGGCTTTCCAGCTTACACTCTCTTGGCTGCTAGAGCCTAGAAAACTTAAGTATATATACACTTTAAATACTAGGAAACAGTTCCACAGCAAATTCCAAACAAAGATCTGCTACAACAATATATGATGAATAATAATGAAATATACATTATTACCTATTAAAGAATAAATGTGTTACTGAATGTTATTTTTCACACATGCTTTAAAATTTTATTTTAGCAAGTAAATAAAATTAAATTCTAGGTGGAGATGATAGCATTCCTGTAGAATCTAACCATTATATATCCCACTTTAGGTGTTCAGAGCTTCCCCAAGGTTAAGCTGGTTGGTGTGAAATGTCATGTCTGGCAACAATTTGATCAAAATAATTCAGCCTTTTCTAAGAAGGATAAAAAAGAAAATATTTTCATCCATATTCCTAATAATGACTGGTTTTTTTTAAGATGAATAGAGCACGACCATGAAATTTATGTTAGGGAACTGATTTTGACTTTTCCTATGAATTTGGTAATAAGTAATTAAACCTAGAAAACTGCGGCTCATGGCAGCTGCATGACTTGGCAACAGATTACATGTTAGCAGGTTAATTGTATGAATGCTTCTGCCCACACTCGGCATGCTATCGGGAAGTCTAAGTGGGATGTTCCCTAAAATTAGGATAGAGCTGGGTTTTAAACTTTTTTTTTTTAATGATCTTTCCCTTCCCTTCTGTTTTTTACATTGTGTCCAGGAAGGACAGAGAAAGAAGCTGATTTAAACGCAAGGAAACGAGAGCTGTTGAGAGAGAAAAGAAGCTCTGGGGCTAAGAAAAGCATGAAGAAGAAGTGAGCAGGCAGAGGAAGAAGAAAGCTAGGAATGACTAGACAAGGAGACTGCGATACAGAGATATAACAGGCCATGTGAGAACTGAGATTAGATGAGGGAAGGTGGAAAACCTGAGGAATGAAAACTAAAACAGTCCATGCAAAAGAACACGTTACCAGGAGGACCCATCAAGGGACAGGATCACCTGAGCGACTGTGCTGAGATTGCTGGTTGACAAAACACAAGGGGAGCCTTAGGGGAAGAGCTTAGGGGTCAACTACAGCCTTCCTGGACAGACGATGCCAGTGGATGGCAACTGTGCACTCACTACAGTGCTTTCCTGGCCACCCCGGTGATACAGTTATGTAAGCTAAGGGCAGGTAGGAAATGACTCTTTGATAAGCTGTTATTAAAGCAGACAAACATATCCCAACAAAGCAGCCAAGGAAGGAAAAAAAATCTGACAAGAAAGGACAGCATAGGAAACATGTAAATGACTCCAAAAGAGGATTAATGAACAGAAGTCCTATTTGTGAAATCTACCTGTGATTGCTAAAGTCAGGATAACTGATATACTTATTTAAGGTGGAAACACTTCCTAGAAAAAAATGGCTTCTGCATGAGCATAAGACAGTTTTGCTCAGAATAAAGCTTTCTGCATTGTTCACACTCATGCCACCTCTGGTCTTCCTTTTGCCTTCTGTTTACTTGATCTGACATTACCCTTAATATCTGAATAACAGTGCCAAACAGGGACAGTGTCCAGAAATCTCCATCCTTTTCAAGTCTTTGACAGCCCTTACCTACAACAATATCCCTATGTTTGTTGAATGTACCACTTATTTAGGAACCCTTTAGGGTAGCAAAGATTAACGTATAATAATGTAGTATTTTTCACTGCAATTACTTTAACTCATTAAATCAAGTACCCAAGAAAATTTCATTGCTAATGGTGATCCTGATCAGGCTAAGTGATCTGTTCTCCTAAGCAAAGCCAAGTTTGCTGTGGATACTAAGCACATCACAAGACCAAGGTTCTCCTTAAACAAACAGCTATAAATGCCATCATTCACATTTCTGTGTGATACTTTTTAAATAAACCATATTGAAATATATATTTTAAATCAGCTTTTAGTTCTTACAAATTCTACATAAACCAAATATTTAATTTCTAACTTACATGTGATCCATGTAATATGCCATAGTACTGTCTGACTAAACACTCCCATTTACTACAAACAGAAGAATAATTTGTTTAGCTATATAATCAGCAGAGAGTCAGCACACAATAAAAGAAAGCATTCTAGCTTTAAAATGAATAAAAATTGATTGTGTCCCTATAAAAACTAAATTGGCAGCGTGTTAATTGCATTTCACATAAACATCTGTAGCAGTCGGTGACTCGTTACTGTGCTGTAATGCAATACAGGACACTTAGGAATAAATGCATCCTCCAGATGAGTTCATAGAGATTTTCTAAAAGCGCCTGATGAGATTGTAAAAATCTGATTAGTCAGAACTGCTAATGACACTTAAAACAAAGGGAAATCTTTAAATAAAATTATTTTGTTTTTCTTTTCTCTTGATAAAATTATATGCAAATTACTGTTGATTGAAAAATGCCTGCCTTGAAGGGAAATTCATACTAATGAATGAAAGGTCATCAGACAACAAAAGTATTTGCTGAAGAAATCTGCAGGCACTTATAACTTTGGAAGAATCTAGTTTTCTTTGTGTATAGTAATCTGCTGGAATAAGCAAATATACTCATTCTTCTTGTTATTTATTGTTATTATAATGCATGAGACACTCTCCAGGGAGGAAACTAGACTGAATTGCTTCCCTGAAGACCTCAAAGTAAAGACTTAGTACTCAAAAGATGTAAACACATGCTCAAGTGTATGCAAGCAGTCCCCTCAACTTCAACCACATTAGTTAAATGTAAATGTATGTCTGCAAGAGTATGCTCTAGAAAGGCAGGGGTATGGGAAATAATCAAAACCAACAGTTTATGTTTGAACACCTGACAAAAAAATACTAATTAACTTACAGAATTTTATGGTCAAAATAAATATCCTTCCCAAACTTCCACTGAATATTTAGGAAAAAAGGATTGATAAAGTTACAGGATTCTGACAACAAAAAATACCCAAGAGTTTTAATCATTTAAAATACAGACTGCGTGATTTCAGTCTAGTTGTGGTATAGCTCTAAATGTGTACTGAATATACACTTCAAGCACTGCATGCATAAAATATAAAAGTCATTGAAATACGAAAAAGAGTTGGATTTAAAGATGCTAACTGAAAGCTTCTATAAAACCCTTCATCTGCCAAGTCATAAAATTGTGTCTACATTTTTAATCCATTTTAATTATAATAAACTAAAATAATACGTTAATACATAAAACAACCATTGGAACATCTAAACTGGCAACTGCGCAGGTTTAAGAAGGTAACTACAGGATACATAGCAGTCCTAGAGAGATGGATTTGGAGCAGATCACAAATTCAGTCTAAGCAATCAGTGTGAAAAAAGTGTTCATTGTATTTTGACAGATAAACTGCGATGTCAAATGCAAGACATGCAAAATAATCCGCCCACCCATCTCCACTCCAATACAGACTCAGCTTGTCTTAGGTAAAACACCCCAATAAAAATGTGAACTAACTGGAAAGCCTCAAAAGGAGAGCAACAGAGGCAATCAAGTTAAGGAAACATGAGTTATCAGGAATGACTTAAAGAACTGTGCTCAGCTGGTCTAGAGAGAAGAAAATTGAGAAGAGGTAGGATAAATTCCTTCTAATTTGCGGAAGTCTATCACGAAGAGGGCAGTGAATTTCTTTGTGAGAACTGTGAATGTGGCAAACTCCATCATCACAGGTTTTCAATGGCAAGTTAGATAAACATCCACAGGTACAAAGTTAGGTAAGGTGTTTGGTCCTGCTTCAGAGCTGGTGATAGATAAAATGATTTCTTGAAGTCTCTCTCATTTATGTTTCTATTAAGATTGTTTAATTTACAATTAGTGTGATTAAAATATTGTGGTGATATGCAGTGTAGTAAAAATGTCATGAGGAAAAAAAAGCCTATTAAAAGTTTAAAAAGGTTGATTTTCTTCTCATTCATATTTCAAAAATTAGTCTCAAACGGGCCTCAGAAACATATATATAAATAATGTCCTTTACAGCTAAATGGTAAAGCAACTATTGATAACAAGAGTAGGAGTTTTCTTGTATTGTCTTTAGTATTACCACTTAGACTACAATGTGAGCTGAGAATGAACTTTATCTTCTTTGGGTTTCTACAACATGGTGTCCCACTTCTGATAAAATCCTCTGAAGAACACTCTTTAGTTCTAAAAACAGCAATGCCCAGCTTTCGGGATACAAGAGTTTCAAATAAAACAAACATGCTTTCACTTTACTGCTATACGGAGTGTATCTTCTCAAATGAACAAGGCATTGAGTCTTACCTTACTACACACCGTATATTCTTATTTCCAGTGGACTTTTCTAATATGTTGTGAGCAATATGGTCTGAATTGTGGCTGGTGCAGTACCTTCCAATAAATGAAAGTGAGTGGACATATGGAACCACTACAATCCATTCTACTCAGCTACTAATGGAAGGTCCTAAATCATGAACCATAACTTCAGCATGTTGGTAGCTGCACTGATTATAGTGAGACAATTTACTCCTGAAGTTATCTTAACTTCAATCTTGAACTGATTCAGATTCTTAAAACAATTAGATAAGGCTGGCCAAAATATGGTTCTTGACAGAAGTAGATGTTCAGAGCAGTACAAAGGGTTTTCCCTGCAGCGGGGCTAAATAAAAAGGCCAGAAGCGAGGTTTTAGTTGAGCTGCCAGGTAAGCTGTATCCCCAGTAGGGTTCAGCTTGCAGAAGAGGACATTGCCCAGCTACTTCAGAGCTCAGATGCAAGCTGGGCCAGGCACGGAGCAGTGGGACTCTTCTGTCATCTCTTATCTGGAAATTGCATTCCTTCTGTCCCTGATTCAATGTGCATGATGTGCCTGATTTTATCTACAAGGATTTTAGTCTGTGGCTCCTAAGATGAAGAAATTTGGCCTCCTCTGGTTTAAAATTTGCAGCCCCTGGAAAGAATTAAACTTAAGTATTGACAGTTCATCTGCTCATTCCTCAGCAGCCTCACTCCAAGGGATAAAACTGGGGTGCTTCCTCAAAAACATCAGAAAGTATAAGACAGTTTTTGTGCTGTCTTCCCTTACTGAAATTGTCCCAACTGGTGCTAGCATGTAGTCAAGAAAAGATGGAGCAATCACCAAAGCATTTTCACACAGTAAAGTCCTTCCTCTGAAATAACAGCACAAAGTCTTTGCTTTTATTTAAATCACTGATAGAAAGCGTGCCAGAAAATACAAGAGTCCTTCCGATTCATTTTTCTGTTTCTGTGCTTTTCTCCTAAATAAGCAAATTTAATTAAAATAGTTTCTGTGGCAAAAGTTTTATACACCATATAATTACCAACTATGTGCATCTTGATGAGGGAACTCATTCTTTTCCAGGATGCATGACTGGAGAATATCTTTTCCCTACGTTGAGAACCAGTGAGTTGTTACCATGATACAATCCACATGAAGAAGGTGGACTGTATGGCTGAACAAGCTGTTTTCTGCCATTCTCCCCCTGCCCATCTCACAATACTTTGCTCCAGCAGTTAATGACATTTGAACCGGTAAGTTCTAGGTGCAGCAATGAAATCTAAATGCTTTTGGCAACCTTTGTGTTGTTTTCTCTGACAAAGTAGAAGCTAGTATTTTCATAGCAGCCAGAAAAGGAGGATGACTGGAAGGCAACTCTAGCAAGTAATTTTTTTTTGAAAATGGAACAGAAGAAAATAAAACAGCTGGTCTTCAGCACACTAACTACTTTAGTCTGATATACGTTAAAGTGTTTTCCAACTTCAGTTCTTTAAAAACTGAAAAAGGTGCCTTTCTGACTTTTCTAGATTTACTGATAACAGATAATTTCTGTTCTTTAAAATCTATCATAAAGACAAACTGTAAAATACCCTTCTGAGACTGTGTGTTGTAGCAGAGTCTGATATGAATACTTATTGAAATATTTCAGTGCATCATAAAATTATGTGTTCCAGCCCATTGGCTCCTAAGTTAGATAATATGGTAAGACCTGAATTCAAAAGGTTGGCTGATATGTAAGGGACACCCTTTAAGGGACTTATATTAGGCTATTAAGACTTCAATTTTAGCAGGACTGTAGTCATGTCATCTACTTGAAGTGAAAGCATGATTGAACTTTTTGAAAAAAAGTGCTCAGCAGGGTGCTTATATGTGCATTTATGAGGAAAACATTTAGACCTGCTGTTTATGCAGACTGTAAGCAATTTCTAATAACATCCACAATGTTTTCTTTATGAATAGATCACACTTTCTTCCTTTATAGATAAGCGTTTAGATAAGAGGGGCAGAACTGGCTCTGGGTTAAACATCTTTACAAACAAGCATCAGATTTAAACTAAAGGATAAAGTTAATTGTTTCTTCGTTGTACATAACTGAATCATCTTCTTCCATGGAAGGAATAACTCCGAACATCTCTCTTCCATGGCAATAATTTTGCATTTTGTCAAGCCATTCACTCCCCTCTGCTACGTTTTAAATAAGTTCAGTGAGTGAAGAGTCTATTATAGAGACTTCATTTTTAACAGTGTAAGTTCAGCTGCAATTTCTCCTGATTGATTTAATATGTATAACTATTATATAACTCAGAGTGTCTTCCAATGTTTTACTTTATTCAATCATTTCCTTTTTAAAACATGTGCTACATGGGTACAGCATACTTCCCGATTGTGTTTTTGAAAGCTTTCAATTTATTAGTTACGTTTCTGATGTTAAAATATTTACTTAAAAAGTGTAAAAAGTTATAAGAGTTGGAAACCATTGTTTTAATATTTTACTAATGTCTTGTATGGAGGACTTTTATCCCAAGCTGAATGTGTCAATGAAGTCAATGCCGTGATTTGGACAAGCCCTATATAAGGTATTTTGTTTCAGAAACACACAGTAAGAAGTTTGTCAGGAGAAAAAGGAAAAGTTATGAAAATCAGAGTGAGCCACCAAGGATTAAAGGAGGGAAACTTGGAGCTACCTCTCCTCTGGTGTGCACATATGAAGTAGTCCAACTCATTAGTTATCTTATTCAACCTTGACATTCATTTATATGAAGGACAAGGCTACAAATGACTTTAGCAGGCACGCAGAGTCTCTTCCTAAAGAAATATAGTTAGGAAAAAACACAGTAGTCATTTTACAGTAACTTGCAAGAGGAATGTGGTTCATGTTAGGAGCTTATCTCAAGACATGAATTATTTGTTTCCCCTAATAAACATCCTATTACACTGGCTACTATGTTTAGGTTCAAGATTGACAAGGAGGCCTGGCATAGCAAAGATTTAGCTACTGTCTCATGGTGCTGCAGACCAGATGCTGAAAAAACTCGTCTCACACAGAGTCGTTTTAATATTTGTGTAGCAGCCAGGCAGGCGAGTTTCCTGTATAAAAAGAACATTTGAACTTTAGGCGTCAACAGTGGAAGAATTCTTGTTCTTTAATTAGGTCACTGATCCCTCTATATTTCCATGTCTTGACCAGTACAACTTTTTTTGGTCCTCAAGACAGTCAGCCTGTGTCCTCTGGTTCATTTGAAACAGGATTGTTAAAACTATCTTTCTGGCACATTCCTCCAAATGCCTTGCAACTTGCATAGTCATTTAGGTAAGTACAGAGGGATTATAAAGGAATATAAAATCCTATCAAATAAGATCTGTGATGTTGTACACTCCTTTTCAGGGGTGTATGTGATAGAACATGGCACCTGGCAATAGAGAGTGTGGCCCACAAATCTCTGGATGATGTGTGACCAGTTTTGATTATCTGAGAGTTATAGATAGTTGCAGACTTATTAATAAACTTTTAAAATTCTGTTGGTCTTCTAGCACTGTTTAGTAAACAAAGAAGTAAATGAACATTAAAAGACATATCAAAAGTTTTATGGTTCTCTGTCATTTTTAAGTGTTGGCTGGGACCTGTAGATTTTTTTATTTATGTCATCCTTCTCTTAGTCACTTTTTAGCCAGTAAAGGTCAAGAAATTTCATCTACTATTAATATTAGTTTTTACTTAGATAATTCACTTTTGGGGAAGGAAGTGGTATCCCTGAGAGAACTACATTCCTATTAAAACATGTAGGACATAAAAGTCAAACAGTAGAGGTTACACTTCGATGTTAAGCTTCTCCACACTCTCCATCTCACTGCTTCCCAGGATCTTAACTACCTATTGCTTCCCCAAGATTTCTTACCCAGGTTATCAATCTTAAAACAAAATTGTGTAAAAGCTCTGGAATCTTATTTTAATATGTGACTTTTAAAAAGGTCCTATGGGATGCTACATGACATTTAATTTCTTTTACTAGGAAGCATATTTCAGTACAAGATGAAGCTTAAGGATTTACACTGCACAATGACATATCTGGTATTTATATTTCACATTTACATTTGAGCAAGAGGAAGATATGTTTAAAGCTCATTGTTTCTACAGGTTTGGTTGTGGATCTTGCTTTTTCTTTTCCATGTGAAACAAGATCAAATTTTACATCAAAATAAAAAAAAAGCAAGTATTTTTAGTCCTACATTCTAAAGAAACAAAGCTCACTATCGCACAGACTGTCTGTCATTCTTTGCTTGGTAACATTTGAACCTGGGAGACAGACGGCAGCTTCTACAATACTAATGGAAAAGGGTGATGAGGTAGAGGACAGATTCTGATTAGCTCTTCCCCACAAAGGGAAAGGCTATATCAGAACCTCAATCTGATTTTTACACACTAGAAAATCCACACTGCAGACAGACACTTAAAAAGTGAGCTTCATAAATTTCACCACTGGAAGGTCTACTTTTAATCTGATATAATTCAAAATAATAGTCTTTGAAATGCACTATCAACTAATAGACTGATGCTGTATAGACAAATTATCAGCTAATAGAAACTGGCATACCTCACAGTGGGACGCTGGCAGTTACAAAAAAGGGAGGTATTAGGTCCACCAAATTATTTCAGGTAAGAAAAACATGAGAGTTGTAAAAAACTGAGAGCCTGGTCCCTCTGAAATCACTAGTAATACTCTTGCTGACTTCAACATGGTAATAGTTTCACTCACGATCTTCGTATTAGATCTGATCATTAAAAATACTTATACATTTCTTCATTCATCTAGGCATATATAGTCTGTGATTAGTGCCCTTAGACACTAAAGTGAACTATTTATATGTTGCTATTATTAGTACAAATCAGTAATAGTTAAAAAAATATAGAAACAAAAGGTCTGCAGAAGCACTACTTTGGTAGGGCTAATTATAGTAAGGCTAAAATGTTCCATTTACCCTTGGTTTATACTGAAGATCTTCCCTATAGACTTAAAGCTCACAACTGAAAATCAACTTCTAACAATGGAAAATCAAACAGCATGACAAATGACCAGCCAAATCATCACCTTGGCTGTGTTTCAGAAATGTCAATCAGTTTAAAAATGAGTCTTGGCACTAGCAGAATTTTCTCAATTTTCTTTCAATCAGATATCTAGAAAAGGTAAGAAGTATAAAATTCCCTTTTATAGGTCCCCTTCTGGGAGATGTGATCTGCTAAATCAAGACTTTTGAGATTTTTAGTGATTATAATACTTTGCTCCTGCAAAGATTAAAAGATAAGTACAGAAGGAATGAAAGTGAGGGATTCAGTATAAACATTTCTAAAATTTGATTAGCATTTAGAACAAAATTTACCTTAATAGATCAATTTTCATGTAAGTAAACTTGAGATCCATTTACCACAGATGATAGACTTATACTCACAGTACTAGTGGGAAGATTTCTACACATCTTTCCAGTTCATTTAACCCAATTACTTATATCAATTTATGGAATGCACTTTTTTACCCAAGTGTGTTTTACCAAAAAAGACAAGCCGCTGGCATGAAGAAGTTTAAAATCAACAGGTCCGCTGACAGTAACTGAAGAGGATTCTTTCTGACAGTTTAGCAGTAAATTCACTCATTTAAACATTTTTGTCTTTCTCTACAGAGAGGGGACACAAATGGAATACATATAAAAATCTTCAAAATAAAAAGCACAGAGTCATAAGCATCCAATGAAGTAAAGAAAAGCTTTTTTTAATGTTGTGGGTTTTGAATTTGTTTTGTTCTTCACATAATGGGAATACATTTGGGCCCTGGAGTTTAGCTGCATTAAACAGTTTTTGTGGTTATCAAATCTTGTAGCTTATCTTGAGCTTTTAAAAGTTGCCACAGAAGTGGTTTACTGTTTTGTACACTCTACTGGCATAAATATTATCAATTAGATAAACTGACATAAAATTACTGGTCATTCAAAAGCAAGAACTTCCCCCAGGAATTGATACAATTTTATCAGGCTCTCAGAAGTCTAGGGTTCTGTTTATGCAATAAAAATTACACAGAAACAATAGTCATTCAGAATATAATAATTACTTTGCATTCTTCTGTTAAAAAAAAAAAACATTTAAATCAATTTCCTCTTTCAACCTAACAAGTTATGGTTTACATCTACAGTCTGCACTCACGTTTACTATTTTGTTTCTTTTTGCATTTAAACGGGAGTTCAGCCAGCTTTAAATGTTGCCCATTTCTACGCAAATGTCCACTTATTTAAAGCAATTTCCTTTGAAGCTCATGGATAAAAATGGCTATGAAAAACTGTTCCCTCATCCTAAGAGAAAAGAGCAATCCTGAATCCATTAGTGTGCCAGCGGTAAAGCTGCCGTAGGGAGAGTCCTCCTGCCACGAACACAGCGCAGCCTTGGAAGAGGTGGCAACAGGCACTGCACAGTTGTGGACGGGACTGAATCCTGATGTCAAGGACGCAGCACAGCCTCTTCGCTCCTCCAAGGGCGGTTCGGCTGATCTGTGTCTCGCCTCTCAACCTCAGGCTCCTTAGGGACGCCCCGGCCCCTCCAAATTGAGAAGCCGCCCGCCTGCTCCCTTCCCGGCTTCCTCGCCTGGGGGTGAGGGCAGGCTGCGCCCTGCAGTGCTTCCAATTTGCTTTGTCACGTCAAAGAGCACCCCAATTACTTTATTTCCTAATAAAATCTTGCTGGTGCCAAAAAATTGGCATTTATCCTAACACTGAGAAGGTTTGGTACGACTTGTAGACTGCTTTTCTATTTCCTCAGCAAGTAATGAAAAGACCTCAGTCTATGGAAAGAACAGCTACTCAGATAGCTGCACATTCAAGAGGGCCATCAGAATTAAGCCCTACGCACACGGTAAAACATTAAAACAACAAATTAGGGAGTGTTTAAAAACTGAATATGGAGAATTTTTATAATGCATAATATTACAGTGATAACATACCTTTTTTTCTTTCTTCTGATTTAATAAGTCAACAGCAATAACTAAAACACAAACTATTTTTTTTCTTTGCTTCAAGTCCCTCATGCCGTACGTTTTCCTAGCCAATTTACACTAAAATAAACAAACTCATTTTCATGAAAAACTGAGAAAAAAAATGGAGTCTGAACAAATCAATTACTTCCTAAGGCTTAAAATGTCTCTTGACTCAAGCAGTAAATTAAAAACCATGTGAGGTCCTGTTTCTTTGGAGGATCTAGCACTTTCCATCTTATTTAGGCTCTGTGAAAAACTGGCATGTATGCATTTGGGTTCAGTATCAGGTTTAAAGTGAGGAAAATCATACATGGTTATTCTGGGAACACTGATAGAACAAGCATATTAAGATTTTTTTTTTTTAAAGAGGTTTATAATGTCAGTAAAGAAATATTAACTTGATATTGGGGTCTAGTATGTCATTGGTGTGCAAGCAAATTAACAGCGATAGCAGTATAAGCTTCTATTTTATAACATGCAATTTCCCCTTATTTATATAGAGTTTAATAACAACCGCATACATTCCTGTATTTGCAGTGTATACAAAATCATTTATTCTGAAGAAAAGAGAAATGGGGGAAGAAAACATATTTGGCAGACCATCTTTCATTATTACCTTTCTTAGATTTTTTAGATATGCCTGTAGAGTCTGAGCTGCGTACAAAGCCAAATCCAAGAAAAATATAAAAAATGAAGAAAACAATTTGAATTACAATTTTAACATCAATGACAAGTTTATGAATGAGTCTGCCTTTAATTGGTAATAAACTTAGAGGTCTCTGATGCTGATATGAGAACATGAAGAAATCTGTGAAAAGAGGACACAAGAAAATTTAAGTTCCTGTCTCCAGCATAAAAGAAATAGGAATTATATCTTTTGTCATGTGTCAAAGGGTAGGATTACTCTCAGTGAAGTCCTAAACTACATTGCTTCTAATGCTCATAGCTCTGCCATCTCCCACCTAGAGACACGGGCCTGTTGTCTCCTCTGGTGGAGCATCTGTACAATGCTCAGAGTAAAATAGGAGTCACAGTTCAAGGAGAAAACTTCATTAAGCATCTCTCAGAGCACAAACACTTCTGTGTTTCCTCAATACATCTGATCAGGGTGGAGACACAAGTTGATACATCCAGTTTATTAAGGAAAGAAACATTCCCAGGTTTCCAGTCCTTTCAGCTGTGGAGCATGAAGGGGATTTGTGCCCCATGCCACATTTCAGCCAATAGTTGTCAGAAGACTGCGATCAATCTCAGTCTTTTGAGCTGAAGTAAGGCAGCTCTTGTCCAAATATCTTAACACACTGTGCTGACAGTTACTGTCAGAGGGTCCTCTAGCACTTTTCCCAAACATTATAAATACCCTTTGTACCAGTGCTCTTTGTAGCAACCAGCTTCTTCATTTAGTGTGTTGTCTAAATCACAGCTCTAAAATTTATCTTGCTAAGGCCACCAGCTAGTACCATCAGCAGGTCTGATGATCATCAACAGTAGTCCTCAGTGGAAGTAGTGTATCTCTATTTCTTCCTTTCCACATTCCCTGACAGTGCTGTCAGCTTGGAGACCAGACCCACATCCTCTCTCTCCTGACATACCCCACAGAGAAGCCAACCCCACATTACCAAAAACACTCTCATCCTATAGACATGACTCAACTCCACTCCCTCATCTATCTAAATCTTCTTATCATGCAGAAAAGCAGATTTTGCCTTGTTCAGGGACCTGCCTGGCAGGGTCCCACGTGGCTAGAGGGGTCCAGGAAAACTGGTTGATCCTCAAGGACAACATCCCCAAAGCATTTTCCATTCCAACATGCAGGAAGCTGAGGAGGCATAGCAGAAGGCCAGAATGGCTGAATGGGGCAGTTCTGATATAGCTCAAATACAAAAATGAAGTACATAGAGGGTGGAGGCAGGGCCAGGCTACTGGGGAGGAGCATAGGAATATGGCCTAAGTGTGCGGGGATGGAGATAGAAAAGCCACAGCTCAGCTGGAGTTGAAACTAGTGAGGGATGTGAAAGGCAACAAGAAGAGCTTCCGCAAGTACAGTGGCAACAAAAGGAAGGCTAAGAAAAATGTGGGCCCATTGTTCAAAGGGGTGCAGGACCTAGTGACAAGGGACATACAAAAAGCTGAGGAAACTGATACCTTTTGCCTCAGTTTTCCCTGGTAAGGTTTGCCCTCAAGCCTCCTAGGATGCAGAACATAGCAGCAGAGTTTGTGGGACTTGAAGTATTATCCATGGTAGAGGAAGATCAAATTAGAGAGCACTTAAGAAAAATTGGGTGCACACAGGTCCACTGGACCAGTTGAGATGTATCCAAAGGAGCTGAAGGAGTTGGCCAATATCATTGCAACACCACTCAATTGTCTTTGAGAGGTCAAGATGATCAGAGGAGGTTCCTGATGACTGGAAAAGGGTACATCCATCTTCAAGAAGGACATGAAGGTGGATCTGGGAAACTACAGGCTGGTCAGCCTAACGTCAGTCTCCAGGAAGATTATGGAACAAATCCTCTTGGAAGCCATTTCCAGACATGTGATAGACAAAAATAGGCTTGGGAACAGCCAGCATGGATTTACCAAAGGCAAATTGTGCCTAACCAACCTGATTGCCTTCATGATGAGATGACTCTTTCTGTGGACAAGTGAAGAACAGTGAATGTTGTTTAATTTGACTTTAGCAAGGCCTTCAACACCATCTGCCATAGTAACACTATAGCCAAACAAGTAGAGGATAATGTGGGTGGAAAATTGGCTGAATCTTTGGGGTCAAAGGGTTGTGATCAGCAATATAAAGTCCAGCTGGCAGCTGGTTGCTAGTGGCATCTCTCAGGGCACTGATACTAGGGCAAATACTTTTTAATGTCTTTATTAACAACCAGGAAAATGGGATGGAGTGCACTCTCAACAAGTTTGCAGATGATACTAAATTGGGAGGGAGGGCTACTACTCATAGGAGCCTTGACAGGCTGAAAAAATGGGCCTACAGGAACCTTATGAAAGTCAACAAAGGGAAATGCAATGTCCTGCATCTGGGACAGAAAAGTCCCATGCAGCAATACAGGTCATGGACTCACTAGATAGGAAGCAGCTTTGCAGAAAAGGATGTTGGGGTCCTGGTAGACAACAATTTGAGCATGAGTCAGCAGTACAACCTTGCAGTGAAGACGGCTAACTGCATATAGGGCTGTATTAGCAAGAGTGTAGGCAGCAGATCAGAGAAAGTGATTTCTCCCCTCTATTTGTCACTTGAGAGACTGCATCTGGAGTATTGTGTCCAGTTTTGGACTTTCCAGTATAAGAGAGACACTGCCATACTGGGATGAGCCCAGCAGATGGCTACCAAGAAGATTAGGGGGCATATGCCATATGAGCAGAGGCTGAGGGAAGTGGGTTTGGTCAACCTGAAGAAGAGAAGGTTAAAGAGAAATCTTATTGCTGTTTGCAACCTCCTAATGGGAAGGCATGGACAAGATGGAGCCTGATTCTTTTTGGAGCTGTGCAGTGACAGGACAAGAGGCAGCAAACATCAGGCTCAACATGGAAAATCCAATTAGATACATGGAAAAAAAATCACCATAAGGGTGATGAAACACTGGAACAGGTTGCCCAGAGAGGTTGTATACTGTCTATCCTTGGAGATATTCAAAAATTGACTGGACAAGGCCCTGAGAAGCCTGATGTAGTTGGACCCACTTTGAATGGACCAGATGAGCTCCAGAGGTCCCTTCCATAAAACATTCTACAATTCAACAGCTAAGTGGCAATAAGCATTTATGCGACAATAAGCATGCTTGCCTGTATTTTACAGGGTAACAACATAAATCACTTGCTTTCCTTTTTCCCCCCAAATGAGAACTGTTTCTGTTATTCTCAGAGAATGTCCACCTCTTCTTCCCCATTGCGCAAGAGCCAGTGCAGCATCAGTTTTTGGTATGCTAATCACATTATATAATGAAAAAAACGACTCCGTAAAATCTGATTCATTTGAGCTGTTTATGCAAGTAGTAATCTACGGTTAACTGAAAGCTCTGGAAAGCCTATAAGGAAAGGATAGAACTTACTGAAACTCAGAGTATGAGTATAAGGTATTTCTGCTGGCTGTCACTTTGTTCTTTTGACAAATTGAACACAATTTATCAGTGATATAAATGAATTTGGCAATGCAAAAAAATTTTTTATGGCTATTTTGCAGTACTTTATTGTTCCACAACTGGAATTCACTGTGACTGAATGGCAACTGCTCTCAGGAGTACATGACTTACTGGCATAGCAAATGTTGGTCTCATCCTATAAATGCTTTTATGTGCATGAAGATCACTGTCTCTTTCTTCTTAGTTTAATTGTTGAACATAAATTATACAGTAAAAGAAATAACTTTCAATAGAAACATCAAAATGTGGCAACTGGCTACACAACCAGACATGTTTCTATTTAACCCATCTGATGTAAGGAAGCTATTAATTTTCTAAATGCATGGCCAAACTTCTTTGTAACACCTGACACAGCATTTTGCTAGGGTAATAAAAGAAAGCCTGACAGCTGCAATTTTCTAGAAATATGGATAAGCCTTGCACTATGCTATTGGGAAAGTTTTCTCTTCTATAAGCTTCTGTAATTTGTTTTAAAATGACTTGCTTCTGATTATTCAGACCTAGAATTCTCCTTTCTTCTGCTCCAGCTACAATTCATCTTTTTGGCATGCATAAAGACTGCACATACCAAAGCACTCCAAAACCAAACAAATATTCTTCTAAATATTCTATCTGCCACTGCTTTAAAAATGATTTTTTTAAAAAACAATTCTTTCAGATACTCATTATATTCAAGATTACAGTCAAAATCATTCTCATAATCTTGACTAAAGCTTCTTCTAAAAAAAGCAAATTATATTAACTGAAGAAGAACACTGTAGTGAAAGTAGCTGGCTTCCCCCTCTGAGAACGAGACGCTCTGGTGCCTTATGCTGTTTGGTGATAGGAACTAAATATATTATCTGCATTCTCCATGACATTCCACTTTGAACTTAACATGCCAGTAGTTATAGTACAAGTGAATGGACAGCTGCCATGAGGAAGGCATTTAATATTTGAAATGTAGATTAATAGAGGAACCACAGCTAAATATAAAATAAATATATGAAATACATGTGGCAACTAGTTTTATATTTATTGTATCAAAATATTTATTCTAAAATTTGCATAGTTTAAAAAGCCATCAAGCTACTAGACAGTAGATTCTTGTACTATTAAAATTGCATCACATAGCCCTCTGTTCATATAGTATCATTTGCACATAATAGCAAGAGCAGTTTTCAAAAAGTAAGATCACCAACTTTGTCTTGTTTTAGGAAGAGCTAAAGAACAAGTTTAAAATTTGCCTTATTTATCCTGGCATTTCCTTCATCTGTCTCTCAGTACCACTTGGTATTAACTAAGTAAACTACTCAATAGACTAAAAAACTACTAAACATATTCTACAATGTTGGGTTATCACAAAATATCTCCATATTATATTCTGGTTAGGTGTAAACAAAAAAAAAGGATTAGCATTGAAAAGTGTCATTTAAATATGTGCTCAGTATCTAAAAATGTCAAAGTCTGCTATAGAAAATAATTGTTCTAAAAATTAAATAGTTCAAAATTATACAAATCTTCATAGACTATATCTCAGTCTTATGAGAAAATGTGTGTGCACTCACAGAGGGGAAGAAACCATACACAAAAATATGCTTTAAGAGAAATTATTACATTTCCAGAGTAGAGTAGAAAAGTCTGGATCAAATTCATGGCTTTGGCTGTGTACACATAACTCCCACTCAACAGGGGCAGATTATACAGTGTTCAAATCTAGACTTTGGATCTTTATCACTGCAAAAGCATAGTCAGTCCACAGGTGTTTTGGATCTGCCCAATAAATATAGTTGCTATGGGCCTCTACACAGAGACTTTCACAGGAGCAGTATTTTGTGTTTCATAATTTTTCTACTAGAAGCAAAAGGTTTGAATAGTTCAGCTTTTATGTTTGGTACTCTCTCACTCAGCTTTCAAAAGGAAACAAATTACTCAGGACTGTAAGACAGTGCTTAGTGCACCTAAACACAAGTTTATTACAACTAACTCAAATGAATTAGACTAATAAGGCAAGAAGTAAAGCATTACTGTCCCATGTTTCAGACAAAGAATAGGCAGAGACGGACTACATGGTATCGCTACAGTTATGAAAGGAGTTCACAGGACTCCAAAGCCACAGACAGGATTCATATAACCCGAATCTCAGGTCAATGCCTTAACGACAAAACCCTTCTTGTCATGTAAACATTATATCCAACAGTGAGCAATCCTCCAAAGATAGATGGCTGAATTAGACAAGGGCATCTCAAAGCAGAGAAAGTTAGATTCTTCCTCACTGAAATCTTAGATCTTTAAAAAGTGTCAGCAGAACAATCATGAAATCACTAATGAAAGTTTGAGCACACTGGGATAGAATGAAGATTTCATATTAAACACATTGAATGTTACAGCCAATTAGACTACTCCTTCAGTTTTGACAGATTTAAGGCTGTTAAAAATAATAAAACCTTAAAACTCCTTTGTGAACGTTAAACTGAAAGTCTGTATTGAAACAAGATAAACCCCAATTCAGAAGCCCAGCACCTACACCCTCCGTTGTAAGCCAGTTTGTGTTTCTCATTGTACTTGCTTAGCATGCCTCTAAGAGCTTCAGTAGCTCTACTAATACCACTGTCACACACTTAATCACAGCCATGTTTATTTTTGTTGGCAGACCTACACAAGTCCTACATAATGCTTTTTACTACTTAATTCATTCAAATCTTATTTTTATACCTACAAATGACTTGCAGAAAACAAAAGTTAAATTACAAAACCCATCAGGTTTGTCAGCACCACTTATTTCTGACAATTCTCTTTCTTTGACATACAAAGGTAACTCTTACAGTTCTTCAGTGGGGCTCAAGACTTGCAGGCAGAATAATAAAAACCTCTGAACTAGTATCTTACAAAGATTTGGGGTTGAAGATAGTTAGCCATAAGACATTTGCTAAGTAACCCTGTATTAAGAACTAAAAAGAAAAACACTAAGACAAGAATTCTGTGACAGTAAATCCCTTCTTTAACAGAGGGCACAGCAAAGGTTCAACATCCTCTCTAGGTAACAGCAGCAACAACTACATAAAGTTTATTCTCAGTCTTGCACTTAGGAGTCAGTTTGACATGAGCTATCCACAACTGCTCAGCAAAATCAGGAAGGACTTGAGTTCTATTTCTAGCAGTTGTCTCTAATGCCTAGTAACAGCCACAGTGTACTGTTTGGAAGGAAAAAAAATGTTTATCTACTTAGCCATTGACAAGGAGAAACTAGAGTTGCAGAAAACATCAGTTGTTGAATAAGATGAGTGCAGAAAAAAATATTATCCCAAGAAGAGTATTGGCCTTTGGTCAAAACCAGCTGAGATTCACAGATTATTATTAGCACAAGCTGACAGGGGATGGGAAGAAAGCCAAAGGTGCACCAGTGCTTGAAGAAAGGACTCAGGATGACATAACAGGCATCAGTGTAAATCTGGCATTAGCTTGAAGTAAGCAATAGTCGTCAAGCTAATCAGCAAAGGATAGGTATATATTTAATACCTCTCAAAGTCATTCTGGGAAAATGCTTAACATGCATTTTTAACTTTATGACAAGTCATACAAGTCTTGAGAGCTCAGAGGCACAAATAATTTTTAAGACAGTTGGTATGCTCCTTGGTCATGTGTCAAGCCTCAACTGATAAAAATGACAAGGTTGTGCTGGGAAACGTGAAAACAAAGAACAGAAGTTTAAAGGCTAGAAAGGGGAAGTGAGTGAAGGAGATTTTTCATCTGGAGGTGAAAGGAGGGAAGAGAAGACTTGTTCTTCTTTCTTCCACACTTACTTGTCTCTGCTAGAGTTGAGTCATCTTCCACAACATTTTATTATCCCCTCATGTCCATTACACCAAACGGTGGAGTTCCCTCAGAATCACCGAATGGCTGAGATTGGAAGGGACCTCTGGAGATCATCTACTCCAACCCTGCTGCTCAAGTAGGGTCACCTAGAGCACATTACCCAGGATTGTTGCCCAGTCCCTTAATCATCTTAGTAGCCCTTCACTCGATTTGCTCCAGTAGCTCCATGTCTCTCTTGTACTGGGGAGCCCAGAACTGGACACAACACTCCAGATGTGACCTCACCAGGGCTGAGTAGAGGGGGAGCATCACCTCCCTCGACCTGCTGGCAACACTCTTCCTGATGCACCCCAGGATACCATTGGCCTTCTTGGCCACAAGGGCACATTGCTGCCTCATGCTTAACTTGGTGTCCACCAGCACTCCCAGGTCCTTCTCAGCAGAGCTGCTTCCCAGCAAGTCAGCCCTCAGCCTGTACTGGTGCATGAGGTTATTCCTCCCTAGGTGCAGGACCCTGCACTTGCCTTTGTTGAACTTCATGAGGTTCCTCTCTGCCCACCTCTCCAGCCTGTCCAGGTCTCTCTGAATGGCAGCACAGCCCTCTGGTGTATCCGCCACTCCTCCCAGTTTTGTATCATCAGCAAAACTGCTGAGGGTGCACTCTGTCCCTTCGTCCAGGTCATTGATGAAGAAGATGAACAACACTGGACCCAGTACTGACCCCTGGGGGACACTGCTAGCTACAGGCCTCCAACTAGACTGCACCACTGAGGTTTCTTTAAATCATATTAGATATGATAAATCTGAAGGACTAAGAGGCCCAGGGAGTCAAAGGCGTTATCTGGATCCTTCTCACGCCGCAGTGACAAGCAGTCAATACAGCTTGCCATTCTAAGTCCTGAGGAGTCATCACATTGTCTCACAGCAACATATCCCCCCATACAGACTGTCTAAACCTTTAATACAGAAAAGGAATACTGAAGTACTATATACCGCTTTCACTTTAATAACACTGCTTATTTGCAGTATATTTCATTTAGATGCAGAAACATTTCATGGGGAGGGTCATGAGGGGGATAAAATTTTTTGTGGTGTCATTATAACCCAACTGTCATTGGATTAACTCTTCACTGGAAGAAGACTAGGAGGAGGCAGAAACAACTGCTGGTGTCCAAACTTCTATTCTTGAAGAACAAAGAAAATACTCAAAAAAGGAAAGAAAAATACAATTAAAATAAAAGCATAGCTTCTGTGTCTCCTGCTCACTTTTAATTGCAGCCTGGCTGATTGAGGGTGGGCCCAGTTCAAGACCTTTTTAGCCACACTGTATCTAGCAAACTGTACTAGCACCCGGCAGCATGAGGCTTGCTTTTAGCAGCTTCACCAGTCAAGGACTGACAACTGAGTTGCTAAAGAAACCATGTTGGTCACTTACAGCAGACTCTGCTTGAGCAGAAGACAACAGAGATAATGAGGGTGAAAAATAAAGTGGAGGAAGGAAAAACAGTGCACAAAGTGAGGGCAGAACCCCACGTCTTGCATACCAAATAACTAGTTTGGGATTTAGCCACAGCTGATGGAAGTGATGATGTAGATCCCCTTTTTCTGCCCTAGAAAGACTGGCCCAAGCTCTAGGATTTCACCAGTGACAATGCAGTAGTGCTGGCTCTAAGGGCACTGGGCAGACAGAAGTTAGGATGGCTAAACTACCAATCCATGTCAATGGTTCTAGACCATGTCAATGGTCTAGAATTGTGATTTTTATCTCAAGTCAGGCTCATTCAATGCATTCTTAATTTTAGAGATTCTAAAAAGCAGAGATGAATGCAATAGTCCATCTTCTCATTATTTTCTCAAGAAGTAAGGCGTGATTTCTGGCATTTTGATTTTGATCCATGATTCTCCCTTTCCTTTATACTGTTATTAGACGTGTTCTTGACTCAGACCTTTTTGTCTTGGCTCACTCAGTCTTTTTGTTCTTCACTTCTGCCAAACAGTTTTCATAGCAGGTTGAATGTGATTTATGTTGCCTTGGACAAATTCAGAGTTCTGGCCTCAGGGTCAACAGATGTCATTGACTAGTGATATTTAACAACAGGAATAAAGCCCTCAATTAGAGCCAAACTTCAATTAGTGCATTGGTTCAGCCAAGAGAAAAGAAAAAAATGAGTCACTGGCTAACTTATTAAGGGTATTGATTATATTTATTTTTAATAAAAACATGAATAGAATATATTTTCAAAAGATAAAATTATGTAATTCAGCTCTCAGAAGACACTTTCAGAGCAGGTAGGCTCACAGCTGTAATGTTTACTCTTCCACCATGTCTTGCTATAAACTAAGCTTGCAAGTTCTTTTAGGCACAGACTGTTTTCCTCTTTCCTCTCCCCATGCCACCTACTGGAATGAAGCTCTGATCTTTCACTAGATTTGAATTGTAAGTATATGTTTGTGTGCATGTGTGTGTACGTGTGTGTGTGTATGTGTGTATTATAGAGCTAAGTATTGACCTTAAAATAATGTTATGTAAATAATAGAATGTTTCCAGACATCATCTTAATCAGTGAGATACAGATTCCAAAAAGAATGAAAAACACACAGCTGCAAATACTAAGTGTTCGCTTGAAGGCTATGTCCCCACTCTCCCAAAATCTAACCATTTTGAGTGAGAGCAAAAATCAAAACTTTCCAGAATTTCCATAGGACTGGCAAGGTGAGGAAAAAGCTTTTGAGGAAGAGCTTTTAACAAAAAGACTGGATCACAAAAGGAAGGAGGGGAGGCAGGTGGTTAGAGCTAGTGTTTCTACCACCCTGCCTACTCTACAGGCAAGTCAAAATAGAGCTTAAATCTCACTTCTGCCTGATTAGACCTGGAATTTAAACTTCTCTCCCACAAAAGCATCTTCCTTTTTGCTCATCTGGGACAGGTTGCTGTAAGACCTCCCCCTTCGGATATCTGTAGTCAAGAGGCTAGGACACCCCTAGCAAGTGCCAGGTGTTGATTCACATATCTGCTCTGATATGAAGACCCTGTATCCCACAACAAAATCATTGGGGAAAAGAGTAAAGAGGGAGTGAAATCCTATCTTCCCAACTTGCCACTGATGCCAGTGTCCCCCAGTTTCTGGCTTTTTGGTCAAAACCATTGACCCAAATTCAGCACAAATTCATAAAGAGCTTCAGTTTCAAAACTATTCTTTTTTACACCGAATAAGTGAGAAAGATCCTGGGTGCTTTTGCATGTAAAATCAAGTCTATTTTACCCCCTCTTATTCTATCATTTTGGTCTTAAAGACAGACACTACTTTTTTCTGCAAATGAGGCAAACCTCATTTACCTCTTTAGACTGTCACTGCTATACCAACGCTTCTACTCAGGTATAATTAGCTCTACTATGCAGCTCATGCACCAAACGTGGCGCAAACCGTGTGAAAAACAAAACTTTGTCACCTCAGCTCTCAGCTGGAGAAGGGAGTCCTTTCAGTGACAGTCCATGCAGCTTACCTGTTCAAACAACTGTTTCTAACAACCACAAGAACAAACGTTTCTCAAATCTGACACTACTGTTGAACTGTCACATCTGCAAGGATTACAAAACCTCCCACTGTAAAATTTACTGCGGGATAGCAAGTTCTTTTGTAAGACATTGGCACATAATACAAGGTTTTACGCATTGTCATAGGGTGCTCTTGTCTCATGTGAAGCACTTCTGAAAAACAAACAAAACAATCTGGAAAATCTCACACAGATAAAGGAGATCCATTAAGAGAATCTGATGTCTCAAATAATAATAATAAAAATATACTTTGCTTGTTTTGCAGCTTCATTTCAGTAGTTATTTATGCTGTAAGAAAATAGTCTCAAAAATACTATCTATGTACCATCTACCCAGAGTTTTGTGATCTAATTCTTCCTGCTGTAGTTTGGAGAGTTCACCTTCAACAAAAAAGCAGGAGGATGAAATTCAAGAACTATTAATCCTGGGTTTTTGAAAACACTTTGAGGATGCTGTAATATCTTTTTTTGTTGTTGTTTTAGCTTTGAGAGAAAGAGAAGTCCCATTGCCTATGTGGCCTCCCTTTCTGTATAGAATTTAGAATAACTCACAATGGTGCCTTATCAGTGTCCATGTCTCTAGCAGCAGTAAAGTGTCTTTACTCACAATGCCTTAGGAGGGGGCACCTGGTGAGGGGTGAGACACTGATAAACCCTGCTCTACCTTACACCCCAGTGCAACTACAGCTGCACACCTACAGGAATCAAGTCACCACAATCCTCCAAAAAGCACATTAGACAAACTAAAGAGGTACCTAGACTTTTAGCTAAAAGTTTGGGTAAAACTGTATGGGAGATGACTTTCTGAAGCATACAATAAAACAGCAAAAAAGAATTAGACCAATTGTTACAATAGTAGGGCTTTGAATACTGGGACTCCTGTTAGCCTGTGAACCAGAAAAAGTTAATAACCAACTCTTACAACCATTACCATGAATATTTGTTCATTTACTAAGAAATAACAAGGGGTTCCAAAGTTGTAAGCATGCATTCATTCATGCTAGCAGACAGAGGACTGAGAATTGACGCTGTAAGTATGCTTCAAATACACAGTTTCTTGGAAGATGGCTTGTGCTTCTTAACTATGTCTCCTAAAGTCAAGATGCAATTCAACCTCCATGTTTTCTGTTTTCTTAATTTTAAACATAAGACATGTGATCCATAGATCTCATTAAACCAAGGATTTTTACAAATAAAACAGTGAACAATGCTTGTAAGAGATGAATGATCTGCAACATTCACTCTGCTCTGCAAAGCTAACAACAACAAGGATATAGAAAGAACAATTAAATAACAGGGTAAAAGACTATTAAAATAAAAAGATTCTGGGAGTCATTCTGATGCCTGAACAAGACGTCCAGTGCTGTTTTAGACATCAAGACATCTGCACAGGGCTAGCTGGCCTGCACAGAGCCACACAAGTCCCAGACTTTTTGGAACAAGACCTGAAGGTCCAGCGAGATGCCATAGGCTGAACACTATGCACTACAGCACTACAGCCAAATATCTGAAACAGAAACTGGAAAAGGGCTTAAATTCTGTAAGTTAAATGCAAAACCAGGAGAAAGCAGGCCAAAAAACCTGAAGAACTCTTGCTATTGCACAGATCAGTATTAAAAACTGTGGAAAATGTGTGAAAAGCCAATATTTGCCTGTGGCATTAAAGTCCTGCTCTGTCAAGATAGGGCCATTGCAGAAAAGCTAAATGAATTATTTGCATGATACTCACTACACAGAAAGTTAAGGAGATCCCTGACAGGTCTAAACCAAAGCATTAGCAGAGGAATCTTTGGAGAAGATTGATAAAATGGAAACAGAAAACCCCCAGAGCAAGTGGTTTTCACTTGAAAGTTCTAAAAGAATGGAAGCATGATCAAATCAGCTGTTATAATAAATAAGAGAATTAGTAGGCACATGGGAATATGATGTAATGGGGAAGAGAAAGCATGGCTTTGTAAAGATAACCTAAAGATTACTAGCATTTCTGTAAGGAGTTAATGATTATTTGGTTAAGGATGATTTGGTCACTGTAGTATATTTAGAGTTCTGAAAAGTTCTCACAAGCCAAAAACTCTTAAAACAATAAAAATAATCACAGAATCACAGAATGGTTGAGGTTGGAAGGGACCTCTGGAGACCATCTAGTCCAACCCCCCTGCTCAAGCAGGGTCACCTAGAGCATGTTGCACAGGATCGCGTCCAGGCGGGTTTTGAATATCTCCAGAGAAGGAGACTCCACAGCCTCTCTGGGCAACCTGTTCCAGTGCTCTGTCACCCTCACAGTGAAAAAGTTTTTCCTCATGTTCAGATGGAACTGTCCGTGTTTCAGTTTGTGCCCATTGCCTTGCGTCCTGTCGCTGGGCACCACTGAAAAGAGTCTGGTCCCATCCTCTTGACACCCTCCCTTCAGATACTTGTACACGTTGATAAGATCCCCTCTCAGCCTTCTCTTCTCCAGGCTAAACAGGCCCAGCTCTCTCAGCCTTTCCTCCTAAGAGAGATGCTCCAGTCCCCTAATCATCTTTGTAGCCCTCCGCTGGACTTGCTCCAGTAGTGCCACATCCCTCTTGTACTGGGGAGCCCAGAACTGGACACAGTACTCCAGATGTGGAGTCTTAGACTATGCATAATGAATTTGTGGAACTCAAATGTTGATGTGGAGTCTTAGACTATGCATAATGAATTTGTGGAACTCATCGCTACAGCAGCACAAAGTATAAGCATGTTCAAATAAAAGTGACTTTGTGAAAGACAGCATTAAATACGATGATTTGGATGCAACTTCCATCTAGCGAGTTCTTAAATGCTGAAGCAGGGGATATTAAAAGCAGAATTTCTCCATACTTGTTCTATTTCTCCTACTCCTTCTTTAACTTCTGCTGCTGGTCCCTCTTAAAGGCAGAACAACAAGGTAATTTACTTTGTCTGACCCAATGTAGTTGCACTTACACCACCTATTCACTTTGCTGCCAGTCCAAATCTGAATTTTCTTCAAGCTATAATACAAGGGTCTTGTTTTCCTATCCAGCCCCAAATGAGCTTCTGCCTAGATATTGTCTTTGTCTTTAGACCAAAATGCTGCCAATTTAATTATACTTGTCAAACACAATTATTTCCTTTAAAATCAGGAATGGAGAAGAAAGAGAGGAGATGACGGAGAGTCCAGCTACAAAGTGCAAGATACTCTTTGCTCCTAAATATCAAAAGAGGATTCAATACTGGCAAATAAAAGACAATCTTTGAGCAACAATAAACAAGACAAGCTAAGAACAGAAAGAGCTGGTGTCCAGTGCTGCAAAGACTTGGCAGCCTGCTTGTCTTCTGTTTATAGAAAACATAATGGCAGTATACAGCCATTCCAAGGACTGACTACAGGATTTATGCAGTGCATGCACTATATAAACCTGCTTGCTATGCCACTTAGCGTTTACAATGCCTTACTAAGAACAGTCCTGAAAAGAGAAAAGTAAAACATGGATCTTACATGTTCTCCCTTCCCAAAACATTGTTATAAATCTCACAAATCTGATGTACATATCAGCCTACCACTAAATATACCTTGTTCCAACCCCCCCACCCTGAACTTATACTCCAATCTAGAGTAGAAAAATTGAAACAAGACATGCTTAAATTTAGATTCCTTTTTCATGTACAAATAACTGAAGGTGAAAGCAAGGCATATAAGCATCTAACTAGTTGATTCTGAATGCAGAGGCACTTTTAGATCCTTTAAATTATTTACAGGCCTAAAAGGGTGGTCAAACATGGAAAATACGTGCAATTATTAAGAATAAAAATGAAATAAAATATAGATCATGCATACTTTCCTAAAATATCTAACTTACTAAAAACCTATTCAGCAAGGACAAAGACCTGAATTTACAAGCACCCAAGTAGTGTTTATTCTCAAAGCTCTCTCTTTTTGAAGAACATTACACTTAAGCAAAATGAATCCATGCTCACTTTGCCCAAATGTAACATTTAGGTTATATTTAAAAAGACTAGGCTGCATGAAGATAGTGTGAAAGTTTGCCTGAAATTACTTCTGCTCCTACTTATTCCTTTAAAAACAGATTGAGATAGAAAAGATTGAGAAAAAAAAAGCAATTGTTTATCTTTAAGCATTTTCATTCATTGACTCAAGGCCATTAACAACATTTATAGCTCTGTAAATTATGATCAGGATAATCAAATCCTGTGCTTCAGGGTACGAGCTGATCACCACAGGAGCTGGGAAGAAATTTTATCCCATCTGCTGCACTGAACAGTTGTATAGGTGCATTGTTGCTACAATGGAAAGAAGTTCACCCTATGTGAATGCTGGTGGCAGAATATAAGGCTTTGAATACCAAAATGTCAGAATGACAAATTCTATGTGATTGATGAGAAATCCCTGCGAAGTCTCTCCACTCTCTGCCAGACTTTGCTGCTGTGTTACATGCACAGACCGCAAAACAAGTGAGTCCACCTCTTCCAGGACAGTCTAGCCAACATAGCTAAAAGCAAGGCAGCAAGAAATAGAGAAGCATCTCTTGCCTACAAACTCTGAATTTTAACTGCTCCTGTGGTAAACAGGTCCCTGACTGACTAATTTTACCTCCAGCAAATATAATTTGATTTTGCTTTAGCCGTATATGTAAACATAATATGAGAAAATCTTGGCATTAACATTATTAACTACTAACAAAATTATATTCCTCAAGTAAAAGCTGGAACATAACCTAATTTAATCTAATACATTCCATGCAGACAGACAGACAGACAGACACACACACACACACATATATATACACACACACCAAAATAACATTAATTTAAACATCATGTTTCAGAAATCCATTAATCTGAGGTCAGTAAATTTAAGATCGAAAACTGCATTTAAACAAGGTTTCTCTGTCTTTCTATCATGTTTGACTATTACCACAGGACAGTACTAGGTACAAATATTTCAGAAAAATCTGATATCAGGAGGGACTTATCCCTTGTAAAATAACTGACAAACTAAAACTAGGAGTTGGTCACATATATATGAGCAATACCAACAATAGCCATATTCCAACCAGGTATTGTAGAGGTTTAAGTGCCAACTATAAATTGCCATCTTAAAATTGCCAACTCTAAAGTTATCAAGACACATGTATGTGGCCCACAGCAGTGTTTTGCAGACTCCTAAGCCTGTAAGCTCACTACGACTGCACAGGAAATAGTATTTACCCTCTATCTTAACTGACAGTGCTATTTTCTGTACAACTCCCAAGAACCACGAAGGATGTCAGAAGGAAAAGGGGTGAGTCGGTGACAAAATTCCTCATCAAAAAAACGTTTTAAGGAAACATGCTTTTATGAAGCATGGGTAGAGAAGTTTCACTAACAGCTTGTAATTCCTCCTTGTGGACAACATTTTTTCAACTAACAAGCCCCATCTTATCTGTGAGTCAATGTCACAGAGAAGAAGCTCAGAGCTAGAGGGGGTTTGTGTCATTAGCATACCTAAATACAGGATAGGACCTAGCACATAACTCTGCATGGTAAATTTGATAGAAATCCCTCAAGAGTGCATCTCTAAAGAAGCTGCTGAAATCAGGTGAGATTGCTGAACGCTCCCTTGCACATACACGTTCAAGCAGCTGATGAAGTACCTATTCTGTAATGTTTTCATTTTGTTCCTAAATAGTCACATTCTCTCTTTCTCTCCCTACAAGCGTTCATAGAGAATTGTGTTTTTATGTATGCATCAAAATACTTCCCCCTTGTGTCTGAAAGCCTACTTTATATTGGAAAACTTACTTAAAAATTAACAGCATTTCTTAGTTTACTTGACCGGCGCCTGAACAGGAGGTGTTAGAAAACAGGTATGTCATGGAAATCTTTCCAGCCGATTGAATACCCTAGCTTTTTAAGCACCAACAAGAATATGTCATTCTAATTAAAAATGATCATTTCAAGAAAAACAATATGTACTTAAAGACAGCGTTTCAGGTATTTCGCTTAATACTGCATAGATATACCCTGCTCTATTATAAAAATGAAATTAAAAAAATATTTTAGGTATGTGCATGTGTAAGTAAAGCAGCGTGTATTGTGTGCGTGTGTAAATACTATCCACACAGACACAAACCCTTGATGCATTGAATAAACTTCAGCTATATACCTTAGCATCCTATTCTTAGTCTGCTTACCTTCCGGATTGCTAAGTCTTTCTAAATTAGAACAAGCAATTTCTCTTTGTTTTACCTAATATTTGAAAATGGCAAAAAAGTCCCACGGGTCACTGAAAATTATCCCTTCATTCCAGCCGCCTGTTTCAAGTCAGTCAAAACATTCCAGACATCAAAAGGAGGCTTTGCCTGCTTAGGCCATTTTGGTGTCCTTCTATGGTTGGCCTATGAGGGATTGGTTATTTGGATAAATTAGTTTGTGGAGCCTGCTGGCCTTCTAGAAGACCTCAGTGTCTGACTGCAAATTAGTTCTACTGAACATGTAGAAATCCCTGGGCAGACGAGAAGAAATAAATGGTGATAAAATCTAATACTACAATGTTTGTAATGCGATTTTATTCTGCTCTGTAGCTTGTAAGCAAAGCTAATGTTGAATTAAAAATTTAAAAATATAAAAATGTCCATGAAAGCACAAAATCAGATCAGTATCCAAGTCACAGCAGAGAAGGCTGAATGCCAACTTTAAAGTTAAGCTTCCAGCAGGAATCTTTTACAAGAATAAACAAAAAACGTCCTGGTTTTCCACAAAATCAAGTAGGTATTTACATTACGGATGCACCCCTGCTTAAGCCAGGAAGTTACACAGTTGAATTCTGCTTGAGCTTAGGCTGTGAATAAACTGCTATGCAGTCTTTTAATGCACAGTTGTACAACTGCCTAAGGAGAGTTTATCCTTAAGGAAGAAAAGTCTGAGAGCCAAAACCAACAAACATGGCTCCTCAAGCGGAACAATGGTCCAGAAAACTTAGTAAAAAAGAAAATAAACTTCACTGGCAGTTTGCTTTTTACTGTTAAGGGCTAAGCTACAACTTTATCATAATTTTCAAGAAGAGACTTCACACAGAACTGTGTATGTATGTAGCTGCTGGAAACAGTCAGATGAATTAATCCTTTTTTTATAAGGCAGTTTGAAAATGCCTCACACCATAATAAACACAAAGATTCACCATGTTGAAGAAAACAGAGCTTCTAAAATCAGTGCATCTAAAATCAGTGGTGACACTCGTTGACTGAACCCAACCAAATCCCTGCTAGGCCTTTGTCCTGCAGCTCCTGTCCTTCTAAAGCCATGGCCATAAAGTTAGCACTGATGCGTGTGTGTGCAAAACACACTAAGAAATATACTGGCTATGGGATTCATTTCTTGTATAACTGATAGTAAATTACGAACATTCAAAAAAAAAAAAAAAGAGCTACCATGAACACTATATTTGGGCTCTGATTCTGCAAAGACTTACGCCTGTGCAGAACCCTGTGAACTGTAGCTAGAACTACTTCTTTCAGTGATACTGCTGTTGTTGCTGAAGGCAGGATTTGTGCCATGGGTTATGAAAAATACGTTTTAAGTAACAAGAGTTCCTATGTGGTGTTATTCTAAACCCAGCTGAATGAATAGTTTGAAGCGAATAAGGTATGCTTTGCTCTCTACAGACTGTCCACAAAGAGCTTATAATTTTCATGACTATTTCCACTACAGATTTTTTTAAAGAAAAAAGTCTACTCATAGTTACTGATCTATTGATCAGTTACCATAGACTGACTCACAACAGCTCATTTAAATTTTATAATTCAAATGCATCAGCTAGCTCTGGCTGTTCATTTTTTTGACATTTAATGAATGTTACAAGTTACTTCTGTGTGTTATATCTTCAATATCCTACCAATTTCAAATAGAGAGGGGAAGGGGAGAGGCAGAGGTGCAGGCAATTAAAGAAGCTCAGTTACAGATCATAACTGGATAGCGCTTGTCACTTATTGCCTTGAAGAACTTTCTAAAAACCAAGGTTCTGTATTGGTTCAGAATAGCAAAGTAACACAGAAGGGAATGCAGTGTGCGGCCGTTTTCAAAAAACTGAGGTAGCATAAATGTGCATGATTTCCACAGCTGAAGGTGATATCACTATGAGTTTTCAACTGAAGTTAAAATACGTATATTCTTATCCATTTTCCTGGTAGACTTTGTACCCTAATGTGACAAACAGATAACAGCAGTGGGTGTGCAGTACACGAGGTTGCAAACTGAAGGCTGTGCCTGGCTCCCAGGAGCTGGGCCCTGCATGCGCTGCAGTCCCACCACCGTGGCGCTTGCCGCAGGAGCCGCTCCTCGTCTGGGGCGCTGCGCTGCAGCATCTCAGCTCGTCTTGAAACAGAATGAACTTTCTAGCCCTTCTGGTTGTGAAGATAACCTTGAAAATGTGAACGGCGTGTAATTTGATGCCTGACTATGACTGCAAAGAGCTTGAAACAAAGACAGAGAGATGTGAACTGCCCCAGCCATCTCGCTCAGGGCCCCATGGACTCAGCATTTCTGTGGTCGTGGAGTCTGGCATTTCTCCAAGATTCCACAGAATCTAGCATGTTTGCTGCAAAATTCATTATTTTGCTGCAGCCAGGTGCTGGATGTTTTTTCCCTTTTCTTGCTGAAACCAGCTACTTGCTCTGCATCTTTCTGTTAGCAGAGGAATGAAGTGAATTTTCGGGGCAAGCGCCATTCTCTGATATAAGGAACCAAGCAGCCAGGGGCAAGCGGGATAGCGGTGTCCAGTCAGGAGCAAGGAGGAGCCAGAAGTTCAAAGTATGCAGTTAGGCTGCCCAGAGTGCAGAGAAAAAGCTGAGGTTTGGGGGGCACGGGGGGAATCTGAGAAGATTAACTGCTGAAGCAGACTATGAGCACCTCCTTTCTTGGCTCATTGGGTACACACTGTTTAGATATAACTATGACTGCTGAGGGCCTCAGAGGCTTCGCTGTGTTTTCCAGATGGGCAAAGTCCCTCATCAGAAAAACTCACTACTGAAAATACTTCTTCATGTACAATTTTGCAATGAGAATTTTCAGCTATGAGCCAAAGCTGTGTGTGGACCTGGACAGCATAGGGATGAAAGGTATGTTAATAATAATGACCTAACATCACTACCTAATTTAGGCCCCATTATGTTATAGAACCCGAAGAGAGACTGATGGGGAAGAAATACCACCTGAAATTTTCCAGTAGGGTACAATAGTTGCTGAATGTTAATATTTACTTCTGAAAACTGCCTTTTGCTGAATCTTGTAAATGAGTAAAAAAAAAAAAACCTTAAAAAAAAAACCATTAGACAAATAAAACACCTGCCTACCTATAGAGTGTGTCTTCAGAAGTTTTTGAAAGGTTGCTCTCAGGGTACCCCTAACACAGGTGTATCCACCTCCAGCATACCAAGTCATGATCTTCTGAATATCAGTGTTTGTTATGTTTCTAGGGCTTTGTCATACCCTGCTGGTCCCACGTTGATGACTCTGGGGCTCCGCAAAGCATTCATGCTAATGCCAAGGTTGGGACTGGGAGAGATTTGGCCTACCACAAATGCCACAATAATTTAAATCAATTTTTTTGAAATTGATTCGGTATAAGACCTACTGTGACCTATTCTCAGTTTCCGTATAATTAGAATCTCTCTAGTAACCAAACTGACATTATCATCTCCAAAAGGAAAGGTGTTTCTTCCTTCTCAGCTATGTGAGAGCAGAGGAACACAATGTAAGTGACTTGCAGGCAGAAACTCTGCTCAGGATGGTGAAAAACAAGGCTTATCCACAAATAGAGATTGGAGCATGCATATACCAAATCTGGCATGGGAGACAATAGACAAGGCCTATGCATGGCACTTCAAAATGCAATGTGTTTGCTATGTATCAGACTTGCAGATTTCAGTAAAAGGCCAAATAATATTACTTTGGCAGTGTCTGCTCCAGAGTTGATCAAGTGAAGAGGTATACCCAGAGAAAGGCCAGTAAGGACAGCAGCACTGCATTTTCACAGTCTTTGAGATGAAACAGCTCCATCACCGAAGCATCCAAATCAAAGGAACTGGTAAAATCTTGATTAGCTTTGAGATCTCTGCCTCACTGAAAAATTTGGTTGAAATCAATGACCAATTTAAGAGTTACCTCAAAAACATTGGGTATACTGATGCACATTAACAAATGCCTTATTCTGAAAGTAAACCAAGCTAAAAAAAAAAAAAGCAATACAGAGATATAAACAAAAAATAGTCCACAGTGAATTTACAAAGGTTCAAGAGCCCCTTTTTCATTCTGATAAGACATGAAGGGAACATCTTAAGTAGGTGCCTACACCGTTAAAAAACGGTGAACACATTACACCTTGCTAAGTACTCTAATATAAACTTCAGTAGTCTTTTCCCTCTCTCCCCAAAAGAGCAAAAACAGACACCTCCTTGACCGTTCCTTGACACAAAAAAGGAAGTTATCTGAAACTGAGAAAAAAGTAAAAACTCCAGAGTGTTCCAGTAGCGATGTTTCTGCACAGGTGCTCACAGGGCAAACAGGTACGGCTACAGCGCGAGCTGTAGAGCTACTACCAAGTGACATACGTAATTCCAGTCAATAAGACACGGCCTTAACGCCATCCTCCTCCTTTTCAATTACTAATTGATCATTTGGGCACAAACTACCTGTATTTGTTACAGAAAAATGTTTCAGAACTTCTGTTTTTGCTTCGTCTTACACAATAGTCACAGCTCGACCACGCACAATAAACATGAAGAAAACACTCCACCTTTCTGCGAGAGCAACTAAAGGCTTTTTTTCAAAGCCTTTTCTGGACTTGGAAAGAAAGAAATTGAACATTGGTGACTTTTTCAGGCAGGGTAACACACTGATATCCTTTGCCTAGCCAGCGTCGGATCGCTGCTTTGCTTCTTTCTCAGGCATCTAGTAAGAGGCAGAAGGGAGCAAATGCAGTGCTCCAAGTTTACAAGCACGTAATTAAGCACTGCGTAAACCACCTCCTACCAAATGTGAACCAAAGGCATTACGGTCCTGCTAGTACTATCCCTCTGGGTGACAGAAGTGTTACTTAGATGCTAAAATCTCATTTCAGCAGTACAAATATAAGAAAGCAGAATTTAGCCTGCTGGGGTTGCTCTGGCATTCTCTCGTGCCTGTTAACTGACAGGCTGCATTCCCAGGTGGAGGACCAACTTATTGCTCATTTTGCAGAGCAATCTTGGTCAAAGAAAGTGGCAAAGTATCTCCTCACCAACTCTCATAGTACTGGCTGCTCAACCTTTTCCTTCTCCTCTAACTTCTCCTGGCACTTCCACTGTTGTCCATCTGGCTGTATTTTCCTAAAACATTATGTACTTTCAATTCTCAGTTGCTGAATAAAGCTCCTACTTTACCCACATGTACTTGAAATTGCTTCCATAGTACAGTTTGCATTAGCAGTTTGCATTGGCCAGTTCCAAAATTAAAGTATCTTTCACCTGGTGCTTGTAGTGTAGTTTTCCTCTTTTCCTATGGACTACTACCAGGTTTCAAGAGTGGCTGCATGTGTCTGGGATCTTAAATCACAAACAGCTTTCAGTTTGTGTATTGTAATTGTAGAGTGTTAATCTATCTCTCACCCTCTCTTTTGTGTATACATGCACGCAGAGCAGAATAAACAAAAACAGTGTTCGTGCCTTCTTTATTTTCAGAGATTATTTTGGCTTCTGACTACTGGCTTTAAGAAATCTCCATGTTGATCAATTGATTGCTGCAAATACAGCAGCCTGTCCAATTAGGAATGAAGTGAATTAAAGAGAGGCCTAATTCCAGGATTTGTCTCACCAGAGTTAAACTGATCTAATGACATGGCAATCAGAAGTCACACTGGCACGAAAGTGAAATATTACAGTGGTAATTCTCCCCTGTGTCGTATACCTTTGGGCTGTCCAGTTCTCACAGTTACAGAAGCCTAAGTGCTTTTCAATACAGCCATTCTATTCAGCAGTTACGATTTTAGATTTTGATAATCCTGATAGCCTCCATGGCTACCACCCACTTGGGTAATGTGAAGGGAAACTCTGAGCAGATGAAGTGTTTTACAGGCTCTCTGGACTAAGTGTTGAAAAGAGAGAATGGAATGAATAACCCCAACAGGAGTGCTGGCAGTGCCAAACCATGAACAAATATTTCCCTTCATGCTCCTGTTATGTTAAGTGACAGTTACATTTGTCACTACACACAGCTCCAGAATTCAATTCCCTGACCCAAACGCACTGCAGCACTCGAAGCACGGGCTCTGCTGGGTGGACGGAGAGGCAGTGTTGCAGCGGAAGCCACAATAAAGGCAGACAGCTTCAGGGCAAGATTTTTTTATGCACAGAAAAAAACCTGATTCAGAATATAACAAGGACGGGGCTTGGGTGGTGCTGAAAGCGCTCCGACTGCAACGGCAAATAGAGCCACCGCTGTTCAACGCCAGCCTGAAACCATGACCACTCCTGTCTCCAGTGCCGGGCTGAACTGGTCCTTTTCACATACTGCGGTAGCAGCGATGGGTAAATACCCAAATGGACGCATAGAGACAGACGGTGGAATAAATGAATACTGGAAAACAATTGAAGCCATATTGCTTCAGACAGTAAAAATGACACCAGAGGAGACGTATAATAAAAACACAAAACAAAAGGCTTATTATTGGGAGGCTTATTTCTTTCTACTCTGTTGCTATGTGAAAAACTAACACAAGCATCAGGGAAATGGTTTATACAAGGGAAATAGTGAGAGATGATATGGAGTATTGTCAAAAGTAGAAACTAAAAAAACTGGAAAAAATACAAGAAATAGATCTAATCAATTTTAGTAACTAGTAGTCTTTGGAGTTATTTTACTACAGGTAAAAAGAGGGCAATTTTAATGTGCTCTGTTCCTGTTAAAACAATCTGGAATAACAACATATATATATAGCATTATGATGTTCACTGGGTGCCAAAAATGATATCACAAACTAAGCTAACAAATACACAACATGCATTAATCATTTCACTGTGCATAAAGTATTATTTTAAAACATTGTTAATGACATCTGTCAGTTTTCAAAATTTGTTACCATTGTGACTTTTTAAACAGCCATTTACAAGAAACAGCAATACTGGTAAAGATCTTTTTTTTAAGAAACATGAATTTTGCCACTGTACATAAGATTTGGCAGCCAAGAGGTGCACCACCTTCTCCCAAAAGTAATTTTTGCATGTAGTCACACAAGTAGAGAGAGAACTTCAAATCCGCTAATAGAATGAAAACTCTGTAACAAATTAAAATGTTAAAAGCAAATAAAACTCAGCAAGCCAAACGCTTCTTGGAGAGAGCAACAATCGTCATTCTGTAATGTGAATCGCTGAAGACAAATATTTGTAAATCTGTACATGCTCTCTTAAGCAATGTAGCCTCAGCATAAGCCTCCACCTCTGAATTAATTTAATCATTCATTGTTTACAATCATTAAAAGCGCATGTAGCTTTCTAAGACTTTCCAGCCACTTTGTTACAATGAAAATAATTACTACTTTAAAAGCAATAACTCTTTTCTTAGGACTGACAAGTTGTTTACTTACAGACTTCCCATTTTTTCCCTGGGGGACTTCCATTGAAGATTTCTTCTTCCAAATTATATATGGGCTATTAGTTACAGTGAGGTTCAAACAGTCCTAGTACACACACACCCTGTGGAAAAGACAGTACCACACAGCTGTATTAATTTGTTGGCATGAATTTAGGAGCTGATCTTTACATCTGTACCTTTCTATTAACTAACAAGTATTCACAAGTTGGGAGCACTTATCTTCAATTAATTGAATTAATCCTTAAAATAAATACATGGTTGAGCTGTATATTACAATTTTATATGGGCCAAAAGCAGGAAGCAAGAGCCCTGTTGTGCTTGCTGTCAGCAGACAAATAAAAGGCAGCCGGGAGCTCTTATAGCTGTTATTTCTGTGCCAACAACACGAGGCCTTTTTTTTTTGTGTGTGTGAAGTTCAGCTTCTCCCTGATATCTATCAGTGTCAATCATACTATAATGCTAAGAGGAAATAATAACAAAGAAATATGATTGTAGATTGAGCCAGGATAAAAGAGAAAATCCACAAAGTTTTCAGAACGTTGCCCTCAAGCTAAGGATATTATTATACTAAATCTCTTCGAGTTTACATTAGGTCACAGTCCTAGCCCCTATAATTTATAAATATGGGATGCTTTGTGTTCTCTCACCTTTGGAAACTGTGTTCTTTGATGTTAAAGATAACAGGGAAGTGCTGAGATGAATTAACAACGGCTTACCCCCTCTGCCCCGACAGACAGCAATTCAAAATATGGTTTCCCCACAGAGACAATTTTCTTTAGAATACAATGTTGTAACTTCCTTACAACTGAGAATTAATCTGTCATACCATTCAAACAAACCCAACTAAAATCCTCATTACAAAAAAAGATTTGACTTTTGAAAGACATGGAGCAAATACAATCTGTTAAAGTGTAATAAAAATGTAAATCTGAATTTTTAAAGTATATCTATGTTAAATACACAGAGATGTGAAGAGCATTTTGCTTATCTGCTGAAGATCAAAGGGCCTGCAGATATTCAATTTGTCCTAATACAATTCTGTATATTGAAACACATGTATGCATGTTTCAGGATCAGGATCCAAAATCTTATTCTGTGTTCTTTCTACCTGAATTGGATTTCTGCAAGGAAAAAGTATCCCTTCAAGCCCAGTTTTTCTGTGCACAATAAATCCATACTGGAACTATTCATTGCACAAATTCATCTACTTTTGTAAAATTTAAACATTAAGAAAGTGTTAACAGGTCCACTCCACACCCTAAGGAAGATGCTAATATGAAACATGTTTCTGTAATGCATCCACTCCCTTTTTTCTGGTTTACAATTGAGAGATCTAATCCAGTCCTGCTCCTGCTGAGAACGATGGCAAATCTGAAATATTTCTATGAAATCAGTATTTGGTGCTTATATTTGTTCTGACACCAGATTATAGATCAGAAAATGAGTCAAGGCTTTAAAAGCAACAATTAAAATTACAGGAAAGAAAAAGAGAAGGATTTCTCTTACTTAAAAAATAATAAATCACAGAAAGCAGAAGAAAAGAGTTCTCTAACAATACTCCACTCCTAAGCAATGACTGACATCTGTTTCAAAAAGTCTTTTATTGCAAAATTCAATAAATGGAAAAACCGCACAAGCTGAAAGTCTGCCACTTCAGTGAGGGAATAAAATGGAGCCTTTTCTAATGGAAAAATATTCAAAAGTCAATAGATGCTGGTATGTGGATGATCTGACAGATTTTCAAACCAGGAGTGCTCTCTTTACTAATACAAATAAAACTTTACCAAGACTGGTAATCTTCTACACTTAAAATGCATTTTGTATTAAAACCCAGAAGGAAAAAACAGATATGTGTTATTCTATATCGTAGTCCAATTGCAATTAAAGTGATCTAAACTGCAGAAGTTGTTGCAGCTAATATAATCTCTCTCTGGGAGAGGTTTCTATAACACATCAGCGTCAAAAGAGCTCATTATTGCATATTTTTCTCTGACAAAACACCCTTCCAAATCATTACAGATGTATGATTACAGCTAAAGAGATTTAAAAAGTGGTCCTATACATACCCTCCTTACAACCAGGGCAAAGACCTGTCTTTCTGTGCAGATACCAGAGACTTCTGGCAGCAGAACCAAGATAGCAGTAACATAAGGGCTTAGATGTTAATATGAAAAAGCTAATTTACAATGTAATTAAGTAATTTTAATTAAAAATATTAAACTTTTGAACTTAAACAAGAGCAACTGAGTTATCTTTAATATAATTGTCATTTTGGATTATTTTTAACTTTTAGTAAAGGTTTTCGAAAACTAATTAAATTTCCTTGAATTATTAATGTATCAAAAATTACATCAAAATTACTTGGAGTATCTATTACAGAGAAGTTGTTATATGCAAAACAGACCATCCAATATGAGGGAAAATACCTCAAATTATTGAAAAAGACAAGATCTAAATTGAAGGGAAGTCATGAAAGTACATATCCCCTTTTATTTTTCTCTACTACTTTTGAAGTCATTTGCTTGGTTAAATATTATTATTAAACACATGATGGTAACAGTTAGAGACCAACCAGATAAAGAAGCACTGTTGTACCAGGCATGATAGGTGGCAGTCCCCTTTTCCAAACAGCCATTAACAGTTTGAAGGGAATAAAAATACAAAGAGCAAAGAAGTATAGAAAGTGTTTTACTGGGGATTTTTATCCCCTTCTTTCTGAAACGTTATCCAATGCTGTGCAATTTTCTCCACACATCTGGGTCTCAATACACGCCTTTGTAGGTGGTACAGCGAGGTTGCCAACCGCTTGCTGGTGGGACTGCGGAGGTGGGCCAGGAGCGCCCGTACCCTCCTTGCCACGAAAGGGCTGCCTGGGTCTCCGCTCCTTGCACACACGCTAAGCACCTACCTGAAAATCTGAACAAAAAAAAGCAGCCTATTACAAGGCAAACAGGCATTAAATACTTTCAGGGACACTTGGAAATAATCTCTTGAAACAGGAAGTTACCAGCTACAGGTGATCTCTTGCACAGATGTCACTGAACACAAGAACTACCAAAAAGTAACTCTTGCCATGGCTGAATCCCAGCAGTTACAGGCACTGATATTTAAGGACACTGAATGTGATTTCTTTTGTTGGCCGAGCTATTCTCGGCAAACTTTGCGTTTCCCTGTGAATGTAGGGGTAAGCCCTACTCTGCTGCCAACATATGCATCTCAGAGCTGCCTCAGGGTTACCGTAACCTACATTCGGCTGCAGCGAGTCTCTGCTGATGCTAACCGTGATCAAAACCAGCAGGAATACAACAATATCTTGGGCTACCTTCCTATTTCCATCACCAAAGATGTCTGAAAGAAAACGGATTAGAATTTTTTTCCTATTCCCATGCTATTTGTGGAATTGCTCTATTTTAGAACTTCCCAATTGATTATGCCATTACAAAATCTTCAAGATGAGATCACTTTTAATATCATCAGTGGATATCACTTTGCTCTTTTTAAAAAAAAAAACTTTTGCCAGACTGATCATGCTTTCTCATTAACTGGTAGGATTTTCTAACAACACATAGATAAAACCGTAACTCTCCAAACCATACTCATTTGCTAGGAAAACAAAAACAAAAACAAAAAAAGCCACGCATGAGTTATCATTGAGAAAGAGGTTATGATGCAGAGGCCCTTTTTTACCATTTAGATGATAGCATGTGATATTTTATGGTTAATGTTAAGTAACTTCATGGTTATGATTTTAGGTGTTATATTGGAGAAGTTTCCTTTTTAGCATTTGGTAAAGGATCACTACATTCACTACATTCCCCGGTAGATCTCTCGCTCCCTAACCCTCCGCTTCCTTTTAAGGTGTTAAATTTGGCAGATTTCCTGTGTAGCATTTAGAAAACAATTATTTCCAAATGCAAGCAAAGAAACTTGCCAAGTGTAACAGCTAAAAACCAAAAAGAAGAAAAGGGAAAGGAAATAAAAAGGAAGGAGGAAAGATTTTAAAAAAATGAAATTTAGTAGGAACCTTTCAGCAGCTTTATAAACAATTAAATCCAGTGCTTAGGCTGAAGACCACCGCTGTTTCAGCCTGGATCTCCTGCAGATGCAATATGGCATCATCCCTCCGGGTGAGCCTTAGGGATTCCAGTAAAATGAATAGGTGCCCAGATGTGCAAGACCTAACAGCATTTCTTGGAAAATATGGAAAGAAATATGAATGCTGACATCCATCTAAACAAAGCTTCAAATATCACTGTAGATATGCAGCCCGCAGGTAACATACTCTGCGCAACAGCATATGAGGTAGGTCACCAATCTGGCATGCCCATAACCACCCGTGTCCATCTCAACAGACCTTTTTTTCCAATATCACGGACAGGAAATGCAGGGAGTGTCAGGACTTGTGGCTGGGGCAAGCCTTCAGGGAAAAGGGCTGAAAAACTTCAGTTTTTTTGATAAACTTCCCTTAAATATAGAACAAGCACTCCTAGTGTCCTGGACAGGCCTGTGTAAAACATGGCACTTAAAATCACTGTGATGTCCAAGTAGTACCAAAGTAATCTCATCCTTTGTAAATCAGTAACCTAAATTAATTATCTAGATCTTTAGCTACTGGGGTGATCACTTTAAACTTTATTTTAAAGAGAAAAAATCAATTAAAAATTAAAGCTATGTTGTTTCCTTAATATTTTTAATCTCACTGAAAAGCAATACATTTCTGGTAAAGAAAAAATGACATTTTATCAATCTATAGGGAAATCTTACTGTGTGCTGGATCAGATTAATAATCAAAGGAGACAAAAGAGCACGAGAAAAAGAGAGAGAGAGAGGATGAAAGAGAGAATGAGAGAAGAAGAGAGAGAGAAAAGAGGGAAAGAGGGAGGGAAAGAGGGAGGGAGAGAGGGAGAGAAGGAGAGAGTACTGTAATCACAAAATGTACACTACAGGCAAATGATACTGGTGACTGCCTGGGAAATATACCTGCATTACATTTAAAATCCTGATTATAATCGCTATAACATTGTATGCCTAGGTATATCTTGAAGAAGCCATTTGACAGTAGAGATTATGTCACATTTCTCTCATATATGAATAAGCCTAACCAGAAAAAGTAGGTACTGAGAACACAAGGACCACCATACTGGTTTGAACCAACAACGCATCTGGTCCTGCCTCCAACAACAGCCATAACTGGACACACTAGAGCGAGAACAGAATAAGCATATGTCATTTCCCCAATAGTTTCCTTGATTCCTGCTATTTTGATTCAGAGGATTTCCTGAGCCTGATGTAATTCATCTGTCTAGTAGCCCTCAATATAGCTCTCTCAAGTACTTGTCGATCTTCCTCTTGAACCCATATAAACTTTTACATTCCTAACACTTCTTAACATTCATTTTTTTCGTGGGGGAGGCATTACTGAGCACCAAACAGATACTTTCTTGGAATTATCTTTGATACCAAGATCTCATTTCTGAGTAGAAAGGGTCAGCTCTGAGCCCATCACTCTCTGTGCAGAGCTGCAACTATTTTGGGTGAGTTCCATCACTTTGCATTTATCTATGCAGAAATTCAGCTGTCCTTTTATTGCCTAGTTACCTGTCTCATAAGGCCCTGGCACAGCTCTTCACAGTGTGCTCTCATTGCTATTCACCCTGTTCTCCAAGTCATTTATGAACATGTTGAATAATTTGCTAATTTAAATTGCTAACTTGAAATATCTTCCATTCAAGTGGAAGCGACCTAGAAAAATTACCTGATTTAAAACAGATTATTCAAACTAAGCTATTTGAAGAAAGTGGAGTTAGAACAATAGAGAATTCCTGTCAGAAGAAAGGAACAAAGACAAGAGCTGTTAGGAGCGGCTGCAGAAGACAGCATGTTCATCAAGGAATGGGAATCTTCTGACTGCTAATTTCAGCATCCTCAGAAGAGCTCTTTGCTCTCCTGGGATTAGAAGAGACCTGGTCAAATACAAAGAAACTTCTCCCAAGGTAGAGAAAGAGACTGCCAAAGCAATGACCAAAACTCCCAGAACACTTGGGAGAGGCAAAGACTTAAAGGAAGAGAACTGCAAAAAAGGGGGTTATTATTTTGCTATTACCTGTACAAGTCCTAAAACTGCAACATAACTGGTTCAAAGAGTGTCTTGATAAAATCTTTGCGTTGCTTGCTTCACCTACCAGGGCCAGAAATGGTTTAAACTGTGAACAGGAACGAAGCCCTGGTGAGCGAGGGCATCAGGTATCAAAACTGGTGCCAAAGACGGCCGGATCCCCTGGTGCAGCTCCCCAGAAGAGCTACCAAACTGGCAGGCTGGATTAGGAAGCTCCATGAAGGGCCAAAGTGAGAGACATATGTATATATATAATTCTAAAGCAAAAACCTTATTACTAAAGCAGAGTTCTCCAAACATAGCAAAAGATCATATTTTTCATTGACTAAATACACAAGAAAATCAAACTGTAAAACAATATTGTTAAAATTATACTGGCAACCTGCTTGCCAGAATTTTTTTATATGGCTTACAAAATTAATTTGCTGTTTAAATTACCAAATGGGATCAACTTTACTCATAATCTGAAATGTAGGTTGAAACTGTCTAACACAGAAAAAAACCTTAACAGTTTAGGACAAGAAATAAAGCATATTTTTTCATGTGAAAGCATAAGGGGAACTTAATTACAATTATTAAAATTATCAGTTGCAACCTGAATTCTGTGCCTTAAATGAGTATTAAACAGCTTTGCTCTTAGCATTCCATAGGACCCTTATTATCAAAAAGTGACAAGAATCCCTACTTCCCCTAGAATTTTTTGATATATTACTAGCAAAAAGAACAAAAAGAAAATGTAACAGCCAATTCCTTTTCTTGTGAGGTTTTTGATCACTGCATCCATCCTTTGCTTTTGTGTGTCAAATACACATTTAAAATGACTAAAAATGGCCAGGGATTCCACAGATTAACATTGATTATGGGACAAAGTGTCATGGTTAATAAATAATATGAACTATATACTAGAAAAATGTTGAGCTGTGAAACATTATATGCAGCTAGAATCTTACCTAGCTCAGGAAAGAAAAAGCATAAGATGATTTACAAACAAAGCTTACTTTCAACCTGTGTGGTTTCGTACAATGCCTCTAATAAGTAATAATTATACATGTGCTCAGGGAAGCCTTTCTACACCTATTATAAATTTAGATTAAAGGTAAGGAATTACTTATTATTTTACATGGGCTTTTAAAGTAGTTTGTGAAATACATCCAGTCTATAAATGTCTGTGGCCTAACAACAAGCAACTGTATTGCTTCTGTATAATTAAGTGTAAACAAGTTCAGGTTTGCTAATTACAATTAATACAAGTCACATGTAAAAGTTTTAATTAAAAGTAATTTTCCTCTAGCTGAAATCATGTTTTATTTTAAGCATTTTTTTTAACTTGAATTCATTTTTAAAAATAAATCGGATAAATTTGAGTTTGAAATTATAACAACTTTAAAGCCTACGCTTCCACCAATCTATTAAAAGCATTGAAATAATAAATACTATCAGCATGATTTTCGGTAGGGGAAGCCACGTTGTCCCAGAGAGCAGAAAAAGATAGGCAAATAATATGGGTTACAGTAAGCGTGAGTCAGCCTGGTTATGGAAAGCTAATGCTCAACTGGAAAACTCACAGGCCAAAATGGTCTCGTACCGGTCACGGCACCTCTCTGCACCGGCTCTCCCTGTGCTCCCACCTCTAGGAAGACAACACAGGGGGACCTGAACTCTCTACGTTTGGTTTGGTGAGCCCAGCCAAACCCTGCTTACTCCGCACGCGGCCAGCTCCAGGCCCCTGGCACGTGACGCTCCCAATCCCCAAATCCAACAAGCCCCTACCCAAGCTTCAGCCAAATATGCACATCGGTGGCCTTCCTCCCACAGCAATGAGTGAGGCTAAGGACACTGCTCTTATATTTACCTACCAAACAAGGAGAAATGCTCCCTAACTCTTGAGGTCAACCAAAATTTTATTGGTAAGTCACAACATTCACAGATGGCAAGAAGCATCATATTTTCAATCTTTACACCAGATCAAATGCCAGAATTTACCTTTTTTCAACTAGAAATACTTCCATTACTCATCATGCAAAAAAGTTCTTGCTTTATCTGCAATAGATGTGAGTTCAGCTAGTAGGTGTAAGAAGTCTATTTTCTTTGTTTAGACTCATCCATGAGAACAGAAAAAGGAAGACAGGTTTTTTTCTTTTTCAATCACTATTAAAGTCCAAGCAAAAGAGAATGAACACCATTAAGCCTGAGAAGACGAGAGGGCTGTAGAACTGAACTGTCAAAGTTGTCAAGGTGAGGTCCAATGGGATTTTTAAAAGAACTTAATTGGGTTAGACATCTATATCCATTGATATTTATTTACTTATTTATTTATTTATATTGCAAGCACTTTTATGAAGCTAGAAGCATTAGTGCTTCCAGCCATTAAGCACCCAGCTGCACCTTTAGTCACCTAAACACCTTTGGAAGTCTGACCTGCAATGCCCAGAAATACCAGCAATTCACTAACAAAGGTTAATTTTAAAACATAAATGATATTTGATGTATCTAAAAGCAATGCCAGCTTTCCTTCAGGTTTCTGTGCTACAGCCTCTCGTTCCTGCCTCTTAGAGGGCAACCCCAGGTCCCTCCTGGAGCCCCCAGGGTGTCCCTCACACCCCAGGGCGCTGCTGCCCCCTCCGATGTCCCCCAGCTGGGCAGTGGTCCCAGCCACAGTCCCTAGCCTTGGGCCGAAGAGGTGCTGGCTGGCTACACCAGCTCTCGAGTATCTTGCCCCAATCTCACCCCTCCCAGAGCACATAAAGGGTGGAGGCACTAGCTGCAACCTCCCTCCTCTAGCCAGCCATCAGCTCTTGTGAAGCAGAAAAAAGCCTCACTAATAACTGTCTGCCAGATTTGGACAAATGGTGCGAATATTACAGGGGAGGAGAAGAAAATGACTGTAAGAGCATTTCTAGGACTCTCATTTTCCTCGGAAAAGAATGCTAAAAGAGCAGTTTTAAATGCTCGTTTGTTCATCTTTGTCATATTTATTGCTTGACAGACGACATTATTTTCCTCCAGTTTCTGCCAAACTGTATTTCTATGAAAACGAATTCAGTAACTCATCATTTTTAACATAACAAACTGAATACTTAAGGATAGGAACCTGGATAAATATGCTCTGCTTACATAATTACATAGATGTATTATATGTTCTCAGTTAGCAAAAAATGTACAAAGTTTAGTCAAATGGCAGTGTTTAGTTGCAGTTCTCCATATTTTAAATCTGTATCAATCAATGAGAAAAAATAGTATATAATAAACATATATATGAAAAAACAAAATGCACAAGGGCAAAAGTCAATCAAAGGTATTTAAGCTGTTAAATCAACCTGTCCTATAGCAACACCAATATTTCATACAAGTTTGCTTAATGCTCTTCCAACCTTTTTCACCATTACAGCTCAAAATAAAGTTGTAATTATTGTTATACAATATTGTTCACAGTAATATACTAAGCACAAAAAACATAACAGACACAAATAATTTTAATTCATACAATATTATTTTTACAACCTCTTATAAAAAGTTATGTTTTATTTCTCAAATGATGTTATAACTGAATTATTATAAGTAGTAATTCATAATAAAGGAGAAAGCAAAAAATGTACTATATGTACATTCTGAGCATAATGTTTCTTTCTCCTTTGAGAATTGTATAACCTAGAAGCTTAAAAAAAAATCCTTATACAAAACCATGCAATCCTCTTCGATATTCAGATAAGAAAGTGTCAAGCCATTGACTTGAGAAATTGAAGTCAGAAATTTCAGGAGTTAGGCCAAATGCCTAAAGTGGCAGTAGGTGTGACTTGCTATGGAAACAGCATAGTAAGGCAGAGAAACAACTTAAAGTCGGAGAAGCCTTTAAAGGTATGAGGAATACCCAGCTGTGGCCTCCTTAAGGACTTTACGCACAATTTCCATTCTTATAAATAAAAAAGAGCTTTCTCCTAGCTCACTTCCCGATGAGGATAGCTGCAAAAACAGCGCAGTCGCACAGGACGGGAGCTCCCATAGCGATTTTGCGGGATCTCTGGCACGGCGGGCGCCCTCAGCGGGCTCTGGGCACCTGCCTCGGCCACCACACACCCACCCTGCTCCGTTGGCCTCCCCCGTGCAGAAAGGCCGACGCTGCTCCCATGGCTCTAACCCTTTCACATGCCTCCCCCAAGCAGCCACTTGCCACAAAGTTACTCTGTGGTCTTGGACAAGTCACTTAAGCCTTCTCCTTTGTGAAACAGGGGTATCTTGACCCATTTCATAGTGCTTGAGGGTAAATTCATCTTCATACTTTCTAAGGCCATGCAGTAGCATTATTATGAGACAGTGGGAAGAGATGCCACACCACAAAGAGGTTAAAAAATGCAAAAGAGTATTAGAAGTATCCAGACTTTAGAGAAATCATAATCATATGACGTTTGATACATCAGATTCGGCATTAAAAGACAAAAAGAGTAAAAACGGAAGGAAGGAAAAAACTCAAGGCTCTTAATTAAATTTAATGTCATAATTTTATATCACTTTCCCTCTCTTTCTAAGTCTAGAAGGAAAGGATATGGTGGCTATTTTGAGTAATACTATTTATGGAGTCTACAATCAAGTAATTGAGTAAAAGAACCAGAGAAAATAACCTAAATTTCTCTAAATGCACCGGATGCAGGAGGCCCCCTGTTTCTAGTTGACTTGGAGAACTGTTCAAATGCCCTTTGAAGATTTTAAAATTCTCCTGCCAGAGGACTCCACCTCTCACCTTGAGCAAAAGCGACAGGATTTGCAGCAAGAGAAGGATAGAGCCATAAACAAGAAAGAGAGTGACTTGCTTCCTCATTTTAATTCCTACCCTTTTAATGAGTCAGTTAACATGGGAAAATGCAAATAATCAAGTAAATTAGAAAAGTAACATCGGGCCTGGAGTAGTAACGGAGTTGTCAGGAGCCAGTGACTTAGCTTCTACTTAGACAGGATGGAAACATTTTTATAAGTGCTATTACAAATTCTGCAAGGGAGTACTGCCTGGTAGCTCAAGATTGTTGAACCATTCATAAAGGTTAATCTATACATTTATAAGAGTTTGTTCAAGGACAGATAGTGGCAGTTAACCTTAAATGGGACTCAGTGGTAGAAAAAGATGTTTGCAGGCTAGGACCAAGGTTTAGGGGGTATCTAGACTAGCCTTTACAAGACATACCAGCAGTCTCTGTGAGCTGCTGAACTCAGGTAGGGACATTTCTATATACACTGCCTATCCATCTCTTATTTTCTGGTGCAGACAGACTACCTGCTCCATGACTGCTCTGTGATCCTACAACTATGCTCATTATGGTTCATGCTTACACAGCTTTTGGCAGAGAACAAACAGCACCAGTCTGGAAACTTTCATAGGGACTTTCCATACTCCACATTCTCTTTTTAAAGAGGGAATCACACTTCTTGCAGCACTGAATGCCTGACTCCTCTCCTCATAACCATATTTTTATTTAAAATGACTATGGAAAGTGTGAGTCTTCAAATGCAGCTACTGTCCAGTGCTGCTATTCGTAGAGCATTTTGCTAGAGCACATGCAACTACGAAAGAGATTTGCTGCTTTAAAAAGTCAATGTGAACTACTCTTCTCTTTGCAATTTAATTGTAACACTATGTTCCTCAGAGCCTAAAAGAAAAAAAAAGCCTAATGTTATATTTTAATAATTGAAGAAAGCTCTGATCTTTGACTTTGATATAAATACAACCTATTTAATTACAGTTTTAAAGAACTGAGTATTTCAAGGAAAAATAATCTTTTTTGACTCCGAGACCAGCAAAGCAGACAAAAGTCATCTCCCAGCCAGCCGCATCCAACAGTGCTTCCAAACGACGAGGAGCCCAGGAAGGCAGTGCGGAAGGTGCGCTGGCGGGATGGACACCTGCGGGCGACTCCCTGCGCGCTGCCAGCCCGCAGCGCTGCACACGGGGGCGGCGGGGCGGCCGCAGGAGCCCGGGGGTTTCCGCCCCCGCCCCGGCGGGCAGGGGGCTGCGCTGCGGCCAGGGGCCGCACCGGGCGCCCCGGCACCCGCCGCCCTCCCCGGCTGCGGGAGAGGCTGCCCCGCCGCGCCGGGGGCGCTGGGCCGCTCCCCCGCTCGGAGCCGCCGGGCCCCCTCCCCAGGGAAGCGAGGGCAGAGAAACAGGCTCATCGCAGCCAAGCGCCTATAGGTTTTCGCCCTTTGCCACAAAAACACACGTCCGGCGAAGGCGCCGCGCCCAGGCAGCGGGCCCCGCCGCCGCGGCGCGCAGCAGCCCCCGGCCGTACCCGCGGGCCGCCGCGCTGCCCAGCCCGGCGCGACGGGTGCTCCGCACCGCCCGTCCGCCCCCGGTCCCGCCCCGGCCCCGGCCCCGGCCCCGGCCCCGGCCCCGGCCCCGGCGAGCTCCCCCGGCCCCTGCCCCGGCGCCCGCCGAGAGCCTCCCGCAGCTTCGCCCCTCCCCGCCGCTGCGCGCCCGCGCAGCCTCTCGCCGCGGCACCCTCGGCGGCGCAGGGCCGGCGCCCCCCCGCCGCAGCACCCACGTGTCCGCGGGCGGCACAGCCTCCCCGCGCAGCTCGCGCCGGCACCGGGGGGAGGGCAGCACCGGCCCCGCCGCCCCGGCCCCCAGGCGCGGCGCGGCGCGGCGCAGCGCGGAGCGGCGCGCACTTACTCCGCGGGGCCTCCCCGGAGCGGCGGCGCGGGCCCGGCAGCTCCCCAGGAGCGGGCGCCCGGCGGTAAGTTGCGAGGAGCGCGGAGCCGCGCCGGGCGGGGAGGGGTTTCGCAGCGCGGCGGGGAAACTTCCCCGGAGCGGCGCGGCTCGGCCGCCCCCGCTGCTGCCGCCGCCGCCGCCGCCTCCGCCGCTGCCGCAGCCGCCGCCACCGCTGCCTCGCCCGGCGGCGGCACCGCGCCTGCCCGACCGCGCCGCCCCCCGCAGCCGCCGCCTCTGCCTCGCCGAAGGGCGCACCGATAGCGCCTACGGCCTATCCCCCCCGCCACCCCCTTTTTTAATTATTTTTTAAGAGGGAAGGTATTTCTAGAGGAGGGGAAGGATGGGCCCTGAAGGACCCCGGCTTCCCGGCAGGGCTGGCTGCAGAGCCCCGCACCGCCAGAGCGGGCTGGCGGCTCCGCCGCTCTGGCCCGAGCAGCGCGGGGGCTCCAGGGGCGGGCGGCCAGGGGCGTCCCTGCAGCATCCCCGGGCAGCAGGGGTTTATCTGACACCGCTGCCTTGACCATGCTGAGAAATCCATCTGCTGCTTTGATGGGTAGGGCAAAGAATGAGCCAAGGAGACAGGGACAGCATGGGAACACTGGTCTGGAAGAGCTGCACTTTGATGGGAGTATGACATGCATCAGCATCATGCTAAGCGTATGGTACCTGACCCCATGGACCTCGGAGTACCCCCAAACTCATCACATCATTCCCTCCTCATTACCTAAGACGAGAGGAAGAACAGGGGTCTAATTCCTCATTTCTTATACTTCAGGTATAAGGTCAATACAAGTAGTGATAACTCTTTGCTTGCCCATACTGGAAGTATGGATTTACTGGAGGTAGGAGTTTACACATCACTCCGCATGAAGCACTGGCACATGAGTCTTAAACTAAAGGAATCCAGTCCTGTTCAATTTGACAAATTGGTCCAGAAGGAAGCAGCACAACCATGATCTTTGTACCTGTACTATAAATATGAATGCTGCAGTCCATGCCTCATCTTCCCTTCCTTCTTTCTTAAACCAGAAGGCGTCCTCCCATAGTCAGGCAAAATAAGACAGTATTGCAACTCAGTTGCCCCTTCTTCAAACTCTTCCATTTATTTGAAACATTTCTTTCCCTTCTGTGCACGCTCTTCAGCAATTTTCTCTTCCCAGTTCTTCACAGTCTGCCTGTATGCCGAAGGTACAAAACATACAAGCAAAATTATGTTTAGGCAAATTTAGATTCTGTTCCCACAAGCGTTTATGATCTTTCTTAACTGTGAGTACACAAGCAATGCCATCTTGAGTCAATAGAATAGTTAGATGTTTCTCCCGAAGGACCTGATCAGTTGGAATCTTCTCTCTTTTAAAAAATTTAATGGCTTTTCTCCAGCTGTTTCTTCTCCAGTGTAAAAATCCCACAAATTCATTAGAGGGTGAACTAAATGTCAAACACAGGACAATGTACAAGCATACTGACAAACTGAGATGGAGTGCAGGTTTTTTTAAATTAAGTTAATCCATTAGTCCATATTTTTAACTTGCTGGATACTGGATTTTTATATATTTTTTTCATTATACTATTTCTAGTTCAACACAATTTTAAGATATTAAACTGAGCTCACTTTAATTCCCATTAAATTCAGTAGCCAAACTCACCTTGACCCATGACAATGGGGTCATACTAGTAAATAATGGATGAATACTGCTTCCTCACATGAGCATTTTTATATTCCAGTGAGGCAGATTAAATTGCTCACACATACCTGAGGGAAGAATATGATCTGTGGGTTGTAAAAATTGTGGTCCAGAGATTACAAGAAAGACACACTCAAGAGATGGTAAAGCCACAGGTCCACCCACTCCTTTGCAGTGGAATATGAAATGGAAAAGAGCACATATGGATCCAGAAAGATCTCTGGAAGAAAGAAGGAAAAAGAGGATCTCTGCAACATCCTTTATCCTTGATACATGGAAGAGACAAGTCTCACAATAAATTCTACACTGCACAAAATTTTCTTCATAAATTCACAATCTTTGATGCAACATATGATTGAGTATCCACTCTGTGGTATGGCCTTTCTTCTAAGGCAGGTGTTGGCTAATCATATGTCCAACTTGTGTCTTTTTTTCACCCAGAAATCTTGTCTGGTAAGAATTCAAAGATTCAAATTTCCTAGGTTTTTACTAATTTTGAGCAAGTAGTGGAGTTTTCAAAAACCCTACACATATCCAATGTACGTAAGAAGATCTTTGCCAGAGCAAAACTAAGACTCCACGTAAGCACTTATTTTTGTGCAGGAAACCTCAGAATAAAATATGACAGTCAACTCAACATCAGGGGTAAATGTTGCATAGACCTTTGAGAAAGCTGGCAACACAGACCCGAAGAGAACCGCAGTCTCACCAGAGATGCGAGCCCAGTAATCCAAGTAAAAGAGCAAACCACCCTCCTGTAGCCCTGGTAAACTTTTGCAGCACTTGGTACTATGGTGGTAAGAGCTTTAGAATTTCTTAGATTTCACTTTGCAATGTTTCTGTTGACTTTCCCCTTCTGCACGTTTTACAAGTTGTTCATCTTGTAAGAAGAATCAAGGGAAGATTCCCTTGATTTAAGCATTGAGTAAGTCCAGAAAAATACCATTCACAATAGGTGATTGATAGGCTTAGAGCTCAAAATGTTTATGTTTAAAATATTACCATATACTCATATTGCCATATACCATTTACAAGGGTCCAATCTCATGAAATGTCAAGCATCTGCTATTTCCATTGGAATAAAGGCAAGTTGTGAATGCTCCCTTCCATCCCAAGAGTTGTCAGGTCACTTCTTGGAATTATTGCTTTATATGTAGTAGAAACATCTGAAATGTTAAGTGGCTTATAAGACCTCCGGTGTTACCTAAAAATATTATGGGGCTTCCTTATACATCTAATGAATTTCCATAGGAGTAGTAAGACAACTTATTAGGACTCACAATTAAAACTTCTGAAATTTGGAAGACCAGTGCCTTTGAGAACTGACCGTAGCTCCAAGCTAAACTGTTTCTTTTCTGTTATTCTTTCACTCCTCAAAACAAGGACCCCTCCAGATGTGAGAGCTTCTGGCAGGTATGATGAATGGCAAATCCTAATGAAGGCTATGGTTTGGCTAGAAGTGTTAGGATTTAGCACACTGTACAATCTTTTCTCATCTGAAATAGGAATATCAGGAGCCAATTTCTTGAACATAATTTATTCCAGACACTAGCTGGAATAAACAGCATTCTGTAACCTCCTCAGATATTTTGCCAGTGGGGAGCTGTCTTTACACTTCTTTCAACTAAGTTAGTGTTCCAAATACAAAACTCATCACTCAAGAATACAATGTGGTTTTACAAACTTGAGGATTTGAGTTCATTACCATGGACATGATTGTGCCCTATCTATGTTTTTTACTTCTGCGTCAGATCTAGAGTAGCATGCTGCTTGCCTTGTCCTGAAGAGTAAAGAAAAAAACAAAACAAAAAACAACCAAAAAACCCCAGCACTCAGTCATGATGAGGTTTAATTTTCTAGAAGCAACTTCAGCATAAATAAGTTCAGTTTCTAAAATATTCAATGTTTTACTTAAGTGAACTTTCATGCTAAAAGGGAGTATAAAAATGGGACCTTCTTAGTCAGTAGATGTTCTCTTGCGTGTTCAGAGTCTTTTTGGTTTCCTTTAGTAACAGAAATATTTTTTTATATATTTTTACCCCTGGTTCCCTGCGCAATGTATGCAGCTGTGATAGAATGAGCTAGATTTTGTTCTGGCACATGCATTATAAACAGAAGTACTGCCATGAATATAATCCTGACTTACCAGTGCAAACAAGGACTAATAAAACTCAACTTTTCAGTTTCAGTCAGATGCTGTCCTCAGCTACACCTAGATGTAACTAAAGGCAAAAATTGACCCATGAAATTTTTATGACTAGCAAAAGACAAGATGCAAAGGGAGATTTTTCAGGAATGGTTTCTAATGGAACATGGGAACATTTCTGAGACAGATGCTACTGGGACACAGTATGAGCTGGCCCTGCAATGCCATGTTTGTAAGTCACATGTGACAACAGAGATTCCCTTACTCTTTTAGAAGATCCCACGAGAAAACAAGTAATAAGTAGTCCACTGAAAAGTGACAAATGAAAGTGAATCCATTTCATCTTCTAATTCCTAGTTATTCCTTCTTTGACTCCCCCAAAGAACCCATTTTCTTCTGTAGTGCTTATGTTTTCAATACCTGAACTATTTCTTATCCTCCACATTATTTTCTGATCTAGAAAATATAGCTTTTGATATGCCTCCTGAGAGATCCCTGTGCTCTGCTGCTCACTTTTTTTTCTCATACTCTGTTAGTTTGTGAATATCTTTTTGCTATGAAGTTGTCTAAAACTGATAAAGATGGAGGGGTGGGGCAGGGGGGAAGGGAAGAAGCAATTTACTGTTGCATGGAGCAGAGAAAAAGATCATCTTCCTGCTTCATGATGTGGTAGCTGTGTCACATCTTCCCACACAACAGACAGAAACTTCCCCCAGAAGTCAACAGTAGAACTCCCTCCGATATCCAAGGAGGTTGATCACTTTCTTCAGTATCTGTAAATTCATCTCTATTGTTTTCTAAGATCTAATTTTGTAACCACTTCTGTTTGTAATTTCAGTGAAACTACTCACAAAGCTATTCATGAATACATGGACTTACAGAATTTTCCTCTATGAAATAACTGTCTGAAACCAGATTATAAATTAGATTATCAGTGGAATCCTCTTTTATTACCTTTCATATTTTAAACTCACTGGTCATTTTTATTGCTTCTTTGTTTTTCTTGATGTTCACTATGATCTTCAAACTGAGTATTGTATGTGAAAAGAATCCTAAGCTTCAATCTCTTTACGAATACAATTTTAGATAAGATTCTTCAAAAGTAAAGGCCTGAAATTAGAACCCTGTGTACATAACAAAGATATTAATGGAAGGCTGAGCCATTCTGAGTGACAATCCACTTGTTTAAGGTCATATTCTGTAAACATGGACTTGTGCATCAGTTTTCTGTGAGACTATTCACAGAAGCAGTTAAGCACAGAGTAACTATTGCAAATTTGAACTGCACTTTACCAAATACAAGAGTTTAATCTAAGGTGCCTTATTTGGAATCTCGAAGAGTTTATATATATTTAACGTTCCTCATTTTCCTTAGAACATTGTGGCTGCATTTAACTCCTTACAGTCTGAGAGGCTGATCTGTGTAATTTAATAATTTTGTTTACAATTTAACTCTTCCTTATCTGTCATTTCTATATACTCAGGAGGATTATAAAAGAAAGCCATTTAGTATACTCGAGAAAATTGTGTTTGTAATGGAATGCTCGTGTGATTTTATCATTTTTACCTTCTAAGTTCCTTGCGAATACTACTTACATGACAATTAAGTATTTATTGTAATGATCAGAAAATAAAAGAATAGAACTGTTTTTATGAGAAAACGGTATGAAGACATTGCAACACGTTTCTGTCATATTAGAATGATAGAATAACATCCTCAGAAGCTGGGGGGGGAGGGGGGCAAATGTTGGAATTTAAGATTACCGTCTCTGAGTTTGTTCGGGCCATTTTTTGAGCGCACCTCTGGAAAAAATCCAGAAAGTGAATTTAGTGTCAAGAAAGTTAACGAAACAGTGAGCTTTAAGTAAATATTATCGCACGGGCAAATCGGAGCGTACAAAGGCGCTAAGAATAACCCTCGAAGGAGGCGGACGTCCAGCGGGACTGGGTAGAGCTCGCCGCCCCGTCCGACCTGCGGGGAGCCGCGGCTCCCCGCGCAGCGAGGGCCCGGCCGCGGCCGCGGCCCGCTCCACTCGCTCGCTCCCGCCTGCGCGGAGCGGCGCGGCCGGGCAGCTCTCGGTCCTCCCGCCTCGCGGCTCGGGTGCCGGGCTCTCCCGGGGGGGAGGGGAAGCCCCCGCCGGTGTTTTGACCCGTTTCCTCCCGGACTGCCCCCGCAGCTCGGGGCTCCGCGGTGTTTTAAGTTTTCACATGTGAAATTACCGCCTCCTCGCAGAGCCGCGCTGGGCCCCCATGGGCTTGCAGAGGGCAGCTCCCGTAGCACCTCGACGGTGCCCACGGCAGGCTGCCTGCGCCGCTGCTTGCACACAACCATCTCGAGGGGCTTCCGACGTACCAGAGGGAAGTCTCGGAGATCAAACGGGGCAAAAAGCCTCTTCGGGGGAAGAATGAATCACTCGTGCTTAATAACGTCCTAAACACGAGTAGCTAACATGTCTCTGATCCCTTTGGCGATTTGCAGTGCTTGAGCGCAGCAATTGCCAATAGCCACGTTAGAGCTTTGAAGTTGTGGAAATCATCTTCACAGGCATTAGTCGGTATTTTAACAGGTCTCATTCTGGCTCCTTTACATCTAAGATGTAAGAAAGCCAAAAATTCAACACTCTTCCGTGGCATCTAAAATGTTAGGTTCCTCCTCCGAGAGACATATTTCAATGTGAGGCCAAGCGCGGAGAGACGAAAGTGCATATGTTAAAAACTGCATTTTCAACAGAAATTCAGATGAATCCGTTCATGTTTAAACGTGGAGTGTGTGTGTGTGTGTGTGGGGGGGCTGTTCAGTGTGCAGGAAACATCACTGGGAAACCTGGAGTGTAACAGAAAGGATCAAACGTGAATGGCCTATTTGATGTGAAAAGTGAGCATGGGGATCCCTGAAAGAGGGAGCGAGAAGAGCCGGAGGGAAGCACGCAGCGCGCCTCGGACCTGCGCTGCGGCGCGGTGAGTCGCTGCATTAGGGCCTGCCTCGCACAAAATACCATGAAACGGCCTCAGCCATGTTCAGATAGTTAAGCAAAAAAAAAAAAAAAAAAAAAAAAGCAGCGCAGGTAGGAGCGTTTCTTTGTTGACTTAACCTTTAATCTGGCGGAAACCTGGCCGCTGTCCCCGCCGCCAGCCCCGGCCCCCGCGCCCTGCCGGCCTGTGGTGCGCTGCGGCTTTCCCTGCAAACACGCGTACGGATCCGTCACCATCTGTCGTGGGAAGCCTAAAAAGGCACCGCCAGCTTCCCCTGCTCTCTGCCCTCAGCGACCTCGGCTGCAGAGAGGGCTGCAGAGAGCCCGTGGCGTGCTGTGGGTCGTGCGAGGCGGGTGTCTGCGCGGAGGGGAAACGTGGGGTGGTGCAGGGGGGCTCCAGCCATCCCAGGGACTGCGCGGCCCTTGAGCGCTAGGTGAGCATTGAAAATGTCACCCCTGCCTGCACGGCTCCCCTTGCTTGCATTGCATGTGTCAGCCTCTGCAAATGCCTCCTGAAAATGCAGAGTTGTGTTTGCGCATAACTTAGACTTCCAGGAAAATAGTCCGGAGAAGACCGTTTGCTCGGCTGTATTGTAAGGTCACTATCGTAGCGCTAAAATTAGAGACCGTTCTCACACACCGTATAGAGCCACCTTGTTGTTGATAAAGCGACGGGAAAGTACTAGCCGCTGGTACAATCAAAATATTTCATCCATGCCGATGTGTTTAATTATATTTTTGTAAAAATAACCTTTTCCCTTGTACAGCTTAATTTCTCCTGCTTTAGCATACGTTTTGAATTAAAACTGTTGACAAGATTGTAACGAAAATACTGATTGATGTAAACATGGCCTGAAACAAATCCACACCTGATTCTGTTTCTCTGACAATGCTGATTAAAGCCAACCCCGGCAGCTCGACGGTCGGGATGATCTCCAACTTCCAGAGAAATTCTCGATCGGGACGTCACGGTGACAGCGTAGGCGTCCAGGGGAAAGCACAAACACGGGATTTGAGGAGCTTAGGGCTCCTCAAATATGTTTGAGGCGGCATGAAGACAAGCACATTGAACGCAATGCATTTTTTCCCTCACTAGCTCCCGTCTCAGCCCCCCACACATACTCAACTGCTGAGAGAAGTCAGCCCACTGCCAGTTCTGGGATGCACTAGAATGAAAAGGCTAAGCAAAGCCAAAAATGCCTGTGGTCTCCGTAAACTACATTAAATCACGGGGGGTTTATATTTAGGTGGATAATGAAGCGCGTAAAACGGTAGATAAAATTCAGTTGCTATGGCCTGTCTAGGATTTCGTATGTTTTTATTAATTTTGGTAGAAGATTTGGATCTGTACGTGACCTCTCCCGCCCGCGCCTGGCCCTGCGGAGGGAGAGCTCGCGTTGCGCGGCTGCGGGAAACGTTTGCAGCTTCGCTGCTGCAGCGCCTGGCTGCGCGCCGTGTAACGCCGGGCCCGGAGGCGGCCCACGCGGCGTGCCGAGGGCAGGGCGCCCCGGCCCTGCCCTTTTGCACGCACGGATTTCGGTGTGGACGGAGTCAGGGAGCTGGCCGGCCGTGGGGGATCCCGCAAGAGCCTTTGTCCGGGTCCCTGGCTCCGGACTTCAGGCCGCTCTGCAGGCACCACTGCGAGGAGCCGGGCTTGGCTCCCGCGGCTTTCAGCCCGCCGAGGCATAACGCGGGGATGCTGCCGCCTCTTTTCAGCAGCCCCCGTCCCCCGGTGCTCGCCTGGGCGGGAAAGAAGTTCAGCCCAGTTCCTTATTGTAAAGCAGCTGCTTCTGCTTAACCTTCCGGGCTCGCTTAGCCCCCTTCACCACCGCCACCATCTTCCCTCCCCGCCTCCTTTCCCCTCCCAAACGCAGGCACCAGCGGCAGCACCAGCGGGGCAGCGGGAAAAAGGAAGGTCCCGCTGGATGTGCAGGGACACTTCCCCGGCCCCGAGGGGAGGAGCAGCCGAGGCGGGCACGGGAGGCGACCTCTCCTCTGCCCGGGGACCTCCGCGGCCAGGCGGCTGCCCGCCGCCACGGGAGCCCCGCCAGCCCTCCCCCAGCAGCGGGGAGAGGGCATCTCCCAAGATGCGGTCCTTCCAGTGGGATTTGTGTTGTCTTTTTATAGTAACGGCAGTCTGGGCGGAGGGTTGTGTGTGTTGGTCTGGTTTTGTTTTTTCCCTCGGTAATGTCACTATCACTGGCACTCTGCACTGTCGCACAGCAGAGGAAGGCGCGGAAAGCCGTGTTCACAAGGATGGGGATGCGCGGTTGCGCACCTTCCCACAACGGCGCTAGCCTAAATTATGAGCCCCAACTTAACATCCCGGTGCAGCCGCCCCCTGCCCCCTTCCCTCAGCGCTGCCGCTGAGCTCGCCAGCACCGCGCACTCGGAGACAGCCCGCGTGGAAGTAGGTGCTCCGTCCCCGGGCCCTTTCCGCGGGGAGCCGCGGACCGCCCGCAGGTGCTGCCGCTCCGCAGGCGCGCCCCGCGCACGCGGGTGGCGCACGCCCCACCCACGCGTTTGCTCTCCCCCCCTCCCCGACGTTTTTGACTAGTTTAACGGGTTTCAGTGCACCAAAGACAGCGATACTGCGCCTTACGCTTCGTCTCGTGCCCGGATCTCCGCTACGTGCTGTTCGCAGTCTGAATTCCTGCGCGCCAATTCCTGTCCGTGCCAAGCGTTGTTTATATTCCATTTTCCACGGGGATATATATATATATATATATGTATGTATATATATGTACGTATATATGTATGTATATGCACGCGCTTATTTCCCGATGGCCAGTGAACAGGATCTCGAAGCAGGTAGCGGCCTTTGTTTAGCGAGGCGGCACCATTAGACCCCCCTTAGCCGCGGCAGCGTCACGGTGCGCGTCACGCACCAAGCCGCGGCGCTCCGCGGGGGCGAGCGGAGCCCTGCGCGGCCCCGGCGCGAGCCGGCGGCTCCGCAAACGGGAGAATCGACGCCGCGCTGAAATAATTCACATCGTGTCGGCATTGAATGTTACGGCGCAGGCTGGTTGTGGAGATACCTGCCTGCCGGATTAGCAAGTCGAGGGTAGATTCAAACGTGCCCTCTTAAGATCACGCTTGAAACGCAGTCCAGGCGTCCCCTAGGCTGCGATTCACCTTTACCGCTTTATAATAAATAATAATAAGATGAATTTTAATAGCAGACTCCCATTCTTCCGTGCCTACATTGTTTTCCATTGCGCTGTGCTGCATACAAAGGAAGAAGAGAAAAGACGCTTTCTGTGTCAGGGTGTAAGAATGATATCAAGTTATCAATTGGGGCAGGAACAATGCATAAGTTCAAGGACAGCAGTTCTGTTTGCTTGGCATTCGAAAGTGTGCAAAAAAGCAAGCGAGCAACGGCAACAATAAACCGAAAATACAAAAAAAAGAAAAAAAACTTTAAAAAGGCAATACAGTTTAAGATCTAACCCAGAACACAGAAGCATTGTTACGGTAAACAGAAAACTTAACTATCCCTGTCTTTAAGCCACACACAAACGTTTCTCTTAACAAAGAACAACAGCAGGGAGAGAAATTGTGTTGAAAATATACTCGTCTCATACGCTCTTATTTGCTTTTATGGCTAACCCTTCAGCTCCCGGGTTTTCGTGATAACTAACCATCCATCGCATAGTTGCCAAACAACACCCTTTAAATATCCCAGTTACGCAGGTATAAGTGCAGAGCATTTTACTGATCTACTTTATTCCCTGCTTAGTATCACGCAACACGGTGTATTATCTCACAGCCAGAATCTGCAAAGCGGCTGATTTCTCATTTTTCGGTTCTGATTCGACACCCACGTGTGACTTGAGCGTGTGCATGCGTGTACACCATAGAATATGATGATGCGGAAAATGCATTATTTCCTGAAATAATAAACAACCATCTTGTTCAAATAATCCGGCTTTTACTGTGTTTTGTGTGTGTAGGAATGCTTACCTCAAGTCTACTCAGGTTTCCCAAGCATAAAAACTCTGTGAACATTGCAAATCATCTAGGAAAAGTATTTGGTTGAATTTTGCGAATCTAGGAATAGACACGTACTGCATTTTACTTCTCTCTTAAAAAAAATAAAAAAATTAAAAAAAAGATTAGCAGGATACGATCCTAAAGAAAAATATAGTGAAGGGGGAAATAAAGGAACAGAAATTGAAGGGGTATTGAAAAAGTCTTGGCTCTAGTAAGCAAGGAAACACTCTATCTTCTTCCAGCGTCACTTGATGAGACCATAAAGAGACCGATATTGTGCATTTTCTCGGAGTTTTTCAATATGCCACACACATACAACACCAGCAAGTTTCGACAGCTATTGCCAGCACTCGAGTTGGTTTCCCTCAAGTGAAGAAATGCATCTTTAAGTGGGAAATCTGCCATTGGCTAACCATAGTCAGAGATGTCTGCTGGGATAAACAACATTGTTAATTCCTTCAAGCTCCATCTGTGGAAATGATAAAGTGCAGCCATTATGGAAGACTGCAAGGTTAAATTAATTAGGTTCCTCCATTATGCTGCAGTCTTCTGAAGATGATTGCTATTTCCCTCTTAAATGCCATTATTCCTAGATCTCTCTAGCAGCTGATGCAATTAAAGTGAACATAATGTAAATTTAACAACACAAATAACACTTTCCTCCACGTATGTTTGAATGGTGCATGCCAGGGATATATCGCGAGCTGCAACTTTCCCCAATAAACTTCTGATGTAACCTTAAAAAAAATCAAACAAACCAGTGTGTATTTAGATAGTTTTCTTCTGCAAATTCTTGGATCAATACTTTTGTTTCGTGTTTTCATGTTCTCAGTAATGTTAAGGGATCCAGTTACAAACTCTTGCCAGTAAGAAAGAAAATATGCCCCGCTGTGCACCCTCCTAAACACTTCTAAGAAATCGTGTTTTCTTTTCATTTGGAATGACAATTTTGTTTGTCTGCTCTGCCCTGGCGAGAGAGACTATAGATTATTAGTAGACACATTTAATTCCGCACCATAAGGCAGGCGGCTGCGCCCGGGCGCGCCCGGGGCTGACACGCGCCCTCCCGACGTGGCGGGGCCGCGCCGGGCCGCGCCGCCGGGCCGCCGCGCTGCCTCCCTCCCAGGGGCTGCCCGGCAGCCCCGGCCGCGCCGCCACCGTGCTGCGCGGCGACTGACTTTCTTTCTTTCTTTTTCTTTCTTTCTTTCTTTTTAAGGAAAAAAAAAAGTGTTTTTCTCTAAGTCTTAGCAGTCCTTCATGGGTCATTATGGCTTAATGCAATTAACGTAACCTTTTGTAACCCAATATCAAGTACTTCCAGGACAAATCTTTAAACAGATCACTAATCGTAAAACAAGTTATGGTGTCTGGGAGTAAAAACTACGCTATTTGCAGCGATACTTTCGGGCTTCTCCCCTCCCCCCCCCGCTTCCCTCGGTGGCTCTTGGATCTCGAGTTTATGGGGTTTGGTGAAACGCTGCCTCACGTTACTTCTACCCCCCCCCCCCTTTTTGTAATACTCTTTATTTAGCCACTAGGAAAACAGCGTTGGGGTTTTACAGTTTTCGTGGCGAAGGCCGACGGCAATACGTTCACAGGGCCGGGAGGAGAGAGGGCCGGCGAAGAGGCAGGGCGGCGGTGTGCAAACGTGAGCTTCCCCGGGCCGAGGGCCGAGCGGCGGGCGCGGAGCGGCGCGGAGCCCCGGGGCGGCGCGGGCGGGTGCCCCGGCGGCGGGGCCGCGGGCGCGGGGCAGCGGGGGCAGCGCCGAAGCGGCCGCCTGCGGGCCCCGACGTGCGGCCGCGGGCGGTGGGGCCGCCGCCGCGGGGCCTTCCCGAGGGGAGCCGGGGCATCAATCACCGGCCGTCAATCAAGCAGGCGGGCGGGCTCCCTCCCCTCCCCGAGTTAATTGCTTTTGCTTTTCTTTCAATTAAGGCCCGCGCACTTCCCCAGGGCCCGAGCGCAGAGCGCCTTTACCCAGGGTGAAAATTAGGCAGGGCAGCCTTGTGCTAGGGGAGATAAAAGAGAAACTGTAAAATGTGTCGCTACGTTTACAAACGCTCCCCGCGCCTCCCCCCCCCCCCCCGTAAAGCTTTCTGCAGCACGTACAATGAAACAGGTTTGGCCGAGAAGTTTATGTTTTATTTAATGGTGAAAGGCGTTTTCTGGCCTGCTTTTTGGTTCCCGCTGTGCAGTTTGGGAGTAAATCCAGGTGGGATATTTAAATTTGGTTCAAATGTTACACAGATAATTTATAGGTTGTTCATGCTAGAAGCAGATTCCCTTCCCCAAACTTAAGCTTATTGTGGCACGCATATGCATATATTTCTGGAGGTGACTGTTCTGTAGATAGTGTCCATTCACCAGAAGAGACACAGCTGAGTGCTGCAGTGCCCAATCCAAAAAAGGAATGAAAAAAATGGAAGTAAATCTTACAGGAATTCCTGGTTCAGCAGAATTACGTCTCAGTACTTAAACTGTTAGATTCTGTTTGGATAGATTGTTTAATCTACCATACACAATCTCTGTGCTTTAATTTTCCTGATTATGTGTGTAAAAACGATCTTGTCCTGATTTCAGTTTAACAGCTGAGTTCTCCTAGCACAAGTTTTAGTCTGTATTCCTAGTTACCCTTGAGGAAAGACAATGAACCTGACAATGCAAGAAAATACTTGCAATGTCACAGGATACATGTATCTTATACTACGTTTTACGAAGAAGCCCTTTAAGATGTGTCATCACTTACTGTTTTGCATTGTACTTTCATATGTCAGGAACAGGAGTTAGATCTACATAGTTATTATAATGATGTAAAAAGAGAATGTAACAAAAAATATTTAAAAGGTCCTAACTGTATGTTTCTGAAGGGGAAAAAAGAATCACTGTACCCTGTCTTTGGACAGACTGACAGTTATTCAAAGAAATCCTGCAAAATGCACAATGCATTCACCTTGTCTAGTTTAATAGAAGCAGAAAATGATTAGAGCGTGTTTTAATGCTTGTTGTACATGTGACGTAAGAAGCCAAGCCTCAGAACAGTTTAAATGTTGATATACCCAGCTTGAAAAAGCTTGTCAAATAAATCAAACTGCTCTGGGGGCAAACCCATGTTGTTTTTAAACCACAGAGTGGGTCAGTAGGCGTGGTTACTCACATGGTTGAATGGTGAATGTATGGATTTAAAATACATTTTGCCACACTGGTTTCCAGAGGATTGTTTTGGCCTCATATTCCAATACCATGAGCCAAAACTCTGGTCAATGTTTTGACAACAGAGCCAGGAAAAACAAAAAAGGCTTAGCCTGTGAAAAAGAAATGAAGATGTAGTGAAGGAAAACAGTAGTCTCTCTGCCACTGCCTTACTCAATCCATATGTGGACTTAAACACAGGAAATACCCACCATTCACCGCAATCAAGCCAGAGGCTTGTGCATCAGAAAGTGCCTTGTGGAACTAATTGGACTCTATTAAGATTGTCATTGACATGGGAAAGCATTTTGAAATTTTAAATCAGAACATTTAAAGAATACAGAAAAAAGATGATCCACTGTAAGAGTGATAATTTTTAAAAAATATATTCACCACAACATTAAAATCTTAGGAAGAGCTTTTATTATGACTCTGTCTTAGACTAATTATCATTTACTGATGTTTGTGTTCTTAAACTCTCTATACTTGCCTTTAATCTAAAATCTTTCCAACACAGGCAAAATTCACTGAGTATGCTCTGGCATCACTTCAGAGTGGAAGAAAATCCAAACTTTGCCAATTTAAAATGATAATCAACAAAGTTCATGGCACTTCTCACACCGGCAAGGTTTATGAAGAAAACATAGCTCGAAATAATGGGTCCTAGAATGAACTTTTTCATTCTATAAACTTGAATGAAAATAACAACACTTGTCCTTGCCAAAAAAATATTTGCAAAGTGTTTATTTTAGCACTTTCTTGCCAGATAGCTCCTCCTGAGATTCTGGTGATGCTTTTTCTGATTGCATTATTCTACTGTGCCATTGCATTTGGATTTTTAACACGGTGAGTAACTAGTAGAGCTGAAAACAGTCACAATGTTGAGACTGCCAATCAAATTCAACCTCTGGGTAACTTCCACTGCATTCAAATGTCCTGTCAGCTCCTGTGATCTTTGCCTGTTTGATTTTTATCCTTAGTGCTTTGCATCAAATCAGTGGGACCACTTGTGCTTAAAATGGTACAGGCTCTTTAGTATACTGCTGAATTGTGGGTTAAATCGCTTGGCCTTCTGATAAGTGTTTGAGGGGGTGACGTGTTTTCCACAGTTTTCAAGTCATCAAATAGGGCTGCTGTAGAGCTTACTAACAAAAATAACATGTACAATGCCGCACCAGCCACACAAAGTATTGTGGTAGGATCTATGTGTATTTACTTTCCCTCTTTCCTGCTTGGTTCTTTAGGGTCATGGAATTTAAGTGTTTTGGATGCTGTCTGTACCTGAAGTAATGCTATATTTTTCATGCAGTTTGCTCCTTTGATCCATCTTTTTTATCCAAAAAGAAGAGGAAAAAAAAATCTGCTTCTTAAATAAATAGATATGATTGTAAAAATAAAACCTGGGAACATGTGTGTTGCTGGAAATTACTTTGGACTCATCTGATTATGACGGTGATAGTGTTATTTTAATTAGGAAGCTGTCTAATACGTGATGGGGTGATGGAGCTTAGGTTTGGTATGAGGGCACCATGATCCCTTTCTGTATATTAATCTTCATGCAAGTGAAGAGAGAATTTATGTGAAACACAGTAAGTAGGAACAAGAGCAGAAGTTCAGACCCTTGCCCCTCCTCTATCACTTTTGTGCTGAGGGGAAATAAAAGCCTAACAGCCCTGTAGGAGACTGAGAGATGATTGATTTAGGAGAGGATCTTGGCCAAATAGTCATGAAGTCTTTTAAGAATAAGTCACTGAATGCAATACATACTATATAGTTAAAATGGGGGCTCTGTTGTGTGTCCCACTGAATGCCAGCATAGAGGGACTCCACCAAGAGGCAGGTAACTTCACTTCTGCTACTTCTCCATGTCACTGGAAGATAGGGGATGTTATCAAATGACTGATCAAATTATCTTTATAAATTATCTGTTGAGGATACAGTGTAGCTGGTAAAAGGAGTTAAGACCCTGGACTGAAGGAACAATGTTACAAGTCAATACAGTGTGATTACAGTACAACAGAAAGAATTATTTGATCCCTTACAGCAATCCAGTGGGCTAAGTATACAATACTTTTATTTCTCAGTCACAAACTACAGTATGGTTTTTGGAAAAAATGGTAACGTCAGTTCTTTTGGTTGCCTGATGCTGTTTCTGAGAAAGAGGTTGAGGAAGAAATGTTGTTGGCTGTGTTAAAAATATCAGCAAACTTTTTTTCTGAGAAAATTTAGTTCTGAAATTGGGTGATTGAGTGGCCTTTGTGTTAGAGATGTACCTTTTGCCAACCAGCTGAGAATTCACCCTAATTTGGCCAATTTACAAACCACTGAAAAACTGCTGTTTGCCTATCTCCAAAACACCCAGAAGAATTTGCCTGCAGTCATTTTAACTCCATGTCTATGAAAAACATAATGGCAATGGAAGCTTGCTCCATTTTGCCATTTCTTACAAGCCCTGAGTTTTCCATGCTTGCTCCACAGCCTGGAATGAGACTCAGGGTTCCTGAGGGTTATCTTTCTCTCCTACCCTTTAGTAGTGCTAAAACTCACTGACAAAGCACCCCAGCTTCCTCCAGAGTATGTCCACAGAGAGCCACCACCTAATTCCAGTTATCAGTTATCCTTTTAGCTCAAGCAGCAGCCTTATCCTGGCATTTTGTAACTTTTGCAGACTTGACTCCACAACTTACAAAATGTTTCTTGCATATTATGTAGTGTGTTTGGGGAAAGGGTGGGGAGAAAGGCTCTGTGCAAATACACAAAATGTGATGACTTTATAGGCATGACTCAAGTCTGATTGTAATGTAAACAAAAGTGACTATTGTGTTGGCAGAAAAGTCTGCAAAGTGTATTTGGAATACAATAGCCCATATGATATATTCAGAAAGCAATTGAATATATAATAAATTAAGAACAGACAAAAAAAATGTTATTTCCCTTTATATAGTATTGTTCATTCTCCATATATATGATTCCTGTAACTTGTTCACTGTGAAACAGTATATATGTAAAAAGTTGATCTGAGCAAAACTCTCAGTCCCAACCGCACATCCACCCACATTTTTGTGGGGAAAAAAAAGGAAAAAGAAAAAAGAAGTCTGGCATCCTGAAATCTGGACTATTGACAGATGTACTGTCATCAGTCTTTAAAAATGGGAGCAAGGGACTATGGGCACTAACATTATATTTTGAATTTTTGTATTGCTGGCTTTGGAGTGACAGGAAGTAAAAATCACTCCTGAAGGTACAATTAGATTTTTAATTTATCTACATTCTTCCTGTTGAAATGAACATTAGGCTGGTGTGCACTGGAGCCCAGGAGATTTAAAAGTTTTGTCTTCTTCACTGACTTTGCAGCAGAATTTCCTTGGGCATTACTCATTAAAGTTCTCTGCAAAGCCAGTGTTTACACTAATCCATTTTCTTTTGCTTTTATCACTGCAGATATTTAAACATATAAAGTGGCAGAATTATTTAAGGAAACAAGAAAAAAAGATCAGAAGAGATGCACTGAGACAGAGAAAGAAGGAAACGAATAAAGGAGAAGGGGTTACGAAGGAAAACAGAGGTGAATGTGTGTGTGTGTATAAATCTATTTCCTCTGAGTTACTCTTGATGAAAACTATAAATTACAGCATACATAACAGCAGAGTCTTCTCTAGATGCTTCTGAATTTCAGTCACTATGTACTGGTCTGTGTCCTGAAACTCTGCAGCATTTAATCTGATGTCATGGAGACAGGCATAGAAAACAGAAGAGGAGAGATTTGTAAATAAGATGTAGTAAGTCAAATTAAAATCAATGTGAAAATATAAACTGAAGAGAGGATAATATTCTCAAAAATAACAATTGATATTCATCAATGGAATCAGGATACCAAAAGCAGTGGGAATTGTCCTGGACCTACTGGATCTCGGTTTTTGCATTACTGTGTAGGACCTGAATTTCATTCATGCCCCCTAGTACTGTCAGCTCTATCTGTGGACCAATCTTGTGGGTCCGGTTACATCAAATAATATTTCTTAACCCCACAAAACTATAAATAACTTTAGTGATGTGCATGGACAACAGCATAGACTACTGAAAAACAAACCTTAATTTTGTTAATATGTAGTATCAGTGGGACCTAAAGAATAAACTAGATAGACTACTGAAGACAGTAAGGTCATTGTAGAGTTCTGAAAATAACCATGTAATCAAGTGTTAAGTCCAAATCAGTCAAGCTGTCTTGGGGAACGTCCTACTACAGATAAGTGATAGATCCTCAGCTGATGTAAACAGATGTAATTCTATTGATGTGCTTGTCACACAGCTGTGGATTTAACTCCATAATACTCGACACACTGGGAAGTTTTCTAACCTCCCTAGGCTGTTGTTTGTCCTTTTTGGAAATCAAAAATACAGAGCTCAAAGTGTACACATTCTGAGCTGAAGAAAATGCAGCTGTCAATATGTATGAAAATGTATTACTGGATCATAGTAATAATAATAAATTTATGCCTACTACTCTGTGTCTTTAGTGAAAAAAAAAAGGAATTCTTTTGCACATTACATTTTTAAATAATCCAGGATAAAGGCCTGGAAAAATTCAAACATGGTTATTTTCAGCCCTGTTTTCTTTCTCTCTCTCTCTCTCTCTCTCTTTTTTCTCTCTCTCTCCTGCTGCCACAAAAATTCTGGCCAACTTCAACTTCATTTGAGAGAGGAGGAGAACTCTCAAGGATTGTTATGTTCCAAAAACTTCCATGAAAATTTGTGGTTGGATGGAAGAGAGAGACCATATTTGTTCTTCCAGGTAACTTGGCTGACATTTGGCAAAGCCAGATTTGCTTCTGCTTGGCAACAGCCAGATACACAATCAGTGCGTACTGGCCAACTAGTCTGTAAACCCAGAGCTCTGGGCCAGCTTCAAGCTGTATTCTCTCTTGCCAAACGGGATTATCAAGTAGGCACATGAGATGAATAGGGTTAATGCAGTAGTAACATATAGAGGATACAAGACACAAACACACAAGGGATCAGGCTCTGTTAGCTACTCACAGAACAGCTTAGATATTTTGGTAGTTCTTATATTTTTCCTAGAAATCAACTCCTGTGCTTATGAACTATAACCCTTTGATAATTTATCACTTTCAATAAACAGTAGTATTCGATGTTCATGCTACGGTTCTTTCAATGAAGGCATCTAATTGAAATAGGATCTACGGTATTTCCACACCAAAGCATGGAACATTAGCTTCGTTATAAGAAAAAACCATTACACTTCTGTTCATGCTCTTCACTGCAGAGTGCATGAGATACTTGTACAAATCTTCCTATTATTTTACACATGTATTTTAAGCATTGCTCAATTTAAAGTTTACCTGTGCTTGATATAAACGCCATTTAAAATTAATCCATTAAAAAAAGAAAAAAAATCTTGATGGACATAGAGGATTGGATCTTTAACTTTCTTTACATCCTGCTTTTCTTTGCAGCATAAGAAATCCGGAGCTGGCTTGGGAAGCTCAGTGGTGGAGCTATCCATTCCCCTTCCTCACTGGGGTCTGGGCTCTTTAGGTCCCCTGTACAGGCCAGAGAGAGAAAAAGTAACTTCCTGAAGACAATCAAGAAAAGAAGGTTGTGCTTGGTGCTCTGAACTGCTGTCTGGAGGAAGCTCTCTCTGCTGACTGTATAGAGAAAGATCCGATGTCTGGTTTAGGCGCTGAACTCAAACACCTTCAGATGGATGATGTGAACACCCTAAGCAGAGAAGGAGCTTATCCAGAGTGTGCTCTCAGCATGAGATCAATAGCCACAGTGATACAATAAAAGGTTAATTTTCCCTCAGGGTAGGCATGAAGAAATTTCATTTCTCTGTGAAGGAACATGATTAGGCTCCTCAGCTCCGTGATGGTTATGCAGTCTGCGATCGGTTACCTGTGGAGCCCATACTAGAGGGCAGAGGAGGGGGTGACTGACTGCATGCAGAGCTGACAGAAAGGTCCCCTCATGGACTCCATCATTTCCCATCTCCTCTTCACTCCCTAACTCAGGGGCTACCCCTTCTACATCTTTTCATGCACCAGTTTTCCTGGAGTGAAACTGAGGTTATCCTCACCTTCTCCAAGCTAATTTCTCTTGCTGCTTCTCCATCACTGTCCTGTGTTTACTTACTTCTTTGGACAACTGAATTACTTCCATCTCTGATTTCTTAATGCTTCTGGAATTGCTCAGTAGCTTCCTTTCTGTATTCTCTGCTCCCTTTAATGCCTCTCCTCTTCTCTGCATTTCAGTGTCTTCTCAGGGCTTTCGTCTTTCACTGCTCCCCTTCCAACTCATCCCTTGGCAACCACATTCATTTTCACAGCTTTATTTACCATCTCTATGAGGGTGGCTACCAAGTCTAAGTTTTTGTTCCTGACAAAAACCTTCTTTTTTGTCTTTAGGATTCTCAGATTTCACCCCTCCAGTCTATCCAATGCACAATTGCCAACATTTCCTGGCCAGCTCTCATTACAATTTTCTCACTATTTAAAAGAAAAAAAAAGGGGGGAGGGGGGAAATATGGTTCTCCTTTCTGAAGAAAATGAAGGGGATGTTTATATTCTTGGTGTCTTACCAAGTATTAAGGATAAACCTTGCTTTAGTCTAGTGCAGACTAGACTCTCTATATTCATATGTAGCCCCTTTGGTGGCACTGACACCAAATCATTATCATTCACATGGAATAACCTGTCAAATATGCAGAGATTTAAATATTTTAACACTAAAAATTGCCTGTGCTTTTCATAGTTTTAGGCTGAAAATTCCACATAGTTCTTAAAACAACAATTTCTCCTCCAATATACATTTTCCAAAGCCATATTATTGTAAATTGCTTTTAATGATCATCATTTGTATGGGAGAGGAGGATGGCAACAGGAATGCTCATTCCACCCGGAGAGCTGTTGTTTGAACTGGCAGAAGACAGGCAAGATCCTTCTGCTGTGTGTATAGCCCAGGAGGGGAGAAAAGAGAAAGAGGGGATTCTCTGCTTCCAGTGGTGATTTGGCTTTAAGTGAAGAGATTTGCAAGGCTGAAATGACGAAGGTGACTCCTCCCCAGAGAATAATTGAACATAATTCCATCCAGTCTCATGGGGAGTGAGGAGCCATGGATAGGATGGACAGGTCAGGGATGGGAAAAGGGAGAGAAACATAGCAGGGACAAGCAGATAGCATGAAGCAACAGTCTTCTTTTTGCTGCTGCTGATGGGAACTGTCTATTGGCTCCAAAATGAAACAGCTGCATTTCTTTCTATGGTTTGCTGGACACCAAGCTACATAATGCTGTTCCTCTAAGGTGAAAGAGTATGAATCTCTACACAAAGATCATGCTAATTTATAAGTCTGCCGACCTTTCCTACAGTATCAGTTCATGGATGTGTACAGCCAAATGACAGAGATGGGCTGCCATGCAGCATGCCCTCTTGTGGTGCAGGGAGGAGGACCAAAGAGGCAAAAGATATGAATCTATCCGTGGATGAAGAGGAGAGGGACAAAATTATAGTACCCACTTCATTGTCACTAAGACAATGAAGTACATACTCAGAGGTATATTACTTTTTATGTTGTATTTAATCCTTTGGGTTATGACCAGAAACAATAGTTCTTTTGTTTGAATTGAAAAGCTGCTATTTTCAGCTGCCAAAAATCCAGGATTTTCTTTTAAAAATTCTCAGAGAAATGAAAGCAATAATTGTTCTGTTGCCTCAGGTCTAATGGTGGAGAATATGGAAGGACTTGGAGAGCTGATATGCCAATGTCATCCTCATTTTCAGGATGGATTTCTGCTATGTTTTTCTTCCTATTCGTGAGGTTAGTAAAACTGAATACATATTGTAACACATACTTCATATTTTTGTTTCAAAGATGAATCTAAGGCACATTTAATATCTTCTGGAAAACCTTGAAAAATATGATGGGCTAAATTCTGGCCATGCATACAAAGTCTGTACCCAATTTAACAATGTAGAAATCAATTTTGTAGCTGTTTCATAAAGCCAAAAGATTACTTTTTCTGCAGATCCTACATAAAGCAGACCCAAGAACAATTGTAACAGGGGATGGACAGAGGATTGTGGTTTTGCCATATACATACATTGCCACTGCATTTAGCCAGGGTCCCTGAACACAATGACTTCATCCAATTTAGCATGCCTGAAGGGTGACCTCAACTCACTTTGGCTTCAGTTTGTGTTGAAGGTTCTTAGCAGGTGCTGGCAGCTCTGTGGATGTGACACAACATATATAGCACTCTTTTTCATCCAAGATCTAGGATCAGTTTCATGCTGACCCTGCAAATTACATTTGCGCTATGTGGAGCTTGTCCTGTTGTTGTAGCTTGGATGATCTAAGTTTACAACCGAGTCAAGGCTTGTAAGGAGAAGTGGTATCCTTTACTAGACATAGCTGGAGAAACAAAACAAAAAAACAACTGATGAGCTTCCAGGCACAAAAGCCTGCCTGGCTCCTCTCTAATGGCAAATCAGAAATGCTGAAGAGTTTGTGTCACTATCCAGAGATGTCCCATGGCTTGCTAGTTTATCACTATGTGTGTCATTTTTCCCCCTGGTATTCTTTCCCTGTATTTTAAGAAGCATTCTTCCACCAAGGACATTCACAAGAAAACAGGGCTCCAGTTTTAAATACAGAATCATTTTGTTTTGTTTACTCATGCTCACAAATCTCTATTTCAATGATAAGTGACAGATTTGGTGGGAAATAGCAGCATGCAGCAAACAGTCCTGAACAGAAGTGTCAGGGTTTTCTCAGTACATCCCTCAAGACGCTTTGGTTCAACTGAAGTCCCATCTCTTAGCAAACCACCCATTCAGCACACAATGTTTCTTTTTGAGCCAGAAGATTTTAATCTGCTCTGAAATCCACAGCTGTGTTTTTATTCAAGTAACGTTCCTTCCATATGGCAAAACTAGTGCTGGTCACAGAAGCTATGCTTACAGTAGCAAGTAGTACAGACTAGTAGGAGCAGATCAGTGGAGCAAATCTGCTGGTGCCGAGGACCAGATGTCCACACTATGCGTGTGTCAGAGGGTTTTTGCTTTGGGCTAGTTCCTGCCTGGTTCTGGTAACTAAGTGCCCGTTAGCTGTCGGTATGCATTAGGTACAGTCCTGGAGCACATCTCCTGGTTTAGTTTCACCCAAAGGCATTTACTTAATGTGTTCTAAGACTACTCCATGCTGTGAACCGAGGCATAGTGAATGGGAGCAACCAAGAGATTTGTTCAAAAACACACTTCTGGTTTGATCTAAAATTCTATCATAGATTCACCTGGAGTGCACTACACTTTAGTATGGCTAACAGAAAGGCCACTTCCTTCATAGTGCATAAGCAATTATTTAGTATGGCATTGTATTTAAATTTCTTAAAGAGGCATATATTCCTCCAGGAATTTTGAGATGTGGATTGATATTTTTGCTTCTGACATTAAAATAATGATAACAAGCCCCCTTTCCCCCCTCCAAATCAAGGGGTCTTTCAGAAGTCTGTACGAGGATGTTTAAGATAAGGGAGTGAGAAACAATGGTATGAACTGACCATACTTATGCTAATGACAAATGCTTTCAATTTTGTAGTGGAAGCAATGTGCTTTAAAAGGCTAAAATGCTTAATCATCTCATCTTTGCTAGAATGTTTCAATCATCTACCTAAATTAAAAATATAGAAAGTACTGGAATTGTTTCAATAAATGTGAGGTTAGAACTAAGTGCCAAGAAATAGTTTCAGAAATTATTTTCTTGTCTCAGTTAAGAGAGTACAGCTGTCACTCTTGCTTTGCTAAGGTCTTTCTTCTGGAAGTTGTCCCATTTATTGCATCCAGAAGATGCTGTGATTTTCCAAAATGTGACTTTATACAGACACCTCTGTGAAACTGATGTAAAACTTAACAAGAAGAAACTACACTAAAAAGTGGTATTATTGTTTTGTTATTATTTTGGGGGTCATATTCCTGGGAATGATTTTGCTTGCTGTTTCCACCTTAGGAGTTGTATGGACAGTGTGTGATCTGCAGCTCCAGGGAGATCAAAGACGAAGCTTTGCAAAGGTTGACTGAAAAAAATGATTTTGCACTAATTCCAACCTAATTCCGAAGGCCTCCCCCATGCTCCTCAGTTTCAGCTGTGCACTGACTACACTGAACTTCAGGACTTGGCTTTAAGTGCAGTTTAAACTATAGGAAGGCTTGGAGCAGACAGAAAAGGTACGTGTGCCTGAACACATTGTAAAATAAGAAATGTAAACTATGAATATGGAAGAAGAAAACAGAAAATAGATTTCCAATGTCTTCATAACCATAAAATATGTCCTAAAAGTAAAATAAAATCCTTCAAATAGTGCCAAGTATTACTCGATGGTAATTTTTCATTACATTGTATCCATTTGCATGAGCCACTAACTCTCGTTTGAAGCCGTCCACTGGTCTAGACAGACAATTCTTTGGAGATCTATTCTTTTTGATGGGTTTATCAGATTTCCAGCTCCATTTTCCCCTTTATAATTTCTGTTCCTTCCTCTCTGTTGTGCTGGCTGCTGTGAATTGCTGAGGTAGGTCCACATAACTAATTCTGCGGCATCAGGGATAGCAGCTTGCTTACTTGTCTTCCCTTTCTTTTACTCTTCTTTGAAGTGACCCCCCATCAAGTAGTTATTCCAATATGGAAACTAGCTGCTTCTGTAGTAAATTTAAAGCCTATATGGTACACGCAATATGCTGCTGCCTGGGAGCACAGAAAAATAGCTCAAACTCCTGTGCTTTGAATGCTTCAGCTCCTTTAATACAATGAGCGTTCCTGCTGCGCACACATTTGTACAGCATCTACACTGTGTATCTAGCAAGCTTAATATTGCATAATATGAAAAATGTTGTTGAGAGAAGATTGCTAAAAAGCGCTTTAATAAAGCTGTTTTCTAACATGGTAATTTTTGTTTATTTTCAGAGTTCAGGAACACAGTGCTTTGGTAGTTCTGCAGTCCCGGATGTGTAAGGTATTTAAAAATCAGTTCCAGAAACCAAAGCATTCTATCCAAGGTACATCAAGGGCTAGATTCCAGACACACATTCAGTATAAATAATGTAAAGCCATCAGTCACATTTTATAGTAAGCAAAGTAAAATTGAAGGAGTAAAGACAAGCTAATAAAATAATTAATATTAGTGGAAAATAACTGGTATACAGTAACAAATACATTTCTGTAGACATACCACTTAACTCTAAAAAAATATATACATACATATATGATGGCTACAAATGAGCTTGTGATTTTCTTCCAAAAGTATTTGAGCAGGAAGTAAAACATTTTCCCAGTGGATGAAATAACATTCATTTTTGCCAATCTAAGCAAGGCAGATTTAAATTTTATGTGTGTCCAACTGCTTGTTCCCCCTCAGCTAATAACCTGCCTGCTGGAAACATTTCAAATGAAAAGGAGTTCACAGTTCCTAAGCCCAGCTCTGAATATATCTGCCATGCATGTAAACAAGTAAACCATTATGTTTCTTGTTGAGATAAAGAATACCATGATAAGTGGGGACTTTTACAAAACAAAGGGCTTCCTATTGCGAGTGTGGATAATCTTCCAGAAAACCCTGTGTTTTGGCAAATCACACCAGATTAATCTATTAGGCATCTCCTTTCATCATCAAATTTCCGCTGCCTATCACAGTGGCTGCCTTATCAAGCACCCTTTCTTCAATAGCAGGCCCATTCCTAAGATTTCAGGTGCTGGCCTTCCATGCTCAGAAAACAGGTGTCCCCACTGTTTTCAGGCAGGAAAGGTCCCTGCACAGAAGCCTGGGAAAGGGCAGGGGTATCAGTCGCTGTTCTACCTGAAGGAACAGGTAACAGGAAACTGTTGATTCAATGAACTGAACTTAATTGGCACGCATTAGTCAGCAGTGAGTGTTTTTGTGAATTAAAACTCCTTATAAAAATTCTTTCTGACAACAGTTTTAGAAGGTTTTTTTTTTCTTCATGTCTAAAGATGCCTTCCCAGTAAAAACCAATTCTTGTAATTCCATTTTGAATGCTGCATTCTCCCAGTGTATTCCAGAAAATATGAGCTAGGAGTCAAGGGCAACATGTCAAGCTTTACGTGGTTATGTATAGTGCCTAAGCTGTTAGGCAAATTGCCTATATGCAGGAGGAAATGGATTTCAAATCTCAACTAAGGGCTAATATTCCAAACCAATTAGTATGATGGATCAGGTTTTCAAGCTCTCAGTGCCTCCACTTGCCAGACTTTTTTTTCCTAGCTAATGAAACTGGGCATATGGTTTCTGACCAGACTATTCATCTATGAAACAGGGCTGTCACCTTGGTCACCCAGAAATGCAGCAATGGGGAGCATAGACAAAGCTGGGGATATGAAGTATGTCATTTCAAAGATGACAGAGAAATGTGTTTTACGGGAGTCAATAAATCCTTGCTCCTCTTATTTAACTTTCAGTGCTTATCTCTTCTTCTCAAGACAGCATCAAACAGCTCTTGTCTTGGCGGGTGTCTCAGTGCCTGTCTGCATTCTCTAGCAGAGAGACCTTCATTCTCTGCTCTGAACTCAGTTCCTGGAAAATTGGCTTGTGTAGACTTTACTGTAATAAAATAAAGGCACTCAGGAAGGCCACCATAGTGACAACAGGAAGAGCCAGTCTGCTTTCAGCTCTTTAGTTCGACAGCAGGACTGCTCAGAAACACAGAGATGAGTTCCTAGCTATGCTTCGTGGGTCGGAAGTGTTTGATAAGCGCATACCTTTGCTTCCGGTACTCCACAGCACAGGCTTTGTTTCATCTACAAATGATTAAATGGTCTACGGGGCAATTATGAACTGAAGGAAGGAACAGTCAACTCTCTCCAGGTTTCCTCAATCAGCACGATTGAATTTCTCAAAGGAAGGCAGCAGTAGCACAGGCAGTCTCAATGACTTTTCCTGAAAAATGTTCTCCAGCTTAGAACTGAGCTTCAATTTAACTACTTGCTGTTTCATTTTATTAAGTGCAAATTGTGGCTTAATAGATTTACAGTTGCCATAAACTTCGGCATCATGAAAGCTGTCAGAGTAGCACTGCATAATACTAGTATGATGTTAGAAAGGGTGAACCAGACAAATCAGGCATCAAGAAATCCTGCAGAGCATTTTAATGGCTCTGTTCACAGTATTTTGAGAGGCAGATATGATCCCATAGAACTGAAATACATGCAGTCGCTCACAGTAGTTTCTTTTTGTTCCTCTCTTTTCTAGGAATTAGAGTAGAGGTGGAAGATTTCAAAAGTTTATCCACAAATGAAAAATTACATATTTTGCCTTTTTAAAAATAAACTTAGTAAATTAATTCTGCCACACAGTAGTTATCAAAGTCCGAAGACTTTTTTTTTTTCTGTGTACCTATTACACTGTAGCTCTGTTCTGTACCCATTACACTGTGTTTGGTTCCGGATACATTACAAGCAAAAAATGTAGACAAACTGGAGAGAGTTCAGAGAGAAACATCAAGGCTGATTAAGGGGCAGGAGGGACTGACTTCTGTGGAAGGATTAAAAAAAAATTAAATACGAATGGTTTGGTTAAGTAATGATGGGGCAGTGGGCATGACAGCCACCTACAGATGTGTTTGCAGAGAACAAGATAGGACAATGACAGTAGGCTGTGCAATTTTTAGCAGTGCAACTCCAGGTAACCTCCCTCCTGGTCAAGTGACTGATTTACCAAGGTAAAAAGGAGCTGATTAGCCTCCTCAGAAGAAACTAAAAGAGAAAGGCTAAAGAGAGGCAGAGAAGATGTGATTTCATTTTTTTTTCTTGTTAATAAACTCTCTTTGGAGAAGCTATTCATTTCAGAAGTCGGCAGCTTTTCCCACCAACTACATATTTTTGCAAATGCCTGGAACCCCTGTGTGCATTCCTTAGAAAGTATTGACCAGTTCACTCAAGAAGGAGCACCAGATGGCATATATAGCGATCTGGGTTACATCTCACCCAGGTTTGTACAAAAAAAGATCTTTGAGGTCTTCAGGGAAGTTTGTTACTAGAAAAAAGCAAGATTGCTACAACTCTACCTTATCCTATCCCCTGGGCTAAGAACTCTCCCATGCAGAAGTATCAGCATAGGGGGAAAAAAGGACTAGCGTTCTAGGAAAGGCAAAAATCTTCCCTCTGCATATGCATGGGGGAATTTCACATCCTTGGCTTACATCAGCAAATGACTTCACAGGCAAAGATGTACCCCAAACATGAAGTGGTAGAAGTGAAGCCTACAAGTCCAGGTGGGAAACTATTTGCCCTGTTACAGCATTCTGAAAAATGTTTGCTTTCATGACCAAATATTCTGAGAAGTATTGAGATGTATTTATAAGTCTTGCTAAATGACAACAGCTATTTCAGAATACCATACATCAGAGGACCTGATAATTGTCTAAATAGTTTAAGTTTCTTGGTGACAAGTTATTTTAAAACAAATTTAGAAGGCAAGAAATTTTACAGTGAATATACTGGGACAGTTAAATTGTCCACAGCATGTGCATGCACTTTGTTTTATAATGACTTGTAAACAGGCACAGACCTACTAATAGAGATTGAGGAGACTTTAGCCCTTTCATTATGCCAGCACACTTCATGAGCCCACAGCTTACAAAGTCATTGTATCCTTACAACCTATTCCCACTCCTTTCCTGTCAACAATTCTGTCCCATCTCATAACACGGCACACAGATCACATTAGATGTATTAGAACAGAATTATAATGTGTCGGTGTATGTTCAGAAGCACACAAATCATTATCAATAAAATCCAAACAGCCCCTGAAAAAAGAAAAAAAGGAATTTTATGTTCTAGATCTTCTTGTGGTCCAGCAGTTAAATCATACTTTAAGTGAACCCAATAATGTTTCTAAGGCAATTTTTCGTTAACTTGCTGTTACTGTAAGTCTGTGAAACGCAACCTATTCCTTCCAAACAAAGCTAAAATGTGTGCTTTCCTTGTCTTTGAATGAGAAAACACAGCTTAATAGACACTTGTTAGTAAATCAGCAAGACTTTTTCCCCCCACTGACTTCATGGTTAAATTCAATTAATTTATTTTTGTAAAATAAAGCCTTTACTACATGAATAGAAGATACTGGTTTGAAAGCTCTGGGTTCACACAGCTGATTATAGCATAAAACACTCTGTCACTTGCTGCATATTTGTTGCAAAAGATAATTTTGAAATGGTTCAAAGATCTCATAAAATTGCCTAATCCTCTACTCTTCATTAACAAATTTCATACGTACAGATCATCAGACTACTTAATGGAGACCATGCTAATAGACAGCTGCCTGCGTGCTGTGGTGAGCAGGGCCATTTGTAGTTCTCATTAACAATTCTACCATTTTCAGTTGTATGAAAAGTGATAACATACAGATCTAGCAGTCATTAAGAACTTTTTCTTACTCCTTAAGGATTAATTTGCACTGACCCAGAATTCTGTATTTGCTTAACACAAGCAGTGGGCCACTTTGATGTTATCTGCTTCTATAAACAATAACGTACAGTTCTCTCCTGGGCTAAAACAGCTCTTATTCTACTGAGAATTAGCTGTATTAATCATTCTGAAGTCCAAGAGTGCATGATCATAAATTGTGTGCAGGGACCTCACTTAGCAGCTCCCAAGACTCTCATTTATCAACATTTTTTTTCCCTTCCTGGATATTTAGTAGGTAGAGAGTAATTTATTTCTGAGCCAGTGCTTTGTGATGTCTTTAATGCTGAAGTAAAGTTGGAAAACTTTCTGCAACAAATATAATTTTTCTTACTCCCTTAGTGTAAAAACAAAAATTATGGGCCACAGCTACAGACTGATTCCCTCAAGTGGCCATAATAGAAAACACAGGCCGAACTTCCAGTCATTTAACTCTAATTTGCATGAACTAGACAATAGGAACTAAAATAAGGAGACTTGCACACTAAACACATCTTTTACTACTTATTCTATTAGAGTTTTAAAAAATGTGTGGCATCTTTAAAGCTGGTACCTGCAAAACTTTTTTTTACTATTTCCAAACTAAATTGCTAAAATATAATTAAGGTATAATTAAAGCAAGATGAAATCTTCAGAGAACACTAGCTCAATTTATATTTTCCTGCAAAGATCTGGCTACAAATAAACAATGCTTATCTTTACCATTTTTTGGTAATTCTCTCACCTCCAAAAGACAATCCAAATCTGTCAAAAATGTAAGGAGGAAAAAAGCTGTTCCATATCAGCTCAGTGTTGTACATTATCTATTTCATATTTTTAATGTAGTCAGTAAGAGACTTTTAAAATTGCCCTCTTCACTCAGAAAAAGACTTGCAAAAGGATGCAGAGTCAGAGCATATAGAAAGTAAGGATAGAGGCACGGAGAATATTTTGGGTAAATGGATGGAAACCTTCAGTCTTAGACAGCTGTCTTTTATCCATGTGACCTGATTTCTTCAAATTTGGGGATTTTCCATCACATAAACCAAAAGTGGACACAGAGGTCCTGATTCTGTTTTCCTTTGAGAACAGTGTACATCTGAAGTATCTCCATTGACTTTAATGAAGCAAGTCCAGATTTAAGTCATTTTTGATGAGAAAAAAATTTGGCCCAAAAGGCAGAATCAAACTCATGAGCACAGAGACATTTCTATTTTTTTTTTGCTAGTTTCATCCTGAGCTTAACTTAGATTTCAAAGCTCTCACTGTTTTATTGTAAACATGTGGTTTTTTAAAATACTGCACTGTTTCAAAGTTATCTACATGTGAGTTTATTTTATATTAAGTACTTAAAAAATGTCTGAACATAAAATGCCAACAGAAACAACAAAAATATAAATAAATCATTGCATTCAGCAGAAACACTTTAGTTCAGAATGTGATAAAGACAGTCAACATTTAAAAAGTTTATGCCAGAGTGTAAACTGAAAGAATTAGTAATTTTTTTTCCTGTAGACAATTTTGCTGCTGCAGCCAAAAGATTCGCAAAGGTTGTTAAAAAAGAAAAAAAGACAGTGGAAAAATGTTTATTTCCCCTCAAGAAATTCTGGCTTCTGTGATCTGGCATCATTCTCAGCCATTTCAAACATTTAGTAGAGGTTTAGTAGAGGCCAAGCACTGCTGTTATATTCACAGATTCTCCGTCTCCTCTCATAACTAAGTATTCAAGAGCTGTGATCTATCCTCACCTAGAACTGTGCAGTCTCACTGATGTCAGTAGAAGTGTAAGGGCAGGTTCTGTGAAAGCTCCTCGTACTTCATAGGCTGTCCCAACTCTTTCTGGCTTTCAAATTATGAAAGAATTTGCTTCCAGATTCTGGGGGCAAAATTCTACCAGCAATAACTTGCAAGCACCCCAAGCTGATTTTGACCCAGTAAACTGTGGTGAGAACCCATGGAAGAATTTTCCTATAGGACTATACCCACATGTTGCATATGTATACCAACTAATACCTATACAACGAGATGCAGGTATGCCTGAGCCAGCCCTACCTCAGTGTAGTGAAGTTCTGGGCATCAGGATTCGTTAGGCTGGGCGATGTGCCACTTTGAAGGAGCTATAATTTTTTTCCTGCCCCAGGAAACATTGCATCTCACTCCACAGAGCACCACAGACTTATGATGCATTTAATCTCCAGCACATCGGCTCTTATTTAAAATGCTGCGGATGCTTGAGGCAATCCTCAAGAGTGATTTTTGCATCAACCATACATTGGCAACTGTACCCCTGGCTGAAACAAGGATAAGTTTGGGCTTTCAAGTGCCTGCTCTTCAATGCATGGTCAGCATGCTTTCAACTGCTCATTCTCTGCTCCTTTGTATACTGCTGCTGCAGTGAGATTTGACCTGGGCTTATGCCTTGAGCATTATCTACTGGATCCTGTGTCTGTAGCCTGAGACTATATCTGCTTAATTTAAGACCCATTTTAAGAAGTTACAGTGCTTCCACTATCCTAGTCACTCCTGCTTCTATTGGCATATCTCTAAAGAATTACACAATTTCAGTACTGCTATTAATCTATTGAAGTCTTGCTATTGTTACTAACTCTTATGAGACTTAACTCCTGATAATAATTTTGCATTTCCCTTTAGCTGTCACACTGTATTCATTCATATTTGTTTGAAAGCTATCTTTTCTTCTAAAAGCAGGTTCTGAAAATTTGCAAGGATGAAACACGTGTTAGCTTATGAAAGCCCGAGGTCCACATTAGAGCCTCATCTAAATATGAAATTATAAAGACAAATTATATTTGCTAGTGTCATTACAAAGAATAAACAGTAACCTTAAAAGTTCATTTTTGTCCTTTCTTTTTATGGCTGTATTTGGTGATTTATTAAAAAAAAGGATAGAAATCTAGAAATGTCAACATTTTACATTTTTATTGTGAGAGCTTTGAATTTTAAAAGAACAGATATTATCCTTGCCTTAGGTTCTGGAAACAAAAATGGAGAAGGTAAAATAACCAAGGAGGGCAAGATACAGCCAGAAAGAAAGTAAAAAGATCCCCAAAAACTGATTTAAAAACTCTCCTGGTTTTAAGCCAGTCTCTTTATTTCTTGAGTCCTGATTCAGGATAATTGCTCTTGCTTGGAATATGTTAAGGAGTTGGTATAGAAAGGCCTCACCTGAATTAAAAATTGCATGATTGTATGAAAGGGGTCACGTAGAACTGAAAGTCTTTCACTAAGAGCTCCCCTACTTCTAGCTGCCAGACTCTCTATGAAGTTGGCCGTGCTGACAGGCAAAAGAAAAGGTGTCTGACAACAGAAACTCATGATACAGATAATGCCATGCTTATATAAGTCTTTCTCGTATGCATAATCCCACTGCCAAAAGGATTCAGCATCTCCATCCAAGACACAGAGAATAACAAAGCAATCTCACTTGAGGAAGGCCTCCATCTAAAGTAAATGCCAGCAATCTGTTTAGACTATAAAATATAGGTAATGAAATCATATTTAACCTAATACTACACCCACATTCTCTGTAATAATTTAAGAATGTGTCAAGCAGCACCTGTCTTGGGAGCCAGAGGTAGCCCTTGCAACTGGAGCTCCCTCATGTTCTGGATCCCTAACAAAAGGCACCAGCATCTTCTTAAGCAGGATTTCCTTCAAAAGCTTAAGAAGGGGCCAAAAGTAAAACAGCTGAATTCAATTACCAAAACCACATATCTCCTACTCAGGAAGAAAGGGTGTCTGCTCCTGCCAGGACAGAACAGCTCCTTGTTCTTTGGAAACAAACTCTGGCAGATCAAAAATATACAATATTTTATTTTGGTGGGAACACTGGTTTGAATAAGCAAGGCAGAAACTGGAGGGGCCTCTGAAGAACTTGTATTTTGCAGTGGTCCCTTTAAAATGAAGAAACAGAACTCCTTCCAAAAATTGGTGTCTCCTTATACATTACTTCTGCTATCATTTGGGGGTGCAGGGGTAAGGACTTTTTGATCAGGGCTTTTCTTGAACTTGTGAAAACGAAAGGACAAGATCTGATTGTCTGTGAGGGTCTTTTGCTCCCTGAAAGCTTGGTTTCTTTCATAGTGGAATATCGAAGTGCTAAATGGAAACTTAAGGAAGAGATCACTTGATGGGAGGATGCAGCCAGATCTTAGTGACAGAGGCAAAGTCAAGAGCTTCATTTTTGATCCTTTTACATGTTGAACAGCAGGAAATGAGGAATCTGCTTCTTGTCAGCAAGTACCCTACATACCAAAAGCAAAAACTCAGATGAAACCATTTGGACAGATATTCTATTCCTCAGACATTGGCTCTGCTTTTGACATGGTGTATCAGATTCTTCAAGAAAGTGCAAAGGAATGGTTGAATGTGGAAGGGCTTTAAGAGCGGTCCACAGACATTGTGCTCATGACAAAAAGCAAATAGGCATCTTTTTACTTCATGTTGTTTTTTCAAAAATGCCTGCTGACTACTTGAAAAATTGAATTGTATAAGACTGCCAAACTACACTGAATTTAATAGAGCTCTGAAAGTACACTGCAAAAAAATATACAGGTTATGTGTTGTTGAGTTGGAAAGTGGCCAACATTGTTCTCAGGATTTATTGGTGATCTCAGATATTAGAGCATTTAATATTTGATTTGTGTACAGTCTCCAGTTCATTTACTGTGGGATTTAAAAAAGAAAAAGAAATCCATAATACACAGTTCAAAGATTTTAAAAGTAGAGGAAGAAGATTATAATATGATTAATCCTACAATTTCCTTACTACTAATGAGTTATGGGAGGACACACAGAGTAGTTATTCTAGCTTCTGAACTGTGAAGGGCTAGCAGGAATACAGACTCTGTTGCCCTAAAGCAAAATCCGGTAATTCTATCCTCAGGCCATTGTGAATGTTTGTTTGTGAAGCATATTCTGACTAAGGGCTCAATAAACACTTCCTTTTCAGAAGGTGTAGGCTTTTGAAACTGCTCAACAGGAAGAAGAGACAAAAATTTCTGCTGAATCCATACACATAGAAGTCAATTAAACTTTGCAAGTTTCTTATCATTATTTACAGATAATACATCCACTGTGTCTACAGCATCAAGCAGCACACACTTGTGCTTGCTGAGGTTTTATACACCTTTCTGACGGGCTGAATGGGACTGGTCACAAGCAGAGATGGGTGCTGATGCAGGACTGGTGAATGGGTCGGGAGCACAGCAGCCAGCAGGAGCAATGACAGCTGGAACTGTGCGACTGCAGTGTCTACTCTAGCACAGGCAAATGGCTAATTTAACATACAAGGGAGGAGGCTGCCATGGGTCGAGCTCCACAAAAGAGTTAATGTTTCTCTTATCCAAAGTCTGAGACAGTGTGAAGAAATGACCCCTGATATCAAAGGAGAAATTTTTCTTATAAAATGATGAAAAAATTTCCCTTGCTGTTCCTCCACTGCAAGGAGAGACAATGGCAGTGGCACATGCTGTCACTGCTTTGGTGGAAAAGAAGGGGACAGACAAGACGGAAGGTGAAGGTGCTAAACCCGAGGCCAAGAAAAGCTCATGAACGTGATGCTTATGACAGAAGATGAATGAACATCTTGTTCCCTTGATGCTTTCTGCCTGCACTCAGCTTTCTCTGGACGTCAGGCTTGGTTTCCCTAGCAATTCAGCTGTCACTGGCATGTGTGGGTCATGCTCTTTTATCACATGAAGAAGTTGTGGCCATGCAATTGTGCAGTCATTTAGACAAGGACTGTGTCTACCCCTTGAAACTGGGTAATATCAGTTGTTGTCATTTTTAAAAGATAAAAAATAATCAATTATAATTAGTTCAGTGCAACTTTTTTTTCTTATAATCATTTCCTTGGAACATTTCCCCTCCGCTTCACATCTATTTAAAGATACGCAGTTTGCTTCTGTCTCCTTGTTATTCCACCTGCAGTTGCACAGCTGAATATGTCCTATGTGCTGCTACTTTGCTTAGTGACAGCATTTAGATTAAGTTATTAATTCTTCCTATTGTCACTGTCCTGATATATATACATTTCTTTTCAAACCCACCTAGGACTCAGGAGTGAAATTATATCTACCTCAGTATAATCTGCTACCATTAAGAACAGACAAGCCATACTTTTCCTTTGAAGCAGTTACTAATTAAATACTAAGTTTTAATTATTTTGATTTTAAAGTTATTTTTTATCCCTGGAAGATGATGGTGGTGAGGTTACTCAATTTTTTATACCAAGGGCATAAGTTCTACTAAAAAAGCTTTCAGTCTTTAAAGACCCAGCTTTGGTTCAGGGACTGAATAGAAAAACTGTGCAGCTGAAGCAAAGGAATGCTGGAGTTTCTCTCCAAGTACAGATGTTTTGACCATTTTAACAGACATGGCAATATCTCAGCCATTATCTTTCTGTCATATCACAGCACATACTCAAAGTATTCGGTAGGTTCCCAGAACTGAAAAAAAACACAAAGCTAGCTATCAGATCTGGTCTGTGAGAGACATTCACTCATTTAAATACAAAAAAAGAAAGTGAAGAGAGTTTATTATTAAACCTCAGGACGCTGTTGCCATTTGAAGTGCCAATTTAACATTAAGCCCCTTTTTGATATTCTTACTTGATGAGAGCATATGATGCCCATAAATCCAACTTGGCAATGATTCTGAAAGGTCACCTGTGGATATTGTTTTTCATGGTGTTAAATAGACTGTAATGGTCTCATTATTTCTTCAAGAAGGACAAGCGAAAGTCCCATTGGTCTTCTTGCTGTCTCATAAATAATTAACAGGGTATAACCTTTGTACAGAGTGGCTGACTTCACTGCAAAGCAGAGGCAAAAGAGATTGAGAAAAATATCATCCATCAGTGATAGTACTAAAACATTCAGATAATCTAGGAATAATAATAAAAGACTAGTAATCGTCTGGTAAACTACCAGTTTTAGAGGCAAGGAGGACATTGTCTTACTATACACATTTAAAGATTTTTAGCATCCTCCATTGTTCTGGTCCTTCTTAATTTTTGTAGATCTTTCCACATGACCGCCCAGCTAATTTCAAACACTGGAAACTTAAGCAGCTGTGGAATATCAGTGGGTGAGAAAAAGTTCAGAATTTTTATTTTTTACTTCTGTCAGGATAAAAGTCTCAGGCTTAAATAAGAGGGCTAGAAGAGGGACCAAATTCTTTTTATTACCAACATAAAACTCAAAGCTTTCAATTGGAGATGTTTGAACTCAAACCCTGGACTTGAATATTATAATTACTTCCTGTTTAGATAAGTGGTTGTCTTCAACCTCCCATTTTGAGCATCTTCAACAAAATATCTTTATCAGGGACTAAAACTTGCACTAGATCCAGTATCTAAAACACAACATTGAAATGTGCCACTTCTCACCTGGAAACTCACCAGTTTTCTTGGTAACAACAGCTGGTGTTAGTAATAAAGAGCCAGGTCTGAGCTTGCATAAGATGTTTCATCACAACATAGTGAGAAGTTAAAAAAACAAAACAAAAAAAAGAGTGTTTTCAATTGGAAAAAGGAAAGGTTGTCTGGAAAAGAAATGCTAAACTCCAGCCACAAAGTTGCAAAAAGAAAACAAAGAGAATTAGACAAACAGAATCAAAGAGAGAGGGAAAGAGAGATGGAAAATACAAGTCTCTCAAATCTTTCAGTTTTACAGAAAATCAGACACAGGTAGACACAACTCTAGAAAGTTTGTCTCTCTAATGAACCTAAAATCTTCAAATCTGAACATCCCTATTCTCTGTTTGCAAACAAACAAAACTGTCCCAAATTTCAGTGCAATGCAATACTCTTTGCCTATGGTGGTAAGATTGAGAAACTACTGTATCCTAGGTAACTATTTCCTTTCTGGTCTGATTTTAAACTGAAACTTTAAAAAATGAGCTGCATGTTTCCACCACAACTGTTCCTCTTGTGTTCTTTGTTCTGCATTTTAGGAAATGAAAATATCTTGCATTACAAGTCATAGCAAGTTGCAGTAGAAAAAATAGTTAAGCAATTCTGCTTTTGAAATTCATTTCTATGTAATTGTATTCTCTCTTTGGGCCTTATAGACTTAGACTGATGAATACATGATAGTTAGAGGAAAGGGAAAGTTCTGAAGAGTCATCACAGGAGGAGATGTGGGAAAGATTGCTCTTGAATACATGTTGTCTGCCTGGATGCTTGTATCATGTCTTTCACAGCACCTCTACAAAGTAAGAGCCTGAGATATGGACATGAGGGAATATTTTAGAGCTGGAGGTAGCAGAAGACTCAAACAGCATCTCTCAGACCATTGGCAGCTCCTATTCCAAGTCATTAGCTGCTGGTGGCAGCACGGCTCTGAGGAAAACCATGGTACCAAAAGTCAAGGGAATCCAGAGAGTCAGATTGCTTTTCACAAGGAGGCCCGGGGAAGTTTTGAGCTGCTTTGCCCTACTGATCCCTGATCTCCATGGGTGTTATAGGACTTGGTCTCCTGCCCTTCCTGCCAAGAAAACAAACCTTTCCTTTCTAGGGAGACAGTCATAAAATCCCCAGCTTAAAGAAATTAAAAAAAAAAGATCCAACAGGGGAATCTTCATACGTATCTTTCTGGAAACTCTTTACAGTGCCTGGGGAGCCCTTTACAATTTTATAGTCATAATTTTTAAAGCACTTTTTCTGTCTATTTTTAGCTGGTTTTCCCATCTTTCAACTAATTTAAAGAAAAATAGCAGAAGCAGAAAGAGCAACAACAGCATTCAGGTAATTTTATGAAGCATTTGTAACGTGTGGTTGTTAGTCACTAGTTACATGCCACAGAAACTCAGTGATACAGTTCAAGATGTCTATGAGATGAAGGGGGACCACTTGGAGAGATTTATTAGATGGTTAACCTCAAGTTAAAAAGGAAAGCTAAATAGAGGGAAGTCTCCTCCCAACAGACTGCAGCTCATTACAAATAGTCAGAAGACACGTTGAAAACCCTATGATTTTTATCCCTAGTTCCATTATATTTTTATGTAACTTTTCTTAAAGCTGAACTGAGGAATCACAATCAGATTGAGGTACGGAGTTCACTCTCATTTAAGAAAAAACAAAATGAAAACAAAACCCAAGAACATTTCCGCCTGCTCCTCCCACTCTGTCCCCTGCACATGAACACACATGTACTCGCTTTTCTGGTTGTGGAGGTGTTCACAAGTGTGAACCTTTGTGCTCTGCCCTCCTGTTTATCTGAGCCCATGTGCACTCAATGAACTGATTCAAAGCTTCATGAAAACAAAATGCTTTTACCAACTTTGGGATGTCAAACCTCATATATAAGCTATTTGAGGAAAGAGAAATGAAAACCTACAGGTGTTTATTGACATATTTTGTGCTCTGAAAAAATTTGAAATTTTCATTAATTCTGTGTTAAACTAGGAATACGTAAACCTAAAGGTGACAACTTGACTTTCATCAGCAGTCCAACGGCGAAACATCAGCACTTACTGATCATGCCTCAGTGTTAACTAATGTGGTTTCTGGGCAACCTGAGGGCATAACTATGGGCTGTTTGCAATATCCCAAATTTCCCCCATGGTCTCTAATGTTTATTTAAACTCTAGAAAATGAGATGTGAATTTTCATTCATTTTAGCTTAGAAAATATTGTGTTCTTACTGACTGTTTCTATTGTTTACTGAATGCAGTCATGGGATAGAAAGCAAACAAACCCTGAAGATGCAGGTGTGTGATGTGTTGAAATCTGATACTTCTCACTGCCTGTAAGTAAAATAAACAGAATTGACTTAAATTAACTTAAGTGTTGACTGTAACCTCAAAGTCATTTTTTCCTTTTATCTCTTAAATATATACAATTTGGTGACACTTTAAAACCTTGGCCTTAATTAATTTTCGGGGGAGTTCTTCCTAAACATACAGGACAGATTCTCATCTTATTTGGTTTTTGGTGTGGTGTAATGACAGAGGAACTTGATCCAGTTTCATCACTGGCTTCAAGGGTTTTCACAAAATTTCCCTGTGTTATAACAATTGTATAAAATAAGACCTGGATCTGTCTTCTTACTGCCAGATTGCAATCATCACAGAAACTTTAAAATAAACAAAGAGCCAGAGGCTACCTGTTCCTTTGCACAGTTACTGCAAACTGCCAAGACTGGAAGGAAGCCAGCCTTCGGGTCAGGTTTACATTATCACCAGTAAAGAAGAAAAATCAAATCCTGAAAAAAGGTACTGTAGTTAATAAGAAATTGAAAAAATCTGATTAGCACATCTGTGATTAATCAAAGCAGTCACAAAGTATTCAATAATATCTAACTCTTTGCTGAAATCTATTTTGACTCAGTTTACAACAACCTTAACAAATGTGCTGTCTGTTGGAAAAACAAACAAACAATTCCCCTGGCAAACACAGAAGTATTGTTTTAACCGTACACTAAATTACAGCTTTTCTGTGTACGTATTACTACAGGATGAAGTACATATAACATTGGGCATGTTTGTGTACTGCTTACACAATAGATTTATATGTTTCTTAAGGGTCTGCACTCTCAATGAAGGGCTGAAAGGCTGCTAGACTGAATGAAATAAAGGTGTCTTTGGTTCGGTAAGCACCTGGATGAGAGGCTGCCAAGGGAAGTTTGGGGCCTACTGGAAATGTTGTACATAATACTTTTTCTAGACTCTGTGTTTGATCAAAGCTCCCAGGTGGTTTCAGGAGAAGCTGTGTCCATAAGGAAGTCCCTTTTTCATTTTGTTTTTTTTTTTAATTTTATTTGAGTGTAAAACTGAAGCTCTGACAGCTTATTTTAAACCTTAAAGATCCCTTGCAGCCTTTCATGAGAAACTATAACATCAGTAATGGTGCTCTGGCTTCCTGACTTTCCCTCGCAGTTTTGTTGGATACATTATTTGTCCCTTTCCAGGAGAAGATAGCTGGCTCTGTGGTACAGAATGGGTGCCCCAGCCTGTTCCTGAGGTGGAGGGGTTTTTGGTGGTGAGCAAGCGAACCCCATGGACCCAGAGAGGCCAGGATCCCATGCAGTATCGAGCAGCTCTTGGAAGAAGGGGAAACTGGTAGCCACAGAGATTTGATAACAGTGCCCCAATTCCCGTCTGTCTAGCTACCGCAGAAATTAAAGCTGCAGGTCTACTCCAGCTTCTGTTGAAAGAGGAGATTCTTAACACGACCAAAACAGCTGCACACAATTCAGCTTTGTTTCCCACATCTTTTAGTGTTCCTACCCCAGATTACATTGGGTATCCACCACCTCACCTCCCTACTTTCATGGTAGGTCTGCATAGTGACTGTCTCCCCATGGAAAATTCTCCCTTAGGAGCCCTCAGCCACAATGGAACTCCTGCACAGGAAACCCAGAGCACTGAAATTCTGACAAAAGAAGGCACTATCTGAGTGATCGAAGGACTCTGTTTGTACACATATAAAGCACTGACGAATCCCAGACAAAGGTCCAGCCATGTTTCCTCTTCATTTTAATATTGATCTTTCGACAGAAATGAAATTTTCAATACATGCATGTAAATCCTGCTCTGGAACTTGTGTTGCAACTATAACTCCTATGGACAGCACGCACTGCTCTGTCTTGGTTCTGCACAACCTTTTGTTTCTTTTTTTTTCTTATTTCATTATATCACATCATACTTTAAGGGTTAGTCATAACAGCTGCTGAAAACCAAAGTGCATCAAGGGCAAGTCTGTAGAATCACCCCCCAAAAGTAGAGGTTTGTGTGGGAAAGGACTATGCTTTCCATGTCTAGAAAGCATCCTAATCACTAATATCATTATGCAAAGATAGGAAGGCCAAAAATAAATACAGTGGTGATGATGAAGTACATGTATTTTATAGTACTAATTTCACAGAATCCAATGAAATATTATTATGATGACATTTTGTATCATAATGGCAGGTTAATCTCAATTAGCTATGTTGTAAATAAACTAGGCAAAATATAATGGAACTCTCAATATGTTGTTAACTTGATATGACAGAGTGCAATAAAATTTGATATAGTGTTGTTACACTTCTCTACAACCACAACCTTGGATGTTGTACAAGTCCTGGAAATAGCACTGCTTCATGGATAATAAAACAATAAATATCTGATCCAAACTTTGGTGCATAATTACTATTAGAGATGTGAATATTCCCAGAAAGGAGGCCTTTATTATTGCTCATGGATACGTTCTGTAACTCTTTTCTTATGTATTGCTGGCAAAATGTCTAGTGTGGAAAATCATAGGCAATTCACATCAAGTAAAATGTGCAGGCCAGGAGTTTTGCATTAATGTATCTGCTAGGCTGCAATGAATTTATAACCCCTTAAAACAGTACAAAGGGTTTTAGTATTGGATATAAATTATGTATAAAACACTCAGCATGAACTGTTGTCCCTGTATTAAGGTAGATACATCAGGCATAAAAAATAAATGACAAAATCTACATTAATGTTAAGAGGTCAACTTTAAACTGACAAAATCAAGGAAATGCAGAATTACTGCTGAATCCTTGTGTCACTCACTTTACCCTCTACTCAGTTCACACTGGGTCATCCTATTTCTTACAGGGCCAGAGTAAAACCTCTGCTGACACAGAAGAGCAAGATGGAGTCACCAGCTTGAGTACACACAGGGCAGGTGATGACTGGGGGCCACTGCTACTGATCTGCATGTTCTTCTCAAGAAAGAAATCATCCATTTATGCGATAGATACAATTCTTTTCTTTTCGTTCTGGGAACATTCTGCCCCCAGATGCTCCTCCCTCCCCTCTTGCTTTACCAGTGCTTGTTAGACCCAGTCAATATTTAACCTGTCATTCCCCAAAATCTCTCTGCTGGCAAAATGGAACCCTGATACTTTTGGGCCCTCAGGACATTGCTAAGTTATAAGTAATAATATTTAAATCATTCAGAGATATTGGGGTTCTGGGAAAAGTGGCTCTCACTTTAAAAGAGATGAAAATAAGGAAGGAAACAAAGCAAATAAGCAGCTATTGCCATAAAAAGAAATATATGATATTTGATAACAAGCCAAAACATCACTTCAGGGTATATCACATTAGTTTCCTATGAGCTAAATAACAAAAGCATTATTAGCAGCAAAAAGTGAAGGGTAAATGTGAAACAAGGTTAGTAAGGAGAATTAATTACAGAGTATGCCCCAATAATTCCATTAGATCATCACAGTTACAACACCACTGCCCACTAAGAGAGTAACATTTACATTTTGGCATAGAGATAACTCCTCATAAGAAGTCTAGACTGAAAAATAAAATTACGTGCTCTAATACAATGTATTACCCCTCCCTAAATAAGAGAGGTATACACATATATACACACACACAAACAGCGAGGACAAGATGTACTTTTATAGACTCAAGGTGTAAAACAACTTTAGAAAAGTCAGTGGGAATATGGGTTGCATCCATAAATTTCAAGTTCAGAAAGGACTAATGTGTTAACTCAGCCTAACTGGCAACTCCTTCCAGACTACAGAATTTCATTCTCCTCTGATACAGAATTTCTCTCTCTTGTGTAACTCTTATTGCTGATTAGATCAGCACTCACTTTAGTGAACATTATAACTTGTGACTGAAGGAGAAAGATGTTCAACTAAAAGGCCTCAAGTGACAAAGACCATATTTCTTATTTTGCTTAGGGACTAGTTACGCATTTAAATAGTCTTTTTAGTCCCACCTGTAGGCATTGGACTGCATTATGTTCTAGTCTGGGAGACCAAAGAGGTCCCTATTGCCATGTGTAAGTAATTACAGATTGTGATCTAGCTGTTTTTGTGAACCTAATAAACCATAACAATCTAACTGCCACAGTTACACATGGAAGGATTCAGTCGTCTCCTCCTGTATCCAAGTCAATAACTGTCAAAGCAAAAGCTTGACTTATTGCTGGGACCCAATGTGAACTCAGGTTTTTAAAAGGCTTGGACTTTTTTCTGCCTCAAAATATTTTGTAAGGACAAATAAACTTCAGATCTTACTTTCAGTGCCTCAAATCTATACAGGTGAAAAAATGCTGACCTATTTGTAGGGTTAGTTGCCAGTGAAGTTTCCGTTAGAACCTGGGCTCATACTTTCAGATGGGGGTATCCGAAGATGTTATCCAGCTGCTGTTCTTGGAATGGTCTTTCAGGTTTGTTAAATCCAAATGTTTCTTCTCCTGATCTATTTCCACAGGGACATATACACCTGGCACATGTACCTCATTTCAGAAAGATCATTATTCATCACATTAAACTGACAGAAAGGTAGGTAAATTCCAGTTAAACCACTTTTGGCAAAGCGTTCAAGTACAATTTTCAACACAATTGTGGCACTAAATTAACAAAGTTTGTGTGGGCCTAGAAAATATGCTTCCATCTACTTTTTGGTCTTGAGGATAGTTTTTTCTAGTGTGACATATTCATATTTTTGGTTCTCAGTTCTTTTGCCCTTATGCTACTAACCAAAAGGTGAGTCCTGCTTATATCCTAGGAGACAGGACCAGGGTGGCCTGTAGATAGCACCATGGAGGCTGAGCACAACAGTTCCAGCATTTCCTTTCTACAGTCATTCACGTTTTGTTCTTCTCAAGGTACTGTATACAAAGGAAGGGGGCATTTTCTGCTTTAGACTAGTCAGGTCACAAGGAATATTGAACCAAAGACTAATTTTAATCCCATGTAGTCAGTAGAATTTCACCAGATTTACTGATGAAACTCTAAGTCAGCAAAATCTGCCCTGTTGTGTTCTGGAGACAGTATTATTGGAAATATGTTGCTGAAACTGGAAAGGTACAGGAATGGGTAATAGAACTTATATCAAATATCTACCCTGCTTGGCTTTTTAAGGCAAATAAAGAAGAAAAAGGTTATTTTCAGACTGTTGTAATTTTCAGACTGTTTGTAATGAGATGTAATTTGAGCAGTAATTTTGGTGTTTGCTGAGAACATTTGTGCCTCTCCAGGCTTCCAGAGCGGAAGAGTAGCTTAAACCGAAGAGGATCCTGAAAATAATTAAAAATAGCCCAATGATTTCAGCCTGTGTGGGCCAGTGAATTATGAGGGGGATTAGCTGGATGTACTCTATAAACATTCAGGAGGCGAAACAAAGCTGTGATTTCAGTTTGAAAGAACAGCAAAGGCACAATATGATGTAAAAAATTCCTTGAAAAAATAGCTAATTAACTTTCCCTTCCAAACCTAGAGGTCATGAATGAATTATAAAAAGGTAACAATCCCCAAACAATAGTTATATGGCAATGATGGAAAAGCATTGTGGTAGGAGAGGAATGATATGAGCAGTGAATGTGCTGACAGTAAGTGATACAAATAGCCAATCTAGAAACATTCACAAACTGACTATTATATGTGTGATTTTTAAGGCCTGAGCAAGCAGAGAGGTTTAGTTATGCTCTGGACTTTTCTTATTTGAAACCTAACAACACTTTAAATCCTGAAATTTAAAATCTGTTCTACAAATGTCTATTTTGTTACAGTCTTTCAGGAGGACATTATGGCTTTCAGGTGCAATAAACTACCCCTCTTTGTAACAACACCCCTTTATAAGCACAAAGAAAATCATTATGTGGAAAGGGGAGAAGTTAAAAGCCCTAAATCTTTGATTCCCAAGGATACTGTTACCTTCAGTTAGAATGTATTTTTTATGTATGTATTTACTGCTCAAATGTAGTATATTTTCATCAGGTTTAACTGACAAGATTTTAGGGAGTTCTTTATTACTGATTTATATATATACATATAGACACATATATGTTGAACTACCCATACACTTTTTTGCTTCTGTTTCCTAGCATGAAATTATGACCTTCCCTGGAACAATGAAAATGCAACTGCTTTCTAGACCAGTGACTATTCCTTCTTTGAAGAGGCTCATAATAGGATGCATGAAACATCTGGAAGAATTAAATCAAAGGGTGATAGAATTCCCACTGGAGAACACATGTCAAACAAGAAAAAAGAGTCTTGTGGAACAAATGAGATTTTGCCATGAGAATTAGCAAGTACAACAGCTAGCCTTAACATCAGATTGAGACAAAAACTCCTAAGAGGCCAATTGGTACAATTTTTACATATCCACTTGCTTAAAAAAAAGAAGAATTTGTATTACTCAGTCAGCAAGCAAAATGTCTGTTTTCCCCATCCACAACCACTATACAGAGCAATTCCTGAGAGCCACAACAATCTGCCTGTAGGAAAGACAGGCTGCAAGACAGACTGCATCTAATGAGCACACCATTCAATTAGGAAAATACTTGACTATATCCTTAAAATCGCAGTGGGGAAGGGTTCACCAAATTCAGTAAGCATATAGGGAGCCACGAGAAAAAGCAATAGAAATCCACACTTTTAGTGTGGAGGGAGTAAGATTTGTTGTTCATTTTTAACTATGTTGTCCACTTACCCATCATGGTATGGAAAGCCCCTCAGATAACAGCTAAAATATTATTAATATCCACAACTCAAGGTGCTCATTTCAGCACTGGTGTAACTCCAGTTGCCACACCGAGGCTGAATTTCATTCAGCATCTTTCTCAAACAATGTTTTATTAGGATATCTACATTTGAAAGTAACCTCAGAAACTGATAGGTTCACAAATGTGCCTGTGTGGCTTACATATTCATAGTCACATTCAAAGCTGCCAAACCAAACAAAATATTAAAATATTTCTATACACCAATACCAATTGTCCCAAAACTACAGTACAAATGTAGTGAGTTAAAGCAGCGTGAACAGTAATTTTATGAGAATCATAATATACGTTTATGGAGGAAAATGCTCTTTCATCCCTATCTTAAGGACTCCTTCCCTCCAGCCTTGTCCTCTTTCTCTTTCTTTACACTCCTACAAACTAAAAGATTTACAAAAGCTGAATTACAGAGAATGGGCAAAACTATGACCTGTCTTATGTGACTTTGGATGAATCAAAGGAAGTTTTCAAGCCTTCTGTTTTGCATTGTCCCAAAGGCAGCTCAAGAGAGCAGTGCCACACTTTTTCCCTTTGTTGTTGAAGTTGCCTTCACCCTCACTCAGTGGAGAATGCTCTGCTCACAGCAGAGGGAACAAGGGGAGCTGTGGCTCCAAAAACCCTGGGTGAACTTGGATTTGAGATGCATTTGGTGGTTGAACTACTTGATGGTGTTCTAGTAAAATATTCTAGCACTTTCAGATATATTAACAAAAAACAAAACTCCAAATGCCTATTACTTTTTGAATACATAAAGTGTTGTCTCTTCACTACAGCTGGACTCATTTAAGAGCAAGGTGGTCTAGTATTGAGGAAGGTGAGGTGAAAGCAGATATTCTACTCTGGATTCTGCAAAATGTGAAGCTAAACACCTCCCTTCATCCTTCTGTATTTTGTACAGTGGTCTCTTTGCCTCTCCAAAGAAGCCATAGGATTTATAACTAGAAATTTTGATGCTTTTCTATCACCTCATCACTTACTTGGAGAGGGTACCACCAACTCTTGCATTCATGGAAATCCTTGGTCTGTTGGGCCTTCTTGCAAACTGCTGGATCACTGATATCTGAGAAAAGAGATGCACAGGAGGGAACCTTTTAAGGATAAAACTGACTTTTGGAATCTCTAGTGGATATGAACTTCCTATGCAGACATAACAACAGCAACAAACTTATTTTCACCAAAGTTAAATATTGAAACAATAGGAACAATATTCTGAACAGTATTACCTTAAAAACGAACAGTGCAATTTAGAGACTTCATTCCACTGCAGAGTTATACTGACTATAGGTTAATAGCCTGGATCTTTATTTCTTTTTAGCACACCAGCTTCATAGACTACCATTCCCAAGATTGTTCTATTTTTTTTCTTATAAAGCTTCCTTTCTTCATGCAAATTTTAGAACTATTTCCACTTACTAGCTCCTCAGAAGCACATTGCTACATTTGCAAAAGTAAGTTTCCAGACATGCTGTTTCTCTGCCTTCCTGTTTGCAAGTGCAAATTGTGCCAAAAAGGCATGCTGTTTTTTTGTTTTTTTTTTTTTGTGATCATGAAATTAATTGGATTTGTCAGCAGTAGTCTGATTTATGTCTCCAGTTCAAGTCACACACATGTAATCAGTGTTAAGAGTCGTGGCTGGTAGGCCAGTGTGATGAAATCTTTTGCTAATGCTTCATCTTCAAGGAAACTTCATGTACTCAACACCAGAAAAATTCTAAGTGCCTCTAATTTTATTCTAACTGCTTCATGCTTCTCTAACCATCTCTTTTCTTAAGATGAATTGAAGATTTGTTCTACTACTAGTATCTTAAAAGTCAGTCCCAGAAAACTGCATTTTCCTTCAGAAATGGCCTATTTATTGCTTCTCAGAAGCATCCAGAATAAAAGTGGTCATGTTTGAAAATGTTTTTAGTTGCCTGTTTTGCAAATAACCTAGAATATAAAAATATCCTTTTTTTTCTCTCATACAATAAGGATTCTACAAATTATTAAGAGCCAAAATAATATAGTTCATAAGAATGAATATTTGTCTGTAGTGTCAGCGGACATTGCCTTTAAAATATGCATGCAAGGAGCACAGCTGCAACTCACAGGCACAGTGTGAAGCCTGTGTTTGCAGAATCAGTGCCTTAATTACCAGGTAGTAAGCCAAAGTATCATATGCTGTAAAACAAGACAGAGTGAAACACTTGAGAATTTTGCAACAGTACAAGTAAGAATAATTCTGCAATTTAATAACAGTTAAAGAAATACATTTTCTTCTTTGTAAAAACTAGTAATATTCATAATGCCTGCTGCCAATAAATGAAAGATCTTAACGTATTACGGTAAAGCTTCTTCCAACAGAATTTCTGCTTCATAAGATTCTAAATAAGAAAGCATCTGAGCTGCTCTGGCATAGCACTTTTAAAGCCTATCAAACGGCATTTAAAATACACACACACACACACACACACACACACACAGAGCCTACATACCAAACTGTACTTATCCTTTCTCCCATGCATTAAAGGTACAGAACGTCTCCCAGTAATTAAACTAAAACCTGAAATCTTGACCATTGTGGTTGCTAAAGATCCCATGCACTTTTCATAAGAGGAGGGGCACTAACCACAGTTTCCTCAACAAATTCCAAGCCAGGTAATTACATTCAGCCTGCCCAGAAATCTCCCTTCCAGTTTCAGCTGGGCAAGTTATTTTCACTCACCCGCTCACTGAAACTGCTAGACAGCAGTGCAAGCACAGAATGACAGCTGTGTTCTATCTCAGTGCTCTTTGCTTTGCTGAATATGAAAACAGTGCTACCATAACACAGTAAAATAAACAAAGTGACAGGAATATATTTGCCATAAACTTTAGCTATAGCAAGTAATATAATAAAAGCATTTGTTAGCCAGATCATCAATCTCTACAAGAGATGCTGCTGTATCCATTGTACCAGATAGCACAAAGATGAGGTGAAAAGTTGATGATCTCTGGCTCACACACTCAACTGTATGCATTTCAACAGTATTAACTGAGGCAAGAAAAAAACACAGAACAAGACGGACTAATCTCAGATATTAGTTATGCAAGTAAGACATAGAATTATCAAGGAAACAATGCCATTCACCCAGCTATATTTTCAAGCATACTGAAGAAATGGTTCTCTGGCTTCTATCTTCTTATAACTTGATGGAAGCCTACAGGAGACTAAGATGTTCCGACAGAAATTCGATGATAAAACTCATAGCAAAGAAACACAGCTTCCCATATACACTCCAAAGATATTTAATAGGCTCTGTCATAATCCATATGTTCTCTTCAAAAAATAAGAATAAAAACCAGCTGCCTTACAATAAATCCTAACTACAGTATGAGTTAATTTTAAACTGATGTAACATTCAGTCAGTTTTCATTTAAAATGACAGTGGATATCTTTGCCAGAGTAAGCGTGCATTTGTAAAAACAGACGAGGAATGGTAAAATGTTTTTCCCTTCAGGACAAATATTTCTTTTTAACATGGAGCTTTTCAAGAATAGAATAAGTGTTCGAGCAAAGAAAGACTTAACATTCATTGCCATGCTGATGTATTTCTGAAGTGCTGTACTTTTGGACTGTCACAAGTCCCTTGGGGACACCATGGAGCAGAGATGGTAAATGGTGCGTGATGCCAGTTCTGCTGGCATATGCCCTGAAACAACTTCCTGCCCCCGGTGGAGGCGGGGTGACCGGTGCGGCCAGGCACTTCGTGTGATGCCTGCTGATTGCAACCACAAATGTCAAGGAAGCAAGGCAAGCAGCAGGCAAGATTCTGTTTATTTGTTTATTCTTACTCTCTTAGACTGAAAGAGTTGCCTCTGTGAGGTTCCAAGTAATTTAGACTTTTTCAAATATCACCCCATACAAACAGCAAAAAAATAACAAAAATCCAGATTAAAGCAACTGAGATCCACATTACAAAATGAAGCAGGCAGCCCACTAATACTCCTCATTCCACTCATTCCAAATGCTCTCCGCTTCTCAGAAAACCACAAATGCCCAAGGAAGAAAGTAAGCTTGTAGTGCGTCCCAAAGATCAACAGAGTTTGGCTACCTAAGCCCAAGAAGGCAGTCTTTGCAGGAAAAAAGTCCAAATAGTATGACATATCAGACATCACAGACTGGGAGAGGTATGTAATTTAGGCACATTCTGATATCTTAAAATGACAGCAAAAAAGCTGCTTTATCCTAAATCTCAGAAATAGCAAATCGGACAGGTAACTCTCCTATATCTTTTTTGTCTGAGACAAGGGATTTTTCTTTTCTTCCCTCCCTGTGTTGTGCCCCAGTGCCTACAGTTATAAGACTGTAGTCAGCCACTACTAATGATCCTTGATCATGGTCTGAAGCCTGGTAACAAGGCTGATAACAACAACACTGCAAAAGCTGTCCATATCCAAGCAGGTCACCTAAATGGTCCATGCAAAAGCTCTAAATTAGCTTTGACCACTCAAAAGAGAAGTTTGGGAGTCACCATTTGCCAAATGACTAGAGCACCTTAGTGCTTGGGACTGGTCCTACAGGCCGTAGAACGTTACTAGTTATGGAGATAGAAGTAGAAACAGAAAACACAGCCATGCCAAATCCTATATGCTCCCATCTTTTGAATACTGTCTGGATCCTGGTCAAGCCATCAAAAAATATAAAATAGACAAGGGTGGTTAGAGGTATATAGCAACTATCACATAAGGAGAGGCAAAGTAGAGAAGGATTCTTCTTCTCACAGAAGAGTTGTCTATATAAATTCCTATGAAATTTGATAGGAGAATATGATAGAGGTCTATAAGATTAACAAATGCTGTTGAGAAGGTAAACAGAGGATGATTATTTTTTGTAATACCAGTGTACTCAATGCAGTTATTAGGCATCAGGTTTAAAACAAACAAAAGGAAGAATGTTTTGATCCAGCACATAATTAAATCATGGACCTCATTGGTAGAGGATGCTGAGAAGGCCAAAGGCCTAAACTGGCTCACAAAGGGACTAGACAAGTTCCTAGAGGATAGGTCCATCGACATGATGGTATGTAAGTAACCACAGGCTCAGGAAATCCCTAAACTGTTAATTCCTGGAAGCTATGAGCAAGGGGTGAATGCTTCTTGTGACTTGTATACTCTTCCCTAAGTATCTGCTACTGACACTGTTAAAGACATTATGCTGGGCTAAATGGACCTTTGGTGCAAAAAACATGGCAAGTCTTGTTTCTGAGTAGAAGGTGGGGGTGAAAGAATGAACCGAAGAAACAGGTCACGGGCCTCAAATGCAAAAGCAACTGAAAATTTTTAAAAGTGGTTTACCTGAATAAGGAAAAAGGGGAATGTTGTCTTGGGGAACCCTGACAATCCAAAAATAGCTTGCAAAACTGGCTTTCTCCTATTATAGATAAACTTTGCTTTGAATGGATGGCCTATCTTAACTCTAAAATAATTGTTTTCTCTCTGTAAGCTCCTAACTATGCAAACATTATACACATGCTTACCTTCAAGCATGTGAGTGGTCCCTTGGGGGCCATATATCTTTTTTCTGTGCTATGTTGATATGAAGTCCACTAAGTTTCTCTTTCAGAGTTCAGTCAAGTGGACACATCTCATGCATAAATGGTCATTACACAACATTCTTTTGTTGGCTAAGAAATCTACTACAAATTTTTCTGACCAAAATCTAAAAAATATTTCTTATTAGCAGCTACAGGATAGGTAATCTGTATCAATACCAGCCCAGGGTGAGTCCAAATAGTGTTATTTATTTACTTGATTGGTAAAACAAAAAGTATTGCTATTTTAGGATGCAAAAGCAAGCTTTGTTTAGCTGTTGGGCTGGTTAGAAATGCAAAAGGATCTCTTTTCATTTCCCATTTCTCCTTGCCTGTCTCTTTCTTCTATCCCTTTCTTGGACTTTTCCTTCCCACACACACCATAACAAATCCATGCAGTTTCAGCCCTCTGGATAAGCTAGGACCCTGGGAGGACAGGGGGCTCCTGCTGATTCATGCCACCCTTGTTAGTGAACTGCAGAAAAATGTGGTTATTCAAGATATTTCCTTGCTTGGATCTGTTCAGCCCCTTTGTTACGTAATAATAGAATACCTGTATTTTTCATAAAGCCTCTTCTGTAGCTAGTTCTTATGAGGGTGGAAACTTCTGGGCAAAGGACAGCACAATTCACACTAAAAACTGACAACTTGGCAAATGAGATTGTTTTTCACATTGTCTTTTGGAAACTAGACTGTTTATTGGCACTACTCTGTAAAATATTTCTCAGTTCAGTCTAATGGCCTGCATGGCTAGATATGATGTATATCACCAAAATATAAAGGTCAGCGATTAGTACTATTAGGTCAAAGTAAAGGAAACAGGGGAAAAAAAGTTTAAAGCAAATCTGAACACAGTCCTTATTTTAACAAGAAAAATGCCCTCTAATATGAGACCTGATACTTTATGTTGCAGTTATATGTTCTAAATTTGAAAGAACAAATTTAACACATTTATTTGGCCATGAATCTTCCCAACTATGTGAGGAGTGTAATGCAGCACTCTGCAATTATAATAATGCAAAAAATGAGTCAGTGTTGAGGAGCTACAAGTGACTAAAGAGTGTTATCATTCGAATCAGAGAACATTGTTTCTTTCTGAGGTTTCAGGATTTCTTCAGACTGGAAGCCCGTTGAATGAGAGTAGTTTATAATGAAAGGTACACTGTCTGAGAAGTGCACTGCGTCTCCCTGACATCTTATTTCTGAAGTCTGAAATGCACTTTGCAAGTGTGCGGGAGTCCTGTGATACGGGGAAACATTACAGTGGCTTGTGACAGAGAAATGAAGGTGCTGACTGCACATGACACACACATAGGGAGTTCACAGTGGCAGAGCATGAAATAGAGCTCAGATTTGCTGGCTCCTACTTCCAAGCTTCAACCATGAGACTCTCACTCCTCGTCATCTACAGTAGTATTACATTTTATTATTTATTGAGTGCTAACCATACAAACAAACAGATTTAGTTACTGCCATCTACTACACTTAATTAGTTCAAGGGCGGCCTGCAGCCTGTGTTAAACAGGAAGTCAGATGATAGTGCCACAGCAAGTCCTTTTGACCTTGACATCTATAAATCTATGAGACCTATAGAGATAGCCATCCAAACACCATTACGCATTTTAACTAGTGTAGGAAACTCTGCACATTGCTGTTCAAGTCAGAGCTATCTTGAACTCTGAGAACAGTTGTTTCCAGGGCACAGTGACCATTACCAACAAAGAAATTTAGTAAGTGACCTTGGGATGCCCCTGTCATTGTTCTCCAGATGATATTGGTACCTTATCCCCTGGGTACCAATATTGACTTATTACCTCTCAGGATAGTAGCAGCACCTACTTCCCATTTATGAAGAGCACATAATTAGTGGAGCCCAGGCTAATGTGTAAATGTGTTGATAGAGCCCTAAGTTGTTTGGGCTTTCCATGATGGCCTACATCAGTGCTGATGCTAACACCTGATTGACAAAGAAAAAAAATTTTTCAATTTTAATTAAGATAAGCCACATAAAGAAATGTCAGAGAGCATGTGGAGCCTGGCCTTTGCCTGCTATGAGAATGGACCCCTGTCCTTCAAAATTCAAATGAAAATGTTTATAAGGAAGTTGGTAAGGTAGAATAAATCCCTCTAATTGAGTAACTTAATCTTTCAAACAATCTTTCTCAATGCAATGCTATTTACTTTGGATTCAGAGTAAAAAGGGAGTTAAAGGACTGATGGGCTTTAGGTTTCCCACTAAAGTGGTGGCATTGTAGGAAAGGGGCAGAGTCTGAGGTGGTTTTTATAGAATATAAATATCTGTTAACAAAGCATGAAAAGGCAGGTATGCAGCATTGGTCACTCTCTCACTGTGGAAATTCCTGTGGAAGCACAATTCAGAATGCACCTTTCACTCTTACGTTTAATGCAAGATGGGGTTAGACATGGTTAGACAACTCTTCAAATGTCTTTACTTTTGAATATGCTCAGTGTATACTGTAGGGTGACACAGGATAGACAGCAACTGATTTGTCATTGACCCTAATGAATGGCACCTCTGCAGAGCTCCAGGAGAATATAAAGTTGCAAAAGTATCTCCCTGAACCGGTGAACCACATGGAGCAAAAATCACAATTTTTAAATGTCTGTGCTTCAGGATATGTTTTGTGTCCTGCTTATCAGAACAAATCCGCTGGCATGAGGTGGAATCTGCCAGCATCTCCAGGGGCTGTAAACTCCAGTGTCCAGCCCCAGGACATGGCCAGGCTGCCCCCTGGTCTCTCCTGCAGCCCCGTGCTCCAGTAGCACCTTTCATCCTAACTTCTTTCCCACCTGCACTGCACAGGGATTAGACAAAGGGAGAACACACACCCCCAATCCAAACAGTACCTTTCTTCTTCACACACACCTACTTAGGCTTCTATTCCTCTAACCCTGCCATGTCAGACGTGATCATCTCTGCCTGGTTCTTCACTTTTTATTTCAGTTTGCGTAACTTAATGATGTTATTCTCATTGCCTGCAACCTTCTGAAGCCACAGAGGAGGGGGCAGTACCCGCATATTATCGACCTGTGAGAAGAGAGTGCTCAGCTTAAACTTTCTTTTTTTTTAAGAGCTCATGAGGTATCATTCAAGAATGCTTTATGGTAGGGAGAAAGTAAATAACAGATTCTTCTTTTGCTTATGATTAAGACCAGGGTCACATTCAGCTTTCCTTTCTAGTGGTGTAAATTTCAGTCATGCTCTTAAATCAGTGGAGCTATTCAAATTTACACCAGTACAAGGGCGAGTACCTTGGCTTTGCATGTTTACTAGTGACTGTTACCCACAGTTTAATTTTAAATGCATTAATACCATCAAGCTTTTTGTTTGACCACCCACTGTTCATAGTGGAAGTGAAGTGGTGGCATATTTTGTAGTCCAAAAATTGACACAGATGCTTATGTAGATAAGTAGTACATATACTCTTCAGCCTGTGTTCCAGAGCTACTTGGATATTAAAAACACTAATATCATATAAGGTATAAACAACATGAACTAGAGTGATCCCTAGTTTACAATAAATATCTGCCATGCAGTTATAAGGATTAACTGACAATCTAGTGTTTGTTTAAACTGCTTGCCAACTATGTTTTATTCTTCTTTGAAGGATCCAATATGCGTATAATACCTGCTGTTAAGTCTGGATGACTCTCTTAAATGGAAACTGCACCCTACTGACCTCATTTGAAATAGCTGTTTGGACTAATATAAATTTACTGCAAAGCCATTTACATTTCCTAGCTGTTCTTTCTCTACTGTGTTTACTGAATATGACAAGTTTAAGTAGATCTAAAGTGGATAATATTTTTTATTATGTTGTTGCTCTAATTGTTACTTTCCAGACCGCTTTTTGAATTTCCAAAATGGGCAGAAATGCTATGCAAAATATAACTTATTGACTCAAAGTACTGTCAGGCAGCCATCTTCTGCCCAAGTGATAAGAAACTGCTCATTCTTAAAGGTACTGTAACAAATGGCTAAATTGTCTACTTGAGCTGCTACATACATGTCTCACTGGAGCTAATGTGAATTATATATGTGGATGAGGAGCAAACGTAGTTCATGAATTATGTACTTAAGTGTTAGAAAAAGTTTGTATAATAATTTCATTGTCAGTCATTCACAATTGTTTGTACTGGTTTGATCATTATTCTGTGGGCTTTCAGTAGTGGTGTATTAGAAATGTTTGGACAGTCAGACAGCTGTTGAAAAGCAAACAGTTTTTCAGTATCTATCTGAAGAGATTTTATAAACCATGTTAGCCCAATGAATTAGAAAACTGCTCATCATATTTACTGTATACCAGATTGTACAGGCCACCTCTTCATTCTAAGCTTTCCTGAAATGACTTGCCTAAAACTTGCTGAGGATGAACACACATAATTAAAATACTTTAAAAACAGATCTTGTTCCATGACAATCTTTTCAGATTGAAATACAGGCCACAGTATAAATCATTCTGGCGCATTTTGTATATCTTAACTGTCTGATTTGTGTGTTGACCATACAAGAAAGTGTTTTCTGCAAAGCTGAGCAACATCTCCAAGGTTTAACAAATAACACTGGTAGAATCCTGCCTGGGATACTCTTGTTCAGAACAGTGAATATAACTGTGTGGAGGAGGAGGCTACATCCTTTTGTATGGCCCGTGTGAACACCAGTTGCTTTTCTGAGCTTGTTGCACTGAAAGTCCCTAGAGGAGGTACAGAGTGGGTGACATTATTAGCTCTGAGCAAAAAAGGATCAAATTTAGGGATCAACAACCTTTCCTTCAAGTGGAGCACTGGTTTGGTGGTATTCTGAGTTGTATTCAAGGTGATGGCTTATAGACACACCTAGCCTATAGCTTTTTCTCAATCTTTACTGGAAAAACTCAGAGCTTGCTTTTTTCCCCCCTAATTTTCTTCCACAAATGAAACAGTGGAGAATCACTGCTTCCAGTTGTTCTCACATGTGGAGTCAGCGACAATCTGTGGATCCTATGGGAGGGATGGGTGAGGGAGAAAGGGGCTTAGGAGAAGAATGTGGGACTTGAGTAGCACCTTCATCTCCAATCCCCACCATGGGGTAAGATCTTACAGGGATAGGTCTGAGATCTCTTATGAGGTGAAAAAGGTTGAAGAGCTAGTGTTCAAGAAAGGAGAGCGAGCCCACTTTTAGCCCCCAAACACCCTGTCATTCTTTGCCCCAGAAGTTCTCAATGTCATTGTACTTCAACATCAGGGGATTTTGGTTTTCTTCTTTTTTTCACAGCAGGATATATAAACCTTAAGGACTCTTCAGAAACATCATATTTTAAGACTATTGAAAAAAGTGTTAAATTTTTGTTTTAACATAAAATGAAAAGTTCCAGTGATGGGAAAAAGAACATTAAATTGTATGCACAGTGTAAAAAGGGATGCAAAGAGAACTTCAGATACAAATTTCTATATTACATAATAATTTAGCATATGAATGTAGAACCTTTTCATTTTCATATATAAAATTTATTTTGGAAATGGCTGTACTAGCAACAGAGAACTAGTAATAGAGATTGAGTGCCAACATTCAGAACTGGTGTGACAATATATTCAGTAGATTTATTCTTCAGTGCATAGTTTTTAAACCTCCTAACACTTTCATCTGAGTTTTCCTGAAATATTTGAGGCATCATATGTGGCATTCTTTGTATCTTAATAAATAATATGGTTTTATTTCCATTTTAATGATTTCTATTTTGCTTTAAAATACAAAGTGACTGATCTAGGCTAGGATAAGAAAAGACTGAGTCATTTCTAAATGTTTCAGACATTTAATATAACAATTTGCAAACAAGACTGATTTTCCAAATCCTGTCAAATGAGCTAAATATAAAGCCATCCTAACAATGTGTCTGGCTTTCTAAAACCCAACAGATCAAATGGTTCTGTTGTGTAACCAGAAAAGCAAGACCCTCATGATGTGGTGAGCAATGGTAAATTCCACAACTGGAAATGCCTTACTGAAAACTCATTGCCTTTAACCTGTTAGTTAAATTAGACAGCTGTAACTCTTTACTGCTATTACAGCTGCTGTTATTATGAATAATTATTTGTGTTATCAAAGCAGTTAGGAGCAACAATCGCTAACTATGCACTATAGGAAGTGTCCCCACCAAATACAGTCTGGTTCCCAAAGAGCTCACAATCCAAGTGTGAGACAACACATAACTAAGTGAGATCTAGCTGCACAGCTCAATCTTTTAGCCATCCCAGCAAAGGAGGGTTTTGAAGAAAGACTCTGAGGTATCTTTACGGGCAGCAGGAGGAACAGTTTTTCTGTTTCTGTGAGAAAGCACAGAATTATCTGTTCCAAAATGTCACGAACAGATGAGACGACTGCTATTGCATACTACTCAGGGGCTGAATTTAATGGTGAATGAGAGGTATAGGTACACTGGAAATAGGATATGATGGCCTTGAAAGTGAAGGCAAATATTTTGTATTTCATATATAAAATAGAAATGAGGGACTTCATAGAGAAGCTGTTGAACTCAAAGGGATAAACTAAGCAGATTATCCCAGCAAAGTATCCCCCAAAGCCATGAATGTAGTAAAGCTCATTGTTAAGGCTACAGAAAGGGAAACTGTAGCAGAGTGAGAATTGGATGAGTTTTAGCTGTCTGGCTAAATAGGAAAGGCCACTAGAGCCTCTATACAGAAAAAGCAGTGAGATTTAGATACACGCTCGAAAGAGAAAGAGTCTCCAGTCAAAACTGCAATGTAAGTCAAGGAGCAGTAGTCTTTACAGCAATCAAAGGGTATAGCACTATTTCCCTTAACTTTATTGAACCTAACAGATAAAATGAAGCATGCGGTTCCTTTTAAAGTCCCAGAAAAAAAAAAAAGTCTTGGTGAGAAAAATGCAGGTGATGTAAATCAGCAAAAATGAATTCTGATGTCTCAGAGCAGAGGTTTAAAAGCCTTTGAGCCTAAAAGGGAACATTTAGATAAGAGCAAATCTGTAAGGTGAGAGGTGGGCTTTCTTAGCAGGACAGGTGTGCTAGATTGCTCAGTCAGAGGAAGGTTAACATTTTCTTTAGTCAATACTAACTAGGCAATATTGGCCCATTATTTTGGTTTTAGTGGCAAATAAGATATTTTGTAATCTGACATTTGAATTGCCATGGTGGACGTGGAACTTCCCCATGTAACTGGCCTAGAGCTAGATGTATGTATGTTAGTAGATGGCAGAGAGACCACAACTTCAATTTAGACGAAAGATATGTGATTTCTCAGCATGGAGAAGGCTGTTGAGTTTATGGATTAGGCTTCTTAAGGGAGAAAAGACTCTTCTACCCCTGCTAGAATCTTCAAATAGACAGAAAGGCAATACGAAAAACTTTCTATTGGACATGCTGAAGTTTTACTGCCAAGTAAACTTAGATGAATAAAATTGTACAGGATCTTGGACAGAACTGAAGGGAAAGAATCTCCAATGAAGAGGAGAAATTGTTGATTAGAGAGGAAATGGTGTTGAAAGAATTTGTGTGCTTTAAAAAAGCTAAAACTGAAGCAAATTGAGATTGCCCTTCTAAGGCAAATTGCTAAAATAAAATGCAAGGTTAAAGGGGTGAATAAAGGTATGGGAAGATGATGTGAGTTAGGAAGAGGACAGAAACGGAAGTAGATTTGAATTTTCACCTACTTAGTGAAAGAGGGAAAAGAGTGAAGCTAACACTGTATCTGATGCAAAATGAAAGCAGAGGTGGAAAGGGAAGTTTGAGATTTAAGATAAATGTGATGAAAAGCCTGAGACTATGGATGGGGTTATGGTTTGTTTTGGTCACTGGGAAATCTGCTCACATTGCAGGACGTCTGTGAGATGAATGAGAGAGGCAGATGTTAGAGATGGGTCAGGTTTGACTTCATGGGAGAAATCAGTCAGTTCTTGATGGGGAGAAGTGAAGGGTGAAGAGATACAACAGGCATATTAGTAGAAGATAGAAAAGAGGACACAGACAGGGGTGAAAGCAGTGGAGAAATAAAATGAGTGGATCGAACTCTTTAGAACAAAGAGGATGTACTATAAAGAGATAATGAGCAATTTTGCTCAAGATCAAATAATTTTCAGAGAAGAATTTGAGTATCTTGTTAGACCTCAATCAGCATGGTAGAATGCAACCTCTTAAATGACTAACCCTGGCACGCTGACTGAATTTGAACTAGCATATAGTGCAGAAGCAGCTGTAATGGTTAGGGAAAGAGCTCTTACCAGGCAGATTTCCTGTTCTGCCGTTCTTTGAGGCATAGTGTGTGCTAATGCCACATAGAGCTCTCAGTGATGTGACTCCTTTACAATGAGCAAAGGAGGGAACTGAGGTCCAGTATTTAAAAATTTGTGGTACAAAGCAAAATTATCAAAACTTTCAGTATTTTTTATACTACAATTGAGAGAAATTCTAAATATTTTTGTAAGTTTTCAAGAAAATAATCCTTGTTTCTCCATTTGACTTCCATCTTTTTAAGATATCATAATAGTTGTTCCAAGTGGAGAATTTAGAATGAGAAACAATGATAACTTTCAGCCAATGGCTAAAGAAATTTAATTAAAACAATACAATATTTAAGGCAATTCTTTTATGTCATTTACAAGTTATTCACCCCTCACTTGTTATATTGCAAGTGTGTGTTTGGGGGAAATAAGTCAGTTTCTCAGCTGCAAATAACTGTTATACTAGAATACTTGAATCAGGGATAGATTCCTATTTTAATCTGGCAGTACAGACTCCCAAGCTCAAACTAGAGTCAGATTTCAAGTTAATGATGTGGAAATATTTATTTGTATTTAATACACATCTGGAAAGATCAAAGTGAGTGAGTCAGGTATTATCCTAGTGACTGATAATTTAGGCAATAATATATGCTAAGTGGTATTTGAGTGCTTGAGTTAAGCATTTGAAGGACGATGGATGGCTCTCTGAACCTCTAATTGCTAATTGGCCTCCAGGACTGCATAGCTCATCAGATGCTGTAGTGGAGTCCAAGCCACTGACTGATTAATCTCAAATCATAGTTTTACACTGAAATGTCCTTGATTTTAAAAGAAATTGTTTACAGCATGTCAACATGGAAGAACTGTAAGAGGACTCTTTACATATAGACTATTTAGTAACAACTTCAGTGAATGAGCTAGCTAGTGTTTAGCTGGGAATGAAATCCAGAACTGGATGCATTTATGATTTGAATGGGAAGGAACAGGCAACCTTTACACCAGCACAACCACACTTTGTCATGACTCACAGCACATGTGATGGAGGACCTACTGCTCTGTTATCCCTACTGTAGTTTTCACTTTTGAAGTCAGTAACTTGCACCAATTCTGGTCTCACTCAAGATGGGGTAAATCAGAAATAAACCCAGTAATACACAGCTCTACAGGGGTAAGAGCAAGATTTCTTTCCTTTGAACAGGCATGCACCTTGATATTAACGTCATTGCAGTTTAAACTTATTTTCCAGAAATGAACTATCATGGGTTTTTCCTGTTTCAGTCCAGTTTTGCCAACAGAAAAACAGTCTTTTATATGCATTGCACAAAGGAATGGAAATTGTTGAGGGTTACATTATATTTCACACTATTATTAATTATAATTTTGTAACAATTGGGCCAGGAAGAAATCTCCTGAATATAAAGATATTATACTATGTTTGCTCTGCTCTTAAAAGATTATCTGAGGAGAAAAAAAGGCCCTCCAAAATTATGGCATTGGGATAAGTGATTTATATTAATTTCCTATTCCAGAGAATGAGCAAACACTCTATTGAGGAAACTGGAAACTAGAAAATTGAAAGTATCTAATAAAAAGAAAAAAAAACTTACTTGAATAGACCTATTGTTCTTTAAAATAAGAGGAAAAAAACAACTATCATAGCCATACATTACTCTCTATAAAAGTAAAACATTTGTCATTATATAAAAAATCACTGCAAGGTTTCCACTTAAAATACTTTAACTGATAAAACAAGACCATTCTCCTATTCCTTGAAATAAAAAATCTTTAAGAATTGTAAGGGAGGTTAATATTGTTATATAAGAAGGCTGAACCTTTTTTTTTCTCTAGAAAATTCTGATTTCCTAAGCTATTGATGCTCTATTTCATATACTCCCAGGTGTGTGCATGTATGAACATACATGTTAACTCTTTATTATACAGTGTTTGGGAACATAAATTAGGCATGTGATATCTAGAACTTAAAGCAGACCTCTCAAGGTTGCCAGAGATGAGTTTATTACAATTTCAGCTGTATAAATGGGATTCTTCTTAATACTTTAAGGCTAGACTGTAGCAGTCTTTTGCAAGGACAAACAAAGGCAGGGAGGAACAAGGACAGTCCTCTTTGTGTGGCCTGTGCAATTGCACTTACTTAGCTTAAGGAAGGAAGTGAGGTCCATGACCCTGCCTTGCTCCACACTGTGGAGGGCACACCGTCCTAAAGGCAAACATTAATTGGAAACCTGTTTTAGTTAGAAAAGGAAAGACGCAAAAATGGGGAGTATGTGAAGGAAGCAGAAGGAAAAGTGAAGGGGAAAGCCAGTGGGGGTAGGCTGGCTAGTGAGAAGAGCTGAGAGTGATGCCTGTGTTATGCAGGGCTGTGGTGAGGGCAGACTCTGAATGTGATGTGGTAGGACAACAAAACAATAATCAGCAAACCTTTTAATGTTGATGACATAAAATGCTTGGCTGCAGAATACTTCTGGATAGATTTGAAGAGGGAAGAAAGAGAATGGACTTATGTTCATCATGGTTCAGGGCACACAAGCTCTCACCCTCTGTTGCATTTTTGGGTAATATATCTTTTAACCGGGTATCTCTAGACCTTCCCTGAAGCCTTTTCAGTACCTGTCGAAGAGCATCCTGACCCCTGTAATGGGTACTCACCAGCTGGTCCTTGCACTGCATGCATCTGCTGTTGCATGGTTATTCACCATTATGTGCCCTTCTCTTGCCATTGCTAGGTACAGCCATTAAAAAAAACATCACAACTCTATCTTTTCTTCTCTTTCTTGCTGGTTCTGGTTTTGCTGCTGCTGGTCCTTCTTTCCTTCTGGAAAGGGTTTTCAGATCCAAGTGCCCTCCAACAAATATAATCTCTGAACAGGAATATTTCTGAAGAAGACTGGTTTATTGTCCTTAGCTAACATATTTGTCCTCAAGCACACTTGCATATCTGTTACATATTTAGATTTTAACAATTTCTTTTTAAGCTGGCTGAATTTTGAGATATTCTGCAGGTGACAAGCTCACATGCTACAGAGGCACAATGAGGTGTGAACAGTTCAATTGCCAGCAGGAAAGAAAAATTATTATAACCTGCATGGCTTATAAAGCTTTATATTGGGAAATCATTTACTCTAATCCAGTCTTTCCAGGTAACTAATTGGTGGTCTAGAGACAGTGGAGGAAGTGGATGGCTTTTGGTACTCAAGTACTGTGGATACTTTACTTGTCACACGTGTCTGCATCATAACCAAAAGCATCTGAACATAAAAGGTTCTGCAGCATCTTCAGAAACATCAGCAAGCCTCAGTAAAATAGCTGAACCTTGACTCAGCCCCTAAGGAGCTGTTATAAAACCATTTTGTGAAGTAAAGTAGAGGATGGGTGGGAAAAAGAAAAACAGATTTTGTCACTCCTGAAATATGCTCAGATTCAACCTTCACTAACCCCATTGTGTAAAACATACTGAAAATTATTAAGAGAAAGCTTGCAAGTGTAAATATACTTATTCTCAATGAAATCAACACCATCAAACTGATTTGTAACTATTCCCTTAATACTGCTATAAACTTTACTGCAGTGAAAACACTGGCTATACAGATTGCTTTCCTCTTCCTCAGGATGTGTTTCACCTTTGTGGCATTGCCACTATAAATCTCATGGTCCAACAACCCCTTGTCTGCAAGTGATTTCAAGCACTATCATAAAAACGAAACAGACAGACTTAATTTGAGTTCCAGACTTAAGGAAACTCAACTAAAATATTAGCATAATTTCACTGAAGACGGAGGAAATTGTTAAAATATGTGTATTAGAGAGTGTCTGCAATTCAATACATCTCGTAGCTGGCTCTTGGGTGCCACCCAGTGATTGATTTAACAGCAGGTTTGTAATGGTGTCTGGTGCATCGCAGGCCATGTTAATAAGCAGCACTGATCACAGGAGATCAGAAAAAAGAATGTTAGGAAGTTTAAGGAGATTCATGACATGTTAAATCTGAACCTGTGAATAATAAGCTATAAGTCTGATGGATTTAATGCTTGGAGAATTTCTGTGTGGAACAATGCTCCTATTTATTCCACACAGGAACTGACTGATCAAACAAACACTGAGCTTCTTTCTTCCTGAAAGAAATTACGGAAGTTTGTAGTCCTTTTATTTTTTTGTATTCTTTTTCTTCCAAAAAGATGTAGTTATTATTTTAACAGATAGAGAGTTTATCAATATGTAATAAACATGAGCGCCTCTATATACAATAACGGTCTCAGAAATAATGAGATTATTTGGAACAGTTAAGCAAACATCATGCACATAAACATATATATGACTGATCATAGTAGCGGTCTGTGTTCCACCAAAATAACAAAGTAGTTTTCATGCAGAAGAGTACATGCTTTTCTATTGATCATTCAATAAAATCTTGAAAAAGAGTTGGCTAAATAGTAAAATAGGTATGATGGCAGTTCCATAAAATAGCTGGTCCTATGTAGAAATATCCTATACCATGATACGGCATGACAATCTGCCTTTGTCCACAGAGTGATGGTGTACTGACCGTCATGCTGATTTGTGAATTTTCATAAAAAGTAACTTGACAAAATTTATAAATATTGATGTGAAAATGATTTGTCCTGCAGATAACTATTTAATCTAGCAGAAAAGGCACAATGATTTCTAATAGTTGATTTAAAAGATGGGGCATATTTTTCAAAGAGGAGGCACTGAATTGACCTCTCTCAAAGCATGGCTGATTCATCAATATTTGAGTTTTAATTTAGGGATAAGATGTCTTTCACAAAGTGAGGCTGCAGCTGGAACCAGAATTATAGTCTTGGTGCAAAAATAGCTGAATGAAGGAGGTAGAATTAAAATTACCAAGACGGGTCCTGCTTGTCTTAAAATCTATTGCTCTTTAGAGTAGGACATAAGTTTACTCAGTGGCAGTGCAGAAGAATTTCACTCTGTATGTCAGGACGCAGCACCTGGCTGCATGCCAGTATCTGAGAACCCTGCAACTATGTTTCCACAAACAGTTTGCAGAAGCTTAAAATTTTACATGTGGCTTTTGGTGGTTCCTTTGAAAGGCTGGCACTCTCTCCATCCTGACAGTAAAAATCTCTTCCTGCTCTTCTCACCTGCATGTTAGCTGGGATAGGTAGAAGCCACCAGATTAGTAAATTAGCTAAGCACATGTGAATACCAGGAAATGAAAGATCATGGCTCTAAGTTCATAAACTGTACAACAGCACCATGTCTTCTGTGGTGTATTAGAGTGTTTAGTTGGGTTTACTGGGTAAATAAACAACTTTGGCTAGAGATTTAGCAATAGATATGATGTTTTGTACAGTATCGCTCATTAACAAAAGTCAATATTAGGGAGGAAAATAGGGCTGTATCTTGGGTAAGCTGGTAAGTGACTGATGGATCCAGTGTTAGCACCTTCCCTCTCTAAGCAAGAAAGGACTTTTTGAATGAAAACCTTCAGGCTGCAAGGCAAGAACAGGATTCTGTCAGCCTAATCTCATTAAACTTGTAGCCATTACAGTCAAAATGAGTTTCCTCTGCCTTAGTTTGGGTTGGAGTCAAAACCAGTTCTCAGAGGAAAAGGGTCATTACATTAAGGTAGTAAGTTACTAAATTGAGCTTCCTATTATACTGGGGTATGTACATTCATGTTTTCTTTAACCATAGAGAGATGAGATGAATAATCCACATATTGTTCAGTGATTAGACTCATATATTTCATTCTGATGAATGAAATAAGAATAGACAATCAAAGGAAATATATAAAATGTTAATTGAACTAGAAATGGACTGGAATCAAGATCCTATTCAGAACACCCCCACACTTCAGCAAGATGCAGAATTAGGCCAGCACTTTGTGGCTCAGGCTCATCTTAAATGAAATCAAATAAATAAATATATGTCATAGCAATCAATATTCTTTTGGCCACGATCCTGCAAACATATGTGAATAATTTTGTGCGAGTTCAATTAGATTATTCATATGTACAGTGCTAACTCAGATATGTAAGTACTTGCATTATTGGAATCCTGGTTTATAGATTTTCAGAATGAGCCAAAGTCTACAATGAAAAGTTCAAATACCACAAATGTGGTAGAAGAATACAGAAGAATACAGAAGAATACAGCCATGTTCTCACATGCGTGAAGTTACTCCAATGCTTCTACACAGCACTCTGCAAATCAAGAAAGGAGGATAAGTCTCAAATGTTGCAATATTTTGCAAGTTAATAAAATTTAATTATGCATAAATTATTAATTCTATGGCCAAAGCAGAAGCATTTTATTAGATCTGTAATGCATTTGATGTACAATTCTTAAAGTTAGGGCAATTTGCAGGAGTCCAAAACATCTTTTCCATTTTTTCTCTTTGCATCAAGGATAGTAAGAAATTTTGAACTTCTCCAGTCTAGATTCAGTAAAGTTACTGAATTTCTACTTTAAATGAATGTAGTGTTAACTAGCAGTGTCTGACTACTGCAACTTTCCTTCTCATACATCTTTACAAATGTACAAACAATTGCAATATTGTGACTAATTCACATTTTTATGTTGATCAAAATGATACAGAATTAATCATATGAAAGCAACTCATTAAAGTACCTGTTTATTTAATATGTAAGGTTTCACAATATCACCTATAAGCTTAAAATAGAAATCCTCTGTAGAACAGCTGGGAGATAAGGGTTCATCAGCATAAGAGCTTTCAGGCAGGCAGTCAAATTGTGCATTTTAGCTGTGCAGAACTGCACAGAAGCATCGGGCTGACAGAGGCGTCCGGCAGCCCTGTGGCTCAGTCAGTTCCCACAGTGCGCTACGGCTTTACCATCGGGGGTCAGCTTGTTGTTGAGGCAGGGAAGAATGCGTTTTCAGGTGAAGGGGGTCCTGCAGTCAGGCACCGCGGTGTGAAGTGGGCTGTGTGGTGCGTGGGACGCTGGTCCAGGAGACCTAGGTCCAGCTGCACAATAAACTTCCAGGCAGATGTAGGGAAAGTCATGTTGCCTCTATCTTCCCATCAGAAAAATAGATGTAAGAGTGCTTTTCTGTCCCACTGGCATGCTGCAGGGGTGAAGATTGGAGGCTGGAGGATGTTCTCTTCAAGCAGGTGAATAGTACACCTGCCATTCAAGAAACAGCCAATTTCCCTTATTTATCTAGGGAGCTGAATTAAAAAAAGCCACATAAAAGTCCAGTCAGGAGTCCAAGGTAAAGACATTTCACTGGATCCTGAATAAAAATCAGGGAGTATATAGGGCATATGACTTAGTTCAGTGACATTTTGTGCGTGACAAAGAGAAGAGAAACTGGGTAAGGCCAGAAGAGACAATGGAACAAGCCCTGTAAGCAACTGACTGAGGAAAAGTTTGAAGGTGCTGGCTTGAAGAGGCACAGGGTTTTGTGCAAAGAAACTTTCTTTTGCTCTTTGACTCTTGTTCTGTGCAAGCATAAAGGATTTTGTATATTCTTTGGAAGTGAATCGAAATCATTGGTTTCCATTATCACATTCCTCTTCCCAAGTGAAAAAAAAATCCATGAGAAATTAAGTCTGTATTAGCCACCTGAGATGAAGGGGACAGGTTGTGACACATAAAAAGGATGAAGGGCTCAGATACTATGGAGTCATGCTCAGATAGTATCTACATATGCGATTATTTCAGGCTTGAGAAAAGATTAGCAGCTACACTCCTACTTCACTCATTCATTCATTCATTCACCACTGAGAGCTTTCAGTTTTCCCTCCATGAAGGACCAGGCTGAAGCTCCAGATACGCAGTCCTATAGTGAGCTTCTTCCTGTTCAGAGCAGTCACAAATACCTCTTCTTAGCCTCAGAGTGCCTCAGCTCAGTCATATGTAACTTAAATAGGTGCCTTAAAGATATCGTAAATTCCTCAATGGAATATGCTTTAGATCATATTGTTATTAAATCAGGTTTATCCTTGAGAAACACTTTGTTAGCAAGAAGCTTTGCCCCTATCACTCCAACATCTGTTAACTGAAAATGCTGAACTCTTTTTTTCCTTTCCCAGTCTTTCAAACTAATATTGATTTTGTTTCAGCTAAAAATAGCTCAGTGGGAAAATGTCATTCAGAGGTGCCAGCTGACTAAAGAAGAAAAAGGGTAACATCTCATAAAACAGAGTAGAACGAAAATTTAATTTTGATATTATTCCTCTGCTCTCTATGGATTATGCTAACTTTTACATGCAAGGAACTATGCATGATAAAATGTTGCTATGATTCCTTTTAATTCTACAGCAGAGCAAACTTTTGCTAAAAGACTGTTTTTTAACCTGTGATAAAACATAGCTGATTTATTTTAGTTTTGCCTACCAAGATCCATACATTTCACTCTAACTTTGCAGTGAAGCATGCTGCAAAGGTACCAAATTCATTGCAGTCTGACCCTCACTGAGAGTTTTCTGTTTAGCCAAATGTATATTTAAAGCGGTACTCATTTTAGCAGAACACTGCACTGCATCTGCTCCTAGCACTAAGCTATTCGCAGCCCTCACAAGATCATGCTCCTTATGCCATTAAATATTTTCTGTGCTGTCTCTTGAACCCTTTGTCCAGCACAGATCTCTCTTTTTTGACAGTAAGACTTCCTCACTCCAGTGGCTGCACACTGACTTGTATCCAATAAATGCAAGTAACTTTCTTGGAGGCAGGACCTTGGAGCAAACCTTATTCAAAACAGTGCTTTTTCTCTACTTGGAACACTACCATGATCGTAACAAAGTTTACTCTATTCGGGTCCTTACAGCAGTAAGTAAAGCAGTTTCCAGCAGTGCTCTGTGTGCCTTACCTGGATTTTGTTGTGTTTCCTTTGCTGTTCTAACTTTCTCCCAGGAAGAGAATTGTAGGCACAGTGTGGGTTTTTTTGGTGTGTTCTATTTATTCCAATATGCACAAAACTCTGTCTTTCTGATGTTAATGTTGGCAAGGCTGAAGGAACTTGGATTGCAGGTAAAGTGTAAAGGGGAAAGATGAGTAAAGGCCCTTGTTTTGCAGTTTTGGAAAAAAAGTTTCTCTCCCTTCAGATGAGTTTTACACTTGTGTAGGAAGTTCTATAGTTCTGAGGTATAGCTGTACTGGCAATTATGTTGCTGTGTAAAGCACTCTTTGAGATAGGGGAGCCAAGCCCACTTAGAACCTTAAAGATATGTGTTTAACATTTAAAGCTCTTAAGTAGGAAGTATCTGCATTTCCCTGGATGCTCTGTTGGAACTGATGTCTGTATTGGGTCAGACCAAAGATATGCTAACCTGTGCTGCTTATGGCTACTAGATCCTCTGGCTTCCTGGAAAATGTCCAGAACTGAAAGTATAGGAATGGCACAGATACAGATTAGTATTTTACATGATCTTCTCCCATGGCTTCTAGTAATTTACATTTTAGCAACTTCCTCTGATGAAGGCTGGATCTGCATCTTTGCGCTTAGTGACTGTTGACAGACTTCTGTTACATCTGGAAAGCAGAGCAATGACAAAGGGTATCTGGGCAGAGGGACATGAAGACCTGTGTCCAGGTTTCCCTGTTGAAAAGTTGATAGGGAATGGGAAAATTGTTTCCCACCTTCCAACACTGTCCCTGCTCCAAAGGCATGCAATACCTTTGTGAAAATTTTGGCTGATGGAATCTGAAGTTTTAAATTCTGGTTGGGTTATCTTATTTTTTATTTTTTGAACAAGAAAATGTTATTGCTGAGGTGATTATTCCTCTGCGTGTGCTCTTTTGCTAGTAGCCATCACTGCATCAAGACTTTCTTTTTAACTTCTCCAAGTCCGACTGAACTGAATGCTTCTGTTTTTTTGGAAAAGCTATACTGGTTTTTGTCCTATACTTAAAACTCAGATTTGTTGAGTGACTCTTACAGTAAGTAATATGAGTGTATGAGTAATCTATCTCTTCAGTTACTATTTTAAAAATTCTTCTACTGTAAATCAGTTGGAATAAAACCTTTCATTTATGACAGTCCTCTGTATTGTGGCACTAGTAAGTGGTTAGCTAGTAATAGAGGCAAGACCATCCACTAATTCCACACAGGCTACTGAGACGCTGACAGATGACAGAGACATACAAGTAAAAAGCTCCATTTCTCCCCACAAATCCCCAAATCCATCTCGTTGTCTGTACTCTATGATTTTTAATTATTGTTATGTAATTTTCAAAACAATAAAAAGCCTGTCATTACTTCTGACTCCCCACTAAGCATTTTTGACTAATGCTTTCAACTGCATTGGTGGTGCTGAGTATGAGGATCACCTTCCTCTATAAATATATGTTTTGTTCTTTCTGCATTTGGTGTCAAGAGAGAATTACTTTAAAAAAAGAAAAGCTACTTAAGTGGAATGTATTAAGAGGGTATAACTTTTCCTCATAGAGTCAACACATTGGTATCCGTATTGGAAGGAGTAAGACAAGTTATGGAAAAATTAACAGATTCCAATAAAGTTACTTACTAAAATAGATAACAAACTTTTTGCTTTTTGTCTTAAACTCTGACAGACAGCTAAAATAGCCACTTCTACATATCTTCTACTGCAGCTGAAGTTACTCCTACACCACCCTGAAGCATAACAAGTATGCCAAATAAAGCACACTGTATTAATTTAAAGAGGAAAAGGTAGGATAGGTATGAAAAAAATGAAAAAAAGTTGATACAGATAACATTTCTGTTTATTAAAACAGCATTGAAATGGATGAGCTGAGCTGAATGTTTGTACAATGTACAGTTTGTCTACCTATATAGAAATCCTGCCCCTTTGAATTATTTGGCTGTGAATCCTGCCTATCATAATTCTTTAGTTAGGACCATTTATTAGATTTGTTATTCACAAGGCTCTACTGTCTATTTTATAAGATAGTCTCGTACAGTTAGAAGATTCCCTTAAAATAGAAATGTCAACTGAGTACAAGCTAAAGTATAACTTCATTTGCATATATTTGGAATCTAAATGCTTGCTCTTTAACATATATTTAAGAGTGCAATCCTTAGTATGACAAACAATACCTAAAGTCTGGAAGACTTGTATTCAATTCTATGTTGTTCACAGGAAGGAAAAAATCTTAAGGTATACATCTTTCTCTATTCCCAGACAGGTCAATCAGGCACACTCCAAGAGAATGAAGAATCAATATGAATCTACATATTATAGAATACATATGAAAAGAGATAAAAATTGATGCATATAACTTTCATATTTATTGAAACAGTATTAAAATGGATGAAAACAGACAAATGTTTATCTGCTGAACGATATTGAAAACTTGTACCTTTGAATGTTTTGGCTGTGAACCCTGACAATGATAAATCACTTTCCAACAGCTGTGGACAGCTGTTTAAGTCTGGGGACTAGAGAGCTTAATTGGGGAAGTGTGTTATAAAATTAAAGTGCCAATGCCTCATTAAGTTATGTGGCGATTTTGTGCCGCAAGCCCATAATACTGCATTCCAGGCTTTGGGAAAGGACATGCCTAACTCTCTGTTAATTAAGGGCTTGTCTAAGAATGTAGGTTTGCCAAACTGCAATGTTTTCTGTGAAAGAAGATGCAGGACTCGGAGACAGAGGCTATTTATAAGTGATAGCTTATTGCAGCTAGAGCAGATTTCCTAACTCTTTATATTCTATGCCCTGGATACATTTACATTTTTTTATAAACTACTTGGATACCTTAGATTCAGCAAAAGGACTATCAAGCCTGCTTTGATAAATAACCATTTCTCTGGGAAGATTAAACTCTTCCCAAAGTGGACATATTTATAAAAAAAATCTAACCCTTAATGCATCTTACCAGTATAGGGAAAGACAGGTTTTCCAGGGTGACCAGAGGATTAAAAAATGGAGACTCTAGGGAAGTGAAGTGGAGAAGGGAAACACGTTACAGCCTTAAGGATTATCGGCAGGAATGTGTTGCCATCTTACAAATACTTTGTTTACACTGAGTTGTTTATAGAGCAGGAATTATAATTATTTGGCTGTTTTAATCCCTAATGGACTACAGAACGAGGGTGAATCACACCTGCTAGTGACATGAGGAGGTACTAGGTACTACATCCTACTGCAGTTGCAGGATGGGAACAGGGGGGCTGTCAGCTCTGTGCTCACTGCCTGCATATTTGAACAAGCAGCAGCAAATGCGCAGGTTACAGCGTGCACAAAAGTGCAGCCAGCTTCTAACTCCATTCTCTCTTCAGGGGTTAGAGGGCCACCAAACCTGGATCAGAAGATTTTCCCTGTGGCAGTAGAGGGCAGAAGCCACAACCCTGGGTAGCAATTTCTCTTAGAGACATGTCATGACATGTTCTGTGTTTCAGGAATTGCCCTACATGAGCTCTCTAAAATAACTGCAAGTGCAAAAATGCTGAAGGGAGGACCAAAACCTGAACAGTATCACTGGGGGAAACACTGAATTACTAAGCAGCCTTTCAAGTGGAATTGATTAGGCAATGAGAAAATCTGAGACACACTTTCACTATTTTTTCATTTCTCTGCCCAAATATTTTCCTTCAAGTTTGACTTAAAGATTTATGTCAAATTGTAGAACATATTTATAAAACTCATTTGCACCTCTGTCTTGTTCCTAAACTGCTTACTTCCATTCCTCAGGATTTTCCCCCTTTTATACCAACTTCCTTAACAACATTTAGTTGAGTGCTTTATTAAGATGGGAGTGATCAACAAAGTTCAATAGTTATTCCTCTATTATTTGCCTTACTCCAAACACATTTTGCTAATCAGACCTACTGTCAATGACATCTTACCTAGAGATATTAGAGGCCAGAAAGTATTCCCACTTCCCTAATTACAAATCTGAAGTAATCCACTGATTTCAGGGCAGTTACTCTGGATTTACATGTAAGTTATCAGAGCAGAGTTTGTCCGGCATATGCAGCGATGAACAGCATACCTGAAGGTGTTCTAATGAAGTTTGGAAAATGGCCGTCATGATGTAAAATTGTAACAAGCTGGAAAAGAGGTGGATTATTTCTACATCTGCAAAGAAGATGTTCTCTGCAAATTGGTTATTGACTACTTCCCTAGTAGGCTGTATATCAGTTTTAAAGTTAACGCAAATGTCACCTACATGTGTTTTGTGCAAGACTGACTCTATGACTGAATTTGAAACATCATGCTCCTGGTTAAAAAATTCAGCAGTTGCTCCTGCTGAAATAAGAAACTTTGCAATGTCTAAAGACTGTTTTTAATTTACGCTGTTCTTTTCTATGTAACTGGCTAACTCTGAGAATCCTATTTCTCCAGGAATCTAAGTACCAACTGATGTGTTTGTTCACATATTGCTGTTACATGAGCTATTTATTGCTGCATGTGAAGTGTTTGAATGAGTATAGTGTAAATATTTTCACAGAAGGTAAAATAGACCTTTTGTGGCATTTAATTAAAAGTTTTGTGTTCTACCCATCCTTGAGAAAGGTATCACACAGAATGAACCTCAGTTCAGAAATGGCTATATTCTATAAAAATAAGTTGGTATTTTTTCAATGAGGGGAGCATAGTTTATCTCAGTTTTTAAGTTCTTGCATTTCTGTATTGTGACAATCATCCATGTGGTTGCTAAGAGCTGGCTGAGTTCCCTTGGGAATTCACTGATGCATCTTATTAATCAGCTGGAGATAATGCTGTTGAACAATGCAAGCTAGAAATATCCTTGCCTCTAGCAAACATCTGGCAGAATGACGATTTTCCATGCATTAGCTACAATGCTTGGAAGTGGAGTATACAGCCTTTCTCCCTCCCACTCTTTTTCTGTCTGGTATTTTCAAGATAGAGGATATGTTTATGTTCATATTTTCACTGCTATTTAAACTTTGGAGTGGTACCAAGGCTTGAACTGCCAATGTCCATTCATATTAGTACTTGAAACTCTTCTAGTGGACATCCCTGGTCCCTCAAGGAATAATTTGACCCCAGCCAGTTCTCACCTAGCTTCTTTCACCAAGGTATGGCCTCCCACAGGACCAAGCTTTGGGGAGTCAAAACTTTAGTACTAAAGGTGTGCCAGTTCAAGATTTTCACATTCTTTAGTTGCTAATTACCACTCTTCTGGCAAAGACAAAGTACAGACAGTTTCCCAGGTCTGTTTTAGTGCAAATAACATCAGTCAGCTCAAATCTCTTTCAGCAATGAATTAACCTAATCTGTTCTACTCTGTGCTGACACAGATGAAGAGCTGTCACAGGGACATGTACTTCATCTCAGGTGAAGGATTATAATGAACTGATGAGAGGTAGTAACCTCTTAAAATGCTACTGCTCTTTTGCAAGTGAACATCTGTCTACAGTCTCAGTTTCTGCATGGCCCACTCCATTATTTGTCCATACGCACAGTCTTTAAAGAGGGAACACACATCCTCTCTGTGGATTAGGCCGGCATGTGATTTTTGCTTGCCTATGACATTTTACTGACATGGGCCAAAGGGTATAGCAGGAATAAAAAGCAGATCTGATGTATGGCTAAGCATACTCTGTATGCATGTCCTACACATAAATTTTGGTTGAACACAGCAAAATAGGGATGTAGCAGTCTCTTAAAGCTTATATCAACAAAAGCAACAAAGCACTAGACATGCCTCAGTGTAAAGAGATTATGAACCATTCTCAGATATATTTGGGTTTACTAAAGAATGTGTCCCGCATTCCACATAAGTCATGGTTTCACTGTTCCGCATTTTCAGTCTCACAATAAGTTCTTAAGAGGAACTTGACATTCATTTTCAGAAATACTAATAAGAAATTACCTTCCAGTTATCATAATACATTGTAAAAAGCACCTCAGAACTCTCTGTGATTACAACAAAGGAATATGCAGGTGCTTGGGCAGCCTGACTATACCCCAAAATATAAAAAGCTGGATAATCAACTAAATACATTCTGGTGTTCATAAGTGGCTTTAAATGATTTTTCTTTTTTTTAGAAAGGTATGTGAAGATAAAAATGCAAGTTGAGAATAGCACCAACAAAAAGCACATTAAAAGGAAAAAAGTGCAATAAAAGGAGCAAATAAGTTTTCCAGCTTTGCCAAGTGAATGATAAATTGGGAAAGGAAAGAGGGGGAAGCAAAAGAGTTATTTAAAGGTCAAGTTCAACTTTGAGGCTGTAACCAAATTCACCTTTGGTTATGTTTGCTCTTGAACTGGGGACTTCAAAAGAGAAAATTGGTGACTGACATTATGTAGACAGAAAGGTATTAGGGCTTCTTAAGCTGGTTTTGATGATATTCAGCTATTTGACAACATTCTCTTATCAGCATACTCTGCATTCAGAAGAAAAACAAAGAGGGTTATTTTGCAGAATGGCTTCTTGGGCAACTATGGATGTTTTTAATCTAATAGAATATTCTGCCATATCCACTCCACGAGTTGCAAAGGCAGGTTGCATGTGTTGGCTTGAACAGTAATCCTTTTCACTTACATTTTACTCCTTTCAATCCAGATTTTGGAGTGCTCTACAACTCTACACAAAAGAATTTTCATGTTCTTTCTGAGAGGATAATAATATTATATTCCTACGCAGAGAGGAAAACTCAAAAGAGAGAGGTTAAATGTATCAGTCATTTGCTTGAGTTAGTTAGAGCCTTGTCCAGGAAAAACCCTTATCATACTCCCTTTTCATTGCGGTGGGACACCTAACTTGACACCCATGCTAAAATGCTTTGCTCTGTTGGCAGTAACGGAGCAGACCAGAGCTGGAGTCTTGATCCAATGTTCTGACCACAAAATCACACTTTTTTCCAGTGAATAATTTTACATAATTAAACTTACATAATTTTCCTACTAAAAATGTTCCTTTTATAATGGAACAACTAAACTACACCCAAGTAACTGACACATTCTAAATTGTGCATGTATTTAAAAGAAAAAAATATACCCACAAAAAGATATGTGTGTGGAAACACTAGTGCCAAAGGTATCTTAAACTAACAGATTTATAGAAGACATATTGACTTTTAAATGTCAGTTTTAACAACCTATTCTTTTGTATAATTAAGTCACAGTATTTATGGAAGCTTAGAAATTTTCTGTATAACCTGTATTTGAGCACTACAGAGCTTTGATGGACTCTTATGTAAACTAAAACCAAATCTTCTCTTCTTCATGGTTTTACTGCTATTTCTCCAGCACAATGTCAATCATTCTTCTCTCAGCGGTCACTAACCAGGTTATTTGTGTGTTTCCACACTGCTGCATCACAAAACATCATGCCCACTTGCCTCAAAAAGATAATATCTAACACATGTGGAAACTGCCTTTGATCTCCACGGTCTATCTAGAGGTCACAGACCTGTCTTCTCCTCTCCCTTACTTCAAATAGCCCCTTTCATTTACTGTGAAACTAAACATTGGGAAGATAAAGGCAGGAAAATAAAGGCCTTGATTTAGTAGCAGCTTATGTGTTTGGCTATTTCAAGGTAGATTTTACTCTCTTAGCTCACATTATTAATTGCCCTGCATTTCCGCATCATGGCATACTGTATTTGTTTTCATGCATGCAGAATGTAAGCCTTCAAAATGCAAGCTGCTTTTTAAATCAGTATGTGCCTTGTTCATAACTAAATAGCCATTAAGACTCCATTAATCAATTTGCAATATTCAGCATTGGATCCAGCTCTGTTTGAATTGTATGGGAAAGTTTGGTACTTTGACTGTTTTTGGAAAATAGAATTTGTATTTATCAATGTAAAGTTGTTAATGCAGCAGAAATACATTGGATCTTCTGGTACACTGGGGTGAAGATGAATCTGGCTGGAAGGGTGAAAGAAAAGGTGGCTCCATCAGAAATTACCATCAGCTTAGGAAATAAAAGACTGTTCCACCCTATCTCAAAATATAAGTGGCAAAAACTTTAATGGTATTTGCCAAAGGAAAAAAATAAGTATTTCACACAGCAAAGCCAGACATCTTTCAGACAGCCACTTTTGTTTTTACTAAGGGCCTGATTCAGAAAAGCATATAGGTATCTAAAGAGGGGCCTGAGCAATATGTAGTCATGTAAGTTCAAAACTGCAATCTTGAATATCATTGCTCAGCTTTGGCCTTACCAGGAAGGCACTTCTACTGCCCTGCAGCTCTGGAGGCACCTCAGGTTCTTCTCCATGTTCTCACTCTGATGTGCAAAATCTCCTCAGATATCTCCACTCCTTTACTTACTGACACTTAATAGACATTCATAAACAACAGGCTCATCTGCCTAACTCCCTTTAATTGGCTCAGGCCAGTAAGAATTTTCAGAGCACATTTAATGAACAAAGATTTCACAAGAAGTATTGTAGCAGCTATAGTTTTCTTTTAACATAGCAATTGTCCCTTTAAACTAAACTACGTAAAGGCCAGAGTAGTTGCCCACCTTCTTTTGTTATCTCCTATGATGTAAGCATCTGAACTTTCTCAGAAGAAACCCTAAACATCAGGTCATCACATGTATTGTAGGAAATGTGGGGTAAATGGTATTCTTCTTCCCTTAAAAATGTCTAGAAAAAGAATTTGAGATTCTTAGAAGCAAAGATATCTGTATGACCTCACAGCTTAATGGCACTCAGAGTGCGAATAGGAAATAAGTCCTGGTCTGAGGTTCACCGTCTCCCTAAAAATCTGTGAAGATTATGTCTTCATTTTATGTTAAATCACCATTAGATAAAACACACCTTAAGAAAGGCCTGGAATCCAGATGATTTCCCCTTCTCTTATGTGATTAAAGTCTTTCTCTTACACACTTTCATTCTGGCTCTATCAATCACAAAAGCATTTTCTGTACACCACGTGGACAGGAGAAACAGGAGAGGTGAACTCCAGAATAGTCTACTTGTCTCAGGCACTCTTCAAGGAGTGAAGCTCTCACTCTTCAGGTGAGAGAAAGAGCTGAAGGGGTCACTGAGTCTGGACCACTCACACTATGCACGATGGTTTCAGTAACTAGAATATTAATTGAGATGTGGCCATTTTCTGTCCACTCATTTTTCAGAAGAATTATTCTATTGTTCTGTTTTATTTTAAAACGTAAGTGAGGTGTCACCTTTGGTAAAGTTTTTGTACCAGGGATCCCAAGTAGAGGCCAATAACAGCCATCAGAGATGTTAGAGGAGGGTGAGATTTAATATGATCCTCCAGGCTTTCTCTAATTTGGTGCCTGCTTAGAAGGATAACTATCTTTGTTCCTGTCCTCAGGTGTCTACATCTCCTCCCTACAGCATGGAGAAGCAAGGCACCTAGCACAAAATCCTGGAATACATTTGGGAGCAGGTGTCCCGCAGCCATGCACAGTGCATTCAGCATTGCATCGCCTACATGACACTGTGCATCTACTTCTAAGAGTATCTGCATATGCCAACTAAATGAGATATGACTCCACAGTCAGCAAAAATGCGAAGATACAGTTCTAAGATAGAAAGCAAAATTACTCCTTGTGCATGTAGATATGCATATACACATGCCATCCTTCACTTGTAATTTACCGTACAGAAATTTACTTCTTAAGTCTCCTGCCCTAAAAACACCTGCATACAGCTTTCCTACTCTTGATCAATCAATTACCAAGAGTAATTTCTACTTGTATCTCAATAACCTTCTGAGAAACTTTGCTGAATGATGCAAGTATAAAGCTAAACAGAACCAGAAGTATCTCCAGCTTGCTTCTGTGTTTTTTTGTAAAGTTCAGATGCATTGATTTTTGTTGATAAAACTAGCTATTCTTTCTTTAATTTGCATCAGACATCTCTTGGTAACTATTAGTCAATACAAAGTTGAGATCATTACTTTTGGATTAACTCAGGGAAGAGGCGTCCTAATCTGGTCCTAATGATCTGTCTATACACTGATAAACTTTGCTGATGAAAGCAAAATCCTAAATAACGTTAATACTTTAAATGATATAGATCATCCTCAGTGATATTTAAACACATTAAGAGAATGGCTGAAAAACTAGCTGATGAATTTCAACATGAACAAATGTTAAGAAAAGATGTATTCAGGAGCTAAAAATAGTAGTGCTGGCTCAGTACATTGCTGAGTAAAAAGTGGAATACACAGATAAAGAGAACTGAATGGGCTGGAAAAGCAGATATGTGAGGATAGAATACATTGTTCAGCTGCAGTATAAATGGCTAATAAGATGAAAAGAGAAACTCTGCTTGGAAAATCTTCACCTGAAATCTTTGCATCCAGATTTGGGCTAATGAAGTTTGAGAAAACCTCTACAGAAGGACTGGAAACTGAATAGAGGTTAATGAGGCAGTGACTGATTTTTAGAGTTTAAGCCTAATATGCAGATTATGTCCAAGGGAAAAATAACAAAAATAATTAAAGTCATGGGAACTGGAGAGACCTCAGTATGAGGAAAGATTAAACATACTATGACTGTTTTGTTTGGAAAGTAAACAGAAGTAGGACATCAGAATTAAAAATAATAGCTAGAAAGCAATGTAGTCTTTCCAAATGTAAAGAATGAAAAATAATTAAAGGCCAGCAGATGAAGAGTAGTGAGCTTAATATACTCTTCATGCAAACAGTGTAGTCAACTCTCTATTTCATAATGTTATTTTAAAAAGTTGCTTAGTAAAATTAGAAAGAAAAACAGACATACATGAAGATAACAGAAACTTCTGCCTCTAGAATAATGAGGACAAAACTAGGAGGGACAAGGAAAGATAGTCTTTCTTCTCCATGAAGGAAGAGTGGTGTCTGAAGGCAGTTTTCAGCACAGGATGATACTTATGAAGAAAACATAACTGCAGGAAGTAAGGCCAGCAATCACACACTAGCAATTACATTTCTCACAGCCTAGGAAATGAGTCCTTTCATGCTGTGGGCCATTTAACATAGATTAAAACTATTTTGTATTTTTATTCACTGAATTTAGGTGCCATTTTGAGACACCAAATGTCTGAAGATATTTCCAACAGACAGTGACAGTAGACAGTATGAGTTAAAATGCTAGCCGTAGGCCCTTCACATTTTTCCAATGCCTTTCTGCAAGAGAAATGTCCAGTAATAAGAATGAAGATAAAATCTTCAAAACAACTGAAAAAAGACAAAAGAAATTGATAGCTCATGCTAGAAATGTAAACCTAAAATCTAAAATTTTATCAAGTAAAGTATGGTCAAGATGAAATATGTAAAATGCTACAGGACCAGGTGGGTCCAGCCAAACTACCAGCTGTAGTTTGAAGTGGTCTGTAGGGAATTATTTCCAGTAACTTTAATTCATGTAGAAAGGTCACCTCCTTTGGGAATCCTGTTCTACAGTATTAAGCAGAAACCCTACACTTTTCTCTGCCCACTGCTGGAAGCAGAAAAACAACTGTCTTGGTGCCCTTACCAAAGCATTGGGTTCTGTACTTTATGGCTTGTATCTTTTCACATTTGTGGCCTTGCACATATTTATGCCAGGCCACTTGACTAGAAGAAGCCCTAACTCCTACAGATGACAGCTGTAGATCTTATTCTTACTTTGTCTTCTAGGTGTCACATTAAAACACCCAGTTTCCCAGTTCCCATTCCAGACAGACAATTTACTGAACTAATTACTGAACTTTGCAGAAGAACCATGATCAACAACACACCACCCTGCTTAGTCTACTGCTGTGTGACCAAAGGATGCTGAAATTCTTTCAGTGTTTTGTGTCTGAGACAGACAGTAGCAGAGTTACTGAGAGGAGGAGTTAAATTTTCAAGGTGAGAAGGACATACTGTCTTATAACAAGACAGTTATTAGCATGTGCCAATTATAAGTGAACTATTATGAACACTAGTGCCCTGCCCATAAGAAGGGGAATATCAAAGGACAAAAGGAAGGAATTTGTCTCTTTGTTTTGCTCCTTTATTTTCTAAGAAGTCAGTTGCTATGCCAAACTGCTCCTAGTTTTGTTTCATCCTTGTCTCTCTACTATTATTTTTTAATGCTAAAAAGTCTCACTTAATTACTTTTAGGCTGACTTCCTATGGGAGTGAGTCTTATGTAGTCACTGTGCCTCCATGTGACTGTGTGTTTATATCTGTATTTCTGTCTCCCTCTGCTTTGCACTGCACCTGCTGTCTGATTTCAGTCAAGACAGGCAAATAAACAGTAGCCTTCTGATAATTAAGTTTCTGCTAATACTGCTGCTAATACTATTCTGCTAATACTATATGCAGGTAGAGGAGAAAGGCCTGATAACTGTCCCAAATGAGGGACAGTTTGCAGCATAGTTTTTTAGTCACAAGAGAATACATATATGACAGAGATCTTATAAAGATGTCTACCAGTTTTCCTAAACACCAAGTCAATCAAAATAAATCTAGAAGAAAATAAGCCTCATTAGCTCTGATGCAAGAGAATGACTTGTTCTAAAGCCAGGCTGTGGCTGCTTAAATACTATTTCCCTATTAAGGCTAAATGAAGAAGCATAACTCTCTGTCTTTAGGCCACATGTACGTTTTGATGACGTATTTCATTTATTATTTTAGATAGTCTATTTTTACACCTTTTTACACTTTAACACTCCTCAGCTACGCACAGCTGGTCAGCCATGTAAGTGTTTCCAGGATCTGGGCCTTGTATCTTAACAGTAGAACTGTCTACTTATGAAGAATTGAATTTTAAGTAGTCAGGATCAAGTAAGAATTTGTACATGTACATACATACATATGCAAAAAGGATATTTTGAATATTACTGTAATATTTTTTGATGACAGTTAGAATCTCTCAGTGTCTCACAGTTACCTGAATTAGAAATCTTTCTAGCATCTTCTGGTTTGAAAAGTGATGCAGGTCCAGATACATAACATAGTAAGGGTGATTTATTAAGCAAACAGCTACTATGTAAACTAAGAGTTACTAACAGGACTTTATCAAGGCTGATAAATTTCAGCCCAACCATGAGTTGAAGATTTACAGAAAATCTGGTTCTGAACCTGGAGATTTTTAGTTTTGCAATATGGAAAATCTCATGGCAGTTACTGGAACGTAGGGCTGGAAGGAGCCTCTTGGGTCATCAAATCTACATGTACTATGTGGCCTTGGTTTCATCTTAAGGAAGGATCTCATCTCAAAAGGTCACTGACAGATAGCTCCTAGCATACACTTGATCTGCACATGAGCAGCAAGCCTGACACATCAGACTGACTTTGCCTGTGAAGAAGAGAGATCATTGCATAGCGAGACTACTACCTACCCCATTGCCTGCTCTGAATAGACAGGGCAAGGCTGTGTTGCTACTGGAGGCATTCATGTTATGTATTCCCTGTCATAAACTGTGCAGGCACCATTTGAAACAATATCCTATAAATTTTCAGCCAAAACATATTAAAAACTGATTTGTATCTCTACTCTTGTGCCAGCACTGTTCTTATCCGCTTTACCTCCTCTCAGCCTTTCCAAGGCTAGACAAATCAGACTCCTTTATGATCCTGCAAGATTCAGAGAACCAGAGCTAGCAGAGACCTAAACTAGGAAATCCACGTGATGCCATACAGAACAGATTTATCACTCTCTGTGCTTCTCAGCAGTGTTTATTGTTAGCCATAGCATCTTCTGAGCGTGGCTGTGCTAGCTTTCTTCATTCAAAGTTTATGTCTCAGCAGCTCTTCCTTCCTCAGCTTTCCAGAATTAGCTTGGGTGGAAACAAATTAGGCGACTGAGGATGAGTTCTTCATTTTGCTTTGTACAATAGGCTTTTCACTCCTTAATCACTACAATAGGCTTCTCTGTACTTTAGCTGCAGCTAACGATGACTAGATGAACATATATTTATGAACAAAGTTGCATAAAATAATCCCAAGAAGGTCTGTCCAGTCCACTGAAGGACCTAAACTCTGCATATTTACTGTGTCAGTTTATAGCTGTAGCTGAGTGCACGTATTGTGTCTTTCCTCAACTCAGCTGTCCTGGGACATTCTTTAAGTTTTAAGAAGTTGAATACGAGAGCCAACTACATATAGCTAACTGCTATTTAACTAACAACATAGCTAATGTAGCTAATTTCCTCACTTAGGGCACTTTTTCCCAAAGCTCCTAAAGCCCACATTACACAGGTGAACTTGTGCATGGGGGCCTTAAACTGATCATAAAAAACTGATAGAGGATTCCTATGTACAGGGCAATTTTCTGCTGTCAGAAGGTTGTAAAAGGCAGCTCTGCACAAGCCACATGAAACATTATGAACCACAAACATTCACTGGCTGGTAAGGCCTCTATTTCTGATTGATGGCTTATTGTAGTCAGCTCCTATATATTTACCTGGGCAAAGATTTTTCTGTGAGTAATTGCACAGTGTTTCCATCACTGTGACCACAGTTACTAAGAGTTTACAGCAGATCTGTCTAAACTGCCTGAAATGGTGGATTTCAGAGGGGACACTGGAAGGCTAAGCACTGTAGCACCTTATTCTAGCATGACTGTCATTAAAACAATATTCAGGCAGCCTCATTGTGTGACTTGACATGCATGCTCTCTCCAAACATATAACCAGAGATGTACCTGTCAGATGCCAGGGATGCCTCCATTTTGGCCATGTGGTGGATGCTCACCCAGTCCTGATTGGCGAATAGCCACTGGGATGATGTGAGAGGAGTTGCAGTGAGCCGTGTATCGGTCAGCCTAAACATCAACAAGTTGTATTAACCTGCTAACAGTGAGATTCTCCTTGCTGCCTCCTGCTTTGCTTACAATAACAGGCAAAGAAGAGCAAAAAAAGTCCCATATTCTGATACACAATCTGCACTTTAATATAAACCGTGGAGATTCTCAATAGCTCCTTCTTCACTATTTCAATGAGAAGAGAAATGATCAGCCTATCTTCCCTCTTTATCTTCCTCCTCAAACACAAATATTGTTCCACTTCCTGTCAATAAGATTCAAATGAAGTAGTTATTGTTAGCTAATGAATTCTTGCTGGTCATAAGCTTATTATTCAACAAAAGAAACCTTTTTGTCTTACTTATTTCCTGACATAGCATGTTTTCAACGGAGAGTTGTCATCAAACAAACAAAGAGAACAAGGCTGTAGAGGAACAGTTTTTATTTTTACCATTAAAACAAATTACTCATTCCAAATACTGATTAACAGTACAGAAATTATGTTTCTTTTGTAACTCAGTGAATGGAAACCTGGTTCTGAAGTCAGTGAGCACATTTTACAGAACTACTCATCATACCAAAAAAAAAAAAAAAAAAAAAGATAACCACTAATAAATAATTTTCCCATAGCTACAAAACTGATTTGTAGAAGTTAAATTGTTCGAGGCTAATCAGCCTAATCTGAAGGAGAGGAAGTTTACCCTCCATTTCCCAACAGATTCTCTTTAATTTTGCAGTCACATTGACAGGTGGCCTCATCACTCAGGCATTACAGACCACCTTGAAGATATCAGCACTGTTGGCCTTTGAAGTCAGAATAATCAACAAGCCATTTGATATTCTATCAGATGAAATGGCCCTGTCAGAAAGGCTGGCTCTCAGGTGTACTGATTGTCTATCGAAAGGAGATAACTTGATATACTTTACTATGATGCAGATTCACAGACCTTGTGAGATGCTATAACAGATGTCTTTTTAGACCTACTTCTTCAAAAAGTCACTTAACAATATTCCCAAGCCATTTTCTACAGAAATTATAATACTCTAATTCCCTGCATACAATATTCCCACAATACCCCAAATTTCTGTGCAGTAAGATATGCAAGTGTGTAGGCTATGGCTAGGATCACAGATGCTCAGATTCACGTGACATATACATGTATAAATCCTGTTAAAGCCTTGATTCAGATATGATTCAGATATTAGGTTGTAGATGCTACTAGGAAAGTCGCTTTTGTTACTGGTTTTCAGGAGGAGGGAAAATAACAGTCAATGTTCAAGAAGCTGCCAAAACTTAGCACAATAGTATTTTCAGAACAGGACAGGTATTTTTTTTCTTTAGATTCATGCAGAACAGTAGAATATGTTTTTGGGTAACTTGCACCTCTCAGTATATTTTATTCTCTTTGATTCTAATAAGATGATATGTACTCAACAAATATAATATATTGAAGAAGCTGAGTAGAAGAACAATAGGAATCCAAACTTTTAAAATCATTACCTCAAATTCCGCTTTCAGATAGCCATATAAATATTTATTATCACAGTTAACTTTAATATTGGTTGGAAAGATTTAAGCACTTTGTGAATCTGTAGGAAGGTAAGACTCAAAAGAACAAAGTTTTGTTTGTAATTTCAGATGTGATTTCAGAATTTCAGCTATTGAGGTATAGAGCCAAAATTTCTTCTCAATGAACTAATACTTTGTAATGACTCCAAAACCATGGGAATAGAGTTTCAAAAGTTAAAGATTGTTCATTTATGTTTAGGTTGAACAGCAGTTGAAAGCAAGGAAAGCAAAAAATTATGCTGAAAAAATTATTAAATGTCTTAGTGTTTACCTGAACATTTGACTAATCTGTAAGGTTTATTTGGGCAGAAACAAATAAAAACATTTGTTTCAGCAGTAGCAGTAAAACTAGTAGTATTTCATGTCAAGGGCTGAGAAAGTTATATTATAGATAAATCTATTTATATGATAGGCAGGACATTGTCTTTTCCATGAAAGACCCTTGCTTGTTCTAATAGTAATTATTCATCAGGGACAATCACAGAATGCTCATTCAATAGCAAATGGTCTATTTAATATCATTAGTGCAGACCAAGGACTTAAAAACAGACCCTTCCTAGTTTGCAGGTGTGTCAAGTCTTGCATTCTGCATGCACGATCACACTAGAGTCCCTGGCAGAGGACAGCTGCTCTGATTTATTAGACCTTTGGAAACAGTATTGCTCTTGTTATCTACATCTAATCCCTTAAATTTGTTTGACAGCTAAAGCCTGAAGCAACACCACTAGACAAATCTTCACCTATCAACTTTGATGCTGACAATGAATACAGAAAGGCTGTAAGGAAAAAAATTTGAGGATCTTAAACATAGATTACTTTGCTCAAGGGAAGATTAATAAGATTTTCATTGGGGCGCATTAATGATTTTAAAGCAACTTGCTTCTGTGAGTAATTATTCTTCATAATCTCATCTCTTGTAACAGCCACTTTCATGGTAAATGATATATTGGAGATTTTCCGTGCAGGGTAAAAATAAATCAAGGAAACATACACAGACAAAACCTCTATAAAAATGGAATACCTGGTGCAATTCCATGGATTGACTACAATTCAGGCTTGTCATGGAGGCCTTGAGTGATATAGCTGCTGACTGCAATGATTTATCAGAAGTGAATTTGTTGCATTATGTACAATGCAATGTGCTTGACAGGCAAGACCTAAGCCCCGGTGCTTAGATTCTACTGTCTAAATGATTTGCATGACAGATAAACAGAGATAAAAAGGAAAAATGTGTTCTGAATGTATGTAGTTTAGGAAAAAACCTCTTGCTGTTTCATATTGACATTTTTTGGTAACAAAATAGAAAAAATAGGCTTATAAAATATATTGAAGAATACTATCTCCCAGTCCCAGAAAAGGCTGGGACCCACAGGCTGTTTAGGAAAGACAGGCAGGGAAGACGAGGAGGGGGATTGCTGTCTATGCAAAAGAGTGGCCTAAATGCATGGAGCTTTGTTACAGAAAAGGTTGAGAGCTTGTAGATCAGGGGCAATACAGAGGTAGTAAAGGGACGTCATGGTGGACATCTGCTCCAGACCACCCTGCCAAGAAGAGGAAGTGGACAAGCCTCACAATCACAGAAGACTTGTGGAGAATGCAAGCAATCCTGGAGATTTCTGGAGAGGGTCAGACAGTTTTTATATGCAGGTGTTGGATGCACTGACTAGGTGAGGTGTTCTCCTGCACCTGCTACTCATGAGTAAGGAAGAACTAGTCTGGGATGTGATAGTCAGCTGCAGCAGTGACAATGTGATGGTGGAGTTTAAGAAGCAGGAGGAACTGAGCAACAGCAGACTGAACCCCTGGACTTCAGGGGAGCAGATTCTGGGTTGTTCAGGGAGCTGGTAAGCAGGACTCAGTGGGAGCCAAAGGAGCCCAGGACTGGTTGGTCTTGAAGGACAACCTACTCAAAGTACAAGAACCATTGACCCTGACTGCAAGAGTATGGCATGCACGGCAGGAGGCTGGCTTGGCTGAGCAGCCTGAGTGAGCTCAGATGCTAAAAATAAGTGTATGAGAGATGGAAGCAGGAATAGACAACCAAGGAGGAATATAAAAACATCATCAAGGCATGCAGGGATGTAATTAGAAAGGTTAAAATTTGGCTGGGGTTAAAACTGATGAGGGATCTGAAAGGGAACAAGAGCTTCTATAGATACATTGGCAGCAAAAGCAAGACCAAAGAAACTGGGAGTCCACTACTTAATGGAACAGGTGACCTGCTGAAGGACATGGAAAAGATTAGATACTAATACCTTCCTTGCGTTAGTCTTCACTGCTCACAGGCCTCCCTGGTATCTGCAGATGATAGCAGAGTTTGGGGGAGACAGACACTACCCAAAGCAGAGGAGGGACTACTTAAATAAGCTGGGCATACACAAGTCCATCGGACCTGTCAGGAGACATCCAAGGATACCAAAGGAACCAGCCTAAGTCATCTTCGGAAAAGGTAAGGAGGACAATGTGGGGAACCAGAGGTTGGTCAGCCAAACCGCAGTCTCTGGGACCATCATAGAATACAATTCTGGAAGCCATTTTTAGGCATATGAAAGACAAGATGATTGGGAATAGCCAGCAAGGATTTATCAAAGAAAATTATGCCTGATCAACTTGACTATCTCCTATGATGAAACACCTGGCTTTGTGGATGAGGAGAAAGCAGTGAATATCATTTACCCTTCAGCAAGGCCTTCAACACAGTCTCCAGTAGTATCCTTATAGCCAAACTGGGGAGAGATGGATTGATAGGCGGACTATAATGTGGCTGAAAAACTAACAAAACCTTTGGGCTAAGATAGCAGTGGTCAGAGGTTAAAAGCCTAACTAGTGGCTGGTTGTGAATGCCATCCCTCAAAGGTTGATACTGGGACTGGCAATGTTTATTTTAATGTTCTGTTCATTTTCACCATGTTCTCCAGTATCTTCATCAATGACCGGAAAAGTGGAACACTGTGTCCCCTCATCAGGTGTAGGGATGACACCACTCTGGGGGAGTGGCTGATGTGCAGGAGGGCAGGGCTGCCACTCGGAGGGACCACAGCAAGCTGGAGAAATGGGCTGACAGGAACCTCAAGAAGTTCAACAAAGGAAAATGCAAAATCCTTTGTCTGAGATGGAGTAACCCTATACAACAGTACAGACTGGGTGCTGATAGGCCAGAAAACAGATTTGCTGAAAAGGATGTGGGGTCCTGGTGGACAAGTTGAACATGAGTCAGCAATGTGCCCTTGCAGCAGTGAAGGTCACTGGCATACTGGGCTGCATTCGAAAGATCATGACCAGCAAGTCTTGGGAAGCTGTCCCTCTGCCTGACACTGGTAGGTCACATCTGGGATGTCATGTGCAATTTTGGGTCTTCTAAAACAAGAAAGACCAACAAACTGGAGAGTCCAGAATAGGACTGCGATAGTGGTGAAGGGGTTAGAGGATATGATATTATTAGAAGAAGCTTTTTAGAAGAGTTTTGTTTACTCTGGAGAAGGGCAGGTTGACATGAAATGTAATTGCAAGTATCTGACTATCTAAAAGAGGAGCTGTAGAGAAAATGGAGCCAGACTCTTCACAAGCACACCACAAAAGGGCAAGAGGCAATGGCCACAAGTTGCAGGAAGGAAAATTCTGATTAGACATAGGGAAAAAATGCTCACAGTAGGAGTGATTAGGCACTAGAACAAGTTGTGGAATCTCTATTCTTGGATATATTCAAAAAGCCCTGAGCAACCTGTCCTAACTTTGAAGTTAGCCCCACTCTGAGTAGGAATATGGACTAGATGACCTTCAGAGATCGCTTCCACCCTAAATTATTCTATGATTCTGTGGTCCTGTGCTCAGCCTTTCTCATGTCAGGACCTAAATGTACAAATCTACTGCAGACACCTAAAACATGTGGCTAGGATTTTCCAAAATTATACAGTAATACATTGAACATTACATGCAAAGGTAATCTCTTTCTCCACCTGAGGTATTTATATTAACCCTACACTGGAGCCTGCTTCTAAGCTGACTAGTTACTGCAAATCCACTTGGTCAGACCTGAAAATATATACTCACAAATCTGGCAGAAGTCAACTGCCAGCAGCATATGCATAGTAACTGAGTGGGCAACAAAACTAAGATTATTCTTGAGGAAGTTGTACTCCTCATTTGTCATGTATTCCACCTGAACTTTCTGAAGGGTAGTACATGTACTCAGCATCCATTTTGACCTCTATAGGGTTTCAGTTTACAAATTTATAATATTACACACAATTCCTAAATTTTATATTTTGTGTTTTTTTCATCCTCACTTTGTCTGCATCAGCACAATTTTGAATTCTGCATGAGTTCTGAATATGCAATTGACTGTAAGTTTCACTCAAATGCCAGTGCCAGCTGTCATCTTTAATTACATATCAAGTGCAACAGGCAAACAGAGAAGTTTTAATAACAAGTGAAAACACTGTCGAATTGAATTTATTTCCAGATGTGGAGAAAGAGGTTTTCACTTCTTCCTCCAACAGGATTGGTGCTCTAATGCCTTTCAACATGATTTTTAAGACATTCATTTGTTATGTAACATCTATCAATTATAAAATATATTTATGAAGTCTTGCTAGCAGTTGTTAACAGCAGTATTGTGGGATCACATTTACAAGGTCTAATGAAATGGGAGAGTAAGAATAATTGGACTGAAACTGGTAAATGAAAAGTCATTCTGAGGGAAATAAAGGTGTAAAACTGATGAGATCTGACATGCCATCAAATGGTGAGGATTAAATTAGGATCCAACGGAGACATATACAGCGCTTATTGTAAGTGTTTAATTGCAAAAATAACAAATGCCTCACAAAAATGCAGAGTTAAGCTTTACCCCTCCTTCTACAACTAAATGGAGTCATGTGGATAAATCTTCTCCTATCCCGACTATTTATCCCACATTTTTATGGTTTCTTTTGTTTATTTGTAAAATATAAAATATAAAGTAATATATTTTTCTTTCAAAGAGAAAGTTAATTCAGTAAATTTAAATCAGATGCTTGAAAATACTTTATCTGTATTCTTACAAGAAAACAAATGTATTCTGGCTCATTCTCAGATGAAAAGTTAGACATTAGAAAAGTTAGAAATACGAAAAATTAGAAGTTTCTTCCCCCTTAAGAAAAAGCAGTTCTTAGTAATAAAAACTGTTATCTATGAGCTGAATTTTAGGATCTCTAATTAGTGCCAATTATCTCTTGCAGAATAAAAATGTTTCCGTTTTTTTTACCTGTAGTGTTAGCAGGTTGCTTTCCTAGCCTAATCTAAAAACACAAGTCTAGGTACTAGATAGAAAAGTTTTCAGTCATTTGGCTTAATGAATAAAATGAAATGACAGTAAATTAATGAAGATCTGTTCATAACATCATACTAGACTAAAATGCCCTTTTTTCAGGGCTGCTGAGCCTACAACCTGTCTTCTCAGATTGCCACACTCACCTCTTATACAGATCACTGACCTGAGATCCTTGTCTGTGGTACACGCTTCAGCTCTTCCCAGTAAAGAAAATAACCAGAAACTACTGGTTGGTGCCAGTATCTGGAAACTTGAGATAACAAATAATCCATAAATGCCTGACCAGAGAAGATCTCAGTACTTTGTCTGCCCTCCCCCCAAAATGAATGTTATAAAACTGTGAGGAAATAAAGACCAAACAGTTGAGTAATAAGTATGGTTTGCATGGTTTTATGTCTGTCTACATTTAGACTGCAGATATATGTTAACTTACAAAGTAGTAGCTATAAATGGTACAAAAGAGACAATTCTTTTCCAGCTATCAAACTGACTTTAGGATAACTGCACAATCTCCCTGAGACTCTTCAATCTGTAGTATCACTCCATCTTTTCCCAGAAAAAGGCAACAGTCAAATATTTTGCCTGGATTGTATATTTTGAAAGCTGAAGTGAAAATAAATAGCAGAAATACATTTATTTTTCCTGTCTGGAGATGGTCTCTATGAAAGATGTCTTGGCTACTAGATGTTACTTTAAAATAGGAAGCCACTTGTGTGATGAGCACAGAAGGAAGTGGAAGAGATTTCTAGCTTGCAACATACCGAGGGACTGTGCCTTTTGCAGCATCTACACAAGTACCTCTGGCCAACTGCATAGGCCACCATGGAAGGTTGCCCTGAAGTGCAAAGACCTGACTGTAGTCCTCTGTGGATTGTGGTGCAGTACACTTGCGCCTTCCAGTATTGAAAAGGTTAACTATATGCATTTTCTGTATAGAATTAATAACAGACCTAGAAAGGACTACTGTAATCATGTAGCTCAGAAGGAACTACAACAGTCTAGTGTTATAGTCTGAACTACTATATAGCAAAAGTCAAAAAAATTCTGCTAGTCAGTTCCACATTGAAGGTAATTATTTTTCCCTACAACATAATAGAGCTCAATAACCTGTGGTTGAAATGGAGCACTTATTTTAGAAAGACAGCCAATCTTGATTTAAATATGGCAAATGACAAATTTACAACATCCCTTGGAAATCACAGAATCACAGAATCGCTGAGGTTGGCAGGGACCTCTGGAGATCATCTAGTCCAACCCCCCTGCTCAAGCAGGGTCACCTAGAGCACATTGCACAGGATTGCATCCAGGCGTGTTTTGAATATCTCCAGAGAAGGAGACTCCACAACCTCTCTGGGCAACCTGTTCCAGCGCTCTGTCACCCTCACAGTGAAGAAGTTTTTCCTCATGTTCAGATGGAAGCGTCTGTGTTTCAGTTTGTGCCCGTTGCCTCGCGTCCTGTCGCTCGGCACCACTGAAAAGAGTCTGGTCCCATCCTCTCGACACCCTCCCTTCAGATACTTGTACACATTGATAAGATCTCCTCTCAGCCTTCTCTTCTCCAAGCTAAACAGGCCCAGCTCTCTCAGCCTTTCCTCCTAAGAGAGATGCTCCAGTCCCCTAATCATCTTTGTGGCCCTTTGCTGGACTTGCTCCAGTAGTGCCACATCCCTCTTGTACTGGGGAGCCCAGAACTGGACGCAGTACTCCAGATGTGGCCTCCCCAGGGCTGAGTAGAGGGGGAGAATCACCTCCCTCGACCTGCTGGCAACACTCTTCCTGATGCACCCCAGGATACCATTGGCCTTCTTGGCCACAAGGGCACATTGCTGCCTCATGCTTAACTTGGTGTCCACCAGCACTCCCAGGTCCTTCTCGGCAGAGCTGCTTTCCAGCAGGTCAACCCCCAACCTGTACCGGTGCATGGGGTTATTCCTCCCTAGGTGCAGGACCCTGCACTTGCCTTTGTTGAACTTCATGAGGTTCCTCTCCGCCCACCTCTCCAGCCTGTCCAGGTCTCTCTGAATGGCAGCACAGACCTCTGGCGTATCAGCCACTCCTCCCAGTTTTGTATCGTCAGCAAACTTGCTGAGGAGGCACTCTGTCCCTTCATCCAGGTCATTGATGAAGAAGTTGAACAAGACTGGACCCAGTACTGACCCCTGGGGGACACCGCTAGCTACAGGCCTCCAACTAGACTCTGCGACGCTGAGCACAACCCTCTGAGCTCTGCCATTCAGCCAGTTCTCAATCCACCTCACTGCCCACTCATCTAACCCACACTTCCTGAGCTTGTCTATGAGGATGTTAGGGGAGACAGTGTCAAAAGCCTTGCTGAAGTCTAGGTAGACAACATCCACTGCTCTCCCCTCATCTACCCAGCCAGTCATTCCATCAGAGAAGGCTATCAGATTGGTTAAGCATGATTTCCCCTTGGTGAAGCCATGCTGACTACTCCTGAGCACCTTCTTGTCCTCCACATGCTTGGAGATGGCCTCCAGGATGAGCTGCTCCATCACTTTTCCAGGGATGCAGGTGAGGCTGACTGGCCTGTAGTTTCCTGGGTCCTCCTTCTTGCCCTTTTTGAAGACTGGGGTGACATTGGCTTTCTTCCAGTCTTCAGGCACCTCTCCTGTTCTCCATGACCTTTCAAAGATGATGGAGAGTGGCTTAGCAATGACATCCGCCAGCTCCCTCAGCACTCGTGGGTGCATCCCATCAGGGCCCATGGATTTGTTCCAATCTGTTCCAATGGTCAATTAACCTCACTTAAAAAGCTGCATCTTATTTCTAAATTTGTTCAACTTCAAGCTGATTGGGTCTTGATAGTTTTGCCTCCTGAAATTCCTAAAACTGAAGCACCTACAATGTCAAAACCATTCTCCCTGTATAGGGATTTTCACTGCTACCATGTTAATGTCACTATGAAAGGGGAAAAAAGCTTTAAAAAGGCACATGGTTTGAGATGGAAGGTTTTCTTGATAGGAAATTTGTAACACCAACTCATGTATTCGTGAAAAAGCAATTTGCATGCATGTGATAACAGTGTAGTGCTTGATCACTCTGATGATGAAAGTCTGCTCAAAACACCCAGGACAAACTATGACAGCACATTGCCAGGGATACCAAGCAATTTTTTGCACAGTTGCTTACTTTGCCCAGCCCAGAATCTGTCAGTCTAGCCCAGATGCTGCTGTTGCCATGAGAGAAAACAAGCCACACTGTGGCAGCAACTGTTGCTAGGAGTTGGGACAGGCCCCTTCTGGTACTAGCGATCACCTCTGCTCATCAACATCTCCAACAATTCCGTAAGCAGCAAGATTGATTTTTCACCTAACTATTTGTCTCATCTTCAGCATTTCTTTTCTCATGGAGGACTGGCTCTTACCCAGGGTTGGAAAAAATTCAATTTTGCTGAGAAGACTTGAGCTTTGAAATCTGGCATTTCACTGTGGAAATCCAACTGTCAGCCCTGAAGGATGAAAGACCAAAAAAAAATCCATGCCTAATTTACTAGTTGATACAATAACTACATTAATGATGTTAATACTGCATTAGAAACACTTTTTTCCTTTCCAGATTTTTATATCCTTCTCAAGGTGAATTATACATCTCACTAGCTTGCTAGGTGATTACATGAATACCTCAGAACATTTACGCTGAAAAGTCCTTCTCAAACTTCTTATTCTTCTGAATGGTTGTTGCACATCAGAATCTGTCAGCGAGATAGAATGAGCACAGACAGTGCCAACTTGTCTGTTTACATCATATTTAAACAATTTCTCTGTGTTTATTCCTCTTCTTCTGCTTTCAAATTAACACAAATGTTTTGCTCAGGAAAATCATTAATTGCCAATCACAACAAAGAGCTTGTAGTGAGGGACAAAATATCAGCAAGTTTACAAGTTGCTGGCTTCCAAATTGAATGAAAGGATGCACCTTGGGCACTCTCCCATGCTGCAAGCTGACATGTCATTCTGCAGCCTCTAGCCTGACCTTTTTTTCACATCAGCTGAATAACAAAGAGACTATGCTGTTAGAGCAGCTGCTGTACCTCTAGGCAGGTAACAGTATCATCTTCATGAATGACATCTATGCCACATTTGCAGCATGTCAGGAAGTCCTTAAAATTCTGCAGATCAAAACAATGCAAGATTTTCGTATTGACCTTGAGGTGATGATCAAATATGGTCACTTACAAACTGCAGACATGTGGAGGCCAGCCTAGAAACAATGGATCTGTTTAGATATTTTTGTTGTCAAAGATCTATTTATATCATAAGTGATATATTCACCCTATTTTAAACCAGGGAAGCAGAAAAAGGACTGTCATCTTTGATAATGCATCTATTTCTATAAATTTACTCATCTATGTTATTTTAAACATTACTGGGTCTTCATGGAGTTTCTTATAGTCTTCTCCAATTATTACCTGGTTAACACAAATTGATAAATATTTTACCTCATTGATTTATTTAAAACAATACTATCAACTATACTTAAAAGCCAACAGATAGATGTTACGCATTGCCGAGACATCCTATTGTTATCTTTTAGGAACACTTAAAATTTACTATTTAGTAATATTATTTGTCTTACATCTCTTGTTCAGTTCCTAATCTGAGGTAGAACTTTACCTTTCATGTCATGAGTTATTTTATTAATTAGAAATATTTTATAAAACCAAAACCCAGAAATGTTGTAGTGAAAAGGTCAGCACTAGTATTTGTATAACTATTTGAATTTCTGGAAAACAAGAATTGAATGTCCTAGAAAAAAACGCTGGAAGAATTAGGACTTGTATGATTTAATGGAATACCTCCCACACCACTCCCTCATCTGGAGTAGCAACGTAACCAAACACAAGCGTTAGTGATTTACAGGTGTTTCAACACTTAATGAAACTTGTAAGTAACTAAGCACCCTAAGTTGTGCCTCGTAGATTGGTCTTTTAGGAATGAAAGCCACAAACTCAATACTCAGAATGGTGAGCTCCTTAAGCAGCTGACAAAAACAGTAAGGAAAAAAAGTTGTATTGTAAATGTGTTGCTTTCTTGAAGTTACAGTCTTTTGCTGGTTATAGGAAATCCTTCTTCTCTAATTGGGTTTCATAATCCTCAGTCGTCTTCTGGAGCTGAAGCCCTAAAGGGTCATAGAATCACAGAATAATTCAGGTTGGAAGGGACCTCTGAAGGTCACTTAGTCCAACCTGCCACTCATGATGAGGTTGGTCCTTGAGGTAGCCTGATGATTAGGGCCTGCCTAAAATCTTTGAATCTACACCCTCCATCATCTAGGTAAATCTTAGTAAGTTGGGGAATTCTGGGTTCTTTCAGTCCATTTTGAGTCCGGGTTTGACCCAGTATCTTTAACTGTTTTTTCATTCATTAAGGAACATATAAGGGCTTAAAACTTCTCAGAAGTGAAAGGCAAAATTCAGTGCAGTTCCAACATGCTCTAGGATGACAAAGAGGAAGGGGTCGCAGAAGTAGTTTGGGGCGCTACTAAGAGGAATGGGGAGTGAATTGTGACTTTTAGGTGATGTTTAGGTGATGTTAAGAGTGTGGGAGTAGAGAAAATAGATATTAGTTTTCAGGAGGCCTGACTGTCTCTCTCAAACCTTTTCTACTCCATCTGGACATGACTTGCAGGTTTTTCCTCTTCCCTCACTCTCATGGTAGCCTATGTTCCTATTTAGACTATGCTGCTGGAACAGTAAGGTAACAGTCTGCTGCCTTTCACACTTCATCATTTTAGTGGTATTTTTGTCTGTTGCCCTCAAGCAATGTGTTTTGTGCAGGGCTTGATCTTCTGATGTACCTTACAAACACCTTCAGGTCTGGTCCTTGGATAGACAGACAAATGCTTAGTTTGTAGATGCTTAAGGGAAATCTAGCTGTTTAATATGGTCAAAGATGTGACTACCTAGAGTGTATCCAAAAGCTGACCTCTTAACAGCTATGAAAAATAACTGATGAAGGTATAGACATGTATGGCAGTGAAGGTATAGACATGTATGGTCTAGCTCCAGAATTAGGTAGGACTGGGTGCCTATCCCTGATGTTCTAATTTTAAGCACAGGACCAAGTCCTGCTAGTTGGTTATCATAACTGATCTTAATTTTAGTAATTTGGAAGTTGTGTTTGTTACACTTCAAAGTAGTTGTATATATTCCATGCTCTTTACTTTCCATCCTTTTTCCCAGTATCTTGCCACAGATATTATACCTTTCTGAAAAATGTCAGATAGAAAGTGAGTCAGATGTGAAAAGCAGTGAATACAACAACGTTGGTTTCCATAGCAGTAGTAAATACCACATGGAAGTAAAAAGAATACAAAATGCAAGTCCTGTTCACAGGCCAAGTGGATAATATACATCATTATGGACCTGAAACTGGTGTTACAGTAAAGTCTGCTTAAAATATTTTCTTCCTTTTTGAACAGGATTTATACTATGAAGCTTCCGTTATAACAGCCACACTCTGAATGAGAGTTTGAACTGTGTGATTTTAATGAAACTAATTTCTTATGTTAACTTCAGCACATTAGCAGATGATACAGGTATCAGCTGAGATAGCAAAGCCAGAAGTTGTCCTGAGCTGACAAAAAAAAATGTGGGGATAAATCAGGTATAGATAGTTTTATAAAGCAAAGGGCCAGTATTTTAAAAGCTCAGGGTTTTTAAAAATAGCGTAGCTTCAAGAGCAGTTAATAAGGGATAATTAAATGTCAAAACTTGAAATTTAATACAAAGATTCCAAGAGGTAATTACTTGCATCAACTTACCTGTTTACAACCAACAGGGGAAGTATATGCAGGATGGGAAATAAACATCTATAATAACACTTGGCTAGGAAATAACTATGTGATACATTGACTCTTCTAAAAAAAGTCAGTCCTACTTACAGGAGGATGGGACATTAGAATTTACTAATTAAAGATTTTTTCTTCCCCCAAGAAGAAGAGATCTTAAAATAAGAAAATTCTACAGTACTGCCTTCATGATTGGAAAAGAATGAAAAACACCCCTCACACAGTAGTCTTTTTGTAAAGATTGGATGAAAGCCGGGCCCTGGCAGTTTGGGATGGGAAAAAAAATTAATTGTGTATGGAGACATGAGACAGTAATAACTCACACAGGCTTCATTGCTTCATGCCAGATAAAATAAGAATGAAGCCAAGTGAAGGAGAGCTGCTGATGAAGCTAGTGCCATCCATTTTTCCCCACCAATTAGAAAGACCTGTAAGAAGAGAATAAAAACCCAATATACCAGACTATTGTTTCCACTCTCTTAACAGCTGATCCAGCTATTCTGAAGAAGAAATACAGTTAATACTCCTAGGAGATACTATTTTGATTGGATGAGCACACAGATGTGGGCTAGGTGATCAAAATGGAGATCTTTGGTTTAGGGAAAAAAAAACAAAAAATCAAAACTGTGGTTTGAGTGTAATCTGCAGGGAGCTACCATCGTGTGAGAGCCAGCCGACATGGCATATTATAAAGGAGAAGGATGATTGCGGGAAAAAGAGTATCTTTTATTAGCAAGCTTTAGGGACTCAGGAAGTTCTTTCCAAGACTGAAACCCATGCAAACGTACACACACACACACACACACACAATCTTCTTGTAGATATTTCAGATTTGCTATTTCTTTAACCTAAAATAGATCTTTCAGATCTGTTATTAGCACATGAAAAAATATAAGAAAAACAAGCCTGTAAAGGTCAGCTTAATGTGCATGTGTTTTAAAGTAAAACTGTATTTTTATTATTAATAAATGTATGATTCCACTGTCTTCAGCATTGTCATAGCTGATGAGATCGTGAAAGTGAAATCTGCTAGAAAGTCATTGTAAAATAAATCTGACTAGTGTAAATATATTGTCCTTGCTGACAAAAATGCAACAAAAACCCTATAAAATACACCACTGTTTCATCTTGAACACAGCTGAACAAATGTCTCATAGTTGTTTTAACTTCCACTGAAGTTCTTGCTATTTCTATTAAAATAATAACATATTTGTAAATTACTATATAAAATGCTCTTTAAACCTCTTATATGATGAGCATATAGCTTTAATTTTAGTGAATGTGGGTACAATTTGTACCCAAATTTCCTTCATATTCTTTGCATAATACATACATGTAAACATATATATTTTAAGTGTGCATACACAGAGACCGAAATCCATTTAGTATAATTCAGAAACAGATTTAACTATATTATAATTGTATTTAAATATAATTCATACAACCCTCCAAGAAACAGAAATTGAATTTCATATAAAGTAAATATTCATGAAAGGGCATACAAGATTCCTAAAATGATTAGTGCCACTGTACCTCTGTAATGAATTAAAAAAGAAAAACATTAGAAACTTAAAAAAAAAACTGTAAGAAATTCAGTATATTTCTAAAGGGCTGAAAGTACAACCGTATTTATTTAAAAAATGTTCCTAATACTTTCCTAAGCAGTTATCTTACTAGTATAATCAAATCAGTATTTACAGAGAAATATCTTATTCCTACATTCTTTCCAGAAATCCTTCTTAAAGCATATTTTGAAGATAAATATAGTAGGGTTTGAGCTGCAAAGCTGTGATCTCAATTAAAAATTATAAGCCTCACTCAGAAAATTATATGCCTCACTCAGAATCACCACATGGATGTTTTGTGTCTCCTCTGATGTCTTTTGAGTGGCTTTTAATGTTCATTCCTACTTGTGCTGAAAAACATGCCTCAGTAAACTACTGAAAAATAACAAGAGCTTCTAGAACCACTTCACCACTTTCTAAGAGGCTGCAGGGAGTTAGAGAACCTCAAGCTAACAGGTGAGTAGAAGGAGATTTTCTAACAGCACAAAATCATGTGGTAGAAAGGAAAGTATTGAAGTATTGCTCTAAAATACCTTTAGAGAAAAAGGAATGACCAATACAATTCTGACAAAATAATCCAGATAATCAATAGTTACATGAAATCCCATTACTTGTGACTACTTAGGAACATAAAAGGAGATCTAATGAAATACATTTATCATCAGGCTAGCTCTCTGTTTTTATTTATATAACTACTTGAATTTCTATGTTTACATATCTATATCTTAGAGATATTAGCTATCTATTAATCTTTATCAGCAGTTCCATGAACTGGATGAAACTGCCCAGTGAAAGTTTTCTGGAGACCCAGCATTCGGCTTTTTGCAAATGATTCTTGTTTGTGTCATGGTTTAATGTAGATTCTTTGATCACAGGAGATCATGATAAGGGACTGGAGCATCTCTCATATGAGGAAAGGCTGAGAGAGCTGGGACTGTTCAGCCTAGAGAAGAGAAGGCTGAGAGGGGATCTTAGCAATGTGTACAAATATCTGAAGGGAGGGTGTGAAGAAGATGGAGCCGGACTCTTCTCAATGGTGCCCAGTGACAGGACAAGAGGCAATGGGCACCAAATGAAACCCAGCAAGTTCTGTCTGAATCTAAGAAAAAAAAAAATCTTTAATGTGAGGGTGACTGAGCACTGGAATCCAGAGAGGCTGTGGAGTCTCCATCCTTGGAGATATTCAAAAGCCGTCTGGACACAGTTCTGGGCAATGTGCTCAAGGTGACCCTGCTTGAGAGGAGGGCTGGACTAGATGATCTCCAAAGGTCCCTTCCAATCTCAACCATTCTGTGATTCTGTGAATATACCCTGATGGCTACAACATAAAAATCAATAGCTCACAGAATGGCCTATGTTTCCTGCAGCAAGTACAAATCTCAGAATTGGGTAGCTGGTGTGAACACAAGTGAATATGAGTGCAGGTATGCCCTACAGAATCCTTCAGAATATTTATTTAAATGTTGCTATTTCCCTGTCAACTAACTTTTTCCTTTGTATGTTTTCGGAAAGTCCATAAAATCTTACCACATTAATCTGAAGCCTTTCAATGAATGTTTAAATGTCCTTTTGCAGTATTCACTCATTTCTCATTTCAATTTACCTTAAAATCTGACAGGATATACAGAAACGAGGTTCCATGTTGTTTATTACTTTCACTTTTAAATACGTCATTTAAACTAACTCTTAGAGCAGAACCTCACCTTTCAGATATACAGCCAGGGTCTGATATTTCCAGTTTTTATAAGGTGAAAAGATTTTCCTAAAGCTTTCTGCAGCTGCAGCATTTCTAAGCATGTGCAACAGCAAAGGCGCAAACACAGAAAGTTTATGAGACCCATGTTCCCTAGCTGTATAATTAAATTGAAATACTTCAGGGCTTCAGAAACACCTGTTGTACTCTCCTCAGATATTGCTGTTTCCACTAGTTTTTAAAATAGAAATAGATGGTAAAATGTCTCTGTGCCAAGTTTAACAGCATTTCTAAATGCCAAGGGCTAGATTTTGCACTCATCTCATAGCCCTATGTGCGAGTGAAGCAACAGTACCCTGTTGTAGCGGCTGATGCAGAAAAGCCCCTGCCAGTGCATGAATGCCGTGCCCAGAGGAGCACGGGCTTTCTAGTGGCATGGCAGGAAGGAGCATGCAGGAAGCAAGTCCTGTGTACGCCAGGCTTGTGACAGGGGAACTAGTCCCACTCTGTGGGCTGTGCCAAGAGAGGTGGAGTGAAAAGGCAGTGAAGGAAGAATAGATAAAAGAGCAGTCCTACTGCAGGGTCAGGGCCTGAAGGGTGTAGAGCTGTGTTTGCATTGTTTACAGAGTTTGGCTGATTGGTTTTGACACTTTCTTTTGTAAGTAATGCTGCCAAAAGAAACATTTGTGAGAGGAGAAGATGAAAGAGGTGTTAAATGTAGTACTGACTGATACCCAAGTTAACACCATCACTCCTCCAAATAGCCTGGTGGGATATTTAATGACCAAATGTGACTCAATTTCAGGTTTGTTGATAGCTTTTCAAGCAGCATAGTATCATCAGGACTATTTTAGCACCACACTAATACGGAGAGAAGATTTGGATGAGGCAATTGCCAAACTAAATTAAGAGAAGGGAAGAGACTCTTTCTTCCTTATTTTTCCAGGAAAATTCCTCCTATGTCTTCCTTGGAAAGAGCAAGTTTCATTGTTTTACAGTGCACAATATGTTCATTTCAGGTGGTAAATAAATGCATGCTCAAGGAAGATACAATGCTGAGAAACTTCAGTAGCAGTGTCTAAATGCTTGCAAAGTAGGATTTTTTTTTCAATTTGACAATCTGTGTGAATTTTATCAAGGGGGTCATACCATTACATCTCAGACACTCCCAAATTTCAAGTGGCTTTATTAGAGCATTCATAGGAATGTAGATATCTGCCAGGTTTGCCTTACTCACGTGGCTTTATCTACCAGTCTGGCCTTACCCACACGTGGCTTTAGACCATTATGGCTACAACAGTACTCCTAATAGATTATTTTAATTCAGGCGGTACAACATTCCCCCTAGGCCCTATTCTTGAAATAGTTAAATCATCTTTCCTCAGACCTTCCCAGGAAATTCAGTTTGATATAGGCATCCAGTATTTCAGGCCAAACAATTAAGATTTGGCTAACAGATGAAAACTGAGTCCTTTAACAGAGAGTTTTAGCTAATTGTAAGTCAAGACAATGTTACCTACCATAGTTCTATGAGCATTTTAAACAGAAATACAGTATTATAATAACAATCTTAAGCAAAAATGTGACAAAAAAATTTGGAAAGGTCCAAAACTCTACACAGCAACTCTGTTTTTAAGAGATACACAAATAAGCAAGCATTACTTAAAACATACCAAGACCTGAGTCATCATCTAAGATCATGAAATATGATTTCTGTTATGAAAAATATTTTATGTCTATCAAAAGGACTGAAATTCCATTTAGCATGAAAAAATAGAGCACAAATGGAAGGACCTATTATTAACCAAGCCTCCACAGCAATTTAAGGATTGTTTGGAAATATCAGCTAATTAATCTACACAGCTATCACCTACTGAACAGCATGTCAAGCAGGAAAGTTGCTAGGGCAAAGAATAAATCGGCTGATTAGGATTTACATGAAACTCTTAGGAAGAGAAAGCTCATGAGCTTAGTAACAATCCCAGGTGGTTAATAAGCTAAGGAAATACTGCAGCTGCTTGATTTTTTCAGCTAACACATTTCACCCGCGACAGCCACAGGTGTATCTGTCTTGGAAAGGAACATGCAGAGCTATGCATGTATCACAGCCAATCCTTACATGGTATATATCATAGCTTCATTTCTGTATTCAGCTGTGCTGAAATCGGTATCTACTAAGGAGAGTCAGAGACATAAAAGAGACACTGCTCACATTGTACTGTCTTGTATTTTAAATAAGCAGTCAGCTGGTAGGATTAATTCAATACATCTACAAATAGTTACAAGCACAGAAACTCAAAACCAAGTATTCTGTCAGAATATGTGTCTATCAAAATTGAAATGCATCATTAAAGGATGTTCATTTTGCCAATTTTCTGGTAAATTTTTCAGGATTCTGCAAGTCTGTAGAAAAGAGAAATCTGAGGTTTCTTTGAAATGAAAATTACATAACTTTTTCCATTGATTTTTAAATTTTCTGTTCAATTCCATTTTATAACACAAAATGAAAAATCAATATGGAAATGGAATGTTTGTATTTTCCATAATTCTGTTTCACATACCCGAAAGCAACAACCAGAATTTTCTTTCTGGACAACGTACTGCTTCGAGTCAAAATTAAGCAAAACCTTGGAGTCTTAAAATCCTTCAGGAAATGGAAGTATTTCTGTGCACATACATTAATATTGTATATGTATATATTATATATATGTACACACACATACATTAAAAATATTTATATTTTGATTTGACAAATTGAAATTTAGATTCTTCATCTTTGAGGATATGAGAAGAAAGGTGCTTTTTGTGTCTATCTCCTCACCAGAAACTGACAGGTTTACCTTTGAGCCTGTGTTTTAGCTACTCATCTATTAATCAATTCACCTGTGGTTCCTAGGGGAGGAACAAAAGATCCTCTGTGCCCATTCAGACCTATGCAGTATCTACATAAGTGTCCCCTAGGACTGCATATAACTCATAGAGTGGGAAAGCTCTCCTTACTACTCTTGCATAGAAATAGAAAAGAAATAGAAAAAGAGGGAATAGAGAAAGCAAGAGGAGCCATATGATCAACGGGATTTGTGTGACTGGTATAGAAAAGACGTGATCAATATTTCAGCCAATAGCATAGAATAACAACTCCATCCCTTGCAGTAAGATGTGGGTTTCCCACCCCCAATCAGTACACCCACATGAAGCCTGAAAGCTTGCACCCAACCTTTCAAACAGGGGTATGCCCAAATTTGTGCACCTGCCTAAAGCCTGAGGGTCACTCAGCATGCATCTGAGTGACTGCTATGGAAACATGCCCTGAAGCAAACCTTCACATGGGCAGAGGGGGCTGCAGATCTCAACTTGGCTCATGCACATCCTCAAGGAGAAAATATCTCTAAAAATGTGGACCTGCTTGCTTTGTCACAGTTGTGATGTAAATTGAAATTGCTATAAGCCAAGCACATTCTGAGCTGGAATTTCAGCACCTCACTTATCTCAAGCAAAATGTAATACTGGCAGCTAAAAAACAAACATCTGTCAATTCAAATAGACTGTAGAAATAATGTTCTGAAACACAAACACCTTCTGACAGTTTAGGGATTCTAGGCCTAGCTGGTAGCAACCACCGAGCTGCCCAGTACCTACCATTATAAGATGTTGTTTTGTTTATAAAACTTTGCCAAGCTTTAACTGTTTTGGTTGAATTTTCCCAGACAAGGTATCTGTCTCAGGCTGACTTATTTTGGAAAGTTTCATTAAGATGGTTCAGTCATTTCCAAATCATTTAGAGAAAAGCACAATGTTATGTTCCTGCTAAAACATAAATAAATCCTACAATAGCTTTGCTGAGAAGTTCTAAGATACTTGGAAAGGGAACTTCAGTACTGCTTCAACATTGAGGGCATGCCTTTTGACGTCCCTGCAAAAATCCAGATAAATTTGGCCAAGACTTAAATTCCCGAAAAATCTGAGTTTTGTGCTCTGTAGATGTCTGCTCAAGACCGGTAGCTAAACTCCTGTGAGATCCTGTTTTCACAGAATATGTCCAACCCTCATCCCCCTCCATCAAGCTGTGGCAAACTGTCATGGGGAGGCAGTTTCACTGATAACTAGCCCTTGTTAATTAAGGGCGTAGAGCTCAAAGCCAACATTTCACAGCTGAGCAGCCAGTAAGTTTCTGTCCCAGTAAGAGTATGAATTAGAGGCTCTGTACTGACCTCACTGGTCTCAAACAAAAAACATACAGGCTGCTTCACAAGATTTTGAATCAGGTCCAGCATCAGCAAGTTTCTCTCAGGGAAAAACTACACATACATCTGCAGATGAAATCAGGCACCTTACTTGTATATCATATTAACCAAGTAGATAGTACTAAGAAATAGGAGTGGGTTAACACAATGCTGTTCCCAAGCTTAAATCCAGCATCTCTGTTGGTTGTATTGGCTTGGGCCCAGAGCTGAAGCAGCTACATGGTTTCCAGGTCAGGGGTTGCTTGTATATGGCCAGCTTGAAGTTTGAACAGAGGAATTCAAGAGTGTGTTCATGTAGCCATAAAGGCTCTTTCAACTACTAAGTGACCAAATATCCTTATGGAGCTATGTCTCAGTCACTTTTGCACCCGCAGTATGGGGTGTGTAGAGACAATATGAAAGGCAGACAGAGTTCTGTTAGGATATTTGGTCACCTAGAAGTTGAAAGAGCCTTTATCCAACATCTTGGAAACAAAGAAGTTCAAATTAATTTTATTGCACTCTGAAGGAGTCATTTTAAGTCATTCATCAGAGGTTGTTTTCATCACAGCGCTGAAGAAAACCGTCTTTCTTCATCTGAATGTTGATCTTGAATGAGGTTTTGCACTCAGCTAAATTATTTGCATTTGTCTTGCTTGTGAATTTCTTCTTTTGTGGAAGTTCCAATACAATTCTCAGTTTTTCAGAAGATATGCTTCAATTCAGCCACAAGTTAGTATGTGTAGATCAGGTCTGACTGGATTAGGTTCTGCCACTTACTATAATGCTGACCAAACTAGATGTTTTTTGAGTTTTCTGCTAGTTTTAAAATGTATGATTATGAAATTGTTCTTCAGTTCTATACTGAAAGAAAGATGATTGAAACTGAAATACAGTCTTGAACTGTGTGTAAGAAAAGTTTTACTTCATTGGCATCTTCTCTCTATAGATCATAAAGAATCTTACAAACATAAGTTCTCAATCTAAGTAGCTACAAGGCAGAAAAACATGATCTCTATTCCTTTCTTACAGGAATAATATTCCTGGACTTCTTTGAAGATCCATGGAAAGTCAATAGGAGGTCTTGCCTCTTGGTTGCCACTGCTGTCACCACACTACCATTCACCTAAAAAATGTTACTGCTCTAGTGATTTACTAGACAGGAAAAATGTGGATTTACTGTGTGCATGATAGCTCTGCTGTAAGGTAGTTCTCTAGTAAAAGTGTGACATTACTTTGATGTACTATGGTACAACATGACAGGCAATAATTCATGTCAAATGACAGTAGACATAAGAGGTCAGAGGTAGAATTTTGTCTCTGTAGTATGCTTTGCTAGTTAATTAAAACCTACTAGACAGTCAGGACCTGCAAATGTGTAATAGCATCCCAGACACGTACAAAGCTAGAAACAAAATGGGTTTCAGGGGGTGCTGGTTGTAGTCACATGACCTGGGTCAGCATTTGAAGGAATCATTTAGAGGTACCATCATTGCTGGCTTCAACATCCACTGACATTGTATAGGTAAATCACACACTGTAGTGTGCTGATGAGCCTGATTTACCTGAGTTCATATAATTACAGTATTTTCCATACTGACTGCTGGTCTAAAGCTAACATACTCAGCAAGAAGAATCAGAGAGGGAAAAGGAGGAGAAAAAGATCAGCTAACTGACTCAGAACTGAAGAGCGAGCTAGGCCTAAGGGGACAGAGCCATCTTTGTGTGTCAGTTTTCCTCTAGTAAGCAGAAGAGCCAGAGATGTGTATAAGCAATGGAAAGTCTTTGTAGATCATTCCAAAGAAAACCAACATGGGAGAGGAGATCTCAGCCTTTTCCTTAGGTAGATCCTTTGCCAAATCTTGTACTGAAGGATGTAAGCAGACTGGGAAAGGGTGGAGGCATTCTGCGCCTCAGAAGAGAAAAACTTTAGGAGACCTGGCTATAATACAGTCTCTGTACTGCAGATGACTGAGGAGAATAGGGTACATGCAGGATTCACATGAGCTGCTGTGATCAGCAGCTTCTGGGAAGCCTTTGCCAATGTCTTAAAAAGGAAATCCAATTGTGGTGCCGAGGCACCACTAACTCTGAACTACTTTGTGTTGTGCAGCTGGAGCCCAAGCCAAGTCTTTGAAAATAAAACTTGATGGAACTACAACCTTTGTAAAAATTCAACATCAGCATTACAGGAAAAACACCAAAGTATTTGTTTTGCAGGGCTTGTGCAAATCAGGACTCTGTCATCTGAAAGGCAGCTCTTCCCTGGAGGAGAAGATACCAAGTGGTTATTTTTTTAGTCTAACATCTGCTGCAGTAAACTAAAATCTTCTGTAAAGACTGCATAAAACCACTGTTCTCTCAATAGGGAAGCAAAAGGTTAATGCCTCTAACAAACCTGCTTAGTTTTCCCAGACATGAATACCCAACATGCCCATGCCTCTGCTCAGAGCTAGATATCAAATACTCAGGACACCCTTTCTGAAGATGAAGTAGCATATTTCCTGGGTATATGGGAACAGTCGAAAAGTCAGTGTCAGTCATTTTTCCCTAACCATGTTGAGTCAGACACACACTGAATATCATACTGGGAACCCATAGTAAGGACAGGCTTTTGCCTTAGGTGCAATATGTATAGCTTCTATAATGTTTTGCAAATCAAACATCATCTGTTTTCTTGAACTTCAGTATTGGTCATTTTGCGGCTCATCATTACTACAAACATTCTGAGTTCTTCCTCAGTTGAAGTTTTCATCAGATATTAAAAGGTACTTTGATAGTGTGTGATTTTGAAAAATTCTGAGGTATGTTCTCATTTGAAGCACATGCTCTCACCTTCCTCTACTCATCAAAGTGCTTAAGCACATGTTCAGAGTTTAATAGCTTCATGTTAAGCATAGGCTTTAGTGTTTTTGTGGAATCAAGCCTTATAACTTAAGCATAGTACAAAGTTTAAAATCTGTCTGATATGCAAGTAAGCCTAAGTAGTATAGATACATCAAAGAAAACTCTGCAATGACTGTACAGGATAAGCACCAACTTGAAACTGAGATATTACTGATTAAAAAGAAAAAAATGAAGTTGTTTCTTAAAAGTTAGGCAGAGTAAAGTCAAGAGAGAACCATAAAATACCAAGTTCCTAGCAGCTGACCCTTTTATTTTCCCTGACTAGGTTGGCAGCAATGAAAATGAAAGAAGAGGGAGAGAAAGAAACACACTGGCATATTTTTACTGAATAACAAGAAATGTGTTCCATGTCACAGAGTCCAAATCCACTGATGAGATACTGACAAAATGAAGGAACCAACACTAAACAGAAAGAGCAAGCAGCTTTGTGCCTAAACAGTTTCATAGATGACTAAAGGGGTGAATTATTTATTCAAGTTTAATATCCCATGTCCTTACAAAAGCATTGTATTTTAGAGAAATAAAACAGAAATAACTACTTTAATAAATCTAGATGAAAGCGTTATATGCAGACTAGAGTAAAAGGTGTTTTTACACCTCATATGTGCCTGTCATATAGCGTTGAATGCTAATTAATACATAAGGACTTAGAATAAGAATTACTCATAGTGAGAAGCAAGTGAAAAGGAAAGAGAAAATGTTTGGGAAGAATAAAGAAAGTAAATAGGAAAAAGACAAATTTTATCTGATTTATATGTCACTACACAGAAAGTTACAGATGAACATTCAATATTTTAGAATTTCCTGGCTTTAATACACTTGGTTTCTCAACCTGAGTGCAGTTATACTATTTCATGTTGGTTTTGCTTGCTTTCAGAACTGAAAAAATAAAAAATAGAAAAGACCAATTAGGTTTTTGAAACTTGTAAATTACTTGAGACACTCAGCAGAGAGAGTTAGTCAAAAACCTCACATGAAAAATGTTCCTGACTGAAAACTTCATTAAATTATTAGAAAATTTAGCAATCTACCCTTGCCCCCTTTTGCTTATATTCAGCATATCCTCACATTTTCTTACCAGTTGCACTGTTTTATCAAATTTTGTCTGGCACCAAATTTTCAAGACACCATTGTTATATTTTATATTTATTTTTGGTTTTCTGCTGTTTCTGTTTGTAGATCTTACTGAAACAAGTCAATTAAAATCCAGTTAATTATTATATGATTGTGAGAAAACATGACTTCCATTACTATTACTAGCTTTCAACAATCTTATTTCATGATAAATCAAATACATTTTTTCTGAATACCAACCAATGAATAGGTACATTTTCTTTGGTCTAAACTTAGTAAATTTTCTTTTCATTGTTATTAAATAACATCTTATTTTTATCTTAAATTTTTAGTTTCAGTGTAGTGGAATCTAATTTGAAAGTAAAGTCATAACAGCAAGAAGAAATTATTCAAACATGATAAATGTCAAAATTATGGCTTCTTATTGCAAAGGAGATGATTTATCACAGGTTCTCACTGTTTCTCATGCAGCAGCAGCCAAAAGAATCCATGACAGAAAATGGGTGAATAGGAATGATTTTTTTTTACTGATCCTTTTAATTCTAGCTATTAGGTGAGGATTTTCTGCAATGAATGAAGCCATTGTCGACCTGTCCTTATATTTCTGGGGGGTCGGGTTTTTTTAGGGGGAGTGATAAAGATTGGGGAGAGGAGCAGTGTTCAGGATGAAAACACATAGCTTCAAAAACAGAAAAACAATCTGCTCATATATAAATACAGTGGGTCCTTTCCTTAAGAAAAAAGGTACAATAAAACAAACAAAGAAATTGTTATTTGACTAAAAGAATGCCACCCACTAAGTCAACCAAACAGTTCTCCCCAGCACAGATCTGACTCCCTTACAACCTGGCCCTGTGTCAAAAGAATAACCTTGGTAAAAAAAATCTAAACTCTATCCTCCACGGTGCATGAACATACACAAACCAGCTATTTACAGATGTTCAAGGAAGTTGGTGACAATGTCCTGAAAAGGTGCGGCTTAAGTCTCGCTGGGTGGAATTTCTATAGAGTTACTTGGACAAATTCTTCAGAGAATCAGACGTTGCCTGCACCGCCCAAGTGGCATCTGTGGTCATAAACCAGGTACATATTGCTGGTCGTGAGTCCCCCACCATAAAAAACACTTTTCTGGCATATCTATGTCTCTGGCAGAACTTTTCCCCTTTCCAACATGCAGCACCAGGCTGAAGCAGGGCTGCTGTAAAGATATTTTGCTCTATCACAAGTGGCTGGTTGTAGCACTGACTAGTCTTTAGGCCTAGGACCAACCTTCATAAAACCCTGGCTGTTAGATGCCCCCATGTCTTACCCTGATAACTATAAAGCAGAGCGCTGCTTGGTGCAGAAAAGACCATGGCCCACTGAGTCTTCGTTGCCTCTCTGTCAGAAGTAGCTGTAAAGGATCAGTCACATCAGTGGTCACATCAGTCTTATTCAGAAGCAGAGTTCCCAGAGAGGTAAAAGAAAGAGAAGAAACCCACTCTTGTGCTGAGGCAGCTTTCAAGGCATGAGAGTAGATTGCAAGGGGACCTGCTTCATCATTTTAAAAAATTTCAGAACACAAATTTTGAAACATTTTTAACTGCGCTCCAAGGGCTCAATTAACTTGATTCAAACTTGCTATAAATTGGTTTCGTTTGTTTCAAACATAAAAAAATCAACCCAAACAATCTGTGAGTGTGTGTGTGTGTGTGTGTGTGTGCACGCGTGCGTGCGTGCACAAAGTACAACTAGAAAAGCTAGATTAGCATGAGGCTGAAATTAAGATTTAAAGACAAGGCAGTACTCACTTATGCGCCATTTTACAAACAGGCACTTACATGAGCCTGGATAGTTCTGAGATAATTCTGCTGAGTGAAAGTACCCATATCTTTGCAAATAACAGGGATCAACTCACAGTTTTACAGGGTAAATTGCACATATCTATTCAATTTGTAAACCTACCCAAGTGCTTGAATTTTCAACACATATTCTATTTTAAAAAGCTAACAACTGAGAGCAGGTATGGTTTCTCTTCCTCTCTTCCTTTCCAGACCCCAGATGCTCTTCCACATTGGGCTATTTTGTGACATGCAGTGATAAAAATTAGGTAAAAGCAAGATAGCCAAGCCCTGGCAATATTGACTATTGATCCAGCTGTACAGAGTCAGATTACTTGGAAAACAACCCTTCAATTTTTCACTCCACTGACACTGTGGGGCAGTTGCTTTTAGGATCATTACCCTTGTCTGTAAAATAGAGGAATGTGAGAATGTGTTTGAGTAAATTCTGAACCCATTTGAACTTTGTGGGTTTGAAACTTACTCCTAGAGTCAAATCATTGCTTTCCATGAACACATCACCTCCACAATTAACCAGGGCATTCACACCAACACTCTGTGGTTTAGCTGATCAATAAATCATCCATAAATCACCATAATGCTGTAATGAGTGTACTGAGAAATGCCATGTTGCCAACACCTTATCATATCTGAGAGTTGCTTTAAGGTAGGAAAATCCAGAAGGCACGTGCTTCCTTATGATATTAATCGGCAAAGAAATTCAGGTCACTCGTTATAGCAAGGGATGCCAGAACCCTATCTCTTTAGCAAGGGAGCTCAGCAGTGAAACATATAGGCACTTATGCAGTGTTTGGATAGAGGAAGCTTTAAGCTTAGGGGTCAGAAGCTGAACAGAAAACAGCCATAGGCCAACAGAAGGAAAATAAGCATACAACTTTTCCACACTCTTAAGTTTCCCTTTCATTTTTGTGTCACACAGTATTCAAGGCAGGAAAGATAGGATTCATGTAAGAGGAGTGTTAAAGGTAAGAGTGGGCCTAATCTATGTGAATTGTAGGGCTCAAGTAGCAAGAGTGTGGGCAGGTTCGACATGCTAGTTATGAAAAGAGATCACAGACCAAAAGGACATTTTGATTGATGTAACTTAGGTGAGAAAGGTTTTCCTCCAACCGTTTTTTCTTCTTTCATATCTAGCTAATGCATGCTTAGCCTCTGCAATGAAACAGCCCTTTCCCCTTGCTCTTTAAAGTTATTAACGAGATGTGGCATTTCTTTGAGGATTAGTGTGCTCTTTGAGAACTCAGAGTCTCTCATATCTCAGCACACCAGATCACTCAGGTCTGGTTTTTATTGGACATTTCATTTTAGGAGTTTTTTGGAGAGGACATCAACCCAGAAGGGACACTCCTGGAACAGACATTTTGAAATATAAAAATAGATATTTTGAAATACATTGAAATAGAAATTAAATGGATAGAGTTGAGGTGGCATACCAGCAGCACTTTAAAATGAATTGATAGATAGAATAGATAGATAGATGACTCTTATGGATACAAGTTAGGATGGGCAGTTGATGGAACTGAAGCTTGGACAAGATCTCAGTCTCTGTAGGAGCCTGGGTTATGCTAGAAAGTAAGGCATGATTCTCACATTGATCTGGCTTAACAAAACAGAGATCTGAAGAATGTGACAAAAAAGACTAAAGAAAGAAGAGCAAAAATGAAGGAATAGGGAAGGAAAAAGAAAAAATGTTAAAAGAAAGCAAGCTTCAGAAATGCAGAGAGTCAGTCTCAGACCACAAAGTAGGCTTTAAAATCAAACACGTAAAATAAAATGTTTCGCTGGTCTCAGGTATGCTGAGTACACAATATGTCCTCATAAGAAAGAAAGAGCACTGTGAAGATACAAACTCTGACTCAAGAAGTTCTTGTTTTAGACTAGTGATTGCTGGAAGGTGGGAAGGGGTATGTCAGACAAGGATCACTCTGTATTCACCCTTTTTGTTATATTCCTTCCCTAAACATTTGCTGTTAACCACTTTCAGAGACAGAAAACTGGACAATGCGGACCTTCAGTCTGACCCTGCACTGTACCTCTTAGCTTTTTAAGACCTGAAAGTGATGCATGACATAAACCCAAGCAGCAAGGATTTAAACAGAAGTGGCCATAGTGTCTAGATACTTGGATCTATTAGAAAGTGTGTGATCAAAAGCCAAATCCCTGCTGAGGAACCAAAACTGATGAGATCAGTCCAGACATAGGGCTTTAATTCAGCTCGGCTTTCACACTACAAGTTGTAAAGTAATTTATCACTGAAGAAACCCACATATTTGTATCACATTAGCAGAAATTTCCCATGAATAAAACAAAGGTTTTTATTTTGAAACTTTCCTTCAAACATAAGAGGTCTCAGAGTATTCTCCTGTCCCCCATAAAGTGAAGAACAAAGATTAATTTTCAATTTATGCAGTAATTTTTACAGTCAAGCGTAACAAATGATATAACATATTTTCCAGATGTCCAGAGTTCCAAGACATTATTGACAGGACTAGGCTGCCCTCTCTTGTACAGAAAGAGATCTGCGTCTGAATGTACCATTTCAGACCTAAAAATAAACGAGAGGCTGCTGTGCTCTGTACGGAAGGAGTGGAGGTATAAAATCTCCATTCTCACACCAGAACTAATCGAATGGGGCTATAATGTTATTATGTAAAGTTGACTCTGTTAGTAATTAATGTATTTCCGACTTTTGGGGAAAATATTTCCGTTCAGTCATTTCACCTCTGCAAGTTCACCAGGTAAAATGCAGTTTCCTCCTTCAGGCTGCACAGTTTATCCACAAAGCCTACCTCAAATTCAGAGGTTGAAATATATCCCACAGAGTCCTATATGCTTCTGCTTTAGAGGGAGACTGGAACTTTAGTTGTGCCTCAGTTGTTCTTCCTTCAGCTTTGTTCCACTCCTTCCATACAACCATATAGAAAAATCAGTCAGCTATGAGTCTCTATTAGGAACCTCCTGAATCCTGCCCCGTTACGTGCTTTGCAGAGCAACAGAACAGACCATAAATTGAGGCATTTGCCCCTTTCTTCCACAACTCTTCCTATCCAGTTGGAGATACTGAAAAAACAGTGTATACTAAGATCTTCTTGCTGTTCATGACAATTTCACTAGCTTTTGACTAGCTTTACCTTGGATAAAGGGAAAATTCTCAGGAGTCACATCTAACAGCCTTTCCTCTATGGTAGATATATGATGTGTTATTACTGCTATGTCTTATACCTCCTCTTCAGTCAGCCCACTTTCATTAGTCTCCTGGCTACTGACCCAAGGTGCTCCTTTAGTCCTTAATTTCATGCTGAAAGGTGGTGGATTGATTGAACGGGGCTTCAAATATTGTTAAAAGTTAAAATGGCAACCTCTGAAGTAAGAAGCAGCCAGAGCAAGCCATTAAATCCATTCCAGGTGGGTGCTGTGCTGAATGAGGATCAGAAGTATGAGATGTATAAAATAATCAACTAGCATAAATCCCCTGAATTTTTCAAACAAGAGTGGGAGGTCCTGGGTTTTTTTTTCTCCTCTTTGATGCCCAGCACAACTGGCTGAGGCACAGGAGTAAAAATATTCATATACAAGACACAGGTAGGTAGAGAGGAGCAGTAGGGCTACAGTGTTAGGCAATGAACAGAGCTTTGACTTCACACCCCTAAAAACCTGGCCAACACGGCTGTGGAAACTTGGTGGTAATAGGTCATTAGCAGAATACCTCCCACCTTGAACCAAGGGAGCCAGAAAGGAACTGTGGAATCACAGTTCCCTCTTTGGTCTTCTAAGGTAGAAAATGCAGTCTAAATGTAGACCTACTTTGGGAAAATATGAATAAAATGGCAAAATCTGCAGAGAATATTAGATTTAGGCCTTCTCACTGGGAAAACAGTTCCCCCCACACACAGCCCTTCATTTTCCCCAACAACAGTGTCAATTAATGTTCTGTATGGCTAAGCATTTGCTTTAACCACACTGCTTCTAATTAGCAGTGTCTATTAATACTAGGCATCTGAGACCTGCATGGTTTGAGGAAAAAGTGCCAGGGCTCAAGTGTTTATGAGCAGTTCATATACAGCAAGAAATTTCTTGTTTTTCTTGAACAGTTTCCCTGTCTCTACTTGCCAAAAAATGCAGGGTGAATAGTCATTACCCAATTTAATAGAGATGTGGGCTAAAATTTCTGCTACCTGGTTTTACACATAGGCTGTGGTTAGAGGGGAAAACCGAGAAAAGTCTCATTGCATACATGTTGGCATGTAATTTAAGTGAAAGCAAAAAGTTTAAATGAGTCACTCTATGTCTACCATCTTAAAGTAGGCTTTTCAATTCTTTGCACTGGTTTGGATTAATGATAAATGGGAACAAATCCTGTATATTCTCCCATCATTAATTTTTGTGGGAATTCAATAGTTTAACATCTTCATTAATGACCTGGATGATGGAACCAAATGCATCCTCAGCAAGTTTGCAGACAATACAAAACTAGGCGGAGTGGCTGAGACACCAGATAGTTGTGCTGCCATTCACATGAACCTCAACAGGCTGGAGAAATGGGCAGAGAGGAACCTCATGAAGTTCAACAAGTGAAGTGTGAACAAGGGAAGTGTGAAGTCCTGCACCTGGGGAGGAATAACACCAGGCACCAGTGCTGGCTGGGGGCTGACCTGCTGGAGAGCAGCTTTTGACAACAAGTTAAACACGGGCCACCAATGTGTCCTTGTAGCAAAGAAACCAATGGTATCCTGGGCTGCGTTAGGAAGAGTGTTGCCAGCAGGTCGAGGGAGGTGATCCTCCCCATCTACTCAGCACTGGTGACGCCACGCCTGGAGTGCTGTGCCCCGTTCTGGGCTCCCCAGGACAAGAGAGACATGGAGCTACTGGAGCAAGTCCAGCCAAGGGCCACAAAGGTGATGAAGGGACAGCAGCTTCTCTCATATGAGGAGATGCTGAGAGCTGGGACAGTTTAGCCTGCAGAAGAGAAGGCTCAGAGGGATCTTATCAATGTGTATAAATATCTGGAGGGAAGGTAGAAAGAGGACAGGGCCAGGCTCTTCTCAGTGGTGCCCTGTGACAGAACAAGAGGCAATGGGCACAAACTGGAACACCGGAAATTCCACTTGAGCATGAGAAAACACTTCTTCGCTGTGAGGGTGGTTGAACATTGGAACAGGTTGCCCAGAGAGGTTGTGGAGTCTCCTTCCTTGGAGATATTCAAAACCTGACTGGACATGATCCTGGGCAATCAGCTGTAGGTGACCTTGTTTGAGCAAGGGGGCTGGACCAGGTGATCTCCAGAGGTCCCTTCCAACCCCAGCTATTCAGTGATTCTGTAATAGTACTGTAAGATGAATTTTGTCTTTCATGTATACCTCTAATTTTGATCGCCAGCATGGATTTTTTTCTGATAGTTTCATCTTGCAACAAAAACCATTAAAACAGAGGAGCTTTGTCTCCTCGCTTTCTTGTCTTTGTGCTGTATCTTAAGAAAACTGGCTTCCATACTTTCTTATTCCCTATTTATGATAGATTTTTAGTGTTGGATTTTATTCATGGTGAGGCTGAATTAATTCTAATTCACCGGGAACAAAAAAACCCCACATCACTACCCTGCTTACCAATATGCTCTACTCACAGGACCACAGCCACCTGATGTAGGCAGGCCTTGATGCTGTGCTAACAATTTGGTATATCATGTCATTTGTTCTTGCATGGTTTCAAGTCTGTATTTTGAGTTAGTTTAAAGCTACACTGAATGGTCTAGGAATTAGATGAGTTAACTGAGCTCAATAAAAAGGCTCAGAGTGGTTTATTATGTAGCAAAATGACTCTTAGAAAAGAGTTGGCAGAAACTGAAACAAAGTTTTTTGAAAAGCGATGCAGTCTATAACTGTCTTCATTTTACAAAACTCAGCTTTCTATCAGGGATCATCTACCTGATAGAAATAAAGCCTACATGGAAAAAGGGTTTCTTTCATTTGTTTTTCTTTCTCTTTCATTATATTTGGATATTTGGAGTTGGTTCAGTTTGATAATTTTAAATAAAGTGTACCATACTTCATGTATAAAAATCAAAGGACAGATTTATTTCCCACAAGGTTCACCGATACTTTTCTTAAGTATTTTTCAGTGTGGCCATAGATATTGAGAGGTTTATGTTTGCAATAGCAAAGAGGGAAATGGAAGGCACCGATCTGGCAAGGCACGAAGGCGTATACAGTCCCCTCACAGATTAGTATCACCCTATATGCACATGGCTTTTGTGGGAGTGGTGTAAAAATACATATTCCTTCTGTTTCAAAGAGCACTAATCAGAAACCAGCACAGGTAGGAATCAATTTCAAGCAGTTAATGTTGATTCCTAGACAAACTAGGCTTCTTCCTCAGAATAGCTCAGCATTGCAGTAAAGAAATTCACAATTAGAGAAAATGGGAGGGAGGAAGGGAGGAAGAGGGGAAGGGAAGGGAAGGGAAGGGCAGGGAAGGGAAGGGAAGGGAAGGGAGGGAATTTTCTCCAGAAACACAGCCAAAATAAAAGATTTCAGACATCACAAAATGTTGATGCATATTCACATTGTCTTTTCTCTGCTCACCATTTGCAAGAGAGAACTAATCCTATTTCCCTCTCTCTGTAACGAAAAATTGTGTATAACCTCTTTATTCTACAAAAAGAAACAAACAGAAGTATGTGATGGCATTTCCTAGATGGCTGTCTAGAAATAAATTACTGAGGCACAGCTTATTCATATTCCTTTCCAGCTTAGAGGCAGTATCCTATATGGATGTCTTTCCTGCACAAATGGGCATTCTCTCCCTGAAGCAGGGTCTGAATGAAGACTTCATGGCCATGGAGGCATCTGGTGAGTGGTGCAGCTTCTCCCTCATCACATGACATGAATTCATACCACTGAGGAGAGTGGTGAGAAAAGGGTGCTACACTCTATTTGGATCAGTGTTTGACATTCCCTTTAGACTGCAGGGGACTCTGGAGATCAGTGCCTGAGGGGAAGTGGGCTGTGAGATAGCTGGGAAAGAACTAGAGGAAGACACACAATATCCTTACTTTTTCTGTACATCTGTGGAAGTAGTAAAATATATAAAAGCCCTTTCATCCTATTTTTCCTTCCTACAAAGTTCCTGAAAAGCATAGGGTAGTAGGGGAAGGAAAACCCTTGCTAACAAGAAAAAAAAATCAAGGTCTGTTAAAAAAAAGTAAAACCAAAACCAAGAGCTGGATGGCTTAGCATAATGCACGTATTTTTAACAGCTGCTATAACAACTGCAAAAGGAAGTGGTGGGTTTGCCATCTCTTGCTATAGTCAGATGGAGACCACATCCTCTCTGGAAGATAGGCCTTTGTCAGACTAATCACTGGGAAAATGGAAGTAGGCAAGATCCTATGCTTTATGCAGTCAGGTGAGAGGCGCTAATGTGCCTTTTTCAACGTAAACTGTATGAAGCTGAAAGAAATGGCAAGGAAACCCAGACCCAGTCTGACTACAGACAGGATAGATGGTATTTGCCCATGAATTTGGACAGTGAAATTGGTCTTCCCTTTGGCATTCTCCTACTCCATGAGCACACACTAATTCTAATGGGAGAGAAAATGATTCCCGAGGTAAAGAAAAATACTCAGAAGTTTCTTAAGCTAGCACAAGTAGAAGGTTAAAACTACAAGAAGAAATATTGTGACATGTCAGAATATACAGTAAAAGCAAAGTAATACAAAAGGTATAGGTAGTAGGGTAGGAGCTTTTCATTCCTGGTTCATCTGTGACAAATCATTTCCATCTTAACTCCCCCACGGCATATTTGAAGCTGGCAGACTTATTCCTCTTCTCTCCAAAGCCACTATTACAATTAAAGCTCATTTGCATTTCTAGCAATGACAATTTGGATAAAACTGCACCCTCCTCCCTGGAGGTGAATTTCGAATGCTTGATGTACATTAGCAGCTGTTCTGAGAATCCTAAATTGTAATAATTGTAATTCATTAGATAAAGAGAAGGCACAGGTATCAAAACAGTACTATACACACAACAAAAAAAAATGCTTAGCTTTTAAATTTTCCTAATTCCCCCAGTCTCCTGTTTATAAAGTTACTTCATACAGGGACGGAACCCCTTGGGAAATAATTCTAGTTTTCTCACTATGGATTAAGATCTGGAATGTAGAAACAAATGAATTTTTTATATTTTGATCACTTGAAAAGCTAGCTGTCCCCAGATGCCAACGTCTGGACAGCTGAACACTTTTCTGACTTACCTGTGTAATATGTTTCCAAAATGTTCTTTCATAAGTGCCAACTACAGTAGTAACATTTTTGTACATATGCATTACTTTTAAAAATATATAAAATATAAGATATAATATTTTATTATATTATTGTATATTATTGTATAATATATAAGATATAATTAAAAAGATGTAATTGGGTGAAATGAGAGAATAGTTTAGAGAATTATTTTCTTAAACAAGTGATGGGGAAATCAGAAAATTTTCAATATTTTTGTCAATTTTTAAATAAAGCTCTTTGGATTCTGAAACACTGGGAGACTTTTTTTAGAGTAATTCTCCCACCTCAAAATAAAATGAAAGTTTTTCTCATGCCTCTACTGCCCTTCCCAAACATGTGGATCAGATAAAATGGAAGAATGAAAACTACACTGGTTCAGACTGGCAATTCAGTGCATTGTATTAAAACAGGCCATTGCACAGTGGGATTTAGCATGTTCCGGCGATATATGCATACTGCATCTATTTCTAGCCCCAGCGTTTTAAAGTACTGATATTGAAAATGTTTTGCTTTGATTAGAGAAAGGCTGTTTAAAATTATTTCAGGGTTTTTTAATATCCTCTTTCTCATTTTTTTCTCTCACTTGAGTGATGGGGTAATGAAATTTAGTATCCATCAGTATTTTAAAATTCTAAAATAACTCCTCTTGAATAAGTGGCACAAACCAAGCAAGTTGTTGTGTGCTGTGGCATGAGGCTGCTACCAGCATGAGCTCAGGCAGAACAACATTACATCAAGCGGTGAAGTCTGGCTTGTGAGAGTTACATGGTTTAGTCTAACTGAGCGAAAAACATAGCTCTTTTTACCTTAGGTTTTATAAAATAACAAATTATAAGCATCAGACTGTTTAGGACTAGCCCCTTACAAAGATTACATTCTACTCCCCTTCTTTGCTTGAATTCTTCCAGACTTCATGAAATAGAAACCAAATGACTGTTTGGGCAAATTACTTCAACCTCCAGTTACACATGCTGGTTGCACCATTTTCCTCATGCAGCCTAAAGGTGTCCTCTTGAAAAATATTTTTCATCATAGGAACTTCAGTCTCCTCAGAAAAATACCTTCATATTAAGTGTGATATAAATAATGAACCACTGGACATAGAGGATCACTCTAGGTACAAATGAAATTGTTACCATTAAGTTTAAAAAGCTCCTACAAGTACCTTACAGCTCTAGTATGGTTTGATTGGACCACGTTTCTCTACACAAGTACTCATGCAGTTCCACATGCCTGGCACATCAACTACTTGGAGCTACTGATAGGCACTTTAATCAAGTGACAGTCTTTGACTCTAAGGAGCTCTGTTATTGCATCCCTTCCTCCCACTGCACAGCAAGCCAGAGGGAAGCTGGATCTCACACCTCCACTCAGGCTCTTGGACACCCACCTCTCAGACAGCAGGAACACGACTCTCCTCCACTCACAGCGAGACCCTTTCGTGCTACCGCATTTAGGAGGTGTTGCAGCCTGGCAGTCTCACTGCTTCTAACCTGCAAGGCACAAACAGATCTTAGAAATGTGCAGTGTAACTGAACTCAAATTGCATATCCACAATGTCTCAGTAAAACAATTTGCATTAATGCCAATGACTTAGATTGTCATTATTAAATCTGAGGGTATAAGTCAGTCATTTTTGTTCAAACCCATCCTTTCAAAAAGCCATGTTTTTATACAAGTTCAAAAATCTTTTTATATATCTGAAGTAAACTCCACTGCTTTTTCTAAGGTCATTTTTAAAGACCAGCAGCAGCACTGCTAAGTAACATATAGCAATTGCCCCCAAAGCAAAGAGGACAAGCCTTTTCTAGCTAGCTTAAAAAATGAGGCACTGGGGGAAAAAGAATTTCATACTCTTTAACTAAAGGTAACCAAATTACATGCTTAAATTAGGAAGGAACCTAGGCTCCTACTATGCAGTGACTCATGAAAAGCAGGTATGTCTGGAGGGCAAATTAGAGGACTTCAGTCTCTCTGCTAATGATCTTAGCTCCTATCTAAATTATATGCCTAAAATTAGGAGGTATGCATACTCCCCATAGTTTTAAAAATGAACATACTGCTCGGTGTCACTTTACTAGAAACTGGCAAACCACATTGTAAATTTACAGTTTGCTCTTTAAGGGTATAACTTTTTCATAGAGGCATAAAATTTCAGTGACAAGAATTTTCATTTTTTAATTCTTACAGACCTGAATGGGAAATACATGGTTTGAAGCACACAGAGCTTCAGAAACGTTATGTAATCAGTTATTGTTTCACCTCTTTCATCATGCATAGGGACAGGTTTATATTCCAAGAATCTACTGGGTCCAAGGATTTTCAGCAGCCATAGTTTTAGGACATTCTACTATTGAAGAAGTCAGCTGCTAGCATCTTGAATATCTGAACACTGAAAACTTTCTTGCCTTTTCTTCCTTTCTTGGATTAAAATTGATAATAATAAACATTCAAATGAGCATTTATTCCGACAGCAGGATTTACTACAGTGCCAGAATGATTGCTTCAGGCAAAGCGTAAATACCAACACATGTAAACAATTACTGCTGTGTTTAATTGACGTATAGCCTTGAATTATAATAATTTATTCTGGGACAGAATATGCTTTTACCCTGGGGCCCACTGTAAATGGTAACGTAGAACAGAGATGGAGAGACTGGAACTGGAAGGAACTGCATCTCCGAGACACAAGACAGTAATACATTGGGGACGTGATTTGGAAATAATTTATTTTGTCCCATACTGGGATTACTCCCTTTCTCTTTTCCTGTGGGTCCAGCTAAGAAAACTGGAAAGAAAACTATGATTATACATTTTCCCAGGCACCTCTTGTTATCAGCAGATCAAGGCTAATATATCTATCTAATGAGGTAGATGAGGGAAGAGGGCTTATCTGCTGTAGCTCAACACTGATGAATATGTACTGTGATCCACGTGTACCTCCTGATCCACTTTCCAAGCAGGGCAACCCAGCCTTTCACCTCTGAGTCTTTCATAAGGAATATGAAGTAAGATTGCCTGAAGGAGCTCACTGCCAACCCTGTAGGGGCTGTTGCAGTCTAAGACAGAGAAGATCTTTAATTCAAACCTATTGTCTACAGATAAAATCTGAAACTTTGCCTGGATAGATTTCCCTTTGGAGGAGACTGTTTTCAACAAGGAAAAAGCTAGCCTACACAGCAAATTGAAAAGAGTCTGTTAATGAAGCTGTCAAACTCTTTCCAGTTCATGCTTATAGAAGCAGTGACACAAGATCATAAGGAAAAACAAAACAAACCAGAAAGCCAGTCATCACCTCTCATCTGTATTTTATCTGTGCACCCACAGTGCAAGGAACATTACTTGCACCATACACCCAATCTGTAGAGGTGGTTTATAGAGTTTCTTTTGCCAGGAAATTGCTCTCCAAAGTCAGGGACACATTCCTAACAGGGCAGGGACTGATTTCAAGTGATGGTAAAATCTGAATGTGTTAAACTCTTAGGATGAATCCTATCCCACTGAAGTCAAAAGGAATTTTGACAGTCAATTTTCATGCAAGTCATTATTTCATTACTACATTTTCCAGTCAAGATAGATTTTGGCTTATCAGCACAGAGTTAAACTGAAGAGGTGAAGGTGCAAGGAGACACCTTCAATTTCTGGAACGGTTACTTAATAAGAAAGAACACAGAGACACAGTAATTCTAGGTATCCTAGTAAAGCCCACTCTCCCTAAGGGCTGGTACTGATCTGATACCAGTAGATTTTGCTAGCTGCAGTCACTACATCTCTGTTGAATCAGTCTCTGGATATAGCAGGAAGAAAACACTTCTACATTTTTTTCTTGATCTGACACAGACTTTCTGGGCTTAAGAAGTAGTTTGTCCCATCATCTACGTTCAAACTGTATCCTATGTACTGTAGTTGGAGAGATAAGCCTGAAAATGCTACCCAGGATCAGCAGATGTGAGACAGAAAAGTTGTAATGGGAAAAGTTTTGTTTCTGTCATTCCTATGCAAGGATGAGCAGCTGTGAGACAGGACTAGTAGTAATGGGAAAAGTTTTATTTCTTTCATTCCTGTGCTTAAGGCAATAATGAGAAGAAATATGAAGTGCCTTGTGCATCTGCTATGCTGGTCATTGCTGGAAGGTTGCCAACCTCAGGTCTGCAGGAATGGATGAGGCTTAGCTCCTACTGCCTAGGCATGCAGCTGAAAATATCTATGCTTTACTGTGCATGACTGTGCTTGACTCCGATGCCTCCTGCCCCATGCATGTTCCCTGTTCTACCACTGCTGAACCATTACAATTATGTTGGTTCTGACCCTTTTAAAAGTTGACTTTTGCAGATTACTCCTCTGCTGGATTTGGGGATCATCTGAAATCAAGTCAGTTTCATTCTTCCCCAGACACATTATTTGGGTATAAAAATAGTATTTAGCAATAAATATGTACACTGTGCTTATTCATTAAAAATTTCAGAAAATTATGTGAAGGAGTTTATTCAAGCAGGCCTCTTGTTATACTGAACCACAGAAAAAATCTCTTTCTCTCTCTTATTAAAAGCAAAAGAATTGGGGGGGGGGGGGGAGGAGAATTAAAAACCCATTCAGTCCATGACAGTATCTCCATAGGGCTAAATATCCAAAGACAGTCTTATTAACAAAATATTGCCATTGCTTTTACTTCTTTTTACTCTCTCCCTGAAGGTCTGAACAGACTTCACAGCCACGACAATATCCAAAAACCATCAGGAAAATGAGTCAAATGATCAGTGTTACAGAGTCAGCTCAGGAAACAAAGAGCACTCCCCATCTCTTATTCTAACCACAAGATGTAGCTACTTCTTCCAGTATTGATCCTTTTACGATAAATTACAAGCCTTCATTGGTTACTAAATAAAATGGGCAATATATACAGAAGAGAAATGCCTTGGGGGAGACTGCACTGAAAAAATAAATGGTATGTGTGTGGCAGAGCCCCAGGGTTAGCCACAGCGCAGTGGCAACAGGGTTTTTCCCACACGAGGATGTCCCCAGCCCACGGGGCCTGCCCTATGCCCTGCAAGCCACCCTGCAGCCCTCCCTGCGCCCAGGTGAACTACGTGCAGACTGAAGAGCACAGGCACTTTCCAAACTGGCCCGATGGCATTGCTCTTGCTCCTCTTGCACAACAGTGGCTCTAACTTCCCTAAGCCATCCAGCCAAAGCAAATGAGAATATGGAGCTATCTGAGATCCCAAGAGCCCTGGAAAGAAGGAGGCCTGGCCATGTTTGGGTCTGACGCCAAGCTGCCAGCTCTCAGGCAGTCCCTCCTGGGGAGGAAGTCACCAGGCTGAATTTAGCATCTGTGCCCTGTAATGAACAGGCAAAACAAAGCACTGACAACAGAGATTCACTGTGGGTAAAGAGAAATGACAGAAGAAGGACTGAGCTTAAAACCCCACTTTTCTTCCTACCACAGGCCCCTCTGTATGACTCTCCAGGTCTGCCAGATGCTGGTGCCTTGTGAAGTCAGCGGTGGGAGTCAGAGGACCTGTTCATGGTGAAGTGCCCTGCTGCGGTAACAGCAAATGGCCCTAAATCAGCCAGGGGAAAGCTTCAGCTGGAAGAGAGCAGCGTTTCCGACCTCTAATGCTCCTCTTTTGGAGCAGGGTTTCTAACCTCTACGTGGTTCCTGAGCAGCAGGAACCCCTGGTAGCGGCAGTCTAGGATAAAGTGAGGTTTCTACCGTGCTATTTTGGGCAAGGTGAACACTGAAGCCCTTGCTGCCCATGTATTTTTACCTCACCCCTCTAGAATCCAGCAGTTTGAGGTGTCTCTGAACCCAGAATTCAGACACTTCTGGGCAAACCGATGAACTTGTGGGCAGGCCTGTGCTTTCCAGTCCTTTTGTTGGCGGCTTCGCCCCACGCTGCAGGCCGTGTCCACGGCACACACAGACCCCGTGCGAGGCGCACAGCTCGCTTTTCCCTTCTCAGGCCCGTGGGGTGCCGGGCGGAGCCGCCCCCAGGCTGAATTTAAATGAAATACTGAGAGAAGACAGCCACCGCACCGCTCACAAGGGGGCTGTGCGCCCTCCTCCTCGCCCTGGAGGCAAAGGGACCCCTGCGCGGGCCCCGCCGCCCTGCCGCGCACCTCCGCGCAGCGCCCGCCAGGTGGCGCCCGCGCCGCGCCTCCGGAGCCGCCGCGCCCGGCCGCCGGGGCTGGGCGGGGCGGTGCTGCCTCGGCGGCCATTACACGCACACCCCCAAGCCAACGAAATCCATGCGGGGAGCTCCGCTGTTAACTGAGCCTTGTCAGCTGGGAGAGCGTCCCGCCGCGCACAGCCTGCGCCGCTCGCTTGGCGGTGAGCGGAGGCTCGCGGAGAAGCGCAGAGGGCCCGGGGAGCCGTTGCTGTCAGCGCCGCGGCCGCCGCGGCCGTTGGAGGGAGCGGCCCTGAGGGCCGGCGCGGGCCCCGCCGGCGGCGTGGCGGCAGCGGAGGAGCCGCGTGGAAACTCGCTGCTCGAGAAGGAGGAGGAGGCTTGGGGAAACACCCTCAAAAAAAACTTTTTAAATACGTCCTGCTGCAAAATACTTGGAGAAGGGAACCCCCCCCCCCCGCTGTTTGAGAGGATTCATTGTATTTTATACTGACACTTCGTTATTAAATAAAATACTTAGAAATGAGTGAGTAAACAGGAGTAATTAGATAATCTCTTGTTAGTACTTTCTGCAGGAGTATTTAAGTATTACCTGAAGATGTGAGTACAGTCTTCCCGCCCCAAGTTCCTTCCAAATTTTTCCTCTTCTTTTCCCTGCCTTTGTAAGATGCCAGACCCATCCTAATCATTTTGAAAGCGTCTACAGCATCTCTATGAAGCCCTTTTTCAACCACATAAATTTCTCCCTGTTGCACATTTCTTCCCATCCAGTTCTTCACCCAAAAGTCAGCTTGGGAAGAGGAGGCATGAAAGCAGAACAGGTAGGAATACAGCTATTTTTTCAGTGGTGGAGAAGTAATATTTGCTGGGACATTGTTCCAGACCAGAGCTGCTAGAGACCGTTTGAGGCTTTTATCCAGTTCCCCAAACCCATGCGATACTTAAGAGTCAAAGGTGCACAGCACGATGTTTTGTGGGATTGTGAAAGGTTAGGCACTCTTGCTTTCTGGGTCTGTAGGTGCCAGAATCGGTTGCTTTCAAGCAACTTGTGTAACTCTTAATTTTTAATTCTTTTTAAAATGTTGAAAAACAACAAAAAAATACCCCAAACCTGTTTTGGCTTCACTGCAAAGAAAGTGTAAAGACATATCTGAGAAATGAATTGTTTTATCTCTTGAGACAGCTCTTGAAAATCTGAAACTGGAAACTGGTGTTGTTAAGTTGCTCTGATGCCTAATGTACAGTAACATTTGAGTGTTAAGCTGCCCTCAGAAACACTGATCTGCCTTCTTCCCATCCACTGCTAGACTTTTATGTTGCCACTGTGTGTACCTCAAATCACTTGCTTACCTATCTAGCTTCCCCAGGCTAATGTCAGGATTTTCTCTCTTTTTGCTTTTGATGTTAGTTAACATCCCAATCAGGTGTAAAACTTCTTTGTGCTAGATACATACAAATGTAGGGAAACACGGTCTCTGTCTAGAAAAGCTTACAGGCTAATTTAAAACAAATACAGAACCATAGGAGGTTCTATCTGTGAACTAGGGACGTCAGTTAATACTAAGTCTGAACTAGTTCCCTGGTACTGAGACTGGCCTCTGACTTTGAGGCCAGCTGACCTGGAGCAGCTTGTGTCCGTACTACTAGTGCCCACGCACTCTCAGCCTCTAGAATAAAATAGCTTTATGCAAACTGCTTGTTGTGATTGATCCATACTCACTGCTGAGTACCAGACTATGTCTGGGCATTGTCTGGAAGAATGGTAGCTGGCCCATGCCAAACCCATAAACAATGGTTAAGAACCATTCCAATAATTTAATAGTATAGACACTCACATTCGCAGGAACGTGCCCAGGAATGCTTCCTGGCACCATTTAGTGTACCAGCACAGTCATTGCCATGGGGCGTGTTTCATGCAGGCTAGGGTACAAACATAAACTGATATGTCAGTATTGTGTTTCAACTCAGAATAAGTCTAGTTGCAGTCCCCTTGCACAGAGGTAAGTGTCAGTATAATGTAGGAATTGAGTCTCTCAAGTGTCAGTCAAGTCTTTGGCATCTGTTCCAAAACTTTGGTCATCAAAGTGATGATAATTTTGGCAATACCAATGATGGCAATTTAGAATAATTGCTGCTCTCTTACAAACTCAGGATATCCCCAGCTGATAACTAGCTATGTGCATATACAGTTTACAAAGGAAACAGGTATGGTTTTACCAAGAGTGAGGGAGGGCAAAAAAAGAATAAGTGGTTTTAGCTGCACAGCTGTTCCAGCCACATCAGAACTATGTCTAATGTAGAAAGAGGAACATTTTTTTCTTATTTGTAAGGCCCAATTATCAAAGGTATTTATGACATAATTTGCATCACAGATTCAGGGAACTATACGGATATGGAATGGTAAAGAAAATCTGAAATTGTAGTTACTTGAGATAAAAGAACTGTTCCGGGCTGTATTGTAGGATGATCAAACACCAAAACTCAAACCAAGTTACTATGAGAAATACATTGGTAGCAGGTCCTGTGGTTACAAGTGTTATTTATGACTAATAGCTTGAGAAGTAATCTTCAGAACATACGGATGACACACAGTTATGCCTTAGCCAATATAACACACCTCAGACCATTCTTCTATATTTAGTTCTTATGTGACCTTCATGTTTCCTTTTAACACTGTTAATGCTTCATGAATCATCACTGTCATGCCTTTAACTAACAGATTTATAATCACCTGAATATCTTTACAGAGATTGAAATAGCTAAATTGTATACATATATCTCCATGCATCAGCTGACTTTGTCATTTTTGGTGGCTGGGACCAATTCACTCATGAGGGCTTATTCCCTGTTACAGTCTCCCTGTGCACTTTGGGCTGTTAGCTTCTCTCTCCAGCTACTGCTGTGCACAGAACTTCACCAACATGGCACCTTAGCTTTAGTCCCATAGCTCTTCAGAAGATTGCTCAAGTTTCTCTTTGTACTCTCTTCCTGTTTTTCCCATGTCAAAATATCATCTACACAGTCCTCACCCAAACATTGCATATTTTGTTGTGTTCCCTATGAAACACTTCAAGGATTGAGCACAAGCGAAATGAAAACCCGAGAAGACAATGGGAACACATGAAATAAGTTACCTTCCTGGTCTGGATCCCTAATCATCCATACAGCATTGAAGTTTGTGCATTTTGAGGTTCTCTTTTTCACTGAGCGAAGAGGATGCAAGGCATTCTCTTCCACCTGGAGTGGGGGCCACCGACTACTGTCTGGAGCATATGACTTCAGTACTGTATGTGTATTGAGCATCTCCCAAAAAAGGATGCAGACAGGTCCAGACCATATGCCTGCCAGAGTATCGCTGCTATATTCAGCATGTAAAAATATTTGACATCAACCATCTTTCCAAGATCCCTTCTCTTTCAGATAGTGGGAAATATTTCATGTATACATGCTTATTTTGAGGGTAAGGGGAGAAGCCTCTACAGGAGAAAAGAGTGACATTATCTTTGCTTTGTTTTGCCCCACAAAGACCTACAGACTCTATGTCTTCTGGTAGTTCATCTGCTTTCTCGAGGACTCCCAGAACAATGACCTACCCCACTCCTCTTTTAGCCTTCTCCATAGGGTAAAAAGAACTTCCCTGAGGAAATGAATCACAGGACAGTTGGGATCTTTCACCTCTGTGTTGCGAAAGTCATCTTATTCACTTTGGTGCCCCTTCCTCTAAGAACATGCCCCCTTGATAATGCTAAGGACATGAAGCACTTTGAACTTCCTACTGCTTATATTCAAGGAATCCGTTAGTTCTCTGTGCTCTTACAAACTGGATTTTCTGTGATCATTTATGTCTACATTTACATTTTGTCTTCCCTTCATGCAGCAAAGGTACACTCAGTAAACCCTGAATTTTGCCTTTTACTGACTATGGGATTTACAGCGTTAATGGCAGTGCTGCTGGCATCATAGCATCTTGGATTTCTGCATTCAAATTAAAAAGTGATCCATCTGTTTTCAGGGTTATTGTCCATTTATCTTATTCCCATTGTTCCTGTGAAGATTGCTCTAAGCTAAAGCTGCTGTTGTCCATCCCCTTCATACTTGCTGTGCTCACTACACTGGCCTTTGTAAACTCTTACAAAGTGATGCAATCCTTTGCTATTCTTGCAGCTTTTCGTCTGAAATGCTGAGCAATCCATTTGCTTGGGTTGGGTTTGCATGCGTGTGTGTATATATCCCGACTTGCAGCTCTGCCTGCTTTTTTGTCTTATAGCACTTTTCTTGTAACATTTTGAATTCTTTTTAACACTGGAAAACTGCCCACCTCACACCAGCGTGAGCAGACTGGGTGATTTCTTTTGCTTCCTAAATTCTAATCACCTCATGAATGTTAATTATAGTTCTTCTAACAGTGTCACCACGTTTCTTGTCACGGACCCCATCAGAAGGCCAGCACCCCAACACTACAGGAGTGATTCTTCAGCCCTACATCAGCCACAAGCTTTTCCCAGTTTTGCCTGCCTTGTTGGATAGATCCTATATGAAGCTTCTTAGCAGTCTTAACTTTTCTAGGAAATTGTAACTCCAGCAGGATTTTCATGTGCTCCATTCCAAATAAGGTATTTCTTTATTTAATTTCTACTAATTTGCATTTAGAAATGATTCAGAGCCAAAGAAGATGACTGAGAGCTGTTTCTTCTCAGTACCTGGATCCTAACCAGCCTGCACTGTGGGAACACAAGTCTCTGCATAATGTTAACAACTGATTCCAATGCACTCCTCTTAGAGCATATTAAAAATGCAGCTTTCTACAATGAGCACATGATTAAATGGGTACATTTCTCAAAAACACTTGAGTCACTTATGACCATACACACATTTTCAAATTACTGGTATGTAAGCACCTACCCTCAGATGCTTAAATACCTGTTTAAACTTTAGGAAAGAAGATCTTTTTGCATTATGGGACCTGCTCTCCCAAATACTTCAGATACATGGAAATGGGGTGCAGATTCCTAAATAACAGTCCTTCTGAAATGCTTATTTTCTGTCTTCAAAATAGCCATTTGCTAAGAATTCAATTTCCCTGCAGTTTGCACTGTGTGCCACTAAAATACCAAGTGATTCTTTCCTGACTGGGCAAAGGAAAATCAGGTGAACATGGTTTGGAAGGTGCCGTTGCATCCATCTTGTGGGCGCTGAAGGGAGTATCTGTGTACAAATCTCTCAGTTGGACTGGAGTGTGCTAACCACTGCCTAATGATGGAGCCTGATTCTTATATGTAACTAACTACATTATCCTTGGGGAGAGTCTGTATCACCATGTCAAACACAAATTTACTATTACTTAGAATTAAGTACCTGTGGAGCAAGTAGGAGAGTAGGGTCCTTCCACCCAGAGTGGAAGTAGGAGAATAGATAGCTTTCCATGTTATTTTGTTTAAATAAGTATCAAGCTTTAAGCTTGTATCAGTGGATAGCTCTAAATCCCGGTTCTTCCTCCTTTTTATCTCACCTGGCTCATACAAAGTTTGGTCATTTTAGCCTGGATTTATCCCATCTCAATTAAGTATTTAACTAAAACATCAGATATTTTAACTAAATTAAGCAAATTGTCACCCTAGGGTCCTTCTACAGTCAATGAAGAGAGTCTGAGGAACTTTCAGATGGTTATTCAGATCTTAAATCAATTTCTTCCACTCCCTTTTTCACCTGAGAGACCCCTATGGCAACTGTACTTCTAACATGGGCAGCTTTACTTTAACTGAGAAAATACGATTTTTATTCAGAATCTACAGTGTATCTGAGGGTTTTTAAAATAGTCTATGTATGACGTTACTAAATGGGAAAGGTATGACTTAGGTATTTCTTCAGTGCAAACTATGTTTCTTTTGCTCAGATCATAATTATTAACATTTACAATATCAGAGATGTATCTTCCTTGTGCAGGCAAACATATGTATTGGGAAGGAATGGTTTCATGATGGAGATATGAGGTATCTGGCTAATGATCTGCTCTGTCAGAGTCCCTCATAAAATGGAGACAAAACAAAGTTCCACACAACATTTATATATGACTAAAGTCATAAAATTATTTTTGGGAGACAAATATTCCTCCTTATACGTGGACTATCTGCCAGAAGAATCAACAGAGGTCTCAGCTGAATATGAATTTCAGATGATTTGGCATTTTATTTTTGAAACAGTTTTAGCAAGATTTGTACACCTTTGTGGAATCAAGATGGGTTCCCCTTTTACCTTGTGCCAAGGAACAAAGATATCATTAGTGTAACAAAACAATCACTGAACATGTAGTTGTTAAATGTAATAAAAATGTATGTATTTCTTACCTTCCATGTTTGCGGACTATAAGAATATAGGTAGTTTTTCATTTTAAGTCTCCCCTCCTGTAAAGCTCCAGCTTTATAGCTCCAATCAAATGGAAAACTCAGACTTTCCAAATGAAACAAAATTCACTCTATCAGGTTGGCAAAAACTTAATTAAAAAAAGTCCAAAACACACTATCTTCTTGTGGAATCTATTAATGCTTTAAAATAGTTTTTTTTAGAAAGTTTCAGTCACCTCATTCATATAAAGCCCAAATCTGAATTTCATTTGTGCACAAGTTAAAAAAATGGAATCGAAATTGCCTGCATGTCTTTGTGTGTCTTTATAGGTGAGAAATGCCAGAATACACAGCCTGCTTGGCATATCCCTGAATAAGACAGCAAACTTCATTTCAAGACAAACCTGCAGGGAGCTTCTTCACTCATCTTAACTTTTTCCTGATCACATAAAGCCTCTTACTGAGAGACAAAAAGAAAGATTATTTTACTTTTTACAAAAGACTATTTATGAATTGAAGGATTAAAATTAAATTATTTTAAATGTCAGAATCCGTCCTTGTTAGAAAAATCCAAAGATGTTTAATTGACATATTAAGATAATTATATACTAATATATGTATCTGTATATAGATATGTTTAAAATAAATAATTGAATCTTACACAGCATCTACTATCTAAAAGCTGAAGTTTTCTCTCCAGATTTTGCTCTGAAATCTCAGCTGTGAGCATTATGCACTTCTGTTGCAAAACTACTGGCTGTCACATATGGATGTGGCTGTTATGGGACCAGACACAATAAGTGCATTCATTATTTTATGGATAAAGTATTTTTTATATATTACATGGCCAGGAGAAAAAAAAAAAGTATTTGAGAGCATGTGGTACAGTGTATGGATGGCAGCAATAATGCATTTTTCTTCATGCCACACTCCTCACCCCCTATTTTGACCTACTGTATTTACTTAATGTAACTACTATTTGGGAATTTACCCTGAACATTTTTTCCATCATTTCATGTGGACCTTTCTATACCATTTAAAGTTCTCCATGGCTTCCTTGTTTTTCCGATCTCCTGGAGTCATTAACCAATTACAGCTAGGAGCAAGGCCAAAAACAGCTAAGTATCACAACTAAGATTATCTCAAGTGGCACCTCAGTTAAATTGCTGAATAATCTTTTCTCTAGGGCTGCAAATGATAAACATCAGTTGACTTTTCCCATTCCTTCCTAAAGGTCTTTCTGTTTTGACTGACTTTATACTCTTTTCTCTTAATATTTTAGAGACGATCAGCTGGGATTCCCAGCTTGGTTATGCAAACACAAATTAGGATAGCTCCCTTCCTTCACAGCCTTTTCCTAGATAAAACTGAAAGATTAACTGGACTATGGTCTCGTACAGCTTCTCTTCAGATCACTGAAAACAACAGTTTCAGCAAATCCTGAACGGAGCCCTAACTTTGTTTTGCAGTGGCTATGAACTATTTTTTCCCTTCACAGGGAGGAAAGCAAATTTCTTCAGTTCTTCTTACAATATACTGCTAAGGGCCAGTCTTAGGTTTGTATACAGTATTTGAAAATAGAGACCTACTTCTGTATAGTGATGTAGGGTGACCTGACAAGAAATCAGGTTAAGCTAGTTCTTGTTAAGCAAATGCTTAACTTCCTCCTGTCAGCTTAAATGAAGAGGAGACTTTTTCTTCTCTAAAGCAATTCAGTCCTCGTCCTCACTGTTAGTTAACCTCTTAGAAATTATTTAGAGGAAAAAAAATCTTAGAAGTTTTAATCTTTAAACAGGAAAAGTTTGCTTCCAACTAGGAAAACTCACCTGATTTTCCCATTGCACAAATACAAATAAAAGCAAAACAGACTACAGATGGAAAGGTAGAATGACACAGAACAGCAAAAGGAGCTATTACACTATCTTTTGTGCTATGAAGCAGAATGAATTACTGACATCTATTTCTTAATCTACATTTATTTTCCTGATTTGCAGAAAAGAGGACAATGAATTCTATAAATTTCTAAAATGTGTTTTATCCTGTTGATTGATACAGTACTGTACCATACATTAATTGTTTGGGGTGAAAGTGTTGTTATCTGACTGTCGCTGGGGATGTATCTGCTCTCATGAGGAAGAGAACCGTGAGTTTACAAAACTGTTTTTCAGGAATCTGCATTACAAAGATGTTCCTACATTGATGCAGCCACACACTATCACAGCACCAGGAAGTCATCGTAACAAAGCTTTTAATGTCATTTATAAAAAAATAGAGTTATTTACATTTGCAACTTATTTGATGGCATTCTCTTTCATTACAGCATTTGAATTGGTGAAGAAATGTCACTAGAACTGAGGGTAAACATGTTTCATAGATAAGCCTAACAGTACAGGAATAATATTTAAAACATTGTGAATTCTTGCTCTTTTGCAACATCATACAAGCCCATTCTTTACAACACATGCACCCTTTTTTATGGTTAGCAGAATTCCTCCTCCAGATTAAGGCACAGAAACTGTGCCACATTTCTGGGGACATTTGCACACTCTTGCATGTGGCACTTCAAGACAAACAAGGGCATAAGTTTAATCCCAAAGGACGATAGCCTAAATGTAGAACTTAGCTACTTGCATGTCTTTAAGAAAACCCTGGTTAAAAGGACAAAAAAAAGGGTGACTATACTTATTGCATAGTTGCAGCAAACTGAATCCATGAATACAAAAGCCATCAAAATATATTATAAATCTATCTGAGTTTCAAAGCTACTCTAAAATACTGCTTTGCTTTAGAATACAAATAACACTGTTTGGGGTTAGTTTGTAGAGTTGCATTTTGGTCCATGCTGTTAATTCTATATCCTTATATTCCTCCTCCATTAGTTTAATAGCCTCAGAACAACAGGTCCTCAGGCAGTGATAAGAATGACGAAGCCAAAGAAAGGCCTTTCCAAATCTCAGACTTCAGCTGCTGCAGCCAGTTCATAGAAACACTCCTCTCCACCGCCTCCCTTCTTTTAAACTTTAAATATACTTCCCTCGGAAATCTAAGGGAAGTAAATTATGGGGTACACAGATTTAACACTGTTTGTTAGAGATGTTTTTTGTGACCATCCTCTAGTCTTGAGCCCATAAATAACAGCTCTAAAAAATATCCGGCCCATCAAAAATGATCATCAACAACAAAAAAAACTATTTACTTTGACTAAGCGGTAGTTCCACATAATCTGCTGGCAGGAGAAACTTCTTTGGTGTCAGAGTCAGGTCTTCCCGAAACCACAAATGGCCAAGTCTGTAAGCAAAAAAGGTATTTGTATTAGAAAGAAAGTTTAGCCTCCTATGAAACTGGAGCTTTATTACTGATAGATGTCTAAGTCTGGTTCATTTGCAAACACGTCATCGTGTTTTAGTCCCTGTGGGAAGCACAGAGAACCGAGTTCCTCTAATAAATATTTTCATTACATTTTTCATTATAATTAAGTGCTCTGCTATGGTCAGCAACAAATTGTTCTCATAAAGTACTCAGCATTTATCTTGCTTTGCAATTGCTTGCATAATTTTATAAAGAAAGGGCTTAGAAACTGCTCAGAAGCAATCTGCACTATATAAGTAACCTTCTTTTTACCCCTGCGGCACACATCAGTCCTCTTGTTGCGTACTGATGAATGAGCGAATTTTGCTTGTGCTCCAAAGCAGCCTGCAGAGCGGATCGCTCCTTTTTCGGCCACTTAACTCGCCTAATATCCGAGGGATTTATCGCTCCGGGCTCCCTACTCCCCCCTGCCCAAAGCACCCCCCCCCATCACCTCAGGCCCAGCCTGGCTCTCGGTCAGACGCGGCGGCGAGGACTGCTGCACATTTGCGAAGCAGTCGGGGCCGCCCCGCGACTCCTTCGACGGCGCGCACGGCTCCGCGGGGCCGGGGGGGGCAGAGGCGGCGCGCATCCCCGCCGCCGCCGGCTCCGCGGCCCCCTGCGCGGCGCGGCGCGGCGCGGGCCGCGTACCAGGTTGACGGGGTGCACGTAGCCGTTCTCGTAGCGGTCCTCCTGCAGCAGCTGCCGGAGGTGGGCGATGTAGCTGGACGCCAGGCGCAGCGTGTCCAGCTTGGAGAGCTTGGTGTCGGGCGGCACCCAGGGCAGGCTCGTCTTCAGCCGCGAGAACGCCTTGCTCAGCACCCGCATCCGCGCCCGCTCCCGCGCGTTGGCCGCGTTGCGCTGCGACTGCTTGCCCTCGGGCGGCGGCCCCCGCGGCCCCGACGGCGCCTTCTTGCCCCCGGGGCCGCCGCCCCGCGCCCGCTTCCTCTTGCCGCCGCTGCCCGCCGGCCCCGCCGCGCAGCTGCCCTCGCCGTCCTCCTCCTCCTCCTCCTCTTCCTCCTCCTCCTCCTCCTCCGCCGCCGACGAGTTGTCCCCCGAGGGGTAGAGCTCGCCGCGGGGCTGGCGCTTGGCCGGCGGCGGCGGGTAGTCCAGCTGCAGCGCCCGCAGGTCCATGCCGGGCAGCTCCTCCGCCTCGCTCCCGGAGCCCGTGGACATGGCCCCGGGGGGAGGCAGGGGGGCGGGCGGGGAGGCAGGCGGCAGGGGGCGGACGGCAGCGGCGCGCCGGCCCGTCGGCCCAGCCCGGAGCGGCCCCGCCGCCGAGAGTCTGTGCCTGCGCGGGGGCGCGGGGGGGCGCGCAGGGGGGATGCGCCCCTTGACAGCGCTATATATCGGGTGTCCGCGGAGCGAACCATCTGCCGGCGCAGGGGAGGAGGGGGGCGCGGAGGAGGGGGTCGGAGCTGGCCGAGCCCTGCGCCGGGGGCGGCGCCTCTCTGCGCTGCCCGGCGCCCCTGCGCAGCGCTGCGCGCTGGCCCGCGGCCCGGCCGCGCGCGGAGCCAAGCCGGGGTCGGAGGGGGCGGACGCACGCGCGGATGTCTCCAGGCGTGTGCGCGCCCGCGGGAATAACGCCGCCGCCGCTCCCGGCGGTGCTGCGAGGGACGAGGAACCGCTTTTCCTCCAGTATAAACCCCTTTCCTCGTCCCGGAGAGAGGAAGATGCCCCCAGGGATGATCCTGCGGGGGTGGGGGGGGAGGAGGCACTGCTGTTATCTCCAAGGGGATAGCGGTTGGGCCAGAGTAAGCAGGGGCTCTGCCCCCGGCCGGCCTACAGTCGCTCTCTTTCCTCTCCTTCAGGGGTTATTTTTTGTTTTGTTTTGTTTTGTTTTGTTTTGTTTTGTTTTGTTTTTCCCGTCGTTTAAAACCGCCGCCCGGCGCCCCCCCTCCCTGCTGAGATGTAAGCGAAGGCCGGGGCCAGGCCCGGGGCGCAGGTCGCCCCGGCCCGCCCGGGAGCTTCACCTGCGGAGCTTGTGCCGCTCTGACCCAGGAGCGGTTTGTCGTTCACGGTGCCCAGGCTGGCGAGGAAGACGGAGGAGGAGGCACAAGGAGCAAGAGGCGCAGCGGGCACAAGGCAGTTCGGGCCGGATTTGTGATTTGTGGGGAGCACCGTAAAAAGCCGCTGGCAACAAGCAGGATATGTGCTGATAGTGTCAATAACCTCGGCGAAGCTACAGAAAGTGTCAAGCGGCTATAACGTGTCTGAGGGCTTCTCCTTCCTCAAACAATTAATTAAAATCCAATCGGGCTGTGCACAGCTCTGTTTCACGGAGCAATTTAAACAAGACCGTTTTTCCAGGGATTTGCGTTTTTTTAACAAATTCCGTCCTGCGGTTTTTATGCAGTCCACGGGAGAGAGGGGGACGCAGGTCCAGTGGAAATGCTGCTGTTCAAATTCAACAAAGATATAAATTAAGGACCCCCAACTTGTGCTCCCCCAAATCCCTTCTTTCCAACATGAATAACCAGCGTTTGGTTCCTCTCTGGCCTTCACGGCCCTGTCTGGATACGGTTAACCAGAATAAAAGTTCCATTTTGCAGAAAATAAAATAATCTAATGACTACAACAGGTGGAAAGATCTGTCCCGAATTTTGCTCCTGATTTTTCCCTTCCATTTCCCTCCCGACTAAGTGGAACCTTTCCTGCTGCTGCAGCATAACTTTCCTGGCACCAGCTGCCGTGTTTTCGCCCAGCGCTTTGCAATTCACTGCCCGCCAGCTTTGTGGTCTTGCTGAGGGCCACTTAACGCTGTATAAACCTCGGCTTCACCCACTGGGGCTAGAACCACATAAGAGACGGTTTTAATAGCAACGTTTCCAAGTGAAACTTGACATTTCTTGAACCACTGAAACACGCAGCTGATCCTTGCAACTGGATCTCTTGAACTTGGTTTGACACTGAGATGCTCTTGCTGTGTCCCACACGCCAAACAGTGAAAGGCGAGCACGCTGGACTTTGGGGTTGCTCTGCGTCCACAGCTAGTGTATACTATCCGTATAAATATATATATATATATAAAGATACTGCAGGGGAAGAGATATAGGTTTACTTTTTCCCCACATCTGGGTTGTTTATACAGGTGCGGGCTGAACGCTTTCCCTGCTAAAGACTGATGGAGGAAAAGTGCTGAATTTCTTTAAACAAAGAAGAAAATGGTACCCAGTCCTAAAAGCCACAATGGCAAATCTCACCTTTCGTGCTTACCTCTTCCTCGGCGGATTAAAGGCTACACATAATGGATACTTCGTCTGATTTAATGACGAGACGAGACGGGGCGGGGGGGACGGGACGGGGACGGGGGGCGAGGAACGGAAAGAATGGCCAGATTCTCACATCGTCTTTGCCTGGTTCTTGGTCAGTACAGGATAAGAGAAATGCGGTGGACTGAATCAGGAGGGAGTCTCAGGAGTTACTTCGGATTTACACCCAGCGAAACTGAACGTAACTGACTCCCCTCAGACCTCTAATTTCTGCGACCCTGGACCAAGATACCATTTCCAGGACAGAGTCTTTGGTGGGACCAGGGCGTTACATTACGTTTGCATTCGTCCTCTAGCAAAGACTTTGATCCCCGTGTGCTGAGCGGGGAAAATGCCCCTGTTGTGTAAAGGCAGCACTTTACCCCCGTGACCAGTTACGGTCTCTCTCGCTTTGCTGGGGATCAGGATCTGCTCTCCGTTTCAAGGTAAAAACACGGTCTGAGGTACGCTCCAGCATCGCTCCCCTGTTTCCAGGTCTCTCGCTCCCCCCCGTGCTCGGTGCGGGGCAGCCTGGCTCGGACGGCCCGTGCGTGGCCGCAGCGAAGCGGCAGCTGAAACCGCCCCTGCGTGGGAAGCAGCCACAGAGAGGCCCTTCCTCAGGGAGCTCTGCACCTGCCCCCTTTGCTGTCCTTGAGGCCACAAAAAAGAAGCGTTTTTCTGCTAAAGGGAGAGCCCTGATTTAGGGGGACACTGGGGCGGAGTGCTGCTTTTTCTTTCCTCTTCTTCTTTTTTGCACACTTTCCCAGAAGCTTAGATAGGAATTTTGGTAAAAAATTTAAAGCAACTAACTCAACTAAAGAGGAGTCTAAGGGAACAGGGTTTCTCTCTGTATCTTTACAGCAGCTCGGGGGTTTTCGTGCTGCACCTCAGGACCGGCGCGGAGCCGCGCCGCGCTGTGCCGCGCTGCACTGCGCGGAGAGCAGTCCCGCGCAGGCCGGGCTGTGCCAGTGTCTTGGAGCAGCCGCACCCTCATCCATGCGCGGCGCTAACAGCCTCACAGGTATCTGGGATGAGGCAGAAAAGAGATAGCCTCCCCCCCGCCCCCTCTTTTTTCCCCTTAAAGTTTCGGAGTAAATTATACCAAAAAAAAAAAAAAAAAAGGAAATATCCAGAGGCCAAGTCCGTAAAACCTAGCTTATCTCTGAGGTGAACTGCTCAAAGTGTCCCTTGCGTTCATTCTCTGGGGTGCTTGCAGCGACAAAATAGGGTGGAAGAAGGACATGGGGATATGTTTTATCGACGAAGTGCTCCAAATAAAGCTTCCTTTTGGCATTTGTCCTTTCATCGAACTCAGCAGCGTTAGCGATTCACTTCGTTCCGACTCAAAGTGCACTTAACGCTTTTTTTGGAAAAACCTTATTGTAACAAGGATGGTTTTCTTCTTCTTCTCGGGGCGGTGGGAAAGCCAGGCTGCAGGGAGCGGAGGAGGACAGCGTCTGGCAAACCCCTCGGTCTTGATCTCGCAGCGTCTACAGCGCGCACCCAGGCTGCGTGAAAATCCGCGCCCAGGCGCGCCGGGGGGAAAAGCAGCTGCTAACTCTTCCGCCATGAAGGGATGCTATCCACTGCCGGTCCTGCAGGCAAAGCATGTGGATGAATTATAACCTTTGTTAAGCGCCACCTAAGGCAAAACACACCTCTGCAAAGCACGGATTCCCCGGTAAAGGCATCCAGTGAAGGGAGAAACGACCCCTATTATCGCTCCGTAAGAGGAACGCGGCGCGGTGCCTGCGCTGGGCCCCTGCCAGGCAGGCTCAGCAGGCGCGCTAGCTGGAGGTGCTCCCTCCGCGCGAGCTAGCGCGGCCTCCCGGGGCTGCAGGGCTGCGGCCGGCAGCGGGCGCGCAGGGCTTGCAAGCATCGCCGGGGGGTGGGTGGATGGGAAACGCGACCCTGACCAGATACTGGAAATACGTGTGTGTGTGGCGGGGGGGCTTCACGAGCAACGGGCTTCCACCATACAGGAAAATGAAAAACTAGTCAGTGGGTCAAGCCATGTCAAGTAAAACAAACAAGGGATAAATGAACCCCTGGAAGGAAAAAAAAAGTATTTACTCGAATTTATTTTGCCTATGGACCGCGAATCTTCTCACTAAGGAACATGCTCGAGGATTCACTTGGTGAAGGGATAACAAACCCAGAGTTAAAAACGGTCGTGACACCCCCCCCCCCTTCACCCCCCCCCCAATCACCGTGCACCAGCCACCGGCCCCGGGGGCGCCCGCACCGGCACCGGCCTGGCCTGCAAGGGCGAGATCGCGGTGTCGCTCAGAGCAGCGCTCTCCCCGCCTTCAGCGGAGGCTTTCCTTGGCCAAGGCGGCATTTCCGTGCGTTACGGTGTCCCGGGCCCTGCCCGCCGGCACGGCGCGGCACGGCGCGGCTCGCCGCGCAGCGCAGCGCAGCGCAGCGCAGCGCAGCGCACGCCCCGGGCCCTTCTGCCGCGGGCGGCGCGGCTCGCAGCACGGGTCCGGCTGTGAGAGACCCTCGGCAAAAGGGGGAGAAATCTCTCCGCCGCCGGAGGCTTGGGGGGTGCCGGGAGGAGAGCGAGCCGCCGGCGGTGCCGTGCCGCCGGCTGCAGGGCTGTATCGGCCGCGTGTGCGGTGTGCGGGAGGAATTCGCGCTCCTCGCCCGGCTCACCTGAACGTCATCAGGGCCACGCTTTAATATAAAAATCACAGATTTGCCCTTCGAGCAGCTAATTTCCCCAAAGGGGAGGCACGGGCGCTGCTCACTGTTCCCACCCAGCAGCACGAGGTGAGAACATCTTCCCCGCAGAAAGAATTCACTTGCCTTTATTTACTCCTTCCTCCCTTTTCCCTAACATTTCCAATAAAATAACCCAGGATAGACAATGAGACTTTATCAGCTGCTAAGGATCGCTATCCCCAGAGATTGACCAGAAGTGATTTTTGCTCAGGTATCCCCAACTTTCAGCACAGTTTCCCCTGTGGAGTAGCCAGGCAAACTCTCCAAATACCTCCTGGCGCCAGAAGAAAGTTCTCATGTAATAGATACCCGGTGGTGTGAGAACACGGATTCTGCTCACTTTGTCAATCGGCTGGGGGAGGGGGGGAAGTGAGGAGGGGGAGATGGGGATTTCTTTTAATTAAAAAAGAGAAAAAAGAGAGAAAAGTTTTTTACATTAATTCTATTTTTTTTTTAAATGATGCCTGGGGAGGTGCTGTTGGCCTAAAAAGGCCAGAATTAATGGTGGTGTTTAAAGTGCAGTTTATTTCTTCTCTTGGAGCAAATTAGCTGGAATAACAAGCAAACATCAGGCAAGAGGAAACAGTATGTTACTCTCCTCCTTGTGTTTCACTCTGAGAGGGAAGTCCACCAGAGCAAGACGGAAGAGATGTGGAGAGATAACACCACTACAGCACTTCATTATACTTGAACACACCACCACACTAACTCACTTTGGCTGGGCTACAGCAGAGCAGACGGAGCAGTGCTGCTTCCCTAGGAACTGCTAGTGAAATCAGTGGGGGCTCTCAGTCACGGAAACACAGCTGATGAGACAGCTCCATCATCAGCAGGGGGAAAATCACTGCCCAGAGCTGTCCAGAGTGAAAGAACCTCCCCCTGGCACTCCAACTGAATTCCTCCACTCCAACTAGCTGAATTGAGAGAAAGCTGAAAAAGTCACACAATGCATTTATGAGGGTGTTATAACAAGTAGACTGCAATCACAGCATCATGTTCAGTTGTCTGGTGAAATTATTCCCCATTTTCTTCAGGGAACAAATTCTCCATGAAAGGCTCCTAGACAGCCTCTCAAACACTTGGCAGCCAGGCAGGTCAGCATCTTGCAACATCTTACATCAACAGCACTCAAGCTCTGAACCAAAGGCAGGCCATACTGAGATAGATGCTCTTTGTCTCGTAACAGACAGCACCATTTTGGCTCTGCTCCATTCCCCTTCAAAGAATATTCACAGAATCACTGAATAGTTGGGGTTGGAAGGGACCTCTGGAGATCACCTGGTCCAGCCCCCTTGCTCAAACAAGGTCACCTACAGCTGGTTGCCCAGGATCATGTCCAGTCAGGTTTTGAATATCTCCAAGGAAGGAGACTCCACAACCTCTCTGGGCAACCTGTTCCAATGTTCAACCACCCTCACAGCGAAGAAGTGTTTTCTCATGCTCAAGTGGAATTTCCGGTGTTCCAGTTTGTGCCCATTGCCTCTTGTTCTGTCACAGGGCACCACTGAGAAGAGCCTGGCCCTGTCCTCTTTCTACCTTCCCTCCAGATATTTATACACATTGATAAGATCCCTCTGAGCCTTCTCTTCTGCAGGCTAAACTGTCCCAGCTCTCAGCATCTCCTCATATGAGAGAAGCTGCTGTCCCTTCATCACCTTTGTGGCCCTTGGCTGGACTTGCTCCAGTAGTTCCATGTCTCTCTTGTCCTGGGGAGCCCAGAACGGGGCACAGCACTCCAGGCGTGGCGTCACCAGTGCTGAGTAGATGGGGAGGATCACCTCCCTCGACCTGCTGGCAACACTCTTCCTAATGCAGCCCAGGATACCATTGGTTTCTTTGCTACAAGGACACATTGGTGGCCCGTGTTTAACTTGTTGTCAAAAGCTGCTCTCCAGCAGGTCAGCCCCCAGCCAGCACTGGTGCCTGGTGTTATTCCTCCCCAGGTGCAGGACTTCACACTTCCCTTGTTCACACTTCACTTGTTGAACTTCATGAGGTTCCTCTCTGCCCATTTCTCCAGCCTGTTGAGGTTCATGTGAATGGCAGCACAACTATCTGGTGTCTCAGCCACTCCGCCTAGTTTTGTATTGTCTGCAAACTTGCTGAGGATGCATTTGGTTCCATCATCCAGGTCATTAATGAAGATGTTAAACAGATTAGCCCCAGTATCGATCCCTGGGGACACCATCAGTGACTGGATATTGAGAATCTGAGTATAATAGTCACTTTTTCAGCTATTTAAATTAGTAGATCTATAATGCACCTTGAAAATGAATTGATAAAGCTACAAGGAACCACAGAGAAAATTCCCCACCAGCAGTTAATTCTGAATCTGAGAGATATGATAGATGACAGAGTCCTGACAATGATTTTTCTGATGTAATAGGCATATTTCTTCAAGCATGTGATCTAGATGTTTGTAGGTAGGCCTATATTTAAAAACAAAAAGCTTGAAGTTTTAAGTTAAGAATTCTTCTATAAGATTTTAACACCAATTTTTCCCCTTTCCGAATGCTTGTTTCCCTATCCTACATACTACTAACCAGAAATTTTTGTTCTTTTCGCAGTACTTGTAAAAAGTGGTCCCATATCTGAAAACTTTTATTATTGTATCAGTGCTTTAAGTTTTAAGAAGCTAAAATGTTCCAGAGTAAAAAACATCTTCTTGTAAACATCTTACAATATGTTCTTTGCAGATACTTCTTGACTGCTGAAGATGAATTCTGATGCAAGTTGTTTTGCGGTCTTTTTTAGCTTCTTTATTTTGCAATCGTGGCCACATTAATGTACATGGCATTTTGTTTTGTTACTTAAAACAAGAAACAAGACCTGAAAAAGAGAATAGATGTACAGAGCCATACATTACAAACAGTAGTGAAATAAGCTTTCATAGACAGAGCAGTCATATCATAATTCAGATGCTGAAATTTTAAAGAGGGCTTCTATCTTTCATTTCTATCTCCAGGAGCAATTTATTCTCCTTTTCAGAAAAAGCTGTTCATATTTCAAATAGTAATTATCAGACTTGTAGGAGACACATCCCAGATGATTTAACTCCGTGAAGCTATCTATTATTGGACTACCATCTCTTAAGCCAGTGACATACAGAACTGGAGCTCTCTTTCTACTCTCTACAGACCTTTAACCTCTGCCTTCTTACTTTGGTGCTTCATTGTCTATAACAGGCACAGGTGAGGTCAGACTTTTGTCCCGTGCCTTTCCTCATTTTACTGGTAGTATTGAATTGGAATTATGTTTTAATTAACTATAAAAACCAGGATTAGAAAAGGTATTTTTTTCTTTTTTCCCTTATTTTTTACCTTCATGGTAGATTTCTCCAGCTCAGCACTTGGAAGAGAAAATGTGTGGTATTTATCTGCATTTTGCTAAGCAAAATGGCTATTCTCTCTTTGCTAAGGCTTCATGTTCTTGGCAAGGATGGAACTATGCTAGGAAAGGAAACCTGTATACATCATACAAAAACATTTTTAGAAGTTTTACCTAAAATTAAACAGAACAGTTTAGCTAATCTTACAATATCTGTAGCATGCCTTGTATTTCAACTGTATACTTGTTAAAAGAAAAATGATAACATTACTGAGCAAGTTCATCATCTAGTGCAAAAGGTTACACAACTATCAATTTCAACTGAGCTGATATAGTGACACAAGTTGAAAACCAGTGTAGAATAGGAAACATTCCTGCCAAAATAAATAGAATTACATTGGAGTAAATCTGGATAAAAAGAGTGCTTGACTAAGGATTTCTTGATGCAACTAAAAATATACAACAGTAAATTCCATGGTTTCTCTGATACAGACTGAGACTACCATAAGCCTTTCTCAAAGATGTTTTTCTGTATGAAACCTGGGTTCAGGTACATTTACATATTCTCTCATAGGTGTATTTAGCATAACTTGGATGGTTATTACTATATAAAGCAGCTGGTATTAAATAATACATCTTTGGAAACAAGAACAGATTGACAAACATGTTCTACTGGTAAGCAAGTTTCTCGTAATTAATTTTATGTTTCTTTCACTGGGAAGAAAGAAAGACAAAGATTACTTCAGAAAGCCTTATCAAAAGTAGTGTTGCCCACTTCAAGATGGAAATGGTTCTTCACAGACAGGCATCCTGAAATTCCTTCAAATTCTTAATGCTATTTCTACTACCCTAATAGTTGACCATTTATAAGGAAAGATTGTCAGGAACCAATGTAATGTCTTTATGATCTTGCCATCTGGTCTTGTGTGCACTTGAAAAAAATACTCTATACCATGCCTTAACACTTAGTTGTTGATTTGTTCACCTTAATTGCCTTAAAAAGTGTAATTTTTCTCCTGTTGCACAGACTACAACTGGACCTCCCATTTCCCTGCTGCAGGGGATGGAGGCATCTATCTGCCGACCTGACCTCGTGTCTAGAGAGGTTTGTGGCCTGCCGGAGGCTCGTGTGAGAGATGTCATGGAAAGACTGCCAAGGCTTGTCCATGCTTCAGACTATTACCCACTGCTGCTCTTCCATGTGGGCGCTAATGACACCAAGGGCAAACTGGAGACCATCAAGCAGGACTTCAGAGCTCTGGGGATGGTGGTCAAGGGTCTGGGAGCCCAGGTCATCTTCTCTTCAATCCTGCCAGTGAGGGGGATGGATGAGAGGAGGAGGAGACGGACTTTCCAAGGTAACGACTGGCTGCGCCGCTGGTGTCGGCAACAGGGTTTTGGTTTCTACAACCATGGGACCCTGTTTGTAGATCAACAACTGATGGCAAGAGATGGGATCCACCTCACGAGGTGGGGCACGTGGGTCTTTGCCAACAGGTTGGCCAACCTGGTAAGGAGGGCTTTAAACTAGGAAAGACGGGGGAAGGGGAGAGTTATAGTGCCAGGATAGCTGGCAAAAGACAGCTCAAGTCGGGATGCCTCCAGCAGGTGAATGCAGCCAGGGAAGTGCGCATGGGATGTGGCTATGGAGGATCCTCTTGTACCCCTCCTGGGAAACATGCATGCTCGATCACCTCCCTGAAATGCCTGTACACCAATGCACGCAGCATGGGGAACAAACAGGAAGAACTAGAGATGTGTGTGCGGTCGCAGGGCCATGATCTCATTGCCATTACAGAGACATGGTGGGATAGCTCGCATGACTGGAGTGCTGTCATGGATGGCTACGTGCTTTTTAGGAAAGACAGGCCAGGAAAGTGAGGTGGTGGAGTTGCTCTTTATGTGAGAGAGCAACTGGAATGTATTGAGCTGTGCCTAGGGGTGGATGAAGAGCGAGTCGAGAGCTTATGGGTAAGGATCAAAGGGCAGGCTAGCATGGGTGACACTGTTGTGGGTGTTTACTACAGGCCACCTGATCAGGAAGAGGAAGTCGATGAGGCCTTCTACAGACAGCTGGAAGTAGCCTCACGATCCCAGGCCCTGGTTCTTATGGGGGACTTCAACCACCCTGATATCTGCTGGAAAGAAAACACAGCTAGGCACAAACAGTCCTGGAGGTTCCTGCAGAGCATTGGTGACAACTTCTTGACACAGGTGGTGGAGGAGCCAACAAGGAGAGGTGTGCTGCTGGACCTTGTACTAACAAACAAAGAAGGACTGGTTGAAGATGTGAGGGTCGGGGGCAGCCTTGGCTGCAGTGACCATGAGATGGTGGAGTTCAGGATCCTGCGAGGAGGCAGCAGGGCAGTAAGTAGGATCGCAACCCTGGACTTCAGGAGAGCAAACTTTGGCCTCTTCAGGGACCTACTTGGAGGAATCCCATGCGTTACGGCCCTAGAAGGAAGGGGCGTTCAAGAGAGCTGGTTAATATTCAAACATCACCTCCTCCAGGCTCAAGAGCGGTGCATCCCTATGAGTAGGAAGTCAAGCAAAGGAGGCAGGAGACCTGCATGGATGAGCAAGGAGCTCCTGGCAAAACTCAACCAGAAGAAGGAAGTCTACAGAAAGTGGAAAGGGGGACAGGCCACTTGGGAGGAATATGGGAACATTGTCAGAGTATGCAGGGATGTGACAAGGAAGGCTAAGGCCCGTTTGGAATTAAATCTGGCGAGAGATGTCAAGGACAACAAGAAGGGCTTCTTCAAATACATCAGTAGCAAGAGGAAGACTAGGGAAAATGTGGGCCCTTTGCTGAATGGGGTGGGTGTCCTGGTGACAAAGGATGCAGAGAAGGCAGAGTTCCTGAATGCCTTCTTTGCTTCAGTCTTTACTGCTCAGGCCAGCTCTCAGGAATTCCAGACCCTGGAGGCAAGAGAGAAAGTCTGGAGAGATGAAGACTTTCCCTTGGTCAAGGAAGATCAGGTTAGAGATCATTTAAGCAAACTTGATACCCACAAATCCATGGGCCCTGATGGGATGCACCCACGAGTGCCGAGGGAGCTGGCGGATGTCATTGCTAAGCCACTCTCCATCATCTTTGAAAGGTCATGGAGAACAGGAGAGGTGCCTGAAGACTGAAAGAAAGCCAATGTCACCCCAGTCTTCAAAAAGGGCAAGAAGGAGGACCCAGGAAACTACAGGCCAGTCAGCCTCACCTGCATCCCTGGAAAAGTGATGGAGCAGCTCATCCTGGAGGCCATCTCCAAGCATGTGGAGGACAAGAAGGTGCTCAGGAGTAGTCAGCATGGCTTCACCAAGGGGAAATCATGCTTAACCAATCTGATAGCCTTCTCTGATGGAATGACTGGCTGGGTAGATGAGGGGAGAGCAGTGGATGTTGTCTACCTAGACTTCAGCAAGGCTTTTGACACTGTCTCCCCTAACATCCTCATAGACAAGCTCAGGAAGTGTGGGTTAGATGAGTGGGCAGTGAGGTGGATTGAGAACTGGCTGAATGGCAGAGCTCAGAGGGTTGTGCTCAGCATCGCAGAGTCTAGTTGGAGGCCTGTAGCTAGCGGTGTCCCCCAGGGGTCAGTACTGGGTCCAGTCTTGTTCAACTTCTTCATCAATGACCTGGATGAAGGGACAGAGTGCCTCCTCAGCAAGTTTGCTGACGATACAAAACTGGGAGGAGTGGCTTATACGCCAGAGGTCTGTGCTGCCGTTCAGAGAGACCTAGACAGGCTGGAGAGGTGGGCGGAGAGGAACCTCATGAAGTTCAACAAAGGCAAGTGCAGGGTCCTGCACCTAGGGAGGAATAACCCCAGGCACCGGTACAGGTTGGGGGTTGACCTGCTGGAAAGCAGCTCTGCCGAGAAGGACCTGGGAGTGCTGGTGGACACCGAGTTAAGCATGAGGCAGCGATGAGCCCTTGTGGCCAAGAAGGCCAATGGTATCCTGGGCTGCATCAGGAAGAGTGTTGCCAGCGGGTCGAGGGAGGTGATTCTCCCCCTCTACTCAGCCCTGGGGAGGCCACATGTGGAGTACTGCGTCCAGTTCTGGGCTCCCCAGTACAAGAGGAATGTGGCACTACTGGAGCAAGTCCAGCGAAGGGCTACAAAGATGATTAGGGGATTGGAGCATCTCTCTTAGGAGGAAAGGCTGAGAGAGCTGGGCCTGTTTAGCTTGGAGAAGAGAAGGCTGAGAGGAGATCTTATCAACGTGTACAAGTATCTGAAGGGAGGGTGTCGAGAGGATGGGACCAGACTCTTTTCAGTGGTGCCCAGCCACAGGACGCGAGGCAACGGGCACAAACTGAAACACAGACGCTTCCATCTGAACATGAGGAAATACTTTTTCACTGTGAGGGTGACAGAGCACTGGAGCAGGTTGCCCAGAGAGGTTGTGGAGTCTCCTTCTCTGGAGATATTCAAAACCCACCTGGACGCGATCCTGTGCAACATGCTCTAGGTGACCGTGCTTGAGCAGGGGGGTTGGACTAGATGATCTCCAGAGGTCCCTTCCAACCTCAGTGATTCTGTGATTCTGTGATTCTGACTGCTTGCATTTGGTAGTTAAAGGAAAGGGGAGTACACTTATGGTTGACTTGCCTCGACTATTAGCATCTGCTTGGGTTTACTTGCAGCTCTACTCCTTACCGCTTTCTTAGGTGGTGGTTGCACTGTCTGACTGCCAGGCAGATGGTTCAACATTGCACTGCCCATGAGATGTCAAGATCTCATGGGGCCATAATGGATGTTAAAATTAGGAAGTTTCTATTTTGCTCTGCTGAGTCGGGATCCTATTCTATGTTACAGAGTCAAAAGGAGAACATTGCCTTACAAACTGCCAGTGCTCTGCTGCAAGTGGCGCAGGGTGGCAAGGGGAAGGATAAAGATAATATGATTGACAAAGCAAAAGTTAGCACAACCCACTCACCTGGAAATAATATTCCCAGCAAATTGTTATGATTGTTTTGGAAAGTGTTAATGCTTTTTGATCTACATACATCTAGACCAGAAGCATATGTCTGTTCTATACAAAGCAAGAGAATTTCTGCAGAATTAAGGACTGACCAGTTGTATAGGAGGAAATGCAGTTGATACATCTACTCAAAGAACATGTACCCATTTGTACATTCTTTGCCCCAGATTTATGAATAAAACCAAAACCATAACATTTTCTTACAAATTAAATTAGAAAAGCCTTGCAAGAAGTTATGATTCACACACACAAAAGCAATTGCATTTTATAACTAAGATTATCTTTGTATTCTTTTAGAGCCTCTGAAACTCCTGAACACACATACCTTTCAGCATACAGTCATAAAATGATCTGATTCAAATTACAGGATTATCTGAAACTGATTTGTTTCCTATTTCAAGATAATACCAATGGAGAGAGAGCAAATTGTCTGTCTGCCCCTGTCCCAACCCAAGGTTTAAAGAAGTCTCAGGGGGTCTGAAAGTCACAGAGACTGACCGTCAAGTCCTGAACAACTTAATAAGCAATAGCAACAGTATCTATAGATAAATCAAAGAGGGTGAGAAGATTCTTTAATTTATATGGAAATCAATACAAATTCCTCATTTAATTTTGGCATAAAAGTGTTCCTAACCACATTACTCAGATTCTCCATTTACTATGAACAGACTTTGGATAGAAGACAGGAGTGAGATATGTTAAGCATTTCCCCTCTGTTTCTTAAAACTACGATATGCTATGCAGTCTAGCAGCTTCGAGATGACCTCTGGCAAGTCTGCTTTTGTTATGTTCTGGTCTCAGGTCTCTAAAGCAAAATGATTAAGATAGTTTTGACCTGCATTAAACTCATCAGTCTTGGTAGTGTTGGTTGAATAAAGGAAGATAAAATGGTGAGTTGGTGCTCTTTCCTCCACAGAAAGAGAAAGACTTAGAATTACAAAGTGTTTGAAACATGGAAATTATCAGCCTTGTAGTAGGGAAAGTCATATTTCTTGATACATCCTACTTCTGAATGCCTTCTTTATCAAATTTACTCAGCCCAGAAGTGGGACGTTCCTTGTTCTTGGAGAAATTCCACAGTTGCTTAATGAGCAAGAGTCAAAGGTTATTATCCTAGATTACTTACAAAAGCAAAGACAAATGCGTTTGGCTTTTTGAGAATGCTCCTACATTAATGTGCACATTATGTCTGTCAGCTTATAAAAAGGCTCTGAGAATAGAGAGAGCCGCCTAACACGTGTAACTTAGTGCTTTGGTTGGAACCCTCCTGATCTTATTGCTCTTCATTCTACATTTGTGAGCACTTGATATACAGGCCCAGTATAAAATAAGGGCTGCATTATTTGGCTGCTCTTTGTAAAAGTGAAAGAATAAGGTGGAAGATGAGTAACTCCAGCTCTATGGGGAGTTGGTAGGGCATGGACACAGCAGATAGTTTATTGCTTTACTTGGAGGAATGCTCACTGGGTTCAGTGAGTTCATCAGATTTTGAGACTTTTGGTAGAACGTAGGTAATAAAAAAACTACAGGTGCAATATTCAGTCCTTCAAGCACTGAATGTTTCTGGAGTAAAAAAGATGCTTTTTAAAGACCTGTGACATCACGACCTGGTAAAAAATCTGACTCTTTCACTGCAACCAAGCAGAAAGGAACAAAAAGATCAACTAAAGGGCATTGGAAGATGTAACAATTATGTTCAAGACTGTTGTTAAATGGATTATGTATTAGTTTGGAACAATGTATATATCAATTATACATCAGTGCTGATCAACTCCTGTATCCTAAGTATGAGTATAAACATTGAAAGGCAAATCTAAACATACCTTTTGATGCCTTGTGGTGAGACAACAGCTCATTTCTATCAATAGCACATGAAGTGTTTAGCAAGCTAAAACTCAGCTGATGCCAAACTGAGATGCAGGTGAAGATAGATGGTGACCACAATAACTATTTCTTAAGTGTGCCTGCAGTGAAGACTCTCTGTTTTTCATTTTTATTCAGTGACACCAGGAACTGACAAATTGCTGCTGTTTCAAGAGAGGGAACAAAGGAACAAACTGAGCAGCAGTTTGAAATCAGTAGTCCCCTGTGGTAAGGATGTTTTTTTCAGTGAACAAATACACATCAAACAAAACTACCCAAAGCAGCACTTCAATTCAAGAATATGCAAATAACAACTTACTCTTTGGTTTTATGATACATTTTTTCAAAAATGTTAATTTATTGTTGGCATCTGTCTGGAGTAAACCCAGTAAAAGTGAGCAAAATAAGGTTATGTCCAAGATCCACAAGACTAAACCTTTGCTTCATTATATGTAAATCACCATGCTCATAAGATGATAGGATGACTCAGAAAGGCATGGTCTGCCACACTTTACTTCAAAATTCACACTTGTGTGAGACACACAGTTAACACCTCTGTACTTAGTTAAATGTAGCATTTGAGATGCAGATAAATTAACATAAATCTTGTTTAGGTTGCAGTTCATCTCACCTAATTTCAGCCTTCTAAAGGTTTGGTATGCAATTCAGCTTCTTAGGAGTGAGGGCAAGAGTTATAGTTTATAGGTTATGATTCCACCTGTTAAGTTTATTACATGGAATGTCAAAATGTGGGAGGCATTCACAGGGCAGCATACTGAAATACTGCATTGCATCCATTGCATCCATTTCTTTGTGTGGATGTCTGAGAAAAATCACATCAAAAGTGATTTTTTCTTCCTTTGAGTTCTTCTGGAGATGAATAAGATATCAAAGCTTAGGCAGACTCAGACAGAAAAAAAGGATCATACCTGAAGAGGAAATGAAGTATGATTAAACAGATCGCTCTTTTTAGGAAAATTGTGCCTTTCATCAGCAGAGGTTAATGAGAGCTTAGGCCTTGTACCATGTGTTTGAGCTAAACAATAGAAACCTTTATGAGGTGTCCTTTGTGGTAGTCTCTAGAACTCTATCAATCGTGAACCTCAGAACTAGAATAGAACATGCTGCACAATAAAAAACAAATTTGACTTTTATGCTTCTTTAGGTTCCTCTTTTGGACCTTTCTATGTTGAATAATTTTGTCCAAAGAAGAAAGTATTGATTGCCCTTTCCAGGCAGCTAGAGTGCTCATCTTCATTAATAATATCCTTAATAAGATACATTCAAGGATAAATTCAGGAAGGATAAAGTACTCAGTAACAGGATAATACATTTCAGAAACAAACACACACAAAAAAATCCCGTGTTCTTTAAGCACATCAGACATGTATTTAAGAACAAAGAATAACGATATTGGGTCCAAAGGTCCATTTAATTCAGTCCTGTCTTAGTAGTTAAAAGTAAATGTCTAGGAGAGTATAAGCAAAGGGCAAGAATATGGTAATATTCCTCAGAACACTCTCTCAGCACCCAGTAATTTGAGTCTCCATCATATCCTGAGTCAGACATGTTGTTTTTATATGTAATAGACCTTGATAGATTTTTCTTCTGTGAGTCGACTTTGGAGTTTGTGTACACTTTTATCATCCCGACATTCTGCAACAAAGCCTAATTATACATGTAGGGTCAAAAATCACTTTCATTAATTTAGAAGCAGAGTAGGGGCTGATTAAGAAGGTTATAAACAGAGGCCCAGGCTACTGCAGGACACACTAAATCCGATGTGCGGTAAGGATGGACTGTTCTGTCTACATTGTACGTGTGTAATAATCTTGTGTGTCACACCTCCTGCGAATGTGCATACTAACTGGAGAGGACTGATGCAGTATATTTATCACCTCCAGGATGGGACAGAAGACATACTGAGAGCTGATTGCTGGATCACTATCCAAACTGTGATCTGAGACAGACATGACCTGTAATCCCTTAGCATTAACATCATACATTGCAGCATTCATTCTGTGCCATCGGAAAAGCAAGAGAACACAGCACTGTGTGCCTAGCTTGGTGTTACAACTGCATCCAACTCTTGATTGCCTCACCTTTTCAAAGAGGATACAATTCACCACAAGCAAATTCCAGAAAGTCATACTAAAATCAAAGAAAGCGATCCAGAACAGAGTTTCATGATCAGTAGCAGTTTGGATAATTTTCCTACAGTGGTTTGCTATAGGAAATTACTCCAGAAATTGTTCATAAGAATCACTTACAAGAAGCAATTACCAGTGTAAAACCAGAAGCAAGGAATCTGTGGTACCGAGGTACTACTAGCAAATAAAATATATTTTCAGGGAGGTATACTGATGGACAGGAGGGTGTCTAATGTTACTTTCTTCTGCAGTTGATTCTACAGCACTGTTTGGTGCACTTTTCCTGTGAAGCGCTTACCCTTGCAAATCTGCTTGAGCATCCTAGAGCCAATAAAATTCCCACCCAATCCAACTGATCAACTAAAGAACATAATGGTGACATGAGACACACGTTAGGCACATACCATGATTTACAGGGTAGGGGGAAACAAAACAACCAAAGGTTTACCACTGTTAAACAGTAAAAAACATTAATATTAAGTTAGGTAGCCTTTTTAAAACAGAGAACAGTCTTGAGGGGTGACTTGGGTAAGTATATTTCTATTGGTCCCTGGGATAAAAATTAATGCAATACTTTCCTAAGAATTTCAACTATAAAAAGGACCTGAACAGTGTTGTCCTCTATCTCCACCCACTTGCCCATGTTCTCTTGTTGTTCCTCATCTTTACTGAAGGCACAAAATAGGTAAGATTTATGTAAGACTGTCCTATATATAGATGAAGTTCTACTAATAGTTATCTACCCATTAAAATCTACAATTTATGTTCTGAAAGAAATTAATGAGTTCAATCATATATAATTTTGTGAAATTGATTATGTTAAATCTGAAATATGAAATACAGAAATCTATGATTAAACAGCTGTAAAATACATTTGTGTTTGTTTGGTCTAAACAAATGAGGGACTCACAAATCAATATTCCTCCTAACCTCCATCAGTTTCATAAAATGAATTTTCCTCCTGTTATTTCAAAATTAAAAAATGATTTGCTGGATTGGAAAAATTTACATTTGACTTGGCTTGGCCATATAGCTGTGGTTAAAACAAATGGCTTGCCAAAAATCAATTTCCTATGTCAAATTCAGCCAGTATGGACACCCAAAAGAGCTCTTGAGGAAATCCAAGAAATAGTTGCGATGTTTGTACAGAACTCTGATGGATCCTCAGGCTGAGTAATTTCTCTGTACTTTATACAGTTTTTCTTGTGGAGATGGGTCTCCCTCCTGGCAATATACCTTTGCGCTGAACTTGGCTGAGAAGAGAGCCTTCTAAAATCACTGTTTCCAGACTGAATCTTTGACATAAGCACCTTGGTTTGTCAGCGTGGTTTCATGAGCTGGTTTGGACCCAACAACAGACTTATTCTTCAAAATATTTTGGCACCAGAAAAGGTTTGCAATGACACAGGCAACCCTTTTCAACACAGGACATCATCTCTTTGTCAATTAGAATACAATAGGAAGGAATGCTGAATTAAGGTGGCAAAGCAAAACTTAAAAGCCAATTGCCCTGTCTGTCATTTTTCAGTTAAATAAACCCTTGGCTCTTCCCTGGCTTCACCCAGCTATCCTGGATTGGTGTGTCTCACCTGCTGGAAGAGCAAGAAATTGGAATAATATTCCAGGTTGTTCTTGTATATACCATCTCACTTTCCAATTGGAATAGAACAAAGTTTGCGGTCACATAAATAACATCCATAAGGTCTCTGTGGCCAGCAGTCGTGAAGGCTACATGTCTTGTCAGTCATATATTGTATTTCTAGAGCAGTTCCAAGAGCAAGTTGTTACTGTTTGGTAATGATACAAATCCTAAAATATCTGCTTAAACTATACTCAGTCAATTCAACTTATTTCAGTTCAATGAAAAGGCTGCATATTGAGGATCATCCTGAAACTTCTCTAAAGACCATATTGTCCATTCAGACAGCAAATCCAGAACTATGGTCTCAAATGTGGCTAAAAGCATCTGAAGTGTCTTGTGTATCCAGGATTGACCGCTTGCAGGACCATCTTCATTGTCTGCATTCAGACAATTTACAAGCTATTTACAAGGCAGCCATATAAACATGGGACAGATCTGGGAGCAAACCCACTTCCCATTTTCTCTTCTGACACAGCTTTAGAGTGCTGGAGATACAGTTTGTCAGCCTGGTATCATTGCCTTTTTTCTTCTCATATTTTATTCTGCACCAGAAGATTTTTTTCAAATTGGACAAATATTGAATAATTTTTCTTTAACTCTGATCAGATACTCAATGTTGCCTGACTCTTTCAAGAGTCAAGTATGTGTCCCTGAGGTTATGTTTCCCCATATTCCTGTGTGTCTACACTTTTAAAATGCTCCCATTTCTGTGTATTATCTTTTATCTTACCAGTTCTCATCTGGAGACAACTCGGACAACTCCGGTTTAGCCAGCTGGATTCTATGACAACAGGTAGATATTTGTCAACATTATTAATTTCCAGCGCTTTATTAAAAAATGATCAGTGAATTCCACTGTCTTTTAAATGGTACCTTAACAAGAATGTGACAAGAAATCTGTTTAATTTGTCAGCCTTGTGTTTTCAATTTGTTGCATGCCTTCTTCCTCCCTTGTTACTGCTCTCATCCTATATGGCACACACACAGACTGTTTACATTCATGGGTTTAAGACACCCATAATGGTGGCTTAAATAATGCTAACATTTATTCAATGCAATATCTGATTTCTTTGCATGTGCTATTATTTGCACAATAGGCATGCACATTCAGCTGTTGAATAATAGCCTGTAAATTCAAACATCTACAATATTGTTGTGTTAGTCCTCCTTTGAGAACTATTAACTTTGTCAGCACTTTATCCTCAGGACCGACCTAATGCTTTGTTTTTTTCACATGTATCCTAAAGGGAAGAACTATCCGACACTGTTACGTACTACTAGAACTCTGACAGAAGTTCTCGTTAGTAGACAAATGGCAGCATTTTCCAAACTGTAGTTAGTGATTTATCGTGGAGATGAACAAGATTTACTTAGGTTCTGTGACTGGGCTGATTGACAGCTGATGCAGTAGCTGGTCTTGGTAAAGTTGTCTGAGAGTCTAAAGAAACCTAGATTTGACTTTGAACTAGATAGGAAAGCTTAAGTTATCTTCACAGATAAAACCTTCTGTTGCACAGTGGATTAATTGATCATTTGTGCAGTTCATTGAATATTACAGGTAAAAGCATGCTCTCTGTGATAGGACATTGTCTCTCCCATTGTCTGTACTTCTTGTTCAATATATGTCACTGATTTCAAAATAGAGATTGTGTTCGTTACACTGTCTGATGACTTCTCGTTTTAGTATATCTTTGGCAAGAAACCTTTGGTTGTTCATGGTGTCATATGTTGCTGTCAGGACTACACATACGTATGACATACATACTATATGACTTGCAATGGTTTCTTGCAGTTGTGGTTATGCTTCCAACCTCTGTGATGACTGCTAGCTTTTCCAATCTGTGCAGTAACCAGTTCTTCATCAGATACAATTGTTTTCTCCGCAAATGAGTCACCCTCATTTACCTGTTTATGCTTTATGTATTATATGTCAGTTTTGACATATAATTTGTTCATTGATCTCTTGTGAGCATCACCTCAAGTGATGCTTGGAGGCAGATTGTTCTGATGAACTGTTCCTTATATTCTGCTGCTGCTTCGATCTTTCCTATTACAGCATACAGTTGACATTTTTATTTAATTTATTGCCAATTAACACAAACTTCTAATCACTGATTCAGGTATTGAGAAAAAGGGTACATAAAGAATTAAACACTTAAGTAAATACCATTCTTCCCCCTTCCCCAGCCTCAGCTTGAGGCTATCCTCACCTATCCTAGTCTCAACACACCCTTCCTAGTCTCAACTTTCCGTATGTTCACCAGGAGTTACACTCAGTGTGTCCCAGTTCCCCCACTGAGGTGACAGGCAGTGCAGGAGGCTGGGGTCATGTGCATAACAGTGCCTGTTTGCCTCTCTTTGCTTCTTACTGGTTTTCTTCTGCTCTAGTGTGGGTATGGGTTGCCATGGCCACTGTCCCTCAGAGGTGTCCCTGCCCTGGCATAGGTTGCCCACAGTCCCTCAGGGCTTTGCCTGCCCTGATGTGGGTTGCCCATAGACTGCAGTCTCTCAGGGATGTCCCTTCTTTGGCATGGAGCACCTCCTGCCAAGAGTGTGTCTCCAGCTGTCTCTTCAGCCATCTCCACAGGAGCATGCCTCCAGCTGCATATCTCCAAGGGTGTTGCCAGTCCCTCGCAGCTGCTGCTGTTTCTTAAATACATATGATCCAGGGCGCTGTGTGATCCTCCAACTGGCCAAAGTTTTGGGGCGCGATAAGGTGCCAGCACAGGGCAGTTAATGGCCTTCTAGCATGCCAGTCACCCCTGCAATTCCATGCTGCTTAAACGCAGCTGCTCACACTTGCGAGGTGCAGGACTTCGTGTTTCCCGTTGTTGAATTTATGAGATTATTGTCAGTCCATTTCTTGAGCCTGTTGAAGTCCTTCTGGACGGCAGTACAACCATCTGGTTATATCAGCCAGTCCTCCCAGTTCTGTATATCATCTACAAACATGCTGAAGGTGTGCTCTGTCCCATCATCCAGGTCATTAATGAAGGTGTTGAACAGTACTGGCCTCAGTATAAACCCCTGTGGTACACCACTAGCGACAGGCCTCCAGCTGAACAACATGCTGCTGTCACACCCTTTGAGCCCAGCAGTCCAACTCACTTTCCATTCATCTAGTCTGTATTTCATTGGTTTGACTATGAGGATGTCAGTGTCAAAAGCCTTGCTAACATCAAGCAAGGTACATTCCCTACCAGCAAAGACCAAGGTGAAGAAGGCACTGAGTACCTCAGCCTTTTGCAAGTCTTTGCTACCAGGTCCCCTATTCCATTTAACAGCAGGCCCACATTTTCCCTAGTCTTCCTTTTGCTTCTGATATACCTGTAGGAGCTCTTCCTGCTGCCCTTCACATCTCGCATCTAGATTCAGCTCTATAGGGGCTTTGGCTTTCCTAATCCCATTCCTGCGCACTCAGGCAATGTCTCTATATTCTTCCTGGGTCACCTGTCCCCGCTTTCACCACTTGTATGCTTCTTTTTTATGTCTGAGATCCTGTTGTACTATCATGGTGACCACAGCTAAGTGCAGACGAACACTGAAAAACAATGGATTTTAAATATATATTTCCCCCTCTCGCTATCTTTTCTCTAATCCTAACACTAGGGAAAAAAGAACATTCAGCCACTGGCCACTTACTCTGTAGTGCTAACATCTCAGAATATAGTACATCGAAGCACTCATGGGACTTACTAATACACCAGTTTGGACTACATTTGCAATTTAAGTGTTATACCTGGTATCATGCAGGAAGTTGAAGTTCTAGGAGATCATTAAGAAGGACAGAAACTCTAATGACAGGAAAGGCCATCTCAAAGGGCTTGATCTCCTCTTTTTTTAATGAATTCTAACGAAGCTAGGAAACAAGTCTACCTTTATGGGGAAATGGGAAAAGGACATAAAAGTAGATATTACCTTAGCACAACAGGGAAAACGTCTGGAAGAAGGCCAAAACCTTTTTTATTTGTGTAACCATTAAGGAAAATTTATCGATTGTTTCTCATGAGATTTAAATTAAGGAAAACATAAAAAAACCCAGAAAGTGCATAAATGCTTGAGAGCATGTGAAGTAGCAGGTATACATACAGTGGGAATGATCTGGAATAACAATATGTTAAGGAAGAATGGAAAAGAGAAGTTTTAAGATAGTTAGATCCAGGATCTGTCAATAAGACGATTCTGTTGAGTTACAATCCAAACAACTGGACCTATGGATAAAAACTTACTACTAGCAGCCCAGGTAATGATAACTTGGCAAGAAAAAAGAGCAGATTCTTCTGCTGTAGAGGAATAAAATGTAAGACAGCATTCTTTAATGTAAAAAAAAGTTTCAGGCATTTTTACCTCAAACAATTTCTAATATAGCTAACATTTACAAAACTCAAATAAAATAATGATAAAAGAGTGACCAAACATAAACAGATATTTCCAGAGTAATACAGTTTGTTAACTCTTATATGACATATTCTTGTATATTAATAAAAAATACTATATGCATAATATAAATGCATACAATATATGTTTTATCACACAGGTACTGTGTGGTACAAAGCCTGACTATAAGTGACCTGTCACTTTAGTACCATTAGCTTCCAGATTTCTCTAGTAAAAGATGTGTTCAATCCAATAACACTTAATTCTCTGGTAAAACATGAATTGTTTAGCTGATGTTTAGCTCTTCGGTACATCTGAGCTCTTGTACTGTAAACAGCTGGAAGCACTGAGCATTACTAAAGAGTATTAATGAGCTCAATTAAACTTCAAACCATGCTTGATTTTCACTGAGCCTCCATATGTGCCTGCCTGGATTTCCACACAAACCCAGCTAATTAAAATGTTTTGTGCACTGATACCTCTTCATGCAGGTGGATTACTGTACAAGCACTTTTTGCATATCCTTTCACGCAAGTCGCACATGAAGTGGGAATCCAAGGTTAGTCTGGATAAAGACACTCGTGTATTACGAGCAGCCTCTTACAGAAATAGCTAGAATAATATAACAAAGTGAGTAGTGAGCCCTACACCTAATTTTATTCAGCAAAACAGCTGTTTTCTAGATTTATAATGATGGACCTGATTTTTCACCCTGCTTTGAATTTATCCTGTGGAAACTCCACTAATTTAAATGGTGCTAGAAGGCAAGTTTGGCAGAATGTGTTTTTCTGCGCAACCAACTATTCATCATACAGCCACTTGTGTCTGCCAGCATTGAATACACCCTAGAAGTTATGTCCAGATTACAAAAATCAATAATAAGACTTCATTCTGTATCATAACACTGCTAAGTGCCAGTGGGGGTTTGTGGGAGAAACAGGAAGAGCCAAATACTCATTTTATAGTTGAAGCTTATTATCATCATTATTTTGTTTGCCAAATAAATAAAAATAAATAAATAATTGAGAGAGGAAAAAGAATGCACTTGGGCATCTGTAACACTTCCTATTCTGCACTTGACTTTTCCACCATCTAGTGTTTACTCTGAGGATATGTTATTGATGCTGTGGGAAGCAGAGGCATTACCTAAGTTCAATATACTGGACATTCTTCAAAGTTGATGTGAAAAATAAATACCAGATAATGCCCTTAACATTTTGCTTTGAGGATGATATGAAGCCTGACTATGCTGACAGTGATTAAATATCCTGAGAGACTGATCTGAGATATGTTGGGAAAACTCAGATATTGAGAACATACACCTGCCTGCCAGATGTGTATTATGGCAAAAAGGGTGAGGAAAGAAGACTACCGCAGCAATTAAGCTTCAGGTTTTATTTTCAAACTTGAATATGTGAAATACAGTGGGGACATGCATTTGCTTCTTTGTAAATCAAACTGCTCTTCATCAAGATTCACTTTCTTTTGCACATGTGAACATACACACTTATTTTACTCTGTTATATCCAACATCCCTAACAAATGAGGCACATACATTTGAATCTTTGAAGAATTACAGTTTGAACATTTGGTGTTGTAAAGAAAACTTTACTATTGCAGCTCCCATGTAGTAAAGGTTAGAGCAGAAATTCCAAGAATTTTATTCACGGAGGGACACTTCATGAGTGGGAAAGGCCTCAAAACAAAATTCATCCACAACAGAGTACAACACGATCACATTAAAAAATCTCAAAGGCTTCACAAGCTACAGGCTACAGCTGGCCTGGGTGCCTCACCAAGGCCTCAGAAAAGCTGTTGCACTGGAAAGTGATTTTCTAACAGAAACTTCAGGAAATTTGGACTGGAGATTTTGTAGTATTACCTGTATCGCACATTTTCTTTGAGAGTTCATCTGCCCTTGTGACAGAGAAGCAGTATCAAATGTGAATGTCTGTGAATCACAAATGTGGTTTCCTACAAAAATCGTGTGTGATTTTCCAAACAAGCTAAGCTCCTTTTCAGTAGACCTAGTGGTGTCCTTGTAAAACATCAAACGCTACAAAGAATGTGTTCTCTGGTTGTCCACAAGGACCTGAATAATACAGCAACAACTCCAAACAGCTGTTCTTTAATGTTTTTCCTCTGATACTGCTTGAAGGCTTTCATATGGCAACACCATAGAAGTGACTCTCCTGGATCAGACCCAGTAACAGGAGACAGTCCCTGTAGCCCAGTATCTTGTCTGAGACAGTGTCCAAAAATGTATGTCTAGAGAAAAGTGTAAGGTCAGGACAAGCATATACAAAATTTTCTCTGTTTCTCAACTGCCTAATACATCACAGGATACATGTTGTCCAAAAAAACTTTTGTTGAGAAGAAAACAAGAGCTGATTATTTTTTCTGGCTTGCAATTTGTGTGAAGAAACAGGAAGAAGGCACTACCATATGCTTCAGTCCCCTTCAGTATTTAGGGAGTTTGGGCCTTAAGCCCTCTGCTTCCTAGGAACTGTGAGGTAAGGATTCAGAAGACATTGCTTCCACCCATTGAGTGAGCCACACTCAAAATTTGAAGTGAAGCAATCTATATCCTAGCTAAGTTATTTTGTTAACTTGAGACATGGCTAACAAGTGAACACAGATATGTTTATTAATACTGCTGGATAAATGGTCCTTGACTAACCAGTTCTGACAGATTTTTTTCTGTTTGTCCAGGAACAGTTTGAAAGCTTGCAAGGGCAAGACAAAACTGGGAAAATAGGGTATATTTTAAACTGGATTGACAGAGTTGTTTTAGCTAATACACAGACAGGCTGTGATCATGTTCAGAACATTCCTTTTAACTTAGAAAAAAGACACTGGAGGGTTCATCAGTGCTGAATCAAATGACCCCGTCTTCAACAGAAGAGAAATTCCAGAAACTAATCACAGTTACCAGGGTATTTCGTGTCATTATAAAAAGCCTAATCTTAGGTATGGGGATGAAGAGATTTTATTTTTTACCTTTGACTTTTGCAGTTGATACATAGATAGCAACTAAGTGACAATGCTGTCTCTTAGAACAAGAAAATTTAGTTGTTTAAGGGTATTGAGGAGAGAGTATAGGATTGCTCCCATGTGATTCATCCCATCAAACCAGGATAAAAAAGTCCATAGGGATTATCAGCCTATTAAAATTAGGAAAAAAAGCACAGAATAAAAAATAGAGATAGACCAGGCATGCTGCTTTAGCTTTGGTAAAATCTTGTAAAAATTTTTTGCTTGAAGACTGGTTCTGCACACACGAAACAAAAACGGGTTCCGGTGGATGGCTGATGATACTTGAACCAATTAAAACCTCTGTGCTGTTAAGCCAAGTTTGCTTCTTTTCAAAGTTCTTTTTTTTTCTATTAAAGAAAAGGATTTCTAGTGTTAATATAGCTTGAAAGGAATATTTAAAAAAGACACAGCTATTCAGTGTCAGCATGAGTCACTAGGGCCTATGCCCTTACTATGATCTGGAATCTGTTTTTCTACATACTGCCTCAACTTGCATTGAAATCAACTTTTCTTCTGAATACAGTAGAATAGTTTGGCAAAGTTTCTAAATATTATTGAGTTCACAGTTGTCAGATGTAGACAACAAGTCAAACCATTTGCACCTCTCTGAGGGAACCCTGCAAAAGTACCAGGCTCTCCAGAGTTGCCACAAACATCTGGAAGTGTGTGCAAACTCAGTCTGAAGATCTAGTGAAGAAATGGAGCTCTGGGACCTGGGGCAAGGAGAGAGAAACAGTGAATAAGTGAATATTTGGGAATGGTTGTTGTAAAGTGGGAAGGCTTAGGGAGGTTTTATAGGAGGATTGATGGGATCATTGGACGAAGTTCAGCAAGTTTACAAGGAAGAGCAAAAATCACTGGAAGAAGGAGCAAACTGAAGACTTCTGTAGGACAGAAGTCATTAAAGGAAGGAACAATGAATTAGAAAGATGATGGAAGCTATTTCTGCAGCATAGTAACCCTTGACTTGAGTTTAGATTATTTATTTCATCCTAAAACAGATGACTAAAACAGGGCAGTTGAATGACAGGGCTTACTTCTCTTCACTGACTCTACAAGAGTTAAAGGTGATTGGATGGATATAGTGGATGAGTCTAGAGGTGACTACACTTGAGACATCTAGCTTTCAGAGCAGATGAATAGCTCCCCTTGTTTTGTGAGCTAAGCTCAGGATGGATGTGATCTAGCTTATAAAAAGCTATGAAACCTGCTAGAGGAGGTCCTCACTAAGGATCAGCCTTCAGGTCAAGGGACCAGTTCAAAAATAGAGTCATCAGTTCTGGGACGAGTAAAAAATCAAGGCAGGAGAGTCAAGTTAGAAAGTGCTCTGAGCCACTGGTTATTTCTTACAAGGAAAAAGGGAGGGAGAAAGGAGGGAGAGATATTCTGTAGCCGCCCCTCACTGCTTTCCAGGGGAATGCTAGCAATTCAGCTTTTGAGTCATAGCCACGTGCTGCTTTTCTGCAGAAGGGGTGGGATTTGGAGCAGAATGGCTTTAGTCAGTCCTTGAAATTGGCCCAAGTGCCAGCTCCCCAGGTCTGATGAAAGCAAGTACCTTCAATCTGGGATCCAGAAGGACATAGCTACATGTTTCTTTACCCCGGAGAATTGGTGATACAGTTATGGCTTTATTGTTCTGTGCTAGCTTCAGCCCTGGTGTGGATTGAATACTTTGCTCTCCCTCTGGAGGAAAATTGGGGTTGAAATTCATTCCAGACACATCACCAAAACTTTCTGCTACACAGTCTGAGTTTAGACTACAAAAGTATGTTGAAGACACTGTATTCCAGGTTCCTCAGACTCTTTTAGGCCAAAAGCTTCTAAGTACTTTCCTCTCTTTGCACTGTAGATGTAGCACAGAGGTTGTAAATGTGACAGAATAGGTTGGGATATTGGATTTTGCCTCAATCAGGACCGCAGGGCCATTGTCATGAATAGGAAATTTGCATTTTTAGAGAGTAGAAACATATCTGCAGACAGAAGAATCAATCCAAAGCAAGTTAACACCTCTCCCCCCAAAATAAACAAAAGAAACCAACAAAATGGTTCTACAATCATTATAATGACCAAGGCAGCAAATAGGAGACCACTGTATTTTAGACCATACAAAGCGATTTGATGCAATTGGACCATTCCTGGCCCCCTGCTAATGCAATTAAGGTTCTGAAAATACAATGACTTTCTCCATTTCCCCCAACATAGGTGAATGGTACCCAGAATTACAAAATAGAATATATGAATTTTATGCAAAATTCAATAAAAAACACTGTCAGTTTGTTTCTCTTCTATTGCTCATAATGCCACCAGTGTATATATAGAAGTTCTATGTTCATAGGGAAACTAGTCATATTGAAATGATTAAAGCAAGCCAGAGGGAGAATTATCTGAGAAATCCATAGTATTTTATGGATGAGCTGGTATATATAGTATTTACCATATCATAACTCATACACGTCTTACTTACTATCTTAATGAGTGACAATAGCATATCTGGAAAACATCTGCCTTGGAAAAGGACACATCAACTACTCTCTCTCTGCTTGAAAAATGTAGATATAGTATTACTTTATGTCAGCCATGCATATCATGTGTGGTATGAAATGTCTTCAGTGGTAAAAGAATAAGGAGTACATGTTTTATTTCTAAATGCCACAGACCAGATTCTGATATCTTTTCTCAGGATGAGTACCCTTTACTCCCTGAGTAGTAAAACAGGGTACATGTTTTTGACTCAGCAAGAGTTCAGATTACTCTATTAATTAAATCCCAGCAGGGGTAAAATCATTTTCCAGCAAGTTACTAAAAGAAGATATTTTTGCAAAGAAATATAATTACTCGTCATGTTCCTGTGAAGAGATTGTCACTAGGAAAAAAGTTAGAAATGCTTAAAAAGGTGTTTCTTCAGAAAATTTTAAATAAATCACTTACGCTAACATGGCCGTTAATATAGCTGCTCTCTTTTCCCTTTCAACTGTCATGCATGTTTTGGCTGGCATGATTACAATATATTCTTAATCCCTAGAACAGCATTTTTCCCATCAGAACCAGCAGCAGCTGCAGCCTGAACATGTTTATCAACACACCCACCTGTGTTTTTGTCATGGACCGCCAATGATGCCATAACTGCTCCTGTTCTTTCCACTATGTAGGTGTTTTTAGGGTTTTTCCAAAGAACTAGATTTTGAGAGCTAGGATATTTCCCACTTGATATAGTGTTTTACTAATGTGAGCTTTGTTTTAATGGAAAAACTCCAGAATGATCAGCGCCATGGCAATCACAAGAGATAATAAAGATATCCTGCCAGTTATAAAGAAATATAATGTCTAGTCTTCTACTCTTTAAAAGGCAGCTATTTTCTACTCAAAGAATTGGTAGAAGTTTTGCACTGTTGCTGTGGACACCGACCTCTTTTTCACATTAATTGCTAAAATACAGAGTCCAATAGCACTTTAATGGTTTATTTTCTGGCTCATAAAAGAGATATGGTAATGGGAAAAAGTTAGCTTTGTGGGCATCTTGAATGTTTGCAGTAATTCTCTTTCTTCAGTAGTCATGCTTTGTCATTAGAGAGTGTGAACATTTTCATTCTTATTAACAGAGTGATCTTTAGCCAAGGAATTATCTAATAGAACAGCTGGGACACTTTGAACAGATCTGTGAACTTAAACTAAGTTCAAAATTCAGACAACTTTGCCTTGGCTTGGCTTTTTTTTAATAAATATAGCAGAGATGAAAAATATTTTTCACCGGTCCCTGTGCTCATCAGCTATACCTATATCAGCTCAACTAAGGAACATAAGATGGAGATAAAGATCTGTGTAGCAGCTGTGACATTAGTGTTCTTTTAAACTGGAGTTCCAGTTTATTTTGTTCACCAAATATGGGTTTTCATGACTATCTCACATGCCTTTAAATGATATTTTTCATCTTCTTACAAAGGTCTGTTCTTAGATAGAAAACTCTGTGGTCTAAACTAGAAATGTGAGAAGACTTACATTTATTATCTTGTTAGTTCCAGAAGAGGAATCTACCAGCACTTACAGAAGACTAAGCAGTGTTTAATGGCAGTTTATGGCGCTGTCTCTTAGCAGAATCATGCACTGTTTACAACTGTTTCCAAGGCATGCAGGTGCATTGTGAGAAAATGAGCCACTACTGAAGTCATATTATAGACACTTAGTTACAAGTGTTTCAGTCACATAGCAAGAAATTAACAATGCTGCATTTGTTTTCTTTTTAATATTTCTCATATTTCTTATTCTCATTCTAAAGGAATGCATTCTAATCCAAGGACACATTCTCATACATTCATTAATCCTGCTGCTCTAAAATGTTTCACATGAAAACTCAAAATCAGATGGCTTTATGCGTTCCAACTGGGCTTTTGTAAAACAGGGTCATCCTTGAACTTGTCATCTGCTGAGGTATTAAATTCCAGATTTCACTCAATTACATGATCTTAAGAATGTGGCAATTTGCCATTTCTTTCTCAACTTTGAACAAATGTTATTGCATCTAACTGTTTAATTTCAGGAATCCCTCAATTATAAATGACCTTTAACAGGAAGTTGTAAGCCTTTTAAAAATTTACCTATATAGGGAATGTAAATCTGTAATGTTACTTATCTATTTCTTACATTCAGTTAAGACTAAAAGTCATTTATTTTTATCTAGAGTTTAGCAAACATGATTTAACAAATTAAGATTTATTTCAGATCTGTATATAAAGTTTGTTTTTCCTCACACTGGAAAACAGTGTTATGAAATGTGATACACTGCCTTTGCAGAAATATTAGTTGATCATTAAGATGATCCATTTATTAAAGCCACATTTAACCACAGCAAAAAAAGTCTAATATGGGGAAAAGTTTAAAAGAATTGTACAGTTTTTAGAGTGATTACCAAAAGAAGCATTTTAAACCAAAGAAATCAGAGTTAAAGAGAACTAAGCATGCTACGTTAAAAAAACAGTTGTTTCAGATAAAACCTTAACTCTGGCCTAAAATGACTGTATCCAATAAATTCCCTCTTAAGTAACACATTTTTGTTTTCCTGAACCAACTTTCTGAGATATTCTCCATGTCTTTGCTCCTGTAGCAGCTGAGTTCACTGGATTTTTTGGCTGAGGTCACTGGACATATCTTATCTCAACATAGCAGTATCAGAGACTCCGTGCTAATTATGTTGCAATTATTAAACATAATAAAACTAACTTAACTACATGCATTGTGCAGAGTTCAACTGTCTGATGGTATGTGGATGGTATGTACTGACAGCCAAAAAGACTAGAATGCTAATTAGGGCACACTATCATATTTTACCAAAAGGTTTGAGACACTCTAATCTACATTTTAAGCTTAAATTTATTCTCAAAAAAAAAAGATAATTAAAGATATGTCCCTGATTATTTTTCAGCATCCCTGCTTTTCAGTGCAGAGCAGTTGCACTCTGTCCTTCCTCTTGCTTGGACTTTCTTTTGAAATGAAATGCTTTGGACAAATGTTTCATACTGGAATAAGCCACACAGTGCTACTATTGGGCTTCTTCTTAACACAGGAAGAGAGACAGCAATATTCAAAGGGTGGTGAGTGAGCTGTAAAGATGGAGTCAGTAATCTCCTAGCCGGGTGTGGAGGGAAGGCAGCTTGATAAGTGGTTGCAGGAAGACTCTTTGGGAAGAGATAAGGGAGCAGGACTGAGCACTGAATAGCTGCTCCTCAAGCAGGAAGCTGGTGGGGGTGGCAAGAGACCTAGGGTAGCTGGTGAGAAGGACAATCTTCTTGCAAAAATAGGAGACCAAGAGAAGTGAACAGCTACTGAAGCCACAGGGAGCCCAGGAAACAGTAGCTGGGAAAAGACTGACTTGAAATGGGACCTACAGGAGCTAAGCCAGTAACAGCTGAGAGACAGCAGGAAGACAAGACTTCTGGGGAATTTCCCTCTGCAGGTAGAGGGCAGTGTCTGGACTGCAAATCCACCAACCACCCCAAAAACATTAGCCAAGCAGTAGCTGGAAACATCTTCTGAATAAGGAAGATAGAGGAAAATTTCAGTTTGGACTCATGAAGCAGGAAACAGGCTTCTGGACAGTCAGAAGTTGGAACTGATTCTTCAGTACAAGATAAACTAGATAAGGCCAGGAAGAGAGTATGCTAAATTCTCTGTGGGGAAAAGGGTGCGTTTCTGTGCTTTGCTCTCTGACTGTCAGAGGTTGAGAGAACATGAGAGGAGAGATCTGGACTGTCACTTGGCCTGCAGGTAATGGAGATACCAGACCTCTATTGGATCATCAGCATATGAGTAGCACACGTTTGTAAGTCCAAAAAACTATAAGACTTTGTTTATCGTAGTAAATCAAACGTGCCCAGGACCACTGTCTGGCTTTGAGGCCAACTAGCACAGAGTATCCTGTGTCCATACTATTAAACTCTCTCTATCATCCAAAACAGGGAGCTCTTATACAACTGTGTACTGGGAAGTATCCATGACCTACACTTCCCAAGTCATGCCTGGGAGCTATCTGGGAGAATGCTCTTTGATCCAGACCAAAGCCGTTCCAGAAACTGTTCTAACATTTTAATAGTATAGACTATTGAGTTTAATTTCTCAGGAAAATTTCCTGAAACTATTTACTAGAATATTTAATAAACTAATTAATTTACTAGAATGAACATAGCCTAGAAGCGCTTTCCAACAAAGAGGTTGGAACTGCAGGGGTCCAGCTATGCTGGGTCCTAAGAAATAGTTTTAGATTGATAAAGGCACTCGTTCCATAATTGAATCAACTGTCTGATGGTATGTACTGCCAGTCAAAAACATTAGAACACTAATTAGGGCACACTATTACATTTTACCAAAAGGTTCTAGACACTCTAATCTGCATTTTAAGCTTACGTTTACACTCAAAAAAAGATAATTAAAGATATATCCCTGATAATTAAATATATGTCCCTTTCAGTTGTAATAAATCTGTTTCTGAGAGCAATTTTTAAAAGCATTTGCAAGCAGCTACCTACCAGGGATTTCGTATCTCTATATCCACATTAGTTACTTTGGAGTTCAGGTACCAAAACGTGATTCTGAAAGTGTTACTCGTGTGCCAGGACTCAAGTCAGATTTTATGTCACCATAAGGCTTACTGTAAGGTTTTATTTGCTCCTCTTGTAGGGTCAGTAGTGACAGAAGGAAATGTTGCTGAGATTTTGTTTTCATTTGTTGAACATATAATACGAGCTACGCAGACCTGCAGCACTTTTTTGTAGTGGCCTGTTTTGTCCCTTACATTGACTAGTTTTGGCATGAGACTGCCAGAGAGTTAGAGAAGGCTTGGTCTGTAGTAGATTCGTTTTGTTGACATCTGGCCCTGTACCTCCATTATGCATGGCTGACTGGGCCATAGTGGTAGTAATAGTAGCACTGTATCCTGGTGAATTTGGACAAGAGTTGGATAGATTGGATGAGACCTAAAATCTAAACAACCCAGAGATAATGCTGGTGGGAGAGGAACAAAAGTCAGCACTAGTCCAGAACAACTGCAGTCACCACTGGTCAAGATGGTTAGACTACTACCAAAAGCCCAGGTGTACACTGTAACCAAGTCACACCTCCATCCAACCTTGGCAAGCTTCTTCTCCAAAATGGCTGCTGTTCTCTCTGCCACAATTCTGCATACAGCTTTCTCTCCAGGTTTACCTTGCTGTTATGCACTCTAAATATATGGTTGTACTCAGAATACTTTTGGAATATTGTAGCCTGTTTACTAAATGGACGTGTGGTGAGTATATTAGACCCTGGATCTTACTGATATTTTTGGCTTTGCTAAAGCATCTAGATGGAACTCAGTTTTTAATTTAGAAATCTCTAAATCACTTCACCTATCTCCTGATGATATAGTCTCATGAAACTGAAGGTCTTTAAGAAGGAGCTGCTGGTGGAGTGATTGCTGTAAGGGATCTTCCATTTTGATAATTCTTCTCTACTAGACATTGGGTACACTGCAAATCTTTTCCTGTATTTATAAAAGATGCTGAGGAGAGCATGGGCTAAGGCAATTTATTTTTTGCTGAAAAGTCATTCATTTAAACTTAATGCTGAGCTGACATCCAAAGTCAAAGAGTTTTGAGCTGATGTTGAATGAGAATCAATAAATTTAAGTGATTCTTCTAATAAATAAAGGAAGAGAGAAATAAATTTAGGGGAGTTAACAAGAGTAAGCAGCATGACTGAAAATTTTACACTGCATATATCATGCATATTTTTTCAGCTATATTGCATCTGGGTGTGCACAGGATCATAGTTCCCTGATTGTCTGAACTGGCACAGCTGCAGGTTGTGGGGGGCTTGCTTTGAATGGATATGAGAGCCTAGAGAAGAAAACAGGAAATTTTGCACATCTGGATTTCACATGAATACGGCACCAGGACACCGAGCAAGAAACTAAGCAGCTCTCCAATACGGGCCTTTATGTCTGTATTAGTGTAGGTATTTCTAGAGATGTCTATGTATTTCTTGACTAAACAGATACAGACCAAAATTCAATAATAAACACTGAAACTTTGTTAAAGGAGACTTTTAAAATCAAGAAGTAATCCATGAACAAAGGTTATAAAAGGGAACATTTTATATGTACTTCATCTTAGTGTCAGCAATAGATTTTTTTATAGGCTGAAAATTAGTGAAGTTGCAGAACCTGGTAGAAAGAGAGTTTTCAAATACCTGTTTCAAATACTAGAAACAGGTATAGAACACTTTCCTTCAACTAATCTGTAATTTATAATAAACTATTCCCTAATCACTCACATATTCAGCACAGCTGGTTTACTTAGTCTTTCATTCATAAGAAAGCAATATCACAGCATGGTAGCAGGAAATAAAAGGGATTTACAAAGAACTGGTCACAGAAGAGGTTAAATGAAAAATCTAATTAAAATACTTTGAAATGTTATTTAGTCTCTTTAATGGTGTAGTGGATTTCTTTTCAGGAGTATTAGATGCTTCAATAATTTCTGACAAAAGCGCTCATTTTTAGTTTTTCTTTACTGTCATATATAAGAGCAATGCTTTCATTAGTAAGGGCTGTATTTTAATTATAACTATCTTTTCTCAACTGTACAAGAGTTTCCATAGAAAATTTTTTCCTTCTGGGTTGATCATCTGTTAGTAGATGAGGAAGATGAGAGTTTGTCTCAAAAAGGCCACTGACTTCCCAGATGGGAGATGGTAAACTGCTTGAAAAAGAATGTTTTCACTACCTTGATAAGGGCTTTGAGGTTTTTCTCTATCTAAAAAGCCAACTCAGATGTTCATTTTATAAAGAAAGAGACTTCCACACCGTGGCTGATAAAATGCAGGAACTGCAGAAACTCTTTGGTAGACAGTTTGTTCTCAGCTTTTCCAGCCCTGGTTAAAAAAAGCCTGAGTCACGTACATAGTAGTCATCCCATGCAATGCTGTGGGACATGGAAATGGCAATTTCACATGTGAGTCATGCTTTCAGACCACATTCGCTTGGCTTACAAGTGTCTTTCTTCTGAACTCTGCTAACTCTGCTAACATGCCTCTGATTTTTGGCAAGGACTGTGTCAAGGACACTTTGTTGAGGACACAAAGTTGTTAAATAACACCACAGCAAATCAAAAACTTTCCATTTCCACAGCTGACAGTTGGACACTCTGCTTGGGTATGAGAAATGGACCAGGAAAAACACAGACTAATTCATCTCCACTCTGATTCAAAACTTTCTGTAACTGCAGTCAGTAGCAGTCTTTCTGTAGATGTCCATGGGCTTTGCACTGGACCCATGCTAATTGTCTCAGCTGAGGTATTTTCTTTAGCAAGCTTCCCTGCAGCTTTTGGAAGGTTTTATGCAAACCATGCGACCATAATAAAATTCTTTCCAGTGATGCCAAAACTAACAATTTTTTTTTCTACTTTTTGTAATGTATACATATGCAATGATAATGAAGAAGAAATCCCAGCAGGGAACATTAAAACAACATGCAGTGACATATAAGACTTGGATCTGCAGGGTTTTATCAACTGAAATGTCTCTGAGTTTTGAGTCCCCCAAGAACTGCAGAATCAGGCCCCAAGAATTTCATGTAGAGCTCCAGAAGTATGGTAAAAAAAAAAACAAAAAAATGTTTAATCCATATTTTAGAAATGCACAGTTATGCTGTTGCTTTCTTCTATTCTTATAACAAAAGATGTAAATGTTTTGAGTCACTTCATTGTCCTTCTTCTTATCTCCTCTCAGTTCTTAAGCACTTTCACATGGAAAAAGAAACGAGAGGCCTGATTTTCTTCCAGCTTGGGAGAAGGAGATGTATTGTTATATTCCTAGGTTTTAAAAGGAGATGAGAGGATGGGAAGCAATAATGGAAAATCATTGGCTATTTCATTTTCTCTTAATTCTGCTTTTGAATAATCCTAGAGTGTTGTATTCTTATCTTCTCTTTTCTCCTTCAGTTTATTGCACCTACTTGTTTTTTTTCTCTGCATATTTTGTTTACTTTAACGATGACTCTTCCAAGCAAGCCCTAAGCAACAGTTATATTTAGGCTGGGAATAGATTAAATCTTCCCCAGAAGTCTGTGGAGAAAAACTTTATGGAGAAAATTACTAACTTGATTAAGGTTAGTATAACTCAACTCACAGTGTAACTCTACAATGCAATGGTGGAATTTTGTGACTGGAAAACAAGAAGTTGTAATTCTAGAAAATGCACATATATATTAAAATTAACTGCCAGGATTTTTTCAATAATGAATACTACACCTTAAAGTAGAAAATAAGAAGAAGTGATGTTGAAAGGAAAGAGTGTCTTTTACGGAATACAGTTTTTGTGGTTATTGTGTTCTGTTCTATGCGGGACTTTAATATACTCATTTTACTGTTTGAATGTCTCATGCATTGGCAGCTTCAAAGACATTTGATTTATACAGATTTAAGCAAAAATAATAGCTTCTGAACATATTTTCCTGTCTTAGTTTCCTCATTTTTTGAGAACATGCAATAGGGGAAGGGGAAGTCTTCTAGGATGGTCTAGGATCAGCATGTAATATATGGTACAGCTTGTAGATGGGTTTCTTTCTGATCTGCTAAGCTTTAATGCTACTGAACCAAACTTTCCTGCCATGAAAGTGCTTCCCTTTTCCCACCCGTTGCTTTCTATGACTAGCCTCCAAACCATCTCCTGGCAATATCTGGTTTTCTTTTAGGTTCTCTTTGACAGTAGTGAATTTAATGGTAGCAATTGCATTTATTCAGACTCCTGCAATTCTAGACTAATGGGAGAAAATTGGACAGGAGGGATTTTTTCTTCCATATTTTTGTTTATTTTTATTATCATCTTGTATCTTTTTGTATTTACTTGTATTTACTGCTGGTAGTCTAGTTCTGAGAATCTATGCTAGGGTTTCAAACACCATGTGAGGTCAGGGCACGAGAAAGAGCAGGCGACATGGAGAAGAAAAGGAGAAAACTGCCCTTCAGCAATGAAGAGATGACTGCAGCAGTAACAGGAAGGCGGAATCATAGAAGGTAGCCAGGAGCTTGAAGGAAATGATTGGAGGATGGAGGCACTGGTGATGAAGTAGTTCATAAACCTGACGTATGACAAATCCATTAAATGATATCCAAATCTGGTTCTGGTCTCGGTCAGCCAATACTTTCATGTGGGCTTCCTGGCAACAAGTAATCCTTGAAGTACATTTTACCAAGAGGGGTTCTGAGGTCAGTGTAGATCACAGGTTCCTTGAGTGACCTTGAGTTCACTACAGACATTTCAACATTTGCATGATTAGGGAAAAATAAGACAGCAGAGACAAAGGCCAGTTTTCTGGTTTTCAAGCATACATCAGACATTTATGGAAGCCAGTCTCCGGACTTTTCTTCATTATGTCAATAGCTAGTGACTGCTGCTCCCAAGAAGCATCTATGCTGTACCTAAGAAACCCAGGAAGAAACAGAAAACAGTCAACCTAAATTAGTGCTTTTTTTTTTTTCTTTTGAGAGGATAACCTTGGTTGATTGAGACAGCAAAGTTAGGAGAATTTTAATTTCTTTTAGGAATTTAACCTATACCTGCTCAACAGACTGAATAAAAAGTTGAAATTGTACAAAATCATTAAAAATTACTAAATACTGGACATAATATACCTGATAGATCTGAAGCTGTGACTTAAAATGGGGAACTATCAATAAAAAATAAGGTTTGGAAGGGGATTACATCAATATCATTTAATGACATTATTTGGCAGAAAATATAAAATACTTACTGAAACAGACTGAGGATAACTCAAAATATATAGGAAGTTTTTTTTTTTCTAAAGGAGATAGTCTTGTTCATGCAAGAATTAAGACCACAGTCTGTGAAATTAAAGAAGTCAGACAAGCAAGAAGTCAAGCCGGGTCTTTCTGAAGTTATGATGTCTTTTAATCTATGAATATCTGAAATCCAGCATTTTAGAAGAGTCCAGACATGAACAGCTATTAGAGGTGAGCAAGAAGCTAGAATTTCATTTTAGATACAACTCTAAATATGTTTGATACAATACTGCTTATATTCTCTTGTCCAAAATACACTTCTCTAAATTCCAGGTTCTTGATTTCCCTCCTGTTCAAAGTAGGCAGGCTTTATTCTTAGTAACTCAGATGCAACCTTATAGATTAATTATGGAAAACCTCATACAGTTTCTGGACCAAATATCTTTATTAGTTTGTGAGTCCCTTGTTTGAATCAATTTTGAATAGATCACAAATCTAAACCTTCTCCCTAGAGTTTGGTTCAAACATATTTTACAAAAATGGAAAACTCTGTCAAGTAGCAGTGCACAAGCATGCTATATCGTGTAACTATGGTAAAGAGGAGGGGTAGGTAAACGAGGACTTGCCCCCACCCCAAAAAGGAAAAGGTAAATGTCTTGCACGAGCTGTATCTCTACATGGGGATCCTTCTAATCCTAATTTAGGATTCTGCAATACAAACATCTACTGCAATTCCCTTTTGCTTTGTGGTGCAGAGAAACAAGTGCTTCTTGGGCACAACAAGCACTGACACCTGACATGCTTTAATCACCTATGTTAGGCTGAAATGAATCATTCCTTGCAAGTGCCAGTCCCTTGACACTGACTATTAAGGGAGTCTAGAAGACTAGCTTGAATGATAGTATCTGCCTTGTAGACATCTCCACTGGGACAGGTGAATCCTTCCCTTACAGTCCATCTCAATAAATAGCTGTAGTAAGGATGGATTCCTAAAGAGGGCATCTGCAGCTCTTAGTTTAAAGTGAAATCCTTTGGACTGGACCACACTTTCATTCAAAAATGAAAATGGTCACAACTCATACCTCATATCTGACTGCTGATTTGAAAAATTCATTCAAATAAATCTATGGGACTCCCTTGTATATGGATAAGACTACTCAGGTGTCAAGAAAAGATTGCTTGCCAAGGATGACAGCACCAAAAATAGGCCTGAAGTAACTGTAAGTAAAGGGTCAGAGTTAAAAGTCCTCCTTCTCTTAGCTAATGACCGCAGAGGAAGCCAGATAAAGCGTGGAGACTTGGACTGACTCAGCGATGACTTCCAGAACAGTAAGGCTCGCCTTAGTGAGCTAGCTTGCTAGCGGTACCTAAGAGTAACAGAAACAAATACGTACAATAAACTTGCTAGCGGTACCTAAGAGTAACAGAAATACATACGTACAATAAACATCATTTTCAACAACAATTTTAAAGTCTTAAGTGGCAGTTTTAGCATAGAATGGTAAACAGCAGAGCAATAAAATGATGTATTAAATAAAGGTTCTCTTAGTTGGCATAATTCCCAGAATGTACTATGGTGACATTTTTGATTTGAGATATTAGTAGATGATAATTTTTCAAAAGGTTTGTGTATGTTTTTTCATGGCCTCTGAATAAAGAGAATGGCAAACTATCATAAAAAAAAAAGAGCATTAAATTCAAATTCCACCCTAAATTAAAGGTGTTTGGCTTATGCTGCCACATAAGATTTTGCTTCTGACAGACCAATATATCTTGATTTGTTCAGAGAGTGAACAAGAAGTCCTATGCATTTCTGAGTAATTGCTAAAATCTAACAAAATCTTCTCAAAAAAACCTGATAGGTTTTAGGACATCTAATTGACATTTGTAGATCTTGAGGCTGGAAGGGGCTGTTGTGATGGCCTAGATTTGTGACCTTATGCAGCACACAGGAAGGGAGTCTAAAACAGAAGCACTCCTGTGGTAATAAAATATTACATTAACGATTGCTATTGTAATGAACTTCATGAAAATGTTGATAGTACCAATTCTGAGGACTTTGTTCTGCTTAATTAGTCCAGTGAGGTTCCCTGTGGATGGAGAACAAAATAAGAATCAGAAATACTCCCACATATACATATGGGAAATCAGTGTCTCACCATCATGTTCACCCTCAAGGCAGAAGCCTGTCCCTAAGAAGAGCATTGTTACAGTAGGTGTCGAAGAGAAGGAGACAACTGAGAAGAAAAGTCTGGAAAATCGCTAATCCTTTATGATAGACAGTATGTGTGGTCCTCAGGCTCTTGGGAAATGAACATTCATTCCCTGGACTGGATTAGTGAAAATTTCTTACTCCAGCTTCTGCCAATGGTTCAAGCCTGCACAAAACGCCAAAAATGCACAGTAATAAAATTGGTCATCCCAATAATTCTCCACATACCCTTTTCATAGCATGCAATATCTAAGTGCTTTTTGGCAGATAATGAAGGATCTTTTGTTATACCTAATAATTAAGCCTATTTTACAACTGAGTAAAATAAGGACCCAGATATTATTTACTGAAATTTAGGGACTGAGTCTGAAATGTTTTCTGGTATGAGAGTCCTTCTCTACATATTCCTGGGCTACTGCCCAGGCAAAATACAATTTTTCTTTCTTTTCTTTTTTTTTCTGTTGAAATGATAGCACCACTCAAGAAAGGATTCTACTAAAAACTGTTTTCTGTCAAGTTCTTCTTCAAAATGTTCATCCCCAAAGTGCAGGGCCCTGATCTAGTAAATTACTGAAGGAAGCCAAAGGAATTCAAAACCCTCTAAGATTCATCTTTTCCAGTAGATTTGCCATCACACTTCTGTTTGTCCATCCAGTTACATTGCAAGGTCCTTAGGACAAAGATTATGCCTTCTTCTCTGCCTTGTATAGGACTGAAAATATCATTTAAGCTGAATGGGTAAAAGAACATGGTTCATTTAAAGTTTTCATCTAACTGATTTCTACAGCTGTTAGCCATCCATTGTACTTTCTTTTCTGTTTTTATAATACTACATATATTCCTTTTTATTTTTTCAAGAGTTTATCCATATCTTGCTCATCAGCCTGCAACATCAAGCACACTCATTTTACATATTAAAACATATGAACATAAACAGTCAATACATTTTATGAACATAAACAGTCTAAACATTTTATAGTCTGACACTATATCAGCGCCTAAGAACTTTATTCAGACCATCTCCATATGTGTAGGCATTTGCTAACTTTTTGTTATTGACTGAGCTAGGGACTGAGTTGGGAGCTAGGGTCTCACAGCCCAGGATTTTGGCTACTCTGTCTTCTCTTAAATGCAGGTGCTATAGGAGTCCTGTGTCTAAATGATGCACCTGTTGTAGATGCTGCGCATGCAGCCCTACTCACTTGCCCAGAGTTTGGATAGAATAAGGCTTTGAATCACCTTCTAGACTGGACTTTCTAGACCAGAACTTCTCAACATTTCTTAAATTAAATCAGCATCTACCTTTCTTGAAATAAGCAACAAACAATTTTCTGTATTTTTTAAAAAAGAAAATCCTAAAAATCAGACTAAACTTAAACTATTCATTTATTACATTTATCCCCCCCCCCTTTCTTTAGCTTGCTTGCTTGCTTGCTTGCACATATGAGAATGTGTGTCTGCTGTCTGTAAAAAAACATTTTTACAATCATCTTGCCTACCATGCATCTAATACTGCATGGGTGACTAATGGTCCCTGGACTGGAGGTTGGGAAACATTGCTTTTGATTTCTCTTTAGAAGTTTCCGAAGAGATATTGTACCTCCTTCCCCACAATGTAAGCACTACTGAGAATTAATAAATCCATAAGAACAGATACTTGCAAATTCACTATGATTTACCATAAGTAAAAATATATTCTGCCCTAGCTGCTCCAAGCCTGTATAGGTCACATGCTTGAAGCTATCTTTCTTTTCTGCACTGTGTCATGTTACAATTCCTTTGGCTGTAGAGACCCCTTAACTGGAAGGCAGAAGGACATACTGGGACATTTTACCCCTGAAGGGGAGAGTTTGCATATATTTCCAGGCTCAGGTGGGTTTGGTTTTACACAAGCCGTGTGTGTAGTGCTCTGGAATGAGACCCTGGTCTACTCACCAGGGAGAGGGGGTCTGCGAGCTAGATAGGAGCAATGGTGCACTCCAGCAGATCCTCATTCTGAGTGACCAGTATCCCAGAAGGCAGCATATTGCCCACCTAGAGGTTTTCCAGTGGAGCATCTGCAGACTTTGTAGAAGTGCTATAAGCAAATAATAAGTTTTACTCTTTTTCTCCTCCTTTCCCTAGAGAATAGCTGCATGTACCCCTGTACTATTTTGTTTTGGTGAGTAACAGGTTGAGAAGCTTATCAATAACAAAACTGGTATTAAAGTGAATAGAAAAGTTTTGTTCCTAGCTGTTTTCTCTAGTGCATTGCATTGTAAACTCATGCCATGGAAAGGCTGGTACCAGCAGAAAAAGGCTATATGTGAATGTTTAAGCTAATAAAAAGTAGCATCGAATACAAAAATTTTGTGCTAACAGCTGGAGCTTGAACACTCACTGCTGCTGGAGACTCAGTGCTACAACTAGTTGCACTCAAGCAGACCCTGAACAGAGTTGTATGCGAACTTGGAGAACATTATAGTCTATTTTAAAGAGAAGCTCCAAAGATCACAGCACTGGCATCTGTATTCCTGACAACTTGCTGTACATTACATACCTTAGATTTGTTTTGTAGACCTTCTAGGTATTAGGATATTTCTTTTTCACTGATCTTTTAAATCACCTGAATAAGGAAACTAGCAGTTTGTTAAGTACAAAGGATGAAATGATGTCCTTTCAGAGTGGGGGAAGGAAAAGAAAAGCTAAACAAAGTGTCAGACATCTTCAGTCATTTTGCAAAAAATACACAGATTTGCTGCCAAGGCAGGCTGACCTCTAGCACCGCCTTGGTGTCTTCCCCAAGATTCTGCAGGCTGTGGCTGCCCATCAGCGCAAAATGTTGCTTTGTACGGCTTATATTCCTGGTACATCGATTTATAAACCCTACAGTGCAGGTCTTTGAAAAATATAGCTGAGGTCTTATGAACTGCACAGCTGTCCCATACAAGTATCCTACATATATCCTAGAAACCTAGGAGAGCTGCTGAATAGGCAGTTGGCATAGCTTTGTAAAACCAGGGCCAAGAAATGATGAGCTTTGCCTTGGCACTTCACTTTTAAGATGGCTGCCCTTTATGTGGCTGATAAGTTTTTGTTTTATTATATATTTGGCTTTTAACAGTATGCATTTATTTTAAATTCATTTTAGCAAGAGCCAGGCCAGGGTAAGTACAGTTCTGGTTGAGCACCAAAGCATGTGTTGGGATCAAAGGGGCTCAACACTTCCTATGCTTGTACCAGAAACCAGTAAGAACAAAACCATTGGAACTCATTGATTCAGTGTATGCGTAGATTACTCTTTACTATCATAAAAGGTTTTCACTACTATTACAGAGACAACAACTGACAATCCATAAACATAATGTTAAATATCCAGTCTATATAAATCCTCTTAAGACTAAGCTGCCACATTTCAAACTGATCTCTTTGCTCTGATTCCTTCCACTCTTAACTGGGAATTCTTTAGACTGCCAAGTGTAATGATAAAAATATATTTACTTTACAACATTTAAATTCTGAAATAAGAACCAGCTAAAACTTCTGCATAAATCTTGAGTTAAACTAAGCCCCAAACTTTTTTTCCAATGCTTGCTTTTCACATTTTCCAAAAGTAATGATAAAATCAACCAATAGCAACAAATTTAAATTACTACTATGAATGATGACCAACATGGTAAAGGAGTGTAGATAGGTTAATAATCTTGATTTTCTTTCTGAGATATAAGGTATAAGCAGCATCAGTATATTTTCATAAGATTAGTGCATACCTGTTGGAAATGAAGTCTAAACAACTGTTAAATATAACATCATACATCATGTTGGCTTTTCATATAAAATTCCTATGGATTTTTCAGCAAAGTAGAGTTATTTTCGTTATCACAGCAATATTTGACAATTCCTTATATCAAGCTGGTAAAAATAAATAACTGGAGATCAAGATTTTTATTTTTGTTTTTTTTTTTATGTCTATTTTGGTAAAAGTTCAGTCTTCCAGCATATGCTTTAATATTATGTATTGGAGTGGGAATTACCTGGGTAGAACATGTTTCTATAGCATAGTCTCTGTACAGAAAAACATTCAAGTAGAGGAGATTTTTACGTGTTGAGCTAATTAACAGAATACTTCCTATTCCCTAATAAATTTCTATATATTTTCTTACCACAGGGTAACTACGTGGAAGCAAAAGATGTGTTGGTAGAGAGCTCAAATTCCTGACTTATACAAAGAGCAAGTGTTTCTCAGACTTGCCTGCAAGGATATTTACTGTGAAATCACTGGAGTGTAATGCAGCATGACTAATATCATGTCCATTAAAAGACTGTTTACAGTAGCCAAAAATTCACTTTGGAGTTTGGAAATATTAATTCTATTACTAGTGCTAAAAGAATGAGAATAAGAAGTGATGTAGGAGAAATTTATTGTAACTCAACTCATGAGAGCCAGGTTTGGAGGTGCAGAGTTCTTGCACTACTAAATCAAAGATAAAAGTTTGAAAATACAAGACCTCTTCCCCCCTACATCTTGTGCCAATTACTCTCACTTTTTCCAGCAAAGACTACGGACTGCTGCTTTAGTCAAAAGTCCCTCAGACAAGATTTGTTTCACCTATATAAGCAAGAGTCAAGTGCAATTCAAATCCTCACCAAAAGTAAACTCTTCTTTAGGTGTCACATTTGCACTTTTCATTTTTGGAAGAAAGGATTTTTCTTCCCCACACTCCAAAAGTTTCCCTCTTTGGGCAGGGACCCTGTGTAAAGCCATTCCCTAGAAATGATGCCCTTCAGCTTATTCCCACTATTCACACATTGTTTTCTCACAGACTAGGCCAGTTTTCCTATCTATCTCCTTCAGCAGTCTTATAACATTAATATATACAGGAACACTAAATAGACACAAATTTTAAACAGCTTCTTTTCATAAAAGGTTTAAAATTGATTTCTAAGTGGATGAAGTGGGAGGATCACATTTGTAGCAGTTATCTTCAAATGACTGAAAAATGTCTTCCCCAGGACTCAGTTACTAGAAATTTGAGCGCCCTGGTGGAGACTGCAGCTGTCGTACTCTCAATTATTTCCCATCTTATCTCCCTGGTTTTAACTGCATGGCTGCAGCAAAATTGAGTCTGAGTAATAATATGATGCACACTGGAAACATCCAACTCCTCATGTCGAGTGAACATGTGAGAAGAACCAGAGCTCCTGTAAACTTCTCAAAAGCCTGCAGCAAGGCTCAGAAGGAGAGGAGGTGCTTAATGAAGATGGTGTCCCTTTCTCTGACCCCTCTATTTACAGCTTAAAAAAAGATACCTTGGCTTGCTTTTGGTTAGATGAATCAAGTTTCCTAGCTCTTGCTAGGAAGAAGAATGATGACACTTGTGTGTAGATGCATGGCTTTCTGTACACTTATCTTGTGACTGTTAAATACCTACCTACCTATCTATGAAGTCCCTATAGTTTTTTACTTTTCTTGTATGAAGAAGACTGTATCACAGTACTTTTATGTGAGTGGATAAAATAAATACAAGTAAGGTCAGTTTTTTTGTTTGAGATTTTTTTCCACATGTGCTAATTTTCTGCTTCCTTTCTGTTTTCATGATCTTCATTTATTCTTGTGCAAGCTTTGTCTAACTGTTTTCTTACATATCAGTTAAATTTTAGATTTGAAATAGAGACTTTTATTGAAAATGTTTATGTTTGAAATGTTTGTGTAGGCATAAAAAGAAAAGCTTGAGGCCTAATTAACTTCCTTATTATGAGGAAAAGACTCGTTCAGACATGAATGAATGACTGGATAACCTAAGGTGTATTTGCAACCAAAGCTCTCTTCCCCTGTATAGAAATTCCACAGTTATATAAAGCTCAGTTGTTTTGTCTAGGCCTGCTTCTCCTTCAGGACTTTTGAGGAAATTAGTATCCTTTAGTCGTGTAAGATATGTCTCTGCAATGCAACACTGAGGAATTTAATGTAGAAGAGGGTGATTTACATCATCAGTGATCATTAGTCCAGTGACAAATACAGGGTATTAACTGGAGCAGGACATGCTAATAAAACAGCTACATGACGATGATACTCCTAATCAGCACTTGTGTTCCTCTACAGGAAAAATTTGGTCTGTATATATGTACAAAAAAATAGAACTCCATTAATTTATCAAAAGTTAAAATAAGCTTTCCTATTGCTGAAACTTAAACACATTTGTTTTACTATGACAAAGATTTTACGTCACTGAAAGAAATATATTTACTAAAAATACAGCCTTTACTATATAGCAGCAGTACTTGCATAACAATTTACATGATCTGGACCTTATTTTTTATAGCTTAGAGCACTTTTATAAATTCCAAGCTAAATATCTTACCAATAGGAGTACCAAATAAATAAATCGACAAATGAAATGAAAATAAAGAACAGTTATTGTAATGCAGTTTGTTCTGAACTTTAATTGAAATTTGTAAAACCATTAATGCTGAAATGATTTTAAAAATGCTCAGCATGCTTACAATTAAGTAGTAAAAAACCTTCAAACCCATCTCTGATGTAAATCAGTGACTGAAGTAATCTACCCTGCTGCTAGCCACTTCTTCATCCTTCAGTGGAAAATTTTCAATATCAACTGTATCTTCTTGCAATAGGTAATCTAATGAAAATATGTAACACAGCAGTCAGGAACACATTGTTACTCTATGTAAATATATATCTTCATTTCCAGGGGTGCCAGGATCTCATCAAGCTTCTAAAAGGATCAATTTTATATTAAATTATATTAGTTTTATATTATCTCATCTCATTTCTTAAATGCTACATTCACTGCCTTAGCAATGTGCACGCAGTTTGCTGCTGTCTCCCCACAGTATGATTTTTTACAGGATAAATTTATCAGTCCTTCTTTTAGGGGTTGGTATAAGAAGAGCTGATTTACCTCAGTTGAGATTTTGATTAGCTGTGTGAAGATTCTTCAGTGTGAAATAAACCCCCCATTTCCAGAATTGTATAATTTTGGACTTCACCTCTAATTAACATCTGAATCAGTAAAATTTCATCAACCAGCTCTGTAGAGCAGCCAGTAAATTTGCAGGGGCAAATCTGGTTCAGATGACTCATTTTTGAAAGTTTCATCCAAAATTGTTATGAGAAAGACAAAATCATCAGCTGAAATGTAATCAAAGCTGCAGATTTAAACAACAGAAGTTGGGAACAAGCCTGCAAGTAAGTTAAGATAAGCCTTCTTGGGAAAAGCAAACTGTGTCTGAAATGGCCAGATGAATGTATGGAGCCAACAAAATGCAAGCTTCTAGTTTCGTGCTTATAATGAAAAACAAGCTGGTATCTTGCATAGATAGGGCAGGGGAAGAATATGATGTGAATTCAAGCTATTCTGTTCCAGCTGAGAGAGAACTAGAAACTCACTGGGATGAAGTACCTCGTAAAACAAAACCCTTAAAAAGTCAATTCGTATGTGAGATTTCCAGTCCAGGGACCAAGAGGAGAATTTATTGTGAATCCATCCATCTGGTGCAGAAATGGAGCAAGCGTGTGACAGTTCTGCTGCTGAGCAGATTATATTTTGGCTGACCCACATAATGGTAATGAGAAATTTCTGAAGATTCAACATGTACTTACATCAACTGGCTAAAAACCTTGGCAATGGAATGGATCTATTAGGGTTTTGGATTCACCCTTCAAATTCAGTGTCAACAAAAAAGTTGAGCTTGATCTTTTACAGCTGTCTAGCAGCTGAGTTTTTGGTTTAGGCAGAGCATAGTCAAGATAAAACACTGAAGCCTGATATGGTCACAGTCCTCCTGTGGGGAAGCCCAGAAGGTTGTTGTGGGTTATAGAGATGGTTCATAGCTCTGATTTTGCCTGTTTAAGCTCCCTAGCATATTAAAATTGATGGGCTTTTCAGCAGGTGCATATCCAAACATTTCTAGCTAAAAATTGTATAGCCTGCTTTTATACCAGTCATAATGAATGCTGCCTACTATAAGAATCATGATGGATTATCCTCGCTGAATACAAAGTGAATTTTCCTGAGCTTATTCACATTGATTAGATCTGGTGTTAAGTTAAAAGAGCAGAAGCTCACACTGGAGATTTTTCATTGTGGACATTCCCTAATATTTAGTTTCTCTCTGCACAGTCCCACGCAGGTTTCATTTCTGATTTTAAGTGTTTTAGTTTCCACTGTCTCATTTGTACCAGCAGCAATGGGATCCACTGATTATTTTATTACTGGAACATCTTGTGCTAGCAGACACTTAATTGTCACTCTGCTTTAAAAACAGATTGCTGAAAAACTCAAAAAGGTCCAAGTGTGAATTCTGTCATTATTTCACTGCCACTCACAAATTCTTTGATAAGATATGAGCCAAAACTTGAGGCTGATGTTTGCCACCTTTGAGGCAGCCTCTACATCTCCCTCCCTCCCCAGTGACTCTAAATAACTAAATAATGACAACATACTATCCAGGTCTCCATATTGAGTAGCCTCCACTTTGTGGCCACACTGCTAATCATGGACTGTTGAAATAAGCTCCCTTTTTGTGCTTAAATATACAAAGTGAAGTTATCGTAATAATCAGAATAAATAAGTACAATTTGTCTCAGAGCAAAGTCAGCGTGAAGTCTTTTATCATGTCTAATCCTTTCACTGTCTGTCAAAGAGATTCTTCTTTACACAAGTTAACTTGGTTCAAATGGTTAGTTATGAACAAGCAAGAGTGGACAGTGATATCAGGAAAATATTTTGATGAATCAGAGCCAGGTCCTTGCAAGAACAGAAAGTGGGTGTCCATTTTTAACCCTGGCTTAATTATTTACTTTGGGAAAAATGCGAAACAAAACACATGGCTGGATCTTGACTTCAGTCCCAAAGATGTACCTGGTTGAGTCCATTACATCAAGAAAATGATCTACTGTGACTTTACTGAGGCTTTAATACAGAGATTTAAGCAAATATGTATCCTCTCAGTGATTATTTATGCTCAAAAGCTACAAGACATTGTAAAAGAAGGGTACGCAAGTATCGGCTTTTTCTTATTTATTGATGTGGAAAATCATCCTTGTAATCTCTTTTGCTGTAACAATTGTTGTTCTACTTTAATGCTTACAACATGAAAACTTTTGTATATAAAACTAAGCAGCAATAAAATAATACAATAATGTCAAAAAGTAACAACAGTTGCTTTTAGCTAGCAACTCACTCCATACAGATACATGTATATTAGACTGAAAATTTGACAGAGTAAACATCTCACATCAATACATATGTAATTGTATGTATATTTTTGGGGTACTATCAAAAACACTTTTTAATGACACATTAATAAAAGACTTGGTTGAACAGAACAGAACAGTCCAAGCTCTTGAAAAATACAATTATATCAAAATTTATATTGTAAAGGCTTAATAAGGCAGTTTTAGCTCAAAGGGAATCCCACTGCGCTGCTCGGACTCATAAACACTCAGCAAACATGGGATATGATACAGAACTTTATCTCACCAAGTGACTCCCAGTATGTGTCCGGAATTGTTTTTTTCCTCAGTCATTATGTGTATTTTTAATAACGAGCAACTCAAATGTTTCAAAGGGGAGGAACACAAAAGCTATGTTCTAATGCAAAGAAGAATTAGGAATTCCAAACAATTTGGCTCATCAATCACAATATTCGCATTTTGAAGGAAAAAAAAAAGAAAAAAAAAAGACCCATCTAGTTAAATAGTTTTTTCACCTGGGGCTCATTAGGGCTGCGATTGTTTCTCTCTCCTGTTTCTAACTAATGCACTGCTGGGAGCCCAGGCCAGGTGTTGCTTTCAATGCTGTCTGCTCCCAGCAACTCTATCTGAGAGGTCCGTGTTTAGTCACACCACACTAATGTAACCTTTTGCTCTGCCCTGTTAAATTAGAGCACCCTCCAACTTCACGTTAGCAAATGGAATAATTAACAAGGAGCTTAAGTCAGCAAAACACTTGGGTGCCTCAGTTACATTTTGAGGGGTTTTATGCTTTCTTTGTGGGAATCACTAACATCAACAGGTTATGGATTTCTAAAGCGCACATTTGAAAAGTGAACAATGATTTTCTTTCTTTCAGGGGCGGATTGGTTTTCTTAAAACAATTCCAAAGGTTGATCTGGAAATAAAAAGTGGGCTGACTCCCATCCTTTGACCCATCAGCATGAATCCGGAGTAGTACTATTTGACTGAAGCTGCAGATGAACTATATGGATTTAAAAATGCTTCACTAAACACACCAGGCAATAGAGGATTAATGCTATACATATCCTCAGTGAATCTGATGCCACCCTGAGTCTGAGGACATTGTTCAGGTTGTTCTCTTATGCATACAGTTTCAATTAGCACAGAATCATTTCAAAAACCATTTCTATTGTTTTCCAGTCTATTACTTTTAAATTTAGAGATCAGCTTTGATTGATTTCTGCATGGCATCCAAATAAGAAATGAAGTTTATGACTATTCCTCTCTTTGCTCACAGAAGAAATACTTTGAGGAGGGACCATTGAAAGCAGGAGACAACCAGCTGAGAAAGGACACAGAGACCATTTATAAACTCTGAACTCTAGTAGACAATGGCTCTTGGAGTTTCTGCCAGTGTATTGTACCATAATGTGACGTTATGTTTAAAACTACAGTGTAGGTCAACATTTCTCACATTGCAGCTATAGCTGTTCCCTCATGTCTCACTTCTTGCCAGTAAGCAAAGTCGATCCAGACTGCTTAGAGCTTAAGAGAAAAAAGCTTGTGTTGGATGGAAATTTGTCATTGTGAGCTGCTGAATAGGCACACAAATAATTGGAGAGTCTATTAGGTGTATTAGCAGTATCATATAGTTTAAGATCTAAAATAGTTGGGAACTTAGATGTGGAGCTAGAACCTCAGCAACTGGTAACATGAACTAATCCCCTATCTTACCTTCTGGTCAATCCTGCTGCTTTCAGGTCCAACCCCAAGAGCTGGACCTAGAGCTCTGTTTTAACCTCTATATTCAAACTCAGTGGAATATTGGGATGTTCTGATCAAAATTTAATGGGAGAAGAGCCATTGCTAGTATTAAGAAAAGATTCACTTATTAATTTTTAAAGTATGCTATAGGCAATGACTTATACTTATGCTCTTGTTGCAGTCTTTTGGTGTTTCACTAAAAAAAATCACATGGGAGCTTCCTTGTTTAAGAATTCAGAATCAGGACCACTCTATTTTGGTTAAAATACACACACTCCTTTCAGTTTGTGACTCTTCAGAAAAGAGCTAACTTTTTTCACTATTTTCTTTCATAACTAATATATATATTTTTAATATATCAAATAAAAATCCAGTGAACTCTGATTGAATATTTCATCAAAGCAGTTTTAAGGCTATTACCTAGAGGAATGCAAAATAGTGTTAAATTTGAAATTATGAGACTTTTTTTCAGAAACGTGCACTGATATTGTAAACACAAACCTTTCAAATACATATCCAAACATGAAATTGTAGGTCCAATATTGTCAATAGAAAATTTGCATTGTTGGCTTGGAAAATGTGCTCAGTAGTCCTCTATACTGCTGTGTCTTTTTTATTGGATCTACCCGATAAGAGATATTTCAAGGATACAAAAACTCCCACAGCTGTTGAATATGAAATCCAAAAGACTATTGTGGATCCCCAGGAAAGGAAGAAAAACTGCTTCAGACATCTCTGCTTAGTTTTATGTTAGATTTGGAAGTTCGATGCCAATTAAAGATTTTTTTTGCCACAACCCAACCCAAAGAAGCAATCTGGTAGGGGCAACAAGCCATAAATGGGCACTGATAACAATTTAAAAATGAAAAGTCATCACAGAATATTAGGTTTAATTATAAAAATGACCATGAGTTATGTGTCGGAGTGAAAGTTTAAATCCAGCTGTGTACCTAAACAGGGCAGAAAATTTCACTTCAGGTCATGTATCAAATCAAAATCACCTGAGTGCCAAAATCCTTTAAACCTGGGCAGTTCAGATCCAGATCCGGATTCCAGCTTTGCAGCCAGAACTCCTCGTTTGACTTAAGTCTTGATTTCCTTAGCTTTTGTGGATTTAAATTAAATCACATACTTCCCATTCTTTCATCAAAGCAAATGTATTAATCTGTTTCTTTACCTGCTAATCTGACTAGGACTAAGAAAGTGCATAAGAAATACTTTTTAAAGTATTACTCTAGATTTAATTGTTAATTTCATCATGGTGTTGCTCATTTTGTCTTCACCTTGCCTAGCAGACCTCAGTCATAACATATACTAGTTGTTATACAAAGATCCTGCACGTGATTTATGGCACTCATCATGTATTTTATTTAAGGGGAAAATCGCAGCAGGGACAGATTTCATGCCTGTATGTGGCCCTCTCTTAGTCTGCCTACTTGCTGCCTTGCAATAAATGACACATGTGCAACTCCAATCATTTCTATGCTTTTACAAAGTATGTGTAGTATTTATGTGCAGGCAAATGAGACCCCTGAGTACATTTTGGAGTTCATGTTTGTAAATTTGTGAAATTTCATCTCATGTGACTGTCATAAAAAACACAACGAAATTTATATTGAAATTGTCTTAATGAAACAGGCAAGAATGAGCAAACAAAAAAGCTGCTGAAAAAACTCATAGTTTGATGCATGAGAAATCACAACTGAAAATGGTTAGCATTTTTAGCCAGACCTTTTCCTGTGCAGTAGAGCTGAAAATGGACATTAACATTCAGAAACTTATCCAGCGCTTGTGGACTTGAGCTCCTTCCACACCGAGTTTATTAAAGTTTAATATGTAAGGAAAGTTCTGAGAAGGGCTGAAATTACATTGCTGCACATGCCCAGAGTCTTTCTCTGTGCTGAGCAAAACTAGCGCTAGTTCTTTTCAATCAGGAGGACTAATTGACTGATAAAGTGATTCCCAGCATGGACACCAGTATCTGCAAATGACAAAAAGTCAAACATAGGGAGGTCAGAGGAGTGGAAATGCTGACTAGATGTTGCATCTTTAAGCAAATCATCTTTCCAAAAATTCCTGAGGGATCTAGAGAAGGTAAACCTCTCTGGGAGCATGAATCTCTAGATCTAGAGTGACAGAGGCCTGAGAGAAAGTTCGTAGGGAGTAGTCTTTCTGCTCAAGATATTGTTGAAATTACAGGTGTAATCAGGTCTGAATAAGCTAGATGGGAAAGGAAGAAGGGCATCTTTGCTGCATATGCACTGCTGTGCAGGAACAGTCTAGAGGGCTCATATCCAAACTCACCACCCATTCCTATTGCCCGTGTTGGCCTGGCCTTGAGGCTCACCCAGCTGCTCCCACTCTGGTGAAGAGAACATCAAACAGAGGAGCGAGTTCCCCTTCCCTCCTATAAAGGGCAGATACTGCCCACTACAAGGGCGGATATGATTTGCAACTGCCTACAAGGGACATATGAAACAACTGTTGTGTTGCTGTAGCCAATTATGACCACACTCATGCAGCCCACAGTAAAGACCCAATGGGGGGTCCAATAGATTCCTCAACGTCAATAGAGCAAAGACAGACTTAGCTTAGTGAATTGGTCAAGCCAGGCATGAGAAATGCCATTCTTTGCTCAGTTATGTTAGTATAAAATAGAAATATCCATGAATTTACACCAGTCTAAGTGAAGGAAGAAGCTGTCCGAAGACAAGAGAAGCAGATGATAATGTGGCAAGCAGAGTAACCCTGAAATGTGTCAACCACCCAAATGTTTACACCATAGTAACAAAAACTACGGCTGCCAGTTACCATAGAGCTTCACCAAAGGGTAGAGGAAATTGTTATGCTGTGTTCTCATAACGATTTCATCACTACATGTGTTCTGGGGAAGCTCCATAAAATATATACCTATTTTATTCATTCACTACATATGCATGTCTTGGAGCACTGTAAAAATGCTATGAGAAAAAGAATAGTAACCAAAATAGAAATTAAGCTGGGCTTGACAGCTGGGGGGAATGTGCAGTGCAGGAAAGATTGATAAGGTGCTTTCTGGAAGCAGATTTTTGGAATATTTGTCCTGGAATTCATGATACCCAAAGGAGTGAACAAATAATATGAGATAGATAGTCAGAGAAAGTAAAGGAGCAATATTTTTACCTCTTTAGTCCTTCTCAGTGAGCTGTGTATTGTCTCTGGTCTTTGACGGTAGAATCTGGAGGACAGCCTACTTCTACTGTACTATTGGGACTTCATATAAAAAAGAAATTCTCCACATGCTATAGATATAAACAAAATATATGTGTTATAGGATATGAATTATTGTGCAAATCAATCTGTTTATCTCAGAAAAATTCATCTTGAAAGTATAAACCAAATCACATCCTGTAAGGGGGAAAGTAGCAGGGTAGGAAAATAGTTTTCTCTTGGAGTAAATTTGTACAGCAATTTCTGTGACGTGAGTCTAGGACCTTAGGAGAATACAGATTTCTATCTTTAAAAGGACATATGTAGCCAGGGCAAATCTACTTTGAAATAAAGTACTGCATGTAAACTCCATGTGAAAAGGCTAAACAAGCTTTCAGAAATCTCACTTGCATTCATACAAGGGAATATCCTGAGGTATTAATAAAATGGCTGTTTTCCCATAAACTGCTTATCTTTGACATCTCTGTGTCATGGAGTTTGCCCCCTCATTCCCAGAAGAATGTCTGGAAATGAGCTGCAGAACTGGAAGAGCTGATTCATTGGTGCTATAGGGTCATCATTCTCACAGGATACTGGGATCCTAAAAATTGTGCTCATGACAAATAGGACCACACTCAAAGTAAATTGCTACTCAGCACGTGCTAGCACATGCAGTTTGGTTGGGGCCACCAGGACCATGGTGTGGTGGCAGAAACTAAGGTCAGGAAGACGGCTCACTCTCTCCAGGCAGCTAGGAGAGAGAGTCTGAGACTTCCACAGTTGCAGTAGCAGTGACGTAGATCACAAACGTATATCCCACAAGACTGGTTTCCTACTGTTGCAAGGGAAGATGTTTCTGGGGCCTCATTCCTTCCGGTCATCATTCTCCTGGCCCCTATGGAAGTGCCAGAAGCACCCTGTCTGGATAGCAGTATTTCCAAGAATGCCATTGCAGTACAATAGCTCATCAGTTCCAAGGATTCACAGATATTTTGTTTGCAGGCTGCCTCCACACTGTAACACTGAGAAACAATCTGTAGATTTTGTATCATTTCCAATTTATTTCTATCAACAATTATTCATATGCATATTTAACATAGAGTTCCTGCCATGTAACTGTTAAAGTACTAAGCAGAAGAAGAAATGGTAAAGCTGGCTTCTCTCAGATGGTAAATGTCAGCATTTTAAAAGTGATCATTATTTGTCTTATGCATACCAAATCTATTAAGTTTATAAAACTGCTACTATATTTTATACTACTGTTAAGAGTCCAAGAATGTAAAGCTCTTAAAAATATGGGATTTCAAAAGGCCTGAAGAGAGCTAGGACCAAAAATCTCTCAGTTAATTTCAATTATTTTTTTCTTCTAAATGATTTAAGTATTTTTGAGCTTTGCAAACAAATTCTAACATCCATTTAAATTGGACTGAGTGTGAAGAGTTGATCTTGAGAAATTATAGTTGCATCAGCATAAGGATTAAAGCTGGTGAGGGAAATGGTCCTGGACAATCAAATAAAAATTTCTCCACAACACAAGAAGCTTAGAAGTTGACTTGTTTCTTATCAGAAACTGTTTGGAATTTAATTGGCATTATAATTATGGTTACTGTAATATTTCACAGAGGCTACAATACTGGAATAATAGAAACATCAGATAAAACCAAAGTGCTGCAGAGATTTTTTTAATCACTTGTAAGTTCTTTGATCTTTCAGATTCATAAGCTAAAATAAATGAGCCCTGCTCCTTGCTTTGCTTTGTTTATGCATCTAGATTTATCTTGCAGTGAACTAAGGTAAATGTTTCTCTATTTTTAGCTGAGTAAAGATTTTTCCTTTAAAAAAGATTCAACCTGCCCTTGCCAATTATTAGCAACATCTTGAAATGAGGTTCTACTAATTAATCAAAAACTTCTTACGAGCTCAGAGAAGCCAGCCCCAGCTGACCTTGAAAGTATATGAAAGCACAGAAGTAAAAACAAGAATTTCTTAGCCAAAGAAAACATCTTGATTCTTTTAATAGGCATGGAGGAAAAGACTGCTTAGTGCAAGGGACTCCATACAGCTCAGCCCTTTTATAGTTTTAGATGGAACAAATGAGGCATTGGCTATTAAAGACTAGCATTTTTTAAAGTGTCCGGGCCCTCATTGAAGTTAGTGGTAAAATTCCCTTTTATTTCAAGAAATCAGAAGACCTGCCAGTGCTAGGCAGATATGAAAGTCCTGTTTTAATGGTGCTGTTGCCATTACAAGTGTTTTTCATGCCGGGAAGAGACTTTCTGCAGGAATTTACAAAGGCAGGCTACAATCTGCCATTTAGTTTCAGCATCCCACGTGCCATTATATGGGAAGAGCGTGTCACTTTTCCACCCACCTCATATTTTTCTTGTAAAAGAAGTAGAGAGCCTCTACAGATAGCAATTCACTCCTATGTGCTGGATGAGCATAAAGCTAAATACCAGTGAAGACCTACTTAAACTTAGGGGATTCACTGTCGTGGGCAGAGCACCAGAGTAGCACTCCAGCAGTTTCTGTCATTAGACCAAGTGACTATTAGCCACAGGGAAAAGCTTTTTCAAGAAGACTAGTCTAAGAAACTGATTAAAGATAATGTTCAACATAAAAAAATAATTTGGCTATTATCAGTTGGTTTCTACTTAAAGCAGACTGGAGAAGATAGTCAAGAGCATTCCAAAATTCAGAGATTTGGCTAAAAATGGTCACAAAACACAACAAAAAGCATCTTGGAAACTATTGTCACCAAAATCTCAAGGTGAGGAAAAGCAGCATATAATAAATTTAGCAGCCTGGTGCAATTGGCATGTGGCTTAGAGAAACAGCAAAACTGCCTCATTGCAAGCATCCACTTTGATTTTGGGATTGATCCTCACATCAGCCAGAATTGGGCAAAGTGGTGATTCAGAAAATTTTCATGGTGTGTGTGAAGGAAAAAGATCTTATGGTGATTAACAACATCCTACTGATCAAAGGGGGTGGTGTCCAGAAGAGTTGTTGTGCACCTTTGTTTGGTCTATTGCCCTTTCTCGGAGAATAACAAACCAGTTTTTGATGTTCACAGCACTGGCCTAGATTTTGTCCTGGACTCTGCAGATATGAGGTTGCAAGTGAGGGCAAAAGCTCCGTACAAAGGCCTTAAAAGTGGAAAAGTCATTCTTTCAAATGTTGCCTTGTGCATTGCACCAAAATCAGTGGGGAGTTCAAGGCTCCTCACTGAATGGCAAGAAGAGTGAGGGTATCTAGACCAGGCTTCTGGGGGTAGTCACTGTTCCTTTTCCAACATTGTGTCAAATCGTGTCTGTATCAGACAGTGCTCACCTGAACAAAGTAGGCAAGATCAGGAAACAAAATGTTTCTACCTGTCCTATATTTCACAAGCCTTGGGTGACTCTTACTATGAAACTGTCTACCCTGTTTTAATTTCCTACCCATATTTTCTAAACAAGATAGCACACACATTCCTTAACTGGACCTATCTATAGTCAAAACTGAACTTTCAACATTCAAATGGCTGCAAGTCATTTCAGTATAAAAACAACTTCTGAAGAAAGGCATTCACTTTGAAATAATATTTTTTATGCTTAAAAAAAGAAGTAGCTTTCTTTTAACTTTAAAAAAGACTCACTTGTGGGCTGAGAATAGACATGAAATGTTTCAGTTGTGTGAGCTTTTTCTCTTTTTCCTTTTCTTCATCTTTTTGAAGATGGAATCACTGAAGACTCCAGACATAAGTGCATAGAATGAACGGTTCTGTAGGTTCAGGTTACCCATAATTTTTTCCACCCTCATTGTCTCAACATTTAAAAATAACAAACATGTCTTTGTAAAGGATGCATATCATTATTTAAAATAGATTTTTGAACATTTTGTTTTTTTCCTAAAAGCCTCCTTTTTATAGAGAAGTTGGCTGACTAGTCTTTAAAGTACTGCCTGTTTAAAAATTATTTACTCTTATGCAAAAAGTCATGTGGTCTCCTCAGCCTTAATTTAGAATATTCATCCCCAGAGAATTCAAGACCCTAAATTTAAAGATAAACTAAAACTGTTTGTTTCCCCGAGGAATCTGCTCCACAGATACAGCAGCAACCACACACTAAAATGGCAGCAGTGTCACAAGTACATTTTTATACTAGACTTTGTCTTAAATTGCAACATTAGCACAAGCTGTTGCATGTATGACCAGTGTATTGTTACAATCAGGGTAAGGGAGTACTACGCTCACAATCCAAAATGTAGACAACAAAATGCTTATAATTTAATTCCAAAATAATGCAAACACTCCTTAAATAATTATCTGAATAACTCTGAATATTTAAAGCTAGGCTCTTCAGTTTCAGTGCTTCTGCTCAGAAAGTCCTTCTAAGATGCTGTACCAACAGTGGCATTAATATGTTGCTGCCAACTCTCTAACAATTAAAAATCTTTTGTTATATTTTTTTTAGCTCTCTGTCCTTTTTCGCTTCTGATGTGGATTAAAGTCTGCAGTCACAACTCTGGTAGTTTGAAGACATTTGATCCCATAGTATTTATCCATTATTAGCTCTGTTTACTCAGGGGAAAATTAAGTGCTGTGCCTTCGAACAGTGAGATATGTAATATGCTGATGCCTTTGATGATCTGTGGCAGATGTTAGTCTTCAGAAAAAAAAATGAAAAGCTATGTCACTAACTTGGGAAGCCAGTTTTGCAAACTGTCTGCCTTTGCAGGTGCACACATAATTATTTGCCATGAAAACTATACAAAGATGAAAATGTTTCTGATGGAATGCTGATTCAATGTTATTTTATTTTTATTTCACCTACTTGGAAGCAATTAACTAAAAATGTTTTAATATGGAAAACACTTTCATTTTTCCTCGTGCTCATCCTGGGTAGAAACACCCAGCAAGATACAGCTAGGAAGTTGTTGTTTGCTTGCTTTGCAGAATGCACTTTTCTGAGAACCACAGAGAATTTCTTGGCTCTTGAATTTAGAAAATGTAGTGTTTCTTTAGCAAGAAGTAGGACATGTGCACCCCGAGTGCCAGCTTCTGTCATACTGGTATGCATGTCTTAAGAACTGCTAGGAGATAAGAATGCTCTACTTTATTAGCTTTTTGTCTTAAAAGCAGACAGAATAACTATCTGTGATCTTTTACCCTTATTCATATACAAGATCATGTCTAATACATGTCTAGTTGCTGTCTAATTAATATGTTGTCTAATTACAATATATTAATGTTGTAATTAAGTAATATTTCCTTCTTGCAATACTATGTCTGGGATAGGGAATCTTGATAAATTGTGGTAGACCATGGGCTTCCATGGCATTTCTAAGCTATTCAATACTCTGCAAGTTGAAGTCTAAGAGAATTTGAACCCAAGTCACCCTAGGGAAGTCTGGCAGTGTCTGTGGCAAGCTCTTTTAGGTTGATTCATGCAATAGTACAAAACACCAGTCTCACAAAGCTGTTTTCATATACTTGATTAGGTGACAACGTGATATATTAATGGCCTGAATCATTACAGCAGAAGAGCAGAATAAGGATAAAAACTATGTTAAAAAGTAAAGCCTTGACCCACTCATATTTAACATAGGAGAGCTGTTCACTGGTATTAAGTTACGTGATCAAAATCCTACTAAAAAGATTGAGGTGATTCACACAACACTGAGCAAAAGATCCCTAGAAATGTTATTTTGGAGTATTTGCTTTCAGAAAACTAGAGGACCTAATCTCTCACTCTTACCCAGACTGAATAGGACAAATACTGCATGAAATGTTCCAGTGAATTTGAAGCAGACTATAGTAAAGTATTTCCATTAATGGAAAAAGAGATCTTTGTGAATTTTTTTGCTGATTTTTTTAAATTTATGAAGCTACTCATAGGAAAGCCTATGAGTATAGATCTATAGACTAAGAAACTTCTTGAGAAAATGAGATCAGAGCCTGACAACTAGTGTTCATCAAAAATATATCAGGAATGGGAAGCCCATCTTTTAAGAATGATATATATAAGGCTTGAGGCAACTCCAGAAAAAAATCCCATTTTTCTAGGAGTAAATGTAACATGAATATAAAAGAGCCAGATCTGTAGCTGAAATAAATTGATATATCTTTCCTGGAATCAGTAGAACTATGCTAGCTGAAAGCCATCACTCGATGTGGACAAAAATGCTTGCAGTTAAAAATTCAAAATGACAAAAAGACTAGTTTCTTGTATGCACACTTAAAATTCTCGGTATTGGCCCATAAATGGGAATCAACAGAAACATTTAAGAAAATTCAGCTTCAGTTCCAAATACACAACTTAGCCTCAGTTTAGTGGGTTCCAAAAAATACTTGAAAGTATTTCTTTTATACAAAGTATTTTAATTGTTTTCACATATGGCAATTATGAGTATGCATCTCATCAGTAGGATGGATTATAAATATTATCCATGAATAATAATTTGTATTTCAATAGATAGCAGCTGCATTTCTGTAAGGAAAGCAATAGGAAATTGTGGCAAAGACAAAAAAATGGCCAGTCAGGTAAAGGGGAAAACGTGAGTTCCCAGTCCTGAGAAAAGAAAGAACTTGCCTTAAATTATCTGCTCAGCTCACTGTACCCAGCCCTTTTCAAATATGCAAGAATGATTGATTTAAGACACCGCAAAACTTCACTCTCTCAGTAAGGGTACAGTTACTATTGAAACATGTGTGCCTTATTTTAAACAATCTCCATGAAAGAAGGGCACAAAATCCTCATTTGGGCTAAAATTATTTCACAGATTATGGAATTTACTGTGTCTTATTTATAAAAGTGGCTACCATCACAGATGTGAACTGTACAAACGGTCAGAACTGATTGATTACTCCACAGATAAACTCATTTCACACATAATCAAGAAAAATTAACCTTTGAAATATGGGAATAAGTACAAAATCAATTCAGTTTCAAGCATTTATAATAATGAAGTGGTTCTAGATGTGTAAGAAGTTTAATTAAAAGAATGTCCCAAGTGAAAAGGAAAATGATTTCACAAATCATATTTATGAATACATTTTTTATTATTAGTTTTTTTTTTCTATTATTATCAGACAGATAGTCCTATTTTAGGGATATACTGTCTCTGCTCTACTAAGTATCAAACCTAACAAATGAATTTTGATACAGTGAGTGAGTAGAGTAGGATGAAGGTCTGCTGTTCTCTGTCTTTATGATAGCATCAGGAGAATAATATAGTTGTTTGTGGCCTGAATGCCAGCAATAAGAGCCAGTCTGACTCACATACAATAACATCTGGTTTGGAGCATGACCTAAAATTTAACCTATGTTAAAAAAAAAAGGAAGTAAGTTTCTTTTTAAACCTTTTCCCAAAAGTTCAGGATTAAAATCCTGACTGTTGAAGTCCAGGCGAATTTAGCCATCAACCGCCAACTTCTGTGAATTAAGAACTTTCCTCAGGAACCTCCACATAAGGCATTATTGACTAGTAGTCATTTACATGGCAATAGTGTCTAGATGTGCCAGCAGAAATCATAACCTCTCTGTGCTCTGCCCACTATACAAGTCCATAGTGAGAGCCTGCCCCAGCCTTGGAGATATTACCGTCTACCTAGACAAAGCAGATCAAGATTGGAGAGGTAACAGAGGCAGAGAGAGACTGACGTCCAACCAAGATCATGCAATACAGCCAAGTATTCTCTGTCCCATTTGGGTGCTGTGGCTATTTTACCACTTTGCTCTGCATCTGAGTTTGTCCACAAAATGTACTCTTTAACTTACACACAAATATTATTTGTGGCAATGAGCTAAGACATAGCAATAAGCCTTAGCATTATTTTGTGCATATTTCATTTTCTCTGTGATGTTCTAGGGGACCAGTTTTCATCTGTAGGTGTGGGATGGAAAGAGGAAAATAAAAACAAATTTAATACCCTCTCAAAGACTGTGCTGCTAGTTAACAAATTCAGCTAGCCTGGTTTGCTTGCTAGACAAAATTTGTTTTACGTTGTTTGAAAATTGTATGAATGGTGGATGTAATTTCTTTTCTTTATAAATAATATTTATAAAAGTGTTGTTTGCCTGGTATTTCCAGGTGTTAGAACCTTCTTAAAACACCATATGCTGACTCCACAGTGAGTGTCTGTGACCACACATCTGAAAGGTAGGAGACTTGCTAAATTTCCACGCTCTTCTCCCATCATGCCCTGGCACAATATGAAGTTTTGAATGGTTTGAGGCAGTGGGGGAGACCAGGGGGTCTCTCACTGTGTTGGTCCCCACGTTCCAATCCAAACTCTTTAAATACAGCATCATGTTCTCCATCAAAAAATAAACACAAATGCTCACTTATGTAAGATTTATTACATTTTTTTTAAATAGCCCAAATCCAAGAATTAGACTGAAAGAAGATGTGAGAGAAAGCTACCTTGCTCCTCTGTTTGTGAACACTACAACACCCTACCATACAAATGAAAGAAGGAAAAAAATTAGGAACCCTTTCTCTGAGCCAAGATCACCAGTGCTTATTGCCGCCAGCTCAGTTCTGTCTCCACCTTTCCCTCATCCCTGGTGATTTTCTAACAGGTACACAAAGAAATTAGCCAGGACTGAGGAACTCCCCCCCCATTATCTTCAAATATATTACAGGATAAGCAACACTCAGCAACCAACCTTACTCATACCCAACCTAGCAATCTTCGCTCTTCTGACCCGTAACCTATCATTTCACCACTTCAGCTGCTTGGCCAGATTATGATTTGAGTCTAAGTGAGCCTAACTGTTGTAAGGCACACCTGGGCCTGGCTGCTAGCTTCTGAGGTGTATCGCCTTGGGCCCAGTGACAGGAGCTGAAAAATCTTGTTTGCTCGTTTCCACTACCAGCCGTTAGCTTCATGCTCATCACTTTTCAAAACCAGACTTCTTGTTTGGGTGACCCTCAAACTAGCCTTACAGGTCTAACTTCACCATGCCCTATAGAGGGAAAATTGGGCCAAATAAGAAAAAAAAATCCTCACAATAATACATTTCTACTAGTCTGCAAAACACACACAGAGCAATCCAGGAACTCCTGGACAGTGAAGTGATCAGTGTGGGATCAATACTGTAGTGTACGTTCACAAAGCCCTGGGTTTTCTCTGAAGCATAGACATAGCCTAGCATTGTGGTTCCTAAGTTAGATCATATGAATAGTATCCTAAGTTCAGCCTATCTACCATGTTGAATAGATCATTTCTATTCCCAGCAATGTCACTTTTTGACAAACCAATTAAAAATTCAGCTAAAAAAGGCAGTTGCTACCAAAATGCTAATGTGATAGGATAAGTGTTCCTGAAGAACAAATAGATTGTCAGAATATGTGAAAAAAAAGAGAGATAACACCAACATACTGCCTTTCCTCTTGACAAGCTACACACTATCATCTGTCCATCCCCAGCCATAACAACATTATTCAGAATCGATTTTTTATTCAGTGAGCAAATCCACTTGGCTCATAGGGAAGCCTGGGGCCTTTTGACTGCTCAGTATTCACATGAGTGGGGCAAGCCCAGAAATAAAATATTGGCAACGAAAGCACACCTAACACTCAGTCATGCAAACCTGTGCGCTACTTTTGCACATTTTCCGGTGCGCTAGAGATCTCTGTCTCAAAATGTTTTAGAAGCTCACTTGAAAGTTTATAAATTTTCAGTGGTTTATCTGGTACTAAATACAGAGCAAAATAAGAGTTTACTCACAGCCTCTGTGACTGTGAAAGTAAAACCTATCTTTTTCAGGATGATGGAAGGAAGAACACCTTAGTTATCTGACTATCTTTAGTGCTGCAAGCATGGATCTGACCAGTTCCCCACCATGAACAAGGTGGTGGTCTCTGAAGAAAATGAATGATGGCAGAAATGCTCGGATGTGAAATTGTGTCATACCATCTTCCAAAATTTTTTTCATGTAGTGCTTGCGTACTGTTTGCTGGCCTTTTCTGAATCCTAAACTATATTTTATATATGTCTTATGGGCAACAGACCTTGCATAAAGCCATTCCTGTGTGAGGTCTGAAGCTGGTTATCACAAAGTCAATCAGACACACCTTCAGACACCTTCTCTGTAGGTCCCTAGGGTATGGAGAGAGTTGTTTTTTTACAAAACAATCATATTTCCCTGTACCTCTGATAAACACAAGCCGTGTCTCATATTTTTATCACAGACATAGGCATACCACCATTCCCTGCAGTGCTATACAAATTCTAGATTGTGTATGCTGAGAATTTGTCATTTACTGGCTTTTGTGAAACTGAACTGTATATCACTTTGAGTTTCTACATATGGACTTTTCAGACATGTCACATGCAGGGGACTGCCTGGGTTTGGGAATCTGTGGTATCTGTATTTTATTTTTTGGTGTAGATTCTGAAACCCAGGCAAGATTCTCCCTTCCCTGAAAATGTAGTATCTTATTTTCTCTATTTTCCAGCTAAACTGTCTGCCCACCCACTTGCTGAAACAGTAAAATCATTGTCAAAAATATGGACAGTAATGACCATGAAGCCTGGCTTTCTGAAGTGGAAAGTGTTTGGGGGATGATGGCCTGCTAGATCTATCTGAGGGAAATACTGCATGTAAAAGATTTGCAGAATCTCAGAAAATATTTTCAAAGAAATCTTAGCTCTGCACTGCAGATATTCTCAAGGGTCCCTTACAAATGACTAAGGAGGTGCTGCTTTCACTGAGTTTGTAGAGCACTTTTAACTACAGTCTCTGTCTCAAACACAAGGTGAAAAGTCCTGTGATGTTTGCTACTACCCACATCTAATTTGAACCATTTAGCAAGACCTCCAGTTCATTGTTTTAAATTCATACATCTTAAAACTGTACAGCTGTTCACCTCTGATTGCCAGCTAGATAACAGCTATAAAATACAAACCCTAAGACAAACATTTCTGCAGATTTGCTAAGTTATAGCCAACCAAAAATATTCCCTCTGCTGCCCAATATGCAAATACCCTTTCTACTGTTAGGTTTTATGACTGCTGAGGATGGAAGTTGTAAAGAATGTGATACCATTGTGCTATACCGTAAACTGCTATTTCACTCGATTCCCCAATTTCTTTGGGGAAATCAAGCGCAAAAAAGCAATTATTGTGGAAAAAACTTAATTTATTAGAAATACCTTTCATCTGGAATACAGTCAAGTACATTACCATAAATATGTTTTACAAATATGGTGCTCTGAGTACAGACCACCCCTATTACTGCTGGTAGGTTGAAGCCTGAGGTTTGCCTGCATAATAGTGCTTCTCCAGTTCTAACAGTTCTGCATTAATATGGTGTGAAAAACCTATATATAGAATGCTTTTGTTAAAATCAGATTATACTAATTCTATATGAAGTGCTTTAATGAAAAATGTTTAATGGCTGAAATACTGTAAGACTGCAGTTAGAGTGCAGGTGCAAAAATGATATTCTACACTCCCTGGAGAGCAAACTTATACATACTGTGAAATATCAATTAAAGTTTATAGTTGCCTGTACTGGTTAAAAGTCTTTTTCATGGGAAATTTTCATCTTCTCTTATGAAGCAATCACTTGGGTTAAAATGTGTACTGAATTATGTGGGCATTTTGAGTTATTAAGGAATAGATTTGTTTTACAAGCAAGCTGTAAGCATTCTTTGCTGTTTTTATGAGGTCATCTACATGACTTATAAATGGCACTCTTGGCCAACCTAGATTCTCAGATCAGTTCATTAATTCACACAGCTGTCTTTAAAAACTACAAGAATAATATATACTGTGGTCTGAAAGAAAGATGTGGATTTCAAGGCTGTATTTCAATCAAGGGGCCTGTTGACATCAGAAACTACAAGAGGACAGCCTAAGCTGTCTTGTGAACAGCAGCAACAGCAGTGATTGAAATACAGCCTGGTTAACTGATTTCTTTCAGAATGTATGGAGAAGGGATGCAAAATTTCACTTTCGAGAAAGCACACCTTCTGCAAAGATTGCAGCCCTCACAAAGTGTTATCTGGGACATATGTAACATTGAGTGCTGGCAAAGGTCGTCCCAATAAAATCTTATATTCTCAGTATATGCTGCAGTAGTCAGCCTGGTCACATGCTGCAGGATCAGGATGGGGAAGGTCTGGTTTTAATTTGTGACTCTGACACACTTCCTGGGTGATTTTTGGCAGGCGTTTGATCTCCCCCTGCTTTGGTTCCATGCTTTTCTATTTTTGTATAGTACACCTTCTTCTCTTCTTTCTCCTACTGTACTTTCTTGCCTACCTTTTTTCTGTCTTGTCTTGTTAGCATAAAAGGTTAATGTGTCAGGGTCTGTCTCCCAACACATGTTCATACAGTATTTAATGCAGCCAGGTCCTAACCTGCACTGAGACCTCATGACCCTACTGCAGAGCAAATCAAATCCTAAATATACTGATAAAGAAAAAAATAATAATCTATTAATGAAAATATTTACGAGAATCCAACCTGGTCTGGCAAATTTAGATCAAAACATTCTAAAAAGACCAACCTACCTACCATGCTCTCCTCATTTTTTATATCCTTCCACAACGTAGTACAGAACAAAAGTCAAAATTTAAGAAATAACTGCAATTAATCTGCTGCATAGTGGTATGGGGACAATCCTTACAGAGTTGCATTCAGAATGGGACTAAAATAATAAAGATCCATTCCAAAATTTTCTTTTTTCACCTTGATTACAGGTAGAAAGTGGCTCAAACTGTCAGTACAGAGCTAATAGTTATGAAAGATATACACAGGTTTTGCCTTGTTTTTTTTTTGTTAAGGGATCTGGGTTAAGTCAAATAAAGCTGATTAGATGCAAATTTGAGCTGAACCTCTTGCAGCTAATTCACTGCTAATATTTTAGAATTCACTGTTCTGTTTTCCAAATGTGCTTGAAGTGAAAGCCTGGTCCTGGAGGGCTGCAGCCCTTTTCGCTGACTTTCCGTTCAAACCAAGTTGAGAGCTGCTAACAGCTATTTCTATTCCAGAGCCATTTTGTAGCCTGTATGCGCAAGGTGGGATATCTGAAACACCCTTCGTGTCAGAAGACCTACTGTAACTTCTATTTTAGCTGTTGACCTCAGCAGGCAGGTCAAATCCAGAATGTGCCCACTGTTAGTATGCTGCAATGTCAGTGGAATCCATGAGGGTCTATCGTGGGAAATAATGTTAAATCAGTATCAGTAGGATTTTGCACTGCTGCTGGCATATCCAGTTGCCAAGTAACATTTGGATGTTGGTCTTGAAGTTAATCTCACTGAAGCCTTTTACAGAAATATTTCACTAAGAACTACAGTTTTTGCCATAACATATGTATGTTCCCACAGTCATAATTAAGTATAAAAGCATAAATATATATCAAATTTGCTGTTGTTCAAGGCAACCTTTTAATAAAACTATAGATCAGCAGACAGATCTGGTAGAGTATAACCTGGAATCCCTCAGTTCAGTGTTGAACTGGAATATTGAATCATATACAGAGCCTGGGATCTCACCCAGATTTCTGCAATATTTGAATCGAGGACAACATCTTAATGGGTCTCATTTATTGCATGGGACACAGAAAGAGTCCATCTCCTGACTTCAGATAAAAAAACGAGAAAAAAAGAAAAAGGTGGGGAAGCTCAGATAGAACAAAGAGAACATGTCTTTTAAAATTATATGTGGAATTTCTCTTCAATCTCCTCCTGACCCCAACTTACTTAGTTGATTTCTGTGGCGGAAACTGGAAAAACACCAAGAGTGACACACTCATCACCCATTATAGTTGTAAATGTTTGACACACAGATCATTTGCCTTCTATTTGCCGGCTGTCTGGCAGCTCAGAGACTTAAAAAGGAAAAGACAGAGGAACAGTGTGCCCCCTTTCTGATCTCCCTCCATAACAGACCTAAGTTTAGATTTTCCCAAGGATGTGTGCCACACCTACACATACTGAGATCCAGTAATTGTCCACCACTCTACTTAGCCTGATCCAGGACAAAACACAGAGGCAGGAGATTTTACAGGCTGCAGCACAATGGAGGAAAGCAGCCAGGTTGGGCTGGAATCAAGTTTTCCCTGCCACTCGGAAAGAGCTGTAATGATGGGTCAGCAAGCCACTGGAGCATTGTGAAGGTGCAATGCAAGTATCTGGCAGAGAAACTGTCACCTAAACAGCATGTATGAGACACTGGAAAATAAACTGTGGAAACTGGCTACTGGTCAAACCTATAGACTTTGAGGAAAAAATTAGATTTAATAAGGTCCTTCATTTAGAACATGGTGCAGTTAAACACAAATGAAGGAGGAACATGAGGGATGCTGAATAAAGAGCAGTGAAGTTACTATCTTAAGCCTACAGGATATGACTTTATTAACTAGCCTGAAGAGAGACACTGTAAGAAGATAGCTGGGACTCTATTACCACATGCTGTAAGGAAGTTGCTGTGCTCATTAAAATCTATAGAGAGCCTATAAATGACATTGTAGTAGTGCAAATCCCCACAGATCAGATATAGCCTGTTTTTTAACTTAGCACAAAGAGGAATAGCACAAGTTATCAACATTGCTTGAAGAAAGGCCCGGAGAATTGCAGGATCTATGCTCTGAAGAATACGGAAACTGCTCTGTCCCCATTTCTGCCAGAGCTTGTGGCATCTTGAGTGGTGGAAAGAGGAGAGTATCATGCTCCTGCTAGCTACACCACTGCAGGAGCTCAGAAAAGGCATGAGATAATGGTTTGCTGTAGCTGGCACTCTGCCCTGCTGCTGCCTGTGGGATACCCAGCAAAAGCAAAAATGGTATAATTTGAATACTAGCTATTTATTGAGATTCAAATATTTAGAAAGAAAACTTGCTTAACTGAAGAATCTTGCTAAGGGTTGTTATTTGTTTTTCTGCCTGGTTTGCCTATTTATGTTCCTCCTTATTAGTTAATTTTGTGTTCTCTGGGCATCTCCAGTAATATAATGGATTTCAGTGTTTTTTGTAATAGATCATATGTGTAATATATGGCCAGTCCCAGCCCAATGTTTTGTTTCAGGCATTGCCAGCCAAACATCTCATTTACAGTATCCTTTGTTCACCAGTGAACAGCACTGTGCTTTCTCATAGGCCTGTTTGTCAGGGGACAAGAGACAAGTCTTCAACACACATCACCTCAGATACACAAAATAAGTCCAAAGACCTTTCAAGTACTTATTTTCAGTCTATACATTTACTTGCAAATACTGCAGTTTAAAACTGTAACTTTCAGCTTCATGTCTGCACAGGAGCTCATAAGAAGTATGTGTGTCTAGATTGCCCTTAAAATATCTTTGGAAGTGTCTGGAAAGAGCCCTAAGCTCCAACCGTACTTCTGGAAACCTCATTATGGTCCCTGACTCATTCAGAGCAAGCAGGCAAGATCTCCATCATCACGCAGAGAGTGAAGAAAGCTGGATGGGACATGGGTGATGACATGCCACACATTGCACAACCTCTGTCTTGAGAGGATAAATGGTTTCCCCTTCCAGGACAAATCCCTTTTTCATTATAAACCAGAATCCCTGCCATAGAACGCATTTCAAAATAAAATAAAAAAAAGAAGGAAAGAACAACTAACCCAAACCCTGGGTACAGGGCTTCCTTACTCCTTGACAGTGCTGGCATATTGTGGAAAAGCAATCACACAGGTCATAAAATATTTTGTAGCAGGCCATTTGAAACTATGAAACAGGGAAAACTGTGACAGCACACATGCATCTCCAGACACGCTTTAAAAAAATATTTTAGCTTAACCTTTGCTTCTTGTTCTGCTACACTTTCTGCTGGGAAATTGGCTGATATCTGAGGAGACAACAAAGACAATGTGATTCACTCCTCAAGTCTTTATGTCATCTACTTTGTGCTTCTAAGGCCCAAATTAATACCTGCTACGGTTAGCCATACAGTTACTTTCTTTTTGCAGTCTTTGCTATCTTTAGCTGATACAGGCTATTAAAAGGAAAGAATAACATGGCTGCCCAGTATTGCTCAGTTTGTCTGTGTGTTAAGTGTTCACATTTACACGATACCTTTGTTATATAACTCTGCCATATAATGCTCAATTGTCCTGCTCGAGAGCTGGCTTCTTGTAAAGCAAATGTACCTTTCCAAAGCCAGTTTCTTCCATGGATTGCAATATTTTTGCATGTTTCAAGTGATTTTGCTGAGCAGTTTGCTTTCTCTTTTATTTTCTCAATGGAATTTATAGTATATCCCCAGCACCTTTGAGCCTGCCACATCTAGCAGTTGAGAAGATGGCACCATTTCCAGTATTTATTTTTTTCAGCACCATTTGCTTCCAGGAACATTTGAAAATATTAAAGTCACCTGCTCCAGTTTTCTGCCAGTTCCCTTCCAAACTCAGACTGCTTCAGTTATTCCATTTTGCCCACTTATGTACTTTATTTCTAACACCGTGTAAAAAAGACATGACACAGGAGTTTTGGCAAGGCTCCTCAGGGCTTTTCCTCCTTAGGTCATTTCCAGGACATAGTCACATGAGACTAGCAATGATTTTTAAAAATTCACCCCTGCTGCGGGCATGAATTGGCTTCAGTAAGTGCTGTGCTACACAGATGCTTTTGCCCCTCTCTCCTACTTAACTCAACAGGATTTCAGGCCACTCAGCAAAGCAGACGGTACTTAGCTGTTGTAACTGGTCCTACGTGACTTCCTCGTCTCCTACTGGCTAGAAGTGAGCAGGAAAAGCAAATGGCAACACATTTTTTGCAACAGTTGTTCTAGTCTGCAGCTGTGTTTAATTAATTACTTTGGTAACTGAGATGGATAGAAGAGTTTTTGAAAGCTGTTGAGAACAGAGCTGTCTGCAAGCTAATTATGCTGTTATAATAATCCCTTGGCATTCCTGGGACTTTTCATCCTCTCACTGAATAATAGTATACCAAGATATCCAAGGACCCGTTATATTTTTGAATAAACAACAGGGAATAGTTCGAAAGAAAAATAGGATCCTTTTAGGATCAGCTAAAATCTTTCATCTTGCTCACAGGAAAATCATAAAGATTCAGATCCCAAGAAATAAACAGAGGATTTCTAAAACCCTTTCCCTCCTTCTTCCAAAATATTTATACGTTGGCATTTTTGTGCATTATGTAGCTGACATGATGCATTTTAATGAAAATACTTAATGATTATCAGAACCACTTAGGAAAACTCCTTATAATGAACAACACTGCCAAGGTGCCAATGTGGGAAAAATGACCAGAAAGTAATGGAGTATTTTTGCTCATATTGGGAAGAAAAATGTGTACATGAATAATGAAATACTAAGACCACAGAGTCAAATAAGAAATTATTTAAAGACATAATAGCATGTATTTTTTGCCAGAGCAAACTTTTATTTTAGAACACTACGAGTTACACATGAGAAATCAAATGGCGGGGGGAGGACACTGTCTATCCGATAAATTGGGAAAAATATGACAACAACAGGACAGTTTTGGTAGTTCTTTCACAAACTGCTGTGAGACATTTTTTTCTGTGCACAAGACCACTTGCTCTGAGTCACTCACACAGCAGACACAAACAGTAAGCACACTATGGAAAAGTAAAGAATAAAAATGAAAAAGATCTTCCAATCTGTAACTGCCAAAGTGTTTTTATTTTAATATGTTAATCTCTGGATAAACCTCATTGAGCTTTCAGGACATAGGTCAGTCTTCAGTGCAGCTACTGGTTTTAAACATACGATATACTAAGAGGCATACATCCTATGCAAACATCCATGAAAATAAATAGCACATATGCAATCAGTGAGTGATGTCAGTGTCAGCCAGTGCCTAATGATATCCACCAGAGCTACTTCTATTAAAGGTCTTCTCTCTGCTGAACTTCTATTCAGCCAGAAAAAATGTGATGGGAGGTCATATTAATATCAAGCTATATCTCAGTTTAAGCATCATCATTTTTAATCCTACTACATGAGAAAACATGTTAGCTCAGTATGTTCTCTAGAGCATAACAGCTGTAAATATTAATGGAAGTATTAATTTTGATATTAAGACACAATACTAAAATTGTTAGAAAGAGCACCTCAGCTGCTTTGTCTCCGAGTGATATTATTTAAGCATGAAAGTTATTCCACAGTAACAACAATAACAACTCTATAGTGCATTGATACACTATTGATTTCAATGCACGTATCTAAAGCTCTAGTATTTCTAGCTTTAGCACAGATAATCTCACCAGTGTTGCAGATGCAATAGCCTTTACACTAGAGACATGCATTTTCAGAGCTGAGTGTGCAACAATAACTGTTATGATAATGTGCCAGTTGTGGATACTGTACATAAACAGTGGAGAAAAATCCCACTTTTTGTGGAATAGGTCTGTGTATGGATAGGCAGAAAGGGGCAATTAGTGTAATGCCTGGAGAGCCAGTTCAGAAGGAACCTGGAGATTTTATTTGGCTGCTGACTGGAGGGACTCTTCTGCAGCACTTCAAGGTTCTGCATATCTAGCAAAGGCAACATTTTTTCAGGCTAAAGTTATGCTTGATGCTTACATTTAGGGCAAATCATTAATAATCTGTCCAAAAGGAAGTACGCCAACACCCAACATCAGTAGATGGGTTCTAAAAGCAGCTGTTGCAACACAACAGCTTCAAAATCCAGCTATTTCTCATGTCTTGATAAACCCTGTTGGATGGGAGGGTGAACTAGACAGTGAGCATTACACTTCTCTTTCTGCCTCTCAGCTGTCTTCCTTGTGAAAGCACAAGGCTGCACTTTGACCTTTTGGGATTTCTCAGGGAGCACTGTCAGCAGGTGAGGTCCTAGAGATGTAGCTCCCATGCCCCTCTGTCCAGAGTGCCACATGTCCTCCTAGTACAGCCCTTTCTAGTGTGCTAGTGTCCTTTGAGGGTCACTTACAACTCTTTTCCAAGGTGTCTTTACTGAGGTAAACCTCTGCCTGGACAGATGTGGGGTTTCAGGGCTGCTTTCCATCTCTTGATCCCTTTTGGATGATGCAAAATGGGATGGAGTAAGAGGGGGTGGAAATGGTAAACTTACACCTACTGCTGGCTTGTTTGTTCTTCTGATATTCCTTTGGGAATTATATTTTCTCAGTTTGTAGCTTGACAGTTCAACCCTCTCAAAAGAGAAGATACCTGTGAAGTCCCCATCTGGAATTAAATGCTTGTCATGAAAACAAAGCCTGGATCCCAGATGGGACTAGGTCTCAGTCCTCTATTTACAGGTAAGCAGCTCTGTTTAGTTTGTGTGTCAAGACGGAAACCCTTGTCTCTAGCCACACTATAAGGTGTTGATCATTCAACTGTAACAATACACTTTAGGCTTTGTGTCATCTCCTTTAGACTAATCTTTCTGGAGTTTTCAGTAGCTTCTATATTTGTAATTTCTGGTTAGGCTAGGGATATTTAGCATACAGAGACATGCACATAATGAAAACTTTCCTTATGGTTTCTTGCTATGATAATTTGCTTTTTCAATTAGGAGTTCAATTAGTTCTACCGACCACTTGAATGATCAATTTCCCATATAAAGGTTGAGAACTGACAGCGACAAATGCTGATCTATTGATTCTACTGTTTTCTATAGTCTACTGAATATGAAAAAGAAAATGTCACCACATCAAGTGCAGAAGATACAATTATAGTACTAGTGTGAGCAAAACATGGCACCCAGTCCCTTTTAAGGTAAAACAATGTGTAATTTTCATTTGAGATTTCTCTTGCTAGTTACAACTGAAGTCAACCAACCATTGTTCTGGAAGTTTTTAAAGCACATATCATGGTACATGCTGAAAAGTGGACTCCCCAGTGCCAATGGGAATAAATAAATTCAAAAGATTCCAAGATGATATCTGATGGGATATCTGAGATGGGATTTCCAGACCAAATACGCTTCACAGTGGTCTAGACAACATGGACGATACAGACTGTTGTGGTAGTGCTGTAATAGATTAGTTACAAAGAACATTCCCCCCCACCCCCCCACCCCCAAAAAAGTGAGGGAACAATAAGCAATGATGAAAATCAAACAAAATGGAACAAAATGGAGGCTGGAGAGATGAAGAGAGAACAATACATGTTCTCTCTGCATGTTTCTACAGTCAGCAATGTAGGGTGTCTGATCCCATAAAGATGTGGAATACGTGGGGTTTATTGCATTTTCTGTTGTTTCTCAAAGGTAATTTCACATTTCAGAGAAATACCTCAATGCGGAGAAATTGCTCCCTGGAAAATTCTGTCCCAGTCCTTACAGGCATCCAGCTCACAGCGGTGAATGCACAGGATATGGGTGAATCATGTAATACGCTGTATCTCTCTCACCGGGCCTTGAGATTATTCCTTCAAAAGATAAAGCTGCTGAATGACTGCCGAAATGGACAATGCAGCAAATATGAAGGCAAAAAAAAAAAAAAAAAAAAATTCCTAACAGCTCTACCAATGCTAATCACACATGACATTTATTAATGAACTGTATATAATACAGTAAGGCTTTGTTGATTTGATATATAACAGGGAGGGGGTTCAGTTTTTCTGTCTTACCAGCATATTTCATGGATCACTTCTCTTTCCACTTTTGAATGCGTAGCATTCCTGGTGCAGCAACGATTGCTTACATGGTAAACTGATATTGGGGAAGCATTTGCAGTATATTTTCGCTTTCTTTTAGCAAAAAATTAAGATGGAGACAAGGATAGGAGTCAGCAGTATGTGACCAGCTAGCCTGCCACAGGCCAGGGGTTGCCCTCTGACAATCACTATCCTACATTATACAGCCACCATGTGGAGAAGTTGTTACATGGTGGTGTTCATTGCCTCTGCAGTTAGATAATGTTATTTTGGTATGCGTGGTATCATTTAAATTGCAGAGATCTATTGTAGGAAATGCTGCAGCTACAGTGTAACATTTATATTAATCTCAGGTAATTGAACTATTTCTAAGGCCAATCACCCTAAAGTTTATGTCCTACATACAGGAATGGTTTAACATCAAGAAAGTACAATTTATTCTGATCAAATTTTCTTTAGAAATGAAACTTAGATTCTAGTGGGATTTAATGGACTGTACATATTTCATGACTTGAATCAGAGATTTTTGACCTGGAACTGAACAATGAAAAATCCTACAGTGCTATTAGCTCATTTTCTCTGTATTTTCGCCAGAATAAGATTGCTTTTTAAAATACATTCCCAAGAGTTTTGTCTAATCTATTTTTAAGTGACTCATATGATAGGACTTCTGGCATTCCCCTTCAGAGAATATTCCCAAATCTAATCAAACAATTAAGATATTTTTCCACTAAACATTTTTTTAAATGTCCATTTCAGTTCACAATTTGGGTGTGTTATAGTATCAAAATAAAAAATACTCTTAATAATACTATTACTATACTGTACTATATTACTATAATATAGTAGTACACATACAAATCCAAGCAGTTTTTTTTTAAAAGCTAATCAATTTCTCTTAATGCAAGTTCCAGGTCCTGTGTTGGTGATACAGGTAACATTGCAGTAACTGTGTCCTCCATTTAAAAAAACCTGACCCAAATTTCAGACCTACCCTGATGGACAATGGCTCCCTTGTGGGATGAAGACCAACAAGACTGGCATCCTGTCAAAGAGAGAGCACTTCAGAGGTGAAATGAGGAACAAGCGAGGGGTCCACTAACTCAGTGAAATTTATCTGATCGGCTGCACAAGATCTCTTTATCTTCTAACTCCTTCCAGTTTCCCCTCCCCTGCAAGGTCAGGCACTCTGAGGAGCAATTTATAAAATCACAGCTCATATTCTGGTTGCAGTTCCAGAACTGACACAAAATTAAATCAGTCTTGAGTGCAGTAGGATACAAAAATTACCTTCCTAGTTTGCAGAGCCCTTCAAGCTTTCCAATAAATCTTCTGGAGGCAGCATTCCAGTGTTGGTTGCCTATCTTTCTTTCCTTACAAAAAGACCTTGAAATGGAAACAGAAGGGTTTTCTTTGAAGTCATATTTCATAGCACAAGAAAAGACATGCACAGAAGCAGCTGACTTAAGTGATTTCCCCCTCTTGTTCAAAGTCTTTTCTGAAAAGTTTTAAATGGGACTTTTTACTTAATCCCCAGCACTCCTAATTGCTACAGCCACATCACGTGAGAAAGAAGGAGCTGATGTCAATAAAAGCTCCTTTTTAAAACAGATAAAGGCAAAGCTCTTTAAAAATATTCTGGATAGCAGAGACATTGTTGGGCTTCATCTAATTGCATTCCTCTCCTGAAAATTATAGTACTCCTCCCTAAAAAAATATTAAACTTAAGCAGATACATTCACTTCAGCTTAGAGTTGGCCCTGAGTGCAGATGAAATATATCTCTGTGTAATTATTAAACTGAGAAAGCCATAATTATCCCTAGTAAGATTCCCTGGACTTCAGTAGAGATATGCTTAAGTTGAAGTCTTCACTGTTAGAGAAATCCTTTCATTTACACTTTGTGAAACGGAACATATAATAGGTCTCTATGCTGGCTGAAGTTGGTTGAGAGCCTGTCCATTTTCCTGGTGCATGGCCTGGTGCTGGTCTCCCTGTGCTATTAATGCTGTTATGCTCTCATGGGGAAGAGAAGGCTGAGCATATTGGCTAATTTCTCTTCCTCAAGAGCTTGATGAGCTGGTGGGCTGGCAGGCCCACAGCCCTCTTAGTCCTCCCACTGAGGGGCCAAAGAGATGCATCCACTCTGATTATTCCCTCGTGGCTTATGCTCGTTGGGTGAGGGAGGAATTCACACCAGGAACAGGGCTAGCCCTTCACTGCTTCCTCCTCTAGAGCGGGATAGGGCAGCTCCCTTCTCCTAGGTGACTCAGCTGGGAGACACAAGCTTTTCAGGGCCTCCAGGAAGGTCAGCCCTTTCATAAAGGGCTATTGTGATTTCTTTGATGTCAGGCTCTCTGTTGTTCTAACTAGCTTTAATATTTTACAGTGGAAATGGGCTTCAGCCCTGGCACCTCCCAAACTTTGATTCCTATACTGATCCAAGCTTTGGCCTGGGGCCCACATCTATTTTATGCATAGAGCTTTCTTAACCTGACTTTCTTTCTACAAGTGGGCTCCAAAAAGAACTCCCACATGAGAGACCCGTGAAGACTTCATTTTGTTTTAGGTTGCCTAAAGTGTTATTGGAAAATTTTGTAAGGCAGCTCAAGTGAGTGAAAATGATTTGCTTAGGATGAATGTAACCAACAGTGCATTACTTCACATGATCTAAACAGAGTTTCAGGAACACTTCATCTATCATTCCTTGAAAGAGAGAGGCTGAGTTAATGCTCTCTGACAAATATTATGTTTCTCAGGCAGCCCTGGTGCTGTCTTCCACGTTTCCTGACCTACTTTGATTAGATATATAAACATCATGAGTAAAACATAGGTTGAGTTTTGCTGTTAAAAATACGAGATAAGGATTCCAGGAGGATTCATCAACACCCGGGTGCTTTCTGTGTGAGCTGCAGAGCACTCAGGAGATCAGCGATTCTTTCTCAGTGCTGCAAGATGAGTCAGTTAGCTAATAACAATGATTTATAAGAGTGTTTGAATAGATCCCAAGGCTCTCTGACTAAGGCAGCAGAGGGTAGGGTGTCACACCTCAGGATGATTGCATCCAGCGAGGAAGGAAGAGGAGAAAGAAGAGTAAAGCAGAGAGAGCAACCTTGCACCAGTGAGGAATCTGGTGTTGGACAGTGTTGAGGGTGCTGGCAGGCTTGCAGCTGCTAATAAGCATCACTCAGACCACGGCTGATGAAGACACACTACGAAGAGAGGAACACATAAAAAGTAGGGCCATTGACGAGCATCTAACAATGGCCTTGCTAAGACTGGCATTTTCTTCTAAATCTAACATGTATGTCAGGGCCAGGGCTTAGAGCTGAATAGTAAAGAAAGAGAATTCCATCTCACAGCTACTCTCTTCATTACAAAATGATGTGTGACTAGTGAGTCATTCTGCTCTACAGTCTATGTAATGAACCACAGAGTGGGTTAAATTTGCTTTAAAAACACCCAGAGCCCTGAATGTATTTATTAATTAGTTCTAAGTGGGCTCATAGCCATATCTCTGGGCATGTGTACAAAAAAGTAATCAGGAGAAAACTGGAACATTTTTTCCAAACATGAAAACCTCCCACATTCGACAAACTAAGATTCCCCTAAAGTCAATGCTTACTGCTCACTTTCCCAGAAAGAAGCATTGCAGAATGACTTGCAAGTCAACAAACAATGTATGAGACACGCAAATTAACTATATTCCTAATCCAAAGGGTTTGGGGGTTAACTGAGAGCTGGCAGGAAGAACAAAAAAGTTTTCTGTATCTGGTTTCCCTTATACCATCATGATAAAACATTGGCTGAAGGAGCAAGGGCTTAAGACAGAGCTCCAGAGAGCTGGGTTTATGCCCTATCTTCAGATCTTCTTTCATTTGTTTGAGCAGGAAAATACAAAATGAGTTACTCTGCCTTCCACAGGCTGTCCAGAGAGGCTGGTGCAGCTCCTTCTAGTGAAGCTGAATGGTGCAAACTGTACCTTCTGACCTAGACTCAGTCAGCCTTGCTGAGGGACAACTCAGGAGCATCTAGGCATGTCAGCAACTAGAGCTGAGTGGGCATTATATAGTCTCCTGTGAAGTTTTGCAGGTTTAAAAAATATATATTTCACAAGCCAAATCAAGAAAACAAATAAAAAAATCTCAATCTAAAATAATAATCATGAAGCTGATGATTAAAATTAAAAAATAAAACCATGGTCTATCAAATTGTGATACCTAATTCTGATAATTAGGATATATCTTTAGTATTTATCTTTTCATTTTTGTTTGCAATAAACTGACTCAACTTTCAAAATCAAAAATCAATTAAACTGACAATCAGTCTCTTCACACTTAAAAATGTCAAAAATGAGATGTTTTCACAGTTTATCAATTTTTGGGGAAACTGATTTTCCCATGAGTGTTTTATATTTTGATGAATCAGTATTTTATGATGAAAAAAGTTTTATAAAAAATATTTTAAGACAATCCAATGAGTATGTACTGACATTCCCTTGCCTGTACCAAAGTTAAGAGCAGTGACCTCATGAAGATGCCATGAACTAGTGCTTAAAAAGCACTCTTATCTTTCTGGATACTATAGAAATGGAAAGCAGTATTTTTAAGCATGACTTTCTTTTTATTCTTAAGAAAAATCTGAAGAATGGTAATCACTATCTAAAAGGTTCTTAAAGGCTGCTAAATTGACAATTGCTATAATTAAGAATACTATATATATAATCTGATTAACTGAAGTTCAGATTTTTATTTGTTGCACTGTAAAGGAAGAGCCTGTTCTTACAGAGTCTTCTCTAATAGATATCTAATCTTAATTTCTACTTCGTATTGGGATGGGGAGGAGAGCATCCCAGGGTCACTGGTATTGTTTTACACAGATCTGTAGTAGGTACTTCTGTTATTGTATTTAGTGAAATCATTATACAGAAAGAGCAAATGTCCTTTTAATGGGAAAAAGAGAGAGAAAAATGCTAAACCAAAAGGTTGCCACTCCTAAGAAATCAAAAATAGCGTTTGAGAAATATCTGTTGTGAAATACTTGCTCTTCTGTAGGTGTGCTGGTTTATAAGCCATGGTGATAGAGCAATATTCAAGGTAGTTTTAACCGCCTCTGGAAATTATCACACCAAAAGCTTGAAGCGGAGTCTGTGAAGCTTAGGTTTCACTCAGTCAGAATCCACCTCAGTAACCAAATTTGTGATTAGGCGAAATTTATGAAAGAGAGGTCAATTTATTAAGGGTTGGATTGTAAAATTAGTAAACACCCTTCAAAGAGTTAGGTACTAATGAAACAGGGGTCAGAGGACAGCTAACAGTCCAGCTAATGGTCTATAAAGTAAAAAAGTATGTATAATCAGTTAGTTGCCTATTTTACCCTATTATTTCTGCAAGAAGGATAAATTGAGTTCCCTGAAGCCTGATTTAACTGTCAGTGTGAACATTAAAATCTGAAGTTTTCTATGAATATAACGAGGCTCTCCATAGGAATCACTGCTTCATACCGGGATGTGGCACTTTCTAGCAGTTCTGAGTTAGGTCCCAGTCTGGACTCCTTATGCCAAACCAAAGGCACAGCCTTGACAGGACAGTTTAAAGCTGTTCATCCAAAACATCTGTAAATTACAACTATTGCATGATTTGCTGTGAGTGCAAATTCTGGCAGCTAACACGAAGGAGGCCAACATGTGCAGTGTGATTCACAGCTTTGGATTTTCCCTGCCTTCCTTTGGTCTTGTTTCTGATGGAAAGCCAGTTTGCTCCTGCTTCCTCTTCAAATGTTTCAAACAAGAGGTGAGGGCTATTCACTTACAGCACTTTAGACTGCTCTGGCTGATGATCCTGGTTTCGATCTGAGCAACAATTCATGTGACTGAGACAGTCAGAAGCAGCTCAGCTGAAGTCTATACCTCAGCAATGCTAATTGTAGCAATTACCTGGTGCTTCACATCTTTGGGTTGGATTTCGTCCTGACACGAGTTTGCTCGGTGTTGTGACTGCTTTGTGCTAGGGGTGAGTGGAAGATGGGGTATTTCAGGTTAGAGGAGGTAGGAACCAACTCATGTCTATGAGAAAGTATGGCCAAGAAGGAGCTTACCCTGGCAATTTTATGTTACTGCAGTCATACAAATGTCAGAATATCAGAGAAACAAGTTAATCCTTATTCTGTACTGACATAAATTAATTTATGAGATAGGAAAAGCAGGCTACTGTCTTCCATCCTTCTATCTTTACTGATGTGGAGTTGCTTTCCTTTAGTCTGTCCTTGGTATATTGACTATCCCTGAATTTCTTCAAGTTGCTGCATATGTCAAAGCACACCTGGAATCTAATTTAAAGCTCTCTGAAGTAAATATGAATCTTTCCTTTGCTTTCGACAAGCTGCAGGACTTGCTGTCATGGTGGTTATGTTGCAGTAACTTCTGTGAAGCTATTAATTAGCTCACTTAATAGCAAAATATGAGTAGGGGATGAATGGTAAGCAGCTGCTTTGAAAGCAGCTACACTCTCCTTCCACTCCCAGGGCAGCTCTGCTGTGTTACAAATGGCCGTAAAGTGCAAACATGATGAGATATTACAGCAAGGGCATCCACAAGGCTCTGTGACTCTGAAAGCCTTTAGAAAACATCATATGGCTTCAATTTGTGAAAGACCACACACATTACAGTACTTATGCCACCTGTTACACATTTCTTGCCAGTCATTGCTTTGCTTTGCTTTGCTCGTTCTGGTGTAGTAGGTACTCTTGGAAACCTTTCTATTTTTGTAACTTGCTAATGATACCACAATAATACATATACTTCACCTTATAAACATATTGGGGGTATGAACACAAGCTACTCAACCAGCAAAAGCCAAATAGTTGGTAAAAGTTCAGTTTCTGTAGCAAGTTAAAGGTTTCCCAGATCATTAGGGTAACCACCTGGGCCAACATTATTTTGGAGGTTATTTTTATCTTCGAATATATAAGTTGTGTTACAGCGCCCGTTGTTTCGCTTTCCTGGCCACTGCTCTGCTGAGGGCACCCCTAGAGTGGTGTCTGGGATGCCTTGGGGGCTCCCCTGCAGCACTAGTTGTGTTTCACAGCTGCATGCTTTCTGCCAGGGGTGATCAAACTGGGCTACCTACTCTCCCAGTGGCTCCCAAGAAAAAGCCCAACCAGTTTAAATTATAGATAGCAGGGTGATCGCATTGGATGGAGACCCCTCATGACAATAGCAGTGCTGCCATATCCAGGATCAATTGTAACTGCTTCCCTGGAAAAATGACCTTGCTGATAGTAAACAAGAAACAAGTGCTGTGCTAGCATGGAGGTCCTGGCACTAGCTAATGTAGCAGTAAACAGAAAAGAGGCTATAATTCAAACAGCAAAGGGACCATACCTTCTACTCAAGCTTTGATAGAAGTAAAAGTTTGCTGTTCCTTCATTTAAGAATGTGCTCAGTGCAGAATTAGATAGTGTAGGGTAAAAGGTCTTGGTGATTCTCCTTAGAGTGAGTTCAGACACATATGTGCTGAAAATTGGCATAATTTGCTGGGAGGTTCACATGAATCTTCCAGGTGTTTCCAGAGTTATATGAGTCTTGCAATACCAGACCTGAACTAAGTCTCACTGCCCATCTGTGTCCCCAGCCAGGGACCAGGACTGTGCCCTGCTCCATTGGATGACCCAGGCCTTTTATGTGAGACTCTTCTCTCCTACGTCTGGCCCAAACATATAGAGTTCCTGGCACTCAGTAGGCACATCAAGCATTTTCTAAACTCTTTTATCTTAAAGTATTTTATCTAAAGTCTAAATCTGAATGTAAAGTTGCAAAACCACTGTGAATGTAGGCAATCCTTTGCAAGTACCTGATAGGCACTAACAGAACGTTGTTGCAAAGCAAATAGCTTTTGACCAAAAGAATCATGTTTTTCAATTAGCTGTGCTGACTGAGTGCAGAAAGATCTGTGATTTTGCAGCCAGAAGCAGTAGAGATGAAAGGGGCAGAAAGCTAGCAAACTTTTCTGACAACCATTTTTAGTCTTTGCAAAACCATGACAGATATCTTACTGGCAATATTCAGCTACCCACTAACACTTCATTTGATCTTTTATTTTCTTAGTGCTTGTGTAATCACTTGCAAACAATCTATCTCATTGCAGATGAGGTTGATAACTAGGTGTTGTGAAGGGTGAATGTGGCAGGAAAGCAGAGAAAATTCACAGCAAAAGCCACCTTTGATAACCCCAAAATGGAGTATCTGAAATAAACCAGCCTCAGGTTATTTCATTCCATTTGAATAAAACAACAGAGCAGCAGTATATCCCCCTTTGTGGAAATAAAGGTGAATTGCTGGACCAGGAGAACACGGGAGAGGGCTCAAAGCAGATTAACTGAGCTGGGTTAGGGCTCCAGAGCCTCATCCAGCCAGTGTGGCATACTTCCCAACAGCAAGTGAGAAATAATCAAGAATAATCAATAATTAACATACTTTATTTTTAGATGAAACTGAAGTCTCATGGAAACCAATAGCGGATTCATCACAGAGGTCAGAATAACCAGGTTTATTATTTACTGTTCTCTAATGCGGTGCTGTTCAAATGCATAGATTAAGACATATCAGGTTTTGTGATGACACAAATGAATTGTGATTACTGAATCTAAGAATAACCAACTCTGCTTTATTTTTGCTTTAGTCTCAATGAAGTATTTTGCCCTCCATGACCCTAACTATTTAGATACATTAAAAAATAAACAAAATATCCTAGCTTAAGTGATGTTTATTTTTATTTTCTTCAGCCCCTCTTATTTCTCTTTTGCTAGACATTTTAACTGTTTGTAAAGCCTAAGAGGAAAGAAATCCACAGGCCTAGAAATGTATTATTACTTGATTTTGTAATTCAAGAGTAAGCCCATTACTAGTCATTTGGTCTTTATTTAAAGGCTATTTTGTAAAGTAGGATTGTAGGCAGAAGATTAAAAAGCAGACTTTTAAAACAGAAAATATGTTTCTAGAGTTAGAATTCTATTGTTTATCTCTGGAGTCATTAATACATGTTTTATGAGTTCCTCAGGAATAATTTGTGTATTGCTGTGTTTATTCAGAAAAGTGGATGATGCTTTTATGACTGTGCTGGAAAACAAAGCTCCTTGGTGACTCACAGTCCTTGTTATGGACAATTATTGGCTCCATCCTTAATTTCCTCAGCACCTCTTGCCTTTTATTCCAGCAGTCGGCACCGAAGAAGCTTTATACCATTGCAAAGATTGCTGTCCCAAGCCCAGACACCACAAGTATCCTCTGAGCTATCCGCAGTATAGCACCTTTCAGTTGTCTCCCCTCTTTTTAGGTTTTGTCATAATTACCTACAGTCCCTAGTTTGGGTCAGTTATGCTTTATATTTACATTGGACCCTTTTTAATTAAAAACACTTCCTTCTTGTCTTGTGTTCACTGCTCCTCATTGATATTTCTTGGTCTCTCTGGCCACATCTATGGGTTATACATTTAAGAAAACAGTTATCTTACCAGTGCATACTCACTTGCTGGTGCTCTCTGGAGAAACCCAGCTTATACGTCTCAGGGGAAGCCTCAGACGTGCCCTGTGCAGGAAGGTGCACTGAAGGGGGTGGCTTTTTGCTGAGCCACATCGTGTCTGACCTGTCCCTGTGGTGACATCAAACCAGTCAGTTTCCGGAAGAGAAGACATCACGGGTCCACATTATCTGATGCTTAGGCAGGTGGGATCTGGAGGAAAACCATGTCCAGGTTCACTATAAAGGAAGGACTCATGTTTGGGGAACCACCAAGTCATGGGACGGGTTCCCAATTTCAGACCACAGCTGATGCTGCGACTCAGAGACAACAAAGATGTATTCTGGCAGTCGCCTTCACTTTCTAGGACACATTTTGAGTGTTTAGCAATCCATGTTTCCACCTTACCTGCCTGCAACAAGCTTCTGAAGGAAAGTCTTCCTTTTATTTCTCCAACTGTTTTTCTTTGGTTGTAGCAGCACAACCACTGGATTTCTTTCAGCCCTTCCACCAGACCAACCCTGTCTTCCTCTAGGAGGTTAAATATAAGCTGATATAATTGTAGCATGAGTTTTACACCCCCAGTTGTTAGTTGCTTATGTTATAGAATACCAGAGAAGCTTTCAAAGCAAAATACTGTTTGTTTGCCTCAGATGAAGGAATAAAGAGAGCAGGGAAAGCTATTACCTAGTTTAATATATTAATAAAGAAATATGAAGTAACAGAGTTCTTTTTACATGCTCGGAAAGTGCTATTGTAACTAGCTAGGGAACAAACTGTAATGAAACGAAATCAGTCCGGTTCTATTAATTAGCAAAGTTTGTTGAAGCTAAAGGCTATGGTCATGCAGAACTCCCTATCTTTTCCTTTGTGTGTGAAACATCTTACCAAAACAGTGCACTTTTTACAGGAATATCAGCTAGCTTTTATAAGGGAGAAATAGTCAGTGTCCAAACTTAGACCACAGATTTCTATGAGACCTGGGTTTTAAATGGTAATCCTAGAAAAGTATGTAAGAATCTTCTCAAAACCAAATGAGGCAAGCATGCTCAGAGCGTCTCTTACAAACTTACTAGAGACTGCTGAGATTCAAGCTCTCTCCTCAGTCATTTGCTAGGTGTCAAGAACAACCTGGTTAAAATTTAGCAAGGGGAGGTATCTCTCCCAGATGGACTCTCTGAGTACCAGACTCCAACCTGTACTGTGCAGCTCACAGGAGATGGGGAGAAGTATCCCTCTGCCTGTCAACTACCTCTACTCTTGCGTTGGGATGGTGGGCACACTTTCACCCAGTTTATGGATTGAATATGAATATATGGATTAAATGCCAGCCATCTATTTTCATATGTATAGATATATTTTTATGTTATATATATATATATATGAGAGTAAAAACAAAGACATTGTGTGCTGTGTATTACTACAGTCAGATGTTCAGAAATAAAAGCATGCTTACAGTAACCTATACTTTTGTTTAGCTGGAAGAGGCTGCCTCTGTTTCCTCCAGATAGTAAGCTAGCTCGCTTTTTATGTAAATGAAACAGAGAGGCAAATTCTTGTAAGCTGGATGCTTGGACAGTGCAGAGCAAGGATCCCATCCTTAGGTAACTCTGTCAAACTAGGATGTTGCTTCTGCTGAATAGAGCAGTATCACTCTGAGAACCAACTTGCCTTTAGGTATCCGTTTTGTTCAAGACCATTTAATTTGACACATACTGTCCACTATGGATTTCTTGTAATTCATGACCTCAGTGCTTACTGATTCTCAAGTATCAGTGTTGACTCTTTTCCCGAAGAATAAGTAATTGCCTCTTCCTCGCTTTAGAAAAGCTGTTTTGTGGCCAAAGCCAGACAAAGCCACCTCCTGGCCAGACGATAGACAAAACTCTTTAACTATTAGCACAGTACTTAACTTGACAATAAATAAACTACACCTTCACTGTGAATAAAATGCCCTTGCAGACAGGCAAGGCCACACTCAATCCTCAATGCATTTTCCTTTCTACACAAAATCTATATTTCATATCAACATTTAGCAGCTGTATTACAAGCTCATGTGCTGGAGAGCAGTGGATGCAACTCATTACTGCTCTACTTTTGGCAGAGGTTGACCATGGTGATAACAAAACCAGTTTTGGCCTGATAGCAAATTTGCGAAGCAATGACTTTTATTCTTAGCTTGTTAGGATGACGGAACAGCATACCCACGTCTTATCTTTTATTTCTTTAAGTGATACAAGTCCCATGTGACTTAGCAAATGTGAGAAATGAGCCTCTGCTGAAGGATAACAATGATGTTTTTGACTAGACGAAATTTATTTTCTTTGGTTACTCTTCATTGCATTCCCAGGAAGATCCTTCTTAAACACACAAACACAGATTGTCTCTTCTAGTAACTTATTTTTACAGGAGGAATCTTGTATATAGGTTCCATGTATAAAACTGGACACTTTGCTTCCATGGTGACATAGAAGAGAGATGCTGACATATTTCAAAAGCAAGGTGATTTCTTTCCTGCATTTATTACCACAGTGGAGTGGTAATATGAGAGATCCAAAATACTATAATGCTGTCATCGTCATGCATATGTGAGGGCATGATCCTACTGGAGCAGACTGAAGTTCTAGATCGCAAGATTGCTCTACTTCCCAGCTTCTTCTTCTCTGATGACTCAATTGAATTCTGTTGGTAAGCCTTGCTTGGAAGCAGTTTGGGTGCTTAAAGGAGTTACCCAGCCTGTTTAACTATATTTATTCTTGTAGCTCAGCAGAGACCTAGTGGGTGCTGAAGGCAGCTGGAACAGGTGTTCCCACAGCAGATGCAGTGGGAGAAGAGGCTCAAAGCATGGTGCAGGGGTCAGTGATGAACAGTCCTGAGAGATTGCTGCCGGAGTGTCAAAGCAGTGTTTGGAGGCTCATAGCTGAGAGGACCAGCCCACACCTTATATCCCAAACTGCCTGACAGGGAGCTTGGCTGATGAAAAAAAATTGGGATGCATGGGATAAGCAGAGAAGTGAGATGGTGCAAGGCCAAGAGGACTGCTACACAAACCATGCGTAGTGCCCATGAAGGCCAGCAAAACCTTTGCCAATGAGTAGAGTGACTTTGCCAATGACTGTAGAGTTGGAGAGTGCAAGTAGCACCTTTAAGGACATCAAAAAAATCTTTTTTAAAAAGTACACACAAAAAAAGAAGAAAAGGCCACAACTCTGGTGAACAATCTTATATTCTCTGGGATGTAATAGTTATATATACCCCAAAGTGGAAAATCAGGAAATCAAGAGTTAAAAAAAGGCAAACTTACATTTTCTAACCAGAAAGTCCCCAAAAGACAAAACCCAACAAAAGTTACAGTTCATCCATTAAAGTACCTGAAATAGCCCTTTGATTGAGTGTTAAACAACAGCACCTTATTCTTACTAATGCAAAATATTTCCTTCACTCTCAAACACTATCTATTTTTATACAAACCATTTCAGACTAGGAAAATGTCGCTACCCCTTGCCCTGAGGACCCATTCACCTCATTAGAGTGAAGCTGTTATACTTTAATACTTCATACACAGATGTGGACACAAGCTTCAAGCTGAAATGAGGTAGATAAAATCCTTTGAAATACACAAGCTCCTTTCCTCATGACACAGTAGCAATTCCAATGATAATTTCTACTTTCACTCATTTAGTACAACTATAATTCTCACAGACACCGGGAAAGTATGCTGGTAAATGTTAAAATTAAAATCTGCAGAAAGTAAATCAACTCAAGCGATGAAATTATTCTGAAGTCCATTATGCCGACCTATCTCAGCACTGTGTCCACCCTTCCTCCTTGAACCGTTCCAGTGGGCAGTGCTAGATCCAGGAATTATCGTTAAGACTGAGCTGAGAAACATGCTTTCTGGTTTTAAAAGTTTAAATGATATTAACTCTCCCTGTTCTAGATTTCATATGGTTGAATGCAGCTGAATTTGACATTTCTTTGAAAACACTGTGGTACTCGGACTGGGTTAATGAAGTCTTGGGGCTCTCAGTCCTTTTTAGAGTGGTTATACTAATGTGTGGGTCACTCCCAGTTTCTCTCCATTTTTTTCCAGGTTAGTAGCCTGTTTGAACTTTCTGTTCTTGTCAGTCCTCAGCTTCCTGCTACTGATTGATTTTAGACTGAAATCATCTCTCTGGTTAAACAAATATTATTAACAATTATTAATGAATTAATGAATTTTATTAATGAATATTTATTAATGAATATTAACAAAATGAGTAGCTATTACTCATTTCTGAAATGAATAGCTTTGCCCTGCTTTCGAAGCTGTGATTCCTAACCATATAACCTAAAATGCATTACTTTCCATCACATACATTACTTGCCATCTTGATTTCTTTTCTTTGCTGAGATTTCTCTCCACTTGAGCTCCTTGTTTAAGTATCTGAAGCACCTTCTCTCTTGATTAGTGTGACACCATCTTTGTTGGATTTACTGATTCTTTCCTTCCTAAACTATAAGGATGCCAACACATTTACATAACGGGTTCAGACATGCTTGAGTTGCCTGTGCACAGACCAACCTTTGAACAAGAAATATGGTGCAGAGGACACTCTTGCACTTCATGAGCTAGCGCTGATTTATAGCTTGGCACCACCCAGCTGAAGTATCTTTGTACTGCTCCGAAAATGCTACTTTTAAGAATCAACGATTTCAGCAGTCTCATATCCTTTGCAATCTTTTTTAGTTTCTCATTCATTTCAAAAGGAAATCTCAAAAACACTGTCCTGCTTTCAGCAACTTTCCAGGGTGAGGTTTGCTATGTTCCTCTCCTTCTCCATTCTTTATGGATAACGTGGACCTCATTCCCATTCACAGTAAGACCCCCTCTATCAGTCTATCGACATAAAGAGATCTTACAATTGATGTATTCTATGTTGCAGCCTAAATGATTCCTTACACAGACAGCGTGGTGTAAGAGGGCATTAATCTAAAGGAAAATTTTGGTTCTGTTTTTTTTTCTTGGATTGTCAATAAGGATTAAGAATGCTCGCTCACCTCCTGTTCTTTCTCTAACTGCGCACTCTGCTTATGAGATTGCATCTTACAAAAGAAAAACCAAACATTTAGGATGACCATCACTTTGTTCACACAGATTCTTCCTTAATGCATGTAGCCCCTGAGGTTTTTAAATCTTTACTGGCTGATTTCAGGAGTTTTTTCCTTCTCTGCTCTTCTGTTCCTCTACTTATCTGTAAACCAGTTTTCCATATAGCAGGTACTGTCTGCAGCTCAGAAAGGGCAACATTTGACTTTGAAACATTCCAAAAAGCTTCATTTGCAGTATGTTAAAGGTAAGAAAATGGCGCTGCACAATAGAGTAAGGAGAATGCAAGACTGAGCATTTCTTCAGGGACAAAATGAAAGTCAAAAAAAGGACTGTAGTTTGCTTGTAGTGTGGCTCTGTATTTGTTCCAGTAGCACTAGATTATATAAAGGATACACCTATATACACAATTCAGTCTGAAGCAGGATATTTCTTACCTATTATGCTTGCATGTCCTAAAACAGTCTCACCCTAGCCTATTTCAAATTACAGCACTTCAGGTTTTCGCATAAGGAAGCATTTTATTGTTCCAGCTGATTTTAATTCACCTGGGAAAAGTATTTTGCTAATCTGCCATTCTTAGCAAATGTCTGATGCATTCACTAGGAAGCCAGACCTCTGGACTTTGGGTTTCAGCAACCTCTGCTTTGTTGCTAATATTGCACAGACAGCAGACTGATTGCTATCTGACTCTCCCAGAAATTTTCCCCATAGAGGAACCCCAGCTTGTTTCTGACAGTCAAATCATACAGTAACAGCAAGCATCTCTTGCCTTAAACTCTGACCTTCCTGTGTCACACATGCAGAGACACAACCCCTCTGTCCCAGCAAGGACTTTTTTGGGGACACTCTGGACATTGACAAAGATATTCAGCATATCCCTGTCCTGGTTTTGGTGGAAGGAGGTAAGGCCATAGCCTGACCCATTTTGTTGCTTGCTTTGAGGAGGAAAACATTGCCAAGGCTGCTGAGCAGCAGGAAATGAGCTAGAATATTTACCTTCATGATCAGAAATATTGGATACACAGTCGAGAGAGAGAGGAGGATGTATTAATCAGAAATGATAACAACATATGCCTACAGAGCTCTTTGTATCCTGAATGGAGAGTAGGTGGTATTTATGTATATTCTGCTTTCTATTCTGTTCCACGTAGATTAATAATTACAGTATTGATTATACTACGCATGGTTTAACTTCCTCTTCAGTTAGCTACAGTGAAGTCACTGAAACACTTTTGTTATCTTGGGTATTTTAGGAAAGATTACTAGGGTACTTAAACTGTGAACATATGAAGAATAATTTGAATAGAAAACAGTGAAGTAAAGGAAGAATTACATACACGTGAAAGTATATGTTACAGATCCTGTTAGCACTGAGTATTTATACTTGCTAAAATGAAGTGGGTGATAAAGACTGGGTACAGATAAACACGCCAGTCACAGTTAGTAGACAAGATTATATTCATAGCTACAGAATTAATTTCAGTTGAATTTATCTGTATTAATTCCTATTTGCTATTTTAAAAATTCACATGATGACACACTCATTTACTAAGTATGGACATATCCAACAGGATTAGTGATCAATGAAATGGCCCAGTGTCTTCACCTCAGTCTACACAATTTTTAAATAACTGGGATTTGTGTTCCTAATGATAATATATGCATTGTTTCTTAGGTTCTATGCTTCTCAGACTCTATTAGGTATTTCTAAGTATCACATGGCAATTAAATAATCACAGCCTGAGGATTTTCATAGAAAGTTAAATATCCAATCAGACATTGATATTAGCTAATTAAAAAAAAAAACCCTTCTGTCTTTCTGTGTAAAAACTGTTAACCAAAATTGTTTTCCTTAGTTTGCGCATTAGCATACTGGTGTTTAGTTAAAATGTTATCTATCCACTGTTATTTCTATATCTGTTGAGAAATGTTCCTTCATGAAGCTTCAAGGCCAGGCACTAAATCTGCATCTTTAATGCCTGTTACCTTAAACATCTTTCTTAAACCTGTTTTTTCTTTCAGGAATGGACAATTTTGGTTCTGCTCTGCATGCACCCTGAGATGACAGAATTAACAGGCAGCCTGGATAACCCAACCACAAAAAACCTTCCCACTACCCTTGGTTTGTATAGCCTTACTGTCACCAGAACAGAAATGATCATTTTTCTGCCAGCCTCTCTTGATGGCCTTGGCAGCCTGCGAGCGTGTACCAAAACCAGGAGAAAATGCCTAAAATAATGCACTGATAGATCTTAATGCCTATTCAACAACCTATTTGTGTGCAAAGTATCCAAATAAACAACATATATTTGGTAAATTTTCTTAAAACCCAGACACTTAAAAATACTACAGATCAACTTAAATAATGGCTGTTACATTATAAAAGTGTGAATGATTTAATCGATTAAATGGATATGTTCACCTTTTTAAATAGTACTGTGACACTCTGTGGAGTTTCTTATGTCAGAAAAGCTTGCATTACCAAAATCACTTGTGTATGCCATGATGTGCATTTCTTTCCTAATCATGAGCCAGTATTAGGATTTAGGATCACACTGGATTTCCAGGCTGTGTGGTCACTCTGATTTGTAGAAGAGCAGTTGCTATGAATTTCAACAGGCTGTGAACTTGATATAGTTAAGTCACAGTAAATAAAATAAAATATAACCAAACCACTTGGAGATCCGGGAATTTGCTAACAATCACCATCAAACGGTCCTCGATGCAGCCAGACTATGCATGGCTTTATGGTCAGCTTTGGATGTGTATGTGGGAAGGCTGGATGGATATGCTTATCCATACTTTCCACCATAATGAAGCTGCTAAATGAATGAAAGCAGCTAAGCTTAAGAACAAAAAATAGAAAATATTTCTCAAATTGTAAGTTAAAAGCTCAGAAAAGGTTAAGTCCCTATCTCAAGAGGCTTCTGAGTATAAATGCCTCAGTTCTGCTTAAAGAGGCTTGAGAGGCTCAAGCCTTAAAACTGCAAATGATGACTACTTTGCTTCAGTTGTAACCATGCTGTTGTTCCTGTCCACTTAAAACTAGGCATTTAAGGCTCAATTTACTTATCAAAAAATGTTATCATTCACTGCCATCTAGTGTTAATTGTATAGATTGTCAGGAATTTCAAATGACTTTTCTGGCTTTAAGAATTAAGACCTGTGTTTTTCAAATTTGGCCTTGAGATCCTGGGCATCCCTATTTCCACTGAGAGAGGGAGCTGCAGATGTGCTGTAGCGCAGAAAACCTGAGTAGCTTTTTCACAGAAATATACTTGAGTTTAGAGGCCACAGAGCAATTTAGATGAGTAATTCGGACTTTACTTCTTTAGTAGTTCTTCAGTAATTCAAAGTAATTACTTCTTCAGTAATCTGAACAGTAGTTCAGATTTTATTTTCTTCATTCTAACTCTGCTTACCATCTTGCTCTCCGTTTCACTCATACGAGACTTGACCCTGACCCGTAGCACACAGCTGCTCCCTCTGCAGACTGCAGGGCAGCCGCAGCATGCTTTATCCCAGTTTCCTCATTCCCCAGCTGTCCAGAAAATGCTGGAGCACACTGTTTATGCTTCACTATCTATGCACCAGATTTCTTTCCACTTGGGCATGTGAGGATGGGACATGCCAGATCTCAACAGCACAGTCAGAAGGTGGTTAGGAGGCAGACTTCAGGAGGAAGACTGCAAGGCTCCCTTGAATACATCTTTGGACACAGTCATACAGCAATGCTAATGTCCATGTCCCATCTTACTGTCTGCATGGAACAGCCAAGTACTTAGTTTCTGCTTTAGCCTATTCAAGACTAATTTTATCCAGTCACATTTTAATGCAAAATGCCTATTCAGTTTTTTGGCGGTGAAACCAGAGTAGAACTTCAGATTTAACAGCAAACATCTTCAGTTATAATTGGTGTAGATTTATGCCACAGAATTCAAAGATATTGATGAATCTTGTTAGTGAAGAGAAACAAACTCCAAAGACCTCCTGAATCTCTACAGATGCCTCTGACAGTAGATATTAAGCAGCTGTTCACCTTAGTAAGTGCAGTACAATACAAAAAGAAAAAAACAAAAAAACAATGATAACCTGCTTCTTTCTCTACCTTATTTTACCAGGCAAGGATTAAAAAAAAACCAAACTGGGATAAAGTAATCGAATGAGACAGCACCTTCCCCACTGAACACAATGTCTTTCACAGCAATTTTGAAGCACAAGTCGCACAAATCAACAGTGCATCTTCATGTGTTTTGTGAGGACTGGACAAGTTCTGTGTTGTGTGAATAACTTTACTTTTAACTAAAAAGGAATCATAGCTGTTCTTTACATGAAGAATTAAAGTATATTAAGTGCTCAAAGAAAAAGTCTGAATTCAAAGGCAGACCACAGAACATTACAACCACGTATAGTCATTATTATTTTATTAGCACTATTTTTAAAACAGATATACTCAGGTACTTAAACACTGTTTAATTCATGTTTATTTCTACATTTCATATATTACTGTATACTACATAATGCACTGAATACCCAGTAAATAAATAGCAGAACCAAAGTGCAGATTAAAGCAGCAAGGTCAGTTCTTAGGATATTAGGAAGGCCAAAAACACAGCAGCAGTATAAGGAAGAGTAAGCTGTAAATGACTTAACATTAGCATGTCATTCTATCATTGCTATACGCATGCTAGTCCAAACAACCCCTCAAGGAATTGCATGTAGTTATCCACACAAGAAAATGGTCCTTCCATTAACATTACCTTTTCTCAGTCTTTTATTTATTTATTACCTTTCAGGCCTGATCCTGCAGTCCTTACTCAGCAAAACTCCCAAAGCAGCCTGTCAGCTTAGTTTCTCACTTTTTCTTAACGCTATATAAAACCTATTGGCTCTCTCAAAGGTCAGAATACTAGATGAATTAGAGTTTGAATTTCTGATAAAAATATTTTTAACAGAAAACAACATAATTAAATACATAACTAGAAGTGTTAGGGCCAAATCCAGAACAGATTTAGACAGAAGCCTACGGAACTGTCAGGACAGCAAGGTTGGCATCTGGTGAGTTAGGCACTTTCATGATTAGGCAGCCATTTTTAGGATCACAGTTTTGGATGCAGGCATCTTCAGTCTGCTTAAATACTGTTTTGGACACCTACATCCTTTTTTTGGATCAGGCCCTATTTCTATACTTGAACACATGATGTATCACATTAACATATGAACATACAATAGGAGAAGTGACCCCAAAACAAAACAAAATAAGACAAAATGATAATACAACATGATGTCATACCCATGTCTAGAAGAAGCTATTGTTCTTTTCTGTGCTTGGGTTAGGCACATTTGTTTTAACAGCTTTTAATACTGTATCCCATTTACTATTCCTGTGTTCTAACTGCCTTTTCCTAAACTTGTGCTGAAATAAATCATTGCTGTCTTCATCCTCAGCCTCCGACACTATCTCCATTTTTTGTATAATCAGTTTAATGAGGTCGTGCTGCTTTTCCAATAGTGTTGAAATATCTTTGAGCCTAAAACAAAAGAAAAAATATGCATATAGCAGGCTTTGTCATTTTGTTTCAAAGGACATTTTAGTTATTAAAATTACAGATGCAAAACACCTGACTGTCATCAGCTTCACTTCTCTGCTAATAAAGAATATTCTGTGGAGAATATTTGTAATTCATATAAATAAAGAGTTAGCATCAGGCCTACAGAAGACAATATAGGTACTCTTTTTGTTACCTTTTAAGAAACAATTAAAGAAGTGGGAAATGTCTCCAGCAACTGTCTTCATGAAATTATCAAGGCTTTTTCAAAATCTGCTTTTCAGAATGTCTCATCTAGCAAAATTGTAGCATGAGAACATTTATAGCTACTGAAAAGGTTCGCTATAAAGTACAGTTTAATCTTATGTAGTTAACAAACAAGTAAATATATTTTAAAATATGTGAAAAGCATAAGAATTAAAATATTTCAGCAACTAGCTAGCATTCATACAAGGCAAAAAAATGAGTATACGCTCAGGGCTGATTGTCACTTCAGTTTTGAACTCCAACAATTCAAATATACTGGCAATATAATAAAATATTTCTGAAACTATTCCTATGGATATATCAATGAGTAAGGAAAATAAGTGCAGATAACTCCTTCCAAGACTTTGGGAAACAGGTGATTTGTTTGTCAGGCCAGCAGTCCAATTTTGGGAAATCAGTCTGAAGCAGATTTCCCCATCTGATCACCGGAAAGTCAATTACAGATTGTGTATATTTGCAAACCAATTGGAATTACATTAACTGTAAGTTTAAAATAAGTCTTGAACAGCTCCATATGAACACCTCTAATTCTGAAATAAAAGTGCCTTTTCTCATTTAGTTTAGTTCACTTTAACGAGTAAATAAGCCCACACTCTTTTTCTGCCTTGGTATAAAAACCACACAAGTATTTCGAAATACATTACAGAATATCAAGTACTAAGTTACTGTAGTGATAGAGCTTATTTAACGGCTATAGGTACATTTAATTTTACTTTTTATGTACAATACAGAGTCTTACAACACTGTTGTTAAATAGGAATATCTTTGCAATACTGGCTCTACTTATTAGTACAGTAATAAAATAACGCAATGAATACCTGTACTTCTGCTTCAGAACTTCCAATTCTAAAGTTGTATCCGTGCTCTGTGCATCTGTGGCAGAGTCCTCACAGCCAAAGCAATACTGAAACACACTCTAAATGAAACATGGTGAACCAAATTGAAATCAGATATTATAGTTTGACAAGAGATTAAAAATCCCAAATAGGTGAATGGTAACAGTCTCCATTCTGGTGTTAAAGTTGAAAGCAGTTTCTGTTATAAAGTTATTTTTACTGTATTAAAGATTTCCTTTGCAAAATGTGTTTAACCAGAAAATTCAGTCTACCAACAAGAGTTAAAACGAAAAGTAAACAAATAACAGAACAAATGCCAAAAAGCAGTAATTACATGTTCAATCTGAGTAACTTTTTTAGCTTAGGCCTCCTAATAAAAGCACAGATCACTGAAAACTCACACACTAAGTATACCTGAACAAATCATGCTGCACTGAAACTGATTTATCATTTTCACAGAAAATAGTTCAATGTCTAATCACGTTTCCACCGATGTCAGTTTATGATTGATTTTGACTAACACTAGCAATCTGAGTGTGTACAAAACATAAGTCTACCATATTACATTTTATTAAAAATTCCTTGGTCTAAGATTTCCCATCTTACCATAAATCCACAGTATCTTGGCCTGTTGGGATATACGGTGATTGATTCCTGGTCCACCCGACTTAAGAACCAAAATGGTAGCTTCTTCTCTAAGTTTGTGTGCAGATTGACCTAAACATATTTTCCATTTAGAGTGAGATATATTCTCTTTGGATAAAAACACATTATCATGTGAAAATAACCATCATGTCACTACATTCAAACTCTATTACTAGATTTCAAGTCTCAGAGGATATCTACACTGCAAACCATGGAATAATGTTTGAACAATCCAGCTCAGACATGATACATTCTCTCATCACAGCAGTAGGGAGTTTCTTAGCAGGGATAATTATTCCATATAGGTATGTAGTCTTATAACTAAACTGATTCCAAAAGAGAGTTAGCTCTTATATAATGGCTTGAATATCTGTTTAGTATACTGTAGGTTGCAGCATGGAATTACAGGGCAGAAATGTTCAGTCCATAATGTTATCATATCCACATAATATCCACAGAATTTGAAATCAATTAATAATGGGAAAGAGAGTGACCATTCTATCTTTAATTGTGCTATGTCCTTTCACTAGGTTATAAGAGAGCCTGCAGAAATTAAGACGCCTATGGAAAGCCTGTGAGAACAGTTTTCCCAAGGGTAGAAAAGGCACTCATATATAACACACTTGTTCAGGTGATGCTACCTTTCCATTCATTCTCAAATTGCTACAGAAATACTGAGAAGATACATCAACTACGTTAAAAAAACAAGATACAAAATACAAGCTTATTTCAGACAACCATAATCCTGTCAAACCTATGAAAGGTCTCATGCTTAGTAAAGATTTCATAGTACTGTCTGATGTTGGAAGACATAGTTTTTCCTGAACATTTTGTTGGCCAGGAAATACCTAAACAGGTGAAAAACATTAACTGTTTCAAGAATTGCCCTTATACCTCTGCTTTAGTCATTTGTATCTCTAGCCAAAAAAATACCTCTTGGGAGGCAGTTTTATGCTAAAAGGGCATCCTTTAAATATGCTTGAACTAAGCCAGCTCAACACACAATTTTAAATTATGTGACTATCAACCAAGAGAAGTTATTTCTGAGCCAGTGTTGTCCTTGGGCATTCTGTCTCTGCATACATCTCTCCTTTCTGCTCAGGTACTAGGTAGGCACTGAAACTTCCTAGAAAAACCAGAGCCATCAGGGAACATATGCAAAGCCACTTCCTGCATCCATTTTACAAACGGCCAGTTCTTCCCACAATACAGACTTTAAGCAGAACTTCAAGGTATTATATGGACAGATTTCTCAAACTATGTTGATGAGAAGTAATCTTTATTTTTTATTTAACAGCTGTGTATTTTGTGTACTTCCAGTCGTGAAAAGTCAAGCTTGATATACAATTCACATGGAAATAAAAACTTGTCAAAACTATATTGCAAATTTATAGTTTCTTAAAATGAAAACTCTATGAAGTCATGTTACTGGCCCTAGCCCTAAGTATGTAAGCCATAAAGACTACATTTGCAAAAGCTAATTTGAAAATATCTAAGATGCACATAGTTTTCAAAAGTATATAGGTTACTAAATTTTTCTGGTTTCAACAGAAATACTGTTAGACATCTATATGCAACTTTAGGTATCTAAATACATTTAGAAATATGACCCTAAGTTCCTTAGTTATCCTTGGCATTACAGAGTGTCTCCTCAGTACACAGACCAAGGTGAGCCTTCAGTATATTGCAATGAATTTGGTGTCCTTCTGATTTCTATGCACTTTGATATTCTTCCCACTGCCTAAATTCTCTCCTTAAAAGGCAACCCTCCTATTTCAAACATTATATTAACTGCTTTTGAGATTCTGTTTTGGGGATAACTTAAATTCACTGAGCTGACTCTTCAAAGTTCCTTAAAAATGCATTTGCTTATTAAAAATAATTCCTTTAAGTGACTCACATGACTGAAAATGAGATTTAGAATAGGAAGACCATGTTCGCCAATCTGTTTTACAGAGATGTTAAGAACTATGTTAAGTAGGTTATGATGTTAATGTTAAATTAGCTAATTATCTGAATGGTGTTCAAACAGTAATATCTACTTCCTACAGCTGTCGCTCCTATGGTATGCTACTTACCTGCATTGCAATCCTTTTGAGTGCTGCGTATTTCTGCACTTCAGCTATGTCCCCAACAGCCAAACCTATCTAAAAATACATAACAAGATCAAAGAAATATTATACTAACTATTTTTTTCAAAGTCTGTGATTTTAATTGTATTTCTCATTCACTTTTGAATCCAAAATGACTCAAGTTAAATTTGTTTTGTTTCACTTGAATCTGGAAACATTTCTCTTCTTTGCATATTGAAAAATCTGTATCAAGAAACCTAGTAAGTTTTTTTTATTGCCAACTATCTATCTGTCTATTCTTAATTCATTAAAGAGTTATCTTAAACAGCTGTCAAAAATAACATCCGTTCTTTACGGTTCTTCATTACTGCTGTTATGTTAAGAGTAAAATGTATGTTGATCTCAGATGGAATAGGATCAGGGCAACACTACAGATCCTAAAAAACCTGAATTGTTTGGTTTTCATTGCCCAGCTCATAAAAACCTAATTTCCTACCAAAATTGCTGTTCAAGGGAATGTGGATGAAGATGAATTATATATTTTTCCCCTTTTTCTCTATTAGTGAATTTTCTGATTCTTTGGATTCACTTCAGCCTCATTTCTTTGTTTTTAACAACACTGCTGATGATAGATTTATTCTGTACAACAAAGATCTGGGTCTTTGCTTTTTTGTCATTGTCAGTGCTAGGGTCTGATGACAAAATACAGTGAACGGTTAAAGAACTGAGGTTTTGTCTAGACTGCGGGGCAGAAATTTACCAAAGAACCTCTCAAAGGCATGGTTTCCCAATTGCTTCTATCAGCATCTCATAACAAAATATGGCAGCTCCAATTCAACCATGGATTTTCTTCCTGCAGAAACCAGGGCAAGGGAGGTTTGGGTCTTTCTCTGACATGAAGTTAGAGCAAAGTTAGAAAATGATGGTTCAAAATCACTCCAGAGTCCTGCAAAGTCACAGGTCTCCCGTTTCTTCTAGGGACAGAAGAAAGCCAGAGTGATGCAGGAGACATCAGAGGGACTGTGCCTCAGGAAAGAATAAAAATACTTTCTTCTGCTTTTTGTGCACCTTTCCATTAACCTAAAACAATCTTTTTCTCCTCTCTGACAGAGAGAAAGAGGGCCATATTCCTGTCTACTGTAGAGATGCACACAGAAAGCAGGGAAGACTTTCTTGGATGCCTTCCCTTGCAGCTGAACAAATTCCATCAGTTATTCCCTAAAGGTATACAAGATTAAGTCTGCAACAGTTAACTATGGAAAAATACTTAGAACAGTAGAGAGGAAGAAAAATGAGCCAAAGGAAAGCGAAATTTAAATAACTTACTGAAAATATTAATTTGTTAATTAACAAATGTCACAAATGTGCATTAAGCTATTCTATATACTAATGCTGTGTATAAACCTGTGCATAACCACTTTTATATATTAATAAGTAGTTTACTTACTAGCAAGTTCATAAGAAGGATTGGAATAAGTAAGGTAAAGATAATGAGAACTGTGTAACTTAGAAATGGATATGGCAATTCACTGCTTAGTAACGGATCAAGGAATGCATCATGATAATTAATGTCTCCCAGCATCATCGCAAACGTCTTCATTACAGAGAGCAGAGGTGTGCTATATGTTTGCTGCAAAAAGAAGGAAAAAAAAAATCAAGAAAAAAGCAGAACTACAAGATTTGTAAATAACCTCTCCTTTGAGATTCTTGATTAAAGGGTAATATCTATAATTAGAAAAAATTAACTATGTCATGCAACTAACCTGTGAACCCAAAAGGACAAAGAAGCTAAGTCCAAAGGCCAGTATCAGGAAAAAGAAAACAACAGCAATCCGAATCAAAGTCCTCAAGATTTCCCAGAACATCACAACGTAGATGCCATAATTTTCAAATCTAGGAAATAATTGAACGTGAAAGATAACCAAAATTAAATATTGAAGTAAGAGTCTCTTACAATTACATACATAAGACAGTAAGTAATCCTGATTTTCATGTGTGATAACAGACATTTTGTCTCTCTGAGGCATTCTGAGATGGTCTGACATTTTGTAATTTCATGTCCAAAAAAAATGCAAATAGTCTTACTTATCGCACACTTAAACTGAGGGATCTCATATTTTAATACACTAAAACAGTACTTGTCAGAGATATTATTTTTCATGGACAACTTTTATTCTGTCCATAGTCACAGACAGTACAATACAGTACAACAACTGCTGTACTCAGAATAATAATATTAGGAAATTATTCCATTTTTGATGCTTTTAAATGCAAATTAGTAACCAAAACAAAGGACAACTGGCATTGGGATGCATCAGCCAGACTGATTTATAAGATTTTTCTTTTTAGGAACTCTGACTTGCATTTGATAACATGCCACTACAAAGTACAGAAAACAAACAAACAAAACAAATCACTGTTCAGGAAGAGGAGTATAGCAGAGTTTTAAGTCACCTGTACTTCCAACAAGTCTGTCCTCTGGCAAGCCTCTCCTAGTCTTGGCTTAAACATAAACCAGATCTTGGAACATGAGTTGTCATAAAGCAGATTAAGCTCCTTTTCCCCAAATATGAAGTTGGGAATTTATGTCCTCTGCCAAATTCAGGGACCAGATGACTGTTTTATGCTATAACAGTAGCAAATGAGAAAATCCCTCCATAGGGTTTTCTCCCTGAAATATTATGTGTGAGGCTGAAAAGATCAAGCTGGAGGTAAAACAGGCCTAATCTCCTATGCTGGTATATATTAGGCAAAACTCCACTGAAGCCAATGGAGCTACAGGTTGCTTCCAGAAGAGGCAGTCTCATCGAGTTAGAAAAATGGTGTGTAGAGAACCTGTGAAGATCTACAATCAATGTTGAGGGAAGGAAAGCATTTTATCTAGTAAAGGAAGGAAGGATGAACAATCTGAAACTTATTTTTTATGGTTAAGGTTCAACCCCCATTTTGCCCACAGAACACGTCAAAGGAGAGCTACCAAGCCCATTCATTAGTCATCCAAAGTCAGACATAGGCAGGACAACGTTTGGCATAAAGATACTACCTCTTCATGGCATTACCTCTGCTTACAAACCTTGTCCTGACTATGGCTTTAAACATCACAACTACAGCAAAATGCTCTTGAAATTACCCAGCAAATGCTGTGTTTGTCTGCTAATCTAATGGGGTGATATAGGCAGTAAGATTCAGAAGGGCAATAGGCAGTGTTATTGCATACAGTCATCCTTAAACTCTGAACAGCTTCAAACCTCTTTCTGATCAAATGTATTTCATCTTTGTGCAAGGCACTCCCACTGAGGCACAAACATGTTTTATTAGTCTAAAACGCTACAGCCACACCATTATTCCACCCTCCCAAATCTCCTAAAGTCCTCAAGACTCTCAAGACACTATTGTACCAGTGATAGCATTAAGACCATTAATGACAATAAACAAACCTTATATAAATCAAGTAAATAATTTCACCCATCACACTTCCTTATCAGGACAGTGGGGATGTAGAAAACTGGGGTTTACCACTTAATCTACAAAACTATAAGAGACATTACCTTGTTCTAGGCATCATACATAACAACAAAGTCTTCCTTTTATTTCTCCTAATTCATTTCCTTTTCAGTGGTAGTATTTATTTTTATTTTGGGTTGATTGGCTTTTTTGTGTTTTTTTAAAGAGAAACTCTGTACAATGAAACACTTGCTAAAAACATATAATGTTGGCTTTGCTTACATAACACAAAAATATATGTTATTTCTTTAGTTGCCATAATATGCTTTGTGATTCTCAACGTGAAAAACACTAAATTCTAGCTTATAGTTCATCAGAAAAAAAACCCTCCAAGGTTCTAATCTGCAAACTTGTATAGTTAGAAGCAGAAGTAGGGCTAACACACTTGATCAGTCAACCTCTAGTATGTGTAGAGCATCTGAAAATAATAAAAGTATGTTATTGCAAAGTATGTAAATATTTGTTACCGTTGAAGGTAAAGCAAGAAGTTCATCCAAGACAAGTATACAGCAATTGCTCCACATTCCCATTGCAAATGAGCTGGTGTATTAATAAATAAAGAAGACACAAAAATTATGCTTGTAGTATAAATTGTCCAGTCCAGCAGATTGGAGTAATCCAACAAATATTTCAATTTCTAGGATTTAAGAGAAACAGATGCATACTTACAAGTCATGCATCACTAACAGACTGAATTTAATATTATTTACATCCTCTTCTCACTTTTAATCTTATATGTAATAACAAATTGGTATTTGCAGTTCAATTACAGAAAAATCTGAGGCATTTCAATATCATAAAAACTACTACACAAGCACGCTCTCTGAATAATGTGTTATAAATCTATTTCTATATATATTTACCTGCTGAATGAGCTGAAATATTTCTTTGCAGATTCCCAGTAAACTCATAATTAAAACTAAACACATACACACCCTTGTGAAATATGAATCCTGAAACACAAATCACAGACCAAAAAAAAAATTTAGAAATCTGTAAATGAACAATCTTTATTTAAGCTCTACCTACTTCATACACATTATATTGCCACACATTATCTTAAGTTAAGATTATCTGTTAGCTTGCTTGAAATAAACTTCTCATTGCTATCTGAATTCTGTTCTACTAACATTTATAGCAAAATCCATGCCATGTGCATTGTTTTTAAGTAATTCAAACCAAATATGAAATGTTCAGCATTCCCATGATAAACAGTTGCTGTGCTGCTTCCTTTTTACTGTCATTCTAGTTTGGGAACTGAAGTTGCAGTATTTATGCCACTTTTTCAGTGTTTTGACACTAGATGAATGCAAGGACAAAATCTGTAGTCCCTAATTTCACTACCATATTGCAGTATCAGCAATGGCAACAGAAGTCTTTGGAAGGTACCTCTTGTGCACCTTTGCACCTAAATTGAAGTCCTGGCACCCTTAACTGGCTGCTCCCTTTGATGTTTCTTTACAAACAATATAGGCGAAGACTTATATGTTGTGAAATGCCTAATACAGGCACATATAACAATGGTGAATTTCATCTTTACTAAATAAACTGTAGAGCTAATTTCCCATCTGAGGGGCTGGTTAATTCACAGGCAGACCACAAATTCACAGCACTTACTTTTCAGTGATGCTGCAACACACATCAGGATCTGCCCCATTGTGGTGTCCCTCTTTAAACCGGGGTAAGAGGACAGTACAAATATTCTGTAATGCTGTGCTCCCTAAAGAGATGGAATTCCCCATTCTATTCCCATTACTGGGTCCTTAGGACACCATCTCCTCCACTCTATGACATTGCATACAAATGAGTTTTCTTGTTTTAATCTCTCAGGCAGCACCTTCATGGCTGTTGTTCTGTTCACTGCTTCTCCACTAGCTGGCATCATCATTCCTCAGCCAAGCACTGCACTCCTTCTTCCAAATGTGCTTCTTCCATCTAGCCTCTGATGATTCAACAGCCTGCATCAGTCTCGAGTCATATCTCTGTCTGTTTTCTGCAGCTCTTCTCATTCTCCTGTCTTCCATCAGGAAGATGAGTTAGTGGAGCATGAATTCTTCCAATTCTGCCAGTCCTTCTGTCTTCTGAATCTTGGAGAATCCTGTAGGTACTGTTCTGGGCTCGGTATGTGGTTCTCCAGACATTTTCATATATCAGGCTACCCACATGACCTTTTCATATTCTTAGAGTTTATCTTATTTCATATTACTATGAAATTACTAGCAAATCCTTTTTGAGTTCCTATTTCAGTTGTATGTCTTTTTTCCCCCAAAAGAACTATAAAATATCTTCCTTGCCTTTTTTCCAAAATCCTTGGCTTTAGTGATATAATCACTTATTTGAAATGGAGAATTTGAAAAATTCACCTCAACTAACTTCTCACCATTAACACCAGTACATTACAGTTTCAGGGCTAACAACATAGGCTCTCTTCTCAGAACACACTACTTCATGCCTCTTGGAGACAGAGCTCTGTAACTCTCCCATTCTTCAACTGGACACAGGAGTGTAACACTATGTATGAGTTGTAATCACAGGTACAAAAAACAGCAGTACTTGCAGTTTTACCCTCTCCAGAAGTGAAATTTTCAGAAAAGAGATTAAAAACAAGAAATGAGCACTGAAAATTTTTATCTACAGAAATTGTTGCTGAATGTATAAAAACACACACTTCAATTTTATTCCTGCAGTTGCTAAATCATAAATAATTAAATAATTTTAGAAAATTATTTAAATAATCAGCCCCTTGCTATAAAAGTCCTAAACATATTGTAACTAATACAAAACCCCAGTACCTCATATTCTAATGGTCTTGCTTCATAGACTTCTGTTCCATTCAAGGGTCTTTCTGGCGGTATGTGGGTGACAAGAAGAGTCAGTGGGATGAGACCAAGGGAATATATACCTAAATTCATTAGATGTGCTCGAAACCCATAGGCCATCCTTGAAAGTAAAAATGTTAACATTTTAACAATTTACAAATTTAGAAAAGTATGGATTTCAATTTCATAGCAAACAGTGCTTCTGCTATACGAAAATAAACATTTCTTCAAATGCTGTTTTGTGATGAATGTGTACATCAAGTTGTACATGGACAAAAGCATACTAGCCGTTCTGATAAACTGTTAATTTTCTTTTTAATTCAATGATTATATTACATATTCTTGCAATAAAAGTGGAAACAAACATAGCGGTGATCTCCTCTGTAAATCTCAAACAGTCATTACGAAGTTCTAAGCAGTATTTAATATGATAGTCATCAATATATTTTAAATATTCTTATGAATGGTTATGTGGAAAAGACATTTGCTTAACTTGACACTAAAAATATATGTATTTTAGTGGAAAGCTGTCAAGTACAACAACCTTCAGTCTGACATGCAGTATTATATTTTATATACATTAAAATACACCTACCATTTCATAAGCAAATATTCTTTACATACAGGATGACTGAGTAGCTCCATGCGATTGTGGCGTACCATGGCCTACAAAACAAGAAAGTAAAAGGCTCAAACTTAACTCATTTAGCTGAGCAAAGTGCTTACAAAACAGGCTAGACGATCTCCTTTATTTGAATATTAGCCTAATGAAAAGTACAATGTGTACAAGATATTGCAAAATTCTTTTGTTTAGGCACTATGGCCCAAAGCTATTATTAGATTGTCTTATTATCTGCCTACCAAGGCATCTACCTTTTCTCCTGATGCTCTGTTTTTAAAACTTAAAAAAACCCATAACTGTACAAAGATACCATATTTTGCAAAAAAATAAGAATCATAATTATGAGATTTTTCAGGATGGGAGCTATAGATGAGAGATGACCATACTTTTCTAGTTATATTTAACTAGAATATATTTATTTATTATTAAACAGCATACCCAGTCTAATTGCCAATAATAAGCTCAGAAAGGTGATCAAATGAAGCCACTGACGTTATTCTTTAAATGAGTTCTGACAGAGCTAAAGAGAAGAGACTGACCATGTGTAAGAACAGCAAAATTTGTTTTAGGCACAGAAAGTATTCTGCAATTAGCATATGAAGAAAAGAAGCTGGAAACACAAAAAAATCACTTTTGTCAAGTTTTTCATTGCCTTATATTCCCAAATATGGTCACTACAATGACTAGGTATGGTTTTCTTTGATGTGCTATCTGCACATACAGTATGTTCTCTTGACACATTAATAGTTGTTCAATAACTAAGAATTTCTATCTAATCCTAAAAGAAATGTTATTTATTATTTAGATTATAAGAACTTTGCCCTGTATGTCATTCGAATATACTATAACTCTATAGAGTTATAATATTTGGAGAAGAAATATTATGATGAAAGAATCCCAAACTCTTGATGTTAACTCAAACAAGACAGCATGGAATGATGTAAGAGCAAAATAAAGAACTTACATTTAAAGTGGTTAGCGGCTCATAGAAAATGTCTTCATCATCCTTTCGTTTCTTGTTAAGCATCAGAGGACACTGGAGATATCTGAAGTTATATTCAATCTGAATAATAAAGATACCAGCATTTCATTATGACAAAACTGATGATCTAGGATTGAGATGACGTGCTTCATTTTACAAAGGTTTATCCTTTAGGAAAAAAGGAGGTGTCTTTTGTGTCAAAATAATTAGAACATAGTTGTTTAGTAATTGTTAGTCACCCTGCAGTGAACACATGAGACTGAAATACACATCCATGACTCTAAGATGATCAGGATAAACAGCCATTTCAAATTATTGTAAAAGAAAAATACAAACCTCTTCTTAAAATATTACAGTTTTAAAAGGTCATTCTCTTTATTCTAATTCGTTTTAATGTTGACTTTGAAGAAAAGCTTATATGTATAAGCAATATGGCTTTGATAACATAATATAAATAAGAAAATATATAATAGCAGTTTTGCAAATTTTCTGTTACTCACATAGACACAATCCAGTGTAATAATCCACTGGATGGTTTTCAATATGGTTTCAAAGATAACATAACTAGAATACATCATGCCTCCTTACCATTGTAAAAGGTATATACTGCTTTAGATTTTGCACAATTTACCAAAAAACCCCAACCCACATTGAAACTGATGAATTATTGAAGACAATTGTACTGCTTATGGTAGGCATGCTTTTGATATGCATAAATGTATATTATTTCACAGAATCACAGAATGGTTGAGGTTGGAAGGGACCTCTGCAGATCATCTAGTCCAACCCCCCTGCTCAAGCAGGGTCACCTAGAGCACGTGGCACAGGATCGCCTCCAGGTGGGTTTTGAATATCTCCAGAGAAGGAGACTCCACAACCTCTCTGGGCAACCTGTTCCAGTGCTCTGTCACCCTCACAGTGAAAAAGTTTTTCCTCATGTTAAGATGGAAGTGTCTGTGTTTCAGTTTGTGCCCGTTGCCTCGCGTCCTGTCGCTCGGCACCACTGAAAAGAGTCTGGTCCCATCCTCTCGACACCCTCCCTTCACATACTTGTACACGTTGATAAGATCCCCTCTCAGCCTTCTCTTCTCCAAGCTAAACAGGCCCAGCTCTCTCAGTCTTTCCTCATAAGAGAGATGCTCCAGTCCCCTAATCATCTTTGTAGCCCTTTGCTGGACTTGCTCCAGTAGTGCCACATCCCTCTTGTACTGGGGAGCCCAGAACTGGACGCAGTACTCCAGATGGGGCCTCACCAGGGCTGAGTGGAGGGGGAGGATCACCTCCCTTGACCCGCTGGCAACACTATTCCTGATGCACCCCAGGATACCATTGGCCTTCTTGGCCACAAGGGCACATTGCTGCCTCATGCTTAACTCGGTGTCCACCAGCACTCCCAGGTCCTTCTCTGCAGAGCTGCTTTCCAGCAGGTCAACCCCCAACCTGTACCGGTGCATGGGGTTATTCCTCCCCAGGTGCAGGACCCTGCACTTGCCTTTGTTGAACTTCATGAGGTTCCTCTCCGCCCACCTCTCCAGCCTGTCCAGGTCTCTCTGAATGGCAGCACAGCCCTCTGGTGTATCAGCCACTCCTCCCAGTTTTGTATCGTCTGCAAACTTGCTGAGGGTGCACTCTGTCCCTTCATCCAGGCGAGTGATGAAGAAGCTGAACAAGACTGGACCCAGTACTGACCCCTGGGGGACACCGCTAGCTACAGGCCTCCAACTAGACTCTGTGCCGCTGAGCACAACCCTCTGAGCTCTGCCATTCAGCCAGTTCTCAATCCACCTCACTGTCCACTCATCCAGCCCACACTTCCTGAGCTTGTCTATGAGGATGTTAGGGGAGACAGTGTCAAAAGCCTTGCTGAAGTCAAGGTAGACAACATCCACTGCTCTCCCCTCATCTACCCAGCCAGTCATTCCATCAGAGAAGGCTATCAGATTGGTTAGGCATGATTTCCCCTTGGTGAAGCCATGCTGACTACTCCTGAGCACCTTCTTGTCCTCCACATGCTTGGAGATGGCCTCCAGGATGAGCTGCTCCATCACTTTTCCAGGGGTGGAGGTAAGGCTGACTGGCCTGTAGTTCCCTGGGTCCTCCTTCTTGCCCTTTTTGAAGACTGGGGTGACACTGGCTTTCTTCCAGTCTTCAGGCACCTCTCCTGTCCTGCCTGACCTTTCAAAGATGATGGAGAGTGGCTCAGCAATAACGTCCGCCAGCTCCCTCAGCACTCGTGCGTGCATCCCATCGGGGCCCATGGATTTGTGGTGTCAAGTCTGCTTAAATGATCTCTAACCCACTCCTCCTCCACCAAGGGAAAGTCTTCCTTTCTCCAGACTTTCTCCCTTGCCTCCAGGATCTGGGGTTCCTGAGGGCTGGCCTGAGCAGTAAAGACTGAAGCAAAGAAGGCATTCAGGAACTCTGCCTTCTCTGCATCCTTTGTCACCAGGGCACCCACCCCATTCAGCAAAGGGCCCACATTTTCCCTAGTCTTCCTCTTGCTACTGATGTATTTGAAGAAGCCCTTCTTGCTGTCCTTGACATCTCTAGCCAGATTTAATTCCAAATGGGCCTTAGCCTTCCTCATCACATCCCTGCATACTCTGACAACGTTCCTATATTCCTCCCAAGTGGCCTGTCCCCCTTTCCACTTTCTGTAGACTTCCTTCTTCTGGTTGAGTTTTGCCAGGAGCTCCTTGCTCATCCATGCAGATCTCCTACCTCCTTTGCCTGACTTCCTACTCATAGGGATGCACCACTCTTGAGCCTGGAGGAGGTGATGTTTGAATATTAACCAGCTCTCTTGAATGCCCCTTCCTTCTAGGGCCCTAACCCATGGGATTCCTCCAAGTAGGTCCCTGAAGAGGCCAAAGTTTGCTCTCCTGAAGTCTAGGGTTGCGATCCTACTTCTTGCCCTGCTTCCTCCTCGCAGAATATTTCTACAATCACAATTATTCTGAAACATCCTTAATGTCTGAGAGCCAGCTTTATAGCACAAATTAACACAGCAAAGTCTATAGATTGCCTAAGTTCAATATTATACTTGTTAACATGTGTAAGCATAAAGATTACAGAAACTGAACTTCAAATCAGTTTGAAACCCAAAGGATAAAATAAGATCAGTCACCTGTGCTTTCTATTAAGCTTTCTGTTTATCTACGTGCTATCTGTGTGCTTTCTATTTATCTGATACTCATCTACAAGCATACCTTATCCACTGCATATACACCTATAAATATATATTATATACACTTCCTAAGCTTTCAAGCCAAATTAAAATGTGTTCACTTCAGTTTCACACAAGCAATAAAGAGAATAAAATTACTGGCTTTACTGAGAAAAAAGAGAGACTAATAGTTGAAAGGTGCCAGTATACGATGCAGTAATTTTTTAGAAGTCATACTAATACTGAGAATTTTTTTGCCAAATGCATATTAAAAGCATAGATTTAAATTCAATTACTGGTGAATAACTACTGAATTATTCATGATTCATCAAATTAAAGCATTAGCTGATTTCAGCTTACACCAGGACTCTTGTGTAACTACAGATAATATTTAAGAGATGTTAAAACTTAGTCTGGCATCAGCCAAACTGATGATTTTCTTACTTAACTATTATCCAAATAATGTATTGCTGCTAACATATTGCTAAGGACATTGTGACATATTCCAGCCTAAAATCGTCATTAACTTTAACATGTACTGTCTTCACAATTTTTTCCCTCCACTTACATAGAAGTCTCGACTCGTCTTTTCTTCTGAAGACTCAATTATGCAGTTATCCAAAACAAGCTTTGAAGACGAACAGAAAAATAAATTAAGGTGATAACATACTGATAACATTCATTAGGAAAGAATATAAAATGCATGTATCTGAAGAAAATGATCTTCAAAAATACGGCAGTTATCTAATCAAAGTGATGATTCAGTCAGGTTTTATGACATATGAATACAAGAAACTCCAGAGTTTACATGTAGGAGTTAACTAATGAACCCACCCAGTCTACACGGCTACATACCAGTTTACAAGTGTAAAATGTAAAGTGTTTATGTACACAAAATATTAAGGTCCTTGATACTTTAATCAAAAAGTTTTTCCTGACATTGATCTAACATTTAGTGAGAAGGTGGAAACACCTCTATTGGTTTTGAATCCAATTCTCCTCTCACCTGCATCACTTTTATACTCAACCCCATTAACCTCAGGAAGTTAAGACCTTTTTCTAATATTAAGAAATTAAACTGAGCTACCTGAAAGTGTCAGTAAAATACAATTAAATTTATTTGTCTATGAATTTATATTATTTTTATTTTAGAATAATCCATGTTAGTGAGTACAGCATTTGGAAAAAACAACATAAGATGCAACATAACTAGAGCTTTTTCTGTAGTCATTTCTTAATGACTAAACTTACTTTAAGTGATTCAGGAAGATACTCGACCATTTCCAACAAAGGACACTTATTGGCACTAGAATAGTGAGAGAAGGTCAAAACAGCTTCTTCCCATCTGCAAAAATGCATTGAAATAATGGAAAATGAATTAGCTGCTTCTCTTTAAAATGAAATTAGTTTTAGATTATTTGAGTTTTATTTAAGATATTATCCTGCAAATCACAGTCTGTAATACGTTTACATGCCATCAAGCCAAAAATCAGCTGTTAGGGAAGTAATTGAGTAATATTCTGGATGCCTCCCTAAGAATGATTCATGTTTAATTCTGTTATCAATCAAACAAAAATGTTTCAACTATGCTAAGTCCTTCTCAAGAGCCAATGTCTTTCTTTGTACTCCATATGAACCCTGAACTAAAGCTGGAATCTTGGGTTACAATATTAGGTGGGTAATAATAAATTCAGTAAAATACTTGCTGTCTTCCTGCAACTTTTAGCAAAAGATGCAATCATTAGGCAATCATTAGTGCAACATTTTTATTCTGGAAGCGGGACTTAGCAGGCTTGGCTACATTCTTACATGAAAATATTCTAAACTGCAATGGACTTACCACATTTTAAATATCTGCAGCATATTTAAAACAACAATTTTAAATCAAATAGCTTGAATTATATCAATTGTGCTTAAAATTCTGTATGTATTGATTTATTCCATGAAAGGCCAATACTCTGTATGTAAGAAGAGGGAGAACATGGGAGAGGATTATTTATTTCTTATGGCCTCTAGGTGTTTTTCTCACAGAAACTGAACATTCAACCTAACATGGAAAGGAACCTGCCACATATCTGATTTCATTATAATTACACCATTTTTTTTATGGCTTTTTAGATCACAACATAATCTCTGGAATTTTAAAATATGCACTTAATCATATTTATTAAACTACAACTTTTCAGAACTTAAACTAGATTGAAAAGAAGAATGTCAAAAGGTAGAAAATACACTCAAAAAGCATTTTCTGTTTACCTTACCTTTTGTGCAGAATGACAGCAGATACTACATCTTTCCTCCTATTGTGTATTGCTTCATGGAAAAAAGAAGCTACTGCTTTGTTCAATAGAATTTTTGCACCATAGTCAAGAAGTAGCCTTACTGCTTTTGCATGTCCTTCTCTTGCAGCTAGGTGTAATGCTGTGTTCTGTACAGAAAAGTAGTATAACAAAGCATCCATGTGAATCATTTTAAAACAGTGCATATTTCAGTTTTTTTCCAACACAGAAAAGCCACATTCTTAGTTGCAAGTCCTCAATGCTTTTACTAGCAACATTAAAAAGTAGAATCTCTTCATAGAGATTCTTACAGAGATTATAGAGAAGTTCTTTATTCCATGTCTACAGCCACAGGAGTGTTAAAATCTGAAGAGGAAACTCAGCTGCAAATAAGAAAGGCCAATTCATTAATATCTTGTAGTTTTGTAGCTAACAAACTGTGAGTCACAAATAGGTAAAAGTGATGGTATCTCCAGATACAGAAAGTCTGCATTTGATAATCAGGAAGACGAGCATCCCAAATCATATCCAGATGTGCTTGTATAAATAAATCTGCAAGAAAATCTGCAGGCACAGCTTTTTAATAGGAGCATTTTATTCTTTGGTATTTGCATAAAAGTAAGGCAATGTTTAAAGTGGTTTAGGAATCAAGTCACACTAAAAGTGACTTTTGAAAGCCTTCCCAACTCATCCAGGCTTCTCTGAGGAGAATTAAGAACTGAGCACAGGTGTTTGATATATGTTTAAGCAAGAGTTTTTCCTAATCTAGTAATTCTAAATGTTTCAGTCATCAGCCCTCTGAGAAGTCAGCAACATCTCTTCCATGCTGGCAACTGAACTGTTCTTTAAACTGACCATCCTCTGTCTTCTGTCTTGACCCAATAGATACTGCCATTGTCCAAACTTCTAAGCAGGATGGGAACCATATCTGTTGGATACAGCTGTGCAGAACAGGCGGATTTTTAACAGTTTCTAAATGATCTATTATTGATGTTGGATTTCTTTTAATCCGTATGAGCTCTTTAAATTGTTTTTGTACTACATTGTTAATTGCATTGTTATTGCTGCACTGTTATGGAGGCAAGAGGCATGTGTCTAATATACTTACAGTACCTTATATTTTATATTAGGCTATTTCTATTTTTGCGTCTTCTACTCATAAGAATTGGGTAAGAATGTCATTAATTATACATTAATCCAAGCAAAAAAGGTTAAAAGTGGTGATATATAAAGGTTTTACATCTGCCAAAGAAAACAGAATATTATGAATGTAATTCATAGTGAAACAAATCTACTAATAGGGTATCACAGACATTTTTTCTAGAAGTAATAATAGACTAGAAACAAATAATGTTACGTGAATACACACCCCTTCTTCATCCACTCTGTCAGTACATTTCACATTAGTATCCAAAATTATCTGCATTGTGCGAGTGTATCCTCCAAAGGCAGCATGGTGCAGGGCTGTCCAGCCTTTATAATCACTTAGATATAACAGGTATAAAAAATAGTAATTAAAAATGGAAAAGCTTTTCATAATTTTAAAGTAAATGTAACTCCTCTTGCTCAAACAACTTTTCTTTGGCATGACTACTGCAGAGATGTCCATGTCTTCTATTAACTACTATGTGATTATCAATGCATCACTCAGAAGTAAAAGGTTCAACTCTATAGAAGTATTTTGGTCTCTTCTCTTTTTTTTCCCGTTCTATTATTTATATGGGCTGATTGCATCTGTTTTCTTAGATGTCCCTTTCTAATGACTGAAAGGCTTATAATATTCTGTTATGAATACCTGGCAATAGACATAGCACACGACATGGCCATATCATGGAATTTTGCATTTAAAGACAGTGAATACACAAAACAATATAAGCACACAACTTTATTCCTATTAATATTACTTCATCTTAGTATAATGAAACTCAGTATGCTTTTTATCACATAGATTTCCCCAGGAAATTTCATCAGAAAATGCCAAATTTAAGTCTAAATTAAGCCTAAATATATACACAGACATATATGTGTGTGTGGGGGGGTACATATATATATATATACACACACACACACAAACACACATATATATACACATACATACATATACATATATGTGTGTGTGTGTGTGTGTGTGTGAGAGAGAGACAGACAGACAGACAGACAGACAGATTACACATCTTAGGGACAATTAATTTTGCCAGCTTCTGAAAGAACTGGACTTGGGATTCTTGACTAAGACCTCTATCCTAGCTGAGCAGGCCAGGTCAGCTAAGAACCGTGGCAAAAAGGGGCTTGGTGGTAATCCATTGAGTGGGTCCTCTGCAGTGCACAAGCACCAAACATAGGTGAGGTCTGTTTGCTAAAGGATCTCCTCTGAACACTTAGGCCCTAGCTCCAAGATGCAGCTGCAGTGTAGATTGTCCTGGATTTGGAAGCCCGAACTTGAAAGTTAGAGTTCTACACCACACCTTAGAAACAGGAATCTAAAGTCTTAGTAGCTTTGGCTCCTGGATCTGCAGGTGTGGGCCTGGAAGCTTTGAAAATCCTATCAGGATGTGGTGCTACCAGTGACCTGAGGCTCTCTGACCTGAAATCAGGACTTCAGAGTGCAAGGCAAGTGGCATGTGAACCACCAATTCCGAGAGTCCTTACCCAAGTCTGTTAGTGAACCTGACATTATAATATTTCCAAAACATTTTTTTTTCCATCACAGTTTACAATTCATCAAAAACGTCAGTGTTGTTCTCTCCACTGGATTCGGAGAGACCTCACTTTCCCAAGTGTTAGAAGCCTTGCTTTACAGCTAGCCCTGATTCTATGTGTGAGACAGAAGCAAGGCACAGTCAGCTTAGTTTTACAAATATTTCACAAATATGGTCTTACAATTCATAAGGTCTGACACCAACTTACATATTTAATAATGTATAAATATTCTTTGACAGAAATTTGTATTAACTTCCCAGCTGATGAATAACTTCCCAGGCATGGATATAAAATGTAAGGTGATAATTTTTCTTTACCTTAATAAAAGGAAATCTGTACACTTACCAGAGGAAAAGGGCCCCTCTCTTCAGAAGAAACTGAACTACCTTCTCATGACCATTCTGTGCTGCCAGGTGAAGGGGGGTCATTCCCTTTTTATCACCTTCATTCAAAAGTCTTGTGTCTTTCATATCTCTTATAAGCCGCTGACATGTATTGATGCGCCCATAGCTTTGAAAGATTAACACAGAAATTAATATCAAAGAAATCTGGGTGGAAAAAATGGCATTGATTCATTGCCTAGGCTGCACTACTAACCTGGCAGCAAAGTGTAATGGTGACTTCTTGTCCCTACTCTTAGAATATATGGAAACGTTCAGGCTGAGTAAGTTATTTACAGAGAGGGCCACACCTTGTCTGCATGCATAATGCAATGGAGTGCATCCTTCATTATCTTCATCCACTACAAGATTTTTAATATGTTCCATCTGTTACCAAAAGAAAAACAAAAACACAACCACAAAACTGCATTCATATTGCTAATGCTCCATAGCTTCTCATAGTTTCTAAAAGCAGCATTAATATTTTTAAAGTAGTATCTAAAAATATGAAATAAACCTTAAGAAAGGTAAATTTAATAACAGTGAACATTCGGTATGTCTGCTGATTTGTGAGTCACCATTTTTTCAAAGAATTACTCTTCAAAGAACAGAGCATCTTGCCATTCTGGGCTCTCACTGCAATATATCCACAGAACAAGTAAAATACAGGAGATTCTTAACCATACTTAACCATTCATAACCATAATACTCACTGCTGTCAGCTGTATTCAGCAGCAGAACTCTGGCTGTCAGGCACTATCAGTACACTGTTTTATAATTGCATTTCTCTTTCTCATCTTCATTTCCCTGTTTTTCTCCATACCTTGTCACTCACTCTTCTATATATATCCTTTCTTAAAAAACCTAAGAATCCCCATCCCGGTCTGCTCCACTCCTTTGTCTGAATTTTTAGAATAATTACGAAATCAATGCAGACACTAGTTAGTTACTAGAGTTATAGCTCCACTTTAAAGTTGATTCTCAAAATCTACTGAAAAAGGGACGTTAAATCAATTCTAAATTACTAAAGTTGTTTACAGATTACAGTGGATGCTGTAAGATCAGTTTTACTTGATTCACATTTAAAATGTTATTCCTGGTACTGTGAATGATAGAAAACTTATCTCCTTCAAGTGAGCTTGCGCTCTAGCAATACGAGTATTTTACCTCAGCATAGCCAAATATTTGAAATCCTTTTTAAAACAAAATCAAAGACTTCATTACAGTTGTGTCCACAGAGAATTCCAGCAGAATATGCTGTAAGCTATGCAAGTCCTGGAGCTTGACTGAATATGAGCATGTCCCCTAGCTTTACTGCATACAAACTGGGAAAGTAAAAGTGAAAAGTTCTATATTATATTGCCTACCTCTTGAGCTATTCAATCTGCCAACAGCAAAATAATTTATGTGATTATGTTATTCCTTTTGCTTGGCAATAAGAAAACTGTATTATTGGTTTTGAAATGTTTTCATGAGAGATATGTACCTGTTCAAACTATTTTCTGGGACACTGGGTAACTCAACCAAAACTTTTACAAACATTCCAAAATGGAAAAAGTAGTTGCTTTTTTCTTTACATTTTCTAATAATAGTAACTGAAAGGCATAAACTGATGCTCACTGTACCTGCAGAAATTTCTCATTCAGATGTTGCAATCCTCCAGGCTGCAATACCGTCAAATGCAAGAAATTCCGACCAAGATGATCTTTTAATGATACATTTGCTCCTAGATAAATAAGAAAATAAATACTAGCAGTTTCAAAACTGCTGACCTCTAGCACTTATTGATGATATTTAAGTAATGAATACTGAAAACAAATCTATAAAATAAATATTTCAAGTCAACACTATGCTGTAGCATTTTATTCACAAAAAAATTATTCCTCTTGCTCAGATTTCATCATCATCTCGTGTGTGTATGCATATCATATCTCATTAAAGCACTAAGATTTACATGTGGCCCTTGAATTCAGGGATACTGAGCACCCACAAATCTAGACATGATTTAAAGATGCAGATGATTGCCACTTCTAATATTGTATTTACAGTTCACTCCCATTGTAATCATATTGTCTTAACAATGTTTCACTACTCTCAAAATCACTGTAATTTTATGCAGCAGTTATTTGAGTAATAATCCATAAAAACATTATATAAAGCAACAGGAAATGGGAAGTTTTTTGCCAGTTGGGAAAAAATATATCTTAATAAAGTCCTTAATAATTGTTACTACATTAAACCTTTTACTGAAGATAAAAAACATTAACAAAATGAATTATGTTAATAATGAGGAAATACACTAATATTTAGCTTGCACCAATGGCAATTGAAAAACAAAGCTCAAACCTTGTGAAGGTGACTGTGAATAAATAAAGTTGCAGGCAACACTTGAAATACAAACATTAAAACAATATTGATTTGTGGTAAGAAACATGGTTCTGCAGAAGTGGTGTATTTATTCCACTATTCTGCTTACTGTGGAGAGCTCCTAAGGAACACAGGGATGGAGTGCAAGTGTCACCTGTACCTTGAGAAGCATGAAATGTGGACTCATAAATTCTACACACTCTTCTATAGTCTGTTCACTCTATATGAAAAGGGGTGAAATCATCATCCTAATTCTTCCTTTATCTTCAGGGCCACCTGCACAGAACAGCTGTTTAGCTCAGTTGCTCCTGGACTATATGCTGAAGTGTTGAATTGAAATGTAGACGCAGAGTTTTAACAGGTATGAACTTTGCTCAAAGGAAGTGTATCATATGTATATACTCCTTTGTACCTTTTGAGAGCAGTAAATTCACAATTTTCCATGATGCACAAGAAGTGGCCAACAGAAGTGGGGATCGACCTTCTATGTCAACACTATCAATATTTGCTCCCTGCAATAAAGAATTTCAAGTTTATCATGAATAATGAATAAATACAAATTTTAAATGGTGCTGGCCTTTATAAATATAGCAGAATTACAGGCATTCTTAGTAGCTCCAGATGCTCCAGATTAAGTAAATTCAATAAACACATCTTTATATAAAACAATCATGTTTTCAAACTATCAGTGTAGTCATCTAAATAAGTATTTAGACACCTAAATAACAGTGGCCTACTTCTAGGTATACTGACTTCACATCTGATGACCTTTTATTACTATAATTTGCCATGCATTTATATATATTTAAATATATAGTCCTAATTTGAAAATGGTAGGATTAATGCTCTGGAAAAATACCAAAATTACAGCCCTTTTGAATGATGTGCTCTTACCTAACAAACTATTATCAGAACAAGATACTTCTGAACCACTGTACTAACATATATGAATACTGTTCTAGCAATAATACATTCAGAAACCAGCATGTTTCAACCTGTATAGCTTGATATATCTTCATTTTTTTGCCATGATAAACTAAACCAGCCAAGTTAATTTTGACCACAATGTAGTTGTGTCAACAGCATATTTTTGTTATCCAAACTTAATGGTTTTGATATGACTTATTTTACTTAGGGGAAGCACAAGGACTGGAATGAGATACTACAGCAAAAGCTCAGTTTTGTTTTGTCTGTTTTTGCATGAGGTTTGTGTTGCCAAGCTGATACATCACTGTGGTCATATTAGCAAAACATCAGAAGCATAAACAAATCTGCATCCACCAACTCCTGCCGATAAGGGAGCATGAAGATGCAAATAAATGAGCTAACAAGAAGTGTATTTTATGATATTTTAGATACAGTTTTTCCAGAAATTGAGCTGTAAGACAAATTGGGTGAGGTTATCAGAGTATACAACAAATTCTGTTTTATTTCACATGTTATCCAATGATCACTGAAAAGTCAATGGAAGTTTTTCCATTAACCTGAATGATACCTGGGTCCAGCTCTAAATCAAAAGAGAATTAACTATACTCATGATCAATATTTACTTTCCAGGATAATAAAACCTGTAATATAGCAATAAGAAATATGCAATAAATGCTCAGTGATTACTTCACCACAGGGAACAGGAAGCTTCTAATGTATGCTGATGAAATGTCTGATTGTAACCCATGCAGGACCCTTTCTCTGCTTACTCTTCTACAAAGTTAGCCATCCTCTGAAAAACGTTCTTATTCATCAAAAGAACGAATAGGGACCTTTTTATCCAAGTGGCTCATTCATTTCAGTGAACACAGGGGCAGCAATTTACATTTAATAATGTAATCTTATAATCACTTTCTCTTTAGCTAATATTGTTGAGTCCTCAGCAAAATGAATTCAGTAGCATTCATCTCGTATTTGGCACAATAAGAAGAAGTATCTCTCATATTGACACAAATATTTATGATATGGATGAGTTAACAACTTATAAGTTTAGCTTATGAACTTTTTACTTTTCATTCATACATTAATATATATGAATTAAACACAAATGAATAGACACATAAATATGATATATAAAAACTGTAAATATCAATTAGTATTTATACCAATTTAATCTTCTGGTGTGCGTTTAATGAAAAAGAAGGAACACAAAAAAGGAAAAAAAAAAAAGGACGTTCAAAAAGAGGCAAAAAATGTGTAAAAGTACCACTTAATTACTCTGAAGAAGCATATTTCAAGAGAATTTATGAAGAGAAACAATCTTTAAGAGAAGTAAACTCAAGAAGCACCAGACATCTCAATGCTTAATTGTCCAGTATACAACAAAATTACTAAAAGATCCAAAGAAATAGCTAAGATACTAGCTGAACTGTAAGACCCTTCTAATTTTCCTATCTTAACTCCTTTTTAAATTACACACACAACTGTGCACATAACTTGCAAATACAGTCGCATCATTTGTGTGCACAGACCAGACACTATGTACATAAATGGCAAATGTGGCAAAGGCCACAATGGCATTATTTGTTAATGTCATTGTGTTTAAAATGCCTAATTTGTATATCAAATTACAAATAATTTTTAAAAAAATTTTGTTATATTTAAAAGTTGGAATATTGATCTAGGTTTTCATCTTTTTTCCTTTTTTTAAGGCTTCAGTTCACCTAGTTGACAAATATTCAAAGACACAGCTGTATGTGTCATTGAAACAACAGTATGTACTCAGTGCAATGCTATGTGGAGGCCAAATGCAACATAATGAAACAGTCTACAAGAAATATCTGTACAGTTTGATTCTCTGATTTTTGTGTAGCACATTCATCTACATCTTACAAAAAAATGGTGTAATTTAGATATAAATAGCATACATTGTTTGCCTGGACAATATGTTTTAGCATGGATTATCTTATATTTATTGTCTAGAAGAGCTAGATGTATCTGTTTACAATGATTTTTATTTTCAAACATGAAAAGTGCCAAGAATAAGATAAAGGAAATTATTTATGAGGTAATGTGCATCGAGCATGGATATTTAAAGCATAAAATAAATATATTTTGTCCTTTATTAAAACCAGCAAGCCATTCTGAACTGAAATTTGCGATTCTTTCTGAGCAGTAAAATCAGTGTCAGGCAGTTGTTTCTATGCACCTTTCCTTTTTCACTCTCATGTCTGCCACAGTACAGGCGATGCCTAGTGATCTTGCCAGGAGTCCGAGAGAGGAGGCAGCACAGGTAGCACGCGCTGCATCCCATTAACTCGGACTGCCATATTTTGATCCATTCCCAGGCAGGTCAAATAAAAACAGTCCTGAAGTTTCAAACTGACATACTTTATATGGAAAGTCAAACAAACCTTCAGCACGGGTTCTTTTCTACGAAAGAGGCCAAAATCATCAAACACTAAAGGAATACCAGTTTGTTCTTAGCAAATGGATCATTAAAGATTTCCCCCAATAGTTTGTGCACACAAGGCTCCACATGCAAAAACTTGTGTCTGTATTTCTCAGGTAATAACTTCTGTAGACAGGTAATTTTTTCAGACAAGTGTCAGCAGTCAAACAGCACCAGCTAACATTTGGTAATTCATTAAAAATATGCACAACATCTAGTTCTGACTAAATCCAATCCCTTTAACAGAGTTCCTTAGAAAAGCATAATTTTATGTAGAAGAGAACATTTCTAACATTGTTGGCAAGAAATTAAGTAAAAATCTCGGCTGACATAAAACGGAAAATTTCCATCGACTTCTGAAATTTTCCTCAGCAGTGTACACCCTCAGAGCGGGGCATATAATGGTTACATGAACCTTAATAACTGCAGCTAATGCACACTTTCAGCATAGCCAGCAGCATCCCAAGTTACATTTTTTCTCTTTTTCCCCCATAATTACTGAATGAAGAAATATAACTAAACTATACTCAGAGTAAAAGATACTTCTAGATCCGGCACAAACCTCAATATATGGCTATGTGACCCAGAACAACGATATATATATACATGAGAAAAATAATTTCTTTCTGGGAAAAGCAGATTAAATTCAATGCATGTTTAACACTCATTTCATTTACATAGTTCATATTCTGAACGTGAAGATGACTGAAACAGTTTGCCATATCTGATAAAAGATGTTTATGAAACCTTTCTCAATAAGTAAAAAAAAAAAAAAGCAAAAATGCAGGTTTTCATCCTCTGTAACTGTGGGATGCTTTTATGGACCCAGAATTACCACTGTCATTATATATTTTTATATATATCTAATAACCTATACCTGAGAAAAATTTTCCTTTACGAATTTCTCTATGCAGACCTGTAGGAATAGATAGCAATAATCTCTATAAACATATTGCTTGATTAAATATTTACCATTGAAATCAAATACTCTGCCAGTTCATAATGATCAAACAATGCTGTCCTGTGGGGAAAAATGCAAAAATATAGTAATATTAGAATGGACAAGGAAGTTTCAAAGTAAAGGGTAATATTTTTTCCAATTGCTGCATTTTGTAGTATTTTCAAATAAATATCTTTTTAATAAAACAGAAAGAGAGTGAGATACCTTACTACATAATTCCTTTTAATAAATTATTGTTTCCACTTTTGTTATGGATTTTTTTTAACTATGTTCAATTCAATTAATACATTGAAAATTCAGTGTGGGAAACAAAGACCTGACTGGTCAAGTCAATAGGCATTTTAACATTGATTTTTAACAGAACCATTCATTTTATATGTCAGATCTTTTGCTGTACCACACAAGGTCAACACAGAATTCCACAAGCTTCAGACTCAATTTGTTCTATGCAGACCTAGAGCTTCAAATCAATTTAACTGATCCAATCATCCAAAAACACCCACTAGCTTACTACATACTTTCCTAGAGCAAGGGCTAAAATTGTAATAACTCAGCTAAATGTGTATCAGACTGTGACAGGAAATTCTCCTCCACTCCTTGGAGTGAAACTCCAAAAATAAGGAAAGAATCATTCACCACCTGATATAAATGGTGGTGACATTTATTAATTTACCAAAAATATTTTAAAGCTATCTATACACATGAAAAATTCTCAAGTTTTATCCTACAGTAAGAGATTGAATTTTGTATTATAGAAAAAAAATCAAAGCAGGAATTATTGCACAATTAATACAGACATTCTAAATGTTTTAAAAAGTTAGACCTCTACTAAATATTTTTACTCAAATACCTGCTCTCTTAAGTTTTGACAATGAAGTTCAAAATGAGCAACACAGAAGGACAGTTCCAAGGTTATACTGTATCTCAAAGATAACACTTCCCTTAGCATGATAGGAGGTAATAACACAGCGTATACTATAGTTAGAAGCAATTACTGCAAAGATGGTCTTTAATAATAACGTCATGGTTCCAAATGGGTAGAGACACCTCCGTTATCTATAGTAGACCTCTCCAGTCAGGCATAAATATTGAATGCTTCACACACACCCAAAAGAAATTCCAAGGTGTCTGAACAGAGAGCAAAACCATTTTATAAAATACTCAGATGGAAACATGACAGTAGGAACGTGACTAATCATGTCCAGCCTAGATGCTCCTTCACTGCTCTCAGCAAGTTAAAGTTCCTCTTTAGTTTAATTACATTCTGAGAGATTCAGATGACTTTCTGACAATTCTTGATACTACTTCTTTTTCTGTTTCACAGACACAGGGAGCAAAAGAGTATCATTCATTATTGTCCAGAACTTCTTCCTAGGACAATCATTTCCACAGTTATGATGGCCAGCTATCCAGTAAGTAGTAAGGCTACAATGTGTTTGCACAATTTTCTTTGGTGTTCTGTCATCACTTTGTCTTCAGTAGGGTTTTATCACCGTAACATTTCCAAATGCACCCAATCTTTATCTTAACTTTACAACACATTCCACTTCAAACTTCTTCATTTATCTATAAATTATTCCACTTTATACCCACCATCCAAAGAACAATTATGTCTACTGCCTCCAACTTTCTACCATTTATTTCATATTGTAATACTCCTTGTAGAGTAACAATGTAAAATTATTACACTCTATTTGAATGCAGTGAGATATATCTTTCTTGCAAAAATTCACAGATGGTGAGATAAACTATCTTCCATAAAGTTGGCAGTCAGCATATTTAACTGAGTGCCTTTCTCTTACAGAAGACTAGGGAAACTCTTCCACAGTTTTGTGCTCTGATTTCAGTAGATCTTGAAAGTCTATAAGGTTGTTAAACACACAAACAGCCATTTGCAACTCTGCAGTCATAGTGAACTGTACTATCATCTACCTTTACCTGATCAGGTATTGGATGATTTTTTTTTTTGGGGGGGGGGGGGAGGGGAACAAAAAACCCAAGATCACTTTTAATATTTTTTTCCTTTCATTTGCTGGAGAATATAAGCCCCATTAGATGAGGTTTAACGTCCATCTGTTCCACAGCCGCCGAGGCTGTTAACAGATCCAGAAACTGATTCACCTATTAATTCTTTACTGGATTGAATTTTCAGTACAAACTGTCAGCGATTCCTAAGCATGGTTCTGAGATAACCAGATCATACCATTTTGATTTTTATCTCAGCACAAAATCTTTAACATTTTGACCAAATTACTGGCTCCTTCATATGTTACTGAAATCATCTCCCACACCATAGAGAAGTTCCAACACATGTGGAGGGTCTTCTAATTTTTATCTACTTTGTATAAGTATCCTGTATATAGTATAACTGGATGCTGTTAAAACAGTGAGGCTAATTAAGAATATTCTGGCTCACAACTTATAAAGAAATCTGGCAGAACAGCCTCCTACCTGTGAAGCAATGTTTCCTTATTCCCATCTACAGCATCAATAATAGATTCCTCACCAGCATAGGACGACATCATTAACTTTACAATCTCAGTTGCTCCTTGAGTGGCAGCAAAATGTAGTGCTGTGCATTTTTCATTCTGTGCATGGGACAATAAAACAACACTTGAACTCAGCCTAAGCCCCAACCTATTAAATATGCTAGTGATCTAGCCCAGGATTCCTAGTTGCCTAAATTCCTATGCAAGCTTTAGTCCTTCCCTAAAGAAGCAAAACTCCAAAGAGATCTTAAAGACCAGAAAAGACTAAAGAGATATATTTAAGGGTCAGTACAAAGCTTTTTATTATTCTATGCCAGTCCCCTAAGATATGAGATAATGACGGTTGTAACGATTTTTTGTAGTTGAATTAATAAGCAGTGACACACAGCACCCTTAAATACAACAGCTGTAGCAAAAGAAAATTGCAGAAAGCCATAGGTAGACTAGTACAAACGAATAAACAAATAAATGCACCTCTCAAATATAGAAAACATGCTGGTTTTGATATTTCTGACTACTAGATTAGATGTCTTCCTTAAATACAATTTCCTGCAGATTTTATTAAAAATAACCTGGTGTAATACATCATTAAACTATTATAAACTAAAATAAGCTATCATAAAATTATTAAAAAATTAATAAATGATTGGAACAAGATTTGCCAGAACAGGGTGTCATTTAGCTAGATGGGACAAACTAGCTTTGATACATGCCTGAAGAATTTTATCCTTGTCCATTTCATAACAGGAAAGTTTCACTGAATGCATTGGAATGGGCTTTTTCACAATGCCATAAGCATTCTCAAAATTGTCAGTTGTCTTCCCAGAACTGTCAGCAAAAATCACCTCATTTAAATGTTCTGTGTTCAAAGTATCGACCAAATAAAAGAGGGCTATACCATGCTTATCTTTCTCTCATGAGCTGACTTCAGTCTTGCAAATAATTTGATTAATGTCTGAGATATTTTCAGAAATGTTTATTCATCATGAAGCTGGGAGAAAGCCCTTAGACCAAACTGAGCAGGTGTCACAAATTCATTCTTTGCATACAAAGAAGATACTGTACAGGAGAAGGAGAGACTGAGGATAACAAGAATGATGAGAAAGGGTCAGATCACAGGTCTAGCCATCTTCATATCCCATTTCTAACAATGGATGATAGCAGGTGCACAGTAAAGAGTTTGTGAGCAAGGTGAGCACACAGCAATACTTCTCCATATTGCTCTCCCAGCCTCCATCTATTTATGACTCAAGGACTACCTGAGCCACAGAGCATGTCTTTGTATTTAGTAGATGTAGATGGATTTTTCTTTCATGCATTTTCCCAATTGCATTTTGAACCCATGCAAGCTTTTCACACTCTCAACATCCTATGTAGCTTGTGTAAAGAAACCTGCCATTTTGTCTGTTTTGAATTAGGCACATTTCCATTTGCTGCTCCATTTTTTTTTCATTAGAAGAGAAAATCAGCAACGATTATCTATTCATCATTTCCCTATCATGTGGGGTTTTAGATAAATCTATGTTATATCAAATTATGTTTCACTCTGTTGCCCATTTTACCTGTTTTAGATCAATTTGGGCTCCAAATTCAATGCACATTTTAATCATTTCCAAGTCTCCACTTTGAACTGCCAAATGGAGGGGACTGCACTTCCCATTATTGGTAAAATTGATGTGAGTTTTAGCAGAGTGACCTAATTCTTCACCTGAGAGATGAAACAAAATGTAAAATTTTAAGTGAGGATGAGATAACCTAAGATATCAAGGTTTTAAAAAACAGGTGTATTAACTTAGGAATAATATTTCCCCACTCAATACAAGAACATTTCACACCTCTCATTAAACAATGGATGGGTACACATTTAGGAAACCAGTCAAGCTGTTGCTGCAATCCTACGAAAGCGACTCAAACGAATAATTTTGCCCATGGGAATAACTGCATTAACTTCTTGTTAAGTTCAGTCACATGTGTAAGTGCTTTCTTGTACAGTTCTTTGAGAGAGATAAAGCAGTAAATTGGCAATGTTATCATAAATAATAAATCTCATCAACTGATTTCGAACAAATTATTTACCTTTTTTTAAGAGAATTTCCATACATGTTTTTGCACCTGAAAATGCAGCTGCATGGATAGGCATACATCCTGTTTTGTTTGGTTTACATATTTTCCCTCCATTTTCAATCTGAAAAAATAATGCTTAGGTATGGATTAATGTCATACAGAAAATTCTGACTAATGAGCACATTGTCACAGATAAAGTCTCCATTGTCTCCTTTTTAAAAAAATTGTATATGCATTGTAAAGTTTATATTCAAACATCTCTTGGTGTGTATATATATATATACAAACATATACATATATACACACACACACACATACATATATATACACATATATATGTATGTTTCTTTTTGTGTCCTGATGACCTTCAAAATTAGCTTGAATAAGTTGTTTTCTGTTTGCTGCTACGATACACTTATATTTGCTCTACAAAGATTAAAGTTTATTAGTAACCTTGAAAATAATCCCTTGAATCATAAACACCTTACCTTTTTTCACAACACAGGCAAGACTTGTAAGTCCAATAAACAAGTAAAGTAGCTCAAGTATCGTTGATTTTTTTCAACAGTTTTTTAAATTACAAAATGTTAAATCTCATTTTTGCAAAATATGTTTCTCAAAATATATACACCTCAGAAATCCCAGAATATATTTAAGAGTTGCTGGCACTGTTTCTTCAAACAGCTCCTAAGCATTTCATTAACAAGTTTTCTTCACACTGCTTTGGAAGCATATAAGTGAAAGCATAAATAAAGAATGGCATAGAGGAAGATAAAACACTTTCTATTTCAGAAAAAAATGTTCTTTTTTGAGCTTTAAATTACGATTTTTTTCCCAAGAGATGCTCCCTTTATATAATGGATAGTGATGCTATAAGGGTGACCACTGAACGTTTATTTGCAGTGCCAACACCTCAAGAAATAAAAAGCAGCACACATATGCACAAACCTATGTAAAGAACTTTAAGTATTAGGCCCTTGATTTGCATTTAAGTTTCCTCCACTAAACAAAGACAGAATGCAGGAACAGAAAAACACTGCATCAAGATAAACAGAGTCACATTAAAAGACAACGGATAATTATACCTACCAGGAGTGTCAGTGCTTCAGGATTATCCTTGTAACATGCTACAATTATAGGTGTGTTCCCTGCTTCGCCTTCCAAATTAACATCTGTACTGCTATGCTGGACTAAAATCTAGATGTTTACAATAACATTCAGTCAACCATAAGCCAAACACAACAACAAAAGCCTATTCCGTTACTTCTGTTGTTTATCACACATAGTGCTCTTATCATGACTTGTTCTATTTGCATGCCAACAGCCCACACAAAGCAAAGGCAGAGAAGGGATAAAATGAGGGAGAATGTAAAAATATGCAGGGGAAAAACGCAGGCAAGAGCAGACAAGGAAAAATAAATTTCTTTATGGCAGAAGGTTGGATAGCTAGGATAAGCCTGTGCTAACCATGAAGTGTCTTAAAGTTTTATTCAACAAATTCCTCAGTACTGTGACAAAATCTTTTCTGTAGCAGATTGCAGTTGGGGATTTTCATCTTGTTTGTTATAACATATTGTAGTGTTTTGTATTTCCTGGAAAATGTTAATGTTGTAGACCCTTCTCAACTAGGCATCTGCTGGACAGTTGTATGAAATCATGGGAGACTAGACTTAATGAAAACAGGGACCCTTCCAGTTTTGTATTCCTAATCTGATCCTTGTGTTTACAGCTAACACTGAGCTGCCAGTGTTGCCAAAGATCTCTATAATTGCTTCCAGTGTATTTTGGAGAAGTAAGGGATTATGGAAACAACCACACTTCACCACACGTTTATTCCTCTATCCAGATATTTATTCATTTAATTCTGTTTTAGTAATTCCAACGAATTTTTGTGCACTGGAGAAACTGGCATGTTTTATTCACTCTTGGGCAATTTGACAATGGAAACCAAAGGAGAATGAGCTTGAATAAACAACATAGCGGGGAAGATATGAGAGCGCGTATTTTGTCAAAAGCAGAGCTCTAAAATAATTCAAATCCAGAACTCATTGCCAACAGCATTTTCAAAATCTGGCATTTCAGATTTTATAATTTTATTATTCTAAATTGACAGTAAATATAGACTTGGTAAGAGATGCGAGGACTACGAGATCTTTTAGTATTGGCAGTTTCTAAAAGAATTTTACTTTTTGAATACAGAGATATCTTTTTTCCTTCCTGTGTTTGGATGTACTAGAAAAAGAGAGAAATTTAACGTGAAAAGTTAGCTGCTGCGGTGTTAAGGTTGTATTAACCTAGTAAATTCCAGAATTTTACAAATTCTAAAATGTCAGACAGTTACTTAAACTGGAGTGCAAACATTCTCATTATGCTTGGTCAGATGATGAAAAATACTTTGCTTAAAATTTCAATGCTTCTTCTATTTTACAAGGTTCAAAATAGACACCTTAGTAATAATTTCTTCACAACGTACTTTTGCAATTTTTAATTGAGTAACAGCAGAATGAAAGAAGCAAAGTTATTAAAATGTTGGTTTTAAGAACTGTGCTTTCTGATTAAAATCCACTAAAATAAATAAAAATATAACTTACTAGTTTCACAGATATTTTTGATAGTTCTGTGACTTTCTATGCAATTATCAATAAAAACTTTCAGAACATAAACATTTAAAATACCACAATGTCTACTTGAAATTTTATTGTTAAAAATAACCTTCTTGAAAAAGCCACTGTGTTTGCAAAATTTAAAAGGAATTTCAGTTAAACATAATTAGGACTACTACAATAGCACACCTATCAGTATATAAATCAATAAGTTACTTCTTATTTGCTAAGCCGAGAACACACAAACCTCTCTACAAGCACCGTATGTTACACATCCTGCTTGCTAAACAAAGCGTATTGAGGACGTACGAGCACATGAGAGCATATGAGCTACACCCAGGATACAGCATATATAAACAAGCTCTTGGTGTTCTGCATGCAGCTACTGAGCTACTTATCAAGTCTGTTTACTTATGTGAACTTTAGACTTACTTTAACAATTTCATTATGCAGGGACTGCACAGCCATATGCAAAGGTGCCATCATATTGGAGTTGAGAATATTTGGATTGGCTCCTCTACTGAGAAGTAAACTGACACTTTCAATCTGGTTTTTCTTTGTGGCCCAGTGAAGTGGAGTATTTCCAGAAGAATCCATCACATTTAATACTAGCTCAAAGGAGAGAGAAAAAAACCACAAAGCAAAGCTGTCAAATGTTCTGATCATACTGAAAAAAAATGTGTTTTCAAGGGAGGGTTAGCTCTGTATTACTGCAGTTCTTAAAGTGAAAAACAAAGAGGCCCTACCTGATGCAGTCAAGCTGCATGTCGCACACACTGTTAGATCAAATTACTTATAGGGCTGAATACACCATATTGTTAAGAGAAAATGTTCTATTAGAGATATGAATATATTAAAATACAGTGGAGAGGAAGCTTGATAAGGTTAGGAAATATCAATAAAGCTTTTTATTAGATCTTCTCAAATTATAATAGTGGAGAGATCAGAGGGGTACAACACCTGTCTATTTCTTACTCATTATTTTACACTTCTTTTTTTCCAGACTTCCTTGATTTTCCTCTTTCTTTGTCTCTTCTCTTTCACATCTTCTTTGAATTTGCAGCTATTGCTTTAGAGGCCGTACTGAACAAGTGAGTGTTAATAATTAAAATGAGAGATAATAAATAACTGGTCGCAAATTATTAGATGACTAAAGACCAGATCTTTTCTGATTCACTTAACACCATAGAGGTAAATCAGTACATGTTGATAGAAAACTGGTCTGGTCTATACATATAATTTGAATTTCAAAATTGGAGATGAACTTCAACAAACACTCTGAAGAATTAATACAAAAATGATAAATTGAAAAGAAAAAAATATTTTTCAGTCTGAATAATCTTAAAAATACATTGACTACCATTCAGTGAAGGATGAGCTTTTTAGAGTGTGTTTGTCCAGTAGCCCACAGTCTGTCACTGGAGTTCATAGGTAGTTTCACAGCACCAGAAATATTTATTAATAATAGTAACTATTAAACAGCATCTTTTACAGGGAGTGCTTTTTCTTCATTCAAGGCCTCATGCTCTTCCACTCCTTCCCTGAATTTTCTAGGATATGACCAATCTCATCAGATGTTTACTCTTCCCCACTATTAAGTAAACAAGAGTGAAATGATAACAATTTTTAAAAAGCAGTACCTTCTTCTGTGTACCTTCATACTTTGTCTTATTTACTTCTATACTTGCATTCCGCCTTCAGCAGCACCAAACATGTGACCACAACTTAGCAAGTGTTTCAACTGCATCAAATGTATTACTAATAAATTGAGTTTTTTATTAAGTTACCCAAGAATTCTATTAAAACATATCTAACATACTTATCTACAACATGAAATATTCAATTATGTATTAAAATTGAACTGATTTAGAAAGATAGAAGTGAGTGATAACATACTTGAGTGACAAATATGGGAAACTAAATTACTTCTTACCTATGTTTCCAGTATTTTAAACATACCAAAAGATACATAATGTATATAAGAAAGATAAAATGTCAGATGTACTGTATTTCAGTACAGTTTTCCTTTTCATATTTGAAGACTATAAATCTGAGTCTTCAATAGAATAAAATACGTTGAATCACTGCATTAGAGAGAAAAACAATACTAACATAATAAGGGTGACCCAAAGCATACCGGAGACACTGAAAACTGTGACAGACAGTTTGAACAGTATTTGACTGTATAAATGTAGGTAACACATATCCTATCTGTTTCAGTCAGGTAACACATACTTTGATTTTATGAACTATTTTATTTAACTGAATAAATAAGTTCAATAATATGTGTTACCTTCACAGGAAGAATCTTCTATGATCATTTGCATTAATTCTATTTGACCTCCTTCTGCGGCATGATGCAGTGGGGTGGCATTTAATTCATCCACTTTGGTAAGCCCAGAACGATTCTTCTTAATGAAGCTCCGCAGTCTACACGCACTTCCATCTGAAATCACCTATTTTGGATACAAATATTTTCATTTTCAGATTTTCCTAATAGACGAGATGTTAGTAATATGTTACTGTTGGCAGTTTACCCCTCAGTAATTCTCTCTCAACCATGCAGTTTCATACAGAACTACACAAATCCTGCTCAAATTAAGTCGACAGCAAAACTCAGACTGATTCAATTGATTGCAAAGTCACACCCCCAAGTAAAGAACAGAGCAAAACTAACCAAAATGGAAATGAACTGGATCCTTTATTTTGTCTTCTGCAGTGAGATCAAGATCCTCCCTCCACCACAAGAAATCCAAAGAAAGCAAGCAAGTAAATTTATCACTTACATTTTTATTCCCTCTGCAGCTATGGCCAAGTCAAATGAATTCAGCGAAGAGGAAAAACGAATAATCTCAACAGTTTCTTCTTCTAGAGCTTGCTACAGAGACCGATATTACAGCACTATCCTAAGAGCGTCCCATGGGCTAATCCTCAGCCTGAAACAATCCAGCGTCTTCATAGCGCAATGTAACTAAGACCCTCTGACTGCTCAGCCCTCTGACACCTTAATACATCCCTGCTGCTGCACTTTGTGACCACAGCCCCCTACAGAAACCCTTCTCATTCTATGCTAGGAAGTTCTCCTCGTCTTTTTATTAGAGCATTGCAAAAATCATAGTTGTTTATGAGGAAAAGTGAGAGAAAGAGTGATTGCAATGGAATGAGCAGGAATTTAAAAAACAGTTATTAAAAAGATCAAAAGGGAATAAAAACAATTCAACAAAATTGGGAGGAAAAAACCCTCATACCAGAAGTGACACAAACCTTCCCAAAGAGAAGTAAGGAAGCAAAGCAAGAAAAAAGGAAATTCCCCAAATTATTGTTCCCTCCTCAGCTGCCAAAAAAGGAAAACTTTGGTCTTCAGTGTCCCCCAAGCCATAAAAATTTGACAATTTTTGCTTTCATTAAGCAAATTACATTATGGGGCTGCTCATTCAAACACTTAAGCACATTTAACTTCTTTCAGCTAAATAGTCCCATTGACCTCAGTGAGGTTACTCATGTGAATAATGTTACAAATGTGCTTAAATATTTAGAAGATTGGGGCCAAATACACGGGTAGTATCCGCTTCAAAAGTGCAGTCGGAAGAAGCTGAGAGAAAACAGGTAATATCATTGCTGAAAAGGGTATCAGATGAGTCAATAGTCGTAATAGTGAGGTCTATTATGTACACAAATATCTACACATTTCATACCACCAAAAAGGTATTTAAGAAAACCTTATTGTACAGCCCTATACACATGCACACAATATCTTTTATTCTGTCTTTTATTCTTACTTGATTTTAATTGTAATGAATTTTAAATCTTTCTATTGATTTAAACCAGATTCTGCCACTAACTACATTGGAATTTTTTGTCAACATCAGAAAAAATGTGGCTGAAAGCTTTGCATGATGAGAACTTCTACTAACGAAAAAAAAAAAGGTATTTTAGCAAATAATGCAGTATTTCCCCAGCAAAATAGTAAAGGAAGAAATCCACTAGGTGTTCTCAGTGCCTTCCTTTCACTTCTGAAGAAGCAAAGCAAGCTATTTTAAGCAATAGCAGCTCCTTTGTGTTTTATCTGAATGTTCCCATAATTGCAGACTACCCACGAAAGTGACAACCCAGGTGTTGTGCAGACCTACGGCTGGCACAGAAAACGAGGCTGGAAAAGACCTCAAGGGGTCATTAAACCCCTCCACATACTGTAGCATGTTTGTTTAGTCTGTTCTTAAAAATCTCCAAAGTTACCCAAGTCATTCGCTCAACCTCTTCTGTTGCTTAATCATTCCTAGTTAAAAAACATCCTAGTTTAAAAATGCTTCCCCAGTGTCCATTCCAATCGTCCCTATAAAAATACATCATTTCTTGTCCTGTTCCCCATGGAAACAGGAGCAGATTACACCCTTTTGGGCAGCGATTTTGTACCTGTAGGTTGTGGCACTGCTTCCCTTTCCCCTTAGCGCAGCGCCAGCTCTTTCAAACTTCCCGTTGGGGCCATTTCTGCCGGCCGCCGGCTCACTCGCGCCGCTCCGTGCGGGTCCCCCCCAGCGGCCGCGCTGCTCCGGGGAGCCCTGCCCGGCGGGGACGGCGCCGCCGCCGCCGCCGCTGCCGCCCGCCCCGTGCTCGCGCCTCGCGCCAGCGCCGCAGAGCTGCCCCGGGCGCCGTGCGGGGGGCGCAGCCGCCCCCGGCCCGCCTCGCAGCCCCCCGCCCTGCCCTCCGCACGCACCTTGAAGACGTCCTGCGAGGCCACGGAGGCGGCATCCGCCTCGCACACGACCCCCTGGTAGGAGCTGGACGCGGCCGCCCTCTCCCGCGAGCGGCAGAGCCTCAGCAGCGAGCGCTTCATGCCGCCGGCCCGCTCCGGCTACCTGCGAGGCGAGAGAGGCAGTGAGGCGCGGCGGCGGGCGGCGGGAGGCCGGAGGCGGGGAAGGGCGGGCGGGCGGGAGGGAGAGCGACCCGCGGCGGCGCTGCCGGGCAGCGGCTCCGCGGCGCTGGGGCCGCCGCGCTTCGGCGAGGCAGAGCGGCGAGCAGCGGCTGGGGCCCGCCGGAGAGCTGCGGGCGGCGCCGGGTCCCGCGGCCAGGAGGCGCGTTTGGGGAGCGCGCGGAGGGGCCGCGGGCTCGCCGGGCGCCCTGCGGCCCTGCGCCGCGAGCTCGGGGCGTCATTAAATGCAAAAAAAAAACCCAAACTACGGTGCGGACAGCGCAAGGCGCAAAAAAATGCAATGCAAACATTCAGCAGCCAACACATGTTGCAGATTGTGAGAAGAAAAAATATTCTAGACGTGCTTAGTCCCTTAGGGCAAACTTTTTTTTTTTTTTTTTTTTTTGCTGTAGTGCTAGGATGAGGGCTGATTTAAACCTGCTTTATAACCCTAAAGTGGTTAATTGCCTGAGTTTTCCGCGATGAATTCCTCAGGAGTTATTTTGTGTTCAGACAAGTTTTTTGGGTTTTTTTTTTTAATTTGTTTTACCAGAAAATTTGGCAAAAACTTAAACTTCCTTAACATTGCTGAGTATTTCGAAGGGTTAATCACCGCAGCCGCTTTAACTGCGGCATACTTGCTGCGTCTCTAGCGGAGTCATTTGTAATTGCAGAGCTCTGACAGGTCGCTACGTGTGACAGGAGCAGCCCCAGCAAAGGCCAGACCTGCACTCCTGCCTCAAGGCAGCGGCCGGCCGGATGCATAGGGAAAAGAAAGGAAACCGTGTGGGATGGCGTTTTGCCCGTGTGTCGTGGTTTAGGGCTCTCCAGCGCTTAAGAACTTCCTGAGCCAGATGTGGCGTCCAGCCCAGCCAGTTTGAGAGCCACCAGCTGGCAGGTCACCAGCGCTTTGCTCATTCCTTTCTGAACCCTTTTTATACCGTCTGTGCCACAGCATCCTGTGGCACTAAGGGCCGTAATTTCATTATGTATTTGTGAAAAAATGCTTTCTTTGAACCTTTTCCCTAATAATTTCACTTAGTGCTCCCTACCCTTTTTATTTTGAGAAATATTGAATTGTTCCGCATTTTTTATTCCGGTTGGTGTTTATAATTTCGCAAAGTTTTATGATTTCTTTTTGCTTGCTGATGAGACCTGGTTTATACGGTTTCCATTGTATGGAAACCATTTCATATCTCTGACCATCCTCATCCTGCTGCTCTCCGTCCTTTCCATATTCCTTTTGAAATGGGATGACAAGAGCTACATGCAGAAATCAAGACAGATTTATGCAATAGTATAACTGCATGTTCATTTTTTTTCTTGATTCCTCTCCTGAATGTTCATAAGAGTACTTGCGTCTTTGAGTGCCACTGAGCTAAGTTTCCAGAGAATTTTTTGCTGCTCCACCATGATCCCTTTCGTGAGTGGTGATAGTATAAATAGCATTCATTACCGTGCAAGAGTAGTTTGGCTTATGTTCCCCCTGTGTGCCCACCTAGCATTTATCACCAATGAATTTCATTTGACATTTCATTACTGCATCACCAAATCTTTTGGGATCCCTCTCTAAACCTTTTGCAGCCAGCTTTATTTTTGGTCATTCTGAATAATTCTGTAACTCCTTCCAGGTCACCAGAATATCTTTACATTATTGAATCCAGCGCTGATTTTAAGGGATCCTAAGGAACCTCCCTGCTTTGGAAAGACTGTCCATTTATTCCTTTTCCATATATCATAAACTTTAATCAGATACAGGAAATCCTTCCTTCCTGTCTTATGATGGTTAAGTTTAGTTAAGAGGCTAAGAGGAGGAACCTTACTGAAACTTTTTCAAAAATCCAAATATATATGGTATCACCAGGATCATCCATAAATTTATGCTAGCTGGTTCCTTCAAAAAATTCTAGTGACATCTGTAATGCCAGACTTCTTTCTACAAAAGCTGTGTTTATTATTTTGACCCTTGAGACTTTAACTCCAGAACCTTTTATAATGAGTTGCTTAAGCTACACAGCCTTAATTAATTAGTCTTGAAATCATAAGACTAGGTAATTTTAAGACTAACTAAGTTGTTTTAAGTGCGTGTCATGTAGGGTTTTGGTCATATTAATTTTCAGGCAACAATAAAACAGAAAAAAATAATTTCTTCAGCATGTATTCTTTCATGGCCATAGCTACTGTCTACATCCAAAAGCAACAAGTTAAGGTAGATTTTTATGGTTATGTTATCAGTAGTTGTGATTGAAAGAAACAGGGTAAGTAGTTTACACTATAGCAAGAAAGCTATGCTCAAGAAAGCTAACCATTAATTATGTGTCTTGGGATTAAGTCACTCTGGAGGAGCCCTTTCCCGTTCTAAACCCTTTTCCTGGTACCTCCATTAAGAGCAGCCACAGCTGGTGACACTGTTCACCTTTCCATGGTTTGGTTCCTTTTAATTCCCTGTTTAGCCTTGACTTTGCTGTCACTCATAGTCCTCTTTAGAGGAAATTCAACTCAACAAATAACAGTATAGACATTGTATAAAGAAAATAAATACCATTTTCCGCCAGAATCATTAACTGGAAATAGAAAGAGATCTTGCTGAAACACTGGTAAGTATTGGTAAGTTCTATCTATCATCTTTTTATTCCTAAATCCCCTAAACTGCAGCCAGAGTGAAACAACACAAGTCATGATCCTAGAACAACTATGGTTTTAGTTATTTTCTTGACTCTGATTATATTACCCTCTTCTTTTAAAATTACTGTTAGTTTTTAGTCTTCTAGTAAATGTTCAGAAGAATGTTCATAGTACGAAAAGTAATGCAAAGATTTTCCATTCCCAGGAGGAATCAAATGGAATTTTAAGTAGACTGACCACAGCTTTTATTTCTATGTAGTGATTTGACATAAGAAACTAATTCACATAAGTAGTCAGAGAGTAACCTTTCTTACAATTGTTTTTCCCAAGAGTGGATTAAAATACATTTATACCATTTTATTTCGAATATGATCTTGCTAATGGTAGAATAATGGATACATTAGTACAAGCAAAATTTGCTAAAGGTAACCATACAACAACACTTCATTAAAAATATGATTGTTTAATAATTAAATTGTATATACAGTGAATATGCACCTTTGCAGTCCTGTAGCCGTAGTAAGACAGTAGTACAATTTTGTTAATTTTTGTAGGCATAGGAACTGCAAATTCAAGCAAATACCAATAGCGAGAAGGATACATTGCATGTTTTTGTGCTTTCAAGTGCCTTATTTGGCAACAGTGTTATAAAAATTGTGATGTGTAAAATGGTATTTAGAATTTTATACTGTCAGCTTAATTCAATAAGCCAAGAGAATTTGTGGTGTTACTTGTCAGATATTGACTGCAGTCATCTAGAAATTAATCCATGCTACTGTCTAAACAAGCAAGAGCACATCATCTCCTACCAGTTGTTATAAACTTTGGTACTTACCAAGGAGAAAAATCCTAATGTCTTTATAAACCAATAAGATGAATTAACTCACATTTTACATGTCTAACAGATTTTTCATTGCATTTTTTCTATGCTCAGCAGAAAGATTTAAGTTATTGATGGATTTGTTACATTCCTCATTAAAAAAAGGTTTTAGAAAACAGTAATTCATTCTACTATGCTGCATAATCTTTTTTTTTGAATGACAAATAGATATGAAACAATATCTTACCAATTTTGAGTCTTCCCCTTAACGCTATGAACAAGAAGAAATTAAAATAGAGCCCTAGACAGTGAAAGTACACTCTGAAAGCAAGTGTAAATCATCCCTAAAGTTAATGGTGTTCATAATAAATTGAGAGGCAGGACACTTAAGGAGGACATTCTTAGTGAGGATATTTCCCCAGGTGTCCAGCGTAGCCCAGCAATTAATTGCAGTGACTAGTAGCTCCAAATTTATTCTCGGACAAAAGCTTTTAGGTGTTATCGGCTGGATCTATAAAAGGTTAAGGTTTGTGGTAGCTGCCTCCAAAGTGAGTACAATCACAAACTCTCTGTATGATGTGTGGGAGTTGGGTGCTTCAGAGTGGAGTGCGTAATGGTGAGGGGGGAGCTGGAGACTGTAATCCTCCTGTGAAGGTGGGGGCTAATCTGTCTCTTGCAAGACTTCTTTTAAACAAGTGATGGACTTTTTTTTTTTTCAGAGCAGATATAGTTGTTGTGGAAAGCTGCATTGTATGCCAAGAGATCAAAGGATACTCTGCCTAATTCCTGAAAAATGAACACAGCCACCTAAGTGGAGATTGCTTTCAGGTAGTGATGCTCTTTACTCTTCCTGTTAAAGCTGTGCCAGAAACCATCAGGGTTCTCCAGTGCTGGAGCCTGGATCCCTAGCCCAGTTATCAGGACAGTCAAGTACCTGCAAAACTTCCTGTCTCCAGGACTGTTTTTGCAGTTTTACATTCAGCTATCATTGACTAAATCCAGAAACAGTCTCTGAAGCAAAGACCTCAGTCTTGAACATCTCCTAACTATGAGATTTAGGAAAATCCTAAATATTAGGCTTCTGAAACCTTCTGGTCTGTAATGTCTGATCAGACGTAAGCATGGTAGATGCATCATACTGCTCATTATGGGCAAGATGACTTCAATTCAGGATACTGCAAAACCACAACTCTAAATAACTGGAAAATCTTAGTGGTGAAATGTGGGTGCCAGGATATTTATACACATAAAGGTTAGGCAAGGATTGTAAGGAAAGACACTCTTAAAGAAGCCTAATTTCTACCTACAAGCTAATTTAGAGACTTTGTGAATGTTCTTGCTGACCAGTGATACATTCAGAAAGTGCTGTTTCATAGCTCTCCATCTTTCCTCATCAGCTGTGTATTTTACACTGCCATTGCTGTCCTAACAAGCAATGCCTCATCCTAACCACCCAGATTTCTTCTATGTAGTACATATGTTGCTGTAACTATCAGGGAACAGCACCCCGCCAAAATGGTGTTTTTTGTTTTTTGGCATGTCTGGCTACTCAGAAAACTATTTGTCTTCTGGGCATGCTATCTAGCAAAATCTGTCCTCTTATAGAGACATCTTAATCAAGCAGCTCCTACTTTCCTTTTCTTTGAAATGTTGGAAAGAGCATTCAAGGACTTTTGCTCTTTCAGAGATATATATGCCTAGTCTCATTGGTTGGAAATAGCCTATTATTGATAATCAATAATAATATTGTCTTTGAGATGGAAAAAATGACTGTACTAAAGAAAACCTATCAGAATGTATCCCAGTAATTCATAACACTCTTTAGGAACTGAGTTTACAATGTACAATAACAGAGAGGCAAAATAAGTAGGAATAATTCCTTATCACAGTTACCTTACTTGCTGTATTTATTACTGTGTTGAATGTTTCCATGCATTCGTTATTTTCTAATGAAAATGCATAGTAAATTTTAAGCTCAAGTCCTGGAGTTTCACTGTTGCATAGGATGTACTTTTTTAGATAAAGTTACTTTTTAAAACAAATGTCATCATTAAGGAATGAAAATAGTGGTAGAAACATATTACATATTACTAGATGCATGTAAATCTAGCAATAGTCATTCATGTTTGTAGAAATTAGGTAGTATATCAAAGATATATTCTGTCAGAAAGTAATTGAAATTAGAATGAAATTAGAAAAGTGGCAACTTTAGGGGAAAGAACAAGTAGAGAGAAATTAACTAAACTTTAGGAATGTAAAAATAAGTGAAGTTGAGAAAAAATGCATCTCAGCATGTATTTTTCAGGGGGAAAATACTGACACCGTTTTCCTAGAAGAGTGGATGGTGCCATGCCCTAGAAACATCTCACAGCTAGACCAGAATTCTCAGACTTTTTCACGTTCATGGTTGTTCCAGGGGACCGCTCATGGAAAACCTCATGGACTACTTTACCCGTTGTATAGACCAGCTTGCAAACATATCAAATGATGAATGGTCACGTCAAGTGTGGAAAAGTAGCATTAGTAAAATACTAGTGCACATTATTTCCAACTGCGTTGATGATTTGCATTTCAAACTTAATTTTATGACAATATCTCTATCTGTAATACCAGCTCTTCTCTTGCCTGTTCTTCTCCCGTCTTCTCTGTTTATATTTTAAGGCTGCTTGATGCTCTTCCTTTCCTTTCCCTCACAATATTTCTTTCTGCATATATTATCCAGCCAATGACTATCTTCTCCTACAGCTTTTATTGAGTGTACTTTCGTTTTTCATGCTAAAGGGATTTATTTAATTCTCTAACCTTCTTATGTTTTTGGAAAAAGTGATGTCTTGCACTTCCCTCGTTTCTGATATCTGAAAGATAAATCTAAGAGAGACATGGCTTCTACCTTTCTAGTGGTTAACCTGAACTCTTGTGTAACTGTGAATAAAAAATAGAATCTACATCGCAGAAGCACTAACACTGGAAGTCTTCAATGTATGGTCTCTATGGACAATCACAGACTGGTATAACTGCAACAGAATATCAATTTTTCAGAATATTAATTCTGTTCCTATTATATACATCAGACTACATCTCAGGCTTTTACTTCTTTCCATTATTAATAATTTAGTTTGCAAGATATCTCTATGAATTTTATTTCTTCTCCAAGAATTGCTCTTGCAATTTCGCTGAAATTGAAAAGCAGATCTTTTGGTATATTAAAATAATCCTCTGGACAGGAAGGGGAGAAAAGGACTTCTTAAAAGCTAGAATTATTGAAAGATATGTCATATGGACCATATAAAATATATATTTTCTTTTAAAAGTGAAGAAAACATCTTGAAAATGGGGCTAACGTAGCTGAAAATTCAGCAAAAATGACACTAACAGCTGAAAACTCAACTTATATTTAATCTGAATTTGTAAAGTATGGACGTATATAGTTTCTTTTAAATTAGTCACTTTAAACAAATATAATTTAAGAAAAAAGGTTAAAATAGCTTATCTTTCAATACAGTATTCCATATATTAGATAATTCTCTTTGTCTTGATTTCCTCAAGTCTTGGACATTCCTAACCTAACTAAAGGAAGGCAGTAGTCTCAGAGTCATTGAGATGTTGTGTTTCACTGGTTAAGATTGAATTCTGTATGCTTATTAGAATGGAATACATACAGGTACTTGTTTGAAATATATTTTCTATTTCATATTTAGTAAATATGTAACTATGACTAGACCCTCAGTAATAATAATTATTTTAATCTGAGCAAATATAATTAAATCTTTCATATATAGAAACATTATTTGTAAATAGAATTAATACCTGCCAATGAGATAGGTGCAATATTTAGAAATGTTTTTTCATATGCATCTATTGGGGAAAAGAAACAATATCTGGTGGCCAAAAAAAAGCTAGATTGTGAAAAAGGTTTGCCAATGAAAATAAACATAAAGTCATACTGAACAGGAAAGGATGTCATATTATTTGCATATTATTTGCATCTTCCTGCTTGCAAAAAGTAGATTTTTATTAAAATTCACTAAGATATGTATCATACAATTCTTCAATTAGCTTAAATTATGCCAAATTTACATTTAAATATGAATTCAAAATATTTTATCTTGTATTTTTTACATAGAAGACTCCCTGAAAACAAAAGGAAAATAGGCCCAACAAAAGCTTGAGCAACAGTATTTGAGCTACAGGAAAACTATATTATACTTACCATTCAAGAAGTTTGCAGGTGGTTTCTCTCTGAAGCAACATATATATAAAGAAAACACAGATATAACAATTTGAATCCTTATCTGATGCTTATATCAGTAAGTTCCTGTGACGTGTGAAGTCACCAGTTATGTCATCTGGTGGCTTAGTCTGTGTAAATGGAGGCTTATTTAAAAGAAGTGAGTATGCATTGGTCAGTGTGGGAGGAGCATCAGTATTTCCTTGAACCTTTCTTTTTTTAATACATCTGGTCAAACCTCATCCATTTTCATTTCTGGCTGCAAATGTACCTGGTGTTCCAAAAGTTCTTCTAATGCAATATCTTAGTTTCAGTTTTGTTAGGTGGTCACTAGAGGGTATTTGTTTACCTATTTGCAATGAACTAATTGCTTTTAATGGAAAATCTAAACATTACTGAAGAACAATACTGTCTACTTATGAAGATTCACTGTACTAATAAATGTTTAAAAAATTAGAATTGGTGTATAAAAGACTGTGATCAATACCTAATGCAATAAGGGGCAGCATAAGATTTGCATGTGCTTTCTTTTTGAAATATAAATCATGTTTTGTTTTCTGCACTTCATTTTGAAAGTGGCATGAAATTGCTTGGTTTATTTGAACTAATTTTCAGATGACTTCTTGGCCCCACCTGCATTAGACTGAAAGTCAGACCATACAGTCCTTGGATGTCAGAACAGTTTCTGTGGCTAGCATTTTTATACGGAGCAATGTTTCCTCGTGCTAGCATATATCAGTCAAATTATCTTGCCACATATATTAAACTACATAATTGTACAATCTGCGGAAAGTAGCTCATACGTCCCAACCATTATTAAGTTCTGGGTGATTTCATCTTCTTGCTTCAGAATCCATCAGCCTCACTGATTTTCAAACAAGGGGTTTGATTTGTGGTTCAAAGTGGCGCATTTTCAATGCTTTTCTCTCATTTTGATCCCACAGAAGGTGGACAACACCAAAATATTTAAATAAAGTATTTAAATAAAGTAACCTAAATTGACATCTGAAAAGAATGCAGCTCCTGATTCTGTAGCTCATTTTCCTAAGCATGCTGAAACACCAAGCGTGTGACTCAGCCATGATAGCTCTGTTTATGACCAGGATGGCTTAGTGACTCAAGGTGGTGGATGAAGAACAGCTTTATAACCTAGGAACCGTCAAGCAACTTGAAAATGTCTCCCTATAGAAGCTGTCCAGCATTACTACATAATTCCATTTGTGTGTTTCTTTGGATATGGAGTCTCTGTCTCAGTAAACAGAAGACAGGTGCACACACATTAATAGTGTAAATGATAGCTGAAGTTTTACATTTTTTCCATTAAAAAAGTAAGGAACCTGAGAAAGACTTGATGGATTTAGCAGTGTAACTGGAGTTATTTTCCAGTGTTGTCATACAGTGCTTGAACCATGAAATATGTTGCTTAGGTGTTCACAGAGTCTAGTTACAGAAGGTCTGTGCCCTAGTTTATTAATATAGAGGTGGCTGGAATTTAGTTGACATCATAGTTTTTAGTCAGAAAAGCTAATTTCCTCAAAATCAAAAGTTCTTGTGAAAATGTTCATATCACTATGCCATTTTCTGTTGGGAAGCTTCAAATGAATGATTTTAAGAAGGGATTTCTGCAGTCACTAAGTTAGTCATCTGGTAAGTCAATCATGTCATTCACCAGTTGAACAAATTCTACGCCAAAGCCAGTTAAGTTTCTTGCTCCTATTGCTACTGCTAAAAGGTTTCTCCAATACCTGCCTGTACCTTGCAATAATAGTTAGGAACTTTTCTCTAATATCCGATCTAAATTTATTCATGCTCTAGGGATGACCATTTGTTCTTGGTCAACTTTGTTTTCTGTTTTAAGTTGTTCTTCCCTCACCATGGAATCAACCAAACTATTGAATTGTGCTCTCCCAAGAATCCTAACAGACTCTCAGAATCTGTTCCAGTCTGTTTATGCTGTTTCCATATCAGCAATTTTTAGGCACACAAGTATCAGAACTTTCAAGAATTTCAGATGTACTTTACTATTTAATTTCAGAACATTTAATGGGTCTAATGAACCCATTTTAACCCTTTCTGTTGCCCTTGCATGCTTTTGACTATTCAGACATAGCCAAACAGTACTTCTAAGACTTCACCCTCTCTTTCCTTCCTGACTGTGTGCCTAATAGTCTAGATTACTTTTTTGTCTCATATCCCTCCAAGGGGTAGGGTAGTTCTACCAACCTTAATTTATAAATCAGACATGGAGACTCAGAAAGACTAATACCCATGCTTCAAGGATATTTAGGTTTCTAACACCTAGATATCCCTCTTAAGAAAAAAGCAAGAAAGAGGTAGTATAATGTGAGGAAGGAGGAACTCCAAGAAGCAATTGTGTCAGCCAGAGCAGTACCTAGACTACAAGCAATGTGCAGATAAATTCATGGTTTTATATTTTATAAATTTAGCCTCATAAGTATTGAAAGCTTCCTTTAACATTTAAAAGTCATTATGTGCTAACTCAAAAATAGACCCTGATTGAATGAATGGTAATTAGCTGCTTAAATAGCTTGAGGACCTGAACCTGAGTCATTTAGCCATTTTTAAGAATTAAGTTTTTAAGACCGACAATAAAACATTAGGAAAACTGCCTGTGAAAAGAAATTCACAGGAGTGGCAAAAGTGATAGAGCTGAAAGAGGAACGAACAATGTTCCATAAATCATGTGGCAACCAAAGGGCGATAATACATGAGCACGGCAAAGTACCCTGTAACAGAGAAAAAGATAAGATGGAAGTAGACAACTTACAGATCAAAAGCAGCAGAGAAATCAAAGAGTGAAAGTAAAAAAGATCACTGCCAAGATATTTTAGTGAAAATAGCTCCATAGAGTGGAGAAAAAGTGAAGGGCTAGCAGTGATAAAGTCAAAGTAAAGATTTTAGATGTTACATCTAATGAGTCCAGAGTTGAGGTAAAAAAAGATTTTTAAAAAATGATAAATGGAAAGGCAGGGGAAGGGTCTTTTACAGGGTGTTTTCATATCATGGTACTGTGAGAAAAGGAGAGTGGAGAGTAGTTAAGAAATTAGAAAAATACTATTCAAGTATATTCCTTCCTGAAAGCAAGTTGTGTTTTGATGAGACTCCTTATTAACTGAAGTTTAGAAGAGAGACACACAGTTCATACATAATATCAGAATGCAGCAGCTACCCGGTTCTGCAAAAGGCGAAGTTATTTGACAGATTCACAATTTCATCAGTTTAGAATAATTTCATCAGAAATATCATCCAAACAGATCAAGTTGGATCTATCCTGGAAAATTTGTTGATTTTTCTTTAACATTTTCTCTTCCTAATGACTCCATTTCTGTTTTCTGGAATACAGATACTGCACTGTATTTCAAGGCAAGAAGCAAGATTAATGTTGTTAAAATAATGTAGAATATATGTTTAAAGATAAAACCTGTATTAAGCTCAAGCTTTGTGCTTGCACTGCACTATCTTCTCACTGAGTGTGTCACTTTCATGAAAAGGAAAAACTTTTTTGTTATCTAAAATCATCACTTCATTTAGTTAAAATATAAAAGGTAAAAGCACACTGCAAACAATGCATTACACCCTTGATTCTTGAACAGATAGTTATTTTTATTTAATGAAAATTCTGACAACTGTGCTATAGCAGACTTCAGTGGAATGACAGTGCGAAGTACTATCCAGTATATTTAAGTCATTACTGTGTATTTTAAAGAATTATAACACTTTGACAAAACTACTTAGAACAAATTATTATGGATCACCTCGTCTCTTTTGGCCAAGGCAGAAGAAAATATCTTTCAAACAAACAAATTCAAAATCCTTTGTTTCTTCTCTGCTGTGATTTCTGATATAAATTAGGAGAGCATCAATACTGTTCTAATATAAATTGGAACAGTATCAGTCTTCAATTCTGTGTCAAGAACGTTATTAAGCTTTGCAACTGCTCTGCGAAAGAGAGATGGCATTGAGCCACTCCATTCCTAGCACAGGATTTTCAGATACTGGGGATGTAAAGGCTATTTTGGCTCTATGTTTGCCGTTTCACAAAACCAGAAAGGCATAATGGGATGCCTTTGATAGAAACTGTGTCTCTATGTTTTCAAAACTACAGAGATTCAAACAAGTAGAACTCATTCCTCAGTTCTGTAATTGCCCTAGTATTTGACAAGTGGTTGATTTTTTCAAATATCTTGTATTGAGTAATAAACAAGTATAACATACTGAGTTTCTTTTCCTGTAAGTCTAACCAGCTCGTATGTTTTCCCTGAGTATGTTGTATTGAGTCCCAGACAGATTCTATATTTACATTCAAATCAATCAAAATATTTTAAATAGTCTTATCTGAATATGCGTTCAGTGTGAAGTAAGAACATGCACAAACTGATAAGTCAAAATATATGTATGCCTTAATCTGGATAAAATACAGTGTAAAAATAGAACTCTAGAAAAAGCTCAATTTTATTTTATCTGAAGACAAAGAAAAAGATACTGTTTCCTATATTATTAGCTATTATATTTGCTATGATCAAAACCTGTTGATTTTATTGGAAGTACTTATAATGGAGAAAACATGTACTAACATTACATAATTATTTCATAAGGATTTAGTAAAACTGTGCTGATTTTGCCAACAGTCAGTGTTTGGTTGCTGGAAAAAGTAGTAGGAGCACTTATTATATAGTCATTGTTAGGAAGAGAAACTTTTACCTGAAATGACAATGGATTTTTAGATTTAAAAAAAAAAAAATTACCAAAATAGCTATGAATAATCTTTTTCATTTTATCTCCAGAGTTCCAAGGAATGACATGTGAATTACACAAAGTTAGCAGGAAATTAAGTTTCTGCTTTTCACAAGTTAGTAGAGAACCCATGCTTATATGCATTGTTCAGGGTATTTCTACACTGAAAAGAAAAGATATCCCAAACCCTATGTCAGGTGAAGAAAGAATGTGAAAAGTTCTAACTGTGGGGAGGCCTGGAGTTAACTTAAACTGCCAGCCATGGTGAAGACACAGTTTGACTTCTCTTCATTGCTACTTTTGCCTAGGTTAGGTGACTGGCACAGTCCGCTGAGTTAAGAACATGACTTTTTTGCAGGATAGGCAGATGTGATCACCCATCTAGTTGTCTTGGCTGCTCAGCTTTTCAAATTCTGAAAATAAGTCTTGCCGTGTACAGTGGCTTTTACTGCTCAGTTATGCCTCTGGCAAACTGGCCAGTCCTCTAAAAATTATAATACCTGGAAAATGAAGGAAATATAGATGCAAAACAAAAGCAGTAATATATTTAATGAGAATGCATAAGAACCATTGCCATAAGTTCTTTTCTTGGCTGTTGCTGCTGCTGCACTGTCCATTCCCCTTTGACAATAAACACATTTATTTATTCATATGTGCATATAACTTTTTCACAAATGATATTTATTTATTTATTTATATATGCATATCATTTTTTCACAAATCATTAGTCAACTGAATTGACCTTTTGTGGTTTCTTTTGCATACATGGCAGTAGACAATTATGCTTTGCATTCTGTTAGGAAGTTTCAAAGAAACCTACAACAATAGGTACTCCATTAAAATTGAGTTCCTAACTCTCCTAGACCTTCTGAAATGATTGGCCTTTCACAATATTTTTCAGTCTTGCCCACTGGGTTAAACTTCCACCTGCCTGTTTTGAGGGCCTGTAGTGACTGCATTACTTAAATAGAGCAACAAATATGACACTCATATACCAATCAATTATGTTGCATAGGAAGTCACTAGAAAGCAGTATGCTTACTTGTGGAAAAAGCCAAGACCATATCCGTTAATATATGACCCATTCTGTTTACTGAGGATAATAAGACATTCAAAAAATAATTGTTTTCCTAAGAGCATTGCTAAATATACATCAAGATCATCAGTCACACCATCCAAAAATATAATCATCTTGCCATGAAAAATGAAAATACAGCTGAGAGGTGCCAAAAGACAGTAATGTGTTAGAAAGATTTGTAAGATGTTTGTGTCTAAAAGAGTCTTGGATATACAAGTCAGAAGTCTATAAAATGCTGCTGGTCTTTCAGTTGGGGCATGGTGACTGAGACATAAGATCATGCAAACATGGGCTATATGACTTCTGGATCATGGCTAGGTCATGTCTTGCCTATGTCACAAACTGACTAAAAGATCCGGAAAGACTGTTTGCAGCTGCCACCTCCGTCTACCGTAGCCATAGGCTGGATAAGGATCTCTGTGCTTTAAATATTTACATTGAGTTCTTTTTTGTGTTTATAACTTTAGTAAAAACTTTATTATGTGGATTGTGGACTGTAAATATTAGCTTGGATTTTAATAATGTTCTTGCAAACATGATAAAATGGTGCTTTGTTTACTTTCTGATTCAGTCTAAATTAAAATAATCTGCTGTTGGAAACAACACAGCAAGAACTAGATTGCAGATGATGACAGCATTCATTATATGCCTGCAGTTTGTTTCTACACTCCTTTGGAAACAGAAGAGAGAACTGGTCATGCAATTGCACAAAATCATCAGTCTGTCTGCTTATGCCACTTGCCCTGATCTACACCAATTATCAACTTTGGGGTAATAAAGCTGATGAGTCTGAGCTCAGGGGAAAAATTTAATAGTTACTGAAGGCACCGTGTTTGCTGTAGATGAGTGGGTTTGACAAACTCTGAAGAAAAAGAGAAAGTAGAGCAAGGTAATTAGAAAGCAATAGGAGGAGTAATAGAAGAAAATAACCTCAGTAATGCAGTCCAGTTTCAAGAGTAAAGCCTTGGTTGCTGATGGATAACCATGAAGAAAAAACAATATAATGTGAAAGCCTCCTCATAAAATTCCTTAAAAATAAGTCCTACCAAGTGAGTTTAAAAAATTCTCTATATGCACCATTTGCCCTACATGGTGTCAGCCTTTCCATTTTAAATCCATTATAACCTCCCTTGTGTTTGTACAATATGATGTTTATAATCCAGATGGAAGAGTTGCTAATTTTGTAAGAAGAAAGCACCAGAAAACTATAGCTGAAGCATTACTACGATTTGAGAGCTCAGTAGTTGACCAAAGACTGTCTCTAGAAAAGGGAATGGGTTGAGAAATTTCTCCAGCAATTGTATTGCTGCGTGTTAAGAAAGATAGTGCCATAGTAGGTCAAAAAAAATCAAGAAAAAATGAGGTAATTCTATAACAGTTGTGAACTGATTGGATCAGTATACTGGTCCCACAGAACGGGATCTGAGGACTGACAATGCAAGTACAGTGCACAGTTCATTGCTCTCTACTATAGCCAGATTCAGTCATCAGTTGTTCTTTGCTCAAAGGTAGCACCCAGATGTTACAATCAGAGCTCTTATGCCCTATGCACAGTACATACATACAGATCTTCGCTTCAGCAGCCTTACAATCCAGTTCCTTATAAGAAGTAACAGGTAGAAGGAGCAAAGGGAAAAAACATGTAAACTGGGTCTTTGTGGGTAGTGCAAAACCCATTATAATGTTAATGATTTTTACTGTCCTCTGCCATAACAGTATTCTCACTTTTTTGTTTAGAAATGTACACATTGTAAAAGTGGCTAACTAAAGACCTCAGGCTTTAACATGCAATGCCTTACCTAGCTCACACTCAGAGTGGGTGGCATAGGAGTGGAAAACAGGCAAGATTATTCTATTTACAACTGCTACATATTTGTTTCCAAGCTGAAATCCAAAACAATACATTTTTCCACAGTGCACAGTGTAGTTCTCATCCCTGGTTTAGATTCATATAATTATATCAATGAAACTGAAATTACTGTGCAAGTTTACAGCTTTTCCATGGGTTCACAAGGACATCAAGTCCTAGAGATCATGTTTAAACCTGAACTAAATATCAGAACTTTAACAAGGCATTTAGGAGAGCAAAGTTGATCTTTTGATTTGGACACGTGCCTGTCATTTACACAATCTGAGTTCAGTTCTCTGATCCTCTGGAGACTCCGCAGGTGATGAACACATCATTTAAGGGCCTCGAAATTGCTCACTGTCCTGCTCCTTCAGAGTCCCAGATTTTGAGGACTTTTAAAATTGTCATTGTTTTCTCTTGCTAATCCTCCCAAAGTCCATCAGATAGTTAGAGAGCTAGCTCTGCCAAAAGTAACAGCTTTCAGAAAATTCTGCAAATGCTTCTTTCCTTCCCCACTAGGTAGCTCCTTTCCTATTTTAGCTGTGCCATGTTGGCCTGAGAGTCAACTATCATTGCCTGCACAAGAAAATTCTAGGAAGCTGTTTACAGATGAGGATGTTCTTAATGTCCCCCACCAACTACAGCCTGAATATATAGTTATGTTCTGCTTAGCCTAAGCCCAATGGCCTCCATGAGGATAGTCATACATATTATTGCTGGTACAGAATGGAACTGTGTTTTCCCTTAAAGTCAATGATTACAATTGCTTAATGCTGTTTGATAAGGTACCAGTGATACTGCTGTAACCGATAGTTATTAATAACAAGCGGTTACCAGAGCATTCTCTCTTTCTTTCATACGCTCTCTCTCTCCTCTAATGGGCCATTATTTTTGTAGACTGAACTATTCAATGACCCTAGAACAAGGGTGATGTGTGACTAGGCTGTGCTAACAAAACGTTAGTAATGTTATCAGGAAGCTGCAATTTGAAGGCTGCTGAAAAAAAAGGGGGGGGGGAGGGGATGTAGCAGAGGGCCCTGACAGTGCAAGACAAGATATCAGAGGTGCCTGACAGAACTCAAAAATGGTCAGTTCTGATCACTAAAGAAATGCAACTCTGAAAGCTGCATAGAACTAGTTTTAGAGCATAACTTGAGTGTGTGTAGAATTGCATAGTAATCTATTGCAGCTGCCCATGGCTGATGGCAAAGGTGGGGCTATATTTAGACTGCAGTGAAACCACCTAGTTGTGCACATGCCTCTGCTTCAGAAAAGGTTATGCAGAATTCACCACTCTGGTATCCTGCACTGTGGCATCTTTAAGTATTACCCTGTTATCATTACAGGGAATGTACCTCTATCGCTTGTGCTTGGTCTAGTGTTCTGATGATTGGCGCTGATCTAGGAGCCTTCCTTTGAGGCTTGGGTTGAAATTTGGATGCAACAGTTCGTCCGTGACATGGCTGGAAAAGGAACAAGCAAGATCTGGATCCATTAAAATCCATGGTATCTCCTGAGAGACTTGATCAGGCACTATATATTCCCATCTCCTATTTTCAAGCATACAGCAATCTGTGTGTGCTGTAGCCTTAAAGGTGCATCCTTGTTAGATAATGTAATACAAATCATGGTATATGTAGAACTAGCAGGACTCCAGCCCCTTAAAAATGACACGTAGCATGTCACAGAGCCCAGAATTGTGACTGCTGCCATCACTGATAGTGCCTGTTGCTGCTGCTGCAGGTAGTAATGCCTAGCAAAAAAAGCTTGGGAAACCTTGGTGTAACTGCATGTGACTGAGCGAGTTTGGTGTTACTGAGTCTGAGGCCAGAAAGGACACTTAGATACTTCAAATGTGATTGTTTGCATAAAAATAGAAGGTAACCAGCTCTATATTTACGTCATTCTGCCCATGGGAGTTGGGATTATACTTGCATAGTCATCCAAATGAAAGATGCAATACAGATTCGATAATGAGATCCTTAGGTGATAAAAGCAGTCATAGATCAGTCAAAATAGGAGTGGAGGGCTTGCCTGCTGTAGTGTCATAACTACTTATTTTATTCTTCTCCAGAGGCCTTTGTGCCCTTTTACACTTGAGTACTTTTTTCTTGCTTGTTGTAATGGACTTCCCATTAACATTGTCATATATATTCCTAATGATTATAAATCCTTTGTGGTTTTTATCCATTTACAAACCATTTCATAACCTCTACATATCCCACCCTTCTATGACCTTTTGAATGTTACCTTCTGTAATGATAAAAACAAAAGTGTAGCATGGAGCTAACAAGACTACAAGGAGCAATCTAGTAATGGTAGACTGAAACTTTGCATGGACTAATTTCCCCTTTCCATAGTCTTTCCAAGATATGGGAATAAACTGATTTGTACCTGAACTGTATATAAAAAAAGCTTAAACTGTGAGAAAGAGGATACAGAGTTTTTGTGTTAGAAATTGCACAGGAAAATGAACTTATTTGACAATTAGAAGTTGCTCTGTTGCTTTTGAAGATACTGCTTTAAAGACATTTGAGTCAATTGCTGATGATAGGTGCCCAGAATTTCAGGGGACAAACACTGGCCTTGTAGGAGCAGCAAAAGTGGACAGCAGCATATGGATCCTGTACGAAAGCAATTGAACAGCTTGCTTCCACACAGGGGGAATCTGTATATTGACTCAGATAGTATATTAACTCAGAAGATCAGACACCTGCATATTAACTAAGGAGGATTTTCAGAACAGACAAGCAGAAAGCCAAGGCACACTTCTGCATATGAATGGTGTTTAAAGTATGTCACCCCACGGTGGCTACTTAGGCAAGCTTAGCTTCTTAGAAAACCTTATGGAGGGGCCTCTTTATCTCTCTTTTCATGATGTATTTTTCTTCCTTTTGAAATCTGTCCTTACTCCCCCAGAAGCATCAAACATTTGCAGGTCCCTCCTGATCAGTCATTCTCATTATGTCTTTCCTGTTTTCCAGGGGAAGCCTGTGGCTGCCCTGTCCCAGACAGGACATATTAGGAAATCAGAAATACTCACACAGAAACAAAGTGCCAGTGACAAAGCAATGTACAGTTTAAATGATTGCTAAGGAGCTCCTATCCCATGGCTCCTTATCCCAAAGGTACCTTGCTCTTATAGATTTCTTTAAAGTCACAGATAAAAGCATAGATGACACTAATAAAGAGCACTTGTGGGGTTCACATGGCCACAAATGTGAAAATGGAAGTCCTCAGAAGTATGGGAGCTGAGAAGATGAAGAATTATGTACTTACATTACACTTAAACTACTGCCTTTCAGTTCAAACATTCAACATGGACAGGTTGTCATAGAAATGACATTGATGTAAATACACTGCATCTTGAAACAAAAGATCAAAACCACTTAACAACAACTACTTTTTCCTCTTTTGCCCTCAGTATGTAAGTGTGTCACACCTAGTGCTGATATAAACAGCTTAGATTTGCAGTAAACTGTAGAAATAATATATAATACTTCCTTTTCTTCACAGATACATTGTGCATCTGGGGTATACACAGAAAGGAAGTGATCAGAGAAGGTATTTTAAAAGTAATTAATTTTTTGCTTGTTATTCTGTGTAAGCAGCACTGGACCAGACCAGACTAAGAAGTTGCTGTGGAGGATATATAAAGTGAACAAATCTTTACTTCTCTACTTATTACTAGCACACTTCTTAAGCATCTCAAGGTCTTGGATGGTCTGAACATACCAACTGTCTTGCGTGTGTTTTATCTTTTGTTTTGGTTGGTTAAATACATTTTTTCCTTCATTATATGTCCACTATCCAAAAAGTTTTTCTGAAAGGGCAAGGTCCTCCCACTGTTTTGCCAACAAGTGATGTAGATGTATTTTGAAACTCAAAACACAGATGTAGTCACCAACTTCCTCTAGACGTTCCCTGCACAGCATAGGTAAGCAAAGTTTATCCTGTACTAAGGAATATAAGCAAGAACTAGAAGGCACTCTCAATGTTGCGCAAATAAACCATGTCTCATCTGTGATTTGCGGCAGAAAGTTCTCTTTTTGTCTCACAGTTGCACGTAGGGCTTTAATCTCCTGACTCACAAATGACACAGAGTTCTTCATCACTGAAGCTCAAATCCATGAAGACAATTTGCACCTAACTTCATACTGACTTCAAAGTGATTTCAATGGATTTAGGTGCCTAATATTTTGTAGAGCTGGGCCTTTGTCTCATACATTATTCAGCCAACCATAAAGCATAAACTACAGAACTTCAATTATTAACTTTTTTATCACTTTTATGTATTTTCTCAAAAACCAATTGAGCCCTCAGCATAAGTAGATTCAAAACACTTTCTTATTGCCTTTTCTTCCAGGTTTATCATTCTGCATTTCAAAGTAGTTGAGAATTTAGTTTTATGTTACAATGTTTTTCCCACTAGGTATTCTAAGTAATTTTAGCAATCTAAATACTAATGTTGAGGTATTTATGGGGGCAAATGTAACATTCATTATACTTTCTGCAGTAACTTGAGAGTAGCTCTGTCCATTAAATCTTGTTTTACTGAAAATTAGATTATTATCTAGGATACCATGGCTTGTCATCTTTTGTATATGTTCTATGATTTAGAAGAGAATATCATCTTCCAGTACAATCAAGACTGGCATTACTGACACAGGGCTCATGCTGACTTTGGACGGAAAAATACCACACATAACCTGCAGCTAGGATGAATAGGTATACCTGAGTCATTTCTTATTTGTGCAAGCTGCTGATGTGTTTAGATAATGGTTGTGAACAACTGATTATCAATGTAACTGAAAAGGCTTTAGCTGCAATTAGTTTGAAGTCATGAAACTCCCCACTACCAACAACTATGAGGAATACCCACCCACCATCATACAACTGTCGTGTCTTATGATTTGCATATACATTAATTAAATGCATTTCTCACAGTGGCGTAGGAAGAATGGCATGGAGGTGCTGTAAGTACTGCTTTTTTCCCCATACATTCTGAAACTTTATTTTTCCCTCATTGTAAATTTCTAATATAAAGTTCCAAGCAAAAAGTAGCAAATCCATCCATTAATGGTCTGATGTTGAATGCCATGACCCAGCTTCAGCAAAGTACAAAATTAAACACAGAGATAAGTAGTCTGCAGAACTGGTGTTAAAAGAGCAACTGAAGTGCAAAAGCACAGTCCGGCAGATAACCAAGCTAGCTGTGAACTCGGTAGGTATGTGGAGCACTAAACCATTATTACATCCTGACCTCCACCATCTCCACTGTGGGAAGGGCCCTATCTTATTGGAGTTAAGGGCACTTTAGGAACCTGCAGATGGCACATAGTCACTGGCATTCTAACAACTACCCTCCAGAGATAAGCATACGTCTGGCACAACTGCTTGTCTAAAGAATTCTGTGATCATACAAATTCTTGTATTCCAAAGTCAGTACTCAATGAGAAAATTTGCACTGGGAAATCCAAAAGCAGTAAGGATAAGGCAGAACACTTTGGTCCTGTGATGACAATATTCACCAGCCACTTCTGTTTCTTGGATCTCCATTGTGTCAATGTTGAAATCTGGGAGATAATCACTGTGAGTGTAGAGACTCCTTTCCCACTTCAAAATGGAGTTCCTGTTTTGATCTTCCAAAAAAGTTACATTTTCTGGTTTAAAAAAAGGGGTTTCTGAATTTCCTATTAATTCCTTCAAAAAACCATTAACAAATGTAAAGGGCAAAACTGAAAAAATGCTTTGTATAGTATGATCAAAAACTGGGTTCACCTGTTCACAAAAATAGTTAATACTATTTTTATCAATTTGATATGGGAAAAAATGCACCTATATACTATTGAACAGGAAAACCATTTCTCAGGTAGCTGAATTCATCATTCTGTCATAGATTTAAGTGCAAAAGAACTTGGGGAACATGGCTGTTCCCAAACAAAAGAGTCCAGGAGCTATCAAATGAAAAGAGAAAATAACAATTCCATTATGAACATGAGTGGAAATAGGATACAGGTTCACCCTAGAAATTACAGCAGTGGAAAGTTTTTATTTTCTTTGATTTTACACTCTGCATTTTATGTGGAGTTATACTGAAGCTTGACTAATTTCCAATTCAAAATAATCTACAAACATCAAACAATTCTCATATCATAGTGAAATAAGTAACTGTTGTTGTCCATGCTTTACAGATTGCCTATCAGAGGCAGAGAGGGGAAAAGGTTCACGTAAGGCTATGAAAAGAAATAGACTTTTTAACATCAGTATTAGCTCTCAGTGCAGTGCTCAGACAACCGAGCTATTCTTTTATCAATTTCATTTACTTTTTTTAAAGTATCTATAAAAAACAAACAAGGGTAAACACCTGTTGTTTGATAGTCAGCCTCCAAATGATGAAAATAAGTCACTGCTCTACACATCTGGTTGCATATTTTATCTCTTCTCATATTTATACTTTAAAATGTCTGTTTAATTTACAATGAGACTGTAATATTTACATTAGTGCCAGGTGTGATGCACTAATGGATTATTGTAGAATAAGAAAGACACTAAATGTTCCTGTGCTCCTTCTACTATATGTTTGTCATGCTGTCATGCTATGAAGGTTCGATAGCAACGACTGAGACAGTAATATAATAATAATAAAAAAGATGTTTATTTCCTCACACAAGTTCTTGGATTAGTAACATCCATTAAAATAATGCGATTACTAATTTAGGAAGGATAACACAAAACCATCAGTTACTAATTTAGAACGGATAACCTGAAACCGTCGATTACTGCGTTATTAATTGGAAGGACTGCTTATCCCTACTTGAAAGCTTTCTTGTTCCCTCCCCTAGTGAGAGGGCTCTCAACCTCGAGGAGTTACCTTAACCCAGCGTCCCAGGAAAAGGGGAGGGGGGGGATACTCACGGTCCAGCCGGAGAGGATGGTCAGGTCACGTTCCCGTCCCTGCTCAAACTCTCCTAGCTCCCAAGTCTCTTTTTATACGGCTGGGGCTCTGGGCAAACACTGCTTTTGCTGACTTTTTGCGAGTTTCGCAATCACAGGACTGTCTGTTTGTCTGCTCGGGAGGACCCTGCTAGCGAGGCAAGACCACAACACCTCCGTATTGTTTCTTCCCTCCCCGGGGATCCGTGCAGATTCCAGGTGGCAGACTTCACTTCTCCAGGCTTGTTAATCATTCCGCAGCCTTGCGCATATCAGTCCTTGCGCATATCGGTTGGTAGACTTCTTTAGTCCTGTTAAGTCCTCTGTTCAGCAGCTTTGTGCACGTCAGCTCTTGTGCTATCAGTTCTTCTGCATATCAATTGACAAACTTCAGTCCTGTTAACTCTTCACTCGCCCGTCAATGTTGTTTTGACATAGATCATTTGCAGGAGACTGACCAAATGCTTTATACACATTTGAGTGGAACTGAGTCAGAGAACATATTTGTAGAGGCAGTAACACAGTGAAAAGATGCCACCTTCTAATTTGGCTTTCTATCTAGTTTTTAAATCTCCTTCTATGTTTTCATCTCCATAGATCTAGACTCTTAGCACTCTTCACAGTCCTCACATACCTGACTCATCTCAGATGAAATTTAAGGACTTTCCAAAGTCAATAGTAAGATAAGGTAAGAGGAGCTACCTTTAAAATATATTTCATTGATTTATAGGGCATGTGTGGTGCAATCAATAAGGTGCCTGCTTCACCCACAGTGAGCCGGACAGAGGCAAGTCATTTGGTCCCTGTGAACGTACAGTAATGTGATGTACCGCCCCAGATAAGAAAGCCCTAAGTGTGGATTTGTGTGCATGCCTGAGTTGCTGGCCCTCACTGTGCAGATAAGTCCTAAGCAGGTACAATTACTGCTTTCTTCTTTCCTTCTGGAGAATCCTCCTCAGAAATGCAGATTAAATCTCAGGCCCTATATTTGTTTCCATACCTCCTCTTGCCTCCATAACCTCCACAAAACTTCAATACGGTCTAATTGACTGACAATCTGATCTTATGAAATGTGCTGAGAATGAAAACATATTTTAAACAACAAATTTAATCTATAGTCATATCCGGATAAAACCGGCTGTTACCTCAAACCTGAAGCATTTCAGCATCTCCAGTGTTTTAGTTTTACTACTTTTTATGACATTTGCCTTTTTAAACATGCCTGACTTCAAGATGCCTAAGTAGAATCACTTTCAATAACTTCATGTTGATAGATCACCCACAGTGGATTATTATTACAGGGAGGTTTACGATGTACCAAGTGTACAGAGGTTAGGAGATGGCAAAACTGAAGACCAGTAGATGACATAAAGTGCCTAAGTGCAGATCTATTATCTAGTAGAAGGATTTACGTGCTTCCTCAGGGACTGAGAAAAAGAGTTCTTTCCTACCAACCTCTGACTTCTTTTGACCTCAGTGACTACCTTCACACTATGATCTTCTTCTTTTGTGCTTGACTTTTTTTAGGTTTAGTAAGTGCCTTAAACTCCTTTAAATCCTTTCAGCAGAGTGCCAGACTTTCCAGAATAGTTTACCTTCTGGCACTTGGTTAGGATAGACTATGGTCTTCGGAAAAGTTGGCTAGAAGTATCCTACAGTTTCTGAAGAGACAGCATTTCCCTTTGATTTATACATCCCTATTGATATTTCTAATCTACATTGAGTAACATAAGAGGAAAATCAAGCTATAGAATAAAAGTCATAAGGAGTAACATCTACATTTCCAGTGCAGTTCTACATTTCCACAAGAGGTGCAAAGCAGATTCTCCACACAATGCATGTGGGGATTAGGTGCTGTTATTAGCATTTCTCATGATGGAAAGGAGGCAAGTCTGTTGTGAAAATTTGCTAATGGCTTAAGCATCCTTTTGAAATGCGAGGGAGTGGTTTATTTCCAGAATATCCTGTAGCCGACTAGTTGAATTCCTCCTGGAGAATTAGAAAGAACCGGTTCAGATCCACTCAGGAGGAAGAACACTGCCAGGTTAGGCCTTGCAGATTCTGGATAAAGGCTCTAACACCTGGGCCATTGAATCTGGGCCACAGCCATTGCAGCTGCTGTATTTTTGTGCAGGCCCAGCCTGCTCTAAGGACACGTACCAGACTGAGCTGCTTAGCAAAAGCTAGGTTGATAAAGCTTAGCTTAAGGAGTCTTCCAGGACTGTTGCACCATCTGGACTCTCTCTATCATCCTTTTTGACCATAGACCCTATACTCTTCCAGGACTGGAGAGCAGGCTTTTAGGATATAAATTTTGGGCTGAAGCACTGAAACTAACATTTTAACGTTTAGTGCTTTAGTGGATTGAACCACTTTGGCCTTAAAACTTTTGGATCAGAATTCCTATTAATGAGAATGTTATGCAGATTGAAATTTAATGTTAGTGAAGCATAAGATATATATTGCACTTCTGCAACTTCAATTGTTTTGAAGTACTTCAGCAACACTAAAAACCTATGAATCATTTCTATTCAGGCCTTTCAGTGTTAAACAGTAGTTTGACACAGACAGAAATATTCCATGCTCACTCATGTACTTGTTCATGAATATCTTGACTGCAGTGAATTCAAAGTGTATTTTCTTTTACACATTTAAAATGGGAAGAATGTTCCTTAATCACTACTGTTTATAAACTCAAGATGGACTTAGAAAGTCAAACGGGTCTGTTTTCTTCTTGTAGTTCAGTAACTGTTAAAGATTCTACAACTAGACCTTCATGCCTCTTTCACAATTCAAGTCAATGAAGTGTCTTTTTAAGTGTGCTAATAGGCCTGGGGTTAAATCTCCAGAGCGAGTCAAGACTGGCCCTCATAATATGTAATGTGAGGGTTCCTGGCACTGTGGAGGGATGTCCCATCAAATACTGAAACTCAGCTCATTCTTCTCTCTGGTACTTACACTCCTGCCTCAAAGCTACATTTTGGATGCTTCAACCATGTAATAACCTCCTCTTCTGGGACAATGTGTCTAAATACGGAAAGGTGCTTTCTTTTTAAAAGGTAATGATCACAATTACTGGTATTTTCCTTTCTCATAAGACTTTAGGCTCAGGGGAGAGAGAAATCTCCTCATAAGAATTTCAGCTGACATGGGGAGAAGGATTCTTTACTTTTTGGATGAATTCTGTTGTTTATCTGATTGTTGCTTATTGTAAAATGCACAAAAACCCTGGAAGCTAGACGGAGAATCTAGTTTTCCCCCAGAGGATTTCACTAAAGCTAACAGTCACACTCCCGCTGGCCTCAAGAATTTGCATTCTCTGCTGGCATAGCTTCAACAAGGAGAATACTGGCATCCTAACTGCCCTCTTGTTCAGCGGTTTGAGCACAGCGTCATGAAGTGTGAAATGCAGATCTGGACATCTTCTGCACCAACAGATGACTAAACACAAGTCTCTCACGTCCTACACAGGTGAGTGAATCAAAAAGCTATTTTTTAAAACATTTTGTATAATGTTTACTGTAAAAGCTAGAGAGGCACTGCTTCAAATCAAATGAGATATGACAGCAGTATTTTGTAATAAACTCAAGGTAGCAAGCAGGGAGAATGCTTCAAGCATGCCTCCTGGACTGGGTCCCCCCAGCAGATCGGCAGATGTTTGAACTGGATATACCAAGGAAACTGGTGTGGGAGACACAGCTGAGCAGCTCAGAGCATGACAACAGGACAGATGTGGAGGCATGTGGGTAAATAGAAAAGCAGCTGTCTCAGAAAGTATATAAGGGACTATGTTATCCGCTATGGACTTTCAGGCACCTACCTGTGAGACAGGCATTTTGAGAATCTTTCTCTGGGACATGGGATGCACTTAAGCGCCTAAACCCTTTGGTTTATCGACCCTATCTCATTTTGCTAACAGACAATATTCTGTGGATTCTGCAGTACGTTTCTTTTTAACCTTTTTACTTTCCCCCTTGAAGAGAATTTTTTCCTGAAGTAGTTTACAATTGTCATGAAAGTCAGGAAGACACTTCTAATTGTGGCTGAAACCTTGGACCTACGCCATTAAACAAAACCTCAGTTCTCTAAGGTGATACTGAGATTAGTTCCTTTTAGTGTGCAAGTTTGAAATGTCTTTCTTTTATTGCCAGTGACTCCTTATAAAGCAGAATACTTGCTGTATTACAGAACTTTGGTTCAATTTTAAAATGTTTTAAAATGAGTTATGTTGAAAATGTCTAGCCTGCTATTCAACAAAAAGAAACAACATTATTGACCACTTAGAAATGTAATTCTTACCACAACAACAACATCCATACGGCAAAAAATAAGGGGGGTCAGTTATGAGCTGAAAGGGCTTTTTTCCTCCACGGTTTAAGAAATAAGTGGTGTCTGAACTTCTGAGTACAGAGGAGAAAAATTCTAAACTTAGTCAGTATGATTCCTGCTTTGCTCAGTGGCAAAACATACTTATTCTGTAAATAATTGGAACCATGATGAGGATTGATTTTCAGCATCAAAATGTAATTTATTTACACTGTATTTGGCTTCAATGAAAGTTGGCATTATCATCCTTTTACAATTTTGAAAGTTTCTTTAATATGAAAAAATATGGTTTATAGTAGGGAGATCCTGTATTTAATTTTCTATTTCAGTTCAATACTCTGGAAGTGTTTTAAGGCAATCATCATTATAACAAAGAAGATTTAACATAAAAAAATTAAGTACATTTTTCATACAGAAGAAGTCTGAAGAGACTATGTCTTTCGGTGTATTGAGATTTTTAAGTGTTTGGTTTCCTCTGGGTTCTTATGGTATGATTTAGCAGTGTTAGTTTTGGGGTATGTTAAGCAAAATATCTACCTAATGATTCTTTCATTCATACTAGCTTTGGAACTTTAAATATCATACCTGTATATTCAGTCTGTTGTCTGTGAACCAGTACAGTGAGGGTCTGTCTTTTGCATTATATCCTGCACCTAGCTGCACCTCATTCATTTTTCTGAAAGATTTTTCATGATATTTTCTTATGTTTTTCTTCTTTCTTCCTCCCTTAATATTGTGTTATTTCCCCTAATACAACTTTCTTCATCATTCATAATGAGGAGAAAATGTAACCTGCTAATAAAACCTTTGGAAGAATTAACAGCATCCTTATTTAATTTCCTTTCCTGTCTGTTTCTTTGGATCTGTCTGCATACACACTGTCTAGATAATAATGGGATACCACTAAAAATATTCATAGAAAATATGCATAGAGAGTAAGCTCTCAACCAATTTGGAGTCAATTTCAATATTTATCTGTTCAACAGCTAAAAGGAACTCAGGAATGCAACTTCCTCCATTAGCTCCGAGACTGCCTTCAGACTGCCCTAAAATATCTCCACATGCATTCACTATTTTGCCTTCCTGTTAAATATATTGCCAACACAATCCCTTTTACTGGTGGTTTGTAAACCACATTTGTCAAGCAGAAAGAGGAGATGACCAGCAACTCATTTCACATATTTCTAACAAGCGTTCAAGTAAAGGTGACTTGCATTCACTATCTAGCCTGGACGTGGATGAAATTCTATCCAGCAGTAAAGAATATCCTGCTCTTTCACTGAAGTACTTTTAGGATTTTAAAGATAAAATAGCACCAGAGGCCTGACTGCCAGATAGGAGGTATATGTTTTCCTGTTAATTTTTTGTTACAAGAATGAACATATTCTTTAAAGGTATCCTAACTGGTTATCAAATAGTTGTAAGATGCAGACCAGTTAACTACCAGTAAGAACTGGTACAACTCTATTAATTTAAACAGAAATGCATCATTTTATATAAGGGATTTTGGCTCCTTATTTTTAACTCCTAGTCCTCAGAAGATATCTAGATGTCTAACCAATAAGTCTTGTTTCTGCAGAAAACTGTGAGTGCAATTCAAGGGGCAATATTCTTAAACAATACAAACATTTTCTGTTTTCAGTTGTGTTCCTAAAAATGCAGTCAACTTCAGTATAGCTCAGTTGTGGCTTCAGAAATGATAGTTACAACATGAACTCCTGACATTTTTTAGTACTCTAATAGAAAAAAGAGCCCTTTTAAACACTTCTCCCACCTGTTAATCCAAACCCTGAAGAATCTGAAAGTGAAGTTGACATCATTGATGTTTAGTAAGTTCATAGAATTGTAAAAATAAAACACAGAATAAATTTTTAATGTTGTTGTTTAACAATTATTACTGATTTATTAAATCTATTATACAGCCCATACCTGCAAATTATGCACATATTGGGTCTACATGTCATGTCCCTTCTAGGTTCTCAGATCATGCTCATTTGTGTATTAATAGGATTACCACACTAAGAAATGTGACATATTTGCCAAGAGAGGAATCACAGTACAGAAATACCCAGTTTCTTGAGCTGATTGATGGGTCTGTCCATATTACTCTTATCTTCTCTTCTTCCCTGTTATACAGAATAAAGGTGGTGGGAAAGAGGAAACAGCAATAAGGTTTTGATAAAGTTATAGGATGATATTCAAAGGCATTGGCTTTGATTAGCTTTTAAAATGAGTATTATTTTCAAGGACACAAACTCATTGATAAAGTCACATACTCTCTGAAGATCAGAAATAAGTTAGACTCCTCAAGTACCAAACTATACATGTTTAATTACTTTCAAGACTCCTTTTGTTCAAAGCAGTACATTAACCTCCAAATGAATTTTAGCCTGTTCTAAATAAGCAGGCCTTTGGGTCCATTGTCAGTTTGAACCCACCTTTAAAGGAAGAACTTGTTGATCCTATGAAGTAAAACTCAGTTGTACTCTAACACCAAGGGAGGTAGCTGAAAAAGTTCATTCTAGACACTCTAAATGGGCCCTCTAAATTCGGCACACTGAACAGTCAAACCACTCTTCTTCAGTGAAGGCACACTTTCATTAAGTAAAATTATTCATTGAGCTTATTCCTTAGTAAGGTCTGGAGAAGTGGGTTGGGACAGACAGAAGAATATTTAGGAAGGATGCCAGAGGGAGGGTTGCTTTTGCTGCACCTTCTGCGAGTAATGTTGGAGCACAGTTGAGTGCTTTAATGAATTGGAGTCCAAGACAGTCCTCTACTTGTTGATGCCTTAATCATCCCTACTCGTTTCCCAACTCCCTTTAGCTTATCTTCTCTTCACAGACTCAAGTGCTTCCCTTCCTAGTCCCTTTAGAAACTACCCTTTCCCATTATCAATGCTTTGTTTTGCTTCTGCTGCTTTCCTCCCAGTAAAACCAGGGGTCTTTGCATGCAGGCTCCAAAGGGAAAGCTCCTGAAGCCAGAGGACTGACTGAAATCCTTAAACAGGCTCTCTGAAAGCAAACTTTCACACATAAACAGTTTCTTTCTGGACTTTGGCACAACTTACACTTCCTTAAGACTGCTTTAAGACTTGCTTCTAACAGCAATGAAACACTCCTAGCATGATTTTATTTCTCTCTATGGAACAGCAGTTTTGTAGTTTCACTATGAATGCACAGCATTGCAACATATTCAAAGAAGATGATCTGAATGTTTTCCTCATGATCCCTGGAACTGCCAGTTGCTTGCAAATGTCAGCCACAGTTTACACGAAATATCCTGTTTCAGTAAGCAGAGGATAATCACCAAGGAGCATTCCTCCCTTTAAACAAAAACACTTTAATTTGGGCCATACAGGCTTTACCAATAAGCCAGAACTAGTTACAGATCAGGAAAGATGTATAATGCTACTTGACAGTTTGAGGAGATCTCTGCAGATGTATTGTTGCTGTAATGATTTAGGTTATAATGCACTATTTATTGCGCATCCTAGTTAACTATGGAAAAACAAGAATAGTATTACAAACAATATATTAATATAGCAATGTACTTTCACCTCTCTTCTCCTTAGTAGTGAAGTAACACACTCTTCCTCGAACAAGTACTATGAGAATTACTTTTCCTTCTGTCAAGGTAACAGCGGTTTTCTCAGTTGTATCAATAATTCTGTCCTCTCAGAAATTCGCTGATAAGACCATTTAGTTCAGTATTAGACATCTCCCACCTTCACATCCAGCCTAAGTGCTCCTACACAAGAGTCCAGCTGACCACAGTGAATGGGAGAAGGAGCTGGGAGGGTGGCAGCAGCCACCAGTGCTGCAAGGAAATGAAGGATGCGCACACAGAGTTGACTGAAAGCTGGATTTTCAGTACCATCCCCAGCAAAATCTACAGATTTGGAAGGGAAAGAGGAAGCAGTGATGAATATAGAATACTGACATTTTCTGCAGAAAGAAAAATCTCCCAAATTATTTTAAAACCACTATTTTAAAGTATTTTTAAAAAACAACGTTGAGCCTGGAAACCTCACCTCCTGCCTTTTAAGGATCCCCAGCAGCTCAGGGTACCAAGGGCATCCTAAGCAGCGCAGGGAGGCCTATGGGGCAGAACAACACCTGCTAGCTCCAGAGTCCCCACCACCAATACAATTTGCACAGCAAGGCTGTCCAGATCCATCAGTTAGTCATCCAAGAAAGCTGTCAAAAAACAGGGTTTTTTTTTTGAAATATTTCCCTATCAATGAACTGATGTTTTCTAACAAGTCTCGTTTCACTGAAAATTTTTAGCTAATTTCCTTCCAAACTGGCAGTATTTGCTTACAGTAAATCTGTGGGTTTTGGATGTTCAATTTCTTAGCTACCACATCATTGGTAAATGAATGAGCTATAGGAGAAATAAAGCCTTCTGGCCCTTATACTGGTCTCCTCTTACATATTTGGAAAATCTCAGTTTTTGTCATTAGAGTGCCTCAATGTACATGTATAGCACTGTTTGTCTTCTTAAGATGAGAAGCATCTAAGGTTAGCAGTACTGCACTGAACTGCACTGACAAGTTACCAAGAGACTCAGGATTATATTCAGCAAGCAAACAGTTCTATCTTTAAATCACAGATAGAGGAGCATAGCTCAGACTCCATGTGATTCTGGGACTGCTGAATCCCACCTACAGACATAGCTCAAGCATTTCTGTTTTGGTCCTCTTGAAGTGAGTTGTTAAATCATGGGGCTTACTGTCAAACACAGAGGTACCATAAAGAACTAATAAAAGAAAGCAGGTATAATTCTGTAATCAGTCATGAATATGCTAATAACTCAGCCACTTTCATTTTAAAAGAGCCTAATAAACTGAAAAGATGGCCATCTTAAACTGATAGGGGTTTGGTCTCTAGTTTTAAAAAACATGTACTTTTTATTAAAAAAAAATCTCAAAATATATTTTTAATAAAAACATTTACAAAATTCATTTGCATGGATCCCTGCTGAAGGCCACTTTTTTCTCTGATGGTACAGAAATGTGCTGTGCCCTGAGTTCACTGCATCACTGTGGCAGCAGCACCCTTCCTCCTCACCCAGAAATGGATCAGAGGTCCCCTGGGTGCATGGGAGCATCACTTCTACAACAGTGTGTCTCCCTTTTTTCTTGCGAAGGCAACCAGTCCTGCAGGGGGTGCCTGGGAGGAAAGGCAGGTCGGTCTTGCCTTTCCCTGTTCTTCTCAGTTCCAGCGGCTGAAATCCACAGGTGGCGAGGGCTAGGCAGAAACAGAAAAACAGAGGCACTGGAGATCCTTAAAATAACCCAAACAATGAAGAAGATGAGTCTTGAAACACAAAACAATGATTTATCACCCAAAATGAAAATATTTATCACATCTGTCAAAAAAGGGATCCTCCATGAATACATGAACACAAAATCTGTGTTTACGGTTTTCAGCAAGAAGGGAGATGTTTGCTCTATTTCAAATCACCACCGGACCCTGCCTCATTGCTTCAATGTTATGTCCTGGCTACTCTCACATGTGCAGCTGCTGTATCGTAGCAACCCAGGACCAGATTTTTTCCAGCATCCCTTTCACAGTATTTCACTTGACCAGTTATCTTATCCTGGAGAAAGGCTTTTGCAAGTTCACATCATTTTCTAAAGACAAGCCAACGTTTTGCAAACTAATTTCTAAAATCCACTTCCAAAGTTTATCCTGTGCTTCCACTTCCAACTTTTATCAATAATATATCTATGAACACAACTAAATGCAGTTTCCAATATTTGCTTTGCAGACTTTGATCAACCAGCTCTAGGACAAGAGAGGTTATATGCTTTATAATGGTTATCTTATCTGGGCTTGCACAAGTTTATGTAGACACTATCCGTACTATTTTTGTCCTCGCCTGAGTGATACATTGTGTTGACCACTTCCATAGGGTAATTTTGGATTATCGATTGATAGTCGTCTTTTAAAAAAAGATATTGGTTTGTATTTACTGCCTTTTAGCTACTGTTTATCTCCTAGAGGTTCTAAAGATTTGGAAGGATTATGTATTTCAGACTTTATACTTCAGTGTATATAGATTTATAAGGAGATTTTTTTTTTTAAATAGTATGGGATAACAAATGGCAGTATCTCCATATGGGGATCCATGGCGGGAATCACTTTCTCAGGTTTGATCACATGAAAACCATGGACTTTTTAAAATTAAGTTGCTCTCTCTCCCCTCTAGTCTTATAATTTCCATAAACAATATTAAGAAATATGCTGTATAATCAGGTACAGATATGGGAAGAGAAATTCAGTTAACAACCTGAAGTTTTGGAGAGACCTTAGAAAGTTTATGTCTTACGTGGATTGCTGACAATCTCAAGATGTTGTGTTAATCTAGTCACTTTGCAGAAGGATTTGTTCTGAAACTATGCAGTTTGTCTGTTCAATATTCCTTGGATGTTTTCACAGTCCTCCTTGGAGAGCCACAGATTTTCCAGATTATAAAGAATGAATAAAAAATACAGTGTCTCCTGTTTTTATCTGTCTTTCCACCATGTGCATTTAGATTAATTTTAAATGTTAAGGAATTAATAATTCTGATTATTATTTCATATATATACAGTTATGCTTTTCTCTAATGGACAAAAAATAAAGTAGATTTCCCTTCTCTAAGTAATTAATGCCCTTGTCAGTTTAAAAAAGTCAATGAAGGTTCAGTTCATTTAACAAACTTTTCAAACTACGTGCATAAAGGCTTATTAAAATTTCAAATTCAATGAAACTATTATATCTTACTGGATATGGAAATAATAAGCAGAATCAAGCTTTGCACAAAATGTAAAAATATTTGCAAAACTGTTGTCTTTCAAATCTCATGCAATATCTGACAATATTTAAATACTTGTAATTTTTAATGCATATACACCTACAAGTTTGGCTCTCATTAGAAGCAAGAAATAGAGGAAGAAAAGGAGTACAGAAGACATAACATCTAAAGATTAGGTTCCAAGCTCAAAAACACATGACTTTGAAGAAAGTTTACATTCAGAGGAAAACTATGAAGCTTTGCGAATGTCTCTCAAAAACAGACAGGATCTGTAGGGGAAGGTAATAACTTATAACTGACTGATGGATGTCATTAAAAAAGCAGAGATTCTCTGGACACACAAACACTTCTTCAGTTTCTTGAAGCTTATCTTCCCACAAACATACATTAGCTCTATCAGTCGCTGTATTAAAGGCTACTGCCTGATTACTTCCGTAGAGTGTCAGCACTGTACAGTAGCAGTACTCTCTTCCTGATACTAGTTGGTTATTCATCACTGTGATCTGACGCATTTTTTTTTTAGGTAGAAATCTGCTGTTACTTTCTCAAATATTTTGCACAACAGTAGCAAGAAAACCAGGATTATATTTTAAAATCAGCCAGATGATGGCAGTATTTTCACAATTTATTTATGCAGTAGGAGAATATTATGGAAAAAATATCTCTTAGTTAATTACATATCAGGAAAAGCCCAGGGGCTTTGTCATTCTTTTTCCCTAATCTTCAATTATTCTCCTATTTTCCCTTCCTTTCCTTGTACTTAACAAGAAAAGCTTTGCTGAAGTTCTTATTAACATCTTCCAAGTTATTTTGAGGTGCATACTGCAGTATCTTTTGGCTGGTATCACTTTGTTGATGGCACTTTGGGAAACAAGTATTTAAGAGCACATGATGCCTGGGTGGGCACAGATGCAGGGAGAAGGGCAGGTCACAGGGGAGCCTCCTGCCAGCCTCCCACCAGCCCCGTGCCCCCAGACAAACTCAGGAGCTGCAGGGTGAGAAGGGATGTTCGTGGCATGGGGATTCCTCCTCTGCAGCCCGGAGGGCCGTGGACCAGGTCTAAAACCAGAGTATCGGGGCACTTAAAATAGTAGATGGGCAGAAAGACGGTGTCTGCCAAAATCAGGGTGCTGAAAACCGTGGTCAGATGAAGGAACAGACATGACTGTTTTCAGCCTCGCAGCCTGCCAGGTCTCAGGGCCCTGAGGGCACTCCCAGAGCCCACCTCACAGCGAGGAGCGAGCAAAGGCAGGTCCTGCACTTTACTAACCCACTGCTGGAGGTAGAGGAGGGACAGGGACCCAGCTCCCTCCCACCACCACCACCACCACCACCACCACCGCTGCTGCTGCTGGGACCACCTGAGCACCTCAGTTTCAAAGTTCAGGCAGCTTTGAACTTCTCACTCTGTTCCGGATAAGAATCACCTGGAAGGGTGGAAAGAGGCCTCTGTGTCTCCACCCACATCAAATCTACCCCTTAGCTTAATCCTGAAGGAAATTACCAGAAATTTGGAAATGACTGTTAGTTACCACATGTTGAAAAGAGAAATGAATGTACGTTTCCTTTAACCACTTGTGCAGGTTTTATGAGAGAGAGGGGAAAGGAGGAGATGAAAGTCTGAAGCTTCATTGGTATCCAGGCTATGTACTTCTCTGATACCAGCGCAAATTCACTTTAAGCTAATGGAGCTATAAAATGTGTTAGCTATTCAACTGATGTGATAATATTGGATATATTCCTCTTTTGGAGATCAGCTCCCTTTAAATGAGCTGGAAACACCTGGATATTCATATGATCATGAAGAAACAGGCCGTGTGCATAAAGTTTAAAATTAAATCCAGCCATACATGGTGATTATTGTCTAGTGTTATGCTACTCTATTACCAAATTGTAAATGTTAATTGAAATGATAGAATAACCCACAGTATGCAATGAATATGTATACTAGCATAATACTATTGCAGTATTGCATATTATAAGAAAGGTTTATACAACCATCAGCTTCAGGATGGCAACTAATCTAAGAACTTTCTTTGCAGCACAGTGATCACCTATTACAGGATTCCTTCCCCAAAGCAAATAGTATTGGCCATTGCCAGAGGCAGAATATTACACTAATAAACAGTGGCACGTCACTTCCTCTATTCCTACAGCTATGGCTTTCCTGGGGGCTAGAGGAGCTCAAGTCACTTTTCCCATCACACCTGCTAGTCATGCATGTATCTACCTTGTTTAACGGGATCCTGGATCCGCTCCTGTGTCGCAGCCCGTTCCCTACCAGTTACATCAGAGCTAAACCTGCCTTCGTCCTGGTACTGTGACTGGAGGCTTGGAACGAATTCAATATCCTTAGTCCCTGACTTGACTGCACTTTTCGTACATGTTTTTCAATCTACTCATCATCCACAGATCTGGATACTCATCATCCACAGATCCTGGATACATGCAGATGAACTCAACACTCACACTAGAACCCTCACAAATAAAAATGGTGGCTTGCAACTAATTTAGATTAATTTAAACAAGCATTTAATTACAACAACTAATATTACTGAAGCTACAACTAATCTTATTTAAACACAGACGTTAATTGTTGTTTGCTTAAATTAAACAAAAACCTATCTTAAATTAACATGCCACTGAAAGACTGGGGATTTTTTTATCGATTAAAAGATGTCATGAAAGATGTATCTTGCTCTTGTTCTTCTGTGAATCTCATTATTGTGACACGGCTGCATCTTGTACTCTTCCATGTGTTTATCCATGTAAATAATAAGGAAGTGCTGTTACCTTTTTAGCAGGGTGGAAACGAGGAATACTGGAAGTAGGCAGTGTCACATGAGGAGTCTGTGGTGGAGCAGGAACTCTGCCTTGGCTTAGGAAATCCTTCACAGATGCCCTAAATATTCTTCTTCCCTTCAATGAATTTTAGCTGGTTTTCTTTTAACATAGAATAAAAAGAAATATCTCTTTGTTCAGCTATAAAACCACTCCATGTAGAGATTAATATCCAAAATGAAAGGAATTCTCAGGTGAGAATGTAATACTTACAGCTGATTTATCAAGTAAGCAGTGATATAAGGTAATGACAGAGTCAGTCACTGGACCACATGGCTCAGGCAATTTTGGAGATATCCAAGCCACGCCAGGACAAGAGTGGGGAAATACAGGTCACATTCTCTCCAAAGAAAAAGGCAAAAAAAAAAAAAAAAAAAAAAAAAAGAAGGCAAGCAGAAACCTCAGCTACAGGTTTCCCAGGTATTTTCCAGAGGTAGCCCCTCCTTCTGCTCTTTTTTTTTTTTTTTTTTCTGTATGGGAAAGTCCCCAGGTAGCTTGTGCCCAGGGGATGGAGAGCTGAGCTCTGCCTCCTGGCGCCGGCGCAGCCCGGTGGCTGCAGCGGGCCCTGCCCACGGAGTGGCCACCCTGTGGCTGACACCTGCGGGCACCCACCACGTCCTGATCCAAAAAGGACCATCCATCCCTGGGAAGGGCAGGTCACCCCGTGGTGCTGTGACACCCCACTCTGAGACTTGGGATCGGGGCATGCTTTTTAATGTTCCCTAACGCCGCTGGTTGTTGCACTGAAACGTAGTCCAGAGGTGGTCTACATCTGCAAGTGCAGTAGACATAAAAATCCTGGCAGTAGACATAAAAATCCTAGCACTACTAAAATCAGTTGGAGTTTTTCCCTTAACTTAAGGATATAAGATATAAGGAATTATCTTCTTTGGCACCATCCACTTTTTTCTTCTCCCTTTCTAAACACAGAAAAACAACTTTAGCATATCCCTTCTATATCTACAGCCATGTCCTTAGATAGCAGATCCTGTTTTTAAAAGATGATCAAAGAGACACATTCTACACCGCAAAATCTGTGTGACTGAGATAAAAATAGCCTTGTGTGGCATAACTGTTCACTCTGTTTCATGTTTTAGGCTGGACCACTGTTATCTGGGTTAAAAAGAGTGAGCCAGCAGAGCATGAAGATTTTGGGATCTGTGTTTGACCTTTACCACAACATAATCAGAAGAGTATTTTAAAGTTTCTAGTTCAGAAGAATAAGAGAAGAAGCTCCAAGAAGCAAGAGCTAAGCAGCTGAGATATATGACATCGATTGAAGTCTAATGAATGTTTACAGCTGACCTTACACAATGAAGTACATGGAATTTTAATCACTTGCACACCCAAAGATCCGCTTGTAGGTTTTTCCATATGCAGTATTTTCAATGCTCATAACTATGTTGCTGAGTAACATTACATTTTGGTGCCAGAATCAACAGCAGACTTCTTTTTCATCTGCTGCCAACTAGATGCTTAGCAACTGATAGAACAGTTTATCATCCATAAATAATGATCTGATGTATATAAAAATTTGTTAACTATCCGTATTTTTTTCATTTACACATTGTGGGTATGTTTTTTATCTCCTGGGTGATCTTTAGTTAATATTGCTGTTTCTTCTTTCATCTATTTCCAAAATAAAGAGTACTACAAACAAGCTTACACTGCTTCTAGAAGATATGTGGCTATGAAAATTAATGTTGCAACATCATCTTCTTGTCATGTTCCTGATTTACAGTTCTAAGTTGTTTCAAATCATTAAAACATCATAGTAGTTATATATACTAATTAATGCACTTGTCCAGTTAGAATAGAGACTTTTGAGATTTATCAGTTTTCAGAATATTCATCAAAATAAAAGTGCTTCTTACAAATAACGTTAATAGAAATTATCAGCAAAGAAATGAGTGGAAATGGAAACAGCAATATGCATGTTCTTAGAAGTGGTCTTTCCAGTTCTGAAATATATGTGAGAGTATTGTGGCGAAATAGGCAATAGCATCACTGATCAGTTTTTTGAGATTCTGATTCTTATCCCTATCCATGTTACTCATTTTCTTTGATTGAAAGGATATTCTAGCATAAATACCTGTTAGTTAAACAAAAGCTGGGCTTCGTGTATGAAAGACACATCATGGTTGTGAGCCTTAGATGCACATTATGTTTTGGAAACAAAATGATGCTTGTGAGAGATCTGAACAAATAGATTTTCCCTTATTTGGCTTCATAATTTCACAAATGTATACATCCCTTTTTCAAAATTGAAATGGGTACTAGCTCCTTATTGACTGTGGAGCTTCTCCAGGTGCTCCAGGTGGTGTCTGAAGTTCTTCCCAAAGATATGATATAAATTCTGAGATTGCAAGCAGAAGTATATGACTTAATTTTATTCTGTTTACCGATGCATGTTGCAAAGGGAAAAAGACAAAAACCCTTTGCTTGAACCCAGGGACTGAAATGACTTCACAGAACAAGAAACGCTGACAGTACGACACTTTTTTATGCCACCTGCTGATTCTGCATGCAGCTATGCGAACACAAACGCTTCATGCCATTAGTGCATGATCACGGATCTGTGCTTTCAAAAGGCATTGCACCTGAAATGTGTGCGTGAGGCATCACAGAGGTCTCTTCTTGGGGTAGGTTGCCAACAATCAGTGGCATAGTGACAACCAGCCCTTGTCATGAAATTCGTCATGCTGTTTTTGTTCAGTACTGTGAGAAAAGTTGCTTTTCCTTAAAGAGATACATTCTTTAACTACAAGGGTATTCCAGAACTAATGCCTGTCCATTAGATGGTTTCTCTGAACCTTTCATTTCTCGGAAATTGTGAATTCATTCAATATTCTCTCATCTATAATACAGCTGTCCAGGTGAGCCAGCAAAACAACCCCAATAATTACTCTCTATGAAATCAAAACTAGTCAAATACTCCTCTGAGGCCACACGAGAAAGACAGATTAAGTTGGTCTGACAGTAGTAAATTATTACATCTTTTATTGACAGTTGCTAACAAATTGTCCTCTCTTTGTCTTCCTACTAGAAGGGTATTCCTTTAAAAACATGGAAAAAAGAAAAAAAGGACCAAAACCATATTTGTAATTTAAACTAAATTCTAAATCAAAACAGATGGCAAAAGAGACTATGGAACAGCTGACTCATCAGTTGAGCTGTATTTAAAAGAGGAAAGCCAGAGCAGAGATCATCAGATTATCTCTCAAGAAAGTCTGCATCTGTCTGGAGGAATATTTGCAATAAGATAAAACCTCCCTTAAAAAAAAAAAAAGAAAAGAAAAGAAAAGGAAAGAAGGCATTTGTTTCCCTGATGCAGGTCATCCATTGCAATCTTTCAGTTTACCCTATGTATTAGATCTTTAATCCAAGGAGAGACTTCCCAAAATTAAGAAATGGATGAAATAAGAAATAAGGCCCTGATATTCCTCCAAGAACTCCAGTCCTAGAAACTGCCTGTTTCTAGAACTCAGTCAAAAAGTGGTCCCAGCTCTTTCACTGAGAGTTTTGTCAGCCTCAGGACTTGAAGGCTGGACCAAATGTCACTACATTGGATGTCAATATTTATGTTCATTACTTGATTTTAGTATAGGTATAAATGATTGCCAGAGCATATTTTGTTGTAAAACACATGTAAATTATAGCAAGCTTGATTTGTTCTTGTAGACATATTTGGATGATTCTTTATAAATTGTGGCTTTTTTCAGGGCAACTCTTTTTCTTTATTTTAATTCTTTAACTGGAATTCTCATTTTTGCTTCATATTGCACTTTCTTTGCTATGCATATGTGCAGAACTATGCAACAGGCTAGCTTTCAGCAGAATTCGTGCCAGATTTATTACAGAGTGATTGCAATGACGCACTTGATTCTCCATTGGTCTCCATGTTCTATAGCCATTGCTGTCACAAAAGATGCAAGGTAATTACTTTGCCCTAGTATAAATGATTACGAACACTTCTGGACAGTGAAAATTTAATCTGTTGAGTTATTATCTTTTTGTCTTTCCAATATTTTGGGAATATTATATAACAGCCCCACACTACAAGTCCCCAGTGACTATTTGTTTGCAAGGTAAATTTTATCTTTGATCCAAATCTCCTTTCCCTTTTATAGACAGGCATTAGAAATGCTGATTTGCTAAAATGAAGTTTAAAATCTTTAAATATTCAGAAGAAATTGCTCCCACATTGCATTAGGCTACCTACTACTATTACTACTTTTATTGGAATTTTTTTGTTATACTCATAATAGGAAACTGTATAATGTATATTTCTAATTATATGTAGTACAAATGCTTATTGAAGTTTTTAAATGACTACATAAATAAAATCAAGACATTTTGTGCCATTTTTATTCTTTTAACACATTTGCAAAATCTGTGTCCCATATTTGATCACCAGAGAAAAGAAAACAATATAGACTGATTAGAAGAACAAATCCAGCTATGCTATATTGATTCTGTGCATCCAGTTGTAATTCACAGGCCTCACAAAACTATTCTGTGTTTTGCATAATCCTTTATAAAGCACTACACTGAAAACCTTGGATGAAAGTTTCCATATTATTTGAACCTCCTCTTGCGCATTTAATTTCTGGGGCAGTTTGGAGATGCAAATAAATTAATATAAAGTCCTAAAACATAAAGGGTTATTTAATTTTATATTATTATTATGCATTCCTGGTTTAGCCTTCTGCCCAGCACTGCAGCCCAGTTTGATTCATTAGTATAACTAGATTGTAGCCAAAACTTAATTTACCTTTTCTCCCAAGCTCTGCCTCTCTTTATCACTGTCTCCACCACGCCCACTCTCCTGGTCACGCAGGAGGGTAGCCTGGCAGGCTGCCAGTCCATTACAATCCAGCTACTTCTTTCTTCTAACTACTTCCAAAATTAAGTTTTTTATTTCTATCTTCTCTTACTCCCAGTCTTTGTTTCTGTTATCCTACCCTCTATGCTTTGTCTCTACTGAACTGTTGGCTTCTGACCTCCAGAAAGACTACGCTGCTTCTCAGCAATCAAACATAAAATCCCACAGGTGGATTTGGTCATTCCACTTCTCCGACTGACAACCTGTTTCGCAATGTAGATAAGTACATATGTAATTTCAGGCATATGAGCAGTCTTACTGATGACAGTGACATTAATCACAAGTCAGCATTTAGCCATGTGACAAAGTACACCTTGTTCAGTGAAGGTCTCATTCCCTGCACTGATGCTCCATGATGATACAGAGAAGGAGGCAGTTCTTTTGATTCTGCATTAATTTTTAACTGAGCGAAAAATTCTTGTCATTCTTCGTAGATGATAATTTTCTTATTAAAATAGTCTGCTTATCTATCCATTGAGCTGCCTCGTTTATCTTTTTAACCAATCTTACCTTTAAGTTCCTCCCTTCAGCTGTTCTGTTTCATTGTTTTAGAAATCAAAATGGAAAACAAATGGAAATTAGCATTTATTAATGTAGCATTCAACATAAAACTGCCTGCTGGTCTTCCAAAAAAACTGACATAACTGTGAGTGTTTTTGTTAAACAGATAAATGTCTATTCCCCTTTGAATCCTACTAAAATCTTTACCTCAGTTCTGTCTTGTAGGTATAGCTGATCCTTCTCTGAGAATGGACACAGGGGACTTTTAAGGTTTTCCAATTTCTATAATTCTGTATTCTCTGACAATGAATCCCTTGGGTTTGATTATACACTTCATTCATTTGCCTTTTTTATTTTACATGTTACCTTTTGATTTCATGGAAAATCCTCCTACTTTTATTGAGTAGTGGGAGTTTAATCGTAAGTAGCTGGTCAGCCTTCTCTATATAATTGTCTTTTCAATATATAAGTATCATGCCCTTATCTGCTGTTTATAGGAATCTAACCTTTAAATATATTTAATCTCTGCATTTCCTACTGCACTCATTAGCTCTTGAAATGTTCTTCTGTGTTTTAAGACATATTTTATAATACAAATTACTCTAAGGAAAGATCACAGAATCACAGAATCACAGAATCACTGAGGTTGGAAGGGACCTCTGGAGATCATCTAGTCCAACCCCCCTGCTCAAGCAGGGTCACCTAGAGCACATTGCACAGGATTGCATCCAGGCGCATTTTGAATATCTCCAGAGAAGGAGACTCCACCACCTCTCGGGGCAACCTGTTCCAGTGCTCTGTCACCCTCACAGTGAAAAAGTTTTTCCTCATGTTAAGATGGAAGTGTCTGTGTTTCAGTTTGTGTCCATTGCCTCGCGTCCTGTCGCTCGTCACCACTGAAAAGAGTCTGGCCCCATCCTCTCGACACCCTCCCTTCAGATACTTGTACACATTGATAAGATCTCCTCTCAGCCTTCTCTTCTCCAAGCTAAACAGGCCCAGCTCTCTCAGCCTTTCCTCATAAGAGAGATGCTCCAGTCCCCTAATCATCTTTGTAGCCCTTCGCTGGACTTGCTCCAGTAGCGCCACATCCCTCTTGTACTGGGGAGCCCAGAACTGGACGCAGTACTCTAGATGTGGCCTCACCAGGGCTGAGTAGAGGGGGAGAATCACCTCCCTCCACCTGCTGGCAACACTCTTTCTGATGCAGCCCAGGATACCATTGGCCTTCTTGGCCACAAGGGCACATTGCTGCCTCATACTTAACTTGGTGTCCACCAGCACTCCCAGGTCCTTCTCTGCAGAGCTGCTTTCCAGCAGGTCAACCCCCAGCCTGTACTGGTGCATGGGGTTATTCCTCCCCAGGTGCAGGACCCTGCACTTCCCTTTGTTGAATTTCATGAGGTTCCTCTCTGCCCACCTCTCCAGCCTGTCCAAGTCTCTTTGAATGGCAGCACAGCCCTCTGGCGTATCGGCCACTCCTCCCAGTTTTGGATCGTCAGCAAACTTGCTGAGGGTGCACTCTGTGCCTTCATCCAGGTCATTGATGAAGAAGTTGAACAAGACTGGACCCAGGACTGACCCCTGGGGGACACCGCTAGCTACAGGCCTCCAACTAGACTCTGTGCCACTGAGCACAACTCTCTGAGCTCTGCCATTCAGCCAGTTCTCAATCCACCTCACTGTCCACTCATCTAACCCACACTTCCTGAGCTTGTCTATGAGGATGTTAGGGGAGACAGTGTCAAAAGCCTTGCTGAAGTCTAGGTAGACAACATCCACTGCTCTCCCCTCATCTACCCAGCCAGTCATTCCATCATAGAAGGCTATCAGATTGGTTAGGCATGATTTCCCCTTGGTGAAGCCATGCTGACTACTCCTGATCACCTTCTTTTCCTCCACATGCGTGGAGATGGCTTCCAGGATGAGCTGCTCCATCACCTTTCCAGGGATGGAGGTGAGGCTGACTGGCCTGTAGTTCCCTGGGTCCTCCTTCTTGCCCTTTTTAAAGACTGGGGTGACATTGGCTTTCTTCCAGTCCTCGGGCACCTCTCCTGTTCTCCATGACCTTTCAAAGATGATGGAGAGTGGCTTAGCAATAATGTCCGCCAGCTCCCTCAGCACTCGTGGGTGCATCCCATCAGGGCCCATGGATTTGTGGGTGTCAAGTTTGCTTAAATGATCTCTAACCCACTCCTCCTCCACCAAGGGAAAGTCTTCCTCTCTCCAGACTTTCTCTCTTGCCTCCAGGATCTGGGGTTCCTGAGGGCTGGCCTGAGCAGTAAAGACTGAAGCAAAGAAGGCATTCAGTAACTCTGCCTTCTCTGCATCCTTCGTCACCAGGGCACCCACCCCATTCAGCAAAGGGCCCACATTTTCCCTAGTCTTCCTCTTGCTGCTGATGTATTTGAAGAAGCCCTTCTTGCTGTCCTTGACATCTCTAGCCAGATTTAATTCCAAACAGGCCTTAGCCTTCCTCGTCGCATCCCTGCATACTCTGACAACGTTCCTATATTCCTCCCAAGTGGCCTGTCCCCCTTTCCACTTTCTGTAGACTTCCTTCTTCTGGTTGAGTTTTGCCAGGAGCTCCTTGCTCATCCATGCAGGTCTCCTACCTCCTTTGCTTGACTTCCTACTCATAGGGATGCACCGCTCTTGAGCCTGGAGGAAGTGATGTTTGAATATTAACCAACTCTCTTGAACACTCCTTCCTTCCAGGGCCCTCACCCATGGGATTCCTCCAAGTAGGTCCCTGAAGAGGACAAAGTTTGCTCTCCTGAAGTCCAGGGTTGCGATCCTACTTGGTGCCCTGCTTCCTCCTCGCAGGATCCTGAACTCCACCATCTCATGGTCACTGCAGCCAAGGCAGCCCCCAACCTTCACATCTTCCACCAGTCCTTCTTTGTTTGTTAGTACGAGGTCCAGCAGCACACCTCTCCTTGTTGGCTCCTCCACCACCTGTGTCAAGAAGTTGTCACCAAAGATAAATGAAACTGTGTAAGCCACTAAATATAAGTAAGAACATGTGTAGAGAAATAGCTTAGAAAGAGGCTTCCTCAGCTTTTAAAACCATGCGAGATCAGAAACTCAGTCTATATGTCTAGAAAATGGCTAGCGCTCTCAGGTGCAAATGAAAACTTGTTACAAGCACAGGGCTGTCAGTGCTTGTCTGAGCCTAACTTATGCAACAGATTTAAAAGGTATTATTTACATATTTCATTTTAAAACCCTGCTGCAACTCAAACATGGACATAGCCCTGGCATGAAATGGGTGCCACAGTTAGAGGACACGTATTGGAATGTCTGTGGAGCTCCATATTGCTTTAATTTAGGCTTGGTTCTCCTCCAGAGCATGTATATTTTTATGCACAGCCTGTGAATATATGTATTTTTATATATACATACATATATATGGATAGATACATAGATAGATACATGTAATTAAACTTAATTTGAACAATGCTATAAATGTACAATTGTACCAAATGATTATAACCCTTAAGAAGTGAGGGACAGTCTTAATGCTCTAGTTATTACAGGTTGCCTATGTGCTTCACTTGGTGGAATAAAATTTTTGTCCAAAAACAGAGCCCCAGAATGTATTTCCCTGTACCTAGCTTCAGGATTTTAAAAAATGTACCCCTCTCTTCCCTTATTTAATTTGCCTGATGTATTGCTGAGAAAACAATGGGCTCTTTTGAAACAGTAAAGCTTCTCTTGAGTTAGTCAGTGCTCAGAAGGCAGCACTCCTACAATCCCAGGATACGACCATGCTGCGTCGTTTTTACACAGTCCATCTAGCCCAGGCGAGACTGCTTGAGGTAATAATGCTAGCAGCAGAGAGAAGAGGAAACCTGAGTTTACTGAAGGAAAATATTTTTGGCTAAAATTTGCTTACATATGAAATTCAAAGAGCTACCCATCTGTCTGGACCACTTCATTTCATTTTGTGGCTAACAGACAGTAAGACTTTGGGAGGTGTCTGCAGAGAAAAAAAACATTTTAAGCAATTATTAGTGCCTGCTCTTGGGAATTCACTAGGTGCTGTAATGCGGCTTACTCGTGTTGGAAACCTGATTCTAAAATGCAAATCTATTCAACCTGCCAGATATCAGAAACTATAACTGCAAACTTGCTTTTCTTGTTCAAATTAAACAATATACATTAGATTTCAAATATTCACAAATAGCTATTTTCAAGCACTCTACAGATCAATGCAGTTCATTGCCAATGAAATACTATTTTTTTGCATGGAATCTATTAGTATCCAATTTCGGAGCATAAAAACAGCTAAATATTAAATAAAATATTGTTGCATGGATTAGTTATCCAGCCTTAAGCCAATGCAGGGTCATTTATCATATCAGTAGAAAAATAACCCCATAAGAATTATAGGCACATCATTTTATCTTTTCTTCTTTGTTTCATTCTTTGTCAGACTACAAATAAATAGGGAATTTTAAGTTAGGTCTCTGTGTTACTTACATAAAGTGTAAAGCTGGATTATACTAAGAACTTTGTTTTTTCCTGTAAGTCTCATCTTTTGTAAGTTTTACTCTTCCATCTGTAGCCAAATCCCAACAGTCGTCATTGTGCTGTATTTGGGGAAAATGTGGAGATAGTGAAAGCAGTACCTTACCTTTCAATGTTGTTAATATAGTGCAGCAGAAATTTCACTGGTGAGCTGGAAAGCGCTCAGCAAAAACAACAAGTCAGGCCTTTTTGTTGCTTTTCAAAGGGGCTTTAGCAACTTAGAAATATGAATCTTTTCACTTTTGTGAAAGAGGGAACAAAGCTCTTCTGTACCTGCGGTTATTAAGGCTGTACAAACAAATGGTGAAGATATGGTGCTTTAAGAAGCATGACTTGTCAACATAATGAGAATGATAGAAGACTGGAAATAAGACTAAGATTAATTCTTAGAAACAGGTATCAGTAGAAAAGAAGATATTCCTTAAAAACAAACGGCATTAGCATTGCCTTAGCAGAAATCAGATGTCGAGCAAAACACTGATATTTCAAAAAAATCATTGCCTTACTTACTACGCTAGATAACAGCATTTATCTATAACATTCACTTGCAAATAAATTGTGCTTTGCCAAGAAAATGAGAGCTAAAATAAATGAGTGACATTTTCTCCACTGACACCACTTTGACAGCAGTAATTTATAATCACTGTCACTGGAGTGCAAAAATACATTTTCCTCAAACCATTGAATATCATTCCAAAGAAAAACTACCACACAAGTTTCATATGCATTTTCAATCCACCTTTCTTAATTTTTGGTTGACACAGTAACTTTAACTGTTTTGGGTTATCAAACTAATTGTAATGCAGTGAAATGCTCTCTTAAACCACTTGATGGCAATAAAGCAATTCAGATACTAAAGACGTTTCAATGACTATTTTACCTATATGAAGGTCTCTCTGCTCAAATAATTTTAAACATCTAGACTAACATACAACTACTTTAAAAAACCTGAAACACAGGGGACTATATTTTCTCCTACAGTTGTGTTGTTAGATTCTTTTGACTAGTATTTAAAATGAGAAGCAATGACTGATAAAAAAGAATAATTATCAAGCTACTTAAAAGCCACCTACTACGAGGCTCTGAGTTAGGCATGCAAAATGACACACATAAATAATACAAGTAATGATGTTTTTATTTAAATGGGAGAAACACTCAGTTCACTCTATTTTCCAGCAACGGCAGCCACAACAGCATGAAGATGGGAACTGCTCAGTTGCTGGCAGGTGACCCGAAGGAGAGCTGCAGATTAACACTTCCACCTTTGGTCCACTCTGCACATTACACCCTGGTTGCTAAATCAGCCACCATTTCCCAGATTAACCAGGACTGTCAAGGGAAGAGGCTCTGGCAGAGGTATCTGATAGGCACTCAGCCTGGGTATGGAGAAATGGTAAGGAAACTACATATGAGAGATTGTATCCATCTAATTTATTACCTTTCTGGGCATGAGAAGCCAAGTAGAAAAGAGTGTGGTATTTCCTGAAACAAAACTTCTGCTGGTCTCCGGTTTCAAATCTATATCCAAACTGCATTAGGGCCATCTCCAAATTAGTGAACTGACACATATATCATGAGGGAAGAAAATGGATTGCTTCTTGAGCCTTATATAGATACAATCCATTTCAAATAGAGGTTTAGCTGTGTTTATAGTTGAACTTATTATGTGACTAATAACAGCCAAAGTCAGCTAAATATAATAAGACTCAAGTGGAAGGTAGGTGGTTTGCCCATTTTGAAAGATGTTTCTTTTTGACAAAAGCACTTCTCCTTTTGAACTGCAGTTCTGTTATGCTACACTGCAGAGCTGCATACTTCATCTACTCAATACCCCTCTAGTAACTACAGGTTCTGCTATGCAGGCATACTTGTACTACCTTCTCCATAGGCAGCATGGCTCGCTACATTTCTAACATGCTTAAAAGCAGGGTGTCAGTTTTCATCCCACTTCTTAATTTTTGTTTTATGTTTTCTATAAATTATGCCTTACTGATAGCAGAGGACTCAGGAACATCCTAAAGTTAATACACTGGAAATCTCCCTGGTGTGGAACATTTTCTCTGTTGACCAGTTGACTTTTGGTGCCTGTTAAAAATGTGAGGAGGCCTAGAAAGTTTGGGGCTGTACAGCCTACACTTTAACAGTCTTCCTTCATCCAGTGACCTCTCGGATATGACAGCTACCTTATCTTATATCGAGGGCTCTGTCAGCCTTCAGATGTCCCCATGACCAGAAAATAGAGGAAGTCTTTTAACAGTCCTTCTCCCCACTGCAGCTTGTTTCAGCACGATGTACCATAAAATTGTCCTTGGACTGAAACCTATATATGGTCTTTACATACATTTTGGCAACGAGAGCCTGTGGTTCCTGTCTCAGTTAGCACTGTCTATCTCACAGCTTGAATGATTCACACTGAAATTCAGTTTCGCTGTCTTTGACTGTCCCCCCACTGATCTTCCTTCAGTGTTGGCAGCTGCCCTTTTCAGTCCTTTCTCCCCACAACTTAAATCAACCCTGAAGCCAGAGTTTCTGTAATATTGATATTTATATAAAAGCCTCTTTAACATTAGCTAACTCTCCCTATTATATAGATTAGCTTTAGTATTTCAGTAAATAACCTAAAAGCACTGATTCAATCATCAGCAGCCAAAACAGGCTAAAAATAATCGAGATTAATGAGTGATTACTGCTGATGTAATGAGATATCTATAAACCGCAGGCACTGAATTAAAAATTATCTAGCTAAGTACTGTATCATTCTGTAAATACAAGACTGAAGAACAGCAAAATTTTTTAAGCATGTGAGACAAAGGTAATCTGTGTTTCATTTCAGTAATTGAGCTGTTGGGCCTGCCATTCACCATCGCTTTCCAAAACATGGCAACTTCCTGGAATAACACCACAGCAGAGCTGGAGTGCCGATGTTAGCTGTAACTCCTGGGTTGCCTCTAATGCTCCTGTAGGCAACTGGAATTAGCCGGACCTTTTATCCGAGTGTCAATTCAGCTCCTCACGGTTCAATATGCTCTTTTAGAGAGTGGCAGCTGTTAGTACCAGAAGTGGTAGATGTCAGTGCATATCAGTAGGCTAAATGTGTTAACATTTTGAGTGACAGCACTTGTACAGTTGATATTTATTGTGTGACTTTGGTATACACAAACTGTACAAGATGGATATGGGCATCTATAAAGGCCCCGGTCTGTGAATTTACTTATATAAATGTGGATTAAAAGAAAGTACACTACAAAACAAAACACCAAACAGTAAGCAGTTCTTCCTTAGGGAGCAGCTGAGAAAAAAGGAAACACATGCAATTGGAAGTAACTATATCAAATGATACACTTTGCTCAAATCTTATGCTGATGAGGGCACTATAAGGAGTGGAATGGAATGGAATGGAATGGAATGGGATGGGATAGGATAGGATGGGATGGAATGGAATGGAATGGAATATAATAGAACAGAACAGAACAGAACAGAACAGAATAGAATAGAATAGAGCTTGTTTACTGTTACTTACTACAATTTATCCCACAGAAATAAAAATAGAATTAAGTTGGAAGAAACTGAAACCCTACTACCCTTCCTTCTCTAAGCTACTAAGTAGTTTACTTGTATTTTGCCGTCATGGATCTGCCATACAGCTGCACAGTACCCCAGATTCAACAAGCATTTCATAAACCCACCCTTTTTGCCTCCACACTACAATTGACTAAGAACCAAAATACCCTGTGTCCTGATGAGATCTCCAACAGCCAAAAGGCTGCAAAAGGCTGCCACCACTGCCATATGAGATAGCCTAGCAACTCTCCTTAGACATCAGAATACCTGATTCCTACATTACCACGAGCTTTAGAGTGTCATAGTCAGTTTAGCACCTAGCACATTTGTGAGACTTGAACGAATTTGGCAGGATTTTCCAGAATTGCTCTCGGGAATACAAATTTCTAAATTCTTACTATATATGGTCTTTCAAATGTCTGTGTTAGTACCCGAGGAACTTGTCTTCTCTGCTCAACACAAAGTATTTATCGCTTCCATTGAGGTTTAAGCTTATACTTCTTGCCTTGAGTTTGCTGGATGTTAAGAGCTTAGATGCAGTCCGTGACTAGAGCTGAGCTGATGGATGCCAACTCATTAACAATCCTGTTTGAGCCTGGAACATTGTCAGTCTATGCTAAGATTAGGTAGAATTTAGGAGGTCTGAACATGCTCATTCATTTCTCTAGGCTTCTGTTCCTCTCTCTTAGATAAGGATACTGGTATTTCTCTGGTGTGAGGCTTGTCATTGGATGGTGTAAGGGCCAGTACACTGAAGATCCTGAGACTCTCAATGATTAGCACATAGTATAGATATAGATAGATGAAAATTTGCAAGGAATCAGGAAGTCAGATATATGTCTGCTAAATCGATTAGGCCAGTTTAGATATATTTGACTCTATCTCAGCTTTTCTTCTTCCACAATAATATTGCTGATATCATTCTGACAGTGTGTATTTTCAAACTTCACTAGCCACAAAAGAGACTGTATTTTACAAATGTCTCCATATTTCAAGTAATGTATTAAACAGTTAGGACTTTTGGATAATGCCTTCTTTTTTGATTTACAAAACCATCTCAAATAATTCACCTTACATTTTAACACAAAAATTGAAATTTCACAAAATTGTTTTACATGTTGCTAGCTCCCAAACTCAGAAGAAAATCCACTCATCCCACTTCAGTAAAACAGACAGGGCATTTAAGGTATGTAACATAGCAGTCATACTGGACACCGCCTTTTGGATTTCTTTATTTTGGCCATTACTATCTTTCACCTAAGATGCCATGCACTAAGTCATGGCTAGACTTTCTCAGAATTGCAGTGTGACAGCAAATATAGCACTCAGACTTAGTGAACAAATCTTATATTTGCTATTGTTGTTCTTTCATTTCATTCAGGGGAATTCCTATTAGTGAAGAATATCATTCCAGACTGAAATACTAGGCATGTAATTGCAGTCCATGCCCAAAGAATTCCTAAGGCACAATATTATTAGCAGATCAATAGTTTCCATTTTCTTCCAAAATTTAATGCCCTACCTAAATTAACAATGCTTCTGTCCCTCATGTTTTTGTGTTGTAGAAATAAGAATGTGTTTTACTCTTTGTGTGGCTCTGCTCTATATTAGAACTGGATATATTAAATTTTTAAATCCCTAATTCCCAGTCCCCCCTCTCTCAGAAATTCATCTTATTCTTCTCACATGGTTGTACATTAGTGAATCTTAGGATTGAAGATAATGCAAATATGACAGGATTATACAGTTAAGAATAACCAGGGACTGCTTTGATTCCAGAATGTTTATACAAATTAACTACAAAAAAGTGGATCAGATGATAGAACATTTATCTAGTTTCAGATGTCAGCATCCTCAAACTGTAGGTAAAATATGATTGCTAAGGAAATATCTCAAAAAACCTCAGCAAAAAGATAATGTGATTCACTGTCATGACACTAATTCATATTCGGTAATAAGGCTTGTCACTATGAATACTGCTAGGCCAATATTTGTATGGCTCTGTGCTTTTCCTGTACAGTCGTAAAGATTGTTTTCACAATTTAATCAGCTGTCTACACAGACTAAAAAGTGTTGGAAAGACATGCAAAGCAGGGGCAGAGAGGCAAAGTCAAGCCTGATCATCAGATTTCAAAAAGCATCTGCAATCATGTTATCATCCTGGTTATCAGTGGAGATGAAGAGGCAAAAAAATAAAAAAGTGAATTTTGTTGCAAAATTTAAAAGAAAAAAGAAATCAGGTTAATGAATCAAAACTTGTTGGAGCTGTGCTCTAAAGATGGCAATTGCAATTTATTGATTGATGCAGATTTGAAACTGCAGAAATAATCTTTCAAAGTAAATTGAAACCTGGAGCTGGTACAGAATCACTAAAAAGCTGCACTAGCATCTGGTATAGAGGCTAAAATGAGCCTTAGGACAGCCTATTCAAAGCTCCTGTAAGTCTTCATTAAAAGTTAGCATATATGCATGTATTTTTAAGGTATGGTTTTAAAGTGTTGTCATATAACTTTAATTTAAACTGATTTTCTATTTGAAAAAACAGAGATGTTTTTTCAACATCTTTTTCTTCAAACAGAAGGAGAATGTGAAAGTCACATAACAGGGAACACAGAGAATTAATTAGAGCTGGCCTGACACACTGAGTTGTGTCATAATTATTATAGCATACAGCAAACTCAAAGAAAGTATGTCTGTACTCCAGCAAACCTTTTCTACTGTAAATACTTCTTTGGGTGGAGATAATTCTTAATCTGATAAAATGTCCTAAACCTTTGAAAGTCAAAAATTGTTAGCAGAGACTTTGGAATCACACAGAGAAAAGAGTTGCTGTGATTTGCATATGTCAGCACATCTTGAATTCTGCTTTTCCTAACTGGAATGATGCTTTATGTCTTTGTGAAAACAAAAATAGTCATGTTCCCATGTTCCTCAGGCTCCTCCCAGGAAGGGAGGATTGAGGTGCATTTTCAAAGTTGAACCTAAAGCAAGCAAAAGCAAATTGGATAAATCTCACATACAGAACAAGTATATTTTGTGAGGGACTTCTGAGGCCCCAGCATATCAAATCCATTTCTATACCTCCCAGTATCTGGAAAACAAGTCACATGCCCATTACTGAAATCCAGGAGGTCCTTTCTGTTCACTTTTTTCCTTCTAGTTTTCTAACTAGAAAAGCAGGTTCTAACTAGTCCATGTGCATTAAGGCTGTGATTCTTTTACTAATGTGTAGTGAACATAGAGTACAAATTCCAGTTATAATGGCATCATACCCTGGCATAATTAATTTCCTCTCTTATGCAGGCCAAGTTATGTTTTGCAGACAAGGCCTCAACTACCACAACAATGTGAATGAGAGAGAGAGGCAGGAAACAAGCCTCAGAACCACCATAAGGTTTGTCTTATTATTTGCATATAAATATAACTCCAGTGTGAGCAGGGTAGTTCTAGAAGAACCACTCTTCATTTCATCCCTATTCTTGCATCTCCTTCCAGGAATTTTTCCCACAGATGCTCACAGAATTAGCAGAGCTCCCTGTGCTCTGCTGCTCCCCTGTCAGCTCCTTTTTCTGTGTTTCCTCTGATTGTTCACTTACATTTGAAACTGCTAGAAGGCTCTTAAGCACACCGTCTGGCACTCTTTTTCTCCTGAAGAGTTTTTAACATATCGGTGAGTCAAAGCTATCCTAATTTTCTTGAGGGTTGAAGGAAAGAATATGTCACTTCTCCTAACTCTTGCCTTCTACTTTTGCCAATGATTACTAAAAAGTAGCACAACAAAATGAGACTGTTTGTAAACATATGGCCCAAGCACAGGGCAGAATCCATTAAGAGAAGGGTTGCAACAGCATCCAAAAGGCCCCGGTGAAAATCTGTTTTTAAAGATCCTAGCGAAAGTGGCTTCACCTAGTGAAAGCTGCATCTGTGGAGACAAATAGGAGCATGAAAGGCTGTTTATCCTTCTCTTCAACAAAAAACTTTGTCAGGGTACAATTAGCTTTGGTTTGAAGGTGTGACTAACTAAATGTTCAAAATCAAAAAAAAATTATAGAAATCAACAACTTTGCCTATGTTTATCCAGTGAGTTTTTCATTTCTGACAAAATTACAATTGCAGACTTTGAGCCTATATCTTGAAAAGACAAAGCATGCAAAAAAACCTGGAGTTCCTCCCAGGTTTGTAATAGAGCCCTGGGCTGGTCCAAAGCAATCTGTTTATATCTGCTGACCAGTGATTTACTTTTGCTTCCTAACCTCATACTGTTGCACCTCCCAACGGCATCTTAGACATCTGACCTCAGGCTTTTGTTTCAGTGACTAAATGCATGCAAGGTTTCAAGTGCAAAGTAATTTCAAAGTCCTGCCAGGGATTTATCTTGGAACATATTTCTTCTGCAGTTATATGCTTTCATCCGGAAGTATTATACCTTCAGTGGTGTCTGATATCAGCCAGATACCTACTGTGATTTCAGACCTCATGAGCTGTTATTTGCACGCTTGCCTATGCCAGAAACTATGCCCTAATGGACTTCCTGGAGTCTCTGGTTATTCTCCCTTTTCAGGGGTAAAATTCTCATCGGCTACCAGTGTTGTTAGCAGTACTGATATATTCTTCATGGGCTTGTTTTAAATGTGTTTTTTAATGGAACTCCTTTAGATGTCTCCCAGATCTTGTGCAAAAGGAAAAGTTTTCTATTTTGAAACAGCACTGTCCCTTCTGGACCATCACTGGAGCTGAACACATTACTCAGTATGACCAATTAGTTGACAGATTTAATCCTTTCCTCTGTTCACAAACTGTCCCTGATCCTGCTTTATACACATATTCCCTACTTAGAATAGTTCAGCCAATCATGTTCACGATTCTCTTTGATCCTTGGATTATTCATAAGTTGATCATAATGAGTATTCAAGTATTTAATCAAAGCTGAATTTAATCAAAGCACTTCTGCTTTGTGGTTTGTCACTTAAAAAGTGACTTGATGTTGGCTTCTCACTGGAGGCCTGACTGAAGATGTGCCAGCCAGCAATGCTGGAAAGTTTGCTGGCTGAATATGGTATGCATCATATGATGTACATCAGAATTTAAAGAAAAGATAATGCCTCTGACATATGGGTAGAGCCTTTAGCCTCTGAAGCAGTAGACATTGCTACAAAAACCTGTTGTTAAGAAACAGCTTACCTCTGCTTCAACACAAGTGGATGACAGAATAATTCCTTGATGTTAGTAGTTATAAGTAAAAGCCTACAATTTGCTTTCTTAAAATATTTGTATATAACACATTTTCAGTTGTAGGAGCATATACAAGCAATGAATAATAAAAGCTCAGATACAGGCTAATCAGATCTCAGATTCTTGTTCAGTGAACAGTTTCCCGAGCTATTTTTTCATTATTTAATCAGTTCTCCTTAGCATGGTCTATTTGACTCCTCATGCATTGACATGCTGGCCAGAATGATGCCTGAATAAATGGGAGGTAAAAGGGTAAAAGTTAGCTGATTGCTCAATGAACTTGGATGTCAACATACATAAAGAAGCAACAACAGGCTTGTGACACTAGTGTGGCATTTCAGATGCAGAAGAAAGGCTTTCTGATGAAGAGACGGTGGCATTTACCAGCTATCCAACCGAAGCTTTAGTTGGCACTTGGAGCCAATAAAATTGGCAGAGCACTGAGAATGGGCAGCTTTCCATCCCAGCAGAGAGGCAGCGGTTTGTACGCCCAGAGATAACAGCAGAAATTTTGTTATCTGAAACAGAAGTAGAATCAAATTTATGCATTAGGTTCCTATCCCCTGAGATTTCATGTCCATATCCAAGGTTTGGAAGACCTGTCAGATCTGACATGCAAATCACTGAAACTCATTTTTCAGCCTCTTTCGGCTCAGTCCCTGTCTCTCATGCACTGCCCTGCTATCACTGATTACTCTTCTGCTGTGCGGGTCTGTGCGGCTTGGCGGAGCCTGGTGCACGGACATGTGCAGCAAAATGCGGAGGCTCTGCACCACCACCAAGGAGACGTCTGCCAGCATGGGCCTTCCCGGTGTCTAACGCCTGCCCAGCACAACTGCACATGACTGTTTCATGCAGGTGCATGATCATCTGGGAAAGGATACCTGTTTCTGCTATGCAGCCCAGTAATTATCTCAGCCGCGGGGAGCCAGGCAATGTGAGAGGAGCTGGATGTGTAGTCACCACACTTGCTGGCACTTGCTATGTAGTCAGAGCTGAGTGGAGTTCAGAAATCCTTTGCCTTTGGAAATGTGTGTATTCAGAAAAGAAGAGATCTAATTTCCCTAATTCAGGCCAATACTGGGACAATCTCAAAGTGCAGTCTTCCATAAGAATGCTACCACTTAGTGCTTTACACTTATTAAACTCATATTTTTGTTTGCATGCTGTTAGGTTACGTGACATCTCCACACATACAAAGGAGCCCAGAGGCACAATGGCAGATGGGGAAGCCCCAATAGCCCGGTCAGAGAGATGCAGCCCCTGACCGACCCCTCGCAGGGCCATCCCAGGAGGGCCTCAGCCCCGTGGCCGGGGAGGCACCTGCACAAGCAGGCAATGGAGAGGCTCCCTGGAGCACTGTATGTACCAGCCAAAGGGGCCACTGCCAGGGCTAGGGGGCTCATTAGGGGATGCCAGGAAGAGCATTTTGGGACTGCAAAAGCCTCATTATGGGATACTTAAGGGAGATGGGGAAAGGGAGGGATCAAGGTGATTTGGGGAGGAACAAATGGGAAAATAGAGGGAGAAGGGGATGAAAGGGGCCAGTCACAATTAAACAGGTGGCTGCTCAGTACGCTTGTCTGGCTGTGCCCTGTGCCTGATCACCGCAGCCCATCCTATCCTTTTGTTAAACTCCATTTCTAACTGTTTTCCTAGGTGAGAGACTCTATTCTGTGTGTGTGTGTGTGTGTGTGTGTGTGTGTCTGTGCAGGAGGCAAAGGGGGAGAGTGAGGATCCAGGGCCAGCTGCTGGATGGGCTGCATGTCCAAGCCCAGTGACGTGTCTGCATGTTGGTGTTGGTGTGAGCAAGGGGGTCTTTACCCACAGCTGGAGCGGAGCTGTGGCCTTGGGGCTCATATGTCCAGGTGCCAGCAACTGGGAAGAATGGGGATCCAGAGGCAGCTGCTGCATGAACTGAGGGTCTAAGCCCAGCTTAATACCTAAATATATGTATATCTCGCTAGCAGACCTCCCTCCTGATCAGCCAGCAAGGGGAGCAGGATGAGGCTGTTGGTAGTATTTATGTGAGTGCTGAGTGTATCTGTCCTTGCTGATCTGTGTAGCCAACCATGTATATATGTATAGACATGTTGCATATGTGTGTTTGTGTGGGTGCCTACTGGGAATACATGCTCAGCCTTGCTCCTGGTCAAACCTGGGGCACAGAGCTGCAGCGGTCTCACCTCTTACGGGGCTGCCAGATTCAGCAACTCTCTAACACATGCAATGTGAGAAGCACGCAGCAAGCAGTGTAATGTGCCAAAGAAACAGTTAATATCATGCTATTTCTCATTCAAACACACATCTTTGGACAAAATTCCATTTATTCAAATGACTTGTCATATGCAGTAACATATTGTAGAGTAAGAGCAATGCGTCTCCAGCGCTCTTGTAGAGCCACAGTAGAATGACTGGGGAGAGAAGGTATCTAGCATGACTTCATTTAAATGTTATAACTTTCATTTCATCCAGTTTGCACCCCATTCTTTTCATTCCTCTGCTGCAGTACCTCAGAGAATCATTTCCAGTGAAGTGAGAACGAGAACAGTGTGAAATGAATTTTTAAGGGAAGAAAAAGATACCTTATTTGAAATACAGGAGTAGTTATTTCTGAGTCTTTTTCTGCCATGTAGAAACTGACACTTGTAATTCTCAGACATCAGCCACTAAAAATTTCCTAAGAATTTCCGAAAGCACTGCAGAATGCTTTCACTAACATTCACATTCATAACAGTTTCTCAGATTTTATGAACAAATTGGCCTCCAAATTTTTGAAGTAACTCCTCTTGAAAGACCTTTTTTTCATAGCAGGATGATCAGGGACTTTGCTTAACCCAGATTAAGCCTCCTTATTTGTTTGCTTGCTTGTAGCTTTTTGCTTTGTTGCACTTCTTTGTTGCTACATTTCTACACCTCAAAATCCCCAATGTCTACATTGAAAGAGGAAGGCAGAATTGCAGAAAGGTTTGTACACTCTTGTTGTCGTTCATATAAGTCTCTCAAATGACAACAGCATCAAAGATATGGTGTTCTGGATTTCAGCTACACTAGTAACAAACTTGGCTCAGGTTTATTCTGCTAACTTGAGACATTTCTCTGAGGTACCTAAATTACTCGCAATGAAGAGCCTGGCAATGGAAAGAGAAAAGTATTTCTGCAGGGCATTCAGACACTAAGACCAGAGTGGCCACCTGCAGATGATTATTCCTCTCCACCGATTATATAGAAAGCACAGAACAATATTGCTACCAATCTAAATGTTTTTATCTAACACTAAGTGGGATATGTCATGGTGTATTTGTGCAGATCATGCAGACCAGTTCATGTTCACCTGATGCACAGATGTGCATTTTCACTGTTACCAGTGCATGAACTAGTATCACGGACCATCCTAACAGCAGAGGACAGCTTTAGGCCAAAGAGGACACTGGCAGGACATAAAGAACACAGGTCTGTCTTTCGTATTTGGAGAATGGTGTGAAGTGTAATGTTGCTCAAAGTCATGGGCCTGTGTAGTCATCTTGGCCTGATATCAATATGCAGATGAGGTCCAGGATTTTTATAGTCATACCCACATAGATCTGGAGCAGATCTGGTATAAGAAAATCTTTTTTTATTCTCCACCTAGTCTTTTCCTATTCCTCCAGAAATATGTCTCTACATGTAACAACCTCACAGTGTAAACTAAATAACAACCTGTTCTCCAAGGGCCCAGGAATCTTAAAAAAAAGGGTTTGCACTGGTCAGTATTTGAGTACCTTGTCCAAATACCAAAAGGACATTTGCAAAGCAGCTGGCTGCACTGCATCTGTGCCTAAATTTAAAATAATAATAATAATTAAAAAAGCTAAACTGCTGAACATATTTCTAAAATTTGCACTTCTAAAATGCTAGAAGATGGCTTCATGATCAAGATGACCTTTTACATTTAATTCATTTTATAAACAGTCCAAAACTGAGATAGAAACAATTCAGGGGACCTGCAAATTAACAAGGGAAAGCAAAAACCTTATATATTAAAATCCTAACAAAATCAGGAAATTTTCATTCAAATTACTTCACACACATTGCTATCTACAGACGGCACGAACACCTCAGCATGCCTTTTGTCCCTGAAATGTGGAATAAGCAGCACCGTGGAGCACACAGACGAGGAGAGGGGAGTAACATAAAAAGAAAAACCTTTTATTTATTAATTGTACCAAGAGTTTTCTTTCAAAACTTCCCCAAAGTTGAGCAGTTATGAGTCATGCGCAGATGGTTCGGCAGTGACACATTTACAGCTGCATCCATCTCTCACACAAAGGTGTCTCTGCTTGTATTTCCTCCCTAAGCAGCAGCAGCAGCAAGGACTGTGGGGGAGGGAATCCCACACAGATGACTGAGACAGAAATAGAGAGGGGAAAAACAGACTAGTCCAATTTATGACAGGTTTGGAGCTACAGCCTGAGCAATTACTGTCACTTCCCTCCTGCCATGACTTTGAATCATTAACAGATTTCTAAGGTATGGGTATTGCAATGCCTTGTGCATACCGGCAATAATTTTTTTTTAACTCATACAGTTTGTGTTTCCTGTCTCCTCAGGCAAAAGCTTTGCATGCGTTCTCACGCCAGCCAACAACACCAGCCCTCTGCTGTCATTCAGGCACTATCGTTCTGATGAGCAGTTCCCAAGTGAAAGTCAATAAAGTAATAATATTAGAAACAAAATTCACATGCCTTTTAAGTTTGACTCGGCTGGAAGTACAGAGCCTGTTCTAGCAGGATCTGCAGGCATCTAATGTGCTGTTTTGCCCAAGCAGTTACCTGGTTTGCACAAGTGTAGGCTATTAATTAGATGCATGAGAACTGTGGGTAGGAGCTACTTAGACAATAAGCGTGGAAAATGAAAACAGCAGAAAAGTTTTTTCCAGAAGAACACAGTTCTTTGCATTATTTAAAACACTCCTGGATAATTGCCAAAGGTATGTATCAATATATAAAAAAAAGAAAAGCTATTCCCTATTTTAAATTTGTTATGTAACATCTAAATAATTCTAGTGGTAGCTGTCTCCTAGTTGGTAAAAGGCGTTTATTCTGAATTTTTACATGCAAAAATACAAAACTGTATATGGCATTTCCCTTGCCATATGCTAAACAGAGCTGCTTGTGCCATCCAGGTTCACACAGAAAGCCACATTGAGAGAACTCCTGCTGAATCTCATGGGATACTCAGAATAAGGAACTACTGACAGAATGAAGGGGGGCAAAATTAAACCTATGAGGCGATCATTCAGTTTAATTAGAGAGGCTAAATTTGCTCCTAGAAAATTTTTGTTAAATTCCTACGTTTGCTTTCACTTCCCCTAAACATAGGTTGGAGACAGGCTATCCACTACACTCCTAGAGCTGATTCTTCTGAAAGGGCTTCCCGTAGAAACTTCCTCGCAGAGCACCTTTCCCTAGGTTATTAAGTTATTGCTGCTGGGTGGTTTGCCTGCCTTTTCTTGTGTTGCTCCTACATCTCCTTCTGCAGAAGCCCAACCCCTTCTCATATCTTCAGTCACATTCTGCAGAGCAGCAGGCCTTGCTGGCTCGGAAAAGGGCCGTTTTCCATGGTAAACATAGCTCACTGTCATTGGGAACAGAGTACTCACTGGAAGAGTCAAGTCCATTTTGCAAAAACTGAAAGCACATAAGAGCATGAGGAAGGGACTTTAAAAGCATAATTCAAAGCATCAACCTGGATACACATCAATTATTTAGGTCAATTAAAATAATAAGACTCAAATACTAATATCAGAAAAGAGAGGATGTCTTAAAATACTTCCAAAGTGATTTCCTTTCTCCCATTTTTGTCCCATCGAACTATATTTATCTGTAATACAAGAGGTTCATTCTTTCCTTCGGTTATTTAAGAAGGACAAATAGACTTCCACCTTGATAACGTATCAAGTAAAACAGAGCACTACATCATCTTTCATGGAAGGGCAAATAAAATATGTTAAAATTCACCAAATCAATACTGGAGATCAAAATTCTGCTTTCAGGCAATAAAATAGAAAGCCCTGTCATTATATGAAGAGATGTATACTGTATTTTGCCCTTGCTTTTTGAGTAAATTTTTCATTGGCTTCATTGAGATCACTCCCTGGCCAACAAGTGGATTGAACGTCTACACAAAAATGCTAAACAAGAGAAGATCTAAATTATGTGAATAAACCCAGTCTTACGTGCTGGACTCTTCTATGGCAAGAATGCATCTAAACTGTCTAGCCATCATGTAACATCACATATGTACTATGATTACGTCTATTTAAATTTAGCACATTTGGAAACAGATATGTAGTTAGCTAGGCCATCAGCCCAGTTGTCATCTTGAATAGGATGTTATGAATCATTTTCCCATTTGGCTTTAAGAAATACAATCCCTTTTACACAAGCACTGTGTGAGGGTCAAATATATTTCAGAGAACAGTTTGAAACATAGAGAAGGATGGACCAACTTTCTTTCCTTTTCAGATAGAATGGAATATTAATTGGCCTTTTGCTTTCATATCCTTTTTTTCATCTTAAAAAGCTGAAGAAAAACTCCTAATTTGTTTTCAAAACCCATAAAAAGATTTTGGTTTGGAAGCTGAAATGTGCCTCCAAGCACTGAGGAAGTACAGAATGAGCCTTTGTAATATAAATGATCTCTTAAGAATCTGAGTTCTGTGCCAGAGCTCAAAATAGTTATTACCCAAAGCAGGAACATTTTCTTCCCCAAACAGGAGCACTGAAAGAAAGAAAAGGACTCGCACCCAAGCTATTCATGTTATCATACACCAGTTGAATTGACAAAGTGAAAAGCTTATTTCTGTAATCTTCAGTTTTTACTTCTACTATGTTGATATCCAAAGGACTTAAGAAGACAAATATAGCAACTGAAGATGGGAAGAAGAGAACTCTCAGCATACCACTCCTTTGTATGCTTTGATTGTGGAATCTCAAAAAGACTGTTTCTTACTGAACAAGTACTGCTCCAGTTACCATGTGATGCAGATTTCCCAGAAAATATGAGAGGTGAGAACAAATAGAATGATGAGAATAACACGAGTGGAAATTTCTCTCCTTAATATGCAATCACATTAACAATTGAACTTTTCTAGGAGAGACAAGGAAAAAAATCCTTGAAACATTGACAGCCTGAACTAATGCTTTTAACAAATGGAATATGATTCATTTTAAACATTGCCACCATGTCAAGGTCCATACTGATTGTTTTACAAGTCTATGAGATTTGTTATTGAGCAGTAGAAAATACAATATTAGTGAAAAAGAGGAATGAGAGTTTGACTGTTATTGCCCCTATTCTCTTTGCTGAAATCTGGTATTCTGGTAAATGGCATTCTTTCTACCTTTCTCTAAGACATTTATGTGTTCCCTATATTAATCTCTCAGGTTCCAAACTCATTTTTACAAAGATTCGGGTATTAACTTCATGGAAATCTGTGTCTTCAAAGAGTCCAGCATTCTGCCCAAGGTGAATACCCACTTGTAGACACACCATCAAATTTGTTTCAGGAGACAAAATACTGATTTTGCATGAGTATAAAATATGCATTTTTTATCATTAAAGTTGCGTTAAAAGGTTAAGAGATGCCAGGTGGGAATAGCTGGAGAACAAAGGCCTTTAAAATAATACTAAACTACACAACACTACTCTGTGCTATCCTATACCATAAAATTTCTCCTTAGCAAAACATAACTGATAAAGAGGGAAAATTAATACCTGGAACAGAGAAAAACAGGACAATATATATCATACCCAGTGAAAGTGAGTAGGTATATTTAATAGCAAAACTGTAATGGCTCTCTTTAGTTACAATAAAAATGTTCCAGTGGTCAGCTCCTATTACCCCCTCCAGGGTTTCACAGACCACTAACAGAAAACAGGCCAGGTAGTATCAGGTGGTGGTCCTGCTTGCCAGACATCACTGGAGAATAGCCTGACTCTGTAGTGACCCAGGTTTTCTAAACAGAAGGATTAAAAAGAGAAAGAGTAGATTTCTATGACTTCTCTTCAGTGAAGCAAAAGGAAATAACCTTTGGAAGAAAACTCCCCCGTCCTCTCCTCCACAAAGAAAAGTATTCTTTGAACTATTCCAATACTGAGTCTGTAGAAAAATGACCATAGGCAATTCTATTAGCTTAAGCGAAAATTATGATAACTCACTGAGAACATTACTCTCCCTAACCAGCATCTGTAGCCTACTTTCCTAACCCTCCAGGGCATGTGGCACTCTGATGTGGGCTAAGACTGGACAGACCCCTGAGGCAGAGGGTGGCTTGGTGAAATCCATCTCAGCAGCTTGCCTGGTTCCTTACGCCCTGCAGCAGGGCTCAGAGCAACACAGCACGGCGTAACCTCGTGGCACAGGAGTTGCATGTGAACCATTTGCAAGTCGCAACAACTCAGGAGCTACAGACAGCTACCCATGCCGCAGATTATCCCCTATTGCCCATTCCAGAAGATACATTAGGACTGTGTATATGCTATAGCTCGAAGTGGGCTGCACCGATAGAACTCCACAAGCAGCTGTATACCTGTGACATTCAGAGCTGCCCGTGGATATCTCCCCAAGCAGTAACCATGGTTCTGCATGGATTTCACAACCCAGAAAACTCTGTCAGGCCATGGTTATTATCCTGTTTAGTAGTATCTGGGCTAGGCAATTTGCATTTTGAGTCTTATTCATTATATCTTTTTTGACTTTGTTAAAAGTATAAGCAACTGGAGAAGTTATGCTGGGAAACGTCAGCTGGGGCTAGCACAGAAGTTAGATTTGGGATGCTAATGCAGCATTTAATAAAAAGTACATCTCCAGGCAGCTCCTAATATTTTAACTTAGATGCATTTTAAAGTTTTCAACCTTTGCTTAGATACAGGGGATAGAGCATTCTTTCTAGTGTATCAGAGCAACTAACCAACCTAGGCTCTAGCAAAACAAGGAATTGCAACTATTGTTTCCCCTGTACTCCCATTTCTTTCAGCAACATATCAGAGAAACATCTTTAAAAGTCCCTGAAGCTTTCTGAAGCCTGAAAGTGTTGAATATTAAGAAAGATATGCTTTTCTGAAGCAAAGGTAATATCCCTTTTGTGAGGTCTTCTCTGTGGTCTCATCATGTTATCTGAAGTCGTTGGTTTTCCTATACCAAGAAAACAAAATTTTTAAAGGCAAAATCTGTCTGCTGGCAAAATCTCATGGTAGTCAGAAACGTAGCCCTCACATTCAGTGTCTTCAAGAAGATATTCAAGCCTCTACAGAGACCCCCATCACTAGCTACAAGCCTAATGCTGCTATGCACAGCAAGCAGTCTTGCATGGAAACAGTGTTGACTGCCTATGTGTAGCCAGGTGGCTAAATCTGAAGGAACATTAGTAAGATGAAACAGGTAGATATTTTTCTGCTTCAGTTTGTCGGTTCACAGTCCCCAAACTCTGTTTTGAGAGCAGATTTAAATGAATACAAAAACCTGAGTGCAAAATTGTGAGGAACTGTAATATTCAGCTACAAGCTTTTCCTAAATATATCAGACATTTATCATGAACAACCAACTATAAAGAATGTTTATAAATCTCTGTTTTGTCCAATGCCAATTTTTGTATTATTCTCTTGCGTCCCTCCTGAGCAGTAGGTTTCCAAGGGCCTGGCAATGAAAAGAGCTGATCCAGGCAGCTCTCAAGGAAGTCAGTAAGTTATATGTATTCGTCGCTCTCAGAATAAGGGTCTGGCATCTGACAGCCCCAGTTTTAGGCAGATGAGGTCCAGAAGCTATAGAAGGGGATAGCTAATCTCTGCTCCTAACATTTTCTCTTGAATCTCCTTGGGTGTCTCTCCTTATTCTCTTCTTCACATTCTTCAGTTCATTCCTCTTTTTTTTTTTTCCTTTATGCCTCTTTTATTTTTTTCAGCTTCTCTGTGTATATCTTTCTAACTCAGTCTCACCAATAAAGATCATACTGTACACGTGTGTGTTTGCTTGTGTGCACGGAAGTGGGGCAAGAAGAAGAGATGTGGTTAGTCAGACACTTCAAGCCTTATTCTTTTTAAAAATCTTCCTTTGCTCAAATTGTGGCAGCCAAATGGCTCTCTGTTAACCATGCCCCTCATACATAATTAAGCAGATGTGCTAATGACATTTTTAAGTAACAGCAATTGACATTTTTTGCCACTTTGAAATCTGACAGACATGTCTGGACTTCATTAACCTTTTGCAGTTTAATAGTGGTTTTGTGATTTAGGAAAGCTGATAAAAAGGCAAGATCCTCCTTCTTTCTGAGTGAATCCTGCATGCCAAAATAAGTTGAACAATAAATCCAGATAGACAGCTTTGTGTGGTCAGGTATAGGTGAAGTGAGACTCTCATTAAGCTTCATTAAAGTGACCCGGAAAAAGCAGGTTAGGCCATTTATGACAGAGTGCCAAAATATTTCTGTAAGGTGACCTTTGAAGGATGAAGAGTAAAAGTTTTGAGAAAAATGCAATCCTTCTGTGATTTAATAACATCATACAGCAAAATTCAGTTTGATCAAAACAGATTTTTTCTATAAAAATAGTCCCCAAATGTACTGTCTATGTGAGTTATGGACATACTTTCTAGAAGAAAGATCCTGCAAAATGCAGAGCATTTCCTAGAGGAGATCAGCACTGCGTGACCATTGGAGTTGCAGACTGTGTCGCTCAGGAGAAGAGCTGGGCGGGCTGTGCAGTATCATGGGATTAGCCCTCAGCATCATGCAGTGAACAGGACTGTCGAGCATCACAGCATTTATTGGCTTACCAGAGGAGGTTTACAGGCTCTGCAGCTTTCTGTCACATTCTAGTGACTGCGTATCAAGGACCACAGTTACTTTCTACCCTTGTCTTCATACACAGCTATCCTTCTGGCTAGGACATCTCATCAACTGGGATGGGTGGGAGAGCCATCTTTGCAATGCGGAGGACCCTTCTGTATGTGTTTCTCCTACTTGTGGCCTATTGACCATGCAACACACATGTACCAAGCTCCTTCCCAGTAGAGGAGTCTGTTAATATCTAAATGATTCTCTTTTGGCATCCAGGGCTCAGCTAAAGTTAAGACATCTAGTAATAGTGTCCATTTCACAGAAAATCTGAAAAATGCCCAGGTTGCACACAGGTGTTTTGTAAAAACGAAAAAGCACCCGTGTCTTTTGCGTGTGAATGTAGACAGAGTGATCATCTATAAAGTAAAAACATAAGCAACACTAGTTTGGAAACACATACTCCCTACTGTGAGTTTAACTCTGCTGCTCCTTTGCTGAATGCACTACGTTTGTTTAACTTTTCAGAGATCCGAGCTGTCAATCAGAAAGGCAGAAATGTATAGAGACATAGCATTTCTCCATTGCTTACTTGTCATCTCTTCAGGCTTGGGGCACTTTTCATGGTTCTTTAAATCTGGAATGGGGGATCTCTTTTATTTTTAGTTGCATCATTGACTTTATTTAAGCTATAATACTCCAGATTGCAAATCTTGGTATCTTAATATCAAAAAAATGAAATGATTGATCAGGGTCATTTCTTTAATCTCCCATAACTCCAAATCAAGCCCTGTGAATTAAATAAGAAAGTTCTATCCAGCACAGTCATTCTTGTAAGATATTTATTATACCCATTCAGGCCAAACACAAACAAATTAAAAATTGGCAATGGAAGAACTCTACCTGCAGTTTCCATTTGTGTAATATTAGTGCTTTTCCTTTCATTGACTATGTAAACAGGTTTGAAAGCAGATACTGTAATACAATCAGATCAGGATTTTGCAACCTGAACTCAGCAGGGAAAAAAATATGTTATGAAAGGGTTTTGTTAAATAAAGTTGTATTAGCTGTTAGGGTTTGCATTGTCAGAGGACTCTAAGGGAGTCACTTTCAATGGGAGCATGGCACCTGGCTTGCTGCTTTGAAAATCCTAATCTAAATAAGTAACACAATCAGCTCTATACAAGGGCAAGTTCTGTACAGGTTGGATTGCAGTGCTTTTTGCACTGCAGTACTATTTCTCATTTCCTTCTGAATTCATCAGTGTTGTGCTGGGTAAATCTGGTGGCCTTGTCTGCAATCCAATAGGTTATAATTTATATAAGCTCCCTAGCTATACAGCTGCTAGTAGTACAGTACATGCCCATTTTGCTCTGTGTAGTTCTTTTTTTCTCATCTAATTCAGTTCGCATATACCATTCATTATATGCTAATAACCCTAGTTTGATTTACTTCACAGTTTCAGCTGAACTCTTTCCTACCCTGAAGAGATGCCCATTTGAGAGAGAGGTTTACTACACAGCATTTGAGGGGTTTATTTAAAACCAATTTAAAAATGATCCCCAGGAACCTTCCCCTATTTCAGTTACCAGCAGTGCCTCAGTGTAATCAGAGATTACAGTCTTTTTTGGGAGTAGAAGGTAAAGTTCTAGTTCTTAGAAACTTCCTGTCCCTTTGCAAATTATTTCTACTACCACATAAATCACATTTTGTAATGAGAAACTTCAAGTGACTGTTTTTTGGAGCAGGTTACATGTAAAAAAATCTTGTTTCTCATCCCTAATAGCAACCTGTTGATGGATGGTCCCTGTCTCCAAGGTACCTATAGCTATAGCTTCCAATAGGAAGTGTCCTCGCACTTCTCTCTCTCCATGAATTCTTCAGCTCCTTGCTTTATAGTTATTGATTACTTTCAAATGTCTCCCTTCTTTGCTTTCTGCTCTCAGAGCTGTAGCCTTCTCTACTTCCATGTATGAGCTATTTAGCCTAAGCCTACTGCTGCCATTCTTATTTTGCTTCTGTTCAGTTGAGATAGTCCTTTAATTCTTTCATACCAATTTTTATTGATTTTTTTTTACATACAGATATAGATTGAGAGAACCCATAGAAGTTCGCAGGAGAAAGTGTCTAGAGAAAGCTTGAGGAAGATAGAAGTTGTCCCTCCCTAAAGGAAAATGGGGAAGCTCTATAGCCTCTGGGAGGCTGCAGGCATTCGCATTGAGAATTGCCTTTCTCCTTTTCTTTGGAGATTTTTCCATGACTTTTTCATCACCTGGGCCTGCCTTACCGCCAGAATCTATGCAGGATTATATACTGGGTAGACGCTTCCAGCAGGATGACGCTAATGTTGAACACACCATACGAAACACCTCCTCTTTCCCATAAGGTTGCTTTCAGTCTTAGATCTAGGCTATTAAGTTATATGGAACTAGAGTTAAACATCTGGGGCCTGGACAGACTTGTTTAGGGATCTGACTGCACTTCTAGCACCCTTGCAGCAGAAGTATTAATTCATCCCAAATCCTTGATGCATTTCTTTCCTGAATATGTGACTTAAAGTTTGACAAATGAAGGGTGGCTGTATTTTATGCTGTAACTAGAAAATTATGCTGTATCCTTTAAAGAATACAAATGGTCAATGTGTACACCATGCTAGGCATGAAGATGGCAAAAAGATTTGAATGTATTTGTATTCTAAAGGGAAATAGAAAAAAATCCAAGCCTTAATATACAAGAAATGTGTTTCCTCTTCCAGATCAACATCCTAAGACATAGCTTCCATTTTCAGGACATGCCTCTGGAAAACACAGAGAAAGCCTCTTAACTCTTTTATTTTTATACTTCTTTTTTTTTTTCCTCTGGAGTATTTCATGCAATTCTAGCAAATCTTCTATTCTATCTGAAATGCTGAAAGTATATTATTTTCTATAAATGTGAGCCAATTGAAATTTATTTTATCAGTTAAAGTTCCCACAAATTACTTCACATGCTGGAATGGCTGTGATGTTCTAAGTGCTGTTAGTGACGTTCATACAGCATGACCATATTTAGCAACTTATTCATGAGTGTGATATGTTCCACCATGTACAAAGCCATATTAGATATGTAAGGCAGTCAGGTAGCTGTCTGCATATGTCTGGCTGTTTTCTGTGGAGATTAACTTAGAACACATCCCATTGTTTTTTGTCTAGGAAGCTTTAGCGCTTTATCACTTTTATCACTAGAGACTTCAAACAGCTCTCACATTAAGAGCATCACACTCATAAGATGATATAAGATATGTCACTAGGTTGAAAGATTTTATAAAATAATCTTCTCTATTTCCTTTATTACTACTTTGGGTATCTTTTCTTCTTCCATGCATCATATTTTGCTTTCTTCCACAAACTCTGGAGAAAAATCCCAGATAAAATTGCATGGAAGAAGCCCCAAGATCTGAACCAGAGGCCAATAGGCTTTCTGTCCATGATGTCTCAAGTTTCCTTGTTAGCATATTTATCTAGAAGTGGGTCCAAACCAAAATTATCAGGCACGTGATCCTCACTGCTTTCCCTCTTCTATATTCATTTAACTCTGTGCAAAGTGGATGTGAAACAGCACCATCCTGTTTTGATTTTATGTAATGTTCTTTCACATTCATTTTGTTCAATTTCGTATCAGTTTGCAAAAATTCCTTCCTCCATCTCTTAGTTGTTAAAACCTTTGTCCTTTTTTTCACAGACTAAGACCTGATGATAACAATCTACAGGCTTGCTGCCTTCAGGGAAAATGACTGTGATAAATTAGACCTGAATTTGCTCATGAAGGCTACCCACGAAAGCTGAGCAACACTGAGTAAGGAGCATGCAATGACAGGAGCCCGGTCTAAGGTTTCTACACTGACATACTGTGCATTAGTGAAGGAGGGTGCATAGAATGGATATGGCACACAGTACCACAGCTCACACTCAATGCACAGTTTGGTTGGGTCTCCCATCTCCAGAAATGTTTTATAGCAACAGAAACCTTCAGATAAAAGCAGAAAGAATGGTCAAAAGAACCGTTTACCATGTGAAGAATGACTAAACAAGCCAAATCTCCTCAATCTGGAGAAAAGTTGACTAAAGGGGATATGACAGAGGTCTGCAAAATAGCAGGACAAAACAATTGTTCACTGTCTACTCCAGCCCAAGAGTCAGTGGACCTTAAATGATGCTAGAAGGGAGCAGGTCCCTACCAAACAAAAGGAGGCTGTTCTTCATACAATGGAAAGCAATTAAGCTATGGATTTCCTTGTTCCTGGAAGGTGAAGATGTTTAAAATTTGCCCAGGTTCATTGGCAACTTCTTGGCAGGGGATTCCACTGAGGGCTCTGAATATATGGAGACTTCATCTTCCATGATGGAGTCTCTGAGCTGCTGAGAGCTGGAAATCTGTGAGAGTACTTGGAGAAGTATATGCTGCGCTGCTTTCTCCCAGCATCCACTTTAGTCTAGGGTCAAAGGGGGTACTGGACTTGAACCTTTGAACTGATCCAGTAGGAAAGCTCTTATGACTGTGCTGATGCTATCAAGCTGATAGGATCCCCGTTTCATTCCAGAGCACTAATGCCTTATCACTTACAATTTGTGCATGCTAGTTCACACCTGGGCTTTAATCTGTGCAGCAGGTAAGGACAGACTGAGCTCCACCTGCAGACAGTAAAAATGAAAATGTGCAAGGCTTGGCTCCCTTGCCTCATACAGTCCTCCAATTATAACTCCATCTCCATAACTTCCATTCTCCATCTAAAGGATTTAAATGGCATATGGAAAGATGTTCCAGATGTAGGCAGATGAAACAAAAATTTGGCAGTTTCTAAGAACTGTTGAAAATTCTCAACCTTTGACAACCACTCTTTCAAACAGAAATAAAAAAATGACAACAATCAAGGCCACACCAGAAGCAGAGTTCTGATCCTGTAAAGGGGAAAAATATCTATGAAGTCCAGAAGAAACATTGTATTTGGAAAGCATCCATTGGTGGATGGTAGAATTAAACTGGCCATCGTAACATGAAGCACCATCAAGAAAAGAGATACATAACTTTGGGTATTTTCTTTTTAGAAACAAGGAGACCCCCTACCTAGCCAAAATACAATCATAGAAACATTTATTACATTGCAGATTTTTTTCCTTTGCAAATCGTCTTATGAGGGGATGTACCTAGAACCAGTTCATGGAGAGAGAAAGGTGTTCATACTTTACAAATCTCAGGTAAAAAAGCTGGGAGATGGTACAAAAGTTTGTTTCTACATTTAATGTTTGCCTTAGTCCAGCCAAGGAAGTGTTCAGTCTCCATCTGGACTCACATCTTATTCTTATATATGAAAGCTCCTTGGTGCCATTATGGCAGACTCTGTATTTAGGTGCTCTCAATTGCCTTTGTGTCTTTGTTATAGAGAAAGAGGGGGAAACATTGTAACCTGGATTTTCAGGTGTATATTGACCTGTCTTGTTGCATCTCAAAAAATACTGACCAACTACACCATTTGAAAATATCACCTGGTGAAAGATTTACTTTTCTTGCCTCTGCCTCTTTTTTCTATTGTCTGCCCTTTCTGAATGGAAAAGCAAGACAATGCCAAGACAGTGTATTTTGCAAATAAAATTTGCTTTGAAAATTCACTCTGCAGTTCAGAAATGGTTAAAATAGAATGCTAATATTAATAAAAACAATAACAAAAAAAAATCTGTGTGTATATTTATGAATGCATTAATTTTATTTTCTGTGTAGATAATCTGTATTATATCCACTCTCTTTTTGTTTTCAAGAAAAAATAGGTCACTATATTTTGAGCTAGGTTTTGGAGGGTTGCAGTGAAGATTTTGTGATAGCCAAATGTGAAGCTTCTGAAGGCTTTTATATGTCTGTATTTTTATGTGTTTTCCTGCGCTTTTGAATTGTTGGCTGAGTAACAATATAGATAAACTTATTTTGGGGTGAGGGAAAGAGAAATGTGTTAAGGATCCACTAGGTGTTGACAATGTCACACCTTAAGAATACACATAGCTGTATCTACAATCTTTTCATGTATTAGCATCTTTTCATGGATTACTGTAATAGCTATTTACCTTCTGCACAAAGGTGTTGTAAGAATTCATAATTTATTCTTTGTACAGCATATGGAAAATGAAGAATGCCAAGCAATTGTATTTTATAAGTACTCTTATTCATTTTGTAACATATGGCAGAAGTTTATCTTGGCACATCCTTGTTAAAAATGATAGGTAATGTCGTTAACAGTCTAGTCCTATGCAAATAATCTACTGTATATATCACCTCATAGAAATAAAATGCCATAGCAATTGATCTAGTTGAATGGATCAGTAAAGGTTAATTTCCCTTGAATGTTTTATAATTCATTTCAAACCTTGTAGCTGGTCATAATGTTATTTTGGCATGGAGAAAGGTGCCAACAAAGGCATCATATTATGGTGTTCCTGTCTATAAATAGAACTGAATCCTAGTCGATTTTGCCCTTTAGATTCTGTTACCTTTTTCCCCCTGCTTTTGCTTTCAGCCAAGTGCCTGGGATCACTATAAATCAGATTATGAAAAACCTTCTTCTGAGAACTGTAAAGCTGTTTTAAAGTTGAAATGCACTGAAGTAGGAATAAGTAAAATTGTTGTTATTTCTGATATTCTTAGAGAAATCTCAGCTACTGTCTCTGCTGTAATGAAAAGAAACCTTGTTATTGGTAACATCTTTTCAAAATTCAGCTCTATACAAAAAGCACGTGGTTCTATATTTAAGGCTAAATTCAGCCTTAAGCCAAGCCATTAAGCTAAGTGGAATTATAGTAGGGATAAATATGGCCCATTAGGTCAAATTCTGTTTTAATTTACACCAATGGAAATTCAAACAATCCCAGTAACAGTAAATTATTAAGGGCATAAAAGAAAAGCAGAATGTGACCCATCTGTAGATATAAGACATTGTACATACCATAACAACATAGTCTCACAGTCAGAAAACATTCAAAAAAAAAAAGAAAATCTGTAATACTTGGTAGAAACATATACTCTCCACAAACAGGCCCTTTAACATTTAGTAAAGTGGAATTCATATTGGCAAAACCTTTGAAAACTCAGAAAAAAGGATCTGAATCAAAGCCATAAGAAGGAAATCATCATAATGCACAGATTTTGTTGCAAAGAGGATATTTTGATCATTATTATTTATTTCCTTGTTTGTTTCTTTTTCAATCACAAATATTTCAGTGGAAATATCTGCACAAATAGCTTTCTATCAACAAGTTGTCCTTTGGCATCAAAAAGCACTAAGATGCTATAGATATGGGCATGGCATGGAAATTTTAAAAAGTACAAAAAAGTATAATTTGATAAAACTTACTACTTTTCTCCCCCAAGCCTTACCATGTTAGTTATAAAGTTGAGAGTCAGAATACATAATGCATTCCTCTTTTGACATTATAGCAATTAGAGGAAGCCACATCTCAGAGATTATTTAATAGTGTTGTTTACTGTTGCAGGCCAGTGTTCTTTCCTCCAGCTCTCTCCTACACCATCTGTTTTGCACTGCATTATCACCAGAAGCTCAAAAACCTCTTTATAACTAAAGGATGATAGCCCATCCTCTGGGAATTGTCAGCCGTGTTTGCCACAACCAGGTACTCCGTGCCTGAAATCTTCTCCTCCTTGTATATCCACTGGATTCAGTGTCTGCACACTCCAATGCATGCATGAGCTGCCTCCTTTCTCTTCAGGTTCTCCTACAGAGGTGTCTCCTAGGTCCACTTATCTGCTTCTTTGCTTATCTCTAGCTAGCCTCAGCTACAAACACTAAATCAGCTGCAATTTCTGTGATGATAACTCAGGAACGAGCGTGGGGTTTGTGTATGTGTGTTTTTCTTTTTTAATTCAGTAAGCATTCAGGCTTAAAAGTATTATCTCTTCAAATAGTTCTGTTAGTTTGGAATGAAAAAATGAAGGTATAGTCTAAACCCTCCTGAAAATAAATTCTGAGTGATAGTTCACTATTTCCTGAGCCTGCCCAAACAGGCCAATTTCTTTGGGGCTTAAAAATTTAGAATGTTCTATTCATTATCCTGGTGTTTTCTGCAGCCTGTTTTGTCCCTTCTTCTATCTCTAGAATGGTGGGTAGTCTTCAGTGGTGACCCCAAATAACTTAATAAAATCTGCTGTCTCTTCTTACAGCTTCTTGCAATAACCCCACTTTGTTAGGGTCCTATTCAAAAGCTATAAAAAAATTGCAAAGAACATTGGCATGTTCAGGCACAATAACCTTTTAAAAATGTATATTTTGCTAACATTCAATTAAAATGTCATGTACTTTTGTGCATTTCCTCTTCCATTACTGGTGATGTTCACCACAGAGCTATATTAAGCTTCCCTTTGTTTAATCAGTTCATTCAACTTCATCAACTATTTTAGGTATTCAAGAACCTGAAATTGCTTAAGATATTATTATACTAATATAACACAGGAGAATTTCATAGCGTTTTCTTGCCAAAAATCTCAAAAGTACTTTGTAAACATTAATGAGTTTGTGAGCCTACCAACATACATAAAGGTCTGAGTAAGTTTACTCCTATTTAATACATGAATTTAAAAGGTTAAAGCCTTGTCCTAGAGTCAAATATTCACTTTCAGTGCCAGCAGTCAACACCAGCTTTCCTGATTTACAGCCATCTGGACCGTTTTAAGAATGTTCCAATGTAATGTTACAATTCATGTTGTGCATCCTGTTGTGATCAATTATGGGAGAATCTCTAAATGTTCAGAAGTTTGAGGTTGTATCAAAAAGATCCATAAGGGATCTTTTTAGATCTATAGAACAATTTATATCAAATCAGGACCTGATTCCAGTTCCTTATCAAAACTGATGTGAACTTTCCAAAGTTCAGACTGAGCTGGACTCACTGATCCAGTCCTCTAGGACTAAAGTTGGCAGAAACATCAGTAAAATAATCAGAAATATTTTTTCAGAGTGGTAGTAGCTTTGGGCCTTTGGCAATTGAACCGGATAGAGAGTGTTATGAAGGGACAGAAGTAAACAGAAGATTTTAACTATTATGCCATACCTACAGAGCCAAGCTTCAAAAGAAACCAAGTCTTCAATATTTGTATGTTCTGCATGCGAGAAAACTAATTTGGAGGGTACTCTGAAGGCAACCTGTAACATGGGGAAGAATATTTCCCTAAAAGATTTTACATGAGTCTTTAGCTAATACTGGGACATCAAAGTTGTTTAAGAGCGTGATCATAGCCCCACCAAACCCAAAGAGAAAGCAGACTCTCGAAAGGAATAATCTCTATAACCAGCTCAGGTACATCTTCATACTGATACAGATCTACTGGTGTTGACTAGTCCAAAAATGTTAGCTCTTGAACATTATTTTCTGTTTGAACAGGCAGTCCCATATACCCTGGATATACCAGAATTACTGCAAATGTAAATTGCAGCTTGGCGTGCACGGTAGTCCAGGACATGGCGGATGCCCTGAGTGCACACAGTAGAATTGCTCTGCGCATGTGCTACAGCCCTTGGCCTGGGACTTCCAGATGCCCAACGCTTGTCCAACTCAATGCAAGGTTCATTCCCCACTGGAAGCAGTAGTTTAATCCAGTAAGGCTGTTGAATGTCTGTGTAGGTACAGCGTAGCATATCATGTCCCCCAAAACCATACGACATGAATCAGCTTACCTTCACTGAAAAGAACACAGCCCATAATTCCATGGTAAGGTCCTATAACCCAAGGGTGGCAGCAAACTGGAAACAGAGGGTAGAACTGTGAGCGAGTAATCTTTATAGAGATACAACAGAGTGTCTCAAAAAGTGTTTTCAGCTTCATGGTATTCCCTAACTGGAGATATGCTGATTTGACTATCATCAGTCTGAATTCTAGATAATTTTCACATCTTCAAAAAAACTGCTGAAATGTTGTTTTCTGCCCAACTCTCCCACTCCATCCTACAACTTAGATTAACTAAACAGCTATGAGACCATTTAGAAATGTTCTTACCATAATATTAATTTACAAACACAGGCGCATATACACACTTAGGTACATGGAAGATTTATTCAGAAAGGTTTGACAGTATACCATGTGCTGAATCATAGAATTATACTCATCTCTGCCTCACGTGTTAGATATCCAGTGGACAAATTTCTGTACATCAGTTATTTGTAAAGGTGATTCTAATTGTGTTTGTAAAATTATATTTCTTACTGAAAAAGCAATAGAAAATATTCAACGACAAAAAATATGCACTTGCAGTCAGGGCCAGTGAAGTAGAGCACCAAAATCATGTTCACGATTTCAGAATTCAAGTCTTGGAAGTCTCATCTGAAAAGTTGCATGGTATTTAATTGATCTAACTTTCAGAGATAAAAGGTGTGTGTTCACTTTGCCAGCCTAGAAACTATAGTTTTAGGGTGTTCAAACCTGTTACCACTCTACCTTATATTCCAGCATTATACTTTCACATAAATTTATCTTTCATATAGCTAATAAATAGGTTTTTATTTCAACACAGCTTGAAAACAAAATATTTTCTCCCTCCCAAATTATCTCATAGAGCTGTTCTGAACTATTAAAATGACCTTTTAAAATGGATTATTTATTCATTCAATTCCTTGTCTTATTTGTTCACATTTAGTTTCAGTATTAATAATGCAGTCCACTGCACAATTTCATTTTAATGGAGATTTTTTTCATATGTCATGTTTAATAGTTAGCTTTAGCCTTAGGAGACAGCTCCCATTTTCCTTTATGGCATACGCAAAGGTCTGTTTCTATTCAATATTGTCTAGACTTGCCTTTTTAATATCATGCTTAAAATAGATATTAATGTAAAATATTCAGTTTCTGGATATCAAAAGAGGCCAGCTTATTTTCGAAAAGCTAAAAGGTAACCCAAGATGGCAGCTGTGGGGATCACACCCTGATTTAAATCACATTCTCATTAATTTCAGTGTGCTGCAGATCACACCCTAGAGAACTAGAATATGAATATCTGCTATGTTTGCAAACACTGAATTTTCTATATGTGGCTAAAATCCTTTCCATTGGAATCAAGTGGAATCTGTTCAAAAGGACTGAAACGACAAGCTGGTTATGGGATATTAACTGGAAAAAAAAAATCTGTGTCAACTGGCTGTTTTGGATTCTCCCGCTCTGGCCATTAAGACATGATAATGAAGTGTATCCCGAACATCAGCATTCCCTAACGACCACCAGCAGCCGCGAGATGCTCGGAGCTGTGCTCAGAGCCCACCTGCGCCCTGGCTGCCCTGAGGCCACCGGGCACGTGAAGGAGCTGGGGGGCCCCAGGTTCTGTCCTAAGCGCCAGACTGGTTCTGGGCACCAGCTGGCTCGTGTTTACTGGCTTTGATTTTTGAGTAGTGAAAAACAGCTCGCTGAAAACAATGTTTTGATTTAACTCTAGGGGAAATTCTGGTCTAACTTATCACCACATTGTGGATGCTAACCCAGCCCAAAAAGCATCTTTGCTACATAGCAGCAAAACCAGATTAGGCTTAAGTCCAAATGACTAGTTTTATCTTTTCAGGGCTGCTAAAGCAAAATCATTACTCAGTGAGTGGCTAAGAGACAGCTCCTACCATTTTATAGTACTGCATTTATAGTATTTATTGTTTGTATCATCTATAGCATTGGATTTCATAGTATTGAATTTTAACATAAGGCAGCTGCTATGGGACAAGGATTTATTCTGGATCCTGATGATACAGAATTGAATTGCCTTGCAAAGTGCAACAGCAACAATAACAATAAAAAACCACTGTCAGAACTGATGAGTAAACTATATGGCTTGGGGGTTAACTTGGTTATAAAAATTCTTCATAATTCATGTGTTCATATACATGAGCCAGTTTAATTTAAATTTAAATTAACAGTAAAATGAAATCTTTTTATGTTTATAGAATGTTAATTGAACCACATATGACTAGGATAAACACATGACACTATTGTGACACAAAGTAGTAATCAATATCAAGACTTCTGGAGGAAAATCAGCCATTGGACAGATTTCTAAACTTTCCAGTACTATTTATGTGAGGATGATGGAAAAATAATGAATGAATCTCTTAGGAACAGTTTTTGTTGAAAATTATTCCTGTTAGATCACATGGAAATGAAAAGACATATTCATTGAGAAATCAGATACTCATACTGTAATAATACTGAATTTATGGCAATGTTTTTCATAAATTTTGGAGCTAAAACTTCATGAAATTGTGTGAATACTTTCATCAGCATTGATCTATCAGTTTGGTCAGGAAAAATATAGAATTGTTTAAAAATAAATCACTTAAAGAACTCCTTAACAACAAATTAGTAAGATGTTTTTATTACTTTAAATCATCATCATAATGCATCTAGTTATGTAATATATCTAATTATATAAAATTTAATCTCTCCAATCACAACAATATTTCCAGCAAGGTAAAATTAAAGGTAATTGCCCCAGTAGCTGATGCTGGATTTAATGTGCCAATTGTAATGACTAGCGGAAGTATTTAGTATGTCAGGGATGAGAGACAGGACATAATTAACTCTCTCATAGTTTCCTCTGGTCATTGTTTCTAAATGTGACTGTCCAGCAATATAAATACATTTGAGCCAGCAAAACGATTAACCCACACTCAAGTACAATTCTCTAACAATGTACACTGAAGAGCTTGAGACTCTTTTAAATGACTTTAAAAGATTCCTTTTTTCCTTTAAAACAATTCACATTGCTAAATGGTGCTTTTCATAATTGTACACTGATCAGTCCTGACCCTTATATAAGAGCATATACAAGAGAAGACAGCCACTGAAATTGAAAAGAAATAGATTTTAAATGGATGAAAGTAAACTGTAGTTTATTCAATATGCAAAGCCATGTTCTCCTGACCCAGTCCAAGAAGCTCTAAGTTTTCATAACAGGCTGGATTAACTTGATAGCTTGTGGTTTGTGACCTGCGGGACACACTGTCGCAAGCTGACAATGAGTTCAAAGAGTAGAATTAGATAAGTATATAAATAAGAATGATCATGATTGCATTAGATGTTCCCAGGTGAAGGATCAAAACTTTATATTGCTAACAGCGGATCAGGAAAATATGCATACTGTTAATATGTTATTCTACAACCATTTGAAGCAGGTTATCCTGGTCAGTGTCAAAAAGCAAATAACAGAGCACTGTTATCTTTTTCAAATTACAATTTCCATGTCCTGCCTCATTATCAAAGCATTCCTGCTAAGATTATCAGTGCAGATGAAGAGAAATTCATATTTACTTTGGAAAAACGCATGGAGCAGGCTGTGTCTGTCCTCACCACTATCATTTTTGAATATGTTTTAATACTTGGTGTCAAGGGTACTAAGTGTCCCTTCCCCCATGAAAATCTACACTTGAAATAGTCTCAGTAGACTGCTAGATCAAGCCATTAAGAGGAGTAAACGTATCATTAGGAGAGAGGGATAGACAGATGAAAGCAGTGGAGGATACTGTAATATGGACATTCTGTGGTCAGAATTCATTCTAAGAAAATATATCAAATCTTTTGATAAAAATTGTTCCAATTAAGCTATAAAAATGGAAGGGTTTATACATCTAAAAAAACTTTATGCTTTTTTAAGCATTGCATAACCATCCACATTTTTTAATCTTGCCAAATCTTTGGCTTTAGTACTGCTCCAGTTTCTATTAGAAATGTGGGCTTTAGCAAGGACAAAATAAATTGATATATATGCCTAAATCTCATGTACCAGAGGGCATGAAAGGAAATATTCAACTAATAAATTTCCAAAACCTGATCATGTGAGTTATCATTCTCTTGTCTTGCACCTAAGACGTCATGCCTTTAAAATCACTATGTCTGAGAAGATACAATTACAGAGATAACCCAGAGAAAATCTTATATTTAATTTTCAGTGCTCTTAACAGCCTTCCAGAGACTATGATTAGTAGGGGACAGAAGCACTGACCCAGGGCAATTATTTCTTCTGTGTGTCTCATTTATCCAAAAGGCAACAGAAAGACAGAACAGAGTTTTTCTTTTAGCAGTCAAATGTTCATGATCTTTATATCGTACAATGAGATCTAAGCTGAAATGACAAGAATCAGAGGAATACTCAGAAATGAACCACAGGGGAAAGTGCCGGAGAAGCCAGTAAATGATTCCTTTGCTTATACGTTCTGCCTCCTCCTCAGTTGCTGCAAGCCCAATACCATAAACATCCAGCAAGCCTCTTGCTAATGCTCACTATTGGCTGGGATTTTTCATGACCTCAACTGAAATGCAGCTCACAGGGAAACCGACAAGCCTGCAGCCCTTACTGCAATCTATAAAAAAGTGACTCCTTTAGTTTAAACCTCAAAAGACTATTGACGAATTTTAACAGTAGCAGCCTGACAGTAAACAAATATTAGACAACTATCTCTTCCTTCTGGCCACATCATTCAGATTGTCCAAGACTCCCACTTTTGTTCTCACATATATGCACATGCACACATACACACGCCTATAGGCATGCACCCAACTCTGCTAATGCTTGAAATTTGTTAGATCCTTTCCCCCTTATAGCTAGACATTAAAAATCCTGTCTAGTAAATGTCTCACAGAAGATACTCAACCTTTCAGAAGGCAGGACCATATGATAATAATGGCACCCCCAGCCTTATTAAACTGGTAAGTTTTTAAAAATCAAATTTTATATCTCAGTTTCTGCTGCTTTTTTACTCTCTTGCTTTTCTCTTACTTTAGATCATTAAAATTAGGTAGACTAATTTAACTCTTTATAGTTAGTTTCACTTTCCTGCTGGCAGGTCCATAATGATTGGTTGCAAGTTTTGCAGAAAAGTGTTTTTTCTTCACAGTCACGTTATTTTTTAGAAATACCTTTTTTTTTCTATATATATGTGTGTGTGGATATATATATGTATATCCATATATACATATATATATATCCACACACACACACACACACACACACACACTGTCTATTTTGAATTGATAGTGTCCACCGGTAAAAGGAATGAGCTATTTTTCCAAAGGATTGGCAAGCTTAAAAGAGTCCTCTGGCTGTAAGTGGTAGATCCATTTCAAGCTTCAGCATATTCCACTATGTCTATAACATGAGTCGTAGTGAGAGACAGACCGAGATGAGAAAGTGAGGTTATTCTTGTGCCATTTTGCAACATCATATGATATTTTCCTTTTTTGGTTTGTTTTTAAGGACAGGCAGGCATTCCCTGTCAATCTCATGCAAATAACTCCAATGCATACATACATGAGCAATAATTTTGCTATTTTTGTCACTTGAGTAATGCCATCAATGTAACTGAGAACTGAAGTGGGGATGACACATTGCTAGAAACAAATCCCTATGGCCAAAGGTTCCAACAAAAGTTTGGTGCTGGGTGTCCTCATTAACATAAATATTAAGCAACTCCATTCATTTAATTTGCAATGACAAAAAAAAAGAAAAAAAGAAAAAAAACCTTCCTGTGCTGATAAGATCAGGGTGAATCTATAGAAGGATTAAATAAACCATGGTGGAGCTGTTTCCTTAAATAATTTTGGGAACATGTTTAGAAACTGTTGTGCTGCATGAACATAAATCTTCCCTGTACAGTTACCAGGTCAAGATCTCTGCTTAAAGATTCCAGACAAAAATGGTTTTTCAGATATTCTCTGCTTATTATTTCAAACATTTGTAGGACAGCCACCACAGTATTAGCTGAACATATTTAACATAGCAAACCAGTGCTAATCTTCCAAATTTTGGAGTAAAAGCAACATCTACTTTTACATTCTGATTACTTTTTATATACTTTTCCATTATCAGACTCCCACTTTGGGCAGGTCCTTGATTCAGATCTGCTTCCTAAAACCAAAATCAAGGAGGACTTCACTTTTAGCTTCCTGTTAAAGTCAATCACAGAACAGAAGCTGATAAAAGGTTTGATCTAGACACAAAATTGATTTTAAGTGCATAAGTATTATCATGCCTTGACAAACATTTAGTGAATCATTAAGGTGCCTGAGATGCCAGCTAGGCCACCATTCACGAAAATCTAGTTGTAGGAGGCTCAAACCACTAACTTGTGCTCAAGAGAGGGCCCTTCAGCAACTGGTTGCAGGGCAGCCAGAACAGGAGGGCTCTTTGAGCTTCGGGAGGCTGGAAGGGAAGCCAGCTGGGGACAGCCTGGCAATGAAAACGGAAAGCACTCAGAGGCAGGAAGGAATAATAGCATCCAAGACCCTCCTCTGTATTTCTTCTGAGTTTTATCCAGTTACTATCTACAATGAAATACATAGACAGGCCAGGGAAGGAGAAAACCAAGCTGAGAGAGCTAAACAGAGGTAATGAGCTCCTGTTTCAGCCTTGAGGTACATGCTTAAACTCGTGCCAAAGACAGTTTCAGAGTTATGCCTTTCTTTGGTGTTTCCTGTATGCTGGTTTAGGTACCATAACATCTAATGCTGTGGCTTTGCGGCCTGTGTCTCCCCAGCACAATGTATTCAAAAATTATCAGCTTAGCAGTATGAAAACCTTTCCTGGGGCTGGGGCCATCCTGGTAAGTACTGCAGAGCTGGATGGCACAAGCCCCGGGTCTCTGTTGAATGCCTACTGCTTTGCTGAAGAAGGATATAAGCACATAGTTAAGTACTTTCCAGAAATTTGTGTATGATTAGATTTCAGATACTGAATAATTTATTCCTCATCTTTGCATGTAAACATTCTTAAAAGCTTTTTGATTAGGTATTTGAGATATATTAATAAATGGGCCAGTCTGACAAATCTGGAAAATAATTGCAGAACAGACAGATATGGATCTTAACGAAATAAGCTGCTCCAGCTATGGTTTGAACAAGCACAAACTGTGCTCCCATGGCCATGAGTGAGAACCAGAAAGAATCCACTGTGAAGAAACATTTCCTGGGGGAACAGGATACTGTTTCTTCTTCCAGGCTTTGGCTTTTTTCTAATTATCACTAATTGTCCTAGTGATCCAATTTAGTGCCTTCTCTGCTAACAGCTGGACTTCATTCATCCTTCTAAAGCCTGAAGTTTCATAGATGAAATTAAAATATTGCTGGGCTGGCTATTTGCAGTTCATTCCCCAGTAACAAAGACAATTTGAAATCTACCACAGAACTAGGAAAGCCCTGGATTCTGCAGCTCATATGAAAATGTAGAATATGCTACTCGATGCAGACTTAAAAAATGAACTGCACAAGTCCAGAATTGCACGTCACTTTTGTAAAGGTATGGCAGCCTGTCTAGCACTCATTGTTTTCTTTCCTTCACCTGGGCCTTTGACACTTCTACCCACTGCATTAGTCTAAAATGATTCAACATAAGGCATCAGCCAAGAATAGCTTCAGATAAACAGCCATTTTTTGAAGTTATTTTAAGATTGCTTTGCAAACCCAAACACTTCAAAGGCAGCATAAACTGTGGTTGTCCTGCACATCGCTGAGAGAGAAAAAAAAAAAAGCATGCACTGATGCTTCCCTAAATAGAAGTATTTTTATGATGCTCCAACATTTTAGTTCCTACCTACATCCTTTTGTTTTCTACTTATTTTGTTTTTCATTTCAAATTCTAAGGATCGGTCTTTGAAAAATAATTTAAAACTAATTTTCTTTAAAAAAATTATTTGCTTTTCCTGTTTTCAGGGAAGAAATCCATTTTTGATATTATGATCTCTACTTTAAGCTCTTATTTTAGCTTTGGAACATGACACCCAGTGGACTACTATGTGGTAGAGCTCTCAGATTGCCTCTCCCAAGCAAAAAAATACCTTGAGTCTATCTTTGACATGAGAAGTTTCCATCATCATGTTTACCTATTACTTTTAAGGAAAGGCTGAGCCAAAGAAACAAGTCTTTGAACCCATTGAAAAAAAAGAAATGTAAGGCCTTCCTGATCTTTCCAAGAAATAGTTCTCTGTTTTGGCCAACTGAGTAGAAAGTAGATTGATGATCTCTCAGGAACCTTACTCTGTGACCAGCTTGAGAATTGCTGTGATGCTACAGTTCGCTTTTCCAAGGCTGTTTTATTGTGGAAATGCTGTACAATTTCTTCCCTATTTTTGGAAAAATTTCTTCCTCATAGACACACAAAAGTGGCAATTCTAGCAATTTCTCATATCAGAGACTGAAGGTCCTTCACCCTTAAAAGAGCATGTAAAAGGAAAATCCTGTTTTCCTCTCTCATGAACTGATACCAGGTCATGCTTATCTTTTCTTTCAATGTGGCAAAATCCATGGTGACCATCTTTATATCTGCTAGAAACTGATTTGGCATATGTTCATTTGCTGTTGTCACTTCCCTCTCCAACATACCATCCATTTGGTTACCAGGTAACACATATTGCTAGGCATTTGCATTAAGCATTGATGCTTGTCATATTTTTTTAACTGGGTTTTTAAAAATAGCCAAGGTTAAAATAGGATTGTGTTATGGCTGGGAATCTTCAGATCCATTCTAGTGGCTTGTCAGGATATCAGCAGCATAAAATCCATCTGGTGACAAAAATATTACCATTTAATAGCATTGGGGCAAATCCCTGTGGATGCAGCTGACCTCAGTGTTGATAGCTAGAAACAATTTGATATAATGCCATATCACAGCATAAGGCATTATTCTCTTCTTTACTTGGAAAGAATAATGAGCCAACTCCAAGTTTACTTTCAGTAAATGAAAATCTGAAGTTACTAGAATTGAATTTATATATTTTAGGGATGAATTATGTCCATTAGCTCAAAAAATTAATTATCTACCATCAGAAGAAGTAGTACTTTTTAGGTTCTCTCACAGAACATAATCCATGATAAGGTGAACATTAAAGTCAATCAGAAATTTCCATTGACAAGTTTAGAGAAAAAGTTTTTTTACTGAACTTCATCTTTCACGATTTTTTGGTGGAAAATTGGGACTTTTGGACAAAACCAGAACAATTCTAAACAAAAGTCAACAAGTCAATGTAAAACTTTATTTATAAATTTGACATCTCGTTTGTCTATTTTGTTGGAAAGTGAGGCAAACCAGCTGTCATGATGCACTGTGAAAACAGGCCTTCCGTAATTCACTCGAGTAATTCAGCAAGAGGGGAAACTGGACTCCTTTATGAGAAGTGCAGTGCATCAAGGGAGTCTCATTGCTATGGCAGAGAGTATAGGTATGAACCATTCATTTGAACTATAACTCCCCTATGGCTTCGTAGTAACATTTGCAAAATTAAGCATTTTTTTGTACATTTCAAAAAATTTTAAAATGCCAGAAAGTTGATATTGCCTCAAAAATGCTGTTAAAGATGTATTTGAGTTCTTACTTATTAAGAAATATCATGCATAGGATTTTCCATGTCTTCTGGTGTATGTATCAGCTTGTTAGGCATTGAATGGCTCTGAGAAGAATGTACAGATGGAGTGGCAAGCACTGGGATCATTTTCAGAACTAAAATCTTACTTATTCTGAAGGGAGACAGTAATCAGCTGTTTTTTTGAGTGTCTGAACTTCAGGAGGGACACAGATGAGCTCTTTTCTGGTAATGCAACGAAAGGTTGCAGAGCCCTGCTCACTAATTAAGAGACAGGGAATTATTATTATTATATTGATTAAAAATCAGTGCAGGATTGCTGCTTCTAAAACCTCCAGTCAAGTTGAACTTCTATGGTCTTTTTGTTTCTGAATCACATAACAAATTCTGCAGTGTCTTAATTCTCGCCTTGAGATCTGGAATTAAACAAAACACACTTAGAAACAAAGTGCTTCATAAAATACTTCTGTATCTTATATACATGTCATAGATAATATATTTACTTGCTATTCAAACTCATTAATTTTCAATATCTTTTCATTTCTTCTTCTGGGATTCTATTATTCATCATTAAGAACTAGGAATCTTCCGAATCTGCTAATCACTAGCACTTCTACCATTTCTTCTTCCCAGTGCCAACTGGAGGAATTTTTATATAACTAAGATGTCAGGTTTTTCCTTCTGAAGTAATATTTTAATCTCCCAGATGGTAATTTGGAGGGTCTGTTTACCCTCTCAGTGTTAATGGGCATATTAACAACGACTTCTGTACAAGCCAGATAAGTCCCTGAAAAACATAAACAGCAATGTGTAGCTGATGATGTTTTGCTACCGCCATGATATCCGGTGGTGATGAAATTACTTGGTGAGAGTTCATTTTCATAGTTGGTCCCCAGCTGTGCCTTCAAAATGCTTAAAGCATGCTTGTGTTAAAATAAGAAAACTATTTGTGGTAGTGACAACCATGAAAAGAAGAAACAGGTGTAAATAACAGTATTATTTAAGCTCATGGCCTGCTTGAGTAACAATAGGATGGAGCTATTTGTTACTAATCACAATGTGTGTGTGGTGGGGACGATGACTAAAGAAAATAGTTGAAATGCAGAAAGGCATTCAGCCCAAGAAAAATTCTTCCACAGCTAGAAATGCCCTTTCATTGCATTACGCCATCCACAGGGTCCAAATGGGTGGTGCAATGACATTTTCATTCTGTGGTTTCATTCATGGCTGCTGTTTAGTTGCATGTGGAAAATGGAGTGATTATTCCAATCCACGAATCACTCAAGGGCATGTCAGAAATCACAGGGTCTTAATTACTGTGCTGCTTCGATATAGATTTCTCTTGTTACTGGCTTGTTTAGATTGCTGTATCTCCCATGGTACTCCTTGTACTTCACTAACAGCAAGAGCCAGAGATGGTGTATCAAAGCTAGGTGCTAGGGAACTGCATTTGTCTCCAGACAAATATTTTCATGCAAATATTTGCATTTCTGATTTGCAAGAGGAAATCAAGTATTTTGAAGATCTGCAAGATCTTCCTTAGCAAACAGCTTTTCAGATTATACTAATAAACAGCAACACCTTTGTTGGTGAGCTATGCAAATGAGAAGATGATAAGGAGTGAGAAGGGTGAAAACAAAAATATGGCATTACTTGTCTAAGTGTTTTAGATATGGACTATCCCTAGAAAATACCAGTATTGTCAAACAGTTATTGAAAATATGTTCAGACATTCAAACTAAGTTTGGGGACCACCTGTGCTTGGCACTTCTACAGATTTATAAGGGACAGTTTCATCTCCAAGCAGCTTCAGACATACACAAACAAGGGAATCCTGTGTAGCTTATTTCTCCCACTGCGTGTAAGTTTTATTTAATCTATCACAAATTGCAATTAATAGAACATTTGGACCCTCCATGCAGTACTAGCAGGTGGGAAAGAAAGCTGCTACTCAAAACAGCTTTAAATTCAGTAACTATAAGAAGATAATTTAGTTTGCTTCATGTACAAAGAAGACTCATTATTTCATTTGGTTTATAATATGTTTTTCCCCAAAGGATTACAAATTCCAGAAAGTAGAAACAGAGTTGCATTTAATGGTAGCACTCTCCCCTGAGGGAAGCAAAATGCTTCTGAAGCCTGAAAACAGTATTTATTTATGAAATGAACAAATAGCTACCAAGAGGTATATGTTCTGGTCACATTAGACATACGGAATTTGTATATCTGACTTGCAAAACCAGATATATAAAAAACACGGTTATTGAATTTGGCATTCAGAAGTTACTGCGTTCTACATCACTGTTTTCAGCCACAAATAAGTAGCAGAAATGCATTAAATAATACAAAAAGGTCCAATCTGATTACCACAAGACTCATGGCAAAGTTATGCTTGTACCAACTGTAAAAGTTGGGGAGGAGAAATCCTTTCTGATTGGCTTGTGAAAGCATTGATTGTGAAAACATTATTACCGGGCCATTATTGATGGGATATCTGCCGGCAGATGCTGGATTGGCAAAACACTCCCAGGGCATAAGCACAGCCAGTAGATGGATCGTGATGGGGAGAAAGGCAGGGTGTCTATTCAGTGTCCTGGACACCCAAGCTGAATTTAAAGCTGACTTTTCTCTATGAGAACAACAAGGGAGGAAAGGTGGTGATAGTACAGCCTGTCATCCATCAGATAAATTCCCCCCCCAGCAGGGAAGCTGGCATTTTGTTGGCATCAGCATGAAGGGAATCTGACCCTGAACATTTGGCTTCTTAATGACTCAGTCAAGATTTACTACAAGGAGACACTTTGTGTAAAGGATTGCTTAAACAAGGTCTGCATGTTCAGGTCCCTGAACACAGTCTGAATTTATGAATCCATTTTTAGAAATTTAAGCTCAAAAATCTCTCACAGTTTGAAAGAAACTGAATTGTAATGTATTTATTTGTTTTTCTTCATATAAGGATACATAGTTAAACCACAAAATAGTCTGATGGTTCTCATGTTTAGATCCACTAATTGTTAGGTTTCTGGGATGCTTTAAAAGATAATAAAAAAAGCTGACAGATCAGCTAGTTTCTCTTAATATTTTAAAGTAAGCAACAAGTCTATTTCAAATTTGGTGTACTTCCATTGATAAGAATTGGATATATATCAACAAGAACATGGTCCTTTTGTGTCTATGTCTTCCAGTGAGGCTCTGATGACTGTCTGATTTCATGAACCATTAACATCACTATGGCATGAGATAAGGATAATGTTTATCTTGAACTAGCAAGTTTCACAAGTTTGACAGTGCTTCCTAGTACAGACCCACAGGGTATGTTTGATGTCTTGACCTAACGGGCAGTTTCAATCAATGCTGTGCCATGTTTCACTAAACAATGTCATTCACTTGATGTACTGAATTTTATTATAGGGACAACATACGTTTGTTCTTTGGAAAAGAACAAATATTCATTGTAACTAGGAGCAAGTCTAATTTATGAAACATTTCAAGTTCATCTTGTTTTCAAAGGGAAAAGTTGAAAAGCCCATGGCAAAATATCTTCTTTTCTGCAGCCTCCCTCCTAGGAATTACACAATTTTTGATTATTTTTTGATACAAAGAGACTGATTTCCAGACCTACTGTGCATCCATAATTCCCACAAATTTATGATATGATGTGAGTAACACAATAAATACATCTTGCATTTTGATATCCTTATGTCTCATACTTAGACAGCATCTTGGGTGCTATAAAGGGAACCTAAGAAGAACTTCTCCCATCATTAGAAGAAAATGAGCCATGAGCATATATGCACATGATTTTGGTCTGTGCAAATTCAGCTGACCATCTGCAATCTAATTTCAGGGTTTTAAATTGAGAGAGATGGAGAGAAAATGTGTGTAATTGTTCCCAAGGAATTGTGGAGTAAAATGTTTAACACATACACACACACAATGAACTCTAAGCTTTCGGCCTGCTGCAATGGTTATGGCATCTAGACAACACATGAAGGTAACAAGAACAGCATCAGAAAGGGCACAAGTATGATGGCCTCTGCTTTATGTAAAGCACTGATAAATCCCTCCACTCTCCAGCCCCAGTTCAAGCCAAAATAAAGCAACAAAGGAAATTCCCTAAGGACACGTAAGGAGACCACCTGACTCCTGTTAACATAGGCGAATGGGATGATTAGCAATGCCTCTTGCACATATCAGCGGGAAAAAGGGAACCTTCTGGAGATGCATGGAGGATTATTTGTTGTGACTCCTTTTTTATTTTAAGGACAGGCTAATTTCCTGCTAAACTCCAACAGGTGGATATGAAGGATGGTGGTAGAAATGATTCATTACTAGTCTTGAATTTTTAGATTCTGTTTCACTAATGAAGTTGACATCTTTATCAGCACCAGCCATTTGGCAGATTGCACTTATAGCTGTATGTAGATTGACATGTAGGACTGCAGCACTGAGAGCGGAGTTAACCAAATTATTCTGCTTTCAGGTTAGAAAGGTTCATTCCACAAATTAAACTTTCCGTAGTTAAGCCTCTTTTTCTCGTCTTGCTATTGTCCATTCATTTTTCAGGGAGTTAAATGCAATAGGAGGAACCAAGATCCAGATCTTATAAGAGGTCCAAAAATCCCCAAATTTTACGTGGCACTATTATAACTTCTTTCATGAACACAAAGGAATTTTAAAGCCCTAACAGTTTAGGACACACTTACAAATTACTTAGAAAGACGACAGGCCTGGATCAGTCCTTCCTATGATACCCAACCATTTTATATCTCATAAAGCATTTCATACATCAGCAGTTCATATTTATATATATCCATTTCATATACATATATATAACCATAACATATATATAACTATTTCATATATCAAAAAAACTCCAGAAAATAGGTGCCTACATGGACACTTTCTTCTAGTTTAGTACTCACAGAACAGCTTAATGTTTGCCCAGATACACAGCTAGACATATTGAGCTCAATTCTCAGTTGTGTCCATGGAGTACACTCTACAACTCCAGTATACGCACGTGTGAGCATGCCAGAGTGACTTCTAGTGGCAGAAACCTCCATGCCTCTGGTCTCTAGACTAAGCCAGAACTGGCAAAAAGTACCTGCATTTATGTAGCTTGTCCAAAAACTTCAAGGCACCTGTGACTCATCATGGTACACACATGTCCTCTGTCCTTCGGTGGTGTCTCTAATGCCTGTGACCATGTCCTGGGAGTCAAAATGACAGCTTTCCTTTGCTGGAAGCTGTCCCTGTACTGTGTCTGCCTGTATCATTCATGGAGTGGCTTTGAACTGGTAGCATCCATGATGTAAATCAGGCAGAGCACAGCCAACAGCTCAGGCCCCAGCTAATAAATTTTTGCACTAATTTAGCAGCACTTGAACCAATATTCTGGTATAGTTCATCAGAGTGATAATATAATAAGGAAGCTCAAAAGAGTCATAACATACGTGATCTAGGAGGAGTGCTAGGTTATGCAGAATTGCTTGTCTAAATATAGAAAAGTATAACACTGTTTTTTGTAGGTTGAAGTCCAGCACTGAGGCTGGGGCAACTCAAGAAGCCTATTAAATTAAATATACTGAAAAAATATTTACTACTGTAGTATAAGGGGGCTTTTTCTGTAAGAAAGCTGATACATATGTGTAACCATTAATAATTAAAGAACTAGAGAAATACGTACATGCCTAACAACTGGATATTTTTAATGAACATCTGCCAATATAGCGTATTCAGAAATCTTCTTGATTTAATATATGGCTATTGGGGCACTTTTGAATGCTTATAGAATCATTAGTCATGATGGAGAACTTTAGGGTCATTTAATTAAGGTATTCATTTGTTCTAGTTTACATGCTCTGTCATATATGTCTCTTTTATAAGCACTTTTCTTTGTAAAAACAATCAGTGTGGCCCAGAAACCTATTACAAATCACTTTCAGGAAAATGATATGTTTTCATCAAGGTTAAAACGCTGAGTTTGCAAAATCCATGTTAAAAGGAAGGAAGGCAGTAATGCTTCTTATTCAGGAGTTCAGTCACGCTCTGATAAATGGTTTGATAGCTCCAATCAGACTAGCATTGGTGGCAACCTCAGTTACAGTGCAACAGTATGTCTGGTAGATGAGCAGTAGTGTATTATGCTGAGGGCTCTCTTGCTCACTGAAAAGCAATTTATTTAATCAAAAGGTAAATGCACTATCATTTAAATGATGATTTGGTAAGATTATACCTTTAAGTCTCACACTTATCCTTAAGAAGTACCATACCCCAGAACCACCCTGGATTATAGCTACACAGTGTATAAAATACCAGAACCGTTCCTCATACTGAAAGCAGTCTAGCCATGCTAATGCACCCCTCAGCATTGTGGCTATAGTGCTGCTACTATTTTGCTGCACTATGTAGATATATTTCAAGTGGACTTGAGATGGTCTGTGCAATCAGAAAAGGAAAAACAATCCAGCCTCATCTTAGGTGGGCTGTAACAGGTACAGTGCAGGTTCTGTAACAGGTCTGGAGACATGACAGATCTCTCATGCTGGACCCCATCTTTGCAATGGCCCAGTCCAAGCTGTCTTGTAGGTCTCAGTCCAAACCTCCCCCCCCCCCCCACTGACCAAATCAGATACGCAATTGCTCTTCTAGAGACAACAGAATGCATTTCTGCCTTATATTAAAAAGAAAAGCAGAAGTGGTGGTGAATACATTTTTAGGTAGGGATAATGTAGCAAACAATTATTCAAACACCAGACCCAATGAAACCCAATATCCTACAGATCTGTGTCTGATAGTTAATATTGAATCTAAATTGTAAGGTTCATCATAAGAAGTTTTTTATGTGACTGGGATATTTATAAGGACTTCTCCAAGGTGAATTTTCTGGTGCCTAATAGCTCACACTGCAGCTTTTTTCACAGTTACAGAATTTTTTTCCACTACCTGATGAAAACCACAAGATTTTCTTATAAAATTGGACCTAGCTGCTGCCTTAGGGCTTTTCACTCACTAAAGGATTATTCTGCTAAAAGGAGCTAAATAGAATAATGCATATCTGCATTACTCTGAGTGAACCTGCTTAAAATATTCAGATGATAAGAACCATTAGGCATTTTCAATAGTAATAACTGAAAAAGATAAAGTAGTTTCTGGGAAGCATTCTCCTTTTAAAGAGGTTCAAATGTTGCTCATAGTCATACTAAATAACCAGGAACTCAGAGGAGAAAAGGACTTTGTACTCATTCAGGCATCCAACCACAAGTCTAGTATTGTAGATTCTGACTTCAGCTAATCCAACTCTGTTTTCAATAAGTATGGCCTTTAAAATTACCTCTGGCTTACAGTGGTATAAGTGAGAATTAGAAATAGATCTTACTGCTCTGCTCCTTGACCTGCTTGGATTTATCCTTTGATTCAGGGAAAGTCAGTCCCTCACATATGCAAAAGAAGAGATGAAAATACTTTCCTACCAGAGAAATGATGAAAATTATCAATTTGCCTTCAGTTTATGTGTAGTTTTAAGTTGCGAAGTAGACTTGAAAGCACAGCTGCCTGTGAACAGACACACGATCCTAAAATGGATGGTTGCACCTTTACATGATGGCAGGAAATCCTTTGAATAATGGTCAAATTATCTACATAAGTAATTCATTGAGAGATGAATGGCCATTTGAGAGTTTATGTTAGGGGCCTGCCCCAAATATCCTAGCTTAATTCCACAGGTTCATGACCTAATGGCTTCCTGGTTGGAGAGTCACAAACATTCAGTAGTCTGAAGATGACATATATCCAGTTTGCAGTATCCATAGCAAATCCATCTATTGTCAGAACTTTGCATTTGCCTGCGAAATTCAAGTCCAAGAGCATCTGTCTTTGAGAATATAAGAGAGAAAGTATTCATTATAACAGCCAGGAAATAATGATGACAAGAAAACAGAAAAAAGATCTCTCTCCCCCATGGCTTGTGTCTGTCACTCCACAACACATTCTGTGAGCAGATCAAGCCAGCAGTGGCTTGCCTTAAAAGGCTCCTCCTTCTCCACATCAGACCTCATGGCCTCCTTCTGCCTCAAGTGGACACACAGGTTTTTAGCCTTCTTTGTTCTGATGAGTGGATTCACTGGCATATCCTTCTTATTCAGATCTTCAGTCCAGGCCAATAACAAATCCTCCATTTTCTCTATCACAGGCTTACTTCATAATTTGCTTTGGCAGCAATGGTGTGGCACGTTTGGTGCTTCTATGAACTTGGTCATCACTCTTACAGATAGTGCATGTGGTAGCTACAGGTAAACTTATGTCAAACATGAACTTCATGCTCAACAGCAATACAACAAACTACATCTAATTAAACTTCTAAAACAAGTTTTATACGGCCTCTTAGCAACAGACTTATTAGAATCACTCAAAGAATGCCTTGAACTCATGATATGTCTTATTCATACAGATACTTTCAAAATTAAAATCACAAGTTGTGGTATCAGAAGTGAGTTCTCAATAGTGTGAATGCAGAACAAAGGTAAGAGGGATGGTGCTTCATGGCCACACACAAGATGCCCCATGCATTTCTACTTGCATGTGTGACATCTAAGTACTGTGATTTATTACTGAAAGATCATAGTATGATACTGCAGACTACTGTATCTGCATTTGCAGCAGTTATTTGTACAAAAATACTCTACTGGAAGAAAACATGCATCTGCTAAAATACATGGAAAAAAACATCATGTAGATATTCCATGTGTCATCCATAAATTAAAGCAGTTCCATGATGTAAGTTACAGCTGATTGTGCTCACTTTAGCAATATGACAGAATGGCTCAGCGGAGTTTTTGACAGAACATGTGTGGTGGAAAATTGATGGATGGAAAAACAGGGTAAAGACAATGGTGCACAAGGCAAAATATTGAATGATCAATAACAGAAATTCAAAACTATAGGTAGAAAAGTGGCAGAGAGCAAGGTGTTACTTGGCTGGGATCGTGGTACCAACTTGAGTCTTTGGATGGTTTGAGAATTGCCTGGCGAGGGAGTGAAATAACACCATACAACCTGGTGAACTACCATGATCTCAGAACACTATGCAAATAGCAAAATATGAATAATGAACACTTTAAAGCAAAAGCTGTGCACCAAGCAAACAATTCATAAGCTGGGATATTTGCCTAAGCCATTCACAAGTGAGTTCAAATAATAAGCAAATTAACAAAAATCACCCAAGCTTATTTGTAGATAAGTCACTAACAAAATGTGGGGTCTGATTTCCTGCTAGTTGCAGCTTAAGCAGTCATCTACAGCCCCGCAAAGTGACTATAATATTTTTCAAATGCAATTTTGTAGGACTGCCTACCTTATTCAAAGTTACTTTGCAGTGATACAAGTGAATATTCAGACAGCAATGACCAACAGGGTCCACTGAACTCTTTTGCTTGCTCAGGTCTGCATGACAGTTTAGCCTGGCTTTGTAAGGGAAAATCTATGCCTCTGCCTTTCGGGTCCATTTTCATCTCCACTATTTCTTATCATTTCTGAATCCATTAGCTAATTTCAAAACATCAAGTTGCATGCAAGTTAGTGGTAGGAGAGGAGAGGAACACACATCAGGGCCTCTGCTGAGGCCCTTTAACATTATTTTTTTGGTTTAGTAGAAACACTGGCCATTCAGTGTATATATTCAGAATCTCCCACAGCATGTGTTACTAGGAACAAGAGGACCTGAAACAATGAATAGTGGAAGATGCAGAGTATTTCGGGAAAGTGAAGTGACAGATTTTGTGGAAATACATTTCAAGCACAAGTGGCCTGACCACATAAAACAAGAGCTGCCCCTAAAACAGCCTGCTTAACGTAAAGAACATGACGTTCCATAACTCTGCTTCCCACCTTGATCAGCTTCCACGCTGAAGTCACCATATAAGTTCATAGTCCTCAAAAGAGTGTGTTTCTGTATGGTATCTATGCAGTATTTTCTGCATTCTACCACTGATTTTTTCATGGGACTTACATGAACAATTTAAGAATAAAGGGTTTTTATTTTTTTTTAATAGGAACAATGAGAAATGTGTCCTAGTCAATTTAAGAAAATGTGAATACATAAGTTTACTTCTCTAAGAAAGGGTTTCTTAAACTTAATGCCATTTATCCTATTGCATTGGAATTTACAGTACAGTAATCATAAAAAATGTCTAATGAAATATTTTAGAAGAGATGATAGCATAGATAGATGATACCTGCCAACTGAGATTTGATATACTGCAGGAAAGCTTGAGGACTCGACATGTAGTTTTAAACAAGTCAGACTTCCTTGACTTCAGTAGCACCCCAAGGTACTAATCAAACCCCAGAGAGCCATTACCTTCAGGTTTGCAGAATCAAAAGCAGAGCAGCAGTACGTATTCACACAATAAGAATCTTTAAATCATGCATTACTCTTATGAAATTATCTCCAAAAGTCAATCCCTTACTGGTTATTATTTCTGAAGCTAATTATGGATGTAGGACTGCCTGAAATGTTCCAGAAAAGCCACTTTTCATTGGAAAATGCCTGTATGTTAATATGAAGATGCTCATTTAAATTTACTCAGGTCTAATGAACTTGTCATTCCAAAGCCTTGCTCCAAACAAACTCCACCTCCTGACAGGCTGCCTTGGCATCAGGCACCTTCTTGGTCTTCAAGGACCACCTGATGAAAAGATCACTGAACATGCTCAAGAGCCTGCCTCTCCAGGGCTGCAGTCCGGAGGCAGTCCACCTGGTAGGTCTCCAGAGTTCCTCATGCTAGAGCAGACCACCGTATACCTTCAGATGTCCCAGAGGCAGGACCCCAGCAACTTGGGAACCTTTCGTGTGCTTAGAGCTTTGCTCCAGTTTGCTCCAGTGAGGTGGAAATCAGGGAGAGCCTGCACTCCCCACACATTCAAGCTTGCACAGTGACGACTTGAAGCTTGAAAAAACTGGCCCGGGCTCATAGTGCCTGTGTCTGGATAGGGCTCTCCCAGCACCCCGATTCTGGGGTGCCTCTGCAGCTTTCAAGGGAAGCTGACTTTTTTTGTTAGTTGAGCTACTTCCACTCCAGTTTGAAACAGCTGGAGTTCTCATGAAAAGGAAATTCTGCTTTTCAATCAGCTTTAAAAAAAATGTATGGTTCTTTCCCCAAAAGAGTTTGCAAGTTAAAACCATTACCTGGTAACAATCTCGTCATTGTTTGGCTTCAGTGAGGTTCCACTTGGGCTAAGTGCTCCATTTACACATCACTGCAGTATTGTGTTCAAGACATTACAAAAGATAAAAAGACTGTAGGGAACTGCTGGGTATGAAGGCCAAAGAAGAAAACAATTAAATTATCCTATTATTCAATCAGATTAATATATAATCCCACAGGAAAAAAAAAAAAAAAAGAACGGTCTGCATAGGTCCTAAAATAATAGTTCAAAATATTTTTCAGAGTTTTTTTAGATTACTAGTTGTGTTATAATGCAGACTGGGAGCAGAGCTATGTTCTGTGGAAAGTGTTACTTATAAATGAAGAAAAATGGGCTTAATTTAGGGTCAGAATTTGACAGTGGTATCAAAATATTTGTTAAAAAAAGTAATGTCCACAGGTTTTCTGCATCTCAATCTTGAGTTTTAATCCATAGGAGACAAATGGAAAGGGAAAATAATGATGTGAGTTAGAGTTCCAAGGCCTAACACTCCACTTGTGAATATAAAAAGTTTTAAACAAATTACCCACATTTATCAGCAGCATAAACTTATCAGATTTGTCAACAGCAGCTTCAGTCTTAATTTCTGGGAAGCTCAGTCACCATTCTGCTGTTTTCTCAATTCCCTTCTGTAATACCAGAGCAGGACTGCATTATTCATACATAGCTCAGTGCCCAGATACCTACAGAATTGCCCTGCACAGGGAAAGTGATAACCTGTGTTTTGAGAAAATTAATCTCCCCATAGTTCCCCAAAGAGCCTGCTAGGATGAGAAATATGGAGGCAGCTCTCCTCCCAGATGTCGAGCCCTGTCTTTCAGCTCTGTGTCTCTATCCTCTTCTGTCAGGCTGCAGGGGAGTAGCATGGGGATTGCCCTTATAATTAGAAGCTTCATACCTCTCAGAACTAATCACAGTCTGATCCTTCTCTCTCTGCAACTGGCATCTTCCTATTTCAAAATCCTCTACTCCCGCTAGCGCTGGATGTTTCATTCTCCCTTGCTAATAAAGAGAGTTATTTAGGCAGTAATTCTGAATGGCTGCTGAACATTCCCTCTTCAAATTCTTTTCCACAGCTTCTGTTTTTTCTTTAGCATCACATTGCACAGAGAATGTCTCCTGCTTCTGCATAAGTTATTGTGACAGATTAGTTTTAATTAATCTATCATTAAATCATATTTGACATAGAGCAGAAATAATCTGAAGCAAAAAGTCTAAAAATTCTGAATCTCATTTCTTCAGACTCGGGAAAGGCAGACAATGAGCTGTCTGTTACATAACCCCCCCGTCAGGTATGGCAAACACTAAAAGGAGCTCAAAAACAATGTCTTCTATGACAGCCTGCCTGGAAGCCAGTGAAGGAGCACTGCAGGCGGGAACGGAGAGTCCCTGCTTCTGCAGCGCTACCTCCAAGGCAGCACAAGAGCAAACAAACCCCCTCAGACCTGTTCGCTCAGTGCTACTCACTGCAGCAGTGAATGACTTTAAAAGAGGCAGTGGACATTTCCTAGGAACAAATGCAATGTTCTCAGAGATGGTATTTAAGGAAACATATTCTTGCATACTTGCAGAGTTCAAAGCTAGCAACATCAGATCATCTAGACAAGCCTCACGTTATGTATACCACTGGCCTAAAAGTATCCCCTGGTTCTCCCTATATAACGTAATCAGGAAATACCAGGTCTTTAGAATGACAGGACTGGGATTTATTAGACTGCTCTTTTGTCGTAAACTTGGACCAAGCCACTGCAACTTCTAGAAAGCAGTAGTGAGAGCAAGTTAAAACTTGGGATGTCCCCTACCCGGGGCTCATGATCAAAGCTGAATCATTTCCCAGGTTGTGGCCTGGCATGGGGCCAAAATTAGGGATCTCAGTTTAAAGGTCTGTGAATAACACTGGATAACATTTTAATTGGCTGAGAGGATTGACATGCAGCTCATGTTAAAAAAAAATCTGTTCAGATTACTTTAAAAAAGATAATCTTTTATCAAAACATAAGCAAAGAGTAACTCATTACAAATGGTTAGAAAAACACTTTTGAGTTCATGGAAATCATCACTATCTTATATTATACATAGGAGAACATTATATCCAAATCTTACAGATCGGAGCTCCAGGAGTCACTCAGCAGGCATCCTGCCTGCTTGACAAAAAAAAAAATGTAGCCAGTAAACCCTATCTGCTAGACTTTTACATAAAGGTGATGCCCAAATTTGAAATAAATCAGTTTCCACAACTCTGATTCAATTGAAATCATATTGCCTTTATTTTGTATAAATTTGTTTTCTGATTGTGTTTTGTGTCTACAATTGATTTTAGCCTTGACAGCAATCTCTATTTTCTTGTCCAGCTTTGTCCAGAGTTAAAAAAAAATAAAAAATAAATTTCCACATAGAGAAGAAAGGAACAAAGAATCAATTTTTACAAACAGACAAAAAAAAAAAAAACCTGAAAAACCATCCAAGTTGTGGCTAATTTGATGCTGGCATCTTGCCCATGATCTGTCCTTCCTAGCTATGCTCTTGTTCAGTTCTGTTGCTGTCTTTTGTGATACCCAGCCCTGTAAGTTTCCACTTACTGAGCTAGGGAGGAAAAAACTGCCTCTATTGCCTGTGTGTGCAACATACCAGCCTTAGGCATTTCTAAAAAATAGCCTTTAAACACCAGTGAGACAATGCTATCCCAGGGCATCCTATAGAAGAGTTAGAGCCCCTTCCAGGAGCCCCCTATAGCATATATGAGACCCAGAGAAAGTGTGTCGGACTCTGTTCCATGGCAAGAGGAATGTAAAACATGTTCTTCTGAGTTGGAAAAATCTGATGAAGGGAAACCAAAACCTGAAAAAGAGAAAAAAAAATGCCCATCGGGAAAGAAGGAAAGCTATTTCATGATTCAGGAAGTCCCTAATCCAGACCAGACTTGGTCTGAGCTGTGGTGGGCTATGCTATTGCCAGATGCTATTTCTGATGTGTTTTATTTTAAGAGAATATCAGACTTGGCCCAGAAGCTGCCTTTGTTTGACTTATTTTCTTCTGGAGGTCTTGGATGACAGAAAGGATACTGGGATGGGGTTTGCTTTCCTCGTAGAACAGAACCTTTTCCTTGTTTCCCTTTGTTGGACTCATCACTGTGAAATTAGGAGACATTTCCAGGTGACCTGGCATTACATTTTGGCATTGCAATAACTATGGTGATTACATTCAAGAAAACGAGGAACCATTCAGACAGATAAGCCAACTTTGATGCTGATGACAGCAGCTCTCCTATTGCCAGTGCTTCTATAATAATACCTGTTTGGACAAGTGAAAAATAACCATGAAGCCAGCCCATAGGAGGATCATTCCCTTCTCCACAGAGAAAGGTGCTCTTTTCCACAGTGAAGATAAGACTTTTGTTCCTGAAAGCTTCTGCATATGTGGAGGGTCTTTGCAATCATTCAGAGATTTCTACTGTCAGGAAGTGCAAATCCTGCTCCTGATGGATAGGTGAGCCGGGAGCCACTGGTGACAGCAGCACGGGCAGCGCCCTCACTGTTGGGTTACTGCTCCATTCCACGATCTGCTGGCAGAGTTGCATGCTGGTAGCAGGGTCCATCTACAGGCCAGACAAGGCAAGCGATGAACTAGGTCCGGGGTCCAAACAGGGGCTCCAGTCCCTGGAGACAAAGGAGACAGGGACAGAGATGAGACTGGAGATGAACTTCAGTGTGCATACATAGGGCCCACCCAGGAGATAAGCTACCTACAGTGCTGGTCCGAGGTACTTCCAGGCAGCAGGGCAGAGACAGGGGCTAGGAGGTCCCAGGTGAGGCTGGCTGGGGCCAATAAGGCCTGTTAGTGCCCTCAGCACTGACAGCCACACGTCCACTCTTATTTCTCCAAAAGGAAGCAAAACTGTGGGCCATATGAGTTCACTAGTGTGGTCAAGATGGTTACCAGTGAAGATAATGATCATTTCTTATAACAGTTAGGTTGTGATTTTGAATCATCCTACTGCTACATGTCAAGACTTAGCTATATCATTCCAAATGTCTGCCCATCTCCATCCATCCATGCCTTCCTCTGCTCCCCCTTTTCTCTCACTTCCAGAAGGAGTGTGGGAAGCATTGCCTCATAGAGCACTAGTGGGCTAGTCTATGCAAACCAAGATGTGACGAGGCCCAGCATGTTTATGAGACTAGTCTTTGATTAAAGACGTTTTGAAGAACATCAGGGATAAAAATCTTGCAATAGAAAACTTGGTAGGAAAGAGATTTCTCTTTCATGCAGGCTGTGTCTTTCTTCCCTTTATCTTATCAACAGAAATAAACCTTCTCTGAAGTAAATCTTTCTCACACTATTTGGAAGAGACTGATCATCAGCATGGCCATATATATTGCTCTTTTTTTTTGGTAAATAGAGGACCCTCAGAGATTTCTCTTCAGCTCCCAAACACATTGGTGTAAGAGCAGAAGATGAATGCGTGTGAACAGAAAAGTTCCAAGCCTAGAAAAGGAGTGAGCCAAGAACAGTTAATATTTGTTTATGAAGAAAGAAAATTGAATAATGTAGATTTATGAAATAAACATATGCATCTAGGTATGGTAATGCATTTTTATCTGAAAAATAATTTTCCAGAATAAAGTTATTTTTACTTTGGACTCACTATGCTCAATAAAGTAATTTTTATTCCAGAATAATTATTCCATTGTGAAAGCAGAGAAATTGCTTGTTTTGGAATCGTGTCTATACCTCATGCATACCAGCATATAAAACTATAGAAACTCTCCTATCGACTGCACTTTCTGTCAATTTTACCCATAAGCCCTTTCTATTAGTGTCTGGGGGTGTGCATGAGAGAAAAATAAGAGATAGTGTCCCTTTACCAAAAATACCAAAAATACCAAGACTAAAATCTCATGAAAATATAGTCTGCTTCTATAAAACACAGCCATCAAAATCACTCACTGTATTATGGAAAACAATAGAGAAGCACTGAAACTTCTGAGAAACAATTCTTTTGTGAGCATCCAAATGAACGAACCCTGGTTTCCTATGGATCTGTACTGTGTGCTTTTTGGACTGTGATGTCTAAGAAGATACACGCTGCAGCTGAAGCTTTCTCACTGACGCATTTATGTGTGGATTTTCAGGTATTTAACAACACACAAACTCTGAATGCAATCTTTGCCATAGTTAGGACACATAGGGATACATAAAAAGCCTCTCCACCTGACTGCCTTCTTTTCCCAAACTTGTAGGAATTTAATTGTCTTTGAGATTTTTACCCATATGTCATATTCAGTACAAACTGATCAGCAGGCTCAAAAATGAGTAATGAGGCACATACGGACATATAGACACACATATGCGAGAGGTGGAACATACAGAATATATAGACACCCACATTCTAAATGGTGCCTGGACTTTATTTGTAGTTGGGGAGAGAAATGGGCAATTATGGAGCTTTGTTTACTACATATAAGATAAAGAAGTGAATTTCTCTTATTGACTATAAAGAGAGACCAGGGTGACTAGTACAGGCATGGATGTCTACCTCACAGATGCCCAAATTTCAGGCAAAGTGCATTGTGCTGAAGGTTACAACATAAATGATTATCTCCACAGAAAACTAATCTCGAAATCAGCACCACTCAGGACTACCACTGATAGTCTGTCTCAAACTGTGGTGCTCATTCGGAAAATTTCAGAAGCAAGGCCTGAAAAGGATGGCTGATTTTTTTTAACAAATCACACATCTGTACATTCCCAAGCCTGTAGGCAAGGAAGCAAATAAAACAGGGGGGAAATAATGCAGTAAATGAGCATTCAGAGTTTAACCTAATTTTTAGCTGGTTGTAATGAAACCATGATGGTAATACTGCCCAGTCTGATTCTTGGATGGCTTTCAAAAGAATAGGAGGTCTTTGAATTAAAAAAAGAAAAAGAAAAAGAAAAAGAAGCTGTGAAACACTATGGTGGAAAGCCTTCATCCCAGCAGTAAAATGTGCAAAAACGAAGGAGAATGTCTGAGCTATGGGGAGAGATGAAACCTGAGCAACACAATGCAGAGGGCAAAGCTACAGAGGAACTGTTATGAAACCCAAGCAAGAGAGGAGAGCTTGGACAGAAGAACAGCTTTCTAATCCAATACCTAAAATATAGAGGGGCATCACTGAATGAGGGAGAGACTTCCTCCCATTATCAGGAATGATAAAGGACTTTCCATTAAAAAGCAATAAAAAGGAACTATTAAACCCTTCGGAAAGAAGAAGAGGCAGCAGCAGTTGCAGAAGTCTTGATAACAACCTGCTACACTAGCACGACTTGATGATAAAAGCTGAGGACAGTAGTGTGCGACTTCCTGCCCTGCAAGGGGTCCAGGCTCTCTGCACACTACTACTTGCGTGTGTGTGCATGTGTGTGTGTGCATTTCCTGTTGGGGGTTAGTGTGTGTGTGTGTGAGAGAGTGTTGGAGGTGCATTTCTTGTTGGGGGTTTAGTATTTGTGTGTGTGTGTGCATTTGCTGTTGGGGGGTTGGAGGTGTGCAGGAGGGGGGAGCGAGTGTGTGTACATTCCCTGCTGGGAAGAGAGGGTGTTGCGTGGAGAGCGCGGGGTGTGAGGGGGTGTGTGCACACTCCTTGTTTGGGGGTACAGGTGTGGGGCGCACCCCGGCCCCAGGTTCGCGCGGGGCGTGCGCGCGCGCGTGTGTGCGCCCCGCGCCTGGGAAGGGGGAGCGCGGAGCGCGCGCGTGCGGGCGCGGCGGTGCGCGGGGCGGCGCGGGGGGCGGCGCGGGGGGCGCCCCGCGTGCCCCGGCCCGGAGCGGCCATGCCCGCCGCCCCCCGCCGCCGCGCACAGCCGCAGACACGGGCGGCCGCGCCGCCACCTCGCACGCGGCCGCGGGGGATTACGGCGGGGCGAGGGCAGCGCGGGCCGCGCTCTTATCCCCCCGCCGCCGCCCCGGCCGCTCGCGGCGCCGCTCGCTTTGCGGGTTTGCAGTTTCGGGAGGTGGGAGGGAGATGCCTCCGGCGCGGCTTTTCCACCCCCAGCCCCTGCGCGCCGGGGAGGGCGGTGATGTGGAGCCGGGAATGTAGAGCAGAGCCCTCCCCGCGAGGCAGCGCGACCAAAACAAACCTCTGGCCGCGGCTTTGGCAGCAGCGCGGTGCGAGGGGACCCCGCGAGCAGCCGCGGGAGGAGGCGGGGAAACCCTGCCCGGCCCGTGCGGGCTCCCGCCGAGCAAGGTAAGCGGAGGGGCAGCCCTCCTTCCCCGGCGAGGCTCTCGTGCTTTCCCCTTTCTTTTCCACGACTGACTCATCCATGCCGCTCCCACTGATGGGAGTTGCAAAGGAGGCGAAAACTGCCTGCTGGCCCCTGGCGGGCTCCGGGGCGCCCGTGCCGGAGCGGAGCGCGGCTCCGCCGCGGCCGCCCCCGGGCGCGCAGCGCTGCGCAGCGCTGCGCTGCGCTGCGGCGGCTCCCGGCGCCGGGCGCGCCTCGGCTCGGGGGCTCCCGCGCAGCGGGGCATGGTCGCCCCGGCCCGGCGCATACACGCTTTTCTCCCCGGCTGGCTGGGTGAATGTGAGGGAGAATAGCGTAGCCCTCACGCTGGAGCACTTCGGAAATCGCGACTTGTATTTTTATACCTTCGGAGCTTTTAAAAGGGGGGGGAAAGATGACATTTTGTAGTATTCTACCTCCTGCGGTGGGTGAGCTATATGATAAAGGCTCATCATTCGTTTCCGATGCTCTAGCAGTGCTTGTGGGAACCTGATGATATAAAACCTCAGCGTTCTCGGTAGATATCTGTCATTTGAATTACCCCGTGTACCTACTGACTGAAAAATTCCCTCTAAAAAAGCCGAAAAACTGTGGCATTGTGTTAGTCTAAAATATGCTGGCATACATTCTCTCTATAGATACATAGCATACTGTCATTCCCACGGATTTAAATACTTAAGTGTCTTTGCAAATGGGCATGTTCACTGCATGGTTTCTATAAACCATTCAGTACGTTTCTTGTATCAGTGTTTCAGTGCCTGGGTGAAGGTAGACTTATGTTTATGCCCTATGTATGTACTGTCCATATTTATAGTAGGTCTTGGACTTCATTCAACTCAAGTTACATAATGATTAAGATATAAATAAGCAGTATATTTGCAGTTTCTTGGACCTTTTAATTCATCACAGATGAAACTATCTCTAGCATCACTGCCAAAATTATCACTTTTTAAATGTTTGTGTAAAAAAAAGGAGGTGTCAGTAGCATCAGATGGAGGCAACATTCCTCAGCAAATACAAAGTCATCAGGACCTTGTGACTGAAAGGACACCTAAGAGAAAGATTTCAGTCAATTATCCCATCCCGTAGCTCCGAAGAGCTGCCAGCGTTGGTTTAGAGGAGGAAGAATAGCAGCAAGGCTGAACAGGTTGGGGAATGGGAAAAGCCTGTCTGCTGAGGTTTTGCTTTAAAAACAGTAAGAGTTCTCCAACTTTGCTGAGCTGGAGAGTCTTATCCAAGTTAGTGCAGAACCAGCACCGAGCCGGAGAGGCTGGGCAGGAACTGGGAAAACTGAACATGCCAAGCCTGGAGTGTGATCCTCCTCCCGGGGCGTTTTACTAGAAACTTTCTTGATAGCAAGATAAGGTCAGTACTTGCTGCTTGTGAGATTTGTTTGCCGTATGATCACCTGAGATTTACTATCAAAGCTCTAGAAATCTTTGTCAGAGAAATCAGTGCTGTGCAGAAAAAGTTTATTGCTGGTTCTTCTGCTGCTGCCTTTTCCGTTCTAAGACAAGCTGATAACAGTCTTACTGGAACTTGCAGCTGCCTTGACTTTTGCTTTTTTAATGATGCTTCCACATGCAGCTTTTAAAACTGTGTTCAGATTGCTCTAGCCTCCTTCTTTCTCAGCTGGATGCTGTCACTGGGGCTCAGCAGGTTGGCCTTATTCAAACATATGCAGACAGTAAAAATGAAAACATCTTCAGCTCAAGATGAGGAGTAAGTGATGTTTGGAGCAGCACTCTTCATTTTGAGCATTTCCATTGGCTTCAGCATGTTGAAATGTCCTGTTGCCTTAACACTGTATTTATTTATTCATGCTCAGCCTTTTGTCTAAGTGCAAGTTAATTGGCAAATTCTGGCTTGCCATTCAGGGCAAGGCAAGGAGTCAAGGTGTGCAATAGCTTCCTTGCCAGCTTTTGGAATTTCGCCAAACAGCTTGCCGTTGTGATTTTTATAAGAAAATCTCAATCTTAGTTGATTCCTTGAGCTTCATGTCAGTAACATGTGCAGGTAACATATTTTTCCAGGCACTACTATTTTTAAAGCTATCTGTTGGAGGACCTTTCCATCACTGTTTTACTCTGTATTTTGTTCTTATATAAACAACATGCTGGGGAGGGGCTGTCTGGTCTCAACTCTGTATGGTTTAGAGGAAAGTAGACATAATGCCTGAGGCAGGAGGTATCTGGTAAAGCGGGCAGTGACTGAGAGTGCTGCAGTGTTGTGGGATCCCCCTCCAGACCCCTCTGAAGGTGTTTGGCGCTCCAAAGTACAGACCTGCTGCTCTTGACAGTCAGAATCCAGAAGAGAAATCAGGGAGCCAGAAAGGGAGCCACTTAAAGTTGCTAGCCACTTTAATTAGCTTTGTCAGTTTAGACATACGTGCATTCTAGAAATGTAATATTTGGATATTTTCAGGGGTAATTTTTATTAACTCATTATACTACTGCATAATACGTTTTGACCCAGCAACAGTATGCCCACAGCTCTGCAGAGTGAAATAATGGCATGTGATCTCCTCTGAGTGAACTTTTGTTTTTTCTATAATATAGTTATGGGAGATTTTTTTAATTTTTGGAGATAAGGTTTTTTTTACCTAGTAGGTGTTTGAATATAGTAAACCTAGATATACAGTAGAAATAGACTGTTTTTTACCTTTTGTTGGCTCACATTGTTTCTATTCTTATCAGGATGTGAGCAGCATGAGACAAAATATTTTTGATTTCTCGTAAGTAGCAGGTATCTTTCTCATATGCTTATTGCTGGGGTAATAGCACTGGGAATTTCATTTCTTGGATTTTACAGTAAAGCTTTGGGACATCTTGTTTTCAGCATTTCAGCAGGTAGAAATGGGTATCTGCTTTCTAACTATAACTGTAAATCAACTTAATCTTTCCATTTTTTAATTGCAGAGTCTGAGATCTCTGAAGGTGTACAACAATGTTCCATGGGAAGCTGTGAAAATATATTGCTTGGGACATTATAAGCTAGGTTTTTTTCCTATTGTAAATGTACATTTTTATTCAGTTCCTTGGATTTCTAGGTTTCTTCATCTATAATTCTCTGGCTATATAGAAAGGATTTGGAAGGAATTTCATTATCTTGAATTTTTTTCCTGTATGTTAAACATTTTTAGGTATAACACTTTGTGTTATAATAAATAGATTGTTTAGTGATGTTTAAATAAAATCTAAGTAAAAAGCATCTATATTAAACCATATGTTTAAATACAAAAAGCAAAGAAAGAAACCGAACAATTCAACTTTTTGTTGAACAAAACTTGTGATTTTCTTGTCTTGGGTAGATACAGGTAAGAACATAGTCCCAGTATTGCTTCTCAGGTCACCATAAACCATAAAAGCTTTAAATATAATATGCATCAGTCAAGACACTTAAAATTTTTTAAGCTTAAACTGACTACATTCTCCATTAAAGGTGGAAGGACAGCAAAGGCTATTCTGCTTTCTCACCTTGCTGATACTGAATGACAGCACTTACTAAAACTTCAGTGCGAGCCACACAGCAGTGTCCTCCCGAAGTTAGAGTTCTCTTGTTTACTGTGCAGTACATGCTTTCTTCCAAGGCAGGAGTGAACTGAAGAGTTGTATTGCTACCTTTTGTGACCAGCACTAAAAGTATGATGATTTTTCACTGCATAATCATTAATTAATGAACATTATTTTGAATGCACTGGTTCTGTGGATTACGGTGACCACATCAAGTGGCATCTTGGAAGCAGTAATGAAAATGTCTTAGGCCACTAAAATCTATGGGGATTTTAGTTTATTTGTGTCTAATGCGGGAAACCTATATTTAGCCATAATGGCAGATCAGCTGTGACTTGGATGTCTGGCTTCTATATGGCCTTATTCCTCCTCCTGATGGCTGTAAAGGGCAGTCAGTAGCATCACTGCTGGCAGCAGCAAGAGAATCAGAACCAACAGTCTATTAGCTAATAAATAATATATGTCATGCTGGCATAACGCCGCTCAGAGTATTCAGGAATAGGATGTCATAAGCAGCAGCTATAGTCATTACAAGGAACAATGGCAGTCTACCAGTTTGCCTCTCATAATACCGTGACAGACAGTGTGAAAATGCACAAGGGCAGATACAGTCTGCGTCTAGATGGAGGGGCTGAACAGTTCTGTAATCACAGCACTGACACACGATAGAGGAGAATCCTCTCCACTGGTCAGTGCTAGTCTCCCTGGTAAGTCCCGCCTGCTATTGCAGAATATTCTTCATGCTGCCACCGTATGCGGGTATTAGCTTGTTAGGAAATAAACACCAGCTCTTTAGGTAAAACCATGTAACGAGGAAATGAATGCAAAGCTGTGCTGATAATTAACTGAACAAAGCTCTCAAACGTAATCTTCTTTGATGACACTGGAGATGAGCTTCTCCCCCTGATTGCCTAACAAGTTAAGAAATAGAAATCAGTTATTGCAGTGCAGTCCAAATACAGAATAAATTTGCCTCAGAGCATTAATAAGACATCTCAAGGCAGTTCATAAAATAGAATTTCACAGTATCTCATCAATAGTCAGCTGTTAGAAAATTAGCCATATTTTAAATATATAAAGATAAAATAATAACCAAACTCAGCTGCTCAAAATGAGGCCATAGTGCTGTTTCCACAGAGATTTCAGTCATGCCTTTTGCTCCTTTAATGTGTGAGGTTTTGGGTTTATCTGCAAGGTTGATGACCTCACCATAACTAGGTGTATTCTCACATGACTGGATAATACCACCATAATTTGCAGCCATACTTTTAGTGTAGATATGAATGTAGCAGAGAGATCATGGGACAGTTTGCACAGAAAGTGTTGCCATTCTGCAGCAGCTGGAAAAATCCCACTTAACGTATTTAAGCAGACTCAAAACAGTGAGCTGGACTAATTAGCCTTGAAATCACAAAGCTGTGAGTGACACTATTGTACGTGCTTATCCAGTGGTTGCTGAGATTAATAGCATACAAAGTTGATCTACCTTGATAGTCATGCCATCTAGAAGGTCTTGCTATCTAGAATATTTCCATCTCATGCTTTTTCCATTCTAATTATTGCTGACATAGTGTAAACTTCTTAACTGGGTAGGCATTGTGCTCAAATTTGTTTTCAGGACAAGCCTGGCTACCTAAAGTTAGTCACTTCAATTCCCATTTAGGTATTTTGGTAAAAGTAGCTCTAGCAGTGTTTAATATCTTCTGTTCCCCTTGAAGAAGGAATGGGAATGTTTGGCAGCTCTGAAAGTGAGGACACTTTTATAGCTCACCTAGTAGTAGCAATGTAGCTTTTGTTCGGTAGCCTTGTGGTTAGGGAAAGCGTCAGAAGAGGGAAATCCAGATTTTAGGCCTTTCTTAGATTAATGTAATTCAAACAAATATTTCACCTCTCAGAATCTAAGATTTCCTGCAGCGAAAGGATTGCTCACACCCGTCTGCTTACAGACAGGTTCAGGTTTGCTCCCTTTCAAGCCCTGTTTCTCCTTCCCTTCTCTCTCAGTAGGAATGGGGAGTGTGACCTTCGTTCCTTCAGTCATCCTGGGGCTTACTGCTTGCAGCAAGAGTCTACAAAGTATAAACCACAGGTTTGACTCCACAGGGACTAATGTCCCAGGACAGGCCTAATATTCCCTGGGTGAGTGTTTAATAACTGTGCAATTACACAGAAAGGGTGTTACCCCATCTCCAGGTGCATTTTGAAAAGAGTGGACCTTGCTCAGTTCTTTTGAAGGACTCTTTTTAAATGCCTCTTTTAAGAAGAGTTTTCCAGGCAGGCGGGCAGAGTTGTCCCCCTTTTGGTCCTGACTGCACATTGGGCCTGAGTGGGAGTTCAAAGTGTCTCTGAGATGTTTCCTTCTGACCATGAAGAACCCTGTTGATAGTGACTTAGAGCTTCCCACACCCTTCTTTGAACATGGGTCTTGCATGTTTAATATTAGAAATCCCAAACTAATGGCTATGATCAAGCACATTTTTAAAGAGGATTTTATGGTTCTTAAAAAATACATTTTGGCTTGATATAGGTAAATAAATTAATTTGTAGTGGCAGTTTTATAAAAAAAGATTCCTTTCAGCCTATCTTAATTTCATAATGCCTTATAGCAATGGCAGTTTACTATTGTGCCTGAAAGAGAGTGCTCACTTTTTTTTTTAATTCCCAGGTCAATTTGGGGGTCAAAATATGAGTACCTCTTCTATCAGTTGCCTTTGAGACTGACGTTTTGCTTTCTAAAACTCATGCTGTCTCCACTTGTGGTAGGACTAAGCATCAGCATGAAAAAGAAGCAAAGCCTCTTCACTACAGTGTTGAACTGAATAGCATTTCACTATCTAATCCCCAAACCAACTGTACCTTTGTGCAGTATGTGGAGTCATACCACTGTAGATAAGGTTTGGAATCAAAGTTTTCTACTTTTTGGATGACCTTTTCTCTCAGATGGGCAAAGTAAAATGATAGGTTGTAATAGGCCCCACAGGAAAACTTTTAGGGCTAGGGCTGGGGATTTCTGAGACATGCCATAAGATATTTTAAGACATCAAAATGTTGAAGAGTTTGATTCCTCAGAATCAAGCCTATGCTGACATTTGTCTTAATTTTTAATGATAAAAGCTTTTTTTTGTGAAGACTTGCTGATGCTATGACCCTGTGGACATTTCCAGCTGTGTACAAAGGCACTTGTCAGAATTGAGTCACACAGAAATTAAGGCCTTGATTCATTCCTGCCAGCTTCAGTGCTCTGGTGGAGCACCAGAGATAGGAACTAAGGCTGTAGTGTCATTGGAGAATCACTGGATAGAGACTGGAAGAGATGGAAGCATCTCTTGAGTAAATCAACCCATCTCACACTGAAATCTTTGCCATGTCTCTGTTGACAATGTAGGTCTGGGACTACCATGTTCCTTGCATGAATTCAGGAACTGTCTGGTGAGGGACTCTTCCACATGAAATCTTTGGCAGAGACAGAAATTGAATCCAAATATTTAAAGTTCCCAAGAAGTCACTTGAGAATAATACCATGCTTTCCTTAATTGTAACCTTGGGATGGTGTGTTTGCATGTTAATCATCCATTAGCAAATTCAAACACTGTAATAGGTTTCAGATACAGGATCTGGGTGAAGTGGCACAGCCATAGTTTTAGATGTGGTTTCATTCAAAAAGGAATAAAATCTGAGACCCTTCTCAGGGTGGAAGATTGAAGGATTATGGAAGATAACATCTTTAGAATAGCCCCACTGTTTTAGGACAACTAGTTACAGTAGTGTCTCTTGAGAACAAACAGTGTGTTAAAAATCTCCAGCATTTTAGTGCACTGCAGTGGAATTATGGAAAAAAAATCAAGTAGTGGATGCATAAGTGTCAGTTCAAAGCTTTAGCATATTCATGTTAATGTGTTTACTAAAATTATTATTAGCCTGTATATCCTCAAAGAATTGTATGAAAACATGGACCAAAACTGTGGATCCAGTGTGCTAGGCAGGACATAAATATATAGTCTGATTTAGCCCTGGTCTTACATAATCACATTTCTATAATATCTGCTTGTTTGAAATTAAAGAAAATGATTTGCCATTCATCCTTGTACTTTTCTGTGGCAGCTCATCCACTCTGAAATTTCCAGGGAAGGCTAAATATGCAGTGAAAGACAGTATTTTTGGCAAAAGCAGTAACTCAGCCCTTAGCAACCAATTGTAAACATAAATAGTAAAGTGCAGACACCACAGACAATTGCACCCTAAACAAGAGATGCTTCAACCTGGCTGCAATGAAAATGCAAGTTTTAGTAAACTGAGCAGGAATGCATCAAGATTGCTTTGTAAGGACCATGAAGCCACACTTGTCAAAAGCACAAACAGCAAAGTATTGCTAGTAAGGAAAGACAGAGAACCAGTTAGTCTGGAACAGAAACTTGTGGTGATCTTGATTCAGCACCGGGACAGATTGTGCACTGCCATATTACAGTATATCAAATGCCCCAAGAGCACAAAGAGGGCACTGGCATTCCTGTGCACAACCTTCACTAGAATTTTTAATACGGTAGCAGAATGAGCCAAATGCCTAAGGAATCCATGAAAAGATGAGACCTGTTAGTGTATGTGTTTGTGGCCCCAGGGCTGAGAGAAAAAGGATAGAGTAAGGGTAGATGTGATATTTTTCAGTTGTGACAGCAAACATTCGTCAGTGATATGGTGTCTGAAAGTTCAGGGGAATCAAAGAGCAGCCCAAGGGGTTTAGGGACATATTCAGATTGCCTAATTTGCTCATCATAACTTCTTGTCTCTGTTGACTGTACAAGAAAGCGAAGCCTGGCAGCTCTGGATGATAGACTGCCAAGTCATTCATCATGCTCTTGAGACCTCAGTTAAGTATGTAACAGGGTGCTCCAACTCTCAACTTCAGAGTTACAGTGAGGTACTACTCAAAAAGGCCACTTGAGGCCCAAATTCCATAAAAATCTTGCAGTGAAATTAAACTGAATGCTGTCAAGAGAGTTCAGCCTTTTTGTTTAAAACTGTCCAAATCACCTGTAGTGGAGCCTAGGGACCATCTACAAAGCTTTACTGGAGGAAAATTTCAGTGAGTAATTGCAAGTGCTATTGGGGTATTTAGAAAACTCAGATAAGTCAAAATTTCCAAGCTTTTGTAATTGCAAAGTTTTACAAACTTTTTATCAATTATACTTTCCCTCTTTTCGTTGTCTTCTGGCTCCTTAACTATTTCTGTATGGCTTCTCTTATCCAAGGTTGCTAAGAAGTGTATAAAGCTTCTGAGTGTGCTGCCTTGTTGAAGTTCAGCACATCCATCTAAGAGACACTTCTGTGCTCAAGAGGGTGAGAACATGGTACTAGCAAACAGACTGATATAGCTGATATGAAAGATTTGTTTATAAAAGGACCTACTTTCTCAGGTGTTCCATGCAGACTTCAGGCAGTGATTGTTTGGATATCAGAAATAAATAATCTGTGAGATCAGTTATGAAGTGGAAATAATCATCATCTTAGGCTACCCATAATAATGTCCCAGAGCTGGTTTTGCAGAATTATTCTCAGAGTGAAGTCTTTCAGTCCACAGGTCATCCTATCAGTAGCCGTAAGCAGAGTTCTCAAGGCCACAGCTACAATTTTGTTGTAGCTCATGGAAGGAAGTCGCCTTGTGCCCCAGCTTCCTGCTTGCTTCCCATCCACCAGCAACGCTCTTGCCTGGGTTGTGGTCTAGCATGAGCCAGCCTATTTGCACAGGGAAACCCTGTCACAGGGGAGATGGGCTCGGACTCCAGTTTTGCTCCTTCAGGTCACACAGCTTCAAGTGGTTTGAGCCACTTGGTTGTGAGGGCTTAAGCCTAAGTGCAGACACTGCTATCAAAGGTAATTTAGACAATCAAGCCTTAACTGCTTTTTCTCTCCTGTGCCTGCTTGTGCATATTCCTGCATTTGGATGTGTATCTGTATCTGGGAAATATACATGATGCTTAAGATATTGTCTGTTCACATGTTTCCTGACGCTTTTCAGCCTTTAGCTGTTTACAACTTTGCCAAAATTTTAGCTGTATGAGATGTGACTTTTATAAGGATGGGAAATGGAAATAACAAATACCTCATTCTGGTGGGGTTTTTCTCTTCAGAGTTTTAGCTAAGTTAGCTCAGCCATTTTTTTAAAGATTGAAATTAAGGGAAACACTATTAATAAGGATCCCACAGCTGTTTCATTAAGAAATTGCAGCTCTTCATACTTGGAAGCAAAGAAGGGAAATCTGGTAGTTGTGATGTGGTCACAGAGCTATTACAGCAAAGCAGAAGTTGGAAAAAGCAGAATCCTCAAGATAATACAATCAAATATGCCTGCTTATAAGGCTCTAAAATTTGTTTGCACATGCTCATTAGAAATGTGTTAGTCATAACTAAGTTGCTCTTTCTTGTCTTCACTGATTTGTTCTATCCCAGATTACTGGCTCTGAGCAAATGTAATGGGGGTCAGACACTGAGATGGCTGTCTTGGTGAGGCACAGGCTTTTTAAGGCTTTTTAGAAAGTTAAAGCTAGTTGTTCCAGAAAGTGTTAATAATCCATATTATATACAAACTGCAGATCTGATTTGTATTAGACCTTAATAAGTAATTGTTCATAGCAGAACTACTCAAAGCAATGGTTATCTCCCCAGAATTTTCTGGATTTCAGTGTTCCTTTTTGCTTGGAGTCTGAACAAAATTTTAATCTCAGATTTTCCAGACCAGAAAAATAAATACAGTGAATAGGATCGATCAAAATGTTTTGTTTAATAATTTCAAAATGTCTCATTTTGATCCCAATCTTTCTTATCCTTTTAAAAATTGTAATTGTTATCAATATATTTAGACCCCCAAATCCAGATTTAATTTAAAAAACGTTGTAGGACTTTCAGCAAATTCTGAAAACTTTTTCCATTTTGTTTTCAAAACCAGGAAATGAATTAATCTGATCTTTCCTTGCAAACAGCTTGACAAATTTTGACTAATGGTGATTTTCTGACAAAAATTGGTAAGGATGGTTAAGATCAAAGAAGTCCATCTCTCAGAAGTTATAGCAAGGGAAATTTGCTCCCTTTCCCGGCAGCTTTATGATATAGCGTGTCGTTATCTACCACTTACTTTTTTCCTCAGAAGTTTCCTGATGCCTTAAGTGCTTGTGGAGGACGTGTTCCCAAGAGGATGCGTGCTTGAGAAGTGTAGCACCCTCCCCTTCTGCAGTGCGGGTCGTACGGCAGAGACTGAGAGAGAAGTTTATGGTTAAAGCATGCACAAGTTGCCTGGGGACCTGGATTCCAGCTGTACCTCTGTTACAGGGCTACTGCCCATTACTTGACAACTCAATTTTACCAAACTTCTTGGAAGTATTAACAAATTATTGTTCTCCTTATTCTGGGCACCAGGCTGTGAGCTGTATAGGGCTAGTTTTTTGGAGATATTGAATTCCTCTGACTGGAAGTGAGTGGGTTTGGAGCGATGCTCCACACCTGCGGGTCCACCTCCGCAGGTCCCTGGAAGGTGCCTGGCGCCGCTCGCTGCCGCTCAGGCCAGCTGGTACCGTGACCTCTGCCCGTGCTGTTAAAACCTCACAGCAGATGGCTGCATACAAACTGCTTATTGGGAACAGACCTTGAAGCATGCTCACGCTCCAGCTGTGCCTGCAAATTATTTGGTAGAGTCCTAATTGGGCCATGCAGGGCAATGCTCTAACGATTTTGCAGCAGAGGCAATTGAGTGCCACTGCCTGAGTGTGTTCCCTGGCAGTCTTTAGTCTGCTCGCAGGGATGTACCCATCAAATGTGACAAAAACACTAAGGACTGAAAAAAAAATCCAAAATCTCAATTTGAGTAGTCAAAATTATTGGATGCTTCTGGCATCTGTGATCTTCATTTCTCCATTATAAAATAATGGTAATAATATCCTCATACTGATGTTGAGAAGATAAATTCTCAGATACCCTGGAAGCACTTGGATAGGATAGTGAGAGCACCCTGAGGAAAATTCATCTCTTTGAATGTCGTTTTTGGTTTGCAGTGGGACATACTAAACATCAGAGGCTAAATACTGAAGGAGAAAGACAAAAAGAAATGGTAAAAAAATTACCCATTCACACCATTAAAAACTGCATGCATGTGGTGGAGGGGAGAAACCTAGCCTTCGTTCTGGCTTTTCTTAACTTTTGGACTAGTAGTCTTTACAGCTTTAATATTTATTTAATGCAAAGAATTGACTTTGGTTTTGGGAGGACTTTATTCAATATTACAGGTATTTTCCTGCAAAGGCATTTTATCATTACAAGGAAACAAAACTGTTCTGTTGAGAGTTGCTCTATATCTGTATTATATGTGGTTGGAATTTGTGTCTTTCTCTACTGATTGCTAAACAGTGCTGGAGAGCAATGGACTGGCATTGCCTTTCTGATGCAGGCCCTGATGAGGAATAACTGCATTTCTCACTTTCCCAAGTGTGAAAGTAGTACAGTGGAATCACACACAGCCAAAAGGTTGAGGCAATAAACTAAAAGGAAAAATATTTTAAACCTTTTCAGCACAAAAATTGCAGTATCTGAAGAATTTGGTTGCAGCAGCTGAAGGCCAGAACAGTCATTTAAGGAATTGAAAAGGTAACCTTGACTGCATAATTTTGTTATAATGAAAGATCTGTGGTGATTTTGTGTGAAATTTATAATGTGGATTATAAAGTTAAAAATGTTATGTAGTTAAAGTAGAGGCTATTGATTACCTTTGTGTTGTAGGCACAGTTAGAGATGGGAAAAAGCTGCACAGTAGGGTATTTAAAAAAAATAAGCAGAAAACAGAGGGTGTAAAGAAAGGGTCTCATGAAGCAGACTAAAAAGATTTTTTTAAACAGTACTTAGCTCATTGCTTATGTGTATTTCGGTGAAAGAAGTACTGTTAAAAAGGCAAATACAGCCCTCACTTCTCAGAATTTTTCCTTTGGGAAGATGCTTTTTATTTTTGATCTTTTCAAAGTGCCACATATTGTGAATGCTGGTACAAACAGTAGTATAGGTGGACTTTGTGCGTAGCATCTTGGACCCAGTCCTCCATACACTAAACTTAATGGTGTTTCACTGCTGACTTCAGCATGACCACAATTAACCAGGTTTTTTAAAGCTTTTTAGAAAAGCCACATTTCCTGAAGTAGGAGGATGCAACCAATAATTATACTGTCAAATCAAAAAATGTTTTATCAGCTTTAGGCCAGTATTGGTGACAGTATAATTTTGCATTGTTTAACGATTCTGTGTGGTAATTACACTGCATAAAAGCTAAAACAATGTGTAGTCTTGCATATATTTAGTTTTTGTAATCAGAAAAGCAAATGAGGGTGTGGTTAACCTAAGATTAATCAGATCAGCTGCTTGGTTTCTACTGTGTTTTACTCAACATTGCTAATACTAGGGAGCACATTAACAAGAAAAGAGAAGGAATCCCTGGAATTCAATAGTGAATAAACCAGTGAACCTGTGTAGATATTGCTTGAAGACATGATTGATTTCATGGAGAATGACAGAACCTCGCCACGAATTTCTTAAATCATGTGTTTTATTATGTAAGACGACTGTAAAAGAGAATCACTGTTGTGTATTCAAGTCTGAAAGGATTTTTTTCATAAAAGGTTGTAAATATTTCTTCTGAGGATAAATATCCACTTGTAACTGATTAGTATTTATGTGATTATCCCTATTTCAGAAGATTGATAAATGCATCCCAGAGGTTTAGGAGATGCTTAAGTAAACAGACCTTGCACCGAAGCCCCAAAGCACTGAGTCCTCCCTTCCACTGAGATGCACAAGGGCAGTTGCTACATTTTTCTTCTGAATGAACTCGCATGCAAGGATTGTGGGGTTAATTCATGCCAGCCAGCTTCATTGTGATGAGAGATTTATTTTTGCAAGTGAAGTTATCAGATTATCTTTTTCATGAGTGAAGGTAAATGTTACAGGCTTAAACTCTTATGTTAATAGGCACAGAACTGCTCTGAGTTGCACTGGGAGATGAGGAGTGAGATTCGCAGTGCAGGACTGGAGGCCAAATGAGAAGAGGCACAATTTTGGTCCCTGTATTTTTGAAATAGGTTGAGCTTGGCAGTGAAACTGCTAACAAGGTGGTGTTTTGGGTTGTTGCCAATATGGGGGTTAACAAGACAGTGACTTCTACACTTGATAAAAAAATCTGTAAATGTATATATAAATTAAATATTACTTTGATGGGTAATTTTATAGGGTCATTTCCTTTTCCCTGATGTTTTGGAAGTTTGTCAATACCTGTATCTTAGGGGAATGAGCTTTATTATTACTTCATCTGCGGTGGACGAAACCTTTTGAAGTTCAGGTATAATGAGGTCTAGTATTTTTAATTTTATACTAGGCAACCCTGTCATAAGCATGTCAGACTCTGTCTTGAAATAAATCTTTGTTTTACAGAATGACAGAATCACAGAATCGCTGAGGTTGGAAGGGACCTCTGGAGATCATCTAGTCCAACCCCCCTGCTCAAGCACGGTCACCTAGAGCACATTGCACAGGATTGCATCCAGAATATCTCCAGAGAAGGAGACTCCACAACCTCTCTGGGCAACCTGTTCCAGTGCTCTGTCACCCTCACAGTGAAAAAGTTTTTCCTCATGTTCAGATGGAAGTGTCTGTGTTTCAGTTTGTGCCCGTTGCCTCACGTCCTGTCGCTCGGCACCACTGAAAAGAGTCTGGTCCCATCCTCTCGACACCCTCCCTTCAGATACTTGTACACGTTGATAAGATCCCCCCTCAGCCTTCTCTTCTCCAGGCTAAACAGGCCCAGCTCTCTCAGCCTTTCCTCATAAGAGAGATGCTCCAGTCCCCTAATCATCTTTGTAGCCCTTCGCTGGACTTGCTCCAGTAGTGCCACATCCCTCTTGTACTGGGGAGCCCAGAACTGGACACAGTACTCCAGATGTGGCCTCCCCAGGGCTGAGTAGAGGGGCAGGATCACCTCCCTCGACCTGCTGGCAACACTTTTTCTGATGCAGCCCAGGATACCATTGGCCTTCTTGGCCACAAGGGCACATTGCTGCCTCATGCTTAACTTGGTGTCCACCAGCACTCCCAGGTCCTTCTCCACAGAGCTGCTTTCCAGCAGGTCAGCCCCCAACCTGTACTGGTGCATGGGGTTATTCCTCCCCAGGTGCAGGACCCTGCACTTGCCTTTGTTGAACTTCATGAGGTTCCTCTCCGCCCACCTCTCCATCCTGTCCAGGTCTCTCTGAATGGCAGCACAGCCCTCTGGTGTATCAGCCACTCCTCCCAGTTTTGTATCATCAGCAAACTTGCTGAGGGTGCACTCTGTCCCTTCATCCAGGCGAGTGATGAAGAAGCTGAACAAGACTGGACCCAGTACTGACCCCTGGGGGACACCGCTAGCTACAGGCCACCAACTAGACTCTGTGCCACTGATCACAACTCTCTGAGCTCTGCCATTCAGCCAGTTCTCAATCCACCTCACTGTCCACTCATCTAACCCACACTTCCTGAGCTTGTCTATGAGGATGTTAGGGGAGACAGTGTCAAAAGCCTTGCTGAAGTCAAGGTAGACAACATCCACTGCTCTCCCCTCATCTACCCAGCCAGTCATTCCATCAGAGAAGGCTATCAGATCGGTTAAGCATGATTTCCCCTTGGTGAAGCCATGCTGACTACTCCTGAGCACCTTCTTGTCCTCCACATGCTTGGAGATGGCCTCCAGGATGAGCTGCTCCATCACCTTTCCAGGGATGGAGGTGAGGCTGACTGGCCTGTAGTTCCCTGGGTCCTCCTTCTTGCCCTTTTTGAAGACTGGAGTGACACTGGCTTTCTTCCAGTCCTCAGGCACCTCTCCTGTTCTCCATGACCTTTCAAAGATGATGGAGAGTGGCTTAGCAATGACATCCGCCAGCTCCCTCGGCACTCGTGGGTGCATCCCATCAGGGCCCATGGATTTGTGGGTGTCAAGTTTGCTTAAATGATCTCTAACCCACTCCTCCTCCACCAAGGGAAAGTCTTCCTTCCTCCAGACTTTCTCTCTTGCCTCCAGGGTCTGGGGTTCCTGAGGGCTGGCCTGAGCAGTAAAGACTGAAGCAAAGAAGGCATTCAGGAACTCTGCCTTCTCTGCATCCTTCATCACCAGGGCACCCACCCCATTCAGCAAAGGCCCCACATTTTCCCTAGTCTTCCTCTTGCTACTGATGAATTTGAAGAAGCCCTTCTTGCTGTCCTTGACATCTCTCGCCAGATTTAATTCCAAACAGGCCTTAGCCTTCCTCGTCGCATCCCTGCATACTCTGACAACATTCCTATATTCCTCCCAAGTGGCCTGTCTCCCTTTCCACTTTCTGTAGACTTCCTTCTTCTGGTTGAGTTTTGCCAGGAGCTCCTTGCTCATCCATGCAGGTCTCCTGCCTCCTTTGCTTGACTTCCTACTCATAGGGATGCACCACTCTTGAGCCTGGAGGAGGTGATGTTTGAATATTAACCAACTCTCTTGAACGCCCCTTCCTTCTAGGGCCCTAACCCGTGGGATTCCTCCAAGTAGGTCCCTGAAGAGGCCAAAGTTTGCTCTCCTGAAGTCCAGGGTTGCGATCCTACTTGGTGCCCTGCTGCCTCCTCGCAGGATCCTGAACTCCACGATCTCATGGTCACTGCAGCCAAGGCTGCCCCTGACCTTCACATCTTCCACCAGTCCTTCTTTGTTTGTTAGTACGAGGTCCAGCAGCGCACCTCTCCTCGTTGGCTCCTCCACCACCTGTGTCAAGAAGTTGTCACCAGTGCTCTGCAGGAACCTCCAGCACTGTTTGTGCCTAGCTATGTTGTCTTTCCAGCAGATATCGGGGTGGTTGAAGTCCCCCATGAGAACCAGGGCCTGGAATCGTGAGGCTACTTCCAGCTGTCTGTAGAAAGCCTCATCGACTTCCTCTTCCTCATCAGGTGGCCTGTAGTAAACACCCACAACAGTGTCACCCATGCTAGCCTGCCCTTTAATCCTTACCCATAAGCTCTCGACTCACTCTTCGTCCGCCCCTAGGCACAGCTCAATACATTCCAGTTGCTCTCTCACATAAAGAGCAACTCCGCCACCTCGCTTTCCTGGCCTGTCTTTCCTAAAAAGCACGTAGCCATCCATGACAGCACTCCAGTCATGCGAGCTATCCCACCATGTCTCTTTTTCCTGCATACTTTTAGTAGAGGACTATTCTGGATCCTCACTGCTCTGGTAAGGATCTAGTCTTAGCGACCTTCTAATTCCCATCTGATATTTCCACCTTTCTTTCATGGTGGATTTATAGCCATTTGTTCTTGTGCCATCATGGTCTAATACAAATAGTTCTTCATCCCTGGCGTTTACCCTGATGTTTTTGTGGGTAACAATCCCGTCTTGTCACAACCTTCATGCTTACTCTGTGGACGGGATCATATTCTTGATCTTGTTCACAGCAAATGCTATTAAAAAAATTTGATTGAAGGTATTTCACTTCAAAAGAAAGTGTAGACTGTTGAATGTTTATTTACTGAGAATGGAATGAGGAGAAGGTCTGTACTCGAATGGTGGAAATTACTAAGGAGAACTTTACTATATCATAAGAGAAGCCTGTCTAAGCTTTCTTAATATTCCCCCCTTTGGATCCTTTTACTATTGCTAGGATATTATTTAAACACTGTGTCAAATAATTGACCATAGTAGGGATAGTGGGTGGGTTTCCTTCCTGTCTGATACTGGTATTCCAAATTTGATGATGAACAGCTGCACTTTAAGAGTTTATTGAAGCACGAGACACAGTGAGTGAGGATGATCTTGTGGATTATTAAAACTGAGATTGCTGGTTGCTGTCACGCAATCAAGTTCCTGCAGCAACTTAAGAGGTAAACAAATGGGACAGCAAAGAGCTTTTCTGAGGAGCCGGGGAATGGTATGCACAACCCTTGCTTATGTGACACATATGACTGTTCAGTTGGCTGCAGAAGGATTAGAATTCTTTTGACCTATTTGTAAAGAAATTAGCAGTGTCTGGTATTGGAAATTTGACTTGTCATGAAGACAAGTTGAATTGTTTGGTCAGCAATGTTTGTCTGTGAAATAATATAGTAAAACGAGATTTGGAATGGGAGGTGGAGGCAAGTAGCTTGGTTTCTTGGGAGATTTTGATATGCTGTAATTGTTTCATTCAGGTTCAGAGCAACTCTCCCAGATTTGAAGTTTTCAATAAATGGAAAGTAGCCCTGGTTGCACTTTGTCCTTGTGGATATCCCTACAATCTTCCATTAGTCTACCTCACAAATGAATTGGTAAGTAATAAGATTTAGCTGACACGGCTGTATTAGAAACTGATAAAAAAAGAACAAAAAATAACCAAAAAACAAGCCTTCTGTACAAACTGTCACATTCTATTTTCATGAATTCAGAAGTTCCAGTGATTTTGTTTCTTTGCTTAAACATATTGCTCCTAGTCGTACTAGTTGTTCCAATGGTTCCTTACACTACCACAAAAGAGTGTCACTTTAGAGTGAGCAAATTACCATCATTAGGTTTTCATCTGCATATGAAAGAGTGGATGTGGGGAGAGAGAATCTTACAAGAAAATAGTTTGGGGAATATGTTGTTTGTTGCAAGATTCTAATTTTTTGTCTTTTCCAGCTTCAGGAATGGGTCTGTCTATCTGAAGAGGACTCTTCCCAAGTATTTGTAGTTTCCGAGCTCATTCTCGTAAAGACTCTGGCTTTACAACTGCATCCTTTTCACAATGGCTGAGAAGGCTCCACCAGGGATGAACAAAAAGTCTTCAAGGTCCACCCTTTCTCTGCCTCCAGAACCAGTGGAGATCATTAGGAGCAAAGCCTGCTCACGGAGAGTTAAAATAAATGTAGGTGGACTTAACCACGAAGTGCTCTGGAGGACTTTGGACAGACTTCCAAGGACACGATTAGGAAAGCTCAGAGACTGCAATACTCATGAATCTCTGCTGGAAGTATGTGATGACTATAATCTAAATGAAAACGAATATTTTTTTGATCGACATCCAGGGGCTTTCACTTCCATTTTGAATTTCTACAGGACAGGGAAACTACATATGATGGAAGAAATGTGTGCTCTTTCTTTTGGCCAAGAGCTTGATTACTGGGGGATTGATGAGATATATCTAGAATCTTGCTGCCAGGCAAGATACCATCAAAAGAAAGAGCAGATGAATGAGGAGCTGAGGAGAGAGGCAGAGACCATGCGAGAGAGAGAAGGGGAAGAGTTTGATAATACCTGCTGCCCAGAGAAAAGGAAGAAACTCTGGGACTTGCTGGAGAAACCCAACTCATCTGTGGCAGCAAAGGTAGGGTGAACAGTATGTTTAACACAAAAACATTAGAAAGTGGTGTACATGATGCATATATTTGTCATACATGATTCAATCGCTTTCCCTGAAATAATTAGAAAACAGAAGAGTCTAAAATCTACCTGTCATGAAGTGAATATACCCAGTGGAATATCTAAAACTCGCTGAAATCAGCAGGAGGAAACCTGGTGATTTCAGTTGATTTTAGGCAAGCACTACCTTTCAGATTTGTTGTATATAAACAGAAACATATATATCTATGTGATTGTTAATGGACTTCATATTTAACTCTTTGACAAAAATATGGCTACAGAACACTACTTACTTCCTTGTTAGAAAGGCATTTGGTTATGAGAAATATTCTATTAAGTCCATGCATGTTTTGGAGTATCGCTATTGATCCTTGTTCTATTACAGGCATTGTATAGGTGTGATATCACTGTCTCATAAGATTTGCTGAATTAGTTATCAGATATTGTCAACAGCTGCTTCCTGTCATGGTTTTACCCTGGTCAAGGATTGCAATATGCTATCTTTTACAATATGCTTTTGCAATCATGAATTAGTGCTCTGTGTTAAAGTATTATATTTAGTATGAAGAAAATTGTTGAAGTTTTTCCCCAGTAAAAGTGCTCAGTATTCTGATGATCATGTTAAGCTTAACTGTGGCTTTATTTTCTTCTGTCGTTAATTTTTTTATTGGTTGCCACCCTTTTAAGGAGTAAGGTAGGTATTAATATATAATGGTGAAATTCATAAGTGTTCTGGACAAAAAAGAAATCCTGGTAAGAATTTTTCTTGCAATAACAATTTCTTATTATTGAGATGCTACAAAATATACAGCATTTTTTATTTTTGTTTTTCACTGTGGACTGCAAAACTGATTATGCAAGGACTGACTTTTGCCAGAATTTTATTTGTGGTGCCAGAATATAAGGTTCAGAACTGGAGTAAAAGCTGACAGGAAAAATAAAGGAGGGTATTCAGAATATTTTAGAAAACTATCTGAATACATTTTCTGTTTCTGAGATCCATATTCTGGGCCATATGTTCCTCTCCAGGAGAAGGAGCAGAGGGGAAGCAGATGGGCATTAAGTTGTGCCAAAAAGGGTTCAGGGAGGCTGTGTTAGACGCTATGATCCCCTGGTACAAGTTAGCATCCATCAGCCCCCCCTCCAAGCACTTTTGTGACACAGCTGCCACGCAGCCTGCAGAAGTCAGGGACCAGCTTCTCAGTCCTGCACATCCTCAGTACAACACTGTTTAAAACATTGGTGATGTGATCTGTAACGGACCTCACCTCCTCCCGGACACGGAAGTACAACTGTGGTACAAAACAGCAGCTCAGCAGTGAATCTGGCTTCCCTGCTCGCGGTGGGAGTGAGGGGCAGTGATTGAGCCCCTCGTGGAGCCACGTGGGTGAGACACGCCACGTGTGAACTAGGAGACTACCTGACAATACGCAGTTCCTCATCACATCCTATGCCATACTTGCTAAACGGATTTGAGGGGAGCGGCCATATGATTTGAGGGGAGTGAAAACTTGAATGTTTGCTTGTAGGATCTTTTCTTATTTTCTTTTTAGAAGTGAAGTCTGTTGCCCATAGGGCTTAAGATACATGTTTAATTAATGATTTTTAAATACTATTTTAAATTGGGAATCAAGACAACAACATGAAACAGATGTATAGGGCAAAACTAAAATACTAATTCTTAAGTTCTTTGACTGTGGCTCTGATCAGCATTTGATCATTCTTGTGCTTGGTAGATAAATGTGTAAATACAGAACAGCTAAACTTATATGAGTTCTTTCCATTGACCTAACTCTTTTCATGCATTGCATGGAAATCCCATCATGGATTTACTTGAAAATAGTTAGGCCAACTCTGAGCTTTTAAGAAAATGCCTGTTTGGCCACTCAGGCCAGATTTCTTCTCAGGTGTTGAAAATGAAGGTGGCTGTTTCTTTCACTTCATAAGATTTCTAAGTATTTATTTTGTACCTTTTTATTTCCCTTTTGCCTCCTCTCCTGGTTTGATGAAATGTTACAGGTCTATGCTTTCTTGCTACAGGAAATTCCATATTGCAATGGATAGATAGATTTTTATTATTTAAATTGCCTTCTGTCTAAATTATTGCCAGTTCATGTGATTTCTGTGATCCTAGCGGTAGGAAGTGACTATATTGTATGAACTCAGTTTCTATTTCTAATGATCCTCTAAATATACTTAGGGGCCAAAATTATGCCCATGGCATCTCAAAGAAGACAATAACATGGTTGTATAGCATAAAGGATGCATAACATAAAGGAGAGCAAAAATTGTTGCAGCACATTTAGACTTTTGGAATATAAGCAAACAAGCAGAGTTTCATATAAAGCCAAGTATACTGGGAATCAGTCTGATGTACTTTCAAACACTTTGGTGTCATCACAGAACGTGTTAGGTTTTGTGGCAAGTTTCTTATCTAAAGTGTTTGGATAATTCCATTTTCAGATTTCTGTCCTTTTGTTTCATTATGCAGCAAATGGGTAGTTTGTCCTGAAACAAGAGGCAGAACCTTCTTCTTTCCTCTGTAGAAATAGAAATGCTCCACTGCGTCACCGAGGTGGCATGCGGAGTCCCCAGGGATGAGGGGGCTAGTGCTGCCACTCCTGTGGCATTACCTGCCAGCTGATGTGCGCAGCTGTGGTGTCCGCTTGGCAAGGAGCAGCTTGTCTATCTTCTAGTTCAAGGGTGAAATGATTCCTAGGAGGGAAATAATGAAGGGATTTTTAGAATGGAAAGCTGAGAACAAAATAGGGAAATATGATCGTGAAGCCTGGAACTCTAACGTTGCGCTATCTTTCCAACTTCTAAAGAAATAGATGAAAACAGAGCAATGTACCCAACTACTCTGCAGATGCCTGTTCAGACACTTAGATACAACCTAGCACGTAAGCTGTTGGCAGGGACAGATTGCTTTTTAATCCCTTTCACGGAAAAGATTAGGAATGTGAGATAAATGTTTAGGTTTGGTTTTGGGGGATATGAATGTGTTTTGCTACTTACTGATCCTGTAAGATCCCTTCTAGGTCTGATCCAAAGTTTACTGAATTAAAGTGGGAGTCCCACTTTGGATTAAGTACCTCAAGACAGATCCTGCTCTTTTTGATGTCAGTGAAGGCCTGCCACTGACTTCATTTACAACAAGGTGGGACACTTGCAGAGCACATTGAACAGCAGGTATTTCACAGTATCTGTGACAATAAATAGGAAAGAACAAGACGTTAGTATGACATGGAATAAAAACTATGGTTAGCAAGTAAGAAGGCAATATGATATACCAAGTACTGCTGCACAATGCAGTGTAGCTGGGGTGCATTTCAGTATTTTTTTTTTTAATTTTAGCAAATGCAGATGTGCACTTCATCTTAGTCACCAGTTAATATCTTCTAGGTATGACAATTCTTGGTTAGTCTTCACTCCAGCAAATCTCTCTGTGAATTCAGTAGAGGTTTTAACTGAGAAATGCAGGATTTGCATCCATTTTCCCATGTTCTTATTAATAAACTTTTAAAATCTGATGAAGACAAAAAGTGTCCACAAGTTGGGTAAGTTCAGACATGCAAAGTGATATGAGATGGGAAACAGTGCTGTGAATCAGAAAGAGGAATTTTGTGTGTTGCACATCCTAGAGCAATTCCTTTACCAAACTGAAGAGTTTGGTAAAGTCCCTCTTACATTCTTTAATTCCAGAATGACATTAGAGTTTATAGACTAGGTATTTAATTGTACCTTTCATGTAACCAGTATTTTGTGAAAACTCCATTTGAAAGAAGTTATTATTTTACCAATGCACAGTGAAGCAAAACCAAAACAAAAACACATTTTGAAACTTTATGACAGAGAGGTCTGGAACAGAATAGACTTCCTCCAGAGTAGGGTCAGGATACATACAATTTTTTTTCCAGAAATGTCTTCTCTTTGATATTTTCTTTCTGAATCTTTTTTAGATTTTGTTTGGGAGGTAAAAAGGCATGACTTGGCCTTTTAATGACAATTTCTGGACGTCAGACAGCTTTCCTAGAGCAATAGCAGCGCTGACCAAGCTATCAGTAGTCTGAAAGTCCTCAACAAATACCGGTATGAGCAGTGAGTTCAATGTAAATAAGTTGACTTGAGTGGGATTGCATAGGTCCATACACAGGTCCGTACCTTGCTAAACTGGGATATTAAGTATGGAGTTAACTGAGCTGAGGCCTTGCTAACTACATGTGTTACGATGTTCTGTGCAGTGAAATTGAAAAAATCAGCAGAGCTCTACTTTGGAATCACTATGAATCAAATGAAACTATAATTTTAATTTTTCTCTCCAAGAGTTAATTCATGAGCTCCTGCATTTATAGTCATGTGTATAGAATTAAAGAGCTTGATTCTTTTATCACTCTTGCTGTATATTGATGAAACTCACTTGGACTAAATCCTAAATAAATATGGAATGTTTCAAGTGCAGATGAGCTACTATAAATATAGAATGAATGAGGACAGAAATAAGTGGAATATCTAGGAGAAATGGAGAGCCTGTTTCTGCCTAAAGAGATTTGAAATTGACTCAATCATCTTTCACTATTACTGGGACATATAAGAGTATATTAAATACCTTACAGTGAAGTTGTCAATAAATATCACTCAGATTTTCCATTTTCTGTGCTTTGGTATTTTATATCACAGGATTGTCCTTTGAAATTATCTGAAGACTAATTGTTTAGGACTTATTCTACAGATCTTTCATGTGCAAGTAGTTCTTTCTCACATGAATATTTCCTTCAAAGCCCAGTGTGAATATGATCAAATATAAAAGATAGTATAAATAATTAAGTCATTAAAAAATTGCTAGTCAGTCACACTTTATCCCTGATTTTTGCATAACCCCTGTTGATGTATATACACAGGGAAAATACTGGTCATTGTCACCTTGCAGCATGGAGTTTACCTTCTTTAAAGTCATCTGAGACCTGATGGAGTTGAAAGTGTTCTCTGTTAACTGTCTGTCTTGCTTAATGGCTCATCTGTCCTTATTTCATGGCTCATCTGTCCTTATATTATTTTGTGTTTTGTTGATTCCTTTTTTTTATTTACTTTGCCTTACTGACTGTAACATGAGTATTCCTCCTTTGTGAAAAGCACACTAATTTATCAGCTAACTAGTGGATCGTTGATTACAGAAAGTATATTTATCCTCAGCCAGCTGGAAACCATGAGGAGTTTTTGTGCTGCATTCAGTAACTAACCGTGTAGGTAAAAAAAGAAAATCTTAAAAAAAAAAAAAAAGAAATGAGAGGGGGATTCAGGTCACTGACATTTATCTAACTTCCATATGCATTATGGCTAGGCTTGCCACACTGACTTGCTAAGGGAGGATACAGCCGTTATACATTTGGGACCTGATTCGTATTTTCCACAAGTCTGTTTCACATATAATTTGCACAGACTCTTATTTCTATTCAGACTTCCTAGAGTAGCTGAAGGCTGATCTTAGGATAAGTGAGAATTAACAAACTCCTTATCCATGACTTGAGAACAGAGCTGAATGTCATATAAAACACTCCTGCATTCCTTTGCAAGGCATTATAAATTAACCCCTAGATTGCTGCACACAGAGTTAATTCAGTGGCCAGCCCTAATTAATGGTACACCACTGATTCTTCTTGGGTTGAAGACCATATATGCTCAGAGGACATTAGGAAAACTGTTAGCTGGTTGTATGTAGTGCAAAGAAGAGTTAGGACACATAAGAAAAGAGACTGCTGTGAAGCGAATGTTTCCACTAGGTATATCAGATGCAGTGTTCACATGAAAGAGATACTTTTTCTTATGATAACATCCTTTGTTATGTTACATGAACAAATCACATTTCCTGCTTCTGTCTTTACTTCTGCTTAGGCTTGCATGTTCTGTGTCGTCCTGGTTTTGTTACTTGTTTCTCCCCACAAAATATTATATTTTGTGTGCTTTCTGGTCTAATTGTAGACCAAGGATGAAGATGACAGAGAATTAAGATCATGCCTTTCTTAAAGTGTGAAGTATGGCTTTTGTACTATTTGAATTCCCACAAGTGTTTGTAAACCTCAGAGCCTGATCATTTGTTCAAAATAAGTGGTATTTTCTAGCTGATAGGTAGGTTGAACTTTTGTTGACCTCTGGTTTCAACTTAATTTTTGGAAAATCCGTTATTATCTGAATATACTACTAGGAATGTTATAGCTTGGGTACTCCCACTACTTTAAAGACAAACAGCTGATAGAACTGAAGTTATGGAAAAGCATAGAGGATGGTCACTAGTAAAAAACATGTATCTCCATCCCACCTTCATTTCTGGCCAGGAAAATTATTATCCTACTTTGCTCTTACAGAGAACTAATTTTTTGTGCCAACCTATAAAGTCAGTCAATGTGACTGTAAGACAAAGAGTTTGTATTTGATCCTGGTCATTCATATTTAATAACTAAAGTGTTTCAATGCCTTGAAAGATAAGTGAATATATTGTTTTTTCAATAGATATCGTATCAAGGAACACAGTAGGTTGGCAGTAGTTAATTGATTTTGTTTTAAGAGCTTGTGTATGCTGACTGTTGAGTTGGTCATTAAAAGATTATTTACCTTCTTTACTTCTTATATGAAGTATCTTATAACTCCTGTTTCAGCATTTTTGGTCAGCCTAAGTATCATGGGAATACAGCTACGATCTGATCTGTCTTGCTCCGGAGGCATTCAGTACCTCCATTACATAAGGGTTCCTTCCAGCCGTGTGATGTTATCTGCGGCGTGCTGAAAGGTCTGATGTTAAAGTAAAACTTATTAAAAACTATTACTGGAATAAAATAAGTGAAATGTCCTTAAACTAACCTGTTTATTATTGAAACTTAATTCTCTGTAAATCGAATGCTTAAATTAGGGAAGCAGTGCCAGAGGCAAAGATACAGTGAATCATATTCAGTCAGCCTATCACTGGCTTCAAAGCGTGGCGCCAGGGAATATCCCCATTCATTACATGAACAGAGAAGAAGGATCTTTCTTACCTGGAGCTGTGAGAAAGGGCTTCATTGACTCTTGTTTTATTGATACACTGAAGAAAATTAAAGAGTACTAATGAGGAAGCTTGTGAAAGGGGAAAAAAAAGGCAAGAATAATTATATTTAAATTGGGGGAAATCCATTCTCCATATTTGGAAGTAAGATATGATTGGTATTATTTTGTAAAACAAAGTTTTAAAGAAATGACTAGAGTGTGTTTGTACTGGTGTCACTATCACAGAATCAAACAGCAGCTTGCTGTAGCACAGATAAATGTGCTAGGATTTAGAATACACAAGAATACTGGAGAGTACAATCTGCATGAGAACAGCCTATTCTCCAAAACAGGCCCTTTTCTGTAATAGTTAGGTGACAGAGCATTATTCTGATTTACCCCAGCCCCATATGAGCGTCTTATGTTAAGAACAGAATTTAAACCTATGCTGATTGTTTTTTTTACCACTCTTTATAACCTGATACTCTGATATTTCTGATAGTTGTTGTGATAAATTGAGCAGAGTCCAGCATCAATTGCATATACCTTATAAAATATGTATTGCAATATTTCTGATTAGGATGGTAGTGTTCTGTGCACTATGACAAGCCCCCCAGTGAAGTCAGTGGCATCTAGTGAGCTGGCTTTTCATCTGTGACATGTCACTTAAGCTGTGTCCTGCTCAAGTGGACACAGCAGAGTGTTGTGCCTTTCACTTCACTGAGAGGCAGATCACATGTCCAGAAAACGCTGCATTTGCCTTGCATATTTTCATAAGCAGTTGCCGGTGTATTGTCTTCTTTCATGTAAAATACTTGGAAACAATCAGATGACAAGGAGATACACTAATTAATTAAATGGTATGAAGGTGATGTTATCTGAAGGCTTATTCAAACCAAACCTGTTGGAAGCACAGACCTGTATTTATTCTATGGGCAAACAGGCTCCATCCTGCTTTTGTAAAGCTGCAAGCGTAAGAAGTCCATGTGGTATCCTGCAGGCTGGCCTTTCTGTTTAGCTCTCTGGTTCTGTTGTAAGATGAAGAAGAGCAAACGACAGCTCCCAAGCGACCAGAAAGCCAAAGAGATTCTCGCATGTTACTTTTTTCAAAAAAAGCATGATATTTGTCATGACATATGGTAAACTCACGAGTCTTCTATTTGATGGAGTTATGTGAATATTTGACACATAAGATTGAACCCCAGCTCCTCTGAGGGAGTATTTACTCTCAGGAATATTGAAAACAGACATGTGACAGTGGCACAGCTGTTTCAAAGTGGAGTCCCAGTGGAGTCTTTTTATGAGGACACCACAGTCTGTTCTTCATATGCATTGGTAATCTGGCTTTGGAGATGCATACAATAAGGCCATGTTCTCAGGTGGAATAAGTCAGGGTAATTCCATTAAAGTGTATTTGATTTACACTGGCTGGGACCCAGACAAAAGCCCTTCTTTTGAAGTTGTTTGCTTAAGCGTACAGTATACTTTCCACATGTATATTATGACATTATGAGTGAGGGAATATATATACCTCAAATACCATACCTGAAGCATGTCTTCTGGTATTTGTGAGCAACAATGGAAAGGGGCAAGTTGACTTTGAAAAGCACACTTAAACTCTGTAACAATTAGGTCTACATATTAACAAACTAGCTCTCATTTCCCAGAAGTGTATTAGTGGTTACAGGAGCTTTTAGTCAGATATGTCCTATGTGTAATATATTATATTGACAAATTTGTTTGTCAAAATAAGTTTCAACCAAGATTTTTTTTAAACTCAAAATATTGCACAATGAGAAAATGTGTGAGGTGGCAGAGGCAAGCAGGGCAGTGAGTTCCTCTGGATACTAAAGCACCTACAAACTGCCTGAATCGTATTTGCTGATTATTCTAGTCATCTTGTAGCTAGCTGTTACAAATACTGATAGATGGCTTGTTCCAAAGGCTGAAAAAATGCAGGAGCCAGAACATGACATGCAAACCTGAAGTCTGAGGAAATTTTGATCTGAATTATAGAGTGAATCTCTGAAGTTGGGCCAATCCTATCTGATCTTTGAGGTTCAGATTAATTTCTCACTAATAACATTTTTTGCATGGTGCTTGTGGGAAATATGTTCCACTAAGCTCCTACCTAAAAACTGGCACTTGCCTGGGCTAAAATAAAAACCTTCTAGGATTATCTAAGCTTTTCTGTTCTAGCCTCTAAAAAGTAAGTTAAATAAAAGTCCAACAGCAGCAAAGTTTTCACAAAACAGCTCTTAAAAGAAGATCCTTTCTCTCCAAGGGAGTAATGAGTTTTGTTGCAGAATGCCGGAGAATATTTGTTACCCATCGTTCAGTGTTTTTACTCATCTTTCATTTATTCCTTCCTGATGCAAACAGAAGGGTGAGATGTCGCTTTAAATAGCTCAAGTATGGGTATGTGGCAGAAGTATCCCAAAGGCAGCCAAGTTGCAGTGATAGTTTCGGTGTCACTGGTCCCTTGCAGAACGCCCCATTGCAAGTGACGTACTTTGTGACAGCTCAGTCCAGCTTGACTTGATTCATTGTATTATTTGAGGTAGTATTTTCAGTGAACTTCTGACATGATGCCATTTTTTGGACTTCTTCAATCAGTCATCAGTGACGACAGTTTCACAGTGTCTGTCACAGTGTCTGTGAAAAACAACAAAGGCATTAAGTTTTGTTTAAAAACTGATGTTTTATTTCCCAAGCACTGTAATCTCCTTTAGGATTGCTTACTGAAGACTCTTCAGGTGATCCGTCTGTTCTGCTTTACTGAAGTAGGTAGCAGTGTGTTTGGCTTTTTGGGAGCTTTTGGGAGAATAATGGGTTTTTCTAAATTAAAGTAGTTACGGTAATTCTTTTACAGACTGCAACAGATCATCTAATATATATTACAGGTTTGTTCTCTGAACAAACTTTCCATTTCTATTGTTTTCACAGAGCATTTTCGTATGTTATCCTTTAAAATTTTTGGTATAAATTATTTTCTGAACTTCAATGCAATTTGAAAAAACTGTTCCAAAAGTGTCTTGGTTTAAATTCTGTGCAAATACAGAATTTGTCTGATTATAGCACATGAAGACTTGGCTACAGGCTCTGAATTTTGTCAAAAATTTGACATTGACTTCAAAGAGTTTTAGATCATTCCTAGTGAGTTTAACACCAAAGGGCAAAACCATCTAGTATAAAAAGGGTACCTAGGTATATGGCCAGTCCTGCTTGATTGAACCCTTGTTTAGAATTTAAATAAGAGGGACAAATAGCCATCATTTAGAAATGAGGCTGTAAATTCTGAATACATCTGGTCAAAAGTCTGTTCTGTGCTTAGCTAACCCTTGGACCAGCATGGTACAGTTTAGTCTCTTTACCAGCAACACATAAAGTAGTTGCAAGAATGGCAAGTACTTGCAATATTATGGCATGAGTTATAACTAGCCACTTTTGAATCTCCAACTCAAAAGGCTAGAAACCAACTTAAAACTCTGTGGAAGCAAAGGCACTGCTCGTGATCCAAAACAAGGACCAAAAACCTGGAGCCATTTTGAGACACCTTTAGTGTTTTCCACTGTGCCCTGGCAGAACCCTTAATAATTCTGAGCATGCAATAATGTAAGCATGTAAACATGTAATTATGGAATAATAATACTGAGCATGTGTTTCTTCTCATACCTTCCCTTTGGCATATTACATGTATATGCTTAGCATCTTCCCAGGTTAAGGCCTGGAGTAGTCTGTCTCTTTGATAATGTGTAACTACAGACATATAACCCAGGAGTTTGGTTTAGTTGTAGCTGCCCTACACTGAGAATGAATCTGGCATGATTATTATATTTTTAGTCATATTACAGAAGTTCTTATAGGTCCCGGTATGGCTTGGGGTCTCTTTGAGCTAACTACTGTACAGACAGACATTGTTTTATGGTAATTGTCACAAAGAAGTAATCAGAAATGGCCTGGAAGATCATGGAATTACTTTTGTATGGAAAATTAGGTACGGAAAATTAAGTATGTACAAAGGTAGGATGCAAGCAGTTTTTTCATCTTACAATTCAAGATTTTCTGGGTTATTTTATAATCTATTATGTACCCACACATCTTTGCGGTGTGGTCTGCTATGTTCGATTGTGTCTGGCTGACACCAGGAGATCTGCGGTACCAGCTCCAAGAACTTGTTCCTCGGAAGATAAGCTGTGAGGCTGAAGGTCCTACAGCTCAACTTGATGAACAGCTTGTGTGGTGGAAAGAATGAGAAGGCTTCTCCAGACAGGTTTAGAAATCTAGATTTGTTTTCTTTTACTTTAATAAATGATAAATGAAGGCTTGAAGAATGAGGACAGAATAAAAGAAAGATGTGTGTCTTTGTGCTAAGGTTGGGTTCATGGCGAAAGACATTATAACCTGAGAAAAGCCCAGTTTATTTTTGAGAGGAAAGAGAATGGGAGGTCAGTACATTTCTGTTGTTTATTCTGTCAAAGGTAAATAAATGATCTAAGAAACAGAGCTAAACAATCAATTCAGAAGGTATACAAACTGAATCCTGTGAACTGAATTCTAAGTAGTATATTTTCCTTGGGTCTTGAAAATGATTTTTAAGTTGACCTTAAAAAGTAAATTATTTAAAATAATAAAAGAAAAGATAAAATGTTTGCAAGTTGATTTAAAAGGCCACTGCAGTGGCCTGTTAGGAAATATTGGAGAGATTGGTGCAAATGTTTGCACTTTCTTTTCATGCGCCAGTTAATAGGTTTCGTGGTTAGGATGAGGATGAGATGCAGTTACTGGAGAAAAATATTCCCCCCGCCCCCTCCCTTAGCTGAATATTAGGACATTGTAGTGAGAACTCATAACTGAATTATTTTCACTAGAGGTATTTTCCCTCTGCCAGCTGTGGTAGTAGTGGGTGTGTGCCCTGCTCCCGTTTTAATCTGATGCACTGAGTTTCCTGGTTTTTCTCATTACCGTATTTTAGCAAGAGGAAGCAGATGCACTGCAAGAAATGAAGTGAGGAATCTCACCCCAAGAGGAAAGTGAAGATGTGAAGTTCTGACAAAACAGTAAATGAGGAAAAAATGATACTTTTCACAGAGAACAACTTGTTTAGCTAAAAAAAAAAAATCCAGTAGCAACTTTCAAGCAGCCCTAGGACTGTTCCCTTGCAATCTTGGTCAAATCACTTGCATTTATTGTGGTTTAGTTCTGCCATTTTTAAATGGGAAAATTCAGCCCTGTATCACAGACCTACAGCTAGTAATTTGTTAATTGCTAGTTGCATTTAGTTTCTTATTGCAAATATTGATCAGTATTTTTGCCAGTCAAATTTGACCATCAAGTCAGCTCTTATACTTGCTTCAGTGGACCTGGCGTTTGTTTGTTGTACTCTGAATTTTAGACCAGTATATTCTACTGCCTGATGATGAGGCTGAATTGCATGGATTTTGTTCTAAACTACATGTGGGGAATTAATCCAACATACTGTAGGTGCTACAATAAGAATGAGATGGTGTATAATTCCTCTTAGTTTTTCAGTAGCTTTTTCAATATGTTGAATTCAGGAAGAGTTAATGCAGTTTGTTATGTACTTGTATGTTTATTTTTGGATGAAATGAGTATGTTGAAGAGAAAGTCTTTGTGGAGAGTAGCTAATCAGATGGGAGAACTGGGACCAAAAGGTGTTGTGTTTAAGTGTGCTATAAACAGAAGAGGCAAGGTTTAGACTGCATTCTTCAGAAAGCGTTCTCAGTACTAACAGTAGCAGTGATATAATGGCAGGACAATTCTTGTTACAATATTATGTCACTCTTGTTAATGACATCTGTGTGAAGCATAAGCTCCCTGTAATATTTCTCGTCTCTTTTCTGAAAGCAAATCAGCTTCCTTTGAAGAGAGCTGATATGTTTGAATCAGCAGTTCCCTTTCCTCTTTGGCTGATTTCTGTCATTATTCGAAAATAAAGATTTTGGTTTATGAGGTATGAAATTGAAAACATAAAACTAATCTTGGAAATATCCATTACTGCATTGAATCCCTGATAATGTGTCTGATACTTACCTTCCAGCAATATGGTTTCACATTAATGTAACTTCAGTATTTATAACACAAGCATCATCTGTTTTCTTCCAGCAATATGGATTTACATTAATGTAACTTCAGTATTTATAACACTAGCATCATCTGTTTCTTTCCAGATTTGATTTAAAAACAAACACTAACCCTTACTTAAGCCAGGTTCCTGAAAAGGAGGCTGTTTGCAACAGGGAAGTGGTTAACAGAGCACAGTTGCTAATAGACTTTTTTTGCTGCCCATCTTTCATAGATGCATCCTCCCTCAGGGCTTCTCTGGCAGGGGACGTGCAGCTGCAAACCGTGCTGCTCAGGCACAGATGTCTTCTGCTTCTGAAATCAAGCTGAAAGGTGGCATGCAAGCTGAAGGAGAGTCCATGTTAGTCACCACAAGTGGGAGGCAGGATTGTAATTCTGTTCAATGCCCTTTTTCCCTCCCTTTTAAAAAGGAAAGATGAGAAGAAAACCTACAAAATCCTGAACCTTTCCCCATGTTCCAGTTATGTAAAAAGGAATATTATCCATGAGCAACTAGGCTGAATTTAAGAGTATTCTTTGCAGGAGGAAAAATCCTTCAAAAGTAGGCACTAACCAGGGAAACCTTGTGACAGACCAGTTTGCATACAGCAATATACATATTAATCATTTCTTATTCTAACTTGGTGACTATTGATTAAAGAAGCAGTTCTCTCCTGCACTCCTGCCACTGTTGTCTTAGGCAAACATGGGCACAGAAATGGCACTGAACCTATACAGACATATCTGAATAAAACTCAGAAAAAGGATGTAGATTTTTAACAAAACTTCCACTTTTCAATTTCCATTCCTGTATGAATAAAGTACAGTTTTCTTTTCCCAGTTATGCATATGTGAAGAAAGGAGTTGAGCAAAAACCCACAGTGCTGTCTTTCTGTTTTCTGAAGGTCTAAATAGAAAACTTTCACAATTGTTTTACTATTTTTGCTAAAATGTATATATTTTTTAATATTACTATGTAACTGTTGTTTTAAAATTTCTCTGAGGTGAAACCTTATGTACCAAAGGTCTCCCGAGGCATTTATAGCAGGAATGTTAACACTCATTAACTCTGGTGGGCACTGCTGTTAACATTGATCCAGTGCAAAAGGAGGAAAGCAGATACATTTTTTAGTGGATGAAAAAGCCTGATAATTTGTAAAATGATGTCAAATACTTTGACATTCATTGCTTTGTGGGTTGTCACAGATAAGGTAGATTTCCTAGACTTAAGGGTACTATTTTGAAACACAGTTGCTGTTAAAGGAGATTCACAGTACTCAAAAACAAAATGGAGTGAGATAATGGATCAAAAAGAAGTAAAACAAGGAGGCAGATTGTGTCTGAACAACAAAAGTAGTCTTTTCTTCCCCGTCCCCTCAAAATCTGTAGTAGTGGTTGTGCCAACGAGTATGCTTTCTTTTTCTCCACCCCAGCCCTCTGACCGTAGGCTGTGCTCGGGGTCTTGCTTTGGGGGCGGCTGAGCCGCAATCCGCTTCGGAGATGGGCTGCCAGGGACGGGGCAGTGCCAGCACCCTGCCTGGATTGCCTTGTGTCAAGGCAGAGAAGATTATATCTGCAGCAAGATGCATGTTGGTTGGGATAACATTTGTAATTTGTGTAACTATGGTTCCTGTATAAGTAACCTAATATTTGAACTGTAGGGCTGGCATTATTTCACATAATACGGGTTCAGGAAAAATGGAATGGACAGTCCAGGTCATCAGATAATTTCCCCAAGGCTAGAAGTGATCAGCAGATGAGAAGACCGAGGCCAAGGTAGGGAGCAAGAGAGAAATAGTGACCAGGTGTCTTTATATGCTGAAGTCCTGAGGCGTAGTAGGTTTTTAGCACCTGCCATTTTGCAATGGCGGTATTGCTCAATTCTTCTGAAAAAAAGCTTTACTTTACCTTTGCTGATTCCTGCAGATTGGGAAGTTAGTTAGCCTCTTAAGAAAGTTATAAAGCACCATATTTTTTGTTATGTTACCTTTTTTTGTTATGTTTACAAGTGTAAATCACATTGTATCTCCTTCTCTGGAGATATTCAAAACCCGCCTGGATGCGCTGTGCAACATGCTCTAGGTGACCCTGCTTGAGCAGGGGGGTTTGACTAGATGATCTCCAGAGGTCCCTTCCAACCTCAACCATTCCGTGATTCTGTGATACCTACCTTGACCAGGCAACCATTTATTGCCATCTTTCCCACGGACTCTTGCCTAATGCTTAGTTTCTCAGGGACAAGAGTAGGCCAGAAATGCAGTACAAGCTCTGTAAAACTTTGGGGCTATTGAAGAAACTGTGTCTTCTTATTTTGTGTAATAGTATACAGGGTTATACAAGCCAAAGTGCTTCTTTGGGGCTAGCAAAAGATGTAGTATCATATTTTAATGTAGTTTCCTCAATGGCAATAATCATTTGTATTCTGAAGTCATCATTTAGTTTTAATCTGTAATCCAGTATAATTCTAAATTGGAATCCTAATACATTTTTTTCTGAATTCATGGTATTTGAATCTGTTTCTTTGCTAGGGCTTTGTTGTAATGGTGTCTCCACTACAAAGCTACTTTATTTTATTTTACATTAAAGCCCCTCTTAATACCCTTGTTATAATTAAATCTCTTTATAAGAGTGTAAATTAAAGGATATCAACAATTGTGCTGTAAAATACTGCACTCCATCATCTTTCTGATGGGTTTTACAAGTAGACTGAGAATTCACAGCTAAAGGAAACACAAATGAACTCCAACTCTCACCCAGACTGCCAAGACCTGGTTTGTAAATTAGCCCAGTGGGCATTCATTCAGGTGTTGTGCAGATCTAATGGCTAGATTACTTTTCAAGGTAAACCTCAATGTTCTGTATAGCTCAAGCATTTCTGGGGAGTATTTTGGGGGGAATTACAATTATAACAAGCTTCTTATAGTTACCTAGCAGTTATTTAACTTCAGCTGGAATTGATTCATATGGCAGCATATACTTTGGAGGCATACTGTGCCACAGATGAAAACCCGCTTTTGCTTTGCTATTTTGTTGAATTTTCTTAAAAGCAAAACACCTCCCTTTGCCTAAAGGAAGAGCACTACTGAATTACTAGTGGTAAACCCTTAACTGTCTCTTCCTCTGACTAACCCTACTTTGCTATGTGCAGTAGCAATAAATGAAAGTTGGCAACAGCCAAAACTTGTGCTTCTGAGTGAAAGCAAACTGTATTGATTTCCTTAGCAACAAATGCATTACATGAAGGATCTTGGAATACAGAACATTTTAAGTAAATAATATAACTAGATATGTTATGCAACTTTTTGGTTCTATCGTCAGGCCATTTGGTCAAAAAGAGAAGGCAGTTGCCATGTGATGTCATCTGATGGTTCTTGGGTTTGCTTTGTCTTAATTCGTAGCACAAAATGTCAGGATAATGACAGCTATCTAATGAAAGAGAAGGTCTGATAAGCAGTCTCCTTGTGAGTAAAATCATTCTTTCCGTGAATCAGTGTTTTCCCCAACTTTGTAGGACAGAATTTTAAACTGAGTGGGGGACAGCTGCTCCCTTTTGTTTACTGACAGTTAATGTATAAACATGCATATAATAGTTATTGCACAAAGTGAAGTGTTTTGCAGCTGTGCTAGGTCATATAAGCATGCCACCAGACCAGCTCAAATCAAGAGTTCCCCACTGAGGAGTATACATTTTGCTTGAGGAAAGAATATTGTGATATTGTTAGTTATTCTGTTGTGTAAATCACTCCTTTCAAAGATTTACCATCACAAGCTCACCTCTGTGGTGAAAACACATCTATTAAAGAAAGCATCAACATTTTACAGTATTTGGGAATACAGCTAATGAGCTTTGCTTACAAATTAAATGCAGACAAGTAGATGTATGCTGTCATCTGTCCCTGTAGTCATTGTTTTAGTACTGTGTGCCTTTTAATATGAAGTGAATTGAGACTTACAGTAGTTTTACAGAGCAGAGAAGCTTTGTTATACAAATGTGGAACAGAAATACAGAGAAGCTACTCTGAGGTCATACAGAAGGTCCGTGACAAAGTAGAGACCTGGATCCAAATCTCTCATGTCCTACCCAGCCCCCAACACCTGGACCATCTTTCCTTTCTGTGGAAATCTGGAGTTTCATATTTCAGCCTTAAGACAGCCAGAATTTGTCCTTCCATATCATTACTAATTAAATAATGTTCTCATTTAATAATGTTGGCAGAGATTTTCAAGCTTACAAGCCTAAGGGACTCAGATGTCTTGTTTCTGTTCATTTTAATGGGAAATATGCTATTTTAGCCGTTATACTGTGGGTGTATATGTGTAATGGTGTGCATATCAGTTGATCCCAGTCTCTTCTGACATGTTTAGTTCAGTGACATTGTTTAAAAGAAAATATATAGATTACACTATACTTACGGAATTTAACTGCTGCTTATCATAGTAACCTTTTGCCTTTGATCAGGTTTCTACAGTGTAGCTTGAAAAGTGAATTAATATTTAATATAAAGTCAATAAAATACTTTGTGGGTGGGCAAAGAAAAAGCAGAGATTAAAGAGTGAAAATGTCTACAGGTGGATCAAGATTTTAGATATTTATCCATAGCCATTGATTTTTAATTCTGTCCTGGTCTTTGCACTTGAAAATTCCCTTTGTTCGGTAAGCAGATGTGAAGAATCTCCTCTGAGAGGCTGCAGCCTGAGTACTCTTCCACTATACTTTGGACACACTGAAGTTGTAATCAGTGCAGTCATCTGCTTTTGGATTCAGAAGAACAGTATGTCCCATAGTATTTTGAACAGTCTGAAACGAGTTACATGATAAAAGCCTTACAGGTCATCAGATGGAATCAAATAATTGCTAAACTGAGAGATGTATTTTACAATCAGACAGGACCACAGTGAAAATACTTCTACAGGAATGAGTTCACCTGGATTTGATGATGGGTATGTCTGGGCATCCTGGAAGGAAAATAAGAGGAAGGTAAATGGGAAAAAAATAGTAGTCAGTGATGGAAGAAGTACTTGAGAAATACTAAGCTGCCAAGGTAGGCTGAACCGTTGACTGAGAGGCATTGCAGTTCAGGAGCAGGCGATCAGAAGTCTCTAGTCCTCAGGCTGCTGCAGTTCACAGACCTTCACTCAGTTATCCTTTGTGTTAGGGTCAGTGCTTTGTTTTGGGCTTAAGTATTCTTTCTAGAAGGACACCAACCTTTTGGAATCTATGTTGGTGACCTGGCCTCCATTCATGGCAATTTTGAATTGCCTCCACGCAGAGACACCTATTTTAATGGGGCCTGGTCTGGGTTGGACAGTCTGTGGGGAGGACTCTTGAATGCTCCTTTCCTGAATGGAGGTCAGAGCCTCTGACAGTTTGTCTCTCCAGGGTGTCGTGAACTGAGTATTTTAAATGCCAGATTTGGCAGCGATGTAAGAATTTCCAGCATGAAGGTCTTTCTGTTGCTTTCTAGACACGTTACCGGACCCAAACTGTTACAGTCATATTTAGGTGTGACAGCTTGGTGGTGCCTATTTATTGAAATATAAAAACATATTTTTGTAGCAAAGCTGAAACTCATTCTGATGAGAGAGTGAAAGTAGCAAGATTATTTCAAGCTCTTCTTGCTTCCCCTGCTTCATCAAATATTTCCAGCAATGCTTCCTGTAACCTATGGTTCCAAATGGAAAGTTGAAATATTGTTATTGTCAGAACTACCCATCAGAAAGGCTCAGAACTGCCAGCTATTCCTTTTTACAGACGCATTGATAATAAAATATGAGCAATAAAGCTGGCCCTTTTGCCTACTGGTTTTGGAAGTGCAAATATGACTTGCTGGTGAAAGTGCAAGCTTTCAGGGTTTAACCAAGATCCAAGATGCATTTGCTGTGTTGTTGGGAATGTTTTTACTAACCAACGGACAGCTGTGAATACAGAAAATGATAAAGCAATTTAACATTCACTACAGAGGCTGATGTAGCTTCATTACACACAGAGTGAGTGCTGCGTAATGCCAGGTCAAGATGTGGGACTGTAAAATAAGGAAAACAAATTTGCCAAGCAGTGAGACTACAGCAGTAGCACAACTAGCATCATTTCCATGTGACTGACAGAGAGAAAAGCATTGAGATAAAACAATGAACAGTTTTCAACAGCATTTTTAGGGCATTTTTCCATTTTGAAATGGAATGTGGGACAAAAATTCCTAAGCTGATTCCAGCTGATCTAACTCTGTAAGTGGAAATAGTGTGTCACCATTTGGTACTACTCTCATGTTAACTCACCTTGGTAAGAAGCAAGGCTTATTAATTTGGATGCAGTGCCCTGCTAAGGCAGCCACAGCATTGCTGTGCCTTATGGACCTACCAGTATGTTCAGTGGTATTTTGGGGATTTCAGCACCAAGTTCTATTGTATTGGATCTGCATCTTCAAATTTTTTGTTCAACACTTTTTGAAAGAAAAGAAACCAAATTAACTGCGGATGGATTAGGGAAGAGCAGGACTTTTTCATATTCCCAAGTAAGACAGCGATCCTGAAATTCACAGCAGTAAGTCACTTGCCAGACCTATCCTACAACTGTGATCTGAAATGAGAACCTGGGCCATTTGTTTCCTTTTGGCTGCAACTCATGATTAATCTTCATTACAGCAGTTCCCAGTAACCCCAGAAGCCAGTAGAGAATCACAGTGTGCACCACACCTTTATCTGAAAACTGATAGTCTGAGTATATGATGGGAAGGAGGGAGGAAAAACAGGTGTATGCAGCAAATGGAGCTGAGCAGCACAAGGTGTCAGAGATATGATTACAATGATAAGCTGCTGTTACAGCACACCAGCTGGGCTTCTCTAGGGTCTGTAACACCTGATGTTCTCCTGAGTGAATACGTATCAGTCTTCAAAGCGGTTGTGAATGGAGTTAACTCTCCTTAGTTTTCTCTTTGCCTTGTTCCAATTTCTCACACTTCAATACAAGCTAAACAGCAATCTTCGAAACTTAGTGAAAAAAGTACATGAAATATGTGTGTTTCAACAGCTGCTACTTTTTGTTCTTTGCTTGTAATATAGGAAATGCCTGAACAGAAATGACCAATTTCCTTCCAACAAGTTGTCATCCTCTCGGAGAAAGTAAGTGCCACCCTGTTCGGCTTCTGAAAACAGAAGAGGCTAGCTAGTTGTTTAATTGCTCAGAGAGAGGCAAAGCTGGGCATACTCAGAAACAGAACTGGGAAGCAGATATCATAGGTAAACTTGGATGACATGTTCACCTAGTGTTGCATTTGCTCATTTCTTTATACCACAAACAAGTGAATTGAGGTCATTATAGAAAAAAATTTAAACAAAAAAATAGGGAAAATATGGCAGGTCGCACAGGATCACACAAAATCAGGGTGATCATCCATTAGAGAGAAAGCGAAAAAAGCTCTCTCTTTAGTTAAAAGTAAGGCAAAGGTAATCAAATTTAAAGAAATAACAAAAAACAGTGTTGACAAGGTCCTATTTAAGCAAGATGTGTAAAAAACAGACAGACCAATATACATAAAGGTCCTACATAGATTATATAAATAAAAAAAAAGTATGGCACATCAAGTGAAATGCCTAGTTTTATTTGAGGATATTAGCAGAGTAAGTATTTCAGAGACTTGATGGAAGGAAACTCATCAACCTTAATATCAGGCTACAAAGTATATATGAACAGCAGAGTAAGTCCCAGCATTGGAGGAAAGTTCCTCTACATTAAGAGTTCAGAGAGTTCACTCGACCCGAAGGAACCCAGAATCCCAGTGGACTGAAATCCCAGATATAAACAGAGAAAATGAAATCCTACAGCTGTACTACCCACTGCTTGATCTGGATGAGGACAGGGATTGTGAATAGCTGAAGGAAATCAAAGAGGAAGGAAATCAAAGAGGCTGCAAAGGCAAAAAACATATGATAAGGTGTGTTACAAAGAACAGATGTTTAGACCCCATAAATGCATGTTTCAAAATATAACCACAGCAAAGCTATTAATATTGTTTGGAAATTCATCATCATTTTAAGATCAAAAATAAAAAATATCTGCTAAAGAAATACTTAATTTCAAAATGGAAGATTGCTCAAAGCTGAGGCAATTTGCTGGAATCAACTCTAAAGGAGCAAATATGGTAGAAAAAAAAGACTTGGTGCAATTTTATTACCACTTATAAAACAATTAAACCTACAAGCTGGAATGGAAAATCAGCAAATTAAAGGTTTCTATTACAAATAAAATAGGATAGCCTTCAGAAAGTGGACTTATGCCCAAACAAATAGAAAAGAACATAAACACAAGGAAAGACCCATTGAATGTTGTTACACACAGCAAGGCAGATGTAACCTCCAGCTCTGGAGGTCTGCAGTTGCAGATTGCTGGAAGTTGGGTGTACATACTGAGGAAAATCTCTCTCTGACTTCTTCCTTTTTTTATACTCTTTCCCTGTCACTGAGCACTTTGAGGCACATGATAAAGGACAACCTGGGCCTTTGCTCTGTCCCGGTATGGCCATTCTCATGTATGTTCTTACAGGAACATTTATCCTCTTATTTCATGTACCCTACCTCAGCGTGCTAGAATTTTTCGGACCAAGAGGCCATTGCTGAGTGAGTTTTAGATACATCAAGGTCAAGCAGCCTCTGAGCTGAGTTTTGTGTGTGTTTGCTTGTTTCTGGATAACAGTGCTATTTTGGTTGCTTGAGTTTATTTATTGAATCTGAGTGCTTGTGCTGTTTGTACCCAAACAGTTGATCCACCAAAGTGCACTTGCACTTGCAGTAGGGGCTTTTTGTCGCTTTGCAATCAGAAGGGGAAGCAGTTGCCCTGCACAGCTCAGAGACAAAGGTAATTAACAGAAACGTAGTTAGAAAAAGACAACCAAGGGAAATGTGAAGAGAAACGCACCACCCCAGCAGATCGCAGTAGCTGTGCTCCTTCCTGGGCCAGTGATAAAGCACAGCTGGGGCTGCTTTTGAACAATGCGGGAGACAATACTGCTTTGCTCCCTGCCAGCTGGTTAGCATCTCCGCTACATCGCTGGAGCTACATGAGATATCATTGTTTTTATTTGGTAAAGCCAGGTTTTGATCATTTGAGTCTGTTGTGTTTTCATTTTTTGTGGCTTGAAAGCTTTTAGCTACTAGGCTTTCTCAGGGTCATAAAATGTTTGCATTGAGAAATAAAGGAGACTTTTTCTTTTGAATGCCAGTACAAATCATTGACAAATAGCAAAGAAAGGAGCCCTCATTAGTCATAACAGTCCTTGTGGAAAGAAAATATTGAGCATGCGCATGTTAGGAAGTGTCTTATGTCAGAGCTGCTTTCAGGAAAGGCTGATGGGGAAGTTTTCCTTGTCATACCATGCAGTAGCGCTCATCGTGTTCTGTGGATGCTGATTTCATTAGGAGTTAGCTAAAAAACAAGATTCATTTGGAAGGCAATTACCCTTTTGCTTCCATCCCTGCAGTTTCTCAGACAGATGGGTGACTGGATAAAAGTTGACAACCATAACAAATGAGTCCAAGACCAGAGAAAATATTACAGTCCAGTGATTCTTCCCTGCTCACTATGCCAGGAGGTAAACCCCACATTTTTTAAAACTGTTTCATCAATAAAATTTGTGTTTTTTTGTATTGGATGCAGAGTAGATTAAATCCTGTAAGTACAAATATGGCTATGCTTGAACATTGTGAGTTGAGCTTGTATTTTTTGCATCTGGACTTTTGAGTTTGAAATTGTCTTTCTTGCCACTGATTTCTTAAAAATTCTGTTCCAGCAGTGTAGAAATACTGAAATAGAGCAGTTGTTACAGGACATCATTATATACTAAGCTAGTGGAGTAGAGGTAGTGTATGACTGGGAAATCTGCTTAAGAAAAATAAACTTTCAGTTATTTGTGCTTTAGAATCTAATGTCTTTGGAGCAAATTTTAGTCCCTGTGTATCCATAGAGATTTTTAGAAGGGTTAGCAAAGGAATATTTATTACCCCATAGATGTAAGTGTTTTAGCACAATGAAATGAAACAGAGATCAAGGTAACAATCTAAAACATAAAAGAGCAGGCTTTTTTCTATGTCTTGTGGCATTTAAGAAATGTTGCTTGACATAATATGCAGTGTTTTGGTTTCTTTAACAAAAGGGGAGAAGGTGATTCGTGTGAGGGAAATGACATGGTATGTGGCTCTGTAGGCTAACAGACTTGTGCAAATAAGAGGGGAATCAAAAGAACATTTCAGGTGTAAGCAGGTCATGTGTTAGGAAGTAATCCCATTCACTAATATTTTACAATCTCACGATACCTAGAGAGATTATATAAAACCAAAAAAACCTTCGAGATTTTATATGTAATTTTCAGTAGACAAAAGAGCTATAGAAGGCATGAAAGGTTTTCTACAACTAACCCAGAAGCAGAGCAGCAACGTGGTCCCTGTTCTGCACCCCTGCTACTATGGGTGACCGAAGCAATGACCGGACCCACCTCTCACACGTGGCCCATGGAGCACCAGTCCAGGAGGGAAGTCTTGAAACAAGATGTGCGTTCCCACCAGGTCCTGCTGTCAAAGCAACCATACTGGAAAGCATTGCTCCTTCCCTGACATAAGACCATACTATACATTATGTGACCCTGCTTTCATATTGCCTTTTGCAGTGCCAGATTGCTCCAGAGAGGTCTGAGCAACAACAAGCGTCAGGCCTTTAGATGAGAAATTTTTGACGTATTTCTGATTGAATCCTGAGTACTCCATTCACAAAGTTAGGGATTTTTCTACTTTAAAATTGATTTCCTTTTGGGTCTTTACTGTGCTCTCTCTTTTTTATTTTTAAGGGGCCTTATCCTATATCCCATAGTCAGAAAAATAAGCCTTATAAATAAGCCTTATAAACTTATTTATAGCTGGATGTGAATGTATCCCTGTTCTTTTGCAAAGACTTCAAGAAGTCTTTTATACATATGTAAATGTATGTTTGTGTGTGCATATCTATATCTGTGTATTTAGATATTATCCCTGTCAGCAGAGTTTCCAGCACTTATTTTATGGAGAGTGAAAGAAAACAACAAAAAATAAGCACTTCCTTAAGAGACATTTTTGAAATAAGCTCCAGCGAGTCCTGTCTTGTAATATTTTTCCTTAAGTGCTTGGGAACTGGAAGTTGTTCTTGACTGAGATCCTGTTACTCCAGCTTTTCAGTTGCTGCTGAAACAGCAGTCGGTGGAAGGAATGTCTTTTTCAAGTTTAAAAACAAACCTCATAAAAAAAATGTAAAGAGTGGAAGAGCTGAACTGTTCTGTAATCTGAACTTGTCCCAAATTGCTTACATTAACTGAGTTTTATTTAGGTGTCTAAAACATTTAGATACTGTGCTTTAATTTTGAGGTGTGCCATTTATTTTTGAAAATATTGGCTTAGTAGGATTACTCTGCAACATTGTTAAAAGAAGAAAATCTGTAGAAGTCTGAGCTCAGTTCTTCTTTCTGTCAGCAGGAAGTTACTGTTACTGGGAGCTGAACAGACTCTGCTAATCCCAGTCCTCCAAAGAGCACTGCTGCAAGACAGCTAAAGATTCATCCCTCTGGCTTCAGCATCCAGACCGGGACACTTGAGTTGGGAATCTTCTTGTCTCCAGCTCCCTCCCATAGTAAAAACAGGAGGTCAGCAGGGGCTCAAGGCTCGCTTACACAGAATTTTATTTCTAATTATGGCTGTTCTCAAAGCTACCTGTCGCAGATGTTGCAGCACTCAAAATACTCAAAAGATTAGAATGAGGTCCTCTGTCTCCTTAGACAGCTGACTTTCATTCAGTGGTGCAAAATCTGGTCATATATGCATCACAAAATGCAGCTCTCAAAAGCATAACAGCAGCAGGCCTGTCTTTACCATAGGTAAGAGAAAGGGAGAACAAAGCAGGTCTCGGTGTCCTGCCCTATGGTCACTTCGGTAGTTCAGGAGACTGCGCAGCTCACTCATCTCATGAAGCTACAAGGTCAGCTGTCTGCATAGCTTCTCCTACCCTCTTCTGTTTGGAGAGAAGCTGCAAATTCCTCAAAATACTGCTAGGAAAGAGCTGAATTTGGCACAAAGCTTTGAGGATCCTTTGGAAACAGTATCCCCAATTAGTGCTGAAAGAAATGGGAGTTAAATTTGTCTCAGTGGATATCCATCGTGTAATGGGCTACCATGTTTTACTTGGTGTGCAGCAGAAAACCAAATGCATTCCACAGAAACTTAGCCAGATATTGAGGGGAGGGGGAAGCCTTATTATTTCATTTCATGTCCTTAGCCTCTCAAGAAGAGGTCTGCAGCTAATCACAAGTAGACATGCTCCTTCCATAGAGCTGCTCCATTGCAGTGTACCAACAAAGGAATAAATTTGGTGATGTGCATATAAAATATCACCTCTTGGAAACTGTCATAGTTATTGTCCTTGAAAATGCACGAGAGAATATTAAAACTCATCATGACGTGGTCTGTAGTAGGAATAGGGAATCTCTTGTTCTTTTCACCACATTATGTTACTTGTGGATTATATATTGTGCATATTACTTGGCTGGAACTTAAGCATGTACGTAACTAAGTCCTCTGTTCAAATACAACGTTTAAGAACACTGGTTTGGCGAAAAGGAGATGAGATACAGCACTTTTTTGTCTCATGATTGTCCCTTCTTAAATGAGCAAACAGTGAACCAACCTTTTTTCTAAGTCCTGGATACCTCACTCAGGTCAAACTCACTTCTGTTGGCAGGTTGATACAGTTCTGACAGATTTTGTAATTCATCTGTCTGTAAGATAAGTATGTTTGAAATTGCCAACAACTGAGTCAGAAGTAGAATAGTAATGTTAAATGATCTTCTATGTAATCACAGAAATGAAAAAGAAAAACAAGTCAAAAACTTTTATCAGACTGGGGAAAATTAGAACAGGTTCAAAGACACTGTGACAGAGTAGATCATAATGTAAATGTTCTGCTTAAGAAGAAAACTGCCCAAATGCATCCTCATATATGTGAATGGTCTGGGTCCTCTGGTAAGACTGGAGACCTTATTCTCTCATCATTTTTCCAATGCTTCATTTTCATCAGGAATGTAATATCCAAGCTTTACGTTGTGTGATCAACTTAGGAAATTAATCTGCCCTACCCAGAAGTAGCTAGTAGGCTATTTCTATAGATCAAAGCCTGAACTGGGAATGGAAATGAAAAAATGCTATTTTCTTCTCATTGCTTATTACCCAGAAGTTACACCATGCATACAACATGTAAGTGGCATACTTTGACAATGTTATTCCTAATTATGGCTGTTCTCAAAGCTGCCTGTCACCATTGGTGCAGCACTCTAAGTACTCAGAAGTCCTATGTCCCCTCAGATGGTTGACTTTGATTCAGTGATGCAGAATCTGGTCCTAAATGCTCAGCTTTTCTTAACCTTCATTTGTGCACTTTATCTGAAATTAAACTGCTGTATTTAATTGAGTTTTTTTGTTCAGTTTTGCTTTCTCTGAGTATCTCACTAGCAGTTGCCACAGCACTGGGAGGGGAGCAGAAGCTTTTGGCATTGCCCATATGAGAGCTTGCTGATAGGAATAATAAGATGGTTCAGAACCTGCTGAAATGCTAGTGGGACAGTCAGCAAATCACTTTGACTGTTTAGAGCTCAAGCCAAGTGTTTCATATTTACATCATATTCATCTGTGGAGAATTAAGCCAGTACTCCAGAAGGGTGAAAACTGCTTAAGAATCTGTTACACTGGGTCCCAAACTGCCAATACTGTGGATGTCACACTTCCAGGAATAAAAGCATATGTGCTCATTTTTAATTCAGAGTCTCTAAATATGTCTTCTGCTGTGAGAATAATTTGCTAGTCTGCATAAACTTTTCTATTACTGTTTCTATTGAGCAACATAGGAACAGACAGTGTTCTATATCTTTCTCAAATGAATCACATCATTGCTATAACTTTATTTTATTAGCCATGAGATAGTTTAGATTAGATGTATTCTCAGCACTTAACACATGTACCATATATTGAACTGGCAGTACAAGATGTATAGAAGAAACAGTCTACTCCAACTAGAAGACCTTGGTCTGCTTCTCATATTGAGTCCTAGACTGAGAAGCAAAAACATTTCTGTATGAGAAAAGGCAGAACAATGGACTAAGATTTAAGGACAGCTGGCATAAGGAAAGAATGGTAATTGTTTTAGCATCGGAAGTAGCCCAACAATGATAATCATGTTCATACTTCTGGGTAAATCTTACAAATTACTAAAGTTTGCAAGTTGTGTTATTCCTAGCTGCTTTGACTAGATAAGGATGGGCCATTGAACTGAAGCCGTCTGCTCTAATCTTGACCCAACCTCACCATCAAAGATGGGTCCGAGGCACTGAGGGAGCAAAGTACTCTTCCCTGTGGACTAGCATTCTTGTTAAGGCTGAAAACATTTAAGCTAGATTTTGAGTTGTACAGAAATGGAGCAAATTCAAGTTCAAACTGTTAAATGGGAGGAAATTGGAACAGTTTGCCAAGGTTTTGAGCAGTAAAAACTAATTAGCCCCTCAGGGCTTGCCTTGTTAATTTTACTGAAAAGCCATTGTCATGAGTGCATACACACACATTTACCCATGCACAAACATGCACACACATGATTGTAGAGATGATGCACAATTGTTGTTCTGCCTTTTTAGTTAATAATTTAAAAGAAAAACGAATAAGCAGTGATATCTGTGATCTACTCTGGCTTTATACTGACTGAAAGATAATGGAGAAATAACACAGGATAAGGAGAAACTAAGACTTTACAACTCCAAAACTGCCCTGATAATTGAGCTTTGTTGTACTCTGGATTTTAGATGAATGGTTTCTCTTTATATGTTATCTGGGATAATGGTTGCTTTTCCTTTTATAACACGTGATCCAGCCTCTCATGAATTTCTGAAATTTTTCTTATTCTCTCTTAAGAATTCAGCACAGAAGTTTCAGCAAATCAAAAGAGTAGGTATTTTTCAATGGGCTCCTTATTCACCAAGTCACTCATAAGGCCATTTGAGGGATATCCTCATCATGGCTTTGTGTTATGATCCAAAACAACAGCATGCTTCTGATTGATAGATCTGGAACATGAATATCAGATTTCTAGACAGACAGATATGTCAGATAAGTGAGGAAGTACTCTAATTTTTCAGATTGATGTGAAATAGGCATCTGAAGGAAATGGAAGTATTTTCCATTGCATTTTAATATTGTCTTGCACCCATTTTTATAACATAAGCTCAGTGTAAGAGCTCAGTTCTGGTAAGACACAATGCATCTGAGTATCGTGAAATAGGATGCAAAGAAAATAACAGTGATACTGGGGTTGGATTAGATATTTGCTTCTTGCCTCCTTGAGTTTGCATTATACTGTGGGAAGCAGAGACTATGCAGTATGTTGCAATATGCAAAGCCACCATGGACATACAGGTCTGAGGGGCTGGAAACTAAACCATCGTTGTCTGACAGCTACACAAATCATTGCTGAGAACTGGTGTCATTACTAAGAGCTGCTGTTGCCTTCCTCCCCTATGAGGAGTCTGCCCATGGTTGACCGCAAAGGCTCAGGGCTCTGAGCTCGCTTTGAAAAAATCCCCAACTCGTTCCATTTGTCAACACAGTGAAGCATTCAGAAGTTCAGGAAAATCAGAAAATCCATCAAAAATTGTTACATCTAGCAGTGTTTTTTTATCTGTTAACTAGCTGGCCGTCTGTAAAGTATGACTAGCTAGAGTTAAATCATGTCTCAGTGCTGCAGTGTACAAGGTAAACTGGAGTGCTGGGGCTTACTGCTACTGTATGTTTTTTAGTCCATCAGTGATGTCTGATAACCATGTTCACAAGTCTGCTTTAGCTAATAGTATTACAAGACTCCAGAGTGGTTAAACAGCAGATTGGCAGATGCGTTAAACACATATGGTTTACTTGGTTACTAGTCATTCCCCTCCTCCCCACTTTTGCTTTCCAGCACCCATGTTTTGAGTTCATTAAAAAATGAGTCAAATGCTAAGACCTGAATTTCTGAGGCTGTCGCATTTATTCAGAATAGACCTCATCCTTTCTCTGTATATGCAGAGATTATGGGTTTAAACTCCCACACCGTTCCCAGGATAATGACATAAACTCAAAGCATAAATGTGGACTATCTAATTTTAGTCAGGTGGCAGTAAATTTTCCTGCATAAATGCAGCATGTCATCTTTTTGTGAGGAGAAAACAAAACAACTAAATATACTGCTCATATTAACCTCTTTGCTAATGCAGAACATCAACTGCTGCTTAAAGAAGTTTTCATTTTCTTTAGCCTCAGCTTTTCTTCACAAGGATTGAGTGTTGGTTACATATTATTCATCCAGAGAAAAGATACATCCTAGCAAAATGGTTGAAAAAAAAAATTCTTGTATTCCACACCCCCTCCCCCCACCCTGCCCCATCTAATCCTGATCACATATTCTGAGCTAATCCTGAAGCAACAGTAGAGCATTGACTAGACTGCTAATTGATCACCTTTATGTATATATGTATTCCTGCTAACTTTTCTTCCCCAGCAAATCCTGCTGAAATCACGATTCCAATGGAAAAAGAAGTGGCTGTCTAAAATAAGACAAACATAACTGCATTGATCACTGCAAATTTTATCCCAGGCATAAGCATGCAAAGTCATTAAGAATTATGCCTGTCTGAGATCTATGTGTACCTGTGTTCACTGGGCTGAGTTTCTGTACATTAATATGTCATAATGCTTTGGAGCAATATTGCAAATGTGGGGCCTTAAACAAGAGCTATATAAGTAAAAGTGATATTCTGCCATCTGTATTCATATTTTACTCCTTTGACATCAGTGAGTTGCTCACAGAGCAGAATGAGGAAGGAGTAAAATCTGGCCCTTTATGCAAACAAGAACTAAAAAGATATGTAAAACAGACTGGGTAATTTATCCTTGAAAGTGGCTCCTTTCTTAGTCCATCTGAAGGATTATGATGTATTTTAGAGAGATTTTGGGGTACAGTGAATATCTGTCAGATAAGGTGATTTCCTTGCTGAATTAAACTGCGCAGAGGACTCAGAAGACATGAACACTATAAGCGACTGTAATCTGCTTTGATGGGTTTAGAAAGTCAACAGCCAAAAATAATATAAGAGGTCATTAAACAGCAGTGTGCAAGGTTTGGTGTCATCAAGATGTCTGATGCCATGTGCTGGATGTCCTGAAGTATTCACTGTACCTAGGTCGTGAAACCCATGGCGGGATATTGACAACAAAAGTAAAGCTTGTAAGATCTATCTGCAGAAGCTTAGTCACACTATAAGATTATGTTTGTCAGTTGAAAGAGCAATGTCAAAGCCCACAAAGGCAACATTAGACATTTTGAAACAGTATAGTAGTTTCACAGATTCTCAAAACAAAATTGAATATTGGCTTTTCTTCTTTACCCTGCACAATGGTTTTAGGACAAAACTGCAGGCTTGGAAGCTGTGTACTTGAAATTGAGCTGGAAACTTTCTTGGTGTTCCTGCAGACTTTTATCGTATCAGTGCTTTCAGATGGGTGACATAAACACAAACAGAGCCTTACAAAGAACATCAAATTTTGATGATGATTGTCAAATGAGTGACTACATTTTCTCCCCTGGATAAGTCTCTCAAGGAAAGGGGGTGGTGATCTGGTTCTGGATTTATTAAATACAATTTAAGATTTCTCAACAAATCTCTTTAATGTGCATTTTGAAGTGTGCTCTCTGCTCTGAGAAGGCAAAGTCCAGCCTTCACTTTTTCAGTTTTTCAGTCACAAAACCAACAATGAGTATTGCACAAGTAACATTTAGAATGAGACCTCCCATGAACCAGCATCTTCCTATGGCATAGTGGAAATGATTGCCCATTTGAGGGGCTTCTGAAAGGTGCCAGCACAAAAGAATTTTCGCAATTCTACTCCTGGGTTATATATTGCATATTTGTAAAGCAGGGGGTGTTAATACATCAATGCTGTGACAGTAATATTTATCTGGACTGGTAAAAGGCAATAGTGGGAAGAAATAACTAAAAAATTGCAAGAATTTTTTTAGTTGTTTAAACTTCATTTTTTTACTAAATTCCACTGTTGGCATATGCCACAGAAATAAAGTGGGGGGGTTGGTTGTTTTTTTTTGTGAATCTGTAAATTTTATAATGTGCCTGCTGTAGCTCAGATCACATTTTCTATAATGCCCTTTAGCTTATGTTTATCTGCCTGATTTCTTTTCTTTATTATTAATTTAGTGTTTAATAATGTTTTCATTTTAACTATTATTTGTACTGGATCTGAATATTTTAATTTAGTCTCTTTTGACTTTCTGGTCTTTTACACACTTTTTTTTCCTTTGATAACTTTGGAATGGTATGTCTAACAAGTGTGCTGAATTCAACTCTACTGTGGCTACCAGAAGTAGCATTTAAAATATAAAAATATCTTCAGCAGTTAATTAGGGCTATTTCAACAATAGCCTTTCTAGTGTGTTGCATGAATAGCTGATTAAAAGCTATTGCTTAATCTTGAGAAATGTCTTCTTTAAAGGACAACTTGATGTGACATTTGACCAGATCATATTGACTGGTAGTGCACATTAACACAGTATGGTTGCATGTGTCTCTACTCATCACCTAACACTTCACTTATATGGAGAGCAATTACTTAGATGTTATGAATGTGACATAAATTTCACTTCATTCTAATCAGTACATTATTTTCTTCATTTTGTAAATATGCTATTGTACTTTTAGAGAAGGCCATCAAACTATTATACAGAACTGTCATAATAATTATCTGTCAGTTATACATGGAGAAAAGAGCTTTAGATAAATGAATTTGTTAGTTGATTAGTGCCTTTAAGTCTGTGGATTTTAATCCGTGTAGAGTTGATGGACTAGAAATCCTATCATTCCAATTGTTTTATAATTTTTGACTGATTATCTTATCAAGTAGTATATTAACATATATCATCCGACCCCAGTGTTTTACTAGAAAATCTGTGGCAATGCAGAAAAGCCTAGGTGCCGTTTCAGGTGACAATAACCTGAGTCTTCAAAGCATAGCAAACAGTTGGCAGTTCATAGTAGAGATTCCAGACATCTTTTAAAGTACCAAATTATGATGTGATATTTAATTCTCAAATCCTATATCTGATATTAGAAGGATACAAGAATTATAGAGAAAAGTAGGCTATATGTTTTAAATGAGAGGAAAAGGGTCAAAACTGAAGTGTGAGATTTCTTCCAGCAAGTGGAAAAAGCAAGTGGAAAAGCTGATCCTGTTCAACACACAAGCCAAAGGAGATAGTGTGGAGGATGGGGTGAAATATTTTGTATTTTACAACATCAGACCACAGTATATCTTTGGTTGTTATCATTTCCTCAGTAGAATTATATTAATCTCCAAAAGACATGAGTAAACCAACATGGAGAAATACAGCAAGCCCCTTTCTCAATTAAAACTGTTGGTGCTCACGTAGTTTATTTCTTCTGAACTTTGTCGTATCTAACTGGCTGCAGTATACCTATTTCGTAATGTCTGTAGGCAGACATCACGAACATTACGAACACCCAGACATTCTGGGCTCCCCAGTACAAGAGGGATGTGGCACTACTGGAGCAAGTCCAACAAAGGGCTACAAAGATGATTAGGGGACTGGAGCATCTCTCTTACGAGGAAAGGCTGAGAGAGCTGGGCCTGTTTAGCCTGGAGGAGAGAAGGCTGAGAGGAGATCTTATCAACGTGTACAAGTATCTGAAGGGAGGGTGTCAAGAGGATGGGACCAGACTCTTTTCAGTGGTGCCGAGCGACAGGACGTGAGGCAACGGGCACAAACTGAAACACAGGCACTTCCATCTGAACATGAGGAAATACTTTTTCACTGTGAGGGTGACAGAGCACTGGAACAGGTTGCCCAGAGAGGTTGTGGAGTCTCCTTCTCTGGAGATATTCAAAAGCCGCCTGGAGGCGATCCTGTGCCACGTGCTCTAGGTGACCCTGCTTGAGCAGGGGGGTTGGACTAGGTGATCTGCAGAGGTCCCTTCCAACCTCAACCATTCTGTGATTCTGAATACTACAACAAAGTGCAGCTGCTCGTGCAAAGAGCATGCATAGCTTTTTTCCTGTATTACAGAAGAGTGTGTATAGGGGAAAGACAAAGGAGTGTTATGAGGTGAAGGCCCAAGACTAAAACCTGTTCTGCCACAAATACTCTGTGCCTTGACCATGTCAAGAATATATCCAAATAAATCAGTAACATACGTCCTCTTAAGTGCCCTATGTTTTATTTTTGTGTATTTTGGATAGCCACTCATCAAATGGAAGCTAAACATAAGCGTGTTTTCTATGCAAGTTCCTTAGCATTTGTGAGGAGCTCAGAGATTTGGGTGATAGAAGTCATGAAAGTAGATTCATTAGATGATAAACTACACCACGTTATAAGGAGAAGAGGTGGGCAACTGGATATTTTTCTGTTCCTGTCATTTTGACTGTTTGCTCGAGACTATTTATGTGAGTCCATGGTAGATATTTTCTTCATTATTTGCATATACACATTGAAGAGTTCTACATACAAGCTGGCTTAACAAAAAGATAAAAAAGAAGCAAGCATATAGGTGGAGCTCATCACAAAGTTAGAACAGAATCATTAAAAACTTTACAGGAGAAAGGCAGGAAGGATAGCTAGATTGATACAGTTTTCAAGTAAACTTCAAGCTACTAGATGAATCTTAAATTGCATATTTCCTTCCCAAGCTCCACATGTGTACAATACAATATGTGTTTTTTCTCCTCTTTGCTTGTGTATCCGTATAGACCTTATTTAAAAGCTGTGGTGATGGAAGTTAATGGAAATATTCTCTGAGTAAGGACTTCAAGGTTGTTGAGTTCTTTGGTACAGTAGAATAAATTACTCTGCCTATCCTTTTTTTTTTTTTCACATGCTTTAAGGAGATTGTAAATTCGTAGAGACCTCCTTGCAAGCCCAGACAAAAATGGTGATACTAACATCTCAGGTCCATTTATTTTACATATAGAAAGATGATGCCTGCAGCCCTAGACCTGCTGCTCTGCAGTATGGCTGACACTAGAGTTGTAAGGAGATTCACTCCAGAGTATACAGAAACCTCCCCTTTCTTTTCGTCACACTGCATGCAGATTGATGAGCCACTTGAAAGTAGCATCATTCCCAGTGATCCCTGGTTGTACATGACACTTTTGAGGATGCTGGCAGTCACTGAAATTTAAGGACTGTTCTCCAAGCTTTTCTAGGTTGCTCAAGGGACTGTCTTAGAAAACAGAATGGCCTGTGATCGGGGAAACACGTTTTTTCCAGCCTCATCTAGAGTTGCCCTTTACTTCCTTACTTATTATTATTATTATATTATGTTATGTATAATATAGTTATTATTGCTTTATAATGTGGACATGAGGATGTATGAAAGGCAAAAGTGTGATGAATGTAGGATCTCTGTGTAATCCACTGAATTTGGTCACACGTGGGATACATTTTGATAGGACTGAGGCACTGCTTTTCTCTTAGCAGGTGTAAACTGCTCCCAGAAAATATTTGCCTTCATTTTCACCTCTGAGAAATACACTGCAAATGAAAAATCACTCCCCTCTGTGTTTCTAACTGTATGATCCACACTCACCATCAGGAAATAGAGGCTTGAGTACCTACATTTCAATCTCAGCATTCAAATTTTTTAGGTATAAATTCTGCCTGCAAAGAGATGTCTTTCTTCTCTAAATTAAGCAGTATTTCAGGCTTCTAGAGCACTCACTCACAAGCGCCACAGATTTTATGCACGTTAGTTTTTGTTTACCGGCTGTAAATGACAGATTAGCATTAAATTGCTTTTGTAGCAGTTATATCTGTTTTGGATGTCAAACCAAACAAGCCATTATGTCTCCCTCAAAATAACACTCGCTGTTGTTCACAGTGATTTCCTGCCATTTCCCCCACTCTACAGGAATGGCTGAGTAGGGAACATTTCACAGTACATATTGAAATCTAAATTTCTTCTGATATCTATCGTTCATGGCAAATTATGTCTAGCACACACTCAGAAAGCAGTGGCATGTTGAGAAGGCATGAAGGCATGCTCTGAGTAGCAGGGATTTGTCACCGTAATTTTACCCTATCTTTTTCTCTTATTTCCTGTCTTACTCTATCTCCTGATGCTTCCATCTTTTTCTTCTTTCTTCAGATCGTACTCTCCATCGTCAGCCCAGTCTCTTGTCTTCTCTCCAACACTACAAGTCTTCCTCTCCTTGACTTTCTCCAAGAGCTTCCATACCCTTTTGTTTTCTTCTCCCAACCTTGTGCTCAGTTTGATTTATTCTTTCCATAATTTCCCTGCCATTTATATCTTGTCCCCCTCTTCCGTCTAGTTTTCTTTCCTCCTGTCTCCACAGTGCACAGCATCCTATCGTATCAGTAGATGAAGTTGGAGGCCATCCAGTGTCTCCATTTTCTGATTTCCAGCCTTTCCCTGGTGCAGGGGAAAGATTTGGTAGGATGTTTGAGGGAGGCAGAAGTCCTCAGAAGGATTCAGGTGTGTCCTGTCCCCATCATGCAGGTACCTGAAGAGTCTGTTGTTGCTGGTTACCCTACTGTTAGCTCCCAAAAATGGAATTTGTATGTATTAATTCAAAGAAGAAATGTTTCTTTGTATGCAGTAGACAATCTCACAAATTTCAGGAAGTACCTTGTACTCAGTGCAAGTAATTCTTGATAATTTTTACTTTTACATAAAGGGAATTATTGTCTCATCATGCAGCCATTCCTCTGGCAAGAGCATACAATTTTAAAACAACTACATGACGTTTTTAATCAGTTCACAGCATTTTAGATCTAAACTCCAGCAGGAGTTTGAGAAATGCTTCCTTAAAAAGAGTGTGTGGTGGAGATGTGTATTTAAAACTGGGAACAACAGAACTGTAAGGAACTCTGCAGCACCTCCTCACCAGGATCTGTGCAAGATTTGCCTGCGGTTGTGATCCTCATGGCTTGCTGGCCCTCCAGACATCCTGTAGTTTTAGGTTTGAAGGAACCATAAAAAATATCAGTGTGACATCAAAGTTGAAACTCCCAACTTCCATTTGATTTGGCAGCAAACAAGGGAGTACTGTGCTTTTCTCTTGTTTTAGAGATGTTTAATCATCTTGAGAAGAGCTTTCGGGGTTGTGTCAAAGAAGGACTTTATAAATGCACTTTTATTATTATTAGACAAAGGTATCAGATTTGATTAGGTAAATTAGAAATTCAGATACCATCTCAAACTGATTTTTAAAACCAGTTGCCTTCATTCATTTGTATGTGTTTTTCAGCCTATTCGGTTCCTGTATGCCAAGCACCCGCTCTCCTGAGCACAGCCTCGCATTTGCTGAACTGCTTCAAGCCTTTCCCTTGCCCAAGTCTGAATTTATAAATAGACTTCTATAGTGGGCAAGTGTATAGTGGGTGGTCACTGTGTCTGGTCTCATCTCTGGGCAAACCCTTTGCCCAGAGCCAGTCAGTTCAAGCTTGCAAGACTCTCTGTCGGCACCCCCTCCGCGGACTTGGGTTTCTGCTACAAGGTGATTGGCGCCTGCAGCAGAATATGTAGGGAGTACGGAGAACACTGCATAAATGAATAATAAAATACCAACCCAATTGTGGCACAACACATTAGGCACTGTGACTTGACAGTCTGAAAGTATTTCTGATGACTACGTCTTCCCTCTGAAGGAACTGTGCACATGCACCTCCCTCTACCCTGTGTTTTCCCTACTCCCTTTCTTTCCTTTGTCTCACAGGGTAAACGTGTATTCTCATGGAAACTTGTGGTATTTTTCAAGGAATCCTTTCAAATCCTGATAGTGGAGATGGAGTCAACAAATCCAGTTTAGCTATGAGACTCCCACCCCACCTGTTACTGATGACCTATCCAGGAGCTGTGAATATCCAGTTGTTCCCAAAACGATTCCAGAAATGAACCCTGCTGTGACAAAAATTAAGCAATAAAACACTAAGGCCTAGCTCAGCTAAACAATATAGATATCTAATTACCTCTGAAACCACTGAAAGGTAGTGTGTTTGTATCTTTGGGATTCTGGTCATAGCCGTACAAAAAGATATCTGTTTACATTCAAGCTTGGAAACTGAAATACTGACTTCAGCCTCTGAAATACTGGCCATTGGTATCACAACAGAGTACTGTTCATTGCTAGTTCAAGTAATGCATACTCAAGACTCCGGAAACTTTTCTTGACCCTTTCTTTGACTCATCGTTTGACTTTAGGAAATTGTTCACTCTGTCCATGACTTAGTTTCTGTGTTTGTAAATGTTCTCTGTAAAATTGCCCTCTTCATTACCTGGCACTTGGTATCTGAGATTTCCTTCCAGGTTTGCATTCTCACAATTTAATAACAGGCTGTTCACAGTGAATGAAGAGAGGAGATATCAGCTATGATTTTATTCATAGGTGTCAAGTAGCTGATATAATAAGAGTGTTATAAGTATGTGAGTTTGAAAACCTGAGATAAGAGGTGCTGGTACGGTACCAAATATTGTTAGGTTGCATTTGGGGCTGGATAATGTATCTCTGTTCTCACATGTGAACTCTTGCTCGCACAAGTAGTTCTGCTGAAGTCACCATCCTATTTATATGAGTATATGCTTGCCAGCATCGGCACTTAGTGCTTTCTAATGTATTCCAGCCACCTCGGGGATGAAAGGAAGCGTGGAGATTTCCTGCACCGCTGCCTGATGAGCTGTTTCCAGGCAGTTAACTGCCTGCTCTGCCCCAGGTGTCTGTGTGTGTGACATTCCCGAAGGGGTTTGATTCATTTCTGTTGGTGAGCCTGTTGAATTCCCAGTTTGGTTTGATCATTCATAGGGTACCCAGCTTTGCAAAAGGGTTTTTGCCCTATTTCAAAATACTCTAATCTGTTTAAGTCCGGTATTTTAATGAAAATTATATAAAAATGTGCTCTGAAAATGACAACCTTTGAGCTGTGACCCTTGTGCAAATTTCAGGAATAAATTTAAGTTGCCTTTTAGCTTTTAAGAAGCAGTGATATCTTCTTGCTCTTAAGCATTACTGTTTGTTTTACAGGTAAAGAATTTCTTGATATGACAGGTCTCAATATGAAGTAATCAGACTTGAAAATATTACAAATTAGAAGCTGTAGGAAAAACATATTTGCTAAGGAGAAATGTTGGCCAAAATAAAAAAAAAATAGCATCATTGCTTGCGTGTATTGCCAGCTCTTGCTTCATATCTTCTGACCTCATAATCCTTGTTTTTATTTGGTGCCTAAAGCACTGCGTAGGCTCAAATATAGTACAGAGAGAGACATAGCCTGTCAGGAATACATACTGTATTAGAGATTAGAAAAATCCTGGCAAAATACTCAATACCTTTTCCCCTTGACAGGAAGGCAGTATAACAAAATTTTATACACATAAAAATGAATGTTCATATACATGTATGTATGTGTATATAAAATATTTAATATATATATCCATGTGTTAGGCATTTAAAATATTTATTATTTTAAAAATTGTAAATTTAAATATGTAATATACGTGTGTGTGTGTGTGTGTGTGTGTGTGTGTATCTCCTTATTTTAGGAAACTATGTCCTTAAGCATATCCAACATGCACACAAATGCTCGTCCTTTCTGCTTTGGAACAAATGAGGCAAATGATGCAACAGTTCTTATTTTAGGGCCCAAAATGGAAGTTTAGTGCTCTTGAAGTCCGGAGAGCTGACCCTTCAACAACCACCTCACCCAGGAAGAGCATAAACTTATTCACTGCTTCCCTGTTTGTCCAGGTAGTCTTTGGGTGCCAAATCTTGAGCACCTCTGCATGGATGGAAATGCTCTGGCAGAGGGAGGTAGGCACATTGCTCCCCCCTCAGCTTTGCTGTTTTCCAGAGCATAAGGAGGCGCGTCTTCTGAGTGTGCTTATGGAAGCAGGGGGTCTGTCCAGCATATCTTCATTTCTTTATAGTGCATGGGGCATGCTCTTGAGATAAAAGCCTTGTGAGCTTGCATCTTCTCGACCTGGGCAGGGAAGTGAAACCCGTTGTGCTCTGAAAACTGGATACCAGTACTACCCCAGGGAGTATCGCTTAGTTAGGCAGTTTCCTTGATAAGATGACTTGCGTTATATGGTAAACATAACAATATAATTAAATGCCCATTGATTCTAGCACTACAACTACAGAGAGGAGCCTGAGTACAGACAAGTGTATATATATATCTCCAGTTGGCTGGCTCTGCATGTCTTCTCCTCAGCCTGCCTTTCAGGGGGTTTTCACCTCATCATGATGATGTGGCTGAGACGCCAAACCCCAGAACTGTGAAGCACCATGTTGGGACAAGATAACTCAGTTTCAGAGACTGGAGTACCCAATTGGGGGTGCTTAAATACATGCTGAGGAGCTCCAGTCCAATTCTGCTAGGATGTTTTCTATGTACACGGACTTCAGAGTAGTCACCATGACAAAAAGACAATAGGGAAGACTTCCTAGATGGGGATCCATCCATCTTTACCATTGATAAAGTGATTCTGATGTTAGAGCCAAATTAAGTTTGCAAGTTTTAAATATAATTCACACAAAAAGAGATTTGAGAATTTACAACCAGCCTAGTAAATAATGCAGTCAAAGTGAAAGATGTTTTAGGATAGTAGTTGCATAACGCCTATAAAAATTTTGCAATTTTCAGCATTTCTAAGTGCCATATACTTCTCTAGTCATAACTGAAATGTCTCTTCTAACTATCAGCTAAATTCTCTTGTTAAACTAAAGACCTATTGAATCCTCAGAAATCTTCTGTTTCCCTTAGCCTTCTTTCAACCTGCCTTACAAATGTGTTCATTTTCTCTTTATATACCACAGACAACTGCAATCCAATTTAGAAGGATAATTTCCATTAAGGAAAATAATCAAATATACATTTTAAGAAGTCTACAACCTGAGTAAATTTTTTAAACCTAATTAGACCAAATACACATGTGTATTTATAATTCATTTCCCCAATGTCTGCTCGAAGTATGTGACCCCCTTTAAAATACCATGTAAAACTGGCCTTTTTACACCTTAAAGAGAGCTGTATGGAAGAAATACAAGCCAAAACGGGCAATATAATGATAATAACTATACAAGTATAGCTATATGAGGGTATTATTTTTTAATTTATTTGTAATAAAAGTTTGAATTGCAACATGCAGCTATTCATCATTTTCTCATTATTCTAGATATATCATATCAAAGTCCAGAGGCACTGGGACATTAGCATGTCAAATTTATATGGACTCAATTTAGACATATTTTCAGGCAAGCATGGAAACAAGTAGCGTTGCAAAAGTGAGCTATTGCTAGCCAGTATTTTAACCAGCCAGTGAGCAGGCAGCAGCATGGAGACCTTTCCAGCTGGGCACAGATCTGGGGAGTGAAGAGCTTTTCTTCCTCACCTGCAGCCCGATGCATCGACCCTGGAGCATGAAGGTGACATGGCCATCAGCACACAGGAAGAGTGGGAGGTGGCAGCAGCTCCTGGCTGCATTTCAGCAGCCCTTGTCCATGCTGGGCATATTGCTACTGCTCAAATATTTTTTCCTCTTCAAGGGACCTGTGTGGGATCACCCCATGTCTGCAGGGTGTTTGCAGCTCATGGAGGGTGAATATTTTAACCTTCCTCCAGCCATCTCTGAATACGTCATTGAAGCCTTGGTGCTAAAAAGATTAAAACACTTTCTCTTCCAACTTATACAACTAGTGCTAAAAAATGTGGACCTGGCCCAGTCTGCATAGAAAGCATCTCAGGAAGTACAGCATCTTGTGATGTGACCTCACCAAATTTTTAAAAAGTGTAGAGTCTTGTTTTTGGACAGCTTCAGACACCTCTCTACAAAGAGACATACATATGCAACAGTCTTACAAAAGAGAGCCTCAAAAAACCTAAAGATTCAAAAAAGAGGTGAAAAAAGAATAGGGAGAAAGGAAATCATTGATATAACTTCTACATTTCAATTGTTGCACTTAATGTAATTCTTTGTATCCGGCCATATTAAAGCATTCATTAATGAATCTTTACAGTACTCAGTGACTTAAACACTATGTTAGAGCTAGCTGAACATTTATAAAGAACAAACAGGAAACACAAAATGTCAGAGCTCTTTCAGATTTTGTTTTTAGTAGCTCTTTAATAAAATTTTATTTAGAACTATTGCAGTCTTATTAAAAAGGTTGTTCATATTTTAAATAAAACTCTCAGATTCAATGGAAATCAGACTTTCTAACTTCTGTAAAAAAAGAAAATATTGAAGTACTGCTAAAAATTCTGCAAAAGCTGCAAAGAAGTTTGAAATTTACAAAATCTGGCAGAAGATTAAGAAAATAGAAAAACAGATTAATCTGCTTCCTGCAATTTTAAGAAAAGTCAGATCAGTTTCCAAAGCTGCTTAATGTTCTATGGAAAATAGCAAAATCCTTTCAACATCACATTTATATTTCCATGGTCCTACTGCCATCTTCCTGAGTACAGAACTCCTTTCTACTATATAAAAATCAATAGCAGGTTTTGGATGGCCCTGTAATGTCAAATTCAGCTGCTCTGTATTATAACTGGAAAGAAAACTCAATATTTACGACCCTTTTAATTTCAGTTTTTTAATAAACTCCTGCTATAGCCTCAGAAGATGACAGCTGTCAAAGGAAAAAAAGAACCTAGTAATACAGAGGGGGTGTTACAGAAGTGTGTAGAGGGGAAGAAAAAAGAAGAAAAGGAAAATATATCTTTTTCTTCCCATTTAACACATCTCATGCTCTTATTTCTAAAAGGCAGGATCTTACAGTATTTCAAAATTTGAAGCAAGCCTGCTCACTGCCACTTTGCCTCCAATGCAGCATCCGCATCGCGTCTATAATGCAAACATCAGTGTTGGCTTGAATCTGTGTTTGACACTGGGCTTCTCGGATGTCTCCTCCTTGGGTGCAAACTCATGCTTATGGAGGGAGCCGGGGGTGCGTGCTGGCAGTGTCAGGGAAGTGGGACGTGAGCCTGTGGTTTCCGTTTGCTGGGATTACGGGGCTGCCCTACATGTGGCAGGGATGGCCCAGCCATGGCTTGTCCAGCACATACTCTGCAGTGCCTCGAGGCAGGACTTTCTACCTGACTTCAGGCTGCCGGCTGCAAGTATTTCTTCCTAAAGTTGCACTGCTGAGGCTTTCCAAGCACAGGGAAAATACAAATGCTACGTGCATCCACGCAGCCATGCACTGACCTTGCTGCAATGCTGAAACAGAGGTTTCTGTCAATGAATGCTAAACTCCAGCCTCAGTCAGACCCATATGTTCAGAAACAGTGTATGCATGCCATAAAATCTGGTCCAAAGCTTCCTCAAGCCCAGTGGCAACATTTCCCTTGAGGCTGGCAAAATTTGCATCAAATCTATGGTCTCCTATGAACTTACTCTGACATGATATTTTATTGTCTTTAATAACCAAGAAGTAATATGACTGAATCTGCGAAGAAATTCGTTTCTGTAGTGGCTACTGTTTTTCCCCAAATGTACATGAATGGCAGTCCTCCAAGTATATATAAAAAGCTTAATTATCTCCTAAAAAAACATTTACTGGGTTCTGGGTTTCTCTTGCAATATATTATGACAGACAAAAATATTTCAAGTCAGTCATTTTGCATTGTTTTAGTGTAAATGGCAGCATCAGGTACTGTAGAAGAAAAACACAGTCAGTCCCTGAACTGAAGTCATGATAGATGAGTAAATAAAGTATTGATTTCCACATAGTTTGTTTTAACATACAAAATTGCAGGCTTAACTTTTCAGTTAAACATAGATACAATAACAAGGCTAGTTTATGATTATGATTATGTTGTATTCCTAATTACTGCAAATGTAAATGACCACATAGATTGTCATTTGATAGTCCAGTTATTATTGCTGTATATGAAATTGTGGCCATTATATAAAATTACACGTGTGCTCTTTAAAGTTGAGCTTTTAACCCCGCACGTATTCTCAGCTAATGTTTCTCTATGTGAAACATTTCTTACGAACTTTTTGACTAAAAACATTTAACTTCACCTTTAAATGATGTGCCTTTGCAAACTGACAGTGTTTGCTGAGGTAATTTTTTTTAAAATATATATTATATTGCATAGTGCAGAACTTCAGCAGTGGATTGTTCTCCCTTGCCTAATTTGCAGTTACGTTAGTCATTTCTTCTGCACACTTTACTGCCTCTCACCATGAAAGCATGCATTTTTGAAAGTGTAACTAGCTGTAATCAATATGCAGACCCTTGGAGTTCTTGCATATTATACATTTAAGGAATAAGCCCAGGCATCTATAGACTTATGAGGGGAGTTCAGGGAAATCCAGATGTCATGCTGTGTACAGAGCTGCCTTGTCTTCACAGTTTATTACAGACCCTATGAAACTCAATGTAAAAATTTCAGAAACAAGTGATAGTTAGAATGTCTCCTGCAATTTTTTAAGTGAATTTCTAGTTCTCATGTTTGTGGGAGAACCTTAAAAGCATGGCCCAAATGAACAGAAGTCAGAAGGCCAATCTATGCTTTTTGATATCTTGTTACTTTTTTTTTAACTGCATAGTGAATTTCTGGAACTCATCTTACATTTTTGGGGAGGATTTGAGGTCAACATGCAAGATGGTTTAATTAACTGGAAAAAAATATGTCTGTTTTAAAGCTAGATCTGAGCAGAATATTACAATACTGATGATACCAGACATATTTAAGTTCTGGTTTCTGTCCTACCTCCAGTATTTTAAGTGGAGATTATCTGCTCCTTAAGATAGGTTTCCTTTTCGACCGAAACAGGCTTGATCCTGGAATTATAGCTAATTATATTAGTTTCAGTGCAGTTCTCTCCCCAGTGGTTTCCAGGTTTGCTCTGAGTAACAGCCAGCGATGGAAACTCTGGGGGGAGAAGAGGTAGAGTTTTGTACAGTTTTCCCTCCGCAGCAGGACCTGAGGGACATCAGTTAAAGTTTCATGCAGGAATAATGGGAAGTGTGCACAGCTAGAAATAAAATGAATGTGATTTAAGATCCACTTAAATTCTTCAAGTCACTCTTCTCTGGTTAGCCATTTTAAAAAATGTTAGAGAGATTTTTCTGGAACTTGGTTTCCCTCTGATGTTAACCCCACTTTTCCTTTCCTCCAGGTTGCAGCTGCATTTGGTGAGCTGGAATAATTGCTTACCTTCTTGTTTCACATTTGGAGAGTGAGAACAACACAGGATTAGCCTAAAAGTCCCTGGCTTGCTTGTAAACCTTTCAGCCCAGATTCCAGTGGCAGTGTATTGGCTCATTTTTAGTGGCACACAGCAAGACCGACACAAGTGTGGTCCCTGGAGAAAGGCAAGTCTCCCTGCTCCAAGCTCCTGCTGAGTTACAAAATCCTCCAGATCTGACAGCTACTGCCTTTTACAGCTGTTCAGTCCTCCTAGATGTTCAGGGGCTCCTCAGAGCTTTTGGAGCCTTATCAGTTTCTAAACTGTACTTTTCATACTATCTCACAGGGTTTCTGATGCGTGGCTGGAGTTATAATTTGCATTTGTATATCCTACATCAGGACTCACTAGTCCTCTGAGATATTTTTACCAATAAATACTGTAAGCTGACTTTTCTCGAGAAGGATTCCTCTTCCCATCATTGAAGCCTGGCATTCCGTTCCTCTACCAATTTTACCTCCGTTTCCTTCTTTGGAACAGAAGTATTCATAAGTGCTGTACTGGGATATCCATTTTCTTGTCTGCTTTTCACTGAATGGATCTTACCAGGAATTTATGAACGTGGAAAAAGAAAGGAAGAAAATGAACATGATTTGCATTTACAGTGAGGCTGTTTTACCTGGCATCCCTGTGATAAGGGTGCCTCACAGTGCCTGGGAATGTAGTTTATAGTAATGCTAAGGAATCCTTATGCCAATATAGTGGCAGAAAGTGATGAGAATTAGATCTATTATGTTCAGATTACAATCTTGCTGAACCAAACTTTTTCTGAGCATTGTTTCTGCTTTCAGTGGTTTCCAAGCTTGGAAAAACCTCTTCTGGTATAAACCACTTAAAGCTTATTATTGTTCTGAAAAGCACTTGCAGTCTTTTGTGAATACTTTTGTATAATACTAGTTCAGAATGATTTGCATGACAAAAAATACTTTCACCCAGTAAATTTTTTGTAGAAAAGCCACAGCAAAAAGAGTTGATTGGTGCCATTAATTTAAATAGCAGTAACCTCCTCTTTCTTCCCCGTTTTTCTCCAATAATAAACTTCAGTTTATTGGAATATTTATTAATTAAAATGTAAATATTCTCTGACTGTTCCTATTAAGAATATTTTGGAGACAAGATGCAGCAAGCCTAAAACTGCTAACATCATGGGAAACAAAATCATGAAGTCAGTATAAATGCAAATACTTCTATTTTAAAAATGTTAGTGTTATGGTCAGAGAGGTAGTTGAAAGCCACTTCCTCCCAGATGTGCAATATGAATATGCATGATTCTTCTCATAGATAATACTATTATATTAGACTTTTTTGGGCTATACCTGTCTGACTCTGCAACACATCTGGAGCTGAGAGGGAACTTGGGGGAGTCTTATCTACAATACTGCACTAAGGTACTGTAATGATCAGGAAAAGGGTATTTTTAATCTGGGTTACTATTTAGGGGAACCACAAAAGGTAGAGTGCCTTATGGATCTTAAATTTGCATAGGTCTAAAGTGTGTTAAATGCACACCCAGGCTGGCTTTAAGTAACTAGTTTAGGAGCTGCAAGGAGTGAAGCAGCAGTTCAGTGGTCACATTCTCAGTACTCCAGTTTTATCCAGCTTCTTGAATGGTTTTGCAGCTGGTGCTGATTTTCATGCTGCCACAGCTACTCTGCAAAAACTCATTCAGGTTTATCCACACAATTTAACAGGGACTGCAGTGAAGCCACAATAAGAATTTCCAAAAATCTCTATGGATCTTCTTGGATTTTGGTCTGTACCATCAGGACTAAGGGGAACGATGTGCTTGCTTACTCCCTGCTGTACAGCAGGAGCAAAGAGGACTCTAGACTCTTTGGCTCCATTCCTTCTACTTTTCTGATAACTTGTGATATCAGAAAGGATTTCCCTGCAAAACAAGGTCTTTGGAGCCTAGAGCCCTTTGAACTCAGCACAACCCATTGAAATTACTGGCTTCAGGAGGCTATAGATCCAACTCACAGAGCAGGGAAGTCAAATGTATTTGTGGGGCTGACATGGTATTTTCAAAACCCAGGCTGGAGAAAGGGGAGAGGAGGAGAAGAGATGGAATTACTGTTTGCTTTTACTTTTGGTTTTCTTTCTAATGAAAGTATCTCTCCATGTGATTCTTCCTGTATTTTTGTTGTGGATATCCTCTTGCATTTCCCATTCTCCCCAACCAGCCAGTTAGAGCCCTCAGGACCAGGCTTTCTCACACACAGCCCACATCTCAAATGGCTTCTTTGCTTTTTTTTCAGGATAGGCTGAGAGAAAAAAAAATATTCTGAAATTTATTCCAGCTATCATGGTTCGCTTTTGCTGAGTGGATTTTTAATTTATTTTTTTTCCCTCCTTGATGTTGTGAGTAGTCTCACAGTCAGAGACAAGCTAGAATGGCTGCCAATAGTGTAAGAAACTCCTCCAGAGATAATGAGGCACCAGAAATATGAAAGGCCTGTAATGAAACTTCCCAAACACCAGCCAGATGGGAATTCTGAATTATCTGACCTAGGAGCATGGCAGATAGTGATTAGCAATAGATTTCTTTATTAATAGTAGGATACACTTGCTCTGAAGCAAGAGAGGACTCTTTGACCCATCTTTAATATTCTGATTGCTTTTTAGAAGGAAGAATTTATGGGTTAGTTTGATTTGTCTTTGCACTGAGACAATATGCAACTGTTTTTCACTCTCTTTTCTTCTGGATGGGCTGTTGTACAGGACATGCAGATAAACTTACATGGCAGAAGTAGAAGTGCTTGTGGGAGCTTATTGCAGCACAAAGACTGCTGGTACTACTGTTGTTTTAGCCAGTTGTATTGCTGTCAGTCACTTCACATCAAAATATATTGTGTTCAAAGCCAAAAGGAGTTTTCCAGTGATCTTCTTCTGCATAGAGACTGGCACTATAGTTAAGGATGAACTACTTAGCATTTTTTGATGTGTGTCTCCATGCTTCAGTATGCAGACAGTTAAAATGAGAAACAGTTCCAACAACTTAGAAAGATATGTGAAATATATGCTATTATTTCAGGAGTTTGCACTTAAAGCCATTCTTTTGGCTAATAAGTATATTCACTTTTCAGTTAACTTGATCAGGTTTTGTACCTCTCAGAATCAGCCTCCCTTGATCATTTTTTGAAAAGTTTAGCAGTCAATACTTAGAGCTTAGCAAAAGCAAGTTCCATTTTTGGAATAAAACTAAAAATAAAACCTTGGAATCATTTTTTATTTTTCTTTCAAAAAAATCTCAGGTGTAATTTGCCTTTCTTGAAGTTTCTTAAAGGGTGGATTTTGTTTTGCCTAAGTTTCTCTGAATACAAACCAGCAGAATCCTCTGTGAAATACCATTTTCTAGTATTACTCAAATTAGTGTTCACAAAGTAGAAAACCTCACTTTAAAGTAAATGGCATTTTTTGAGCATGATAGGACCTTTATTTCCATTTTCAGTCCAGCTATTTAAATCGCTTCTTGTCTGACTGGTGATAAATATGTCTGGCTTGAGTCTGTAGAAAGGCAGAGGTATTGGAAAAGGTGCAGTTTGGGAAACGCAGACATCATCCACATTGCACAGGAATCTCAGTGTAAACCATTTTAACACCCCACCCTTTCAGGTTTTTTTCTACAACACCCACATATTTTGCACAGATGGAGAGATATGACAGGTCATGGTATTAACAAACCGAAGGCTTTTTTGCTAATTTTTTAATCCACTCCTTCCACACCTCCATATTTCCTTAATTTACAGTTTTATTCAAAATGAATGAACTACCAGACTCTGCTAACAGGCATTTGTTCATAGGATATGATAGCTTCTAGCCATGTTTGACCCTCTACTATTTCTTTTATTGTTCTTTAAGCAGGCAGGCATACAGTAAGCAGTATTTATCACCAGACTATCGCATCTTCTGTTCATTACTCTAGAAGTGGGCTTTGGCTAACAATAGTCATGTTTCTTTAAATCACCAATAACACTATCTTTACTTGAAATAATCACTGTTTCCTAAAAAGCAAGGAATGCTCACTCAGAGAATGTCTTTGCTCATTTCGTGAAATGCCTAGAATAATGAAGACCACCATAATAAATAGGATGAAACAGTTAAAAATGATTATGAGAAAATACATTCAGCCACTTATAACTGACAAATAATTATAAGCCACACTGAGTTCTCATAGTCTGCAGGATTCACATCCCTTCTCTACCTCTGTCTGCTTTGCCTACACAAGAAAGGGACATTGTAGCATCCCTAGCTACTTCTCTCACACTAAAGCATGTTAACTTCAGTCACTTCTGACAGAAAATAACATACTGACTAAATAGAAAATGTCCATGATAGATGAAGTGGAGGAGAAAGGGTGATTCAGAGGAAAAATAAGTAACAGATTTCACCTAGTATTTTAAAGAGAAAAAAAGAAGAAAAATCTTGATTTCCTGACCAATTTTGTCAACTCCACTACTTTCATACGGGCTTGCAGAAGGCTCTTTTGGGCTTTTAGTTCTTCCTGCTGTTTCCCTCCTTTGCCTTAGCTGTGGAGATTCACCACCAGTAGGAGCTGGGGCAGGAAGGTCCTGACCAAGCTGCTTAACTGGTCTCTCAAACTCCATCCAGCACTTTGGAAAAAAGCATCATTAGCTGAATTATCTTATTGTAGGGAAGGACCTTTGTAATGAATTTCTGGACGTTGAATTCTAACAACAAATGTAATTTGTTTATTAGGGTATTTTTCTGTGTTAATACTTGATTTCTAGAATTAGAAACTTGTTTGTTTAAGAGTATACAAGATGTACACATTTCGCAAAACAAACCAGAAGTATCTGCTTGTTTGGATTTTCTTTTCTAGTTTATATTTCTCAGTGGTAGGGACATGAAGCACATACTTGAGCTATTGAGAAAAGTAGCTCCATTTTGGAATTGCTCCTTATTTTGTGAAATATGAAATGCAAATTAATATCTATTGAATCTCTCTCTGTCTTGTACACCTTTAATTTGCTGACTTCTTTATGACTTGTTGCTGAGCCCAGTTGCTGCTGTGTAGATCCAGAGTAACTCCTTTGAAGTAAGAGTGTTACGACTTCTCATTTACGCAGGTATCTCTGAGATTATAAACTACCAAAATCTGAGATTATAAACTACCAAAGAAGTATTTCTGTTCTGCAGAATTTAAGCCTAAAGGCAAGAACATTTCTCCTTGTAGAAATACCTGTAAACCCTGGGAGAATTTCAAAGCGTATGCTGTTCTGATCTGTGGGTATAAAGGGACCACTTTGTGATATAAAATGTGCGTGAAATGAACATGTGATATAAAACTTTATTTCTTTGCTCTTTCTGGTAGAGATTTTCCTAGTGATCTCTGTTGTGTTTGCTTTTGCTAAGATTTCAGCTAGCTGCTTGGGAAGGCTGGACCTAGAGCTTCCTTTTTGCTCACAGCGATATGAACTCTGATCTTTCAGAGCATATTTTGCTCCTTTTCCTCCAAGGTGCTAAGCTAAGATATGACGTGGCAAGAGAATTTAACAAACACTAGATAGATGCTGACAGGCAGGGCAGGATGCAGCTGAGACAGCTAAGCAAAAGGATTTAGAGGTGCCAGCTTGGAAGAGCAATACTAATGTATATCTAATCCACGCAAGCTGCTCCTTTATTAGTAATTCTCTGAATTTCTACAGGACAGCTGATATCTCCTTGTCCAGCTCATTGTAGTGAATGTGACAGCACAGCTAAGAGGTATTAGATAAATTATCAGCAAGTAAAGTAGCTTGGTTGCATTTAATCTGTACAGAAATTAGAAACCTATTTTGAGAACAGTTTCCGTGCTGCAATGTGAAATATTAACCAGACAAGTTGAGCAAAGTATCACTTTACCATCCAGGTAGATGTAATCCATTAGTTTTGCATCTGTCATAGCAAAGGGCTTCCCCCCTTTGCCCATCTGTCATATGTTAAGGCTGAGGAAAGGCAACAGGACTCCGTGCTCACAGTTTATCCTGTGACAGCAGCAATGCTGTCTTAAGGGTCAGCCTAACTTTTCAGTTAAGAAAGAGCTGTTAGTGTCTAAACTTTGGTTCTTTTTTATTGATTTAAACATCATAGAACTGTCTCTGCAATAGGTTGTCGACATTAAATAGTGTAAGGCAGAGGGAATTAAACTCCTTTGTATGATGTTTTCCTCCAGGACTATCATGCCCCCCTCAGGGGCATTTTTGCTGCTGTGGCCACATAACCGTTTGCATTTATGTAAATACATTCCCTGTATTTTGGCATTTCCTAGTCTTCCTCCTCTGTGGTCCCTTGGTTCTCTGCTGCCTTTGTGTGCTCCGTTTTCTGTTGTCTGGCTCACTTTCCTGGCCCCTTCAGAGCCCACACAGTAAGAGCTGAATATTGTGGGTTTTGCCTTCTATGTGGTATGGTTTCCACTGTGAATTCACCTTTCCCTCTTGTCAGGAAAATCAAATTACATGATATCCCACATATTAAGTGAGTTTTCATCTCTCCCAGTTCCCTTTGGGGTTGCCCAGGCTAATATTGTTCCTTGTCCAGAAGTTTTATCTGGCTTTTACCCTAAATGTTTCCCTTCTTAACTTCATGCTATGATTTCTAGTATCACTCTAAGAAATTCATCTCCAGAGTCATATATTTATAGAGTACTACAGGGTTCACCACTCAGCTTGCTTTTAGCCTGCTATACATTTAACTCTTCTAGTCTTTCCTCATGAGTCAGCGCTTTCCACCACTTCTTCCAGAAGTTCCTCCTGTCACTCAGGATTTTTCTGACAGTGAACAAAGCTCAAGGCGATGTCCCTGGGATTCTCGCACCGGGGTGTTGCATAAAGGCAACACCAGGTCACCTCCCTGTCACCTATGGCAATTCCTTTGCACCATCAACACAGTTTTGCTACAATTTTACATTACAAAAACATGTTTCAACTATTGTTTATGGTTTTTCCAGGTCCTTTAGCATTCCTGCTTTCCTGGCTTTCTCTCCTGCTGGGCTTTGGGGGCTTTCTAAATGAAGAAGACCTGCCAGCAATGCTAAGGAGAACACTGATTCCACCGTAAGCAGGTTCATTCAGGGCATTGCAATGGCCTGCTGGTATAGCATACACTCCGATAACAGGGCCACTGCATAAGCCTCCCACCCGTTCCAGTCCACATCACATCTGCATCCAGTTATGCTAGCATAATTTCCCTTGGGAATGTGCTTTTCTGGAACAAAAGGACTTTATTCCAGCATGATTACTCTATTTGAAAATAAAGAAATAATTTATATTTCAGAGTGGAATGTCTGCATAAAGGAGGCATCCTCATAGTTTTACCAATATAATTATTCAGTATAGCTGTATAGGCAAATTGTCACATGTAGACAAGCCTTAAAATATGTTCCTAAGCATGTATGAGTCTGCATTGTACAGAGTAAATCATAATTCACTTGCACTCTGTTCATATTTCATATTTCTTCTATTTTGAAGACCACGTGTTACTTTATTATCAACACTTGGATACTTCACTCCACCCCATTTTGCATTATGTACAAATTGCATTAACATATGATTTCCTTCCTCTAATGGAGAAATTTAGTAATGCTGTGCCTTGTTCTGATTCCTGTGATCCTCAGCAGACACTTTCTCACTACTTGATACATTGTCATTCATCATCACCTTTTATTTATGTTCTTTCACAGTTTTCAGTCCTCCTGATAATGTTTATATCCAAGGTAATTTGAATTAATTAGGAAAGTAAGCCTTGTTTTGAGAGACTGAAATGCATTGCTTAAATTCAGATAGCGTCTGCCATGTTCCCTTCATTCATTAGTTTTATTAATCTCCCCGACAAAGTAATAGAAACTCTATTTGTCCAACAAGACATAATTGCATACTGCATCTTTCTCAAGTTGCAAATAAAGAACGTATTTCCTTTTAAAATTTCTTCTACTAATGTACTAGACTTCAATAGCATAAGGAGTCATTTCTCAGATAATGCTTACTTCAACCAGTGTAATCTAGTATATTCTCAGATGACAGTGAATCTTCCTTAAAGGAGTTTGATGTAGAAGAAGGAATCTAAATTTCATTTCAGCTTCCGATACAGGTGTGGTTAGTGTGAAAGATGGGAAGGGGTGTCTTAAATCAACATTTTAGACTGCCTTTACAATTGGTTTTCTTGTGGACCCTCAAGTGCAATTCAAAGTTGACTTCGTTGGCAAAGTTCTATTCCAAAAGCTGCCTCTTCTCCTAAATCAGATGAATCCTTTCTGCCATACAAGCTAGACATTTCAAGTTATTTAGACTCAGGTCCTTTGATTGTAATATCTTCGTACATGCTAAGTACATACTCTCTTTATAAGATGAGATGGGATGAGATGAGATCTTTCCTTCCCATGCTTCTGATACCCTCAAATTCCCCATATGTTATTATTTCTGCCTTAGCTTATGAAATAAGACTCATGCAGTCATGCCCAGGAAGCTGCAGAACACACATCTGTGGGAGACTGGTCTTCATTCATTCCAGTGCACACAGGGCTACTTGTTTTTAATGCACTGACATTCTGGAGTTTTGATCCTTCTGCACTTTGTCTCTGCTTTTGGCATGTTGTCCACCTTGTCACCATTAAGGAGAATGAAATGCTGTGAGAATGCTTATGAAATTGGCTCAGGGTCAGCCTTGTATCCTGTCAAGCATTCACTAATCCCTGATCTTCAGTAAGGAAAAACTACAAATGCTCTTTCTATGTTAGCACAGTTAAACTGAAAATCTAGGAAAAGTCTTTTTAAATTCCATTTTTCTGAAGAAGGATTTTTCATTCACATTATCTTGTAAGTGATTCTTAACTAGCCTAGGAATAGAAGTTATTTCATTTTCAAAAGAACAAGGAATAACGAAGCAGAAAACTTGAGACACGTGCCTTTTTGGATGCAGGAGTAAGTAAAAGAATATGGCACCTGATTTTCAGTAGTTCTCTGCAAAGGAGGATTTGTTCTAAAACAGAGTTGAAATGCCCTTTGAGGTATCTTCATTGACTACAGAGAAGCCTAGATAATGGATGCCTACTCTTTAGAGGACTAAAGTTATGTAAAATGAATTAACATCTTTTTTACTCAGCTCTGACTCCTTCAGCTCCCTGAGACCTCAAAGACCTGGGACCATTTAACAAGGAGAAATATGGGTAGACTCTAGATTTAGGAGAAGGTTGGGAGTTGTTTCTATATGCACTAGCCTGATTTCATGGTACAACTGTTCACAGCATGGTTAAAAGTGTTATGAGATGACGGTGGTGTCCAAAGACAGTGCATTGCAAACTAGAGCTCAAACACTGGTTTTGGGTATCTTGTACAAATGGTGAGTACAAAATTGCAGAGTTAGATAGGAGAAAACCACAAAAGCATTCATCTGTCTCAATACTGGTTGCTAGAAATACCAGTTCCAGCCTTTTACAGCCTGACACCTAACCCTTCCCTCATTTTTGACTGATCTTTCTGAGTCCCTCACATCACTTCAGTAGTCAAAGGAGTACTTGTCATGAAGTGGATATTAGCTAATACTAAACTGCTATAGGAGCCTGTAGAGTTACATTTTATAGCCACATGCAAATCAAAATGAGCATGATTAATGGCACTACTGTAAATGTCAGAAGACATAATAGTGAACCACTATCTTGAATATGTTTTCCATTCATGTGTAGGAAATTAGGAATGCAAGTCATTTAAGAGATCATTAATGGAATTTGTGTATCTAATTAATTCTTCAGGGTGCACTCTATGGAAAATTGATCTGGCTGTGTCATGTACTGCTGTGTGGGTCAGGTGTTGGAGTGACACTGTGGGTAACTTTTTTTTTTTTTTTGAAACATATCAGTCTGTCATCAGAACTGAAGACTGTATAGAAATTTGAAGGAGCAGTACTGGCAATAATTACTTTTGCAGAGGAGCTTACTTGGAAGGCATTTTATAGCCCTAGGCATTATATAACAGAGCACCCAGAATCAAGGAAGCCTGGCTGCAGGCATCTGCTCCCTCCATGACACCCTCCAGGAGTGAGGATGGGGTGTTTATGTCTGTGAGACAGAAAGAAGCAATTCACTGTATTGTAGCTGATGCTGTATCTCCTTTCATTTTTACATTCAGTGCTTGAAATAAGCTGCTGAGCTTTACTTTGTTAATGAAAACAGAGAAGCAGAGGCCGAATACGTTAGTTTCTTTACTCACTCTCTACCAGCTCTCATGCTGCTTTCCAAAATGGCTATAATTTACCCTAGTATGAAATTATTTTTGGATGTGTAGTGAGTCTTGGTGCAAATGTCACTAACAGGCTCTAGGACAAGATGTAGTTTCCATCCAGTCCTTCTAGGTGTCCTACAAGATATCTTACTGCCATCTTGCTAGTATTGGCCACTCTCTTCAGTTCAGCTGGGGTGTGGTTTACTGCCAGTTGTGTCCCTCAATGCCTTTTAATTGACCTCAGTGAAGGCTGAACTGGATTCCAGTTGCCAAAAAGTTCCAGAGAACATCTCCTGCCATCCCTTTCCACGTGGCTGGTAAAAAAACAGGCTCCTTGATAGTCTTGCCTTTCCGAAAGGCTGCTGCTGATTTTACACACAGAAGTCCATTCCTGTATTAGTCTCAGTGGGGCAAGATGTCAGGAGAAGCATCTCAGGTATCTTCTGTAAGCGGGTTTCTCACAGCCCTGGCTGCATAAGCATTGCCTATGTCTGTCAGGTTTAAGCACCTGTAAATGAGAAGATCTGATAGAGGCACTGTCAGATTTGAATTGATGCTTTCATCTTAACATATGCACAATAATGATAGTGTATTTTCTTTATTTCGAGTTGACCATATGATTACTACAAGAATAGTCTTCTCAATACTCCAGTAAAGAGACAGTTCCTACCTGTCTGTATGGGTGCAGAATGACAACAAAAATAAGCCTTTTATTCTCCCAGTAGGATAGCAACATATAGTCATTTTTTTGTTTTAGTGCTTAAAGTTAAAATTTTGGAATTGAATGTTCAACCACCCTCTGATTTTGCACCTATCATATCCCGTACATGTCCCCAGCTATCTAAAAGTGCTTGGAAATCCTCCCAAAAGGCATTCAGTTTGTGACCCACCTTGACAATGGCAGTGACCAAGAAATGGGTCTTCCCCATTTGCAATTCCTAGAAAGTCACCAAATCCAATATCCACCTGAGTGTAGACACCATGAAATAGGAGATGTTTAGTAGAGGATTTCCCCCCGCCCCCTTTCCAAAGGTCAAAGGAGACTTCCCAAAATCATATAACAAACTTAATATCTCTATTAAAAGACAAAAAGTCACAGCTACAGTATGTCAAAGAAAAACGGCAGTAGAGATCAAGGTTTTCTCCAGTGTGCTGTTTCACTAGGGTATTTATTTGCCCACCAGATCATCCTGCAAGAAAGGATTTCCAGTATGAAATAGTGGATGCACAGGGCAACCACTACTGCTTACAGTCATAACCATTTCCATTATTGCTGCTAATCATGGGCAGTCATTCTGGTGAGTTTAAACATGAATGGCATCAGCATAGTGTGGTCAACATGTGCTTCTGGTATCACTGTCATAAAGATACCTCCAACTTAGTTACCAATGGGAAGTGTAATTTTTGTTGAACTGTGCAAGCCACAGAGAACCAGGCACAAGAACGCAATGGATAGTGAAAATAAGCCTGCTCATCTTTGCTGGAAAGCCTTTCTGATTGTGCTAATGACTTATTCAGATATGCAGAAGTACTTTTTTTTTATGAATCATGTTAACCTCATTACATAATTAAGCACACTCAAGAAATGCATTCATTTTCTCCTTCTCCAAAGGAAAAATTTGTGTCAGTACTTTCAGCTGTGGGAATCTTCATTACGGAATTACTCTGTATGTACAGGTCTTGGTTTAATTATGTCTAATAGAACTCCAATTCAGATATTGAAAGAGATAAATACTTCACACAGAGAAGATGAAACAGTGCAAGTTACTGGATCATCAGTAGTGCAAGAGAGTCAGTTTTCTACAATGAAAGGACAATTTGTTTAGTATGGGACTGACAGAAGTTGTCACTGATTAATTTTTTTGACCTGTCCTGTCTAGGACATCTCCCTCATGGAAATATGGGCATCTTAGCTGCTTTACAGGTTATTTTTTGTCAGTCTGTTTCCATTAAATGTACACAAGAAAGCAGCCAAAAATCAGACAGATCAAGCACAATGTTCGAAGCTAATTTGAATCTTTCAAATGGGTTGACAATTTTGCTATGGGAAGGAAATGATTTTAAGCTAATCAAAGAATCTGAAAAATCTTTTGAAATTCCTTTGTTTTTCTTTTTATTTCTCTTCTTTTTCCTTGTTTCTCATTTTAATGATGCTCCCATTCCACTCTAACATACAGTTTTCAATACGGGGATTAGAAACAAAAGGACGTAGGTGTGTGGGGGGGCTTTTTTCCTAGCTGTAAGATAAAAGCCAGTGGCCACCTTGACCAGTTAGTGTGTGCATGCGTCAGCAAGGGCATCACATGCTGGGGCTGTTTCACAGATGACTTAGACACAGAAATAGCCGGCAGGTCACTGAAGGACTTCACCAATGGTAGATCACTTAATCAGACTTTCTGAGTCAGCTGTTGAACCAATCACTTCCCTGCTCTGCAGCCGCTGCAGCGCCCGCACAGGGACTGCACCCGCAGTCTCATTCTTAGGGCTGGTTTATCCAAGGATTGAGCAACTCAGCCAACACATAACAAAGATTACCAGCATGGAGAAGAACCCTTGTAGATTATGAGGCTTTGGAGTTTGCACAGCTGTGATGTGTATGCCTTTCTGTCATCCCTGTCTCTGCTTTTTTTTTTTCCCCTATGCAATCCAGAAATGCTTTGAGATATTCCTCAGAAATGTATATGCAGAAGGAGACATGTTTCTTATTACTTCATTGGGGATGCTCATTACAATAGGAAATGTCATGAGAAAATAGACTGAATGCTTGGATAATCCTCAGGGTTCACCATAGTTTTCTTGTGAGCTACTGTATTTATCCCACCAGAGGCTTAAGAAGTCTTGTTCTTGTAAAATACAGCCAAGAATCAGACAGACCGAGTCTGTTTGCTGAGCTTTTGTGCTTAGAAATGTAACTTGGCAATGTTCATTTGTGCCATAGCTGATGTCTTATAGCTGACACGTCTTATTCAGTATGTCTGTAGTGGTGTGCTGGAAAATAACCACATGAATTTGAAGATGCTCTGCATATGGTAACAACAAGAAAACTGGCAGTGCTCTTATCTCAGTCAGGCTGATAAAATGTAATAAGTACAGGAGAAGTAGCTATTGGATTCACATGGATTCACATGTTTGTTTGCAGTGAATTATTATTTGGTGCAGTAATGTTCAATTATCTGCATTACTTTTCACATACACAATTTATATTTTTGCATATTAAATGCATTTCCTTCTTGGATGAGCTCCCACATTTGTGACATCTGCTATCCTAGCTAACGCTGGGAACTGGAGACTCCAGAGCAATTAGTCTTAGTCTGTACAGCCCCTAGCCAAAGAGACAGGCTTTGTGTCTGAGGCTCCCTATCTACATATCTCAGGCTAGAGCAAAGTCAAATCCAGTGTGTCAGAGCACAGAGGGAAAAATAATGCCCAGTGATGAATGGGCTACATCCAGAACTCCTGCTGCATGAGAAGCAATTCCACAGCTAGACCTTTTGATCATGTCTCTTTAGCAAGTTCAGATTTGGTTTTCATCATGGTAAATCAGAAACAACTCCACTGCCATGCAGTTTGAAGAAGCAATCAGGCGAATCAAGTGTGATTTCTCAAATTCTGAGCCAGAATGAAAGGCAAAAAAGAAAACAATTTCTTTCTGAACAAAAATTAAAAACAAGCAAAAGGATAAAAACAGCAATATTATATCACTTTTTGATAATGACAAAATGGTGCAATATTGGTGATATATCAGAATCAAAATATATTCGCTGATATATTGATGTAATTTGATATAATTTATGTATCATTTATCATTGATACATCATTTCATTATATTTCAATCTAATCAGAAAGTTCAGATGAAGTAATTTGGAACTGGATGGATTTGGAATGAAACAGTTTTACCTAATCTACATTTTTTTTCCACTTAAGGATAAAAAATAGGAAGGATGCACAACAACCAACATTTTCTTTGTATTGCCACAAATTTGCAAATTCATCAATGAAGATGAATTTTCTGATACGGACTCTGTGCATTTTTGGACCCATCCTAGTAAATATCCTTCTATTCCCTATCAATCAATAAATAATGCTGCAATTTACTTTGCTAATGGTGATGACTTGGGAATGTAAAATACTAGGAAACATACTTTCAAAATTCATTCAAAATAAACAAACAAACCACTTTTGTTTTCATCAGCAGCATTCACAATCTCTTTATTTGCTTTTTACCAGAAATGTTATTCACCAAGAATGTTCGTGGAATAAAAAAAACCCACTGTGAATGTATTTATATTGGTGTTTAAAAGGTAATTTACTAAAGCCTTGATTTTGCATAGTTATGTTTAGTCATTCAATTAGAGAGAAGAAGCAATGTCTCATGACAGACGTCTGGCTACAGTTTAGCCTCTGCTAAGGTACTCTTGTACCTGTGATGCTCAGGGGCATGTGTCCTTGAACACTGTAGCTACACCAGTAAATAAACCCAAGCAGATACAGTGTTTTGCCTCCAAAAATATGCTTTCATCTATGTAAATTGATTCTATATTATGCTATACAACTAATTCTGTGACATTAAACACTTTTAAAGGGGATGGGAGCAGTCATACAGGCTGAACAGCAAACTTCAGCACGAACTATTTGGGCCACATACTTTGCACGCTGTCCCTCACAGAGCCCCATAAAAATCTGAGAAGTTTTGGGGGGATCCTTTAGAGGCTCTGACTCAGCAGCCCAGCAACGAGATCTTAAATGCCACCTTTTCCCCAAATACCAAAGGGAAGCATCTCCCTGTAAGAACAGCATACTAAATTTTCATTAATGAGGGCATCATTCAGCCATTTGTTGTCCCTCATTAAGCTGTCCTGATTTGAAGCAGCTGTAAAAGCAGAAGTCTAAAGGATGCCAAATCACATAAATATTATGTTAGCTAGAACAGAAGGCTCTGTTGCAGCTTCCCCGGGAGCCCGGTGTGCGAGGCAGTGCGCTGGGTTGGTGCCCCAGATGCAGCAGTCACAGGTTGTTTCTGACTTTCTCCCTGCTCTACAGGTGACCTGGGTTAGCGGTATGCTCAGGTCCGGGTTTATACTGGGGGCAATATCCCTTGCACCCATGGGTGGTGGGAGAGGGAGCAGCTATGAGTTGCCCTGCTGTGTGTGCCTACTGTGTGCAGGGGAAGAGGGCAGAGGGCAGGTGCGGGGGATCCTCATGGGCTGCTCTTCCTTGCGTTGAGCCTAGCCGGTATCTTGGTCATGAGGCAGCAACAATCCCTGAGTTACTCCTAGAAGCAGTTTTCTATGAAAAACCACGGAACTGTTAAATACAATGCCTGCCAGTGCACCTTTGCTTATTGCTTGTCACGAGAGGTTTTGGCAAATGGATTTACTGAAGAACGTTCACAGAACTCTAATTCTTAAGCCAACATTGGAGAACTTCACCAGACAATGAATTCCAAATTCATATCTTGACTTTTCTCATTGTGAACCCAATTCTGTGTTATGCCCATGCAGTCAAAGACCATCAGGCTATTATGTGGCTTATTTATAAAGGTAAAACAATTCACATTTAGAATAGCTAAGGCTTGCAATGAACTGCTTCAGATAAGCCTCAGCTATAGAGTTATTTTCTAAAATTATTTGATCATTTACTTTAAATAATGAAAACAGTTGAAAAATAGCAATCTGTTCACCAACAGCTGAAGGAAAAAAAGGAGGTATTTTTCTGAAGTAGATTTTTTTGTGTACATAGCATTCTAGTGCTGGCTATAAACAGAAGTCTACAAATTTTATTCATTACAGTTCATTTCCATTTCTTCTTTTAATTATTATTTTACAACTTCTTTATTAAAGGACATGAGCTTAGAATTTCACACTTAGTTAAACACCACTTAACCCCTTGACATAATCTGCATGTATTCCATTAAGTGAAATTTTTGCTAATACTATCCCAGTTAAGCAGTTGTCATTACTATTCACTATCATTAAGCTAAACAGGTTCTCTGGGACAAACCCTAATAAGGCACCGTCCTGATTATGCACATCCTGATTAAAAGAAGTATACTGTATTACACTTACATGTTTGTTTTGGGTAGAATAAATTATAGGAGCCACTATACTTTTCACTTGAATGGCTTGGTGAAACCAAAGGATCTTACATGTCAGAGTGGGTCTGAACTTATTTAATTTTAAATGCAAGGCATTCTTAGATCTCGTGAAACTATGCAGTCTGACAGCCCTTACTTTGTGTCTTCATAATATGAAGTTGTTGCTGTGTTTATCTTTTCTTAAAAAAATATATAATTTGCTTCATTTTGACTTTGGTCCCCCAGTTGTACTAGTGGAATTGTCCTCCTAACTTCTGGCATGAAAGTCATATTCTTAATGACACTTTAAAATTTTACCCACACCCTTAACCAATTAATTGTGATCTAAATGTTGTTACTTGGTTGTAACTAGTCACAGGGCTTAATTCATTGTTAATGGGCCAATAAATAGGAGTTATGTTGTTCAATGGAAGCTGTATAGTGCCTCTAGTAGATCTCTTCAGCCCAGATTTAGTGTGAGTATTTAATGTTTATTAGTATTTGTGATATATAGCAAATTATTAAATTCTTGATTGCACCTTCCAAATTAAATTATGAAATGAAAATAGCTGGAGTTATCTTTTCAAATTGGGTATCTGTTCTTTTTCTAATATGAGACGATAAGATGGATCCCTTTGTAATCTGAGGAAACACCTGAATTAGGTTTGTGTACACAGTGCTCTCAATATCAGTGCAGATTTTATTTGGCAAAAAGTCCGTTATGAGCACTTCACACTGAACACCTCACAAATTTTAAAGTATGGGTACACACAAATGGATGTCTGCAACAGCCATCCTGATAAAAAGTGCAAGGGTGCTTAGGAACAACTGGAGTCATTGCCAGTTGTTGCAGTACCTGCAGGTGTGTAGATGATGCAGGTTCTTCTTCTGAATGGCAGGTTTTTCCAAAGCTATGTCGTTTCATCATTTCTGTGGCACAAACCCCTGACTCGGCTTCGTACAGCTTCCCTGGCCCCATAAAGCAACTGAATGAATCACCCGTGCTTTAAGTCATTTTTACAATGTTTTATCACTTTGTGCATGGCTTGCCTTTGAATTGCTTATTTCAAGCAATTCATGAAATAAAAACGCTATGCATATTCAGAAATGGAGCTGGAGAGTGTTTCACCATCCCCTGCTGCAAGGGTAAGTTCAGTCTAGTGATTTGAAAGAGTTGCCTGTTATTCTGGAAAGGCGTGAGTGAGAGAAATGTTTTGCCTTTTGTCCAAGGTGAGCCATTCGCTCCAGCTTTGCAGAAATTTTTAAGAAATCAGTATTGTTTTTAGAAATGATTGGAACATCTTTGGTCACCTTTCCCCCCAAATGACATGTTGCCTGGTCATTAGCTTGCTGTTGGTGGCTAATTTTCTTGAAATTCCAATTGGAAGAGTCATTTAATTGGTGAATTTCTGTCCTCATCAACACATGCCAATTAAAAAGGGTCTGTTCCTGAACAGTAATGAGCTGGACTTATCCTAATTAAACACCTGTCATGATATGGCTTACTGAGTATTTCATATGAGACTGGTTACTGTACTTTCTAATTCATATGCAATTCAGTGAGAAGTATTTAACTCTGCAACTTACTGTCAATAGTTTTTCTTTTGAGAATCTGTCTTTCTCCATAAGAAGCAAGAATCCATGCATGTCTAGCAAGTAAAAAGTGAAAATGGTTCACGTTGCCTAACTCAGGAAGGGTGAAACTCTGCAAGTGCTTTCAGTTATCCAACAAATAGGTTGAATAAACCTGCCTGCGTTCCCTTGGTCGTGTTGAGTTCCTTTGGTGGCGCTGGGTGAAGGAAGGAAATGCGGAAGATGCAAGCGGGAGCTGCCCATGCTTTGGATTACGAGTCAGGGCCCCCCGACATTCCTGTTTCATGGAATCATGTCCTAGGGAACTGGTGAGAGGAATGCCTTCAGCTCTGGTCCCTCTGAATGTGGAGTCCCACTGGAAGCTGTGCGCACCTCAGTGGTGGTGCAAACACCTGCCCCCCCAGGTCCCATGGTCCAGGTCAGTTGTGTTTGCATGAAGATGCCCCGAGGAGAAAGGAGGCAGTGGTGCTACGCTGCCAGGGTATGTGTTGCAGATGTTACAAGGTCAGAGCCTGAGATGGAACCACATGAGTGTGTCTCACTCATACAACTCAACATGTCTGTTAAAAATCCTTCTTTCCTCTAGCGCCAGTTCTTCATTACAGCCATTTCATCCCACTCTCAGGCTGCCACAGCTGCACAGATTTTCAAGTGCTCCGCATCCTTTAGCTGAGTGGCAAACTGATACATTTCCATTCCTGAGCCTAATAAAAACAGTGGTTGTCATGGTTTACTAACAAAACTTTACTGCTAACACAGAATCATGGCAAAATGCCCAAATAGCCTACGCTCTGCATTCTGTACAGTCTCAGAGTAGTTATCAGTAATTGCATCTCCACCCCCTCCCTATTACATATACTCCATGTACCATCCAATTCTTCACATTTATTATTCAGGGCACCTTTTGTTGAAGATTATTGCAGCTAACTTACCAAAAATAATGGCAGTCAATAGCTTTAAAATATAGTGTTCTCTCTTGCTTATGTTATCTTTCTGCAACCCCACTTTGTAATGTCATTTCCTGAAATTCATTCCTAATTCCCCAAAGTGCTTCCACGGGGACACTCAAAAGATCAGCTGGTGTCATAAGGTCATTTTTCTAGCCTCATCTTATTCCCGGATATTTCTTGCACAGATAGTTTTTAACCTTACAGGCACCTGATATCTTGTTATCTGACAGGAAAACATTGCAATAAAATACAATTCTGTTTACAGAACAAATCAGAATTTTTTTTCCTGCAGACAAGAAGTGTATGTGGAACTATATTTGACTTCTGGTGCTATCTGTGTAAAAATGAACATCTGCTTCCATCAACTTGGAATATTTATGACATGAGGCTAAAAGAAGCAGTTGGGGAGTAGGATCTCATGGTTCATATTGTTCATTCTGAAGTCCAAGGCAAAAATGATAGCCTGATGTTTACCTCTGAGTCAAGGTATTCCTCTCTCTACTTTGAAATGTTTCTTTTCATTATCATAATGTTTGTATCTGAAATAGTTTAGGGCTAGGGCTTTTGTGTAATTCTCATTCAGCCTTTGGTTGAGAGGATCATTAATAAATAAAGAACATGTCTGTGTAGGAGCAACTTAGTGAAAGAGGGGGAAAGCTTTTTTGATTTTAGGAAATTTTCCAAAATTTACATTTCACTTCCAGGGAAGTTGGAATACTAAAGCTGTGAATGTAAAGTGGAATTATGGATTGAAGTGTTTACCATCCAAGACTAACATTTCTCATTAAACCCCCATTGTTAAAGATTACTTAACATTACAATCCATAGCGCCTTTGTGCCTGCTAAAGTCAATGAAGACACTTCTGAGCCACACAAGCCAGTGGTATAAAAACTGCAAGTGTAGAGTGATTTGGCAGAAGGCCCAGCTGTTGCTGACACATATAAATTTGACTAGATACTCTTCTCCAGTTTGAAATGTCTGTATCAGAATCCATCCAGTCAATTGGATGTCCACACAACTCATCTATTAACCTATTCCCATAAACTAAATTGTTAAAATGACCCTATAGAAAGTGAATTTGAATATCATCTGTTCCTGCCCGGTCTAGTCTAGTCTGCCAAAGGCTAGTCAAATACATAGATCATGCAGAAAAAGAGTGTCTGGGGTAAAAAGCATGAGGTGTTGTTAGTATTTTGATCATAGGAAGTAAACGTATCAAAATTAGATCTTTATTTTCTTAAACACTGCTGAAACCTGTAAGAACGAACACTCTGTAACTCTGTAACTCTGCCTTACATTAGTGAGGAGTTTGATGGGTAGTTTTTGTAAAGTCAGAGATATATATAGTACCACAGTTCACTTCTCTGAGTAAAAGCCTCACATTATGGGACATAATAGATAAAGCAGAAAAAAAGTAGGAGAAAATAAATATTCATAGCCTCTTCCCACAGACGAGAAACTGAGGCAAAAACCAGTTACATACCTTCTAACCATGACCCACAAACTCTGAAGCCTCTTGAATCCTCCAAGAAGTTTGCCTCCATAGCAGATGGTGCCACTCCTCATTTTTAGAAGGCTGGTACTCAGCCTAGTCCATTAAGTGGACTCCAAATCCCAGAGTTAGGTCCCTGACGTGCATCCAGAGTTGGTGGAGGGAGTGAGACACCTGGAAAAACAATGCAAAATGCACACATATCCAACAGGGGATGATTCAGGACTCAGCAGTAGCACTGGCATCAGTCACGCTCCTTTATGGTGTCCGAGTCAGGACAGCCTCTGGCTCTGCTGAAGAGCCAGAGTTCAGGCCTCTCTCCTGAGGAGAGGGTCTGTCCCTACTCTTAAAAAAAAAGTTTGTTTCCTTTTTCCTTTTAAAACAATCCTAGGAGATGTATCTTCGAATTGTAGCCTAGCCTAGGGAATAGTCACGGAGTCGGAGATTTAGGTGTCATGATCTCTTCAGCTAGAGCAGAGAGCACTTCATCCATGTCAGCCCATCGGCAGCACCTTCAGTCCAGCACAGTGGGAGACACGGACCAGAATGCTTTTCACATGAGAAAGATGTTGAACACAGCTCTTCCCGTCCTGGGCTGGTGCTTTACCTGCTAGGCACTGATGCAGGAGGGAGGGCAACCTACCCTTCTGGCCATACTTTGGCACAAGCCAGCCACAGCCTCCAGGTTTCTGGAGACCCAGGCACTGTGCTGAGTGATCTGATCCCTCCGGGGGAGCTTAGGGGTGCTATTCGGTGTTGTTTCTGTATCTTGCTTGCTTTCTGTGCCACTGCAGGGCTTAGCAGCCAGACGCCTCATTGCTCAAAAAGAGAGAGTACTGGGTATGTGCCTGAAGGGAGGGTGCCTAGCAAGTACAGGTACCTGAACAGTCCATGAAAGGGAAATTTTTGCATTGCAGTTCTGGATTTAGATAACTGAAATTTGTCTAAATCCTGTTTAGGGCACCCACATTCTTTTCAAGACTTGGTTCCTGACTTTCTATGGCTATGAAAGCTATACAGGATGTGATTTGGTGCTAAGATGAATCCCTCCCCTTGTTAACAGCAGTGTGAACTTCCACAAAAAATAAGCCAATAATCCACTTCTTAAATTTTCTTATATTTTAATTTTCCATGTAACATGAGCAAAACTAGGATAAATATTAATTTTATGCTGTACTATAATTCTGTGGAGAGAATAAGTGACTGGCTAGATATAAACAATGTGGCTCTGGATTCTCTTTCCTTTCATTGCATTTGCTATTAGCTTTATAACTGTGTCTTTACTGCGATGACATTTTATATTAAAGGAAGCTTTTGGATTATAAATTAGATTTAGCTAGTAAAAGCCATGTCATGTCTTTTATTGCATTTTTCATTTGTTGTTATTATTTTATGAGAATTCAGGCTGTGTACAAGCTTCCAGCAACTGTAGATCTCACACACACACATACCCAGTGTTGTTGGGAGAGCAAATATGAATAGAAATGAATTATCATCTGTATGGAAGCTACAGGAAAGTTCAGTGGGTCTCAGATCTTATAATTAAATTAAAAACCCTGGAGAAAAAGTCAGTCTGAGGCTTCTTTTTATGGTAATTTCAAAACAAAATCACAGTCACTGGAAGAAAGATTACCCCTGCTTTTTGCAAATTGACTAATACACCTTTTCGTAAAAGCAGCCACTGAACTGAATAAAAACAAAGCAGTCACAGCTGTCTCTGTGGTGGCTGTTTACCTCTCAATGAGACACAGACCCAAACCTAAACCTCTGTTGGAAGCAAACCCCTAATCCGAGAGCGTCCAGGATCTGAGCTCATATATCAGTTCTTCCTGGAGCCAATCTGTTTCAGATATGCAGGTACGTAACACATAGCTACAACGAATGCTGGGCTTCTTCATTCATACTTCTAATTTTCTTGCTGCAGAAAGCCCCCTATGGAAGAAGACAGTGAAATACCAGTGAGAACCACTTCTGTAACAGTCCTTCAGAGTGCCGGGATCCAGTGGGCAGTCACACAATTAACAAACCACCAGAGCTTTTCGTATAAAGTCACAAAACTTCATCACACTATAAGGAGCCCTTAGGTAAACTTTGAAAAGTTTTTTAATTGCAAAGAAACCTTGCACAACATGTCAAAGCAAGATGTGGAGAAAACTTCAGCCAAGCAGCTGTAGAGAAATCCAGGATGAAATAATAGGTTTCACCGACAGTTATTTGGCAAGGTTACACAGAAATATATATCATGTATGGATTTCTAACATGCATTTATTTGTTGTAGTCTGATATTGAGTCTTCTTAGGACAGTAACATGAGTTTATCATATACGTCTTTAGCATACAGGGAACCAGATTAAGTACTCCAGTGTGATTCTTCAGAATAACTGTGCTGCTTCTAGGCAGGTAAAGGAAAGTCTGTGCTGGCAGAAAAGTGGCAGAAAGATTTTGCTTAGACCTCTATACAGCCAAGACAGCTCTACACTGAGAACAGGAGGTGATGTAGAGGCTGTAGGCAAGGGGCTGTATGCATTAACTAGGCTTATACCTAATGGCAGGTGGGGAGTGAAAGAAGGCAACTGAGGCCTCTCTAATTTGTATTTGGGTAAGGTCCCACCTGCAGTGCAGAAGCCTCCAGAGCTGTTGTGAATGCAGATATCAATACATACAGTATTTTAAAAGAAGGGTTTCCTTTTCTTCCACTTCCTGCTGACACAATATAGAATAACACTTATTTTTATGAAGAGATATGGATGAGTCCAGGTACCTCTTTTTATCTCATTTTTCTGCTAAAGTGTCTTGAGGACAAATGATGTATTTTGTGAGATATTTTTGATGAATAAAAGTCAAATGGAAAACAACACTATTGCACGTATTGTCAGAGTTTGTTAGACTGTGGCTATATTGTCAATATATTAAGGCAGTATTCACTGTACTGTTTTGTTGGCTGGAAGACATCACTTCCTATGCAGTTTAATCCTGAGAATTTTGAGTGGCTAAAAATGCAGCAAGCGGTAGCAAAAGAGCAAGCACCAAATGTCACTGTCACCTTGCCAAGGTCTATCTTTGTCATTTCTAGATATGGTCCTTTCTGTATATATGAAAGGAAAATATCTTCGAAGCTCAAAGTGCAGGATATAAGAGTAAAAGATAGAAGTCATGAGTTTACAGCACTGTAGTGGAGATTCTTTGTCTTTTTCAAGAGATTATAAATGGCAGATGTCATCTTGGCATGAAATATAGGGCTTTCCAGCTGCCAAGGAGAACCTGTTTGTTAAAGCTGCAATCATTCAAACTGACAGTTTTGCTTAATAATACTTAGAGTAACCCTTTGGAGAGTAAGTATGTAGTGTAGATGTCAACATGGGTTTTCCAAAGCACTGATTTTGCTAAAAGCCTGGAAGTGCCAGTGTTTTAAGGGTTAAATAACTGTTTATTAGTTTCTATCTTTCTTGAGAATACTATTTCATAAATTAACGATGGGTTTTAGGATCTTTACAATAGAACAAGTTTCAAAGGCCACACCAATCTCTCTTAGATTGTACCAGTGCACCATCCTACCACTGCCCATAATAGAACAGTCATAGTATTGTTTAGTTTCCTGTAGGAAGAAAGTTTTTGCAAGGCTATATTTAGGATTTAATGAAGTTAACACCAATATGAGAAACCTGAATAAAGTTTTTGTATGTATGTAGATGCTATTTGCATCTATTGCAACAGACTGTTTCTGTGTGTACATCTTTGGTTTAGTCTGCTCAGTTGGTATATTCTGTCCCTTCGATGATCATAATCTTCTGTAGTCAAAAACAGGAGGTCATTCCAAAGACATTAAGCAAGCATCAAAACTTTCATATACATTGATCTGTCATGAACAGAATGTAACTTTTGTTCTTAATGTTTTTTCAATTTAAGCAAAATTATTACCATTTATTATTAAGCGGACAAGTTTAGAAGAAGAGTAAGCAAGGCTTGCTACCTGAAAACTGCCTTCTTTTTGCCAGAGCAAAGGGATCTTCCATGATAGAATTGTAGTAATTCCATCTCTGAACACGGAAAATCACCCAGCAGCAGTCAGATGTCATAGATGCTCATATCTTTGTCAACATAAACATTTTAAGGAGCTCTTTACTATTAACCTTCAGGTTACACAAGCTAAAATAAATTGTTAATAATTCTCATTCATTTTCAAAAAATGGTACTTATCTGAACTACATGCGATTTGTAAAATCATCATCTTTATTCTTATGTTGCCTTCAATATTCCAATATTATTTATTGTTTTAGCACTGTGTTGTTACATTGCTTCTGAAGGCACTGACAGCAGAAGAAAATCTGATGGCTTTTGGTCCAATTGAAATGCCATATACTTTATTATATTATCGTTTTCAGAATCAGGCAAGTGAAATAACAGTTCAGTTCCCCCTGATTTTTGATGGAATTTAATCCTCTGCATCACTTAGATATTTGCTTATTTGTTCTGTTGTACATCAAATATTATTCACACTCTTTAGTCGTGAGCTCTTAAAAATCCCCTTCCACATTGTTATTCCATTCCAAAAGCTGTCAGCATTTCTTATTCTTTTCTTCTAGGGACTATGGCTGTGGAGACTCACATATCAGGAAGTAGTCTTACTGATTATAGTGAGAATACCTGTGTAAAGATTTGCGGGATCAGATCCTAAGATCCAAACCTGCAAGCACATAAACACATTTCATTCTAAGCCTGAAAGCAGACCCGTTAAATATGGTCCTCCTGCAAAAGTGGTTGCAGGCACAGAGACCTTAGTCTTTATTTGGTCAAGCAATTTATTTGTGTTTAATTTTCCCTTATAAATCAATCCATATTTTCCTTTCAATTGATTTGTAATTAAAATCCACAGTAATTACGTGAAGGCCTTCAAAGGAGAATATACACCTTCCTTAATCTGAAATGAGTTTTTCTGTTGCCTTTTGATCAGGTCAATATACACATGTTTTAATGTCAATGCAGTCATTAGATGTGATTCCTCTTTTTTTTAATGAAATAAAGTTGTTTGTGGGCATCCTCAACCCAGCTGAAGTATTCTTTTCTAAATAAAAGATGAATTAGATTATCTGGCACCTAAATAGAAGCAATAAAGATAAAACCTGGCCTTTGGATATTTTGATTCACCCAGAAATTTGCTTCAAATATAACATTAATTTGAAATCTTGTCTTTTAATGTAGACATGTTACATCTAAACAGTAAGGTGTATGGAGATATACTCAAGAATGACTAAATAAGATGAATTAAAGAAAGACATTTCCATAGGGTAAGTTGTAGGATGGATTACAGAGCTCTACAAGTTAAGCATGAGACAATAAGTACCCTTATATCACCATTCAGACTTCCAAACCCATAGTTCAGAGACACAGGAATATGTATGTTTGGCATGCCACTAGCCCTCTTGCTGAAACACATAGCTAGAGACTGGTTGGAGTCCAAGCGACCCAGTTTTCAAGGGACTCTCCTGAAGCTGAGCAGCCCTGTACTGACTTGTATTGTATTACTGATTGTGTTATGGATTGTGTCCCATGACAAAATCTAGCTCTCAGAGAGCTGATATGTGGCTATTGCTAAATGTAAAAATGTGCAAATTTTGGAAACAGAAAGCCAGAGAACGATAAGTAAGGAGAGGCTAAAAAAAAGGGGTAGTAAAATAAAATACCTGTTCAACCCATCTAAACTTTAGGAAATATTTCTAAGGCAAACATAAAAGGCTCTAATCTTGATGTAGAAACCACTCTGCAGATCGGCAGCCTTTTTTAAACTCAAAAGAACATACTAATTCTATAGAATGTATATTCAGTCTTTCCTGGTTTAAAGTATTACTTTTTAGCAGACACAAGGATGTATTTAAATTTGCTTTGTTTTGTAGAAAACTAGGCCATATTTCCTTTCTTGCAAGTCTTAGTTAACATTCTGATATCTGGTAGCTGGTTCTCTGGATAGGTGATGTCGTCTGATTTTATTAACCTTTATGCTGCGCTTGCTGGCATTAACAGTATAAAATAAACAGTATAGAAAATTGAAAGATACAAAGTAGAATCAGAATTCAGTTGAATTTAAGTGATTCTGTCACTATAGTTGTTTGGTAAAAAAGTATATATAAAACATAAAAGATTTCAATATCTCACACCTGTCATAATGTTGTCAAAAGTGAGCAACACCTTTCCTCAGCTTTCCCTTCATGCTGAGGCTTGGTGTCCAGCTATTTCAGATGATGACACTTTTCAAATGCTGCAGCTGCTGTTTTTGTACATCTTAATTTGCTTGTCAGCGTCTTTGTTCCCAGTGTTTGTGCATCCAGAGTAACACAACACATCAGCCCTATCGATGTTCTCTGCTCTTTTCATTCCCATTCAGATTTCTGTTTTTTGTTCTGATCCTTCTTGGCATTTGTTCTGAAACAACTTTTGACAGTTTTTCTATGGACTTACCATTAACATTAATCCAATCTATTTATTTCTTAGGCTGGCCATAATCACTATCAAACTCAAAGCCATCATCATGCCATTTGCATCCCTGTATCAAATCTAAACATTGAGCATTTTAATAAACTAATCAATGGAGAAGGCAAATGAAAGGCTGTCACATGCAGCTCAGTTTTCTGATGTTGGCACTTTAGAAGGAAGTCCCGATTTTCCATTTGGACTCGTGTGGGTCTACTGATGTGGGGAAGGGTTGCCCTCACTGGTGCCATGCAGCCAGCGCTGGCTGGATCCCACCTGGCTGGCTGGGTCCTCGAGCAGAGAAGCAGTGGCCATATGTGTCCAAATGCATAATTGTGCCCAAGAGTGCTGCAGTTCAGGACCAAAATTGCTCTGTTTTTCAAGGCTTTCTTTTAAATGATCTGCTCACTTTTTTAATGCCAAAGTAGCCCGCTCTAATACTGCACATAGTCACAAGCTTTTATGAAGAGAAATGAATATATAAAAAAAAAAAGCTTAAGGTAAGCACAAATACATTGAATGTGTTCACATACCATAACAAATGAATTATGGAAGATAATCCATTGCTAACAGCCACCAGGGATGGTATTAACAGTGTTTGCGCACACTTTACTTCATGTAGCCCAACTTTATCAGATGTGTTAGTGCTAAAGCAATTCTCTTGCTGCTCCACCTAGCTTTTCACAAAGGATGGATCTAAACTACTGATTTTATCTTCATCTGGAATTCCTGTAAAAGCATCAAAACTAGCATTTACAGTTTTCACTCATCCCAGGTGCTGTGTCAGAGGTGATGGTCAGACAGGAAAAGAAGGCAAAGACATTTGAGGGAAACCTCTCTCCTGTAAATATATATTGACCACTATGGAGAGGAAATAACACATTTCCTCCAGGTAAGTGCTGCTGGTCAGCAGGCTGAGCAACCCTCACTCCAGATCATTTGTTATGATTACAAAAAAGGGCTGGAGTAGAGGAAACAATATTAACACCAGAAGACTGGATATTATCTGTAGCAAAAGATTAGATGAGGGAATAAGAGGACTAGACTTGGCACAGCTGTATGATGGCAAAAATCAGGATAAGCCCCAGACTGGGGCTCTGACCACAGGACTTCTACTGGAGAGGGACCAAATAGCAGAAATCCCTTACAAGCTCCCTGGCAGCCGCTGGCAGGGAGCAGTGCCCGCTCCACAGGAGTCCACCACAGGATGAAGGTGGCTCTGGCATGCAAAGGGAAAAGCCAGTTAAGGGATGATTCAGTTCACTGTATCCCACCTGGCAGCCTTCTGTGGAGCTTAGCCAAGCAAAAAAGCCCTAGCTGTTCCCCAAACCCAAGGTAAGAGTCCTGGAGCTTTTAGTGTTGTTGGAAATGTCAGTTAAGATCATTATTGGTGAGCTGTTCAGCCTTTGTTTTGCCTGTCTCAGTATAAAAACTGTCCTAAAAAAGCTTGTGTCCTAGCATATTCTCAGTGGTAAAAAACTTTCAGTAAATGATAACATTTTTCTCCTCAACTCTATTTTTGGTGCAGTGTTTTGGAGATATGTTTGAAAAATAAAAACTCTTTTAAGAGCAGGCAGAATTGTAGGAAGACATCATGTCTTGCATCATACCAGATGATGATAGTTGGAAAAACTGGATGTACTTGAGGGCACAGATGTCCTTCACTGCTACAGCACTACTATTACTACAGCATTTTCCAAGAAAAGAATTATAATTGGAAAACAAATGTAATTTTTTTTGCAAAAATTACCTTTTCCTAAACTTCCCACAAATAGCTCATATAAAAAATAGCCTAGCAGCAGAGTTTGAACTCAGACATCATGTTAGACAATTATGATTTCTTTTCTCTAACCAAATAGTTAAGAGACTGTGAAAAAGAAAAATATAAAAGTACATCTTTGCTATCATGAGCCAGGCTTGTCTGCAGGACAGCAAGCACTTTTGAGAACATTTGGGCAGTGGTTTGAAACAAAGATCTGATTTGCTTCTTCCACACACTTTGTATCCTGCTTTGAGAAATGTATGTGCCTGACTTGGAGGTGAACTACAGTCCTGCTCATGGATGTCTTGCTTGAATGTTTTTTATACTGTAGTGTGTCAGTACAGTCAGTGAGCTGATAAGAGAAAGATGATCCAAACAGTATGTGTTAATATGCCTTAAGATAGATACAGGAAGAGAGTACAACTAATTATGGCATAATCTTGTTCAATAAGCACTGGTCTCTTTACTTCCTGGATTATGGTGAATGAGGTTTGTAAAGAGAGATTTGTAGAAGGACAGTGCAGTTACTAAGCAGGTGTTTAGCTGTGAGTCAGAGAGTGATCAAGTAAAGAGACATGAAGAGAGCACTTAGCGCATGCCTGGGGTACCAAATCAAATACACCTGCTTGGCTTCCCCTTCCATTGCCAATAGAGAGTGCAGAGGTAACCAGTGTGGGTCAGATGTCTGTGGGTCAGCCGAGGCCACGTGAGATGAATTTCAGCCAGGACTCCCACAAGAGGTGGGGCTTGAGAGTAGGAGCAGAGGGAGCAGCTGGTAGTGAGATGACTGAGGGACCTTGTGGTGGGAAAAGGGGGCAAAAAGGCCAGAACTGAGGAGATCAGAGAGTAAAAACAGCCTGGGAAGGGGAGGAGAGGGCATGGAGAACAGATGAAAGAGAAACTGTTAGTTCTAGTGACCTAGAAGTCATTGGAGGGCTGGTGGGAGAGCGAGGGGAGTTGCAGGCTGAAAGAGGCCTATTCACAGAGAAGAAACCTTCTCGCTAGTCACAAACATTATTTCCCAGAATAATTTCTCCAGGTTTACTGGAGCAGTGAGTCCAGCAAGCTCACACCTGGTCCAAACTTTCTACCTGTTGAGACATGCTTACAAACAATGTGGTACAGTATTTACAGTGCTTCTGAATTACATTTAAGTAATGTTTCTTCCATACCACTGCATGTTAGTGACAGCGTTGCCAAGTTCTGTAAAAGACTCGCTAGCTAGCACAATTGAACTGCTACCCACACTGGAAAACCTCCAAACATTTCAGTAAACATGGGAAGATGTTGGCAGTCCTCTGTTAAAAGGACCCTCAAAAAGATCTCCTACTTCTCTGAGGAGATGGTATACCCAATATAAACACAAGTATATATTCAAGGGGAGTCAGAACAGCATGATCAGCTCTGATTGCTGGACTTAGAATTGCATTTATGATTTTAGAAAAAGGATCTTGTCATTCTTTAATGAAACCCTTGGGAGCTGTGAACAGAATGGCTTCATACTGCGATTGGGAAGATTTGTTTGGAAGAAATGAGAGTTAGCCTGGATGCAAGCCAATTCTTGAGCTATATTTTGTATTTGGAAGGGAAGCAGGCTTCCCATTTCCTGACTACCTATTAACCTTTTGCTTTTATTGACATCCACTGAAATAACATTTTGTTGGACCTAACACAAGCTCAGGTGATAACAGCAGAAGTACGTCTGAGCCGAAGGATCTAGGGCAAGCCATTTCATGCAGGCTCCAAGAGAGAGGACTTTCTAGGGAGAAAAGGCTCAGGAAAGTTTGAAGCCCTGTTAGACACTATTAGGAGTCAAAACGAGAAACAAAAATCCACAGCACTGGAAGAGGAACTGGTAGCGTGAGCCTTGTTGCAAATAAGCTTTTCAAATATGACACAAAATTCCTTTATCTATTTAAATGCACAGACCTTCATCCTCAGTAGGTCAAAACCTCCTCATATATATGTCAAAAGGACACAACTGAAGAAGCTCTGATGGAGACAGGGAGTCCTGGATGCCATGAGAGGCTTTCTGAGAAACGCTGAAGTTTAGGTCCTGATCTAACATCTACTTTGTCCGTGTTAGCTGCTTTAATGCCAGTGGACTTACTCCTGTGAGTAAAGAGACCAGAATCTGGCCCCGAGTATCTTATTTCTTTACTGTTAATACTCCATCTTTAATAATGTTTAAATAAATCACATCAAAACAAATGGAGGAGACTTCCTGAATGAAAGCAAAATTTTTACTGCACTAAAGAAAAGTCAGAAACAACAGGAAATGATTAAATACTATTAAGTCATTGCAAGACCCTGGTGGAATACTTCTGGCATTAAGCTTTGGAAGACTTAGAATATATGTTCTTTGGAAACAGTGGGACCCTTGCATTTTAAAGAAGAAAATGGCCACATTTATAAAATTCAGTTCATGTTAAGAAAAGAAAGCCATTCTTGAAGTCAGCCTGAGATTGTTAGCATAATGTGTTATTGCATATAACATCTTTTAATGTTTTTCTAAGAGAGGATGACAAATTTCTCAAAGAACTAGGCTAATAACTTGCAGTATTCACAAATAATCAGTCTAAAAAAAATCAACCTAAAAAGTCTAGCTGGCTCCTCTTAGAAGAATCTCATGTGTTATTTTGATAGTTGACTTGCAGAAACCAATAGAAGCTGTTTACCAAAAAAGCACCAAACCACAAACCCACCTCCTGTTTATTTAACAGACTCCCCATCTGGATTTCTCTTGATTTGTAGCTGAGCTTATTTCAGAATTCACAGCTTAGTGTGGGAGGGTAGCTGAAATCCTCTGTAAAATCCCTTAATTTTACTTGAAGCACATGAGGAACGTTCTTGTGCCTGACAGCATCAGTCGCACATGAGGCAGTGAGAGGCACATGGGAGGAAGCTGCCCTGCTACATTGCTCATCGGGACAAACGAGTACAGTTCAGCTGAGTTGGAAGAATCATGGCTATTTCAGCTGCCTAAAGATCACATGGTCTATCAAAACATTATAATGAAGTTGCTAAAAATAGGCTTGAAAGGGTTTATATCCCCTGGTGGAAATTAATTATCAATGTCTGTTTCAAATTGGATGAGTGCAGGGATTCAAATCTGAGTGTCTCTGGTGACAATACGGAACAGTGTAGGAAGGTCGAACCATGAAGGCTGGTTGAAAGGAAACCTTCCCTTACACATCCCTCAGCATTTTGGTGACAGGTTGTCATGACAGTACTGGAGCCGTGGAGTGCAGGAGGGTTTCTTCTGAGAAACCAGTTGGAGATCTAACACTGCTAATAGCCCTGGGAAAAATGCGATAGAAAGTGAACCATACCATACCAAAGTATGTTTTTATTCCCACACACATTTTATTTTTTCCATACTGTTATATTTAGAACTGTTCCAAACTTGACCTGCCATTTTCTCCAAGGAAGCATTGAAAAAGCTGTCTGAAGAGAATTATTGTTTATCGCTGTGAAAGAAGGGCAGCTCCCAGCCCATCTGCCCCTTTGAGATATGAGTGTGATATTTGCTTGTATAAACTGCTAAAGGACAGCAGCGCAGTAGTGATCACGTGGTTTCTGCCACAATCAGACAGTGCAGTCACTTCACTGTAGTTTAACCTTATAAAATGTTTAATTAATTGACTCTGCACTCTGTTTTTCAATTGCAAGTCAACATTTTAGGACTGCTCTGCATCCAGCTTTTGTGCCTGATTTTGCTAAATCACATCCTCTAATGTAGACATAGTTACTACTTAAGTTTTATGTCACTAGTGATATGATCATTTTATTGGATCCATGTCTTTACTTTTGTTCTTTGTGGACAGTATGAAATTACTGCACTATAGTTTGTTGCATTAAACCTCTGTGTTTATTATGTGGAAAATCTCCAAGATCAGTGTACTGTTTTAGAATCTACTTAATTTTATCAGTACTCCTTTCCCTTCCTACATCAATTTTCCCTGTTACTCCCATTTTGGTGTCTTTGGTATGAATTTATGCAGAAATGATATTGTAAACATGATGTTTTGAAACCCCTCTAAGTTTCCTCTAAGCTCCCCAGTGTGTTCTGTTTTCTTTCTTTTTATTAAAAAAGCTCTTGGTATGCAGAGAACAAATTCATTCTGTGCAAGTGCATTGTCTGTACTTGTCAGCAAACAATGGCCCTGCACCAATGTATCCCGACTCATAGAGCATTTGGAATTCAGTTCAAAACTCCCAGAGCTCAAACTTCCCCGATCATATTGTTTTAAGTCCTTTTTCTTTTCTTTCATTTTTAAGCACTTTGCTATGCATCTGCCTGGGAACATGCCTGAATCAGTCCTGTTGCGTGGAGTCCTGTATACATGGCATATCTTCATCAGGGCTGCTAGACAGCAGCCTCGACATCATGCAGTGTCCTGCAGGGACAAAAACAATTGTCTTCAGAGGTCATTCTGTCTGTGGAATCTGACCAAATTGGAGTGGATTTGGGGAAGTGAACATCTGTCCAGTGGAAAGCAGACTCCTTTTCCTCAAAGCTAATTTCACATTGAACGCTTTCTAGTCCGAACTACTCCATGCTGAGAGAGGGCTGAGGTGAGAGACTGACTTTCACTGGCAGTTTCCTGAGCCATGCCCAGTCCTTGATGACTACGTGATCGTCTGTCATTTTGCTGTTAACAGTAAGCATAAAGAAGCGCCCCAGGCAAAATCTGAGCTTTCTGAACATAGCCTGCTGAGTACCCTTTTGCAAAGCAAACTTGTGTGGGAGTTAAATAAAAGGCTTTTGTCTTGAAACACCTGGAGGTTGCCTTGGCACACACTTGTGCAGCTACATCTGACTTCTGACTCTCACCCTCTAAGTCCTCATATTTCCCCCAGGATGTCAAATACAGCCCTCTCTTTACCTCCTTGCCTACATCCAGCCAAGTGACCCAGTTCACTTACACAAACTCTTCAGCAGTTCCCACCAGGAAATCTGCCCCACGGTGCCCACTATTTCCACACGTGGGTAATCACTTTTGCAGCTCTCCCTCTAAGGGAGATGTGAGATGCCTGCGCTTGTTCAGGACAGACATGAAGACACAGTTGACTTGCTGTTTGACCCATTAGGGGCTGCGGGTAGGTGTGTTGCCAAGCCGTTTTAGCAGCACCTCACCCTTTGGGTTTGTATGCAAAACCTGACAATACCTTAATGGATCAAGTACAGCAAGCTTGCCTGTGCCGCCCCTGAACAGTACCACTGCCAGCTGGAGCAGTTGCGGAGTTGGCAGCTCTCTCCTGCCCTGATACGACAGTAGGGACAACCTCCAAATCTCATGATTAAATATGGTGGTTGTTCAGAAATAACTCTGGTTATTGTTCCTAACGGATAACCTGGTACTTGTTTTGCAAAGCACTAGTCAGTGCTGTATACTGAAGAGATGCTAACTCCGTAGGCAGATTCTAGGAAAGAAAAACACAATGAGAAATGGATTCTTGGCTGTGAAACTTTCTCCTGGCTATGTTAGAAATAAAAGCTGAGATTACTCTTACTGTATCTTTTCTAGAGCTTGAGGAAAAAGCCCTCTTGCTGAAAAACATCAGATTAATCCTCTTTTCAGCTCCTAGCTTGTGCTTTGGCTGCTAACCCTTTTTGTTATTTACTCACAGCCAGATGGAAGTTGCCCATCCCGTACTTTTGTCCGTAGCTGAATAAAAAGACCTTTTTCTCAGATTGCCATATTATTAATTAGTCTCTGACTGCTGTGAGTTTGCCCTCAGCATGAAAAAGTCCACTTTTAGTCTACTTAAATGATGATCTTTTCCCTAGGAAGAGAGAGAGAGGGAGTAGAAGAGTTTGTTTGTTTCTGTGTAAATTGTAGTCACGCTTTTTCTGCATGTCCACAACAGTGAACCTACTGCACAGCTATACCCACATATGCCCCTGGCTTTCCTGCATCAAGTCACTTCTTGTACTGCATCAACCTCCTGGCAAAACTGAGCTTATCACTATGAATGGATGGATGCCTCTCATATTGTTCATTGGGATGCTGGTTGGTAGCATCCCATCATTACTGCTTCAGTTCCTACTCAAAAAATCTTGGAGTCAAACCATGGAGTTCTGACTCTGGCAAAATTTCTTGTTGTTACTATTATTTATTAATGATAATAAAATAATAATGCATCATTGTTTATGTATTGGCTGATTTGTATTTAGAGCATGATTATGAATGTGTAGGTCTCTTAAATGCAAAATAAGAAAACCTACAGGCTCTGTAAAGTTTTACAACTTGAATAAAATGTATCTCATCTCTTCTTAAAGAATACGGGGAAAGAGATGAGACAGGAAGCCAAAAGTAGACTGTCCAATGAAAGAAAGTTAGAATAATTGTCTTTAATTTTATCTTTGTAGAGAAAGCCCTCAAAATGTGTTACTTGGAAGCAGGAGTGTTAAAAAATAACCCACTTGAAAGTATCCCCTTTTTTAATACATGGGAGATTATATTAAAAATTTTGGAGGAAAGGGAGAATAACAACTTGTTCTCTTCCTAATATTCATTTGAGGAGGAAGGTGCTTTGGCTCACAGCTCTGTCAGTAAGTTTGTGCAAGGCCATAGAGCTAGAAGTCTGATTAACAGTACCAGTGTCAGAGTTGTCTGTATCATCTTATTGTCATTCATCTAGGATTTCTGTGGTTACATTGGGGCGTTCCATATTTGACATCCTCAAAGGATACAAATAATAGTGTATCATTTATTTGGTCTTCTCCACTGAATGTTTTTCATACATTTTTCATTTATGGAAAAATTTCATTTACGGTTCTTTGATCCACAGTTCTCCGTGGTTTTTTTTACTGCCACCAGTGACAACATGTTCTACACCACTGGTTTCCAGTGAGCTCTGATATTGTAGCCCTGGTTATGAAATAACCTTTGATTGTGGGTAAAAAATGGCGGTTGCAATTTTTATTTCTTGGTAATACCCCCAAACAAGTGAACCTTGTTGTTCTTCCTGTCATTCACTGTTTTTCACAGTAGATACTGAACAGAGTATATGTGAGTTCTCAGAGAGAAGATATCTACCTTTAGACACTATATTTCCCTATTTGATTTTTTTCCATCATCACACATTGCTATTAGCTCACCTTTTATCAGCTCTTCTTTCTGAACCCACAAAGTGGCTAACAGTATATCTCCATGTTTTTTTAAGAAAGCATTAACTTTCAGTGAATAGCTTTCTCAAATATAAAACATTTGAGAAATCTGCTGCGTAGTAAATGGCCCAAGAACATCTTTTTCCCCAATATTTCATATGAACACTTTGCCTGGACCTCACTGACCTAAAAAGTAATTGATGCACTACTAGACCTGAGTCTCTTTCCTCATTATTGTAGTTTGCTTTCTATTCTCTGGACGGCTTGGGATTTCTGGCCCCTTATTTCTAGCCCATAGTAACCATATAGCAGATATCCTCTTTCTGTCATGATATTTAGCAGTTGATGCTCTCTCTTTGATACCAATGTGCTAAACCCCATCAGTGTTGGGTACACAGTAATGGAGAGAGAACAGGCTTCTTCATCTTGATGTTCCACCTTTGATTCACCCAGCAACTGGCTGCTTTTAAAAAAAAAAGTTTTGAATAAATAACACAGTCAAATACATCATAGTAACTTTGTGCACTGTATACCTCTGTGGCATTAGTAAAATTATGCTAGCCAACAATTTGGTCCAGGGAGTCATGATATGTTTTCCTGAAGAATCTATTTAAATCTGCTACCAGTCAATGAAAAACTCAAAAACTAGCTTCAGTGCTGGATGTAGCATCACTGTGGCTACTCTTTGTGAGGAGCCAGGTTATGCTTTTCATGATTTCTTCAGCCAAGAAGCTGAAGGGCAAGCCTGGAATAGAGTCTCACTGGCAAAATCCTGGGTGTCATTGCTCATTTGTCTCATCCAAGGGATACAACATCAAAGTTCTGCAATGTCACCTCCACTTGTCACCCATCTAGGAGGGAAACAGTTATGCTTGAAAATTAGACCAAGATAAGATTCCCTGAAGTATAATTTAATCCCAAATTGTTGCCAGGAATGTGAAAAGAAAATGGTAAGCATTGGCTGATATGCCAATTTTTAATTCTGCTCAGGATTTCTTCTAATCTTGTGAAGGAAATGGCTGTTTGCCATTCATTCCTGCTTTTTGATGCTCTGGGAATTCTTCTGTTTTTCATTCTTATCATCCTCTTATTTGCAGCACTAGCACTGGCTAACCAAGACGCATTCATCAGGATTGATTCATCTAGGTATCTAGATATAGCCCTGTGTTCCTCATGGTGAACTGGGGCTCCAGCTCACAAAAGCATCAAAGCCCATGCACAAGCCCAATCTCTGCCAGCATGTGGCTTTAGTGTGGGTTTGTTAGTTTTAAGTATGGGCTTAAACTCCTCCGACACCAACAAGACATAAACACATGCTGAAATGCTTTGCTAAATCAGAGCAGGCTGCTGAACTGGGTCCTGTTTACAGACTGTTGGAACAGAATGTGCCTGGCTATTGAGCATCACAGAGGAGCATGTGCACAGGCATAAATCCATCTGCAAAATTTGGAGGATGATTAAACATTGTCTTCCCGTAATGAGCCAGCCTTGTACTTAATGATGATGGTGGTGAAAACAAACCTAATGGACCATTTCATCTGTTAATTTGGTGTAGCTGATTGGAATTGGTTTTATGACCCTGTCATGTCTCACAAAAAAAAAAGGCCTCCAAAATGCAAATTTAGAAATGAAAAATGTGTGAGTATGACTGATGCAAAGAGGAACTGGTGACAAAAAGTTTTGAGAGGATATGGGTTCTGCAATAGGATTCAAAGAGGAAAGATAACATGGCACCTGAAATGTATTTTATGTTATGGGTTGCTCAAAGGCACATATGTTTTCTCTTTGTGAAAGAAAGCTGGCTGGTGTCTTTTCTGAACTTCAGGGTTTTTATTATTATTTCTAATTATGCTATTTATCTGATGACCTAATCAAACATAAAAAGTAAATCAGGCTAGTTATACCTCTGAATTTTAGCAAAGTCATAAAATGCATTACTCTGCCCTTGAATTTAGTCATTCCTAATTGCAGTTGTTCCCCAAAATAATTATATTGTTGATTTATTTTTATAGCCTGAAGTTTTGTTCTGGGTCAGTTTCACCTCTTGATTTTGATGTTGGTGCTTTAGGAGAATTTTTAAGAAGGATGCTTACCACTGAATTATAAAAGCTTTTATATGCTACAATGTAGTCTACAATGTCTCTGATGTAAACCTGAGATGTCAGTGAAGTTACTGAACAGATTAACTTGATTTAGTATGTTTGAATACTAACATACTGGAATTTCTGGGATTTATTTATTTCTATGAATACTGACGAAAAGAATGTGATAAATAACATTAGCAGTATGTATAGGATAACTGAATTTCCCCACATGGTACCATTCATGAACCATGAAAGTAGCCTTGAGTAGAAGTGTTTTTGTAAGTATCTGTTGTTTTCACAGATCATAGTTAAATGTAGCACTGATTTAAAGATTTTATAAAAGTACTCATTTATTTTTCAGCATTTTTGGCATATTTCTGAAGCTTCTATCAGTGCTCTGATTTGTTTTCATGAGTTATTTGATGATGTCCAGTAACCGTTTTATTTTTCCCTTTTATGAGACTTAGATCTGTTTTTAGATAGTAAAATATTTCTCTGCTCTATTTAGAAGCAGCTGCCTCCCATTCCTGGGCCTGGGGCTTGGATATCATTTAGTAACTCTTTCAATTATATGATCTAAATACTTTAACCAGTTATCTAGCTTAGATTTGTGTAGTGAAACACCAGCTTGTACAGCAGACCATCACAAGCACTGGCTGGAGGGAACTCAATCACCTTAGTAAAAACAACTTTTCTATGAGTTTTCCAGTTGTCCCAAAGTTGCCCATGTAGTTTCTCAGGTAACAGAATTTTATCTGCAGGATCTACCAAATGCAAAGCAACAAAAGAAATCACTTGGTCTCATCTCTCAGCAATGCAGTCTCACAAATAATAATATTAATACTAGTACCAATTATTTTAATATTTAATATTAACAGACACAGAAAAATCAGAGAGCAGCTGCCATGTTGACATCGTTTGCTGACTACTATTCTCATCAAGCAAAGCTTGACAACCCTCCTCGGGGATCCCTGCAGCAATTAAAGACCGAGCTCCAGACCTAAGCAGGAGAGTGTGTAGGCAGGCAGGAAGGTTGTTCAGGCCAAAAGAATAGGTCAAGACTCGTGGTGGTAACAAACTACACCTGCGGCAGGGGTAGGTATGCCCATGCAAGTTTTAAGGCACAATTCTGACTGCAGCCGCACAAGCCAGAGCAGCCCATCCAGGAGCCGTGCAGAATTCTTGCCCAGTCATTATTGCTCAGCCCCAAATTATTGCTCAGATACCCCAAACTACAAGACAAAAGGAGTGTGCCAATCACCTTCCAATAGCCCCTAACATAACTTTCATGAAAAATGAGCCTTTTCACTGATTTTAATAATAATTGCACCAGGCCCAAAATCTGCATGCTTACTTCTGCTACTTCAGAAAAAAAATCTCAGCAGGTAAATCTATTCCAGAAAGAGCCCAAGCTACTGTCCCTCAACCTTAATCCACCTACATGTATAGCAAAGATGATTAAAAAAAAACGGTATGTGTTCCTCTCACTCAGAAGAGAGCAAGGTGACATTTCCTCAGTGTATCTATAGAAGGGAACTACATGTTTTTGTCTCTCAGTCCTTTGGGACACACCAGGAGTATTTATATAGGGGAGTTACTGAGACTAGTTTCGATTGCTGGGGCCTTGTCCAGTAGTATTATATAATATATATACATATATTAAAACCCTCTGCAATGGAAGAGGTGAAGTAGCCACTTCTGAATTATTTAAAGTGGTGCATTGCTATTGGGCTTCATAAGAAACCTTGTGAGCAACTATAGGAGATGCCCAGAGTTTGACTGGAAAAGCATTAAGTCCAAGATAATACAGCACAACAGGGCTTTCCTTTAAATCAATGGCAAGTACTTGTTCTGCTGCAATATCAATTCTTCATAATACTTGTACCAATTATTTTAAATGACCTCTGCCAATTCTGTTTAGATTTACAGTGACCTACACTGCAGCTATTCCATGTTTAATCACTTGCAAGAATAATAGTAGCTTTCAGAGAGTGGAAAAATATTGAATAAATATTGAATTAAATTTCCCTAGTTCCAATGTCTTTATGGAATCCATCTCTTTCTTCACTTCTATCTACCTAAGCAAGTGTGGCTTTCTGATCACTGTATATTTTTGTCTGATTATAAGGAATGATGGTTTTTCTGGCTGATGCACTACTTCCTGCTATTTAGCTTACTATTTTTGTTTTTTACAACAAATATTTTTTTTCTTTTTGGTGGATAACCTTGGAAAGATTCTATATTTTATCTAGTATAAAGGGAATAATAATCTGAGGCACAGAATCTAAAAAGAAACCTCATGCCTTCACCATGCATAGCCAAGATCCAGGCCCCAATCTAGCAATACTTTACGAGCATGTATAAATGTTAATCCAAGTGGTGGGGAAAAAAAGAACTGTGCTATGTGCAGGATTTCTGTCACCTTGTGTAATTCAAAAAAACACAAGGCCCAGTATGCTAATATGAATAAGAGTAAGAATAAAAATATTTAATTTCAGCTTTGACGTGCCATTTCTGAGCAATGGAGTTCAAAGTGCAATGTTTCTTGGTTCTGGCTAATTACTATTCTTGAAAGCTGCTTTTAATTTGGAAGGGAAAAACAAAAGGATTTGGGATTCAAGTTTGAACAAAAGATCTCTGGAACATAAGGTTTTCCAGAGATCAGGGTAGCTTAGAATGGCTGGAATTGATCAGGAATATTGAAACTATAGAACCTGATCCAAAGTTGGCCATCATTTCTGATTTTCCTCCCAGATATTTTTATTCCCTGATTTTTAATCCAGTATTTCAGAAAATGTTGACAATATTCACCTTGCAACTGATATTAGTGATGCCCTTGACAAGCTTTTGCATCTGGAGTTGTTCTGGGTTTTTCGACATATCCCTAATCGGAAATAAATTTGAGTAACTGTTAATCTGCCAGGCAGCTATTGGTCTGGCTATCAGCCATTCATTTCATTGTTACCCAGAAGTATTTACTATTCAGTCTTGTAGCCAAGTGATCCTAAGTACTTCATTTATTTGTTCAGTGTATCTTTGCATATTAGGTTATAGGATGACAAGAACAACAGAATGGAGCAGGAGGTAATGTTAATAAATATTATCATAATGTCACAAGCAGAGGGGACATGGTAGAGCCGTAAAGCAGTTGTGTAAGAACTGGAATCCACGGGAGTATGGCTTAGGCCTTTTAGTATTGCATTCCATCTTTTTTTCATTAACTCAAGATTTTTCAGTTGTAGGAAAAAAACGTAAAGCTACTACTCCTTACAGTCCTTAGGAAGAGCTGGCATTTGGATTTAGGCAAACTGAAAAGCTAGAAGGAAAATCAGGGATTTTGCAGTTGCATTCATCAGTAATTTAGATTGCAAAAGACTCCTTGTATTCAATGGAATAACCCTGTTTTCTGATGATACAGTTGTACCTAGTGTCCGAAGATGTAATTTGGAATTGCATTTTGCTGCATGCTAAGAGCCTCCAGCCAAATTAGACAAAAAATGAAACGCTTCAGGACTTAACTGATGGTAAAGCTTCAGCCCATAACGAAACTGTGACTGAAATCTGGGTCCTACTTCTGCCTTAATAGTCAGATCTTAGACTGGGGCTGAGGAGACTTGTGTTCCAGGCCCAATTTTGCCACTGCCCAATTGAAGTGACTTTCAGCAAATCGTTTCATTTTCTGGTCTCTCATATTCCCTGTGAAACATGAGCAGGGATGCTGACATCCTTTGTAAAACAGTTGAAGGTCCACTGGTGAAAAGTGTACTCTAAACATAGAATAGCATCTTCATTATATGATTGCTTCTCATATGCAGAAGATATTATTAAGAGGTTACGTCTGTCTTTCCTAGGATTCAAACTGCTTCAGACTTGAGGGTCTTTCCTTCTTCTAACATCATGTTTTAAAGTCAAATCTCTTATGGGGGTCTCCCATCACTGTATATTAGCATTATAAAGTATTTTCATTTACATCCTCACTTTTAATGTTATACAAAAATAAAATGGCATTCCTTCTACATATTTCCAGCGATCTACTTTATGTTGTCTTCCTTCTTCAAAAGCTCAGACTCTGTTCTGCATGAAATTCATTTTAGAGCCCCTGGTACTCAACTCCAAGTAGATGAGAGAAATGTCAGTAGTAACTGGGAATGTGTATTTCCTCAGTGTGACCCCATCAGAGATCTCATACTGAGGATTACAGCTCAGGGCTCTAAAATGTCAAAATGATGATGTGAGGAAGGAAAGGCCAGTGAGGTTGTGATATGAGCAGACAAAGGTTTGTTTAGGCATGCATTGGGCTTGAGGCTTTGTTCCCGATGGGATATTGAAATTTGCTTCCCTACTTGCTGAAAAATATATGATGTGGGATTCTAACGTCCCTTCCTCACTTAATTTTAATTGAAATATATCTGGAGGCAGATGCTGAGATCAAACACAGCTTAGACACATAGAGGGCAGTGAAGGGGACCTTGACCAGCTTCCTCCCCTGCAAGATGCTCCCAGGATAAACTGAGAACATGCCACACTCTCATCCTTTATTAAAGGCCAATATGAGCCCAATCATGTGCAGGCATAGAAGAGCAGGCATAAGTTACTACATTTGCGTGCTTCAAATAAGTAGACTGTATAAAGAATGAATGACTATACTGGGATCACTAGAACCCATCTGATTTTATTGCATATGTAGATAGAGCATTAAGATCAAATCTTCTGCATGGAAATAATCCAAGGATTTGGGTAAGTATCATATTCTTTTAGTCTCTGCAATCTGAAAGAACAACAAAAAAAGCAACTAAAGGGATTACAAATAAATCACACTGGCCTCTTTGTTCTAAAGCTTTTTGTGCTTGATATGTGTTAGTATTGAAAATTGCAGAAACAATTCCCATACTTATCTGCCAAACTGTTTCACTTGACTAGATCAATGAATAAAGTTGATTAATTGTGAGAGCTGATAAGTTTAGCACACGTCACATTTTACTTCCTCTTTTTTGAATCTATCCTATGCATAAAAGCGGATTTTGTAAATCCTACACTGAGATTAATCATGTGTTGTGTTCAAAGACAAAACAGAGCCCTGAAATTACAGTTTCAGGAAGGAAACTATTCTGTATTTATTCATTAAATCCTATGGTATCCAATATTAGAATTAGCCCACAATTAAATAAGGCTTGTATATTTTCATCAGCCTTATTTGAAAAGTTTACACAAGGTTGTCTTTATCTCCAGGAAGATGTGTTTGAATCTAAAAGAAGTTCTATCTGATAACTTGTTGACTGAGCCTTTAGAAATCTGGACAGAAAAGCATACCATGCCTAAGGATGAAATCCTGCACAAAAATGCAGATAATCTTGAAGAAATAATACGGATATGATATTTACACATGGAACTGTTTAGGCTTATGATATTTTGGGGACAGCTTTTTTTTTTTTTTTTTTTTTTTTGCCAAAGCCTTTTTCATCTTATTTTCCTTTCTTTTTTTCCTCAGGGAGTTATTTGTGGCTCTCCCAGTCCCATGGATTCAGTGAACTATACCTCTTATGGACAAATACTAGAATCTCGAGAAAGGGAGAATTTTTTTCTATTAGTACCATTCTTCTCCCAGTCTTCCTTTTTATCCATATTCTTACCATTATATTCATATGATCCTCCGCTGAATCTTTCCATCATTCCAAAGCAGTGTTTGATATTTTTTTCAGATTAAAATGCCTTTAAAGTAAATGTGATTTTTCCAATCAGTGTTGTGACCATTCTTTACTGCTCAATATACAGTTACAAAACAAAATGGAAATGGCCACTGAAAGGCATTGGCCTTTTGGTGCATGTATTGGCTTTTTGAAATAGTTGTATCTTCCACTTCTGCTTGTGAACACGTTGCATACACTTAAATACAAATGCATAAATATGTTCAAATGACCACATATTCGCACTTTTTTAATCTCTTTAAACAGCATGGTCAAAGATCACTTTTATATATAAACCTGCATACATCCCACTACACACATATACATGTTAAATCAATGTTGGTCTTCATAAAGATCTAAAAGGCTACAAGCTAATACAGTGCTAGATAAAATCCAACAACAATTTGACTGTTAATATATGTACAGTTTCAGAATGCAAATCAATTTGGCAAGAAGAAGATTAATGTGACTGAATGGAATACAGAGAGACTTTGACCAGTTTTTGATTTGTACAACTGGGCAGACAGGTTTAATGTCTTCAGGAATATATCCTACTCTGCATAATTTACTGCAACCCCAAACTGCGCTCTTGCACAGTTGCTCCTCAGAAGTGCTTGCTGGCCACTTCAGCAGCCCGGCACAGGTAGTCAGAGACCAAATCCTCTTCATCCTTTGGTACATCTCCAGGTGTTTTCCCAGGTAAAGGTTGCCTTGCCTTCTGAGTTCTTTCAGAGAGGGAAACAACCATAGAAAGAAGGGGTAGGAGCAGGGAATTGGTGCTCTTGTTATTAGCACTTACCTCCACCAGAGTAATGTTATATGAAAACTTTACCCAACAATTTCTGCCCCATCTTCCCCATTTGATGAGACTGCTCTGTTTAAACTTAGTCATTTTGGTAATAGTTTTAATTATTCTTTTGGTCTGAAGTTAACATAGAGAAGGAAAACTGTATTCCTATCCTAAACATTTGAAAAATCTAAACAGGCAGTAAATAAATGGAAAGATAAAAGGATTAAAAGCAATATGATTAAAGACTAAAATTTGATGTGCTTATTCTTGGTGCCTGTCATTTATCTCTGGAGAAAATCATACATGATAAATTAACTAAATTCATTGTTCTGTTTCTTTATAGTCTTGGAAACACAAAGGAGAACAAAGCAAAACTAAAATAGAATATTTCCCAAACACGAAAAAGAATTATGTAGATTGAAAAGTTATTAGTCAAAATAGTCCTGGTAAGAAATTATGGTACATCTCAAAACTTGAAATATTCTTGTCGCTTTCTGAGCAGGAAAAAAAGAACAGGAGCAACTCATTTTGTCTGTAATAGGTCTTCTTAGAGCATAACTTCCTGACAAATGCTTTTCCTCACATCATTTCTCCAGGTGTAATCATCTTTCAAGTGCACGTTGAACTTTCATTTTTCCATTTCCTCCTATTGCTTCAGTGCTATATTAAGCTACTCTTTATCTTGACATGATGGTAAGATTTCACTTGAAGATCACTGCAAGTTTCATTTTCATTTTACATAACTAGTTAAATTAAATAGGAGGACCTAGAACCAGAGGCAAAACTCAATCTCCAAGTATGTTAATATTTCTGTAGGAGTTATACAGAGCTCACACTGAAGTCTACAAGAGATTTGTCTCGGAAAGGACTTTAAGACTCAATATTTATGTAATATGTGGTAGCTCGTGGCTAGAGATGAATAACAGAAAAATTTGTCTTTGTTTCCAAAAAACAAAATAAGGTATTTACCTTATGAATGAAAAAGAAATCAGAGCAAGTTGTTTGAGAACCAGAAAGCCCTGCTGGCTGACATATTTGATTATATTTCAGATAAATGTATTACTCAAGACAGTCTGTGAAGGGCAGAAGCAAATTACAGTTCATCTGCTCCTAATAGAATTAAAGGAACAAAAAAGAAGAATCTCAGAGAAATTTCAGCCCTCAGAAATCTTTCTCCTTGCTCTCATCTGCCCCAGGTGCCTGGTGGGCTGCCGGGCACCTCTCGCGCTGCTGAGCCAGGCACCTTCCCCAGGGACCAGCTCACCGAGCAGCCCATGGCCGTGGGACCAGCACTGGGCAACCCTGGGGGGCCGCGGGGAGCCAAACTGGGGCCGCTCATGCCCAACGCAGCTGAAACAATGTGGATCTGGTTCTTTAGCATCACGGTAATTAGCCGCTTCTGCCTGATGACACTGTAGTTGTGCTCCAGTTGGTAAATGTGTCAGAACAGATTTCGCTTTGAGGGGCACTTGTGTGAGTTCCTGCCTCTCTCTATATTGCATGGCAAGCCTCAGGATCAAGCCAATGGATGGAGATTGCAAATAGAAGAAGAATCAAGAACTGTCCCATTGCACCAAACTGTGGTTTGGACCTGTCAGAGTTAGAAGGTTGCATGCGTAAAGCCTGCTTGTGCTGGGGGTAATAAGTATCCTGCAATGTGCATTAACTGGCAGCGGCTTTGACGATAGCGAAATGGAACTGTTCTCTGCAGCATGCATCCAGTATTTGTGCAGACTTGACCCTGGCCTTTTGTTCTGAGTTTTCTTTCACTGAATTCTAAACAATAGAATAAAAGAGAAAGAGCAAGTATTACACACCAGCAATCGATGGACAGATAAGCAAATCCAGTATGAAATACACTGATAGAAATTTGGGGGTGTTATATGTCATGATGACACTCTGCTATAAGACTGCTCGATGGTGCAGAGAGATGGTTCATATCATTAACATTTACAGACTTATTAAGGAGGATCTTTATTCCTGTGCCACCCTAAGTCATAGATATTAGTAAAGGAAGCGTTTGCTTGCTTCATTATTAAAGCAAACAAGAATTTTTCCATCCATAGTCTGTTCCATAATCTTTTTTATATAGATGTATACAGGTGTATATATGTACATAGATGTATGCCCACTGATATATAATATTATATATAACATATATGTGGTATATAATGCTTTTTAAAATAAGTGCAATACTTACTTTGCATTAGTATTATATACATAATATTTATAGATAAGATAATCATATTGGCAATTCTTCTACAATTACAGGGAAGTAAATCACTGCAAGGTTAAAAATGTGTCTAAAGTATAACCAGACTAGTTGCACAAATGAGTGCCCAGATGCTGTGTGTACATAGCTGTACTGTAAAACATTTCAGGGAACAACACTAGTAAATGCTGTTCAGATGTTCACAAAGGTGAACAAGAGTTTTCATGGTGGGCGCCACTGGCAATCAGCTATAAGAAGAAAGGGTTTTGCTCAAATGGCCTGACACCTTCCTGCCGTCCATAGAGGAAGGCAGAGGTTTCCCTAGGTCCCTGGAGGCCTGCGGAGGATGGGCTGGAGCCCACAGCTGGAGCCCACAGCTGGAGCCAGCAGCCAGCTGCTGCTCTCAGAGCTGCACTCAAGCTACAAGCACCATCCTGGGAGAAACATGGTCCTGAGTCTTCCCTGTCTTTAGCCTAGTCGGCACCCAATCTGGGGAAATGTTTGCCAGCTGGAAGGAACATTTGTACCCCTCGTGTTTAGCACCACATGGCACCGTAAGGCTCACATCTTGCAGACGGTACTGAGCACCCGCTTCCCCATCCGCACCTGGGGACAGCAGGCAGCTCTTCCTGGGGTCTGTGCAGCAAATAGTTTGGACAGCAAAAAACCACATAAACTGCAGGGCCAGATTCCTTCCTGCTGTAGTGTCACTTAAACACATGGAGAGAATTTCTATATTAAACATCACTCTGACATTTTGCCACTGAAGTCAGGGGGGAGGATATCCTTAAGCCCTCTTGCCCTCAGGGTCTGCCTAAAATTGTCCTCACAGTGGAGAGGCTAAGAATTACCATGGAAACTCTTGCAGCAAACTCCTATGTCAAAGCAAATATCTCAGTGTTAACAGAGATTTAAAGAGATGCTGATTGAAAGAGCAGCACATTTTGTTGCCTTGCTGAGATCACTTGACTAAGCTGCCCACTAAATCTGCATGCTGCATGTGTTACTCTCTGCTGACCTTAAAAGTTCTTGAAAAAGATGGATCAAAACGGAATTTAGAAAAACTATTCTCAGCCATGGCCCCTGCCTACATAATAGCCATCAAGAAGAGGTGACCTCTGTCTATGTTTTTTTCTCTTGAAGGTAATGAAAATATTATGCCTGCCTAAGAACAGTTCCTGATCAGGAAGCTCATGACTATACAATGCCATCTATAGGAGACTGTGTTTGTCCTATAATAGCATTGTGATCACCACAAAAGATGTGTTCGGAGCTGAGCTCCCTGGCCTAACGCAACATAGACCTGTGCTCCTGTTTCTCCCACTGACTTACGATGCAGGCCTGGACATGGTATTTCATTGCTTAGTGCCACTCATTCCACCCACTGTTTCTTTCTTGTGTGTATAAATCAGACTTTTGAACAGGGTCTGTCTCTTGGTATACATCTAAATCATGCTCAGAACAGTGCGGCTCCATATCTGCAGCACAGTCACACAAATAGGAAGGGTATTTCAGCCTGAGCTATTATAAACAGAGAATAATTTAGCTTGTGCTGCTAATCACATTAAAAAAGGGGGAAACTTCCTGTTTTCCTGAGGGATAGGAGGACGTGACTTGCTGTGGTCATTGCTTATAGCTGCCTTGCTCCCTGCCTCTGTTACAGCCCACACCCGCTCTCTCTTTCCAAGACAGATACGCTATAGAGAGGAATTAAGTGGTGTCAATTGAGTAAAGAGCTGTCATTTGGCTTTAAGACCAGGGACTGGTATCTGGCCCTTTTTTATTTAGCAGTATAAATAACTTGTGAACATAACCTTCAGCTTTGGCATATTCCATTTGTCCAAACTGTGTTATTTAACAACATTCGGTTCTTTCCTCCAGGGTGATATTTAGATCCTTATCTGATGGACAATGCCTCCTGTTTTCATGTCATCAGCAATTTTCATTAGCATACTACTATGTTTTATGACACATTTATTAATGATAATTTTACAAGATGTCTTGTTTTTGAATTGGGGATCATCCTTCTCTCTCTTCTTTTTTTATGGACATATTGCTTATAAACATTTTGGCAGTGTTAGTGCAACATATGTTTTTGCATGAATAATTTAGTGGTTGTACTAAATCACCATCATCCTGTATATGTCTGAATATGCTGAATATACTGGGTGCTGATTAGTATGGAGATACTTGGGTAGAAAACAGCACTGTGATAATCAGTCTAACACAGGAAATATTTTACATGCAAAATGTGTTCAGTTTTCATATTCAAAAGTAAGAATAAATATACTGCTTATTTTTGAATGATTTCTTGTAAATTATTGTTCCTGCACAACAGCATAGCAAAACAGGATTTAAATTCAAGAGTTGTACAAATAGAAAATTTGCCAAAACATAGTTTCGTACAGCCCAAAATTTACATGGAGTCAATCAAATTTGCTGAGTAGTTTCAGCTGCAAACATGTTTAGGCTGTTGAGGACTGTACATATCTTGACAGAGAAACAGATAAGGCCCCTTCTTGCTTTTCCAGAGTCCAGTGATTAATGTAGTCAAGCAAACCGTGGGTGAACTAGATTCAGATTCTCATGCTGCCTACACTGATTTGAACGATAATTCTCTCACCTCAGCAGAGAGTCTTACCATTGGGGAAAAAAATATCCCGATGTGTGTTTCCCTTGATATTTACAGCTCTGAAACATATTTTTATTAATACTAAAACATCAACTGTCGAGAGAGAGAACTGCATAGCATGATGACTAGGTCATTTTGCAGGAGGTGCAAATTCAAACCCCTTTAGGCAGAGCTGGGATTTGAGTCTGGAGTTCCGCTTCCCAGAATTATCCCAGTCATCGGCTATTCTGTGCAAAGGAAGCAGTGATATAGGTACAGCTAGCCCTTAACTCCCTTTTGCTCCTTGTATACGTGCCAAAAAATGAAACATTTTGTTGCAGATCAAAGAGATGTTCTGATGCAAAAATAGTTTGATAAGCAAATTGTTTTGTTTTATTTTGCAGGACAAAATGGAAAAAAGATATTGTTCAGTTTGTTCTAACTGGAAGAAAAACTTTTTTTTTTTATTAGCACTCTTACTCCTTGTGTAGATCATTGGCTTTAGTGGGACAGCTGAGCCTATGCATACGTTTCTGCTTATTAACTTAGGGCATCCCTTCCCCCTGTACACAGTGCATATCCTATGAAGCAAAACAGTAGAAAGCCAGCTGCCAGCATCATCCTGATGCTCTCTCTCCCACGTGAGTGAGAGAGAGAGAGAGGCCAAACAATAGGTAAAGCAGGTAAAGAAGAGTCTGAGCACTGGAGGAGATAACTTGTATGAGGATGGAGCTGATGCAAATCTCTTCCTTCCAGTGCAAAGAACCGGACTGTAATTCAAACTGCAGTGTGGTTCTCTGCCTGCCTGTCTGGCAGTGCTGTTAGTCTCTGTGCAAGTGCATGGGAAGCTGTACCTAAGCTCTCCGTTAGCCCTCCGCACAATCTCAAAGCTGACAGCTTCCCTGACGTGCTCCAGGCTGCTCCCTCACCATGTAGCTGTTGCGTGACATCAACCTCCTCTTGCACATGTACGTTCATGCTTGTTGAAATGCAGGAAAATGTCCAGGATCTGTTCACGTCTCCTTGTAAACTAAGTAGCCAAAGCTGCTGCAAATCAGTGGTTGTGCCAGTTCTGTGTTCACAGAGTGCATCTCGGGGTTGCTTTTTGAAAAAAACGGAAACGTAGAGAAATCTTCTGCTGTCAAAATGCAACTATTCAGTTTTTCAGAGCCACTTTTGTCAGCTTTGGGGCTGTAAAGAGTGTGTGATATGAGTTACTGGTTTTCACTTCACTTGCTTTCCTAAAGGTCAGTTTTTTCCAGAAAGAACATCATGCAGGGTCTCAATTGTTCATTTGACTGCCATTTTATAGCATTTGTTGTGAGGCCAAATTGAAGAGATTTGCTTGCATGATCAATCTCTTCAGCTTCAGTGAAACTACTTATCAAGCAAATACCCTTTAGTAAGTAGATCAGCCTTGCTCCTGGAGACCATGTGAAGCAAAATATGCTGATTAAATGTATACAGGAGGCCAGATTTTACGTAAATGCTAATGTTATTAGGAAGGCTACTGTTTCGATTGCCTTGTTAAAAAACATGCCAACAGTCTAGCATCATTTTGCCTTGAAAAGCTGTCTTTCCTTTTTCTCTGCTATCTGTCTTCAATTAAAATGATGCCTACTTCTGTTTAAACCCTAAAAAGTCTGGTTCCCAGCAAAGAAATCAAAAGAGATAGTGTGCCTTTCATGCAAAACAAAACAAGCAAGACAGGAGGAAAACTCCACCACTGCACAGACTCATCTAAAAGGAATTTCCAGAGTGATAGAAGGGGATATTTCCATCCCATTTGATGCTTTTAATTACAGTTCTTATGAATGGTCTGAATCTCTCATACCTGAGTTGCAGTGCAGAGCAAGTTATTTTTAGCAGCTTGTAGCCCAAAGCTACTGTTGCTACTCTACAGTGGCATATCCATAGATACACTTTGCATCCTGTGGTTTCACACTCAGTAGGTAAATTAAATGCATTACCTGAAACAGCATCTTTAGTAGCAATTAACAAATATTAGACAAATATTAACTGAAAGGAGCTGGAAGGAAGATAAATGAAGCCAAAGAAATTGCCTTCTCTTGTTTAAAGCCTCTGTAGATACATAAAACTCAGAAAGAAGAGATTCTTTTTAACGATGGTATAGAGGAAAGCTCTTTGAGATTTATCTTCTTTCTGCCAAACACACAATAGGAACCCTGTTATTATTTACTTATTTTAAAAGAAAAAATGAGTTTTTGCCATTTGCAAATGAAGCTTAAATATTGTATAGAAAAATCTGTTTCTGCTTGCTTTGGGGATTTTATGGTTTTCGGCACAAAGCAGTTGGTTGAAAAAATAATCTCTGCTGTAACGAATTAGACAGCTTCTCCGTTACGGAGTGCATTTTCATTAGGGTGAACAATGGAGGCTGCTGGGTGGAATGTGATGAGTAGCTTTACATCGAAGGACAAGCTGCATTTATCTGAAGGCAATTCAAAGGTTTATAATGGACAGCAGGGCCTTTGTCTTTGGTAAGAGCCTTCCATGAATAGCTCTATGATTCATAGCCAAATTATACTTGCTTCCTACTATCATGGCCAATTTAATAGCAAGGTTCACAAATGACTGCCTTCAACTGTTAAGTGATGCTAGTGGGCTTGCTCCCATTTTTTGCACTTATGAGAATCAGATTAAATAAATAAATAAGAGTAAGTCAAATTTTTGATCCTTGTAAGGATTCCTTATGAAAAATTAAGTGTAAAGTTCAAGTATAGTGTTTAGAATCACTTATGTTATTCTCTGAATAAAAGAATGATAGATACACCAAAAAAATCTCTCTAGTCAAGGCCAAAAATCTTACAGATGTGCAATTGCAGATAAACAGTTAAAAACACTCTAAGTATTATGATGAATCTATTGTAAGTATTTTGAGAACCTCCAATGCAAACCGCTGTATATTGCGAACATGGGAACATCATGATGGTGCTAGTGATTTATAATGCAAACCTTAGCCTCCATAAAAGAAAGATCTTTAAGGTGAAGCAAAATAAATAATTATAAAATGATATTCAGAGTAGTGGTAAATATTAATCTCATAGTAGCATGGAAAGCCCCATCCAGACTAAGATTCTTTTGTGCTGTGCATGGCACAAACATAGAAAAGATACAGCCTCTGCCTGAGGTTGTACAGTTTCTGTCTCATTAATCCACCATTTTTTTCAGTTTAATTTGTCTAGTTTCTGGGGGCAGACTAACACTTGACTAATAACTGGCTTAGTAAGTTATTTGTCCAAATTGTGCTTTAATTAAAACCAAGCTCTGTTTGCCTTGGAATATACAGAGGGCATGTGTGATGCTGCAGCCTCCCTGTTTGCTCAGCAGATTGACATAAGCTTTAATCTTCTAGTTTACTTAAGGTAAATGGGATTATTGCTCTTATATGCCATTAAAAATATATATATTCTAGGAGTAGATGAGTTTGAAGTTCAGAGATTTAAGCCTATTTTAACTCAACTCAGGCTTGAAGAGAGTGCATTGAAATCTCTTCAATTTCTTTTTTTTTCCCTGTGATCTACCCTGAAAAGCATAGACTCCACACTCTTCATTCTTTTACTGGAGCTGGGCACCACCGGGGATTTTTGAGATGAGAAGAATAACATTTAATTTTGGTTTCAGTCAAATGAACACGGTGAGAAGCTGTTTGCTCCTTTCTAAACTGCTTGGCAGTAGCCAAGGGCATTCTTATAGCACAAGGACAAGATGAGAAAACCCAACACCCCACTAGAGAGTTACTGAATTGCTTCGAATGGAGAATTCATTTCAGGCACTGATTCAACCTAGCACTTTAGCATGTGGTTTTGCAGCAACTTCAGGCTTAAATATGTTATTTTGTAATCTGATGCTCTGTTCCAAACAGACTCCTGCAGAATATACACGTGGTAGTTTCCAGCTTGTGCTGTCCCCCATGTTGGAATGGAGTGTCCTCCTGACCTGCTGCAGTAGGTGAACACAGAGGGTCAAAGAAGTTTGCAGTGAATTACAAATCTCTGCACTGCATGGGGGAAGCAAAACTGTCTTGGATGCTGGTAGAGATGCAGTACCTGCTCTAGAGGATATGACAGAGAGAAAACACTGAGTTCCTGTAGAAGAAGGGGAAAAGTCTGGTGGCTGCTGGGAGAGCACTGTTGATTCTCCCTATAAGTAAAAATGGACATGGTTCAAAAATCATTTATTTGAACTATCCAAACTAGATAAGGTGTCCTACTTTTAAATCATCGTACCCAAAAGTAGAAGGAGCAACTGTCTTTTGACAATAAAACTTCGTCAGTAATAACAGGCTAGCTACTTTTTCATACCTACCTGAGTCTTGGAGGAGTGGAGCACAGCCCAGGCATGAGAATAACAGTCATCACCCCGTATTAGGAACGGCCAGCAGGGAACAAACATTTGTCTGCACTGAGCCCCATTGGAAAACAAGTGCATCCACTTTTGCAGCCATCTGTTTTTTAAGAGTTACATAACATCGGTGAAAGCGTGTGCCAGAGACTCCTTTCTCAGTGCTCAAAAACAGCTAAATTTTCACCTTTTGGAGGAAACTATGGGGATGCTAATAAGGATATCAAATTAGGTCCAAGGAGTTCACAGAATATATGTTGGCCTCTGCTAAACAGCCCAACTTCCCTCTTCTGACCCTTTGATGGGGCAGTTTGGTCTGTTGTTGATTATGTCCATGTACTGAAAACTGGCTAAGTAATGGTGCCTTCTGCTTTCCAAAGAGTTGCAGTTCTGCTTGATGATAAATGATGGGTGATCATTACTAGTAATATAAACAGTTGAGGTGCCTGACAGACAAAAGGTAAATAAAAATAAATAGCTCATGTTGCTTGATGAAATTGGCACTAATTCAGAATTAATAGGGACATAAGATTGCATTTTCATATCTGACAAGTAGACTGTATAACTAGATTTGTTCATTAAGATGCAGATGTAGAGAAAAAAAGTTCTACATTACTTAAAGTCTGATTTTTCTTACTTGTTTGTTCTTAGTGGCTCTCTTAGCAGCGCTAGACTACAGCATTGTCGTGGTCAGCAACAAGGTAATGTTTATTTTCAATGTTATTTTTAATAGGAAAGTAATTAAAAGATTTTTTCAGTCTTCCAGCACAAGTAGATGAAGAATGTACAGGGTCAGAAAGAAAAGGGGTGCAGTTTATCACAAAAAACATGGTGAAATAGAAAGATGGGGACTCATAAACAACAACAAAAATTACTACAGGAGAGAGATAGCAAGAAAGCAAACACGGATGGTTTTGACAAAGTAGGTGCACAGAAAAGTGTGGGAGTATCTACCTGCCAGGTTGTACCTGGCAAGTTAGGGCAAGAAATCAGGGCCACATTTTTACCATGGGAGCCACAGACATAGGAGCACGGAAATGTTCACAATCCCAGACAAGAGGAAGCTAACTTAGATGCCCAGTTAGGTTTGATGTCCTAAGCTCACTGTGTATTAGTGGAAAGAGGTACAGTCCTGCTCCTCACAGCCCTCTACAGAGCCCTGCCTTTGTCCCTTTACTATGCGAGAAGACTAATCAACACAAGCTAGCCTGAAAGTGGTAAGTGCTATGTACAGTGAATTTGAACCCACTTCAAAACATCCAAGACACTCTGTTCTTACTGCAGTTGATCTGTACATCTGCATCAGCCATTCATCTGGGATGTTCAACAGCCCGGCCTGTGTAACAGCCAGAAAATTGTAAATGCTAGGCAAAGAGCTCAGGCAGCCAATATGACCAAAAATGGTGCCCTCCCTCAGCATGCAAGGACTGGCAGCCATGGCTTTGAACCAGATTTAGGTACCTGTAGCTAGACGCCATAAATACTCCCCATTCCCACAGTGTCAAGGCATCACCATTAAACTGAAGTGGTCTTGATGTTGAAATGACACGAGCATTCTCTTTGTTCAGTGTAAATGAAATAATTGCAAATAGTCCCTTCTTACCTTAAAATATATTTTTCCATCGGAGGTGACAGCTTTCATAGGCAAGCTGGGAATTGCTGGGGCTAGATCTGGAGCCGGTGTGTATTAGCAGCAATTATTCCCACTTGAAGCAGTTTAATTTTTAGCCCCCCTTCATTATTAGGGCTCATTCTGCAGCATTAGTAGAAGTGCACCTCATAATCTGTATATTATCTGCACACCACCAACTGTATGTTTGGACAAAAATGTTAGCACATCTCACTGGAAAGGGAAAGCTGTTATCCCTAAGCTCCATGTAAAATGGCTCCATGAACAGATTTCATACAGAAATATGGCCTTAATAATGCAGACTGGACTGGACCACAGCCACAGGAGAATTTCTTCTTTCTAGTTATACAAGGTCCTATTCAAAGCCAAGAAGTTAGAAGTTACTGCCCATTGACTTCAGTGAACTTCGGAGCCTGTTCATTGTAAATTCTGTGCTCTGAGGGGAGTCTCATTGGGATCAGAGGAACCACGCATGGATTCAGATACCACCTAGCAGGAGCTGAGGTATCAGGATCTGGCCTCCTGCTTCAGCTGTTTCTTTGTAGGGGAAAATCACCCTGTCTCTTAAAATTTCCTATCCAAAGGTGCTCTTAATGAAATACATGAAAACCAAAATAGGGTTGAAAAAAACAGTTTTGTCAACAACATTTAGAATGTAGCTTCTTGCACTCTTAATGCAATTTCCACAGCACTCTAGAAATGCCTGGTGTAACTGAAATGATTATCCTTCAGAGATAAGGGAATCTTTGATTTCAGGCAGTATTTGAATTATACATCAGGATTTTTTAAATCTGGTCAGAAGAAAAAAAGCAACTGCAGTTTTTCTTTTCAGGAACAATCTGGTGCTTCTATCTTCAAAGCTGTTATTTACATATCAACAGCTTTGTTCAGTTTCTCTGTTCTTTGGCCAAATGTGAGATTACAATGAAAACCAGAGAAAGGGGTGGCAACTTGAGAGAATCAGATCAAAAGAGGCAGAAAAGGAGTAAACAGGGCCATTAGGAGAAATAAACAATGATGGCAAAAAGAGCACAACTATGTATTTTTATACTTTGTTTAATTTAATTTCACATTTCTTTGTTAATTGTAAAAATCTTCTCAGAAGTTGGAAAATAATTTTTCCCCTCTAACCAGTTTGGTCCTTTTCCTTTTGGCAAATACACTGTTGGGTTTATTTTTCCCTCCCATATGTTGAATGGTAATAAAATAAATATATATGTTTGTGGTGTTTGTGTAGGAACAACTTTTGCTGTGCCTTATTGTCGTAAAAGCTTTTGTTGCCCCATCATGGTATTTATCTGAATTTCATGCTCTGTATTAAAATTTGTTGAAGAACTATACCAGCAGACCAAATCTTGACAAATGGTCATCTCTCCTGGGGTTTCACCCCAAATTAACTTGTTCCCTTTTCCTTCAAGAACCCCAACTTTTGATAATATAAACCTTCTCAAAGATGGAATGGGAGAAGATAACAAAAGCAAAAACAGTGTTGGAGATCCTGTATGTCTCCCCCGAGTCCTTACTTCAGTTAATAATAGCTTGCCTAGCAAAGTACTAATAAACTAAAAACTGAGTATGCCACGATTTACTAGCAGCCGGTTTAGTACCAGAATAGCATTTGGTTCTGTGTTGGTATAATTTTCAAAATGTTGAACCAGGTTCAGAGATGAATTAAGACAAAAGAAAATGAAACAGAACACTGAAAAGGGGAGGACACTAATTCAAAGAAGATGATAGAGGCATACTGTTGTTTTAAATGGTACGGCAGTCGGACACCAGAGCACCGTGCTACTACTTCCACAGGGAAACAAAAATGCCCCCTTCCACATGCTGTGACTATACATCTTAAGACACTTAAGGGATTTAGAAGCCAACCACCCTTGATAATAAAACGAAGTTAAGAAATGATAGCATTGAGACAGAAAGCTCTGGCTTATCAAAGAAAAAGGGAAGGGAGGGTGACAAATCGAAGTGGAGACTTTACCCTTTGACTTCCCTCAGATACTATCCCCACAGGTACTCACATATTAGTTAGGGGTACTTCTTCTTGACATAGTTTGCCTAACACAGGGGTAGGCTGGACTGTAAGAATGCCACCTTGTACTACTTTGGGTGGCACAGGGGACATGCAAAAGTACTGAGGGAAATTTGTTGTCTCTGGGAGAAATAATTTATTATAAGGTTCTGTGCACATCTCACTGAGTGATGGCTGGGGCAGATGTGAGCTATTCTCTTCTTTTTGAGATATGGACACAGACATTGGCCATTATAATCTTGATCTCTTTTCCTTCCCCTTAGGCTTTCTCATTCCCTAACAGTCACATAAGGAATTAGCATTGCTCAGGTGATTCACTTGTTCTTCTGTGCCTCTCAAAGCTCTTTGCAAAAGAGAGTAAGCACCATTAAACAACACGTCATCTGTGAGTCTGTTCTGTGAAGTGGGGCAGAGTCCGAAAGAGAATACAAGCTATAGGCACAAGGGTTGTTTGAGCTATCGCCGAAGTGCAGCTGTCTCTGAGACTGGGTGCAGCTTTGAAATAATAGGCACCACCACTGTACAATGCATCAGGGTGAAAAGTGAATACATTATTCCACTGAAAGGAGAATTTCATATGAGCAGAATGTAATTAGTCAAATGGACCTTAGCCAGTGCACCTGGGCTCATTCAACTTTAGCAAATCCAAAATCCTAAATGGGAATTCAGGAGAAATGATCCATGGCGCTATACAAATTCTCAGAACTAATTGTATTGTTTATATTTTCATCTTCATTTTTAAAATTAAAGTTGCTCTTATCTCTGTCACCTAGTGATCAAAGGAAAGTGTCTCTGTGACTTTGTCAGAACTCTGCAGCAAATCAAACTGAGTGAGATATCAAGATAGCAAATCCTTTAATCCTTTTAGGTCAGACATTTCAACACTGCAAAATACAACGGGCTGCATACACAGCTGGTGTAAATCAACCAAAAAATGTATCAACTTGGTTAATGTTGATTTTTACCAGCTTAGGAACCAGTCCAGTAATCTGAAGCCTATCAAATTGCTGATAAAATTCTGGTTCCCTCTCCTCACAGCTTGCACAGAGGAAACTTGGTCCCACAGAGATCAGGCTGGCTACTCAGGTTGGAGCAGACAGATGTTTCTCCAAGCTGGCTAGAAAGGAGCCAGCTGTAGACCTGAAGACACCTTTGTTGTGTCTGGTAGTACTATATTAAGAAGGCAGTAAACTTTCCTGGGAAGGATCTGGCCAACACCTGGCCTTTTGGATATATTCTGCCACAGAACTGTCTTCTTCACCTTCTAGACAAACAGTGGCACCTACTGCTTTACCTTTGGCTACTCACTGTTGATGTTAGAAAGACCTTCCAAATGGATGGGATCCTCTCAGCTGCGAAAGAAAGAGTGTTCCTGATTGATAGCTGATAGCAGAGATGCCAGAAAGGATGGTCTTAGCCAAGGGATAGTATCAGGCCACAGCTCTGAAGTAGTACTTCTGTCACATAAAGTTCAAACGCTTATGTGCTGAAGTCTGGGGACAGATTTTCAGAGCCCGTTATCATCATCAATTACCAGTGACTTCAGTCAGATGGCTAAGCCTCTAAAACCTGGTTTAAAACCAAGCAGAAGAAATAGCTTGCTCCAGATGTGACCCTGAATGTGATTGCAGTTCAGTCTGATAAATGGCAGGGAAAGGTTGAAAAGTAGGTAAATTTATGAAATTTTCTTATGATAGTTACAAAACTTAAGGTAGTCATTTATTAGAGGAAGTAGAAGATCCACTACAATCATTTGTAAGGTAAAGCACAGGACACCAAATAATGTAAAAATCTCGCAGCCCTGAAAGTCAATTCAATGCCTTTTTGAGGAAGAAGAGACTGTGTTAGCCAGGGCTGCATTATCTCTAATGCACTCATTTCCTCCATCATTGAAGTCATTAAAGTACAGATATTTGGACGTGTACTGAAGCATCAGATTGGATTTTTAGCCTTTTACCAGTTTTCCCTTTATGCTCTTTCTTAGGATCAATCTGCAGCAATTGGCTTAGAGTAAAATACCCTGCTGTGGCTAGTCCTCTGCACAGACCCTGTAAGCAGCGTTCCAGCAGTATTGTGCTGGCATCGTATTTTCTGTTACTGTCCTAAGCATGAATATCTAGTACAAAATGGGAGAAAACAAACAGCAAACTGAGAAGGAGAGCTAACACATTTGCAAGGCAGCTAATACTGGGCTGTAGTAACTTTGTCAGAAAGAAGGATTCTCTGTCTGTGCCTAATAAAATTTTTACGTTTGCTACATTTTGCTGGCAGGTATTTAGGACTTTGTAGATGAACCACATTAGGAGTTCCTGATACTGTACAGTTGTACATGTTGTCATTGTTTTAAAAATATGTGTCACAATTATTCAGAATTGGAGAATAATATTAGATGAAACCAGTCTTTATGTAGTTTCATGATACCTGGATATACTTTTGTGGCATACTATAATGAAATGAGACTACTATCTAGCCCAGAAAACTAAGGAAAATCAATGAACCTGAATCAAACTAATTCAGAAAATTGGATGAATTAATGTATTTCTTGTGGATGATGACAATAAATCAATTCCCATATAGCATGTTGTGTTTTCACTGCAGTGGTTTTTCTAACACAGGTGGACACCCATAACACCAGACTGGATTCAGGTTGTGATGGCCAGAATATGATGTCAGTCACACTAGCCTGAGCCTGCTAAATTCCATTTATAGTTTATGGAGCTGCTCCACCTTTAAACCTCTGTATCTGAAATACACTGTCCCTTGGCCTTCAGATTAGTCCTTCTTTATCCATCTTTGACCCACTTCTGACCTCACAGCAGTTATTCATTATATTTTAAACTATTTATAGTTGGATTAACTTGATCTGCAGGAAAGGAAAGTGGAAAATGTAAGAGAAGAATTAGCATTTTGAGGAGGCAGCTTTACTAACATTACAGGTGAAGCTCTGTAATTTTACTAAGGTTGGTCAATATACTCCCAATATTTTTTAGTAAAATGTATGCATTTACTCTTCTTTTAATGCACAGAGCTTTCTATTCGGGAATAATAATACCTGATCTGTACTTGGCATAACCAGTATTGTAGGATATAATCTTATATTTTGTATATGAATTAATGATTATTTAACAATTGAAGCTGGTGATGTAACATTATGTATCCTGCACTGCTATCCATCTGAACCACAGCATCTCTGAGTGCTATTGATTCTTTGCTTTTTTAAGGAAGCTTTCAACCTGTTTGGTTTCAAGGGCAAATTTTGAACGCACCAAAGTGGGAGACTGTTTAAGGAAGTCTAGATGAGACTGTGATTCTGGCAAGTTCCTGTGGAAAACTATATCTAACTTTTAAATTAAACATCTTCATCATGTTCTCATTTAGTTCTGCTGTGAGTAGTCCAGCATGATCTAAACAACTATCTGAAGACCTTTTTATTATTATTTCAGTAATTCAGTGGATTCAAAATTGTGCTACAAAGTGTCAGGTAAATAGGAGATATTCAGTCTTGAACACCTCATGCTGAAAATAAGGAAAATTTATTGTCTGCAGGTTGATGCCATTGTTCTCGTGTCATATTTTGTGTATAATATTGGCTACTGGAATAGCAAAGTTGCAAACCTTGTGTTAGTTTCTGCTGTGTTTTCAGCTGCCTTCAGGTTCAATCAATCATATCAACTGTGCTTTATATATCAGTTTGTCCAGACTGAGCTTAGTACCAGACTAAACACCTGCGAGATCCTCTCTCTGTACTGGATAGAACAAAACCACAGGCACCAAATAGCCCTGGTTTGGGGAAAAACTTAGGCTCCAGATCCAAACGTTAAACCATTGGTTCACCTCTGACATGAGTATTCTATGAGAGAAATATGGGATTCAGCTCACCTCACTTCAGCAGCCTAAGACTAAGGCGTCTTAAGCCGGGTGTCTGTGGTTGCCTGATAATGCAGTGAGAGATGAGGGGCTCCAGAGGTCACTGACCCAACCCCATGCCAGGTATCTCAAACAGGTGCCCTCTCTATGGACTGTAAGCGTAGCCTAGAGGACGAGCTCTAACTTTCATCTGCCTCACTCTCCACAGTTGACGTTAGGTGAGATGGATCCCTGCCTTCATGATTATGCTGTCTCCCACACGGCTTGATAAAAGATGGTGGTAAAAAAGGCTGGTACAATAATCTGTGAGTCCCAGCCCTATATGCCATGACTAGACTGTGCTCCCTTGTCATTGCATTAGAAAGCTTTCTTTTCCTAACAGATTTGCTTCCTGAAGAAAATCACAGTACACTGGAAAGGCTGTTGTGCATCTCTTATCTATGAAAATTAAGTTACATGTGACTTTTCAGGCTTTACCATATAAAGTTTATGCCTCTTAATATGTTCATCTCAATAAAATATACTGCAGTCAAAGATGGTTCGTATAAGACACAGGGTAATTAGTTTATATAACTCACTTTCATACAAACCATATCAGCTTCCTGTATAAATGTCTAGACGGCACATTAGTCCTTTGTCCAGCCTTCCCAATGATATATAACTGGGAAAGATAAATGTATCCCTGCTTCCTAAACTCCTTGTTAGCACTTGGCACACTGTTCATTGTAATTTGTATTTTGGCATATAAACCCCAAATGTGCAGATCCCAAATATTCCCATCTGTCTGTTAACCAAAGTTCATATGAAGTTATATTTCCATAAGCCATATTGAAATCAGTATGTGTTTGTGCAGAGCACTGACTTTAGAGAGATTTCAGATGTCCCTCAGACCTGTGTAAAATTAAGGCCTACTCTATTTCACAGCATCATTATTTTAAAAATATTACCAAGTAGTTCATAGTAGACTTAATAGAAAACTGCTCAGTGGGTGTGATAATGTGTTCTTAGATTGGACATAGCATTTTATTATGTACATGGGCAGAATCATACACTCTTGGCAAAAAGTCTTAGTTCCAAATAATCAAATTCTTGCTTAAAGCAGCTATCTCATTAAGGGACGGAGTGCAAAAGCTTGACTCACATTGTGGAATATTTTACCAAAATGAATGAAGTTTCTTACAGAGAAAGGTACGACTTGGAGAGTAAGTGCACACAAGTGTCAGAATGCAGCTTGGGGGGCACATCTGTGTGACACAGTGCAGGGAGCTTCACCAAGGCCTGCAGTCGGATTAGCAACATTAACATGGCTTTTTGCCCCTGCATCTTAACATCATTTATCAGCACAAAAATGCTGGTGTGACATGGTTAGCACTGACCTGGTTCTTGCCTTAATTCATTGGCACCTCCCTAGGTATTATGGCATTAAACAAGGTAGGCATTTCCTTAGTCAGATCTAAATGTTGTTCGCTAAAGCAATGTAAATAACAGAATTTTTTGTTGTTGTTCAGTGTCCAAATCAAAACCAAATACCAGTCAAATCAATATGACAGACAAACTTTTCAGATTTTTTCACTCCGACAAAGTCCCTGATTCCATTCATTTCCAGCTGAAGGAAACTCTTCTTTCTGCCAAAAGTGGAGCATGGGTTTTCTTGTGCTTGTACAGCCTGTGGAAAAACATCTGGAGTCTGAAGAGTACTAGAGACAGAGGTGCTCTTTTTGCCCAACAGCCAAGTAATTATAGTCTGTGCTCAGGATATCGGAGATTACAGTTCTGTCCCCTACTCTGTCTCAAGCCAATTTATGTTGCTTCTTATTTTCCATCTGGTAATCAGCATTTGCCCAAAATTATTCTCCTCAAGAATGTATTTCCAGGATTAACAAACAGTTTCACTGTACAGTATTTTTTCAGCAGCAAAACCCAAGAGAACAAGCCCCAGAAAAAGACAGCAATCTAGGTATTAGTAAATATTAACAAAATATGGTTATAACTCAGGGAAGATTTAGCAGCACATCTAGAGTTTTGCTTTACAAATTCTACACCCACCTGTCATTTGCAGAATAGGAGTCTACCTTCCTGTGTCCTGCTGTGAATAATTAAAATTCAAATGAAATACTCTAAAAAATGCCTCTAAAGCTCAGAGGAAACAGTGGAAACTTTCTATCAGTATGTAAAGTGTATGTCTGGCTTTTTGGTGTACAGAGGTCAGAAATAAACTTTACATCAGAATATCTTCATTCTGCTGGTGACTGGAAACAAATCTGGGTCCAAATTTGGTTTGCTCAGTCCTATCTCTGTTCGTTCTCTGCAGATAGTTGAAAAAAAAACCCTGGCTATTTATCACACCGTTGCTGCCCACACATCCTATTCCTAGTTTGGAAGCCTTTCTAAATTCATTACACAGGCAAAACTCCCACTTAAGTTATTTGTTTGCATGTGCAGAGACCTAAAAAACAGATAAGAAAATAGAACTGCCCATCATTGTAAATACGTCAGTTATTGGCTTGCTGAAACCATGTGCTTTTGCTCCCTCATTCAGCAAAGTCCAGACAGGTCTGAAAATTCAGGGAGAAATTAGAAGTCAAGCCCTCTTGCATATTTAGTGACCACATCAGAATAATCAGTATTGCCAAGGACCATCGGTTTTCTAGGGTGATTAGGTAAGCCTTCAGGGGAAAAAGTGTTTATAATGAAAGGAAAATGGATTAATCAGAATGTTAGCCTTCAGCTATCAGCACCAGAATGCAATGTCAATTGGAATAAGAGTTGCCTTTCACAAACATATTACATTGCTTGTTCTTACCAGCCCTATTTGGAGTGACTTAAGTACAGATTTTTTACAGCAACAGAGGGATGCTTACCAGCACAGTCCATTAGCTATGAAAGTTGTTGCATTGATTTCAGAATAAAATGCTGCAGCAGAAAAAAAGAGCAGTACTCTAGTATCTTCACTGGTGTCTATACAAGGCTTTCTACTGATTTGCTTCTAGAGCAATATTCATCTCATAGGGTAAAAGAAGCTCATTTATGTGACAGGTCTAATAAGCTGCCAGTATATTTAGAAAAACATAATGTTCTCAGGAAGGTATCACATAAAAAATTAGGTAAGCTGCAGTACCAAGACTGTGGATGTGATTCTTGAGCTTATATTTTGATTTATGCTGTTAATGTTAGGGAAGGATGAGGTTCAGGAAACAGTTCTACTGATGCTTTGTGAGACATAGAAAACGAGGCTGGTAGCAATTCCCAACAGTTCTAAGATATTTTAAAAGATAACTTTTATGTTATACTCAGCTTAGATTAGACAGTTTAAAAAATTTTTGCTTTTGAAATAGGGAAATTTCTAGGGGTCAGTGGTAAACATCAACTGGTTCATGTCTTCATAAATTTTGAGATGAATGTGGCAGTTCACATGCTCTGAACTAATGAATCCACCTGGGTGAGGCTTGTTTCCACATATGTTGGAGATCATATTAGGAATCTAATGAGAACTGTCAAAATAGATGTATGAACCACATATTCCTTACTTAGTGCAGATGACTGCCACTTTGAAAAGAAGTTGCATAAATTAGATTGTTCCCTTCCTCTGTGTGCTGTCCACTTAATAAGATAATCAGGTACTATATTAATTGTATCTATTACAAGATTTAGAATACCTTGTTCAAAGTCCTTTTATTTTATATTTTTAATGAAAATGAGTTTTGCAGTTTTTTTCAAACTAGTGCTCCAAATTTCATGATATTTCGAAGGGTATCATTCTGGACCATCATAAGGGAACATTAGTGCCCGGTACTCAAACAGAGTATTAAGTGTCATTAAGAAGTCTGCTGTTTGTATATCACTGTTTCTGCCATTGGAAAAGCTATGAGATGGGCTGTGTGTGGGACAGGGGAGTGCTAGAGGAGATAGGATATTCTCATGCTTAAGACAGCTCTGGTCCAAGGAAATAAGATTCTTTCCTTAGTTCTTGCTGCTTCCTATGCATTATTGGTCAAATCACATAAACCAAACTTTACACAGTCGCTAAGTGTGGATTCCTCTGTATGTTAGTGCCTAGCTTGAAAACGACATGGCTCTAATTTGGAGAAGCGTGGGCAATGCTAGCCACAGCTGAACTTAGCAGAGCTGTTCTTAGAATATATTAATCACTGTACCAATGTTGTCTGTGCCGAAAAGTCAGTTCTAGGTTATCTCCAAATAAGTAACTAAAACTAGTAGGTACTAGTAGGTACTTTTAACTTTAATCTCTATTTGCCTCAATTCCCCAACTGCTGATACCTATCCCTTCACCTTACAGGTTGAGAAAATACATAAATTCAACTGGTAGTTCTGTGAGTTCCCCAGAACAACCTAGGAGGATGTCTTGTATATTCATAAGGGAGTTTCTCTACTGAAGTGTACACAATATATTGAACAAGGAGAAAACAGAACATGAAGTGCTATTTAGTGAGTGCACTGACTGAGATATGAGGCATATGGAAAAAATCATATGTGCTCAAGTCATTAAAAACTATTAGAATGCTTGAGGGAGGAAGGATGAATTAAGGACAAATGCTGAATAGAAAACATTAATTCTAGTATTTCCTAAGCTTTTATTGCTTGTTATCTTTACATTTATAAAATTCTTTCAGTGAAGCAGGGTGTAGGAGCGTGCAGGCATACCTAGCTTCCCCATTTTGTATTTTCTATTCTGGCCCATGTTTCTTGCTGCCGCTTCACACTGAGGTCCCACCAACTCTCACACATTAAGGTAGTTGTATTGGAACTTGGATGGAGGTTACCAAGAACTAATCATGGACAGTACTTGAGCTCATTCACTAGACCGTGTTCTCTCTGCCTGGATTCAATTAGCCTCCCCCCATGAGTCCAGAAAGTAGTGAGTGGAAGCTGCATTATAATTCTTGGGTCATTAAAAACGCCATGACATTTTTTTGTAAGAGTAAATTTGTTAGTTGCCATGTGCTGGCCAAGCTCCAAATTTGGTTAATTACTTGAGTTATGTAAGAAATGCACAAACATATTCATTGTACATATTACTTAAAATGTCATGGAACCACATTGAAAAATATATTCAGAAACATATTTGTGAGTGATTCAGCTAGGTCTCTAAGCTGGGCCGAAAAATGCCAAAAAGTTTTCAAAAATATTGTAGAATTCATCAGACTAGTTAGCTGATATTAATCAACTGGCTTTTCTGCATTCTATCTATGTAATTATCTCTGTGGTTTTATCTGAAGGATATAATATTTTTCTTTCCTTCCTCTCCAACCCGTTCTGTTGTGTTGGTCTATGTTGTTCAAAACAGGCGTGCTGGACTTCATTAGGCCTTGAAAGGTATCAGTACTGTAGAAAGTGATACTCACATGGGAGTGTTATTAAGTACAAATTTCTAGGTCTTCCTATGAATCTCGCATTCATCCTCCTTCATTCTATGACCAATCTTAATTTTTTTTGTTACATATTAATTCTTTTCTATTTGAGTGAGTCCCTGCATCTCAACAGCTCAACAAGCTTTAAAGAATTCCTGACCTTAAGCAGTGTATTGATTAGAAATTGAGTTGTTGAACTTTCAAGAACTCATAGAAGGCCTTTGTTTTCTAAGTGTGATCTGTGGGTGAGCTTGGGCAAGCTTTTAATTTCTATACAGTGCAAAAGAAGAGTTCCAGGTAGAGGACTGCAAAGAAGAAGCCATTTGCAGGGTGCAGTCAGGAGTTTTATTGATTTCACAAAACACAGAAAATCTGCTACTTATTCTTAGTGCTTTCTATTGGCATGTTATCAGTTAACCACTTGGAAATATATAGATATTTATAGAATCCTTTTATAACACAGCATTTGTCAACACTGGGTAGTCAATGTGCTGTGTTGTTCCCTTTTTATGTTTTTACACATGCATCAACAGGCCCATTTTATAGATGAGGAAAAAATAAATAGAATATTGATCCAGGCAATTACTTTCTATAGTCTTGTATCTTCTTTCAGCTAGCAACCACAAAATGAGTTCTTCATCTTATTTGCTTATGTGATGGAAGGCATAAATTACTCAAATTGACCAATCTAAAATGACTTTTATGAAAGTCATTGTTCTATGTAATTGCAATATTTCATGGAATGATGTATTTCCTAGCAGTGCCTGATTGAAACTTAGGGTAATATTTCTTTTCTTCACCAAATCTCCATATAGTAGGATAGTAACATGCAGAGACATATTTATTCCTTTTTAACAAAGATTGTCTTTTTCCTAAACAATAGCACTTTAAATGTGTTCTCCCTAGCTATATAACAGTTTATGTCCTGCCTACTGCATTGCTATTTTTTTCCTAAGGACCTGATTATCTGAGGTTTAGACAGCCAGCTATAATTTTCAAAGATAGTGCAAAATTATTTTCAATTTGATAAAGATTGTTAAATGGAAATTAAAACATATAAAGTCTCCCATGGAGACTTTATCGTCGTTTGCTCTTGTTGTTGGAACCAAAAAGAAACATAAGTCACATGCTGTTCTGTCTGAATAGCAACTGTATTTTATTGGCTGCTCTTTCTTCAAACCAGGATTACATTATATTTCTTTTGACTTAGGAAAAAAGCAATGGCACCTAATTTGTGTTGAAGGCTTGTAAAATACAGCTATGAATTTATGTAGGAAACTCTTCATGCTGTCATCGATGTACATCAACAGTCTGTGTTGTTCAGAAGAGTTCCCCAAAATTACTCTGAATAGGGAGTAGTCTTCTCTACGCCCTGGACAACATCCTCCCTGTGACTGTAAAGCAGCTGTTTCACAAGCGAATGTGTATACAGGGCTAGTAGATGTACCACCAGCTGTCAGACAGCTTGTAAAGAATTTGATCATCTCTGCGAGAAGGATTTTTTTAAGATTTTCCTGTCAGCATTTAAATGCTTCTGGATTTAATCCAACCCAATGTGCCACCAGCTTCGTTAGCTGTTTCTGGTCATTACTTAGTACAATCTGTTCAGCGGGGAGCTCTTCTGAGCAGCTGGTATAGGTTATTCATGCACAAATGCCTTCAGAGACTAATCCAAAACTGAGCAAAATGGCCTAGGCCACAATGAAGGGTCACAGAGTAAAAGTCTGTGTCTAATGAGTGATGCTCTCATCTCTACTTTTTCTTCTGTCCTTTCCTGAATGCAGACAAGGCAGATATCTGGACAGCCCCATTTTTCACCCATTGCTCTGTGTTGTGCTGTCCTGGTAATTATATTCCTACACTGCTTACAAGGTAGCTGCTCTAGTATTGACATTCAGCAACTGATTTTTATATCACTTTGGGATTGTAGTCAGTAAGTCAGAGACATGACTGTTTTAAGAAAGAAAGTAGTGAATCAGGTCTGCAGTTACTGAAATGAAACCTTTCCCTTTAGGCCAAAACTGAGACTCTGGAAACCTTAATATAAAGTGCTTCGAACTCAAATTGCATTTTCCTGACAAATTGCCAAGACACATTTGACCCATGTGAGAGCCTTTTCCAAGAGCTAAATGAAAAATGCATTCTTGTAAATATCATTGAAATTGTTCTCAGGTTTTCCTCGTGCTCTTAGCCATTAGTCCCTTCCAGAAAATGGTTTTCAGATTCTCTTTCTTTCCCTCCTACAGACATAACAGGTTTTCGGCCTCTGAAGATGTTATGAGATGTCTTTATAAATCTCTTTAAAATAACTTGGCAATAGCTGTAGCATTAAATTCCATATAGTTGAAGAAAAATATGCCAGATCATTGAGTATAAAAATAATATGGTACTAAATGTGAAATATCAAGGCTAGGTCACACCTAAGGTTATTTTCTTTATGTATAGTATCCACAGGGTGAAAGCCTGTATATAAAAAAACTAACATTTGATCTTTATCAGTAAAAAATATATTGTGATATACAGAGTCTAAAATGGAAGGGACTAGCACATAAAAGAGAAGTCTTCATTCCTGATCCAGAGAGTTGCCTTCAAGCTACAGAACAGACCTTTGGAAGATTTCTCTGTATAAGAACATTTTGCCCATAGGACTGACAAACATTCAAATATAATATGCTCTTCATGTGCTGAGACATAGCAAGATGCCAGGGACATGCAAGGGGAAATGAGAACTACTGAGGTGGAAGGGTGAAAGAATGTCTCCCACTTGGGAGCCAATGGTGCAAGCATGAAAAGTCAGTTGAGTTTTGAGACTGTTCAAGCTGCGCAGAAGATAAATGTGAAATGACATGAATTTCTTTAGTTTGGTTTTATTAACATAACTGTGAGTAATAAGATCAGATTTGCATATTCACCTTGGTAGAACTGGGACTGTGATTTGTGTGTGTGTATCTATACGTACACACCTACATAGACATTTCTATATAAATTACTGCAACTCAGCATAATTTACCCAAGAGTGTTGAATTCTCCTGAGAAAGCTTACCCATCTTTATCACACAGTTATCTTACAGATGTATAATTTGTAATTTGCATGTTCCATTTTGCATGCATGTATGTGATGGCTGTACTCCCAGAAAGGTCATGAACCTGAATTTTTTTACAGAAATGCATGTGAAGAAGTTGCATCCATGTCCCCTATGGACAAGTCAGAAGACGTAGAAGAAATGATAAACATTCCCTAAGAAAAAACTTTGTTTTCATCTGTGGAAGCTTATTTTCATTAAAAGCTGTTAGCAAAACTAATCAAAACCTTCTAGTTTGAACTGGAAATGTGGTGGCCCCTACCTAGTAGCACACTAGCTACAGACTTACCATTATTCTTTCTCTGCATGATAATGGAGACTCAGTTTAGCTTGATTTGCAATAATTTAGCCAAAATGAGACGGCCTCAACCAGAAAGACTAAGGGAGATTACTTGTTGCCTATACTACACATATGGTCTGATGGCTGGAGCCTTGTCTTCAGAGAAGAGAGATCTAAATTCCAATTACTGCTCTGAATCGGTGAGACAAAATTTGAACAGGATTCTCCAGTTGGCCAGGGAAATGTCCTGATTGTTGTTGTCCAACCTGATTTACAGAGCATAATGGCAGCATGAATTGGTTGCATGACTGCATCTTCTTTGGTGTTTGAAAGACAATTGAATCTTGTTATGAAAGCAGTCCAGAATTTCTTTATTTCCCATGCTTTCATCATAAATGGCCCAAAATTATTACAGTTCTCAAATATTCTTTTCAATTTTCCAAAAGAGAACATGCTGGAAAATGATTGCCTGCATCAGTTCAAATGAAAAATTTCAATTGTATTTACTTTTATTCAGCTGTGCATTTTGACTCACACAAGCCTAGTTTCCATGGGAAACTAAGGATGCTTGATGCCAGGAGCTCCTAGATATGAGATACCATTTTAGCCCTCAAGAAGTTGCATTAAGTTCCTGCTTTTTATTCTTTCATACCCTGCTGTTTTCTTCTCAGGTGGTAAAGCATTCCAGCAGTGGCCATAACTGAAGTACTGTAGCTGTCTGCCATCCAAAATGATTTGTAGCTTTTGATCTCCCCTTCATTTAGATTACCTGAGGAATAAGACATGACACCTTCACAACTGCTTAATCAGCCTACCAGCTGACAAGGTGCTAACTGTAGCTTTCTAACACTGCCAAAATGAGTGTTAATCCTCTGGAGAACTTCAGTAGCAAGATACAGTGATGTAAGTTGATTTTTTTTCTTGCAGCAATTTGTTTGCATTATGAGTTTTCCATCTCAGACATAGGGGAGGATTTAGTCTGAACCAGTGCAGATGAGATATGGATGGTGGGAGAGCAAGGAACTCTTTGCCCTAATTCTGTTGTTCTGGGTGAATGCTTACATCAGTAGTAGGGCTTTGATTAGTTTGACGCAAATCCCCTTATTGTCTCCATTTAGTATGTTTTGGTTTGGTTTGAAAAACAATTTTGGTACACATAAACTAGATTTCTTGTGGAGGAAACTAAGCTGGAAGCTCCCCACCAGGTGCTCACCAAATGCATGCCAGCTCCGAGAGGAGAATCCAAAACAGTAACTGGGCCTTTGAACGGCTTTGGGCTGCCTGCATGGTGGGGACTTCAGTCCAAGGAACAAGACAAACTCTAGTTCAAAGTAAATTCCCTGAACTACAGCTAGCAAGGATGTAGGAGCCTCAGCACCAAGTCCTTTGATCTACTGATCCTTTCCTATCATGCCAAATAACTTGCTAATGAGATACAAAAACAGTGTTTATTTCGAGTTGAGATATTGCCTAGTTATAGAATCAGCATTTTAAGCAAACTCTAGGTCACTGAGTACTAACTGAATAACAGTTTTGATCAAAGGCAGATGAGTTCTCTGATCTTCAAAAACCCTACTGAGTTCCAGAAGAAATAAGGGTCTTCAGTTGCAAACCTGCCGTGAGGAAAATGTTTCATCACTTGGTTGCACTGTTCAGCAATGTTTCAAATGGTTCCTTGCTATCCCCGTGATTATGCTGCTTTCCCACAACTGAACAACATGTTTCCCATCTCCTATATTTGAAGTGAATTAACTCCTCCTCCACCCAAAATAACTATTTCCTCCTCCATCATTTGCTGTTAAAAATGTAGCAAAATACTCCTCTAATCCTCATCTGGTCATGTGCTGAACTTGTTTGATATACAGCCATGCTGACTAGCTTTAATGATTCCCTATCATTTAATTCCTTGCCTGTTGAAGTCCATATTTTTTTTTTCCAAGATTTATATCTGTATAGATGCTCAGGTCATCCACTGCCATTTTAGAATGAAAATTATTGCAACATTAGCTCACTTCCAGACTTTGGATATATCTTTAAAATTACAGTGGTTAGGCTTATATCTCTTAAACACCTCTACAAAGACTGCTGGATGCAACTTTTCCAGGGCTAATGATTGAAAAATATTTAACCCTTATGCATGCTGTTTGATATTACTCTGGAAAGTACTAGAAAGTACTTCAGTGTGCTCCTACAATATTTCATCCTGCTCCTTTGCAGAACCAGAACAAATGTGTTAAATGCTTCTGTCTTTGTCACATCATTATTAGACACTTTTGGTGTAGAAATGGGTCTGCGCCAGTCCTGAAATTCTTCTGTTCCTCTTTTTTATTTTTCATCACTTGCTTATGAACTTTTTCCATTTGTCCATTTTGACACTGCATCTGGATGTGCTTTCAGCTAAAAATTGCTTTTTCTAGTCCTTAAAGTTTTCCTTAGATTAAGTTTCATCCATGGTACTCAACATCTAGAATGACAATGTTTTCATTACACTCCACTGCATCAAAGCTTGAGCAAACAATATTATTGAACGTATAAGGATTAATACTTTGCATTTTCCATTTTCCATTGTGATATCCTGTTAAACACCATATTCTTTGTGTGTGATGAATTTAATTTCTTAAAACTCAGAAATGAAGAATAATAAATTTCTTTTGCTTTCCTATTGAATTCCTATCTTTACCAATCTGTGGATAGAAAAAGTGAATGTGTTACATTAGTCTTTTTTTTTTTTTGTAGTTTTCTATTTATTGAAAAATCATCTGGAAAGAGAAGTGTTTGATTAAACTACATCTCAACCTTTTACAAAAATGTCTTATTCATAAGGTCCTTCCCTGCTGTTCAAAAAGGTATGAAAAGAAACTGAAAATCTATCAAAAATTCATCAAATCAAGAAACAATTCCAATAATCAGAATCACTGCCCTAAATTGTGTATTCTCACCTAAATTCTCACCTAAAGCTGTAGAACAGGTCTTACTTACACAGATATAAGTAATGCTGGGCCTTGTCCTTCTACAGTTGATTGATCATACTACATGGAAGGCAACCAAAAAGATCATCAGTAAAACATGAACAAAATTTGAAGTAAAGAACACCATGTAATTGGGAAGGGCAGACTAACTGAGACTACTACACTCATATGATGACTGGCTGAGCTGCTCCACTATCTTTCCCTAGCTTCTTTCAGCGCGTAGGAAATGAAGTGGTTGATGAAAGTTTCCTTTGAGTTAGCCTTCACAATTTTGCAATGAGTCCAGTGAATCAAATGAGAACAGATGTGCAGCCTCATTGATATCTGTTAACCATAGCAGATGTCATACACTTCATACAATGCAAGATATTCCCATGCAGTCTAACATATGCAATAGAAAATAAACAGTGAACCGCATTACTTTAAGGAGTCAACTGTCACGCTTCATTTCTCGATACCTCTGCCATATATATGTATATATATATATATATATATATATATATATATATATATATATCAGTGGTCTAAGGTATGAATGTAGCTAGTGTTTTTTAAGCCCATTGTTGTACGCTGACTAAACAGAGTAGTAACGATATTCACTTGAATAATAAGAACATAATCACTGAAATTCACAGCTGCATGATAGACACAAACTCAAATAAGAGGCAAGAAAAGACAAACTATTTATTATAGCTGATAATCTTAAAATATCTTCTCAGTAATCATCAAATCACTCAAAATGCAGCAACTGTCTTCCTGAATCAAAGTTATGAATACTGATGCAAATTAATGTGAAGAATCACCAAGACTTTTATTAATCAAGAGTCAGATTCTTCACTTACTACCTGAGAAAACGTAAAGGTAGTTTCAAATTAGCCTTGACTTTCCCAATCCAAGGACTGTTCTTGGCCAAATGTATTACTCCCAGTCAAAGCAGTTAGCTCCAAGTAAGCCAGAGAATGACTTAGCATTATATTTAGATTATTATAAATGTCAGGATGACAGAACTAAACTCAAATAACATACTTAAGCTTTGAAACTAGAGAACCAGATAGCAGCAATTCTGAAGAAGTATAATAAATGTGTATATTTTTAAATAATATCTTCACCTGCCACTCCCTGACATTTGCATCCTTTTTAGTCTAACATAAAGAAAATTATTGAAATGATAAATAAGATGAAATGGTGTAGGAAATGCAGACTAACACATTTTCTTCTAATTGAACTAGGTTTTCCCTGAGGGAGGGCAGTACCATTTAATCAGATTTTTCCTGACATTACATTTTACAAGACTGGGGTTTTATGGAGATTCATGTCATGAATAACAAATGTGCTGTTTTGTACTTGTGTTTCCATGAAATGTGAAAAATATTATAGTAGAGCTTATGTAATTCAGCCATTTTCCACTACATTAAAATCTTACACTAAAAACAAAATGTGGCATTTTATGCAGGATTTCTGTAGTGAACTTTAGAAGGCATCTTTCTTTTCCTGTGTTCATCCTGCATTGTAATATTTTTAATGGGACCAGAGTTGAAAGGGGTCTGAGAGCTTTGTTAGATGTCAAGAAGGAACAAATGTAGGTGTGTTTGAATAAGTTCTTTAAAGAGTGGTCCTAATCTGTGTGTATGATGCTTGTCCACATACCAGTTTATTTTTCTGAAAGCTAATTGTGATATGGCCTCATTTAAGGCCGCATTGCATTGCAGCCTCGTTTAGGATGGGACAGGTGGTCATGCTAACCATACTGAACAACTGCAGAAAGGACAGCAGAAACTGGAGGATGTCGCGGCGTTGGCTGGCTTGTTCACAGCCCGAGTCCAGCCAGATCTGTGTGTTTACAGAACTCTTTGGCCGTTTGCGTTTTACCCTCGGACTCCTTCCAGTTTTCTGGTTGTGTTCCTAAACTCATGAGGTAATTACTCTTTATGAAAACATGCTTTAGTATTCCAAAAAATCTCATCAATTTTCTGCCAAAACATTGTAAGTTCCAGCTATCTGTATGCAAGGGCAGAGTTAGCAGAGAAAAATTAAGCTGTTCAAGTTCTGTTCCTCCTCCCTCCCTATCACATTAGTGCTCTGCTAAAGCAGCACATGCTCCAGGCCAGGTATCAGCTTCTGTCAGGCTCTGCTCGAGCTAATAGCCTGGCAGCCCAGCTCTTGAGCTAAAAGGTCTGCTGTGTCCAACGTGCTAAAATGTTTGCCCTGCTCAGCTGGCAGAGGATGCCATCCCCACAACAGGCCTTATCTGTTCACAGTTTCTCTTGGCTTCAGCTGAGTACCAGTCTTGCTGCTTGTTCCTCATCCTTCCCCCCATTGCTGTTCTTTGATCCTAGCCCTAGCCCCTACTGCTAACAGGATCTCTAATCCTTGCTTCCTCCTGGCTTTCTGGACTGGTGCATCCCTTAGCATTTTTGGCTCCCAGCTTTGGCTCACATTGTTTGGCACCTGGCTCCCACTCTGGTGCCTGACTGCCCACGTTTTGGGCAAGATCCCCTGGCAAGCTGCACAGCTGGGAGAGCCGATCTCACTCGTGGTCCCAGTGCTCTTGGCTTTCAAGTGCTCTTATCTGGTGCTCTCTGTATTCCCTGGGCTGTGAGCTCTGATCTGCGCCCCACTTCCACACCAAGGTGCAGAGCAGGACGGATTCAGAGGACTCATGTACTGCTATATTACGAAGGATTTCTTAAGCTAATCTCTGGCATGTTCCTCTGACATGCACAGCAACATTTTGGTTTGTTCTGGCACAGTAGAAATAGAGTGAGGCAGTGTTGTCCCCTCTATCTGTAACAAGCAGAATAGAATATTGTTTTACAACAAAATAGTGGCAACTATTACCCCATAAAATGCAGTCAAATAGCAGGCAGTATTATGCCAAGAAGGGACCGCTTCATTACTTTGGTATAATATGTTGCTATTAAATAATTTTAAAATGATGCTCACTGTTCATATTGGATTTTGTTGTAGAAACAAAAGGAAATTGAAAAAAATCAGTCAGAAGCTTTCTCTTTTCCCCCGATATAAAATAGAGCACTTTTGACAAAAACAAACACCAGAACATGTGTTCAAGTGCTATTCTGCCCCATCTAACCCTCAGTGTCAGAGACAAGACCTGAAAGTTGCACTTTACCATTAATTAAAGCCAGTTCAACAGGCTATGACAATTCCTCATCTCCAGAGCATGCAAAGTTGCTCTTTTTATTGTAAGGCTTTCTCCTTTACAAGCAGAACCAAACCAAATCAGCACCTGAGGGGGATGCACACCACAGACTTGCAAGGTTTTTGCTCTGCCCGGATCTCTTTGTGAGCATTGCTGAGCAGCTGCAACATCTCCTGCCAGTTGTGGCTCAGCCTGTCTCCCAATCAGTTCCTCTGAGTCCACGTGTTTTTATAGAATGGATGCGCTCTAAAATCTGAGGATTAAGCTGCTTTCCACACATGACAGGTTAACCAGAGGACACAGTTTATATGAATCTTGATTTGTTTAATTTCCACCTGTCTTAGAACTAAAATCTTACTTTGAAGACTTACTTGGGGAAGAAATGAGGGAAATCCATAGCTGTAAAAATAATCCTGGGAAAGATAAGTCACTGTGGGGGTGCATGATTTATTTTAAAGAGCATAGAAGTCATATATTTGCCTCTTGCCAAAATCATTTTCCATCTTTCTTGCAGTGCCCAGATACCTTGCAGTGATCTTTTTGAGGATGGTAAGGGATTCACCTAATTGCTGTAGTGCTGGCCTGAAAATTGTTGGCAGCAGCAGTAGTACCTGAGAGTCTGCTGCAATGTGGCCTTTAGAAGATGACCCTGCTTCCATGTCTGGTGGCTCGGGGAAGGCATCCTACCTTGTCAAATGCAGTCACTCTGCTTTTCAGCTTCCCCTTTGGTTCTTCCCGTGCAACTGTGCAGCAGCAACCCCTCTGAGCCCCACAAAACCCAGGCACGTTGGTTAAACAGCTATTGTGGTACATTTCTTCCCTCCTTAAAGGTCTCTTTCACTTTTAACCTTCTCTGACACCTTACTACTGGGAACTCTATCTGTAGGTCTCATGGGCAAACTTTCATCTTAATTATACTAATGGTAAGGGGAAAGGAATAGAGGTAGAGAGATGACTGCGCTTTTAAACCACATGGATTATGTTACTGTATACAAAGAAACAGTAACTGAATCTAGTGCAAAGAGGAGGATATTCATTATAGATGAATCAGAGAAGAAAAGGCAGTGATGGAAAGTAAATATGATTTGGGAGTGCCTAAGCTGGCCTGTCTTGACTGTCACCTACGCTATTTTTGCTTGCTTTTAAGAAATCAGGCAGGCAGCTGGAGATGAATCTAAAAAGTGGGTTGTTTTATTTCTCTGTTTTATGAGAGAAATCAGTGGGCACAGACACAAAATTGATATACAGTTGAAATATGTAATTTACAGTGTTTATATAAATTATTGCAGCATGTCACTTTGAACAAAGACATTACCTTAGCAGAAGTCAGAAAATTATTCATACCACAAAATCACTGAATTTCAAAAAGAAGAAATCAAGACCAACTGTTGTGCATCACTGCTTTTCTTATGGAATAAACCTATGCTTTCCATCTGCCTGCTCTGCTAAATTCATGCAGATTTCAAGGTCCCCAGATGGGGCAAGACTGGTGCAGCCCTATTGCACCAGGGGCAGGAAACAGCTGCACAGATGGTCCATAACTTCTGAGTGCTGCCCAGGGCTTCTGCTGCAGTCAGGGCTGCTGTATGTGCAGGAATGGGAGCAGAGCCAGTTCAATCCAGCACCACTGTTATTCTTCCAACCCATCTTTGGAGAGACATACAAAGCTTATAGCCTGCAGATCTAATATCAACGTGATGCAAGTCTATCAAAGTGAGGGGAGTTACACCACAAAATAATTTGTCTCCTAGCAACCTTGGAAATATGGTAGCAGTCACTTCATGAGCTAGAGGCAAATGCCTTTCCCTCAGTATCACGCTCATCAAAGTTACTTCTACTATGGCCATATTTCTAGGGTGTTGATTTTCACTGCCAAGAGATTATGTACTGGGTTCCCAAAAGCTGTCAAGCCACAAAGCTCCACTGACCTGCGTGGACTTTTGCTGGTCTTATATCCACTGAGGAGTCCCTTCCCCAACAAAACTTTGGGTTTGAGACCCAGCTCCAAGGCAATTGCCACTTTGACTTGCACTGTGAAGCCTCCTTCTAAGTTGCTGGAAAAATGAACTATTGGCAACCACTTCAAACTTTGCTTTAATACTTTATCATTTCAGTAAAACTTCTGTATTGGCATAAAATGCCTGTTTTAAATACCATAATAACAGAACGTCTCTAACACTGCCAACCAGATCTTTGCATTACTGAATTTGGGGATCTGTAATGCTTCTAAGGATGCAGTCATTCAAGATCTAAGAGCTCACTTCTGCCAAAATTCAACAGATGAAATATTTTCCCAATAACAAGGGAGAGAGTTCATTCCGTTCCAGGAATGGGATAGGATTCAGAACAGGCATTTGAACTTATGTTCTGTCTTATATCCTGAGCCAGTGGTATAGTTGTTCTCCTATTATTCTTTGTATAGAGATTCTAAAACTCTGTGGTACAAGGACTTGACCCTTGGTTTCCCATGTCCCAGATGAATGCCCTGGCTGCTCTATTACAGAATGTGTCTCTTGCAATAGCATCTGTTGGAGCTATTCCATGTTTAAATAATTGAATAGTTACTAGGGCACAGCAAAAGATATGGAGTCAGTAATCTAGTAGTCAGGAATCCCAGCTGAGCCAGTACAATAGAAGTCTCTGGCACAAATTGGGAGTCAAAGGAAGTTCAGCTGAGATTATTTTCCATTTTAGATGAAAATCCCAAACACTTAGGTTGTCCTGAGATTTAGACTTTCATTGGAAAGGGTTTACTTTTAACCCAAATGGAATGGGAAAAATATAAATTTTTAAAACTTTTAAAGGTCAGGAAAAATATTTTCCATCAGGCTCTAGGAATAATCATAATTGAATTGTAAGGCAAGAGAGAATTCATACGTCAATACTGCATGTTTTATTTGAAAGAAAGAATTGCTTGATTCTCTAACGTTTCACAAAGTTCACTTTGTGAAAAGTTAATTATCAACAGACAAGGATCACACACTCATTTGACCTGAAGTGCCTGGAGGAGCATCACCATCAGCAGGATCAGGCCGAAAGTTTGTGAATTGCAGCCAGTTCTCCGATTCAAGCTGGCTTTTTGATATACACATTGCAGATAACTTCAGCAAGAGGAGCGATCTAGTCCCTAAAACACTGCCTTAGCTGCGGTAATGCTCTGGTAATCAGCTTTAGATGGACACTTTGTCACTCAGCTCTCATTCAGGTCCCCTGTTAGGAAATGCACAACAGAATGAGGAGCAGGGATTGTCAGCTCAATGACAGAGTCTTCTTTAATAGAGCCAGTTCAATAACTAAATCAAAGTATCATTCCTTTTCTTAATTTAGTGCTGTGTGCTAATAATTTCCTCATTAACTAGGAATGCAGAGTAATAGGCGATGTGCTGCTCTGCATGTTAATAAGGCTTCTAACTTTACAAGCTGTTTTCCAGTACTGTTATGAAGTGTATCAGCAGAGTTTCCTTGCAGTAGCTACCTTTATACAAGGATGTTCCTCTCTTTAAAGAAGGTGAGACACACTCTTAAACACACACTGGTTGGCAACTGACAGGATTTGGTCCCAAAAGTAATCTTTATGGACAACATTAAAATTAGTAGTTATGCAAATGAAGATAAGACTTCACCCTGTCTGCAGAGCAGAAATGATCACCAACATCTGTGAAGAAGAGAACTTCCTCAAACCCACCTGGAGAAACAACTAGATACATTACAGTGCTGCCTCTAGATGCTAAGGCCAGGACTGATCCAGCTACACACACAAAATGTAGTCATCTGAAGCTAAATTGCTAGTATAATAAAGATGAAGAAGAAAAAAAAAGGGAGATGAAATGCCTGGAAAAAAACAACAGCAAAACATGAAAGCAGATGCAATGCACAACCTGAAAGGACAATGTCACATAAATTGAAGGTTTGGTGAGAGTTTTTTTAGCTCCTCCATTTACCAAATAAAATCCCAGAAACTGGGATGGAGATAAGAAGTGTCTGGTATTGACTTCATATTTATTGGAACTTACCCCCAACCTGGCTTGCTTTTTAAAAAATTATTTCTGTAGAAGACATTTTATTTTAAAAGAAATAAAATGTATGTTCTTTCCCTGTTTTCAAAAATGATCAGAATTCCACCTCTGGGGAGTTTGCCATTTTCAGTGGAAAAAGAAGAAAACACAAATTTTAAGAAAGTTGAATTAAAATACAAGTTATTTGACCAACTACAATATTTATTGTACCATAGTGAAATAAGTGGTCAAGATATCTCTGCAACAGTGTTCTCCACATCACCTTTTGGTTGTCAATAAGATCCGGTTATGATTGCTCCTGCAGCTAGAAGCATCAGCAAATGCAAAGAAGGTAGCCAGGCCTTGTTATCCCTGCTCTGCAAAGGACATGTCAAGTGAGATGCTTACGTAGTTCTGGGCACTAACATGCCTCAGCTGGGTGGGCAGGGCTGGGAGGGTGGACTCTGCAGCTTTTCAAAGCTATAGCTGAACTTACAAGTCATCGCATTGCTACCAGCACCCTGGGAGGATTGCTTCATCTTCGCATAAAGCTTTCATCCAGACAAGCTGGTGTTACTGCAGGTCCCACCTTCCTACAGCTCTCTGGTTAGCCAGACTTTAAAAGTGTCCATTACTACTGTCAGAAACAAGAATAGTGGAAGTTGTATGTCTGGTTCAATCACGTAGGGCTAGATAGGATTTGACAACTTTGGGAAAGATTAAATTTAGATATGTCAAGTTAATATTAAAAAACACAACCCAGTCAAGTAATTTTCAAATATTTGCTTCTTCATGTCCCCTGAAAATTTCCTGTGGAGAGGGGTTGTTCATCTGGTCCCAGTTATTTTAATATTTGCTGATCTTTTTTTAAAAAATTGCATGCCATGCTATTTAAACAGCAACCTTTAAGCTGTTTAAAGGAGGAGAGTGCAAAGCACTGGATTAATCTGCTTACAGCCCATATGGCCAGATGTTCCAAGGACTGTAGAGGAGCACAGGTCACAGTTAACCCGCATTGAAATGACTTTCTCAGCAAGAAGTCTTTATTCCACTTGATGAATCAAACTGGATGGCATTTTTATCTTAGAAATTGGTTTCAGTATTCCACATTGTCAGGAAGAAAAATCAAGATGCAGTTCACTGTTTATGAGCACATCCTTGGATTACCCACCATGAGAGGTGGGGAGCTGTCCAATAAATTATTATGCTACTAAAAGTCAGCAGGATCTTGGCAAGAATGCACATATAAAAATTGCAATTAATATTGTAGTTAAAAGGGTGATGAGAAAAATAAATTTCTGCTTCACTGTGGAAGAACAGGGCATACAAAACTGAATTTTCTAATGTAATGAAAGGAGGCAGAGGGTGATGACTGAGGAGGAATGTTATTATAAATTAAAATGAGAGCCTTTACAAGCTGATAAATAGAGCATAATGAGTAACATTTTTAAGCATCAGCTAATTTATGAATGCTGTTAAGCATTCACCCCAGCCAATTCTTTCAACTTCTTTGCTTCAGAAGGATTTGACTTGCTGAGGATTGCTTTACAAAACTACCTCTTTGACAAGAGGCACCTTTGCTTTTTGTATGATCCCATTTGTGTTATTCTCACAGGCCCAGTCAAAATATTGACTACAATCTCTTCTGTAGCGTAGAACTAATGTTCGTGCTCTTTATGTGATCTTACTCTTATGTTGGAGGTAGAAGCAGTCTATAAAAAATAATATGTCTTTAGCTTAAAGAAGGTATAATGCTAATACTCCTGGTACTGCCTTTTAAAATGAATAGGAAATCAATACAAAGTTGTAATTTCTCAACGTACTGGACTTTACAACAGTTCAGTATAAAATGAATTAACATTTGAGTTTGCTGTTAAGGGGAATGTGGTGATTGCCAAGTCACCCAGAGGCACAGAGGTGACATCCATGCTGCAGCCATGGCTCTCCACACAAATTAGGTGATACAGGCATTTTGTATACAAAATTGCTTTTATGGCTCAGATTGTCCGTCCTCAAATGGAGACATTTTAAGCCTGGAGCAAAGCCAGTGTGTGTATTGCTTATCATTTCAAGGTCCAAAATAAAGGGCACTAGTGTACCGTTGCAAAGTTCCTGGGGTTTCCAGGCACTGTCGTTAGTTACTCTGTTAGCTGGTTGGCTTCAAAGGGTGGGTGAGTCGGCAGCCAGCAGCGACCAAGGGGATGGAGTGGAGCTGCAGCTCCTTTCACAGGCTTTGAAAGGACAGTTAGAAAATGTTTAAACACATTAGCAATTAAAAGAGTGTTAATTCTCAGTTTCTTTTGTGTAGCCAGGGTAGGGACAGTACTGCTAACTTTAAGTTAGTTGAGAAACTTTCATTCAAAATTTTAGTCTTTGGATTTTTTAGTCCTTGAATAGGCATTTGCAAATTTCTGACAAAGTGGCAATGAACACTGGTGAAGTGTTGCCTAAGGATAAACATGCTTGGCAGGGAAAAGGAGAAAATTCACACCAAGGCAACCTGTGATCACTAGATAACAAGGTTACCGAAAATAGACTAACACCAAATTTTGAAAACCAGGATCAGAAGAGCCAGGACATTGGAAAGAATTTTAAACATTGAAACACAAGATGGGGCTTGTGCTAATGAACCAAGATAAAGACATTTGTAAACTTGCAGATATTTTACTGGGAGAAATATAACTAGGATTAAGTGTTTGATCTGATTTACTTCAGTATACTAGAAACTGTAAAACAATCACACCATGCTAAATTTCCACAGAAAAAATCAAGAGTGCTAATCTTTGATCTGCTGCATACAGTAAATAAATTAGAGTATTGATTATATTTTTGTGATTGAGCAAACTAATTTTATGAGATGAGTTTGGAAAACTTGTAAACAGTATAATAGTGAATATAAAAAAGAAAAGTAAATACATAAATTTTCCATTGGTACTGAGCAAAATTGCCATGCAATTTTTGTGTATTATATCTACCACTGGAGCTGATTAGGATATTGCAGACAGAACATCATTCTATTGAAAACCATACATTTATATATATATAAAAAAACCCTCTTTTTAACCTTCCAGTAATGGAACATTTTCTATTTCAAAATGAATTTGTTCATATTTTTTACATTTTACATCATATATTATAAAGCTAAGAAATAGAAATGAGAACAAAATGGTTTAATTCTGTCTAAATCAAACATTTCAGATGATACTGCTATATTTATCACTGTGCAATTATAAAGTCACTGTATAATAGTCAAGGGTATAATTAGAACTTTGACCATGCCATTGCTGAAATTAATGGATTTTTACAATAGACTTCATCAGCAGAAACTCTATTGAAACAATGTATTGAAGTTATACAAACCACACTGTATACAGGATGCACATAACATTTTCAGAATGGAAGAGGTCATAGATCCACTCGAAGTCACAATAAAGTGTTCCTGTTTTCCAAGGGAAGCATATTTGGACACCATACTACACTATCATAGTCAGGGTGCAACAACATGTGTAAAACTGACTGAACCATTACTGGCTAAAAAGTACTGCCATAATGAGGAGACACAAAATTTGGCTTTTATTCTCCATGTTTATTATTCTTACCCAAATGCATATGTTTGTATGTATGTGGGGTTTTTTCCTACTGAAAAAGTGCAGTAACTGTTTATGAATAGCTCTATAACAGTGAATCGAAGGTCAAGCAAAATGAAACATTTTGCTTTTTTTGTAGCTACAATTCCAGATTTAACCTGGAATTAAATAGCAGCTTATTATATTCAAACACAGGACAAAAGAAATTCTAGGCCGCTTCATAGTTCTTTAATATTATTTTGCTGCAAAAATATCCCTTTTAACTGGATGTTGATATAAATTTTCACTTTCATGTGAAGTAATTCCAACAGGATTTGCATCTCTTCAAATTTCTTCTCTAATAGTGTTCCAGTAAGTGCACTGAGTGATTACCGAATGGTAAACTGTGCTGTACTTAATGTGCACTTTTCATGATGTAAACAACATTTACTGGAACATTTCTAAGACTCTGTTCCAAGTGAACTTAGTCATTAAAAACTCGTTATCTACACAATTTACAGTATTTTGCACTCAGTGGAGCAATATTTTTATTTGCATTATGTTGCTAAGTGAGATATACATGACATCATTCATTATGACAGTTGAGCCAAACTCATGACTGACCCCTGCTCCAAAAAAGATTATCTTCCCACTTTTCTTCTTTTATTCTCTTCATGATCCTTCAGTACCACTAACTGAGATAAGACAAGAATGGAGCATTAAAAATATATCCTTTAGAACTAATAAGAACAGTGGAAATCTGTTTGAAGTCTTGGTAATATCAGGATAAATGGCAAAACTCCCTTTAGCTGTGAATGTTTTTTTTTTTTTATTATTCACTAGTTTTTCTGGGTCTTAAGGTTTAATTCTGCAAGATATACAGTACTTCAGGATCAGTGTTTCACACCCTCAACTCCTATCAATGCCAATTTTCTCAGGTTGAAGATAACAAACGTACTGTTCTTCAAATACGTACGCAGACGCAGGGCTTGTAAGCGGTAAAAAAGTTTGCAAGATTGTATCTTTTCATTAAAAGTTTATTCTTACAATTATCTTTAAAATATGATGCATTGCTAAATGATCTGTAGAAATAACTATCATATGACCACAACTGGTACAGGACAGGATGATCAAACACCAAGAAACAGTGATCATCCTTAGGCAAATACTTCCCAATGACAGCAGTTCTTAGATGCTGAAAAGAAGTTCAAGCCGCAGAAGAAGGATTTTTGCACTCAAAAGCTTGCCCTTTTTTTCAAACTGTGTTGCTTGATCTAATAAAAGATATAATCTTTCCCCACGAACTTTGTGCCATATGTCTTTAGCTACAGTACCACCACTGCTCCATCATCATGTAATGCATTAATGGCTTCATGCCTGTAATATCCCAGAATAAGCTGTCCCAAGACAAAATGTGATTTAACAGTTAGCAATTGTTTTTTGTTGTTGGTTTTGGTTTGGGGTTTTTTTTGCTAGGAATCTAGTAGCAATAATGTGCAAGTCACTAAGCATTTACTGGGCTAGAAGACCAGCTGGGCTTAATAGCTGGAGGGGCCACTTCTCCCTGGATTTGCTCTCCTCCACAGGTGGTTGTGCTTCCTTCCAAAGCCCATAGCTGAAACTTCCATTTTGTCTGCCTAAAAGAACATGCAAGAAAGTTACTATTCCTATAGCTAAAAAGGTGTTTGGTCTAGGTGTTTCTGGTTTTTGATGAAATCATGCAAAGTGCCAGTGATCTTCCAGAGGAAAGAGGCATTAAGTTTGTGATTAAAGCCTGAAAATCTCTTCCAACATCTGTGAGTGCTGGGATGCTCATGCAGCGCATGGCTGCTCTGCCCGAAAACACCCCGCTTTCCCAGGCTTGCCTTTCATTTTGCAGAGCAGCGTTTTGTTAGCTCATTTGTTGGGGGAATGACATTCAAAGAGACTCTGTAGGTACCAGGAGTCTGCTTTGCAGACACTGCAGAGACATTTTGAACCAGCTAATACTCCTTATTCAGACAGGATTCCCATCCATTTCAGTGGACCCAGGTCTCATGTGTTGGTAGCAAAATGCCTTCTCATAAAAAGTTCTGGAAAACAAAGAATGCCTGTTTTTCTGAGCATCTGTGTTAATGAGTGTATGAATTGCATTCCCAAGCTGCTTGTCATATCTCAGAAGGGGCAAAATTCCTTTGCTGCTGAGGCAGCTTCCACAAAATGTTTTCAGAGGACAATGATAAAACAAGTCCCTACCTCCAAGATATGACAGTTTGTGCTGTGTTTTTAATTGTATGGTCTATGCAGATTTAGTTTTCATAGCAACCATGTGGACAGAAGTTCTTCTATTGGGCTGCAACAGATCTTTAAGAGAGAAACTAAAGGAGACTATCTCTTACTTTCTGATTCTTTATGGGGCCTAACACTGGGCGTGGAACTGTTCTTAATCAGTCGTATAATTTGAAATAAAGGAAACTGATCAAGATTTCTTAGCAGCATCGGGCCAATGGCACCCCCCAGAGCAGTTCTGATGGCAGTAGTATAGTGACATTAAAAATTAGTTGCAACAAGAAAACACACTGTAAGAATTGTTATTTTTTACAGTGGAAGGAAGAGGTAAAAACAACCTATTTGCTCAAAACAAGTGATTAATGTGATAGAGATGGCGTAGATCCATAGATACTTCATAGTAAGCATTGTTTACTATTCTCTGTTGTTGCACGGCCTAACATAACAGGACCCCATTATCAACAGTTCAAATATATACATTACTATCTTATTATCATTATTATACCTACTTTTACTATTGATACTAAGAATATTTGCAGTCAATTACTTTAAAAGTTTAATGAAATTTAAATTAAATTAAAACTTAAAATCAGCATTGGAAAAGTCAAGGGTGATATGTTCAAAGATGTGTTCGGTCACAGGATAGAAGTGAGGGCACCATATATTTTTAATGGGATACAGAGTCCTTGTTTCTCATTGTTGGGCTTCTTTTGATCATTTTAGAACCCCCCATCTGCTTAAGAAGGCTTTGATAGAGATTCACATAAAACAGCCTTAGCTGAGAAAATACAGTAAAGCTCAAACTAATCATAATTGGAGGCTGACTTCAAGCTGAACATTTGTACTTTGAGCTTCATTCCTCAGTTAGGTTGTCAGCTGTCTCATTGTCCAAGACCTCCTACTTTCTCCAACTTGCCTTATTTCTCCAGATCGCATTCTCTCAGGCCCTCCCTTCCTACACATTTTCTGCCTACAGGCAAAGCCTCCCTATTTTTGAAGGTGTGCTGGACCTCATCTATGAACAGAAAGATTTTCATATGAAGTCAGAAATCTACTGGTTTTATAAGCTCTTCACTAGATCTTGACTTTATTCCACAGATACATCTGTCAAACCCCATTATAGAAGTACTTCAGAGACTGCTTTCTAGACTATTTGTCAAGCACTTTAATCCATCAGTGAGAAAAGAAGAGGAAAAAACAGTTTGTTATTGAATCGTAAAGCATACATTTTTCCTGGTGTAGCTCAGGCAAAATGCCACTGGCTGTTATTAAACTAGGCAATTTAGATCAAACTGAGTTCCTAGGTTTGTACTGAGGTTATGACTGATGTAGCACTATTATGTCCTGCAAACTTCACATAGTATGACTCAGAAGGATACAAAGTGCTATATTTTATGGGAAGGATAATGATTATGACAAAAAAAGGCTTTGCATGCTAATGTAGTTCCACCTAAACTATTTTCTGTAATGTCTTTGGTGATTGTGTAGGAAGAAAGGAAGAAAAGCACTTTGTGCTGCTTCTCTCTCTCTCTCTGTCTTAAAAAAGACTTTTTTTAAATAAAGGGAAATCTGTGATTGACTTCTAGCAATGAGGAATAGAAATTTCTAGAAACTGGCTCAGAACTCAAAACTCAATTCTAGATCAGATTTGTTCAGCTTTGATCTTTTTCAAAAAAACAGATCTGGATTCAAGTTTTGATCACACTAAAATAATATTTCAAATATCAAACTTGACTCACCCCTATTTTGAAATAAAAGTTCTTTTCAACTTCCTTGCTTAGATTATCTTACTTTGAGAGAACTAAAGAAGCAGCTACACCTGTGCAGTGCATAAACTTATCCAGGAAAGCTAAAATATGGATAATTATAATTATTAAATATATATACATTTGGAGATACATGAAATAGATAAAAAATAAACTGGCTTAAGTTCTTCTGATAATAAAAATGCCCCTACTATACAATCTGATGTATTGAATGAGTTAACTCGTAACTAATAGATTATAACTAATAGATATAACTAATAGATTAAATCTGGTAATAGATAAATGTGGAAAAATTAATGATATGAAAAATAACTTCATTCTTGATACTGATTTTCTGATTCTTTCCTTCTGTCTTTGTACAAATAAAATGCTGGTATAAGATAAAAAGTTTTCATATAATTACACATAGAATATAAAACATAGAGAAAATATTAATCTAACTATACAATAGGATAATTTATAAAACCTGTGGTTAGGATCACACTGCTCTGTGTATTGTAATCACCCACAGACCTTGGGAGTCTTGGAGCATAGCCAGGATACTAGGATGCCATCTTGTATACCTGCACAGTAATAAACATATTCCTGCCATTAATTACTGTCCATCCTTCCCCAACAAATCCAGGCTGTTATCTAGATTTTGTCCATACCTTAACCAGAGCAATGAGTGCTCTCCTTGTATTGCTCAGTCCTCTGATGTAGAGCTTCATGCAGGGGGCCCCAAAATGCTGCTAGTCGTCCCGGCTGTGCGGCCTGGGCTTTGAGACCTTATCGCTTAGTGTTCTCGCCATTACCTGAGGAGCTGTGCCTTTGCTCTAGACTACTGCAAACAGCGTCTCCTGGGGTAAGGAGTTAGAGACAGCCTGTCGGCAGGAGTCCTGTACGTTGTTTGTCTTCCAGAGAGCATCTGGGCAAAGCCACTGGTGTCTGCTGTTATTACTGCCATAAATACTCAGTGAAGATGGGTCAAATTCTTGAAAAAAAAAAAAGGATATGGCAGGATGGAGACACTCCTCTCTACTTGGAATAAATGAGGAGAAGGCCACGTGGTTTCAGAGCTGGTGGGCATAGGCTTTTTGCAGCAGGGCCATATAATGGGTCAATGGTCACTCCATGTTGAGGATCACCGAGGGCCCGCCGGCCACTTCTGGGGCAGGCGTGCAGGGCGTGAGCCACGCTGACGCCCTGCGGCACAGGCACGGCACTGGGAAAGGGGTGGCCCACCCTGGGAATGAATGGTGAGAAGCCCTACTCCACCCTGGGTTAGGATCTGTGAACAGAAGGTTGGAGCTGAGATTTGTTGTATTAATTTCGGTGTTACAGAAACCACTATCCAGGAGTGAATGTCACTTACATAGATGGCATTTGAGCTCCAGTTGTGGTCACAAATTCTTTACTTGAATCGCAGAATCACAGAATCACAGAATTGCTGAGGTTGGAAGGGACCTCTGGAGATCACCTAGTCCAACCCCCCTGCTCAAGCAGGGTCACCTAGAGCACATTGCACAGGATTGCGTACAGGCAGGTTTTGAATATCTCCAGAGAAGGAGACTCCACCACCTCTCTGGGCAACCTGCTCCAGTGCTCTGTCACCCTCACAGTGAAAAAGTATTTCCTCATGTTCAGATGGAACTGTCTGTGTTTCAGTTTGTGCCTGTTGCCTCGTGTCCTGTCGCTCGGCACCACTGAAAAGAGTCTGGTCCCATCCTCTCGACACCCTCCCTTTAGATATTTGTATACATTGATAAGATCTCCTCTCAGCCTTCTCTTCTCCAGGCTAAACAGGCCCAGCTCTCTCTCTTTCCTCATAAGAGAGATGCTCCAGTCCCCTAATCATCTTTGTAGCCCTTCGCTGGACTTGCTCCAGTAGTGCCACATCCCTCTTGTACTGGGGAGCCCAGAACTGGATGCAGTACTCCACATGTGGCCTCACCAGGGCTGAGTAGAGGGGGAGAATCACCTCCCTCGACCTGCTGGCAACACTCTTCCTGATGCACCCCAGGATACCATTGGCCTTCTTGGCCACAAGGGCGTATTGCTGTATCATGGTCAACGTGTTGTCCACCAGCACTCCCAGGTCCTTCTCTGCAGAGCTGCTTTCCAGCAGGTCAACCCCCAACCTGTCCTGGTGCATGGGGTTATTCCTCCCTAGGTGCAGGACCCTGCACTTGCCTTTGTTGAACTTCACGAGGTTCCTCTCCGCCCACCTCTCCAGCCTGTCCAGGTCTCTCTGAATGGCAGCACAGACCTCTGGCGTATCAGCCACTCCTCCCAGTTTTGTATCGTCTGCAAACTTGCTGAGGGTGCACTCTGTCCCTTCATCCAGGTCATTGATGAAGAAGTTGAACAAGACTGGACCCAGTACTGACCCCTGGGGGACACCGCTAGCTACAGGCCTCCAACTAGACTCTGCGACGCTGACCACAACCCTCTGAGCTCTGCCATTCAGCCAGTTCTCAATCCACCTCACTGTCCACTCATCTAACCCACACTTCCTGAGCTTGTCTATGAGGATGCTATGGGAGACAGTGTCAAAAGCCTTGCTGAAGTCTAGGTAGACAACATCCACTGCTCTCCCCTCATCTACCCAGCCAGTCATTCCATCAGAGAAGGCTATCAGATTGGTTAAGCATGATTTCCCCTTGGTGAAGCCATGCTGACTACTCCTGATCACCTTCTTGTCCTCCACATGCTTGGAGATGGCCTCCAGGATGAGCTGCTCCATCACTTTTCCAGGGGTGGAGGTAAGGCTGACTGGCCTGTAGTTCCCTGGGTCCTCCTTCTTGCCCTTTTTGAAGACTGGAGTGACATTGGCTTTCTTCCAGTCTTCAGGCACCTCTCCTGTTCTCCATGATCTTTCAACGATGATGGAGAGTGGCTTAGCAATAACATCCGTCAGCTCCCTCAGCACTCGTGGGTGCATCCCATCAGGGCCCATGGATTTGTGGGTGTCAAGTTTGCTTAAATGATCTCTAACCTGATCTTCCTTGACCAAGGGAAAGTCTTCCTTTCTCCAGACTTTCTCTCTTGCCTCCAGGGTCTGGGGTTCCTGAGGGCTGGCCTGAGCAGTAAAGACTGAAGCAAAGAAGGCATTCAGGAACTCTGCCTTCTCTGCATCCTTCATCACCAGGGCACCCACCCCATTCAGCAAAGGCCCCACATTTTCCCTAGTCTTCCTCTTGCTACTGATGAATTTGAAGAAGCCCTTCTTGCTGTCCTTGACATCTCTCGCCAGATTTAATTCCAAACAGGCCTTAGCCTTCCTTGTCGCATCCCTGCATACTCTGACAACGTTCCTATATTCCTCCCAAGTGGCCTGTCCCCCTTTCCACTTTCTGTAGACTTCCTTCTTCTGGTTGAGTTTTGCCAGGAGCTCCTTGCTCATCCATGCAGGTCTCCTACCTCCTTTGCTTGACTTCCTACTCATAGGGATGCACCATTCTTGAGCCTGGAGGAGGTGATGTTTGAATATTAACCAACTCTCTTGAACGCCCCTTCCTTCTAGGGCCCTAACCCATGGGATTCCTCCAAGTAGGTCCCTGAAGAGGCCAAAGTTTGCTCTCCTGAAGTCCAGGGTTGCGATCCTACTTAGTGCCTTGCTTCCTCCTCGCAGGATCCTGAACTCCACCATCTCATGGTCACTGCAGCCAAGGCTGTCCCCGACCTTCACATCTTCCACCAGTCCTTCTTTGTTTGTTAGTACGAGGTCCAGCAGCACACCTCTCCTCGTTGGCTCCTCCACCACCTGTGTCAAGAAGTTGTCACCAATGCTCTGCAGGAACCTCCAGCACTGTTTGTGCCTAGCTGTGTTCTTTCCAGCAGATATCAGGGTGGTTAAAGTCCCCCATGAGAACCAGGGCCTGGGATCGTGAGGCTACTTCCAGCTGTCTGTTGAAGGCCTCATCAACTTCCTCTTCCTCATCAGGTGGCCTGTAGTAAACACCCACAACAGTGTCACCCATGCTAGCCTGCCCTTTAATCCTTACCCATAAGCTCTCAACTCGCTCTTCATCCACCCCTAGGCACAGCTCAATACATTCCAGTTGCTCTCTCACATAAGTCACATCGCTTTCCTGGCCTGTCTTTCCTAAAAAGCACATAGCCATCCATGACAGCACTCCAGTCATGCGAGCTATCCCACCATGTCTCTGTAATGGCAATGAGATCATGGCCCTGCGACCGCACACACATCTCTAGTTCTTCCTGTTTGTTCCCCATGCTGCGTGCATTGGTGTACAGGCATTTCAGGGAGGTGATCGAACATGCAGGTTTCCCAGGAGGGGTAAAAGAGGGTCCTCCATAGCCACATCCCATGCACACTTCCCTGGCTGCATTCACCTGTTGGAGGCATCCTGACTTGAGCAGTCTTTTGCCAACTACCCTGGCACTATAACTCTCCCCTTCCCCCTTCTTTCCTAGTTTAAAGCCCTCCTTACCAGGTTGGCCAACCTGTTGGCAAAGACCCACATGCCCCACCTCGTGAGGTGGATCCCATCTCTCCCCATTCAGTTGTCGATCTTCAAACAGGGTCCCATGGTCGTAGAAACCAAAACCCTGTTGCCAACACCAGCGGCGCAGCCAGTCGTTAACTTGGAAAGTTTGTCTCCTCCTCCTCTCATCCATCCCCCTCACTGGCAGGATTGAGGAGAAGATGACCTGGGCTCCGAGACTCTTGACCACCATCCCCAAAGCTCTGAAATCCTGCTTGATGGTCTCCAGTTTGCCCTTGGTGTCATTGGCGCCCACATGGAAGAGCAGCAGTGGGTAATAGTCCGAAGCATGGACAAGCCTTGGCAGTCTTTCCACGACATCTCTCACACGAGCCCCTGGCAGGCCACAAACCTCTCTAGACATGAGGTCAGGTCAGCAGATAGGTTCCTCCGTCCCCTGCAGCAGGGAGTCCCCCACAACAATCACCCGCCGCTTCTTCCGGGTGTTCCGGCAGGGCACAGGGTCTGCTGTTCCAGGTACTTCCCTTGCAGCCATGCCCATCTCCTCCTCATCCCGGAGGGCACTAAACCTGTTCTTCAGCTGCAAGTCTTTGGGAGGAGTAGTCCCTGTTCTTTCATAAGACTACTGTCTCACCATCCTGCTACTAGATTACATGAAGGAAGACCTAAACTTATCCAAAATTGATTAACTTCCCCATCCTGATTAAATTTAGGTCTCCCTCCTGAACTCTAGACCATTTTCTGAAGATTATGCATTATATTTTTATGTTTTCCACAGGCATGTTATGCATGCCACAGATGTGTTCCTTTCCCCTCTTTGTGAACAGCACATTATTGAAGTAAGTATACAGTCTGCTCTTCCCTGGGATAGGCAATAGCCTTTTGTGTAAGGCAGAGATTTGGTCATCTTTTTCCCAGTTTTCACCATGGAAAAAACAGCATGTATATCTTTTCTATATCTTTTCTGCTCTGGGAAATGAGACATAATTTCTTAGGAATGGAAATTTTAAACAAACGAGTGAAGCACTTCTGTTTAAATTATTGTTTTAAATGATTTTGCATTTTCAAAGTTGCTAACCACTCCTTTTAACCACTTTAAAAATATATCAGCAAGATCTGTGTGTTATGCTTTGCCTATTAAAGGATGTTTGTTGCTCATTGTCCTAGAAAGCTCATGGCTCAGAAATTTTAAATGACAGTAATGGCATTTGCTTTTCATTTTCATTAATATCATGTTACAAGGAGGAACTACTGCCTTTCCCCTGTAACATGTAACTACCCTTTCCCTTGGTATCATAGTGCACCACCATAAAAGATATCGCATAACTCCTTATTATAACCACATTAAATGTGGATCATGAGTCTAAACAGACAGGTTGTAAACCATAGAGAGATTTTACACTAAAGAAAGTACATACATTAAATCCATGATTCATACTGCTCCCAGCAGAAAGTCCCATTCAGTGCACCAGTCGGGAAAGACTAATATCTCACGTTGTCAGAGCCCCAGGAAATTGCTATATTTAGATCCCTAAAATACAGAATGCTGCTGTTAACGTGAAATTTATTAACATTAACATTATGATTAATATTAAAAGTTAAAACTGCTAAAGAATTTAAACTACTTGTCAAGAAGAGTTTTTCCAGTTCCAGCGACTGGATATATGTTAGAAGTTCCCTACATAACATTCTGTGTCATGATTGGCATTTGTAATATAATTATGACACTAGAACCTAAGTTATAAGTTATTACTCTCTCTTTCCACCCGAGGCACTTCTTAGGCCTAACTCATCAAGATGTGAAACAGTGATTATAGTGAAAAACTCCTTTTCTGACTGCAAAATCTTTGAGATGATGCTGTTGTTTCACTACATGCTCACTGCATGTAACACCATGGGACATCATTCCTTCAGTGGCCCTTAGGCATTATTACAATACACAATGGCTCATCAGTCATGCCATATATGAGAGTCTATATGTCTATTTTGTACTTCAGCTCATGAATTTGTGTTTTTTTCTAGTGCCCTTTTCAAAATCAAACAGAAAATTTTAGTGTCATGGAAGAGTCATAAGCAAATGAGCTTATCCTAGTGGGATATGATTCTGGGCCAAAAAACAGTGATTTGACCTATTTTTATCTTGCCATTTGAAAACTCTGTTTGAAAAGCTGTAGGATCTGGCTGCCAGAGATTTGCCCACATCATTATTTAATTGCCGGGAGCATAACAAAAAAATGCCTTTTCATTCAAGTAACACTTATCAGCTAGGGCCTTGCTAACTGCCCCAGGCTCTAAAAACTTGGAGGAAGTCATGTTTATCAAGAGCATTATGCAGTATCAAGACAGATTGCATTTTAAAGTTAACTTTATCCTGTTCAGAGAAGAAGGCAGTGTTCTGCAGGCCTGACCCAGTGTATTCCCGCAGCCCTGGTGTCTATGTCCCACTGACAGAAAAACTTCTTAGAGCGGACAGAGCCTTTTTCTCTGGATTAATGATGTCCCCTAAGAGCATAAAGCTGGCCGAGGATGAGGGGGAAGATGGGCACTGCCCCAACAGAGACTCCTTGAGGTACTACATTTGTGTAAGAAAGAGCTTTGATCAGGGACTTGCCAGTGAAGCAAATTGAGCCCAAAAAACTTCATTTGAAGCATCCTAAGGCCCATTAACTTTTCCTGACTCCTGCTTGGGGTCTTGGACAAGTCTACCAGAGGGTCGGTGGATCTGGTAATTGCAGGCGGTACTGGGTGCAGAGAAACTTGCTATACTATGGAAACAGCATGTATTTTCTTCAACTGCACCAAAACATTCTGGGGCACCTATGTTCCCAGCCTGAGTGCGCAGCCTCGTGTCAGTAACTGCTTCATGTGACATAGGGTGCATGCTTCACTGAGCAATGAAATTCAAGAGGGGGTGAAAGTTTAAAGCCTTTATTCCTTAAAACCAGGCCCACGTAAGCCCCTTCTGCTTTTAATCCAGAAGTACCACATCTGGATCTGCAGAACATCTTACCTTATAAAAAAAGTCACTAAGGCCAGTTTGCAGGCTGTAGCGGGACAGAGGAATATTTCTTGGGCTTCTCAGTCGCCTGAAATTATGATCCTTTTAGCACTGGATATCTGCAAGGAAGTATGGTCCTATTGTTCTGGTTGTGATACTGGAAAAGAGATGTAGGTACTGAATATAGGCATGAAGCAGTTAATGCTCTCTCAGCACTGAGTTCTTATTAAAATGCTTCCATTCTAGTCTTCAAGGTTAATTTTGACCACTGGAAAAGGAACTGTATGGTTCCAGATGTACACCTTGGAAAATACTCAAATTCTGATTTCTGAAAATAGAATTTTCATGATGCTTTAGATTAATATTAAATGCACAGGTCTATAAAATAATAAGTCTAAACAGAAGGCTTGTGGAAGGGTGGAAGCTACTGGCAGGTACTATGGGATGATAAGTGCACTCTAAAGCACAAAATGTGCCTGGTTTTGTCCAAGCCAGAGTCAATCCTGAGGGGCAGGACCCAGGGCAGGGCTGGAGCCAGCACTGCTGCAGCCAGAGCTGCCCCGGACTGGGCTGAGCTGGGGGCTGGGGCTGGGGCTGGGCAGGGACAGGGAGGGCTGGGAGGGCACCCAGGCCCTGGCAGTTTTATTCAACCTCTGTGAGCATTCAACCTCTGTGATAAGCATGTCAGGGAGAAAATATTAAACAGGCAAAATTTGGAGTAAGCAGAAAAGTTCCACTGTGAAATTTAAGATACAAGGAATCAAAAGCAATACGTTTCTTCAGCAATTCTAGAAGTTAAGAATTTGGTATCAAATTGCACCTCCTACATCTATTAATATTAAGCAGTTTTACCACTGTATATTTGCAAGGAAAAACACAGTGTTTGTATTCCCTTGTAAATTTGCCTAAAGCCTACCTCAATATTCCTGCCTCAGTAGCAGACGGTTTGGATTTTTCCTGTGAATAAATTGTCTGTCAAGAGACCATCACTGAAATTGTAAGAAGCAGGACTAGACATGTAGGAGAACACATCAAAAATTAATGGTGTGAGCCCTGGCTGCCTTGGACGCTGTGGTGTCATTTAGACCTGGGGACAATGGATGTAAGATAGTGCTTTTACAACCAGAGTTTCAGAGGCAGATTGCACTCTTTGCCAGGGTATAAATGGCTCCAGATGCAAAGCAGTTGTACTCTTAGACCATATTTGTTTTGGCTGATATGAAATGAGACACTTCCACTGTAACCTGATCTTAAGACAAAGAGCTGGAGAGGAAGAGCTTTTGTTTCCTTTACAACTACACCTTAATGTATGGGCTTGTGCAGAAAAAGCGAGTGCTGATAATTTGCAGAGAATTCCCAGCAGAACAGTTCCCCACAGGACAATACTGAAATCCATTTCATGGGCATGGATTGAGTTTGTCAAAATATTTGACAGGAAATTGTCTGAATATTTTGGTTCTATTTTATTTTTATATTTGTCTTGACTCATATCATACCTGTCTCTTAAACAGCCGATAACATTAACAGCATCTAAGTACTTTACACAGGAAATCATTATCATCATTTTACATACAAGGTACCAGGAAAGGGAACATGAGACTTCCTGAGAGTTTAAAGTTTTGTAATGAAACACTTTGGGATGTTTTATTTCAAAAATCAGATTAAACATTTTGATTCAGAAGCTGGGCAGCATGAAAGACCAATGTCTCAGAATATCCCACAGGACGCAACTCAACCCTCTCATAATGTCTATCTTCAGGAGAATGCCAGAAAAGCATAATCCAACTATTTCTTCTATCCTCATAGTAGCTAGCTCTCACTGTGTCAGTGAAAGGTTTGCAGTGATAAATATCCCCTGCTAAAAAAAGTCCTGAACCTGGGTCTCTTTCTCTCTAACAAATGGCAGAGCTGCCAAGCTTCCAGTCTGGGTTTATTTTATCAACATTTCCAATTTCCCTTTCAGTCAAAATAAGACTGTGGGACCATCTGAGCAGATAATTATGTAACTGTGAAAGTTCAGAGCACGCTGAACAAAACAAAATATGTTTTGCCTCATTTATGCAGACTAAACATATTGTCAAGGTTTTGAAGCAGTCAGTCCAAAATTTTCACAAAATACTGCAGTTTCCCAAGCAGCCTGCTAGTGGAAGGATTGCACCAAAATACTGTCCTCTCCATAAGCACTCGTCAGAGGGAAGACTTTGCTGAATACTTCCAGTACGTAATTAATTGCAGACATCTGAAAAATCACTTTGCACATTCCAGTATTGCCAGCTGAAGAATTCTGAAATCACTGGTGAGCTTCCCATAATTATAACAACTTTAAAATAATTAGGGATTTGAGGAATCTGTTCTGGATCCCCTTGCTTGTATTCTTGTCACACAGAGGACTCCATTCGGTTGCCTATATATAGTCATCTCGTATCATTTGAGATGCCCTCAGGGATCCAGAGCATCTGCATGAGTCTCGCAGATGTGACACTGGACCAAGAGAAGACCTGTGCCCTTCTGGAGCAGCAGCTGGAGGCCAGTCAGGGCCCTGTAGGGCATCTGGACACCTGTGTTTAGGTCACTGAATCAGGCTCCAACTCTCACGTTTCCAAACTGTTCTTTGCAACTGTGAAGGTTAAAAAGCTAATGAAAGCTGAGATTCGTATATATTTGACTTGCATCAAAAGTTGCATCTTTACATCAAACATCTTGAGACGTTTGGTAATTCTTGCTGTTCAAAGCAGCAGTTTCAAGACTGTTAGGCCCAAAAGCTGACCCATCTGGAAAACTTTCCATAACTGTTCCTATGGAATATCCATGATATACTTGCTTCTAAATCCCTTTTTTTTCTAATTGAGAGAACAGTCTTATGTTCTTTCTTGAAATGAGAGAACAATGTTTCTGAAATGGGATTTAAAATAAAAGGGTTTCAAATCCAGCCATGCTGAGATCTTTTTCTGAATCTGCATTTAAAATGGTCACTGTTTGTATGTTTCAACTTCTGAAAGCCCAAGACAAAATTCCCTCGTCTGAATTTCAGAGCTGCTGAGGCCTCTTAACTTCAAGGGCAGGATGAAAGTGTTTTGTATCTCTGAAAATCAGTACTTTTAATGGAGGGTTGAAAATATGGTATTTATACTTTCAAGTTTGAAAATGCTATACTCTATGGACTTTCCTGCCGTCAAAATGTCAGACTTGCAGATTACTCTTGGCTTTTGCAGTTTCCATCAAATTACATCTGAACCTTTGTGAAAAACATAAGAAAATCCACAAAGGACTTACAAACTCCTACATCTCTGTATTGTATTAGACCTCCAGCATTTTGCTGAAATGTGTATTCTGGGGATGGAGTTATTCTGGTGATTTCTCCAGTATATCTTAATGAACATTCACACAAAAAAAATCAGTTCTACTTTGTAACTTTTGCTTATAGCTGACTTCTGGTCCCAGAACATTTCTTGGTGCAGGGAGGGCAGGAGAGTGCTGAGGGGGTTCAAAATCTGTTTTCCATTTCTAGTTGTTTCTTCTGATAATTATGTCTTAATCATGTTCGTGCTTAAACAAAAACTGAAATGAACATTTAGTAAGTGACTGGGTTTTTGCTCTACTTCTTTTTCATGATTTCTGTAATATTCTCAATGTTATTCCATGCTGCACGGCAGAATCCAGCTCATGTTTACTAGTGAAGAAAGACAGGGTCTTCATTCAAAGTTGGATCATACTTTTCGGTTTAGCCTTTTATGAAGCTCTTGTTGACTTTGTTGTATCCCCTTTATGACACATATATCACATTGAAAATTTTTCTTCCAAATTTTATTCACTCAGTCAGTTTCTGGTTCATAAGATTAAAAAATGGGAGCTTTACATCAAATTATATTATATTGACATAATTAGGCTCAGCAAAGAGGAAGCCTTGTTAATTCTATTATTCCTTCTCACGTAGTTAATATAGTATATTAGTAGCATCATAGTCTTATCCTTAATATAGCTGATACTGATTTTTCTTAATGTAGCAAAATTGGCCTCATTTTAAACACTCTTGGGCTTTGCCTTTGATAAAGAGATAATAGCTCTAGAAATGATATTCCTTAAAGATGTTTAGGAAATTCTATTAATATGGGGGTAATCTTTTTAAGGGTAAAATACACCACATATTCAACTTAAGACCCTCAGTCACAAGGCTCTAATGAACTAATGATAAAACTTCTCTAAGCAATACTTTCTTTTATCCCTGGAGAACTTAGAAAGAGGATATAGATTTTCTGCTAAGCCCAAGTGAATTAGAAACCTAAATATCAATGACAGTCATTGGAAACTGAGTATTTCAAGAGTCCTGTTGCTGCATTTTTTGGCAAACAAAAAATGTGACCAATGTATTTAAACCAGATTTATTTGTAAAATGTTTAAGTTTAATACATAAAAATATTTAGGCACAGAAGGATGTAGATAAGGGCCTTGTGATTTTTACAAACATGTGTGAGCAAGTTATGTCTCCAACTCACAATTGCATTTGTAATGGATATCAATGAAAATGCCCTTAGAGCAATTTTCTGCTTCTTTGTGCATTTCCACCCAGGTCACTTACAGTGTACCCCAACTATAAGATGCAGAAGTTTTTAAAAAATGAAACAAATATTTGTTGTCACAGTGCATTAGAGATAATTTGAGTGCAAATCCCACACGCTCTGAAATGATCAAGTGAATCGCATCATTTTGTCATGTTAACTAATATATTGTTCTCCTATGAAGTGGTTACTGAGGTACAGAAAAACACCTGTAACTTGAAATTTTAGAAATTGTTGTAACCAAAGAGAAATATACTTAAAGTCCATCTTTGAGGACTTGGGGCAATTATTTTATCTTTCACTTGGCCCTCATAGAATGCTTCATATTGGATATTGGTTTCTAAATATTGACCTTAATCTCACAAGATTTTGTAAGACAAAGGATAGATTTAAAGATTCAGGGTTTCAGTGGTAGTTACAGTAAGTAATGCTGGACATATCACAAAGCAGCACATGGACCTCCATCTGCTTGCCCTTTCTATGGATCTATAAGTTACAAAAGAAACTTATAGATTTATTATATTAAACACTGTGAAGTACACCTAAGAGCTAATGCCAAGACATGATAATTCCCTTTAAATAACAGTGGCAAAAATGCTTAGAGTGAATCACTTATTTTTATCTAGAAATAGTCTCGGGAACTGCAAAACATCAGACAAAAATGTCTCTCTCTCCTAGTGTTCCCTCTCCAGCAGACTTTAACGGCACCACTAATATAACACTAATTGCCTCTCACCCCTGTGCTTTTAAATGAATCATCATCTCTGGTAACAGAACAGATTGCCTGAATGTGCTTGGTTCCCCAGCAGCTGGTGCTAGTGGGGACGCTGAGGGATTTTCCTGGGAGATGGCAGTGGTGGGTGAGGAGCCGGGAGTGAGCAGAGGTGGAGGCAGCGCGGCGCCCAGGGCAGGCTGTGCTGAGCAGGCACGTGCCCCAGCAATGTGGCTGAAGGATCTGTGCTGCAGCTGCTCCTGTGGCTTGTTGGCCCTTCTGGTCCTCTGCAAAAAAAGCCAAAGAGTAGAAAATGCCCAGAGGAATACCACTCTGAAACGATCAGCTCAGTTATCTGAGGAAAAGTTATTGGCAGAGAACTGGCTACTGTAATAGAAAGTACTTATGTACTAAAATTGCAAGGGGGAAATATAATTTTATATATATATATATATGTATAAAATATGACATAATAACAGAAATAATTATTTTGCAGCAACACCATGATCCATTCTTTCTCCTTCCAGAACTTTTCATGTTCTTCCAGCATCTCAAGCAAAAAACAAAACACTTAAAATTATGTGAGTGAACTATTTCTATTGCCTTTGTGCCCCCTCAGTTCTGCTGGTGCTTTTCTGAAAGCTTTGGGCTGAAAGGTTTGGCAAACCTGGTTAAAGTTAGCCAGAATGGATTTAAATCTCTACTACAACTAGACCCTCATCTCATTCAACCTAAAAGTATAATGAAAGGTTACTTAAGTCTGGGGGAAACCTTTTTTCTGTCTTGTATAGTGTTAACATGAAGTTAAAATGTGTCAGCATCAGAAGAGAGGTTGTTCTTGCATTACAACCATCTTGGAAAGCTTTTAACTATCTGATTTTTATCATAATTTGGTAGAAATTAGAAGTTAGAATTTTTGCAGGATCCCTGTCTAAACCTCTGAAAAATCACAAGTTCCTCCAAAGAAGTTACTTCATGAATTGGTATAATTTCCTCTCTTTTCTTCATTTCTTCTTCAGTAACTGTTGCTCTAAGGTGATAAATTCTTGTTGGGGAATATTCATCACTTTAGATTTTTATCTCCCAGTCTTCAGAGATGCAGTGTAATGCCATAGATCTTCCCAAATAGTGAGATGCTGGTCTTTTCCTAAAAAGTGTTGAGTACCTTTTGTACCTAGTAATATGTAAGAGAATTAATGACCTACAATAAATCTTGTTTGCATTCCCTGTCATTTCTCTATTGATAATAATAACATCAGTTTCGAAGTTAGCATTGGCTAAACTCCAAGATCATCTCACCTGCTCTCATAACAGAGGATTAAAGCACGTTATGATCTTCTGCCAAAAGCTTCATTCCACAGGTTTGCAGGTCTCAGCCACTGGGCATGTAGTTGGATGGCCCTGCAGAAACTGGGTTTTTGGAAGAAATTTGGCATTCACAGAATCACACCAGTAGCTCAGGGTGGGGTTAACTGCTTTCTCCTTAATTACCAAAGCTGGTCCCCTTGTAAGTACCATGGAAAAGAGGTTGTAGGATCATTGTGATTTCCTTTGCCCTTAGCTATCCCACCAAGATGAGCCCCATCTTAACCCTCACTGCAGGAGAGCTGCTTAGGTACTTTGCCGTGTAGCAGTCTACAGAGTCTTCCTATTTTCTTCTGATAATGACCGCTGTTTTGGTCTTCTTCAAGAGGTGGTTGGATTCATTTCAGGATTCAGGTGGACTAATTGTCACTGGACTTGTAGACTTTGCTGGCATGTAATGTAGGACTACCAATCTGCCTCGCTCTGGTAATAAAACATATTGAAGAATAATATGGCATTGCTCAGTGTTCAGAGATATCTGGCCCTGCATTAAGAAATGAATAAACCATTTTTAATAGACGTGTCTAACCAGAGAGGGCAAAAAAACTACCCACTTATTCTTGGTAATTGACACTGAAAAACAAAAGACAGAAGTAGGTGATTTTTTGTAACTGAGAGTATAATTCAAGGGCACTTTTCTGTGCTCCTCCCATTCTATGTTCTGCTCAATCAAATGCTTCTTTCATCAATTAAAAAAAAAAAGGCTAATGAATGGGAAAGCACAAGGTTGGGGAAGGACAGGGAAGCTATTTAAAAATGCTTGCCTTAATCCCTTCTTTCCCTCTTTTTCTTCCCTCTTTGCCCTTTTACTCCTCTATCCCAATACATTTGCATATTATATTCTTCCAAGAGTTTTACATCTTAAACTGCTCTTGATAGGTTTTCAGACTATGTTTATCATTGTATTGAAATACCTTATTATCTTGAATTAAGCAGTGTACCTAATACCCGACAGGCAGTGTTTGTTCTTCTATCCTTTCCCAAGAGATAGAAGTGAGTACTGTGAGTTTTGTTTTGAAAACTTATATATGTTAACTAAAAGGCATTAATACCCAGGTAAGAAGTCAAGGTGAAGGAAATGTGATTTCTATTTGGGGTTGGAGGTGTCTGATACTCTTTCATCTGAATGTCTGGATGCGCCAGCCCTATTCTGTGTAGAGAAGACCTTTAGCCGTATTATTCCTTTGCACCAGAGGAGAGAAGTTGTCAGCAAAGGTCCTTGTGCTTTAGTCAGTCTTTTAAATACTCAGTTTCAGCTTGGAGATGCCTTGAAGATGACCTTCAGCTTGGTTCTGCGTTGTATGGGGAGCAGTGTAAAGCACCGTGGCCAGGCTTGACTTGTTCGCTGTGGCACGCAATGCTGAGGATATATGCTTTTGTGTTCTGCCCTAAACAGCATCCTTCAGGCTAAATTCAGGTATCAGGCATTTCTGTAGTCAGGGCCGGTCAGTGACAAAGCCTTGAATGCTGAGGCTGGCCTGTCGCTCATAGATCTGGTCTCCTAAAAACTTCCAGTGTCTTAACTAAACAGCTTGTTAAGCTTCAAACACATCAAAATACGTTTTTATTCATAAACTTTCATTGTTTTAAGTGTTTTTAAAATACACTCTTAAATTTGACCAGTGAGAGTTTGTTTCTACAGGAGGCCTGCATCTGCCATTCCACTAACATATTCATCACTTTTAAAATTCCCTCTGCTTTTGTCTCAGGTCACTGATTTCCACATTGCCCTTAGTATTTTCTTTCCTTGCCGTATTCCTATGCTGTATTATTACCAGACTGAATCTTGAGTATTCATTAGTTCCCAGAAAGCTATTACCTAGCCGAGGAGATGCGCTTTTTCTGCATTGAATGCATTGCGAAGCAATTAAATTGTTCTAATATCTTTATTTTTTATTCTTTTTCAGTTAAGAAATAGGAATTAGGTCATAAAAGAGAAAACTAAATGAAAGTCTCATCCATCTCAGTTCAAGATTTACATTTGTCTAATTGCCATACTAAACAAAACAAAATGCTATGCCAAAGTTATGAAAAGGCTATAAACTCTCAGCAAACTGCTGCTTCTTTTCTTTGTCATGGGCAGTTACACTGAATTACACAAATGGACCCATAAGGACATAAGGGAGCAAGAGATCACTGAGCTCTTGTTTCCCCACTGTTTTCATTATCCTGTGTCCCTCATACCCTTTAGTCCTTTTTGTTTGAAATTAATTTTGTGCTTTCTCAATATTGCTTTGGTTGAAGGATTCATTAAGTATTTCTTGTGCTTATTACCCTAGGCATAAAGCTGTCATCTTATTCATAATTTCATAATTTATAAATCATATGTCCTCTCATTTTCATGTTCTTTAATTGTATGGGAAGAGTTTGGATTAGTTCTATCAATCCTCTTTACAATGTTAAGTACTCAAATTAGATAATATAAAATCTTCACTTCCAGTGAATATAAGCTATCATCTTCCTCAACCTGTTGGTTGAAACTTAAATATTTAAAGCCAGTTACCATCCTGGTCCCATTATTGCTTACCCCTTTGCAATATATTATGGCTACATTTTAGTGGGTAACTGGTACAGTAGACTGTTACTTTGGATGACTATGCTTTGCCATGGGAATGTGTTCTTTAACAAACTGAAAGACTGTCTTGCTCGCTCCCCTTCCCTTATCTGCAGTGTGCATTTGTCTCAAGAATCTTCTTGACACTAGCTCCTATACTGTCAGTATTAGCTTAAATCTATAGCATATTTGCTTATAGAAAATACACATACTCTGGTTGTGTTCAGATTTGTCTTAAACTAGCTATACTCATCTGTTGATGAGTTAAGATAAGCTAGCCCTTTAAGATACAAGAAGACAATATCTGTGACTGTCATACTTCAATCCAAGATTGCTGGGTTTCTTCCAAATGCAAGGCTGAGAAACAAAGGAAGCAGATATTAGAAAGAGGAAGAGCTCCCCAGATGCAGCTCCCTGCTTATAAAGAAATGAGCTTGACGGTTCTCCTTGACCTTGCTAGGATGTGTAGGCATCTCTGTGTAGGCACATGGCAGATGATATACACTTATCTCCCTAACTGTAGAACATGAGGGTGAAATTAGAGGCACTGGTAGTGTCTTCTGAAGCCACAGAGACTTTGCCCCTTCCATTTCCACCTGTGTTGTTGCTAGTCTCAGGAAGAGGTGAGGAAGATGAAGGATATATAGAGTATCTCAGGAAGCAAAGCTGCAGACAAGAGCAGTTTTAGAACAGTCCGACTCACATTTTGCAATACAAACTGATCAGACAAAAACAACTGTAGCTATCAGGGTGAATAAGGACCCCTTGTGCTCCTCACCTTCAAAATATTTGCTAAACACTTTTATTAATCAGTGCTTTCAAAATCTCTGTGACATAGATAAAAGAATATCTATGAATATCTGTGCTCTGCAGGCTGGGAAACAGAGAGATGTCATCTGACATGGCCAAAACCACACAGAAATAGTGCCGGGGGGAATCAGAATAACACTTAGACACCTTGGTTGATGGCAACTAGTGTAAAGGATGAACATAGTTCATTTTCCATGCTGAACTCACACAACTAGAAAATGTTTCTCTTTCTCTCTGTGGTAACTGCATTTCACTCTTTTGCCTTCACTCTTTTAAGTGTTCAGGCGTGGTGGTGAGGTATATATAACTTATCTCACCCTTTGGAAGAAGCTGCTGGGCTATTTCTTAGCTGACAGCACAAGGGTACTCACGCTGTTTACGTAATGGCACTTCATCCAGTCCCTTGAGTGGCTGGGCTAGAGTATGTGAGCTGAAAGATGGAGGATATCTTTATAAAATATCTATTATACCTTATTTTAGCAATTTTATCTAATTTTAGTATTCAAGAGTGAAGTAAGCTGGGACCAAAATTCCTTCTTCACTTTCTGTAGACTTTGGTTTGTCAGTGTCTTCCATATGACCTGAGACACATCCCTCTGCCACAGCATCCCACCTTTGAGCAGCATTTGGAAAGTAGCTGTTAGTTTACATGTCTTAACAATTTGCCCAGTCTTGTGCAATGTGTCTCTAAACAGAAGGCTTAGACCACAAGTGCCAGATTCCTCTTTACACCCTGGCATACCTCTTTGAACAACATTTATTTCTTGATCTGATTCTGTTTCAGTTTTGGGGAGCCTTTGAGCTTTCTGTAAGCGCTTCCTTTACTTTTAGCCAATAGACTGTAACACAGCAATGATGTGCTTCAGATCACTTGTATTTTATTAATTTTTATTACTGCATTAAGGATATATGAAGAACTTCTATTCATACCATCACTTGTTGCAGTTTTAGTACATTTGACTTCATTTTTAAAATCCCCTTTATAAAGCATATTAACATTTATTAAGATGCTTTAAAGGTAATAAGTAACTATAGGTAGAAAATCAAAAGCAATGTCTTCTGGAGAAACTGAAAGGGATTAAAAAGGTCATCGTAATGAATAACTACACAGAGAGAGGACAAGAACCTTGCAAAATCTGGACTGCCTATCAAAATATATTTATTTTCAGGGGGTAAAGTGAGCTTTCCCAGTACTTGAAAGGTTAACAATTCTGGAGCAAATGTTTATCCCTGTGGGAAGAACATTGTCACATTTACTTCAGCTCAGTTATTGCTGTAGGGATTAAGTTATCTATAATGCAGAAAGTGCTCTTGCTACAATAATTAGCTTTTCACGGAACATAGCTTGCACCTTTTTGGAACCCATGTAATTAGAACTGAGGAAATAGGTTCATCATTACTGCTGCTATTTCATTACTGAGTAATCATTTTTATCTAAAAACACAACTCTTAGGAGAATGGCTGTCTGTGGTCCGATATGCTAATTAGTCCTCTCATTTACATAGCAGTGTTTTTAGTAGTATATTTTTTAAGATGGGTGAATAAGTGCAGTTGAATTTTAAATTACTTGGATTATTAAGTAGTTGGTTAAGCTTAGCAAATCAGTGCTATGACAAGCTACCCCAAACCATTTCATCAGTTTGTAAACAGGAGATCCTTAAAAAGGGAGTTCTCACCCGGTGATGTACCTCTGCTCCTCTAAATGGCTTGTATCTCAGAGGAGATGCCTCTTGTTAGACTAAAGAAAAGCTGCCTGGCAGCCGGGGACCTCAGACTACAACTCAGCCGTGGGATGCAGAAGCACTCCCCTGCTCTCAGGTTTGGGTGTGCATCCCAGCTGCATCCTGACTATGTATCAGGGTGAGACCGGGATGCATGCAGCCTTCCCCCCCTCTATGTCATGCATCTCCTGTGGCCTTGTTTCCACCAAAAATAAAACTCCAGTAGGTCTCGATCTGGATAGCCGGAGAGGTAGGACTGCAGGACATGTTGCAACACTTATCCTGAAGTTCAGACCTGACTTTGGAGGTCTCAGGCTTTGGTCTGTCTAGTTTCCTTAGAGGCAGCTTAGCATGTAGCAGTTCACACAGGGTCATGCTGCCCATATGCAGTTTCTCCAAAGAGGGTTTCAATTGGAAAGGAAGAAACTGAGGTTTTAGGCACCTCCGCGTGGTTTGTTAAGCAGTGTATTTTTTTAATCATTTTGGACTCCTGTGACTAATGTCTACCTAAATCCAACTACAGGTGCTTTCTGCACCCGAACCAAAAGGGTCTGGCCACGTGCTCTAATTCACCACTAATACTCACTAATATCCGCTCTCACACACAGTCCAACTGCGTAAAACTCTTGAGTGGATTTCACTTTGGAAAAAAGGTTACATGTCATTGATTCTAGAGGGACTTAAGCACCTGCCTCACACCGGATATGTGCTCAAGTGCTTTACTGAATTGGGACTCCATTAACATTGAGGCACAATGGCAAAGATTAACACAGAGATAAAAGATGAATAACCCTTCAAGAGATAGCTATAAACCTCTGAGGCTTAAGGACTTTGCTACTATTTTAGAGGGTGTGAGTATTTTAAAGGGGCTGCTGAGGGGAATTTGCACTTCATTTGGAACACTTGTTCCTACACTGAAATTTTTTTACTAAAGGGTATTTTCCTCATTGCTTGTAATATTGAATGTCTACTGTGACATTAATATTATACAAAATAGAATTTAGCATTTCTGATCCTTAGAACCCTTAATCTTATGTAAAATAATGAGCTTTGCTGAAAAGCAAACTTTTACCTTTTTTTTTGTGTACTGATAAATATGACATGGACATGGGAACTTACAATGATTAGAACACTTATTTCCATTACAAGATATATAATTTTTGAAGAGGCTTGCTTTTTGTTGTTGTTCAATACAGTGTTAAGACTTCAGATAGCCTCTTCATAAAATAGCTGATTCTCTTTTGGGAAAGTCAGAGGCTTAAAAATTAAATGTTCCTTAAATTCATGTATTAAATGTTCAAATAAAAATGATAATTTTTAATAGGTGGCTACTCAGCTATCTGTCCTATGGCAACTGCAGCGTCAACCTGCACTGTAACCTTTGCTGCACCTGACTCAGGGTTAGTCATCTAAATGAAAGTTTCCCATTTCCCTAGTGCTGCTCTTACAGTGCTTTATCACCCTTCAAGAATACCTGCCTGGCACGGGGCAAAAAGACAGGTGATAATAAGGGCCAATAACAGGAGACAAAACAGAGTCAGCTACAGATGCTTCTTTCAAAGATACAGGCACAGAAGATGTTTTCCTATCCTAGGTCTGAAATGAAAAGCGCAAGTATGTAATATTTTGTAGCAGATGAGGAAAGGGCAGAAAACTGCTGGGGTTGGAAACAAGGTTTTGCATATTTTTTAAAGCTAACATGATACCATGATTTAGCTAAAGAGGCAAATCTGATTATGCAAAGTAGCTGAGAATCTGTTATACCCACTAAGCAAATGAAAGCTATGCTTTCTTACAATAGCACATTTCCCACCACCTCCACTGAATAATACTCAGGAGTGAAAGACTTACATGCATAACCAGCCCAGAGCTTTGAATTGCACTTTGGAAATGAGGGGGAAACTCACTAATGAACCAGCTCACATTATCGTGCTTTGTTTGTGTTTTCTGTCTTTCAAGCAATTAGTTCTGTTCTTTCTCAGCTCTGCTGCATAGTAGTACCTGCCAATGGAAAACTGAGGAGGTGGATATTAAGGCTGTTAAGGAACCTTACTAAACAAGAAAATTAAAACTCTAAATTTCTGTTCAGGGTCCAGATACCTGAACAGGAAAAGGCTTCTCAACAAAAAGGTCGAATGCTGAGGATCTGATTCCTTTCTCAAGTAAGAGTAATTGAAACAAGGACAAAGAAGGATAACGATTATAAGCAGAGAAATAGGCTATTTTATTGCAAGAGACCAAAGGACTTGCTTAGCATTAAAAAGGCTGGCTAGACCTTCCAAATTGAAGACTGTCTGTAAGTACAGAATAATAGTAAATGACAGGGAAGGAAACAGTTACTTTAACTAACAGACCATATTGGCACAAGAACAAGTCGGTATGAACTGCTTGTCAGTGAATTTGAACTGGAAATTAGAAGAACATTTCTATCAGAGCTGTAATGTTCTGATAGACCATCATCCTAGTAGGAATGGTGGGAAGAAAGAATCTGCCCTGGTGTAAGTGGAGCGTGGTGACTTATTGAAATGTCATGTCTGTTGCTAGCTGTAGCAGATGATCATGCTGAATGACTTAGACGGTGTGTTTCAGTTCTGTAGTGGAGGTTCCTCCATCCCAGTGAAAGTTCATTCAAATCAGTCAGCCACTTCTCAATGACTTAAATGCTATCTGGATCAGCCTCTGAAGTTTATTCTCCTCCTTCCTTGCTTTCTTCTTCACTAGCATCTATTTTAAGACAGAAACAAACCGAGTAGTGCAGCACTTCTTAACACATGAACACCCACTCCTTTACTCATTAACATAAGAAGCTGTTTTTCACAATATTCTGCTGCCTACAGGAAGAGCTGTGTCAAAAGCCATTTTCCTGAGATTTCAGGTTCAAACAAGTTTGCAGAAATGCAGACAGTCATCAGTAAGTGTACACCTTCTGCCTGCGTAAGAGGAGAATATGGTTTGGCTGTGATGGGCCTGCACTGAGTCTTCCTTGGTGGGACAAGGTCTCACCTTGCCAAACAAAACAGAGTCCCTGGACAGCAGGTTATGGAGAGCTGGAGAAGGGTCTTTCAGCTGTTCTGCAGTGACTGGTTACGTGACAGAGCAGAGCAAGCCAGGGCATTATCCATAAAGCATGTAGGAGAGTAGAGAAAAGGGGGAAGCGAGGAGAGCAAAGGCAAGAATTAAAAGAGGGAGGTAGCAACTATTCCTTATGTGTCAGATGGTGGCAACGATAATGCTGAGGGGAGCCCATGAATTCCAGCAGGAAAAGGCAACAGGATCCCAGAGGAGGGGAAAAAGAGCAGCAAATTCCTGATGGAGAGAGAAAGCAAACAGCAAGGCTTGCCTGGCATGACAGGCAGGAAGCAGAGTGTCTTGGACATGTGGCTGAAGAAGGGAGGAGGCAATAAAGGAGGCCACAGAGTTCAGCAGGAGCAGTTTAACTGGTGCTGTGCCAGCTTGCCAGCACTTTCAAGGATTTCCAGTTCAAACCAAGGATGATACTGAGGTGCCAGCTGTGGTTGTGGATCCCTGAACTTCTCCTGCAACAACCACCCTCACTCGACAGTGGAAGCACTGCCCAAGAGGAAGAGGTTCAGTAGGATGAAGGCCCCACCCAGTCTAGGAGGATCAACCCCATGAACACGCAGCCACACTGCTGTCAGAGCTAACCACAGAACTTTTTAGTCTGCCAAGCAAAAGCTCCCCCAATCATTTATTTTCACAAACAGACATACAGATTAAATGGTTGATTTCTGCTACATCCTGTAAAGACGTAATGAGAGCTTTCTACCATTAGTGATTGGGAAGTACTAAGTACTATTAGGATGGAAGACAATAGATCAAACAGAAAGGACTTTCTCTGCTGCAGTTTTCACCCTTAGAGTGGCAGTGTTTAGCTTCATGAAATTGTTCTTACATATATCTAAGCACACCAAGGAGGTGGTAGCTGTGCTTTCCTGGATGCTTAGAAAACTAGTCCCATGTCTTGATGATGGCAGAAAGCTGTCCATCAATTGCCAGCTCTGCCTTGAAATAAAGAATAACAGAGAGCAGTTTTGGAGAGAGATAGCAGAGGGAAACTTGGAAAAAGAACAGTGTATTTTCTTTGAGGAATGATCTTGTATATAAGAAAAAACTTCTTAAGAATATATATACATTCTGGGGAATTTTATGTTAGTTAATCCTCTTCTGAGAAAAGCGATGATTCACCAGAAAATCACAGGGTATCACTTAGTATAGAATTTGGCCTAGTGCCATTTGGAAAACCAACATAACCTGATGATTTACAGCTAATGTCTTAGAATTAAGATTGGCCATGCATATATTTTAGTTTCATATCTTGATTTTTGAAAAATATATTAAACAAACCCCAAAGTACTGAAATAGAATGACTAGATTCAGAAGGAAGATAAGAAAAATGTATTTTTTTGGCAAAGATCACATATCATTTCCTTAGCCATTAAGATGGAATAAGAAGAGACTGGATGCCTGCCAGTCCTAGAAGTGTGGAAAATTAGATGCCATTTTGCACAAAAATCAATACAGTAAGTGGGAAATTTCAGTTCCCCCAAACTGTCTGCAAATCTATCTGCTAATTGACTCAATTAATCTCTGATCCTGTTTCCACAAAATTATATGCTTAGAATAAGGAGAGACTGGCAGTGTTGTGGATGATTAGAGAATATTGCTTTAATGAGTCTTGCTCAGCCATGAGCAGTTAAATGACTGTTAATCTTGGGAAGAAAAGGGACTGACTCTGCACTTACAGTGAGGGAAGAAAAAATTTTGGCAACACAAAAGGTTTTTAAAGAACTGTTAAAAATGTGATTAGATGCACTGATGATTATTATAACTGTTATCCATCTGTGGCAAGTGTTATCATTCCTTCACTAAAATCTACCTTCATTCCTTATGCAGGCCATGAGTTCTTCACAGATTTAATTTCTGAAGGTATTAATGTTGCCCAAGTCCTTTCTGAAGACTTTGTATTCCTAATATGATATCTGTTAATGGAAAATGCTCTGAGCAATAGTTCAGTTGACAAAATGGAAAAACAGGTATAGTATAAAGAACTGTTATTGCACATACAAACTGGGAAACAAAGGTGATGAAGCTAGTATACATTTGCTGGGAAATGAACTGTACACTGAAAGTGTGTTGGGATTTCCTCTGCTTTCTGTAGTCATAGACAAAGCCTGGCATCTTACTGTGTTTACCCTGTGGAGATATGGAGGACACAGAGAGGAAACTGCTACAGGGAAGCAAGGGACAGTTAAGGGTAATTGTAATAGGATGTCTATATATAGTAAGGATGTGAAGCCACTTTTAGCACTTATTCATTCTTTTCTGATACAGGATGACAAACTGTCTGATGTTTCTTCATGAACATTTTAAAAGAGAACAATTTTTAGGCTTTATTAGATTATTACTTAATTGAATGTCATGCATTAGATCCTAGGCCATTAAAATAAACAAGACATGAGCATGAATAAAAACAGTTCAAAAGCCAGAACCTAAAAGTTTAAAGGTAAAGCAAGAGAAGTAAAGCAAGTTTTTTGTATGAATAAAATTTTCAGTTATCCCAAACCTGTAAATTGAGTTATTTGTGATTTAACTTCAACTGCATAAAATATGTTTTGGGAAGGTGCAGGATTGATGGCTCTTAAAGTGTTGCGTTTATCTGTAGAACAAGTGGCAAGCTTCCCTTCATTGCAGGTTTTTTTCATATTCTGAAAAAGAGCAGTCCCACAAATCTACTTACACCAATGATAAATATTTAAGATACAAGGTCAGAAATATACTGTAATTTGTCTGGTGACAATGTTCTATTCCAGTAACTCTATATCTTTCATATCAGATGATTAATGACTTGGGGCTCTAGGTTTGTGCTGTAGAATGACAGTCCTGCAATGTAAATATATTCAAAGGCTTATCAAATGATGTGTACCTTCCAGCCAATGGCAAGCAAGCTCATTTATAAGTCCAAATGCTGTAGGAAAATAACATACTCCACCAGTGACAGTTGAGAAATGCCATATAATTATTTTTCTTACCAGAAATTGCTAAAAGGAGCTGTTTAGTGAACACAGCGGTAAGCAGGCAGCTTTTAGCCATGCTTCAGAGTGTACTTTAATCAAGCCCATTTTTCCAGCAGGTCACTTTTGCCTGTATCTCAAAGAAAATTAAGATATTGTTCTAAGATATCCCACCCCTCTGCCCCAGCACATCTCTTCCGAATGTTTTCTCTTTTGAGCCTCATCTGCTCCCAGCTCATGATCTTCTTCGCCCTTTAGCAACTGCAGTCAAGGCCCCTGCACAGCCCAGGCTGCGTTAATAGCTGTTACCCGCTGGCATTAGCCACTGTTGCTGGACAGCAGGAGGAAAATGGAAAAGCTGTCTGTGACTGTGCAGAAGCCTTGTACCAAATTCATTCCTTTTGCACCTTCCCCACCCAGGCAACCTCACTTCAAAAGCAGTTTTAACCCAGTTCCCCAAGATCCCTGCTGCAGGTCTGCATACTGGAAAAGTTTGCATTAAGTGGATTTTCAGGTGGCTGGTAACTTTCTCTGTGTTCTTCTGAATATGGCCTCAAAATCTTTTTGAGGTTTGCCCATCTGTGATTTACTTCCCACCACATCAAGAAAACTTAAGAAAAGTAAACATGCAAAGTTTTTTTGTTTTTTGTTTTTTGTTTTTAATGGTAGGATTTCATTCTCTTGTTTAAACTTAGAAAAGCTCAGAACAAATCTTTGCAAAATATATATTGGTAAATATACTTTTCATTGTCTGATGTAATATATTCTTCTTATCAGTTTTGAGATAACTAAAGTGAGTGAATGGTGTCAGTAACGAAAAGAATTTTGTTAGCACTCAGCCTAGTACAGCATGGAAAAACTATAAAACAATCTCAGCAAATTTCAAAAACTAGATATTTCCTGAGTAGTCTTTTGTATTATAGTTCTATTTCATTGTTATTGTCATTGTGGCCTTTCTCAGTTCCAGGAAATCCTTTCAATACCTATTTGTCTCATCTGGTAAATTCTTTTCTTCCAAAGTGCATTTGAATTTATAACTGTATTATCACTTGACAAAAAAATGGTCATCTTCAGATACAATTTATAGTTATGATAATTATGCTATGGCTTTTTGCTTTCTGTGCTAAAATCGATTTCTGCCATATCTAGCTAGTCATAAGGTATGACTCTCAGTACTTCGTGATAACAAGATGTTCTTTACATGGAACATAAAACTGCTCTTCAGAGTGGAAGTTTTTCAGCACTATAATAAAAACAAAAAAGTTATGGTAACTGCTTTCCATGTGTTATTTATTTATGATCCCATTCTCCTGCTTTTACCTGCTTTTGGGGGAATTTTGAAAAGTAGTGGAAGTAATCATAACGTGTAAGGATATTAGTAGTTTTAATCTGGTTAATTCAGAGATAATAACATTGAAGACATGGTAGCGTGGGTTTAAGTTTACCAAAGAACCAATTCTCCAAAGTTGCTGTGTATAGCATGGGGTTACTAGCGCTGCATCTTCAGTGTAATGCTTAAGAGTTCTACATGCAAATCTCTGCTGGTAGGTAAAAATACGGCTTTTCCAACCAATGGTTACAAAAACTGAGTCTAGAACTTAAATGTCAAGAAACATTATTTCTAGTCCACCCACTGCTAATATAAAATTGTGCAGTACACATCAGAAGCACTCAGGCTGCAGCTGCAGCCAGCACAGAAGGCAGGTATCTTTGCCATACTTGTTTTAGCTCTACTGTAGTAGATGTGGGCATACCTCCAGTTCAAACCTGGCCTGGTACTGCTAAATCTTTGCTGTGAAAAAGAGAAAACCACCCAATATCTGCTGGAAGGACAACACAGTAAGACAGAAGCAATCGAGATTTCTGGAGGGCATTGATGACAACTTCCTGACACAGATGACTGAGTAGCTGACAAGGGGAGATGCTGTGCTGGACCCCATATTTACAAACACGGAAGAACTGGTCATGAATGTGAAGTCTGGGGGCAGCCTTAGCTGCAGTGACCATGAGATGGTGGAGTTCAGGATCCTGAGAGGCAGGAACAAGGCAAATAACAGAATCACAGCCCTGGACTTCAGGAGAGCAGACTTTGGCCTCTTCAAGGATCTGCTTGGAAGAATCCCATGGGATAAGCCCCTGGAGAGAAGAGGGGCCTGATGGGATGCATCCACGAGTGCTGAGGGAGCTGGCCGATTGCCAGGCCCCTTTCAATAATCTTTGAAAGGTTGTGATGATAGTGGAAAGTTCCTGAGGACTGGAAGAAAGCAAATCTCACCTCTATCTTCAAGAAGGAAAAGGAGGAGAAGCTACAGGCTGATTTGCCTCACCTCAATTCCTGAGAAGGTGATGGAACGAATCATACTGGAAAGCATTTCCAAACATATTAAGGACAAGTAGGTGACTGGGAGTAGTCAGCATGGATTTATGAAGGGGAAATCATGCCTGACCAACCTGATGGTCTTCTACATTGAGATGACTAGTTTGGTGGATAAGAGGAGAGCAGTAGATGTTTGTTTACCTTCACTTCAGCAAAGCTTTCAACACTATCTCTCATAACATCTTCATAGACAGGCTACTGAAATAAATGGACAGTGAGGTGGACTGAAAATTGGCTGAACTGCCAGGTTCAGAGGGTTGCGATCAGCAGTGCAAAGTCTAGCTGGAGGCCAGTCACTAGTGGTGTACCCCAGGGGTCGATACTCAGGCCAATATCGTTTAATACCTTCCTAAATGACCTGGATGATGGGACAGAGTAGACCCTCAACAAGTTTGCAGATGATACAAAATCAGAAAGAATGGTTGATACACCAGATAGCTGTGCTGCCATTCAGAGGTACCTCAACAGCCTGGAGAAATGGGTAGAGAGGAACCTCATGAAGTTCAGCAAAGGTGAATGCAAGGCCCTGCACCTGGGGAGGAATAAACCCATGCAGCAAGACAGGCTGGGGGCCAAACAGCTGGAAAGCAGCTTTGCTGAAGAGGATCTGGGGATCCTGGAGGACCATGAGCAGGACATGGGCCATGGTCATGCGCCCTTGCAGCAAATAAGGCCAACAGCATCTTGGGCTGCATTAGGTAGAGCGTCGTCAGCAGGCTGAGGGATGTGATCCTTCCCCTCTACTCAGCCCTGGTGAGACACACCTGGTGTCCTGGGTCCAGCTCTGGGGTCCCCAGTACAAGAGAGACTTGGACGTACTAGAGCAGGTCCAGCAAAGGAGCTGCTCTAGCTGACCCTGCTTTGAGTAGGGGGTTTGGATGAGATGATCTCCAGAAATTCCTTCCAGCCTCATCCATTCTGTGATTCTGTAAAATGCTAGTTCTGACATAGCTCAGTGAGCTTTTTTCAACTTTGCTTTAGGGATAATGTGGAAATGGAATCGATTACACATATCTGGCCTGTGGGTACCCCACAGAATAATACAAGATCTCCTTGCAATTAGAAAGATGAATTATATTCTTCCCCTATAGACCATCTACAAGCTAAGAGAAGGTTAATGTTCTGTGCTTATTATTTAACCTATTCTTTTTATATATAATATGCAATAATGAATATTTGAACTATTAGGAATGTCATGGACATCAGAATTCAGATTCATTCCACCTAAACTTCATACCCTTAATTGTGATGGACTAATTTAAAAGTATTTTCAAAATGGGATAACCCTAAATTTGATATGGAGAGAAGATAGACACTCCTTCTTTGTGACTGTGGTGGTACCTCCGTGCCTGAGCATGTGCAAGCGCCCTAGAATGTGATTTGCTGGATATACTGAGACAGTCTTCTTTTCAAGGATTTGTGTATTACTTTGTTGCACATTGAAACACATGGCCATTCTGATGGATCTATTAAACTTTCATGCCCAGATTCATCCACTTAAGTTGAGGCAAAGTGGTAGCTAAATTGGGAAGGCAGACTTTGGCCATTCCAACATGTGATTTAGATCTCCACAGTCAATGAAGCAATGCAGATACCCCAGGAGTATTTCATTGTTTTGTGAAGGTACTTAAGGCTTAATTTTTAGTATCCAGTGGAGATGGTCAGAGATTTACTGTTTGGAATTTTTTTTCAAAAAGCTTTTCCCTCTGAATGAAAAACTTCACATGGGAATGGATATCTGAGACATGTACAGTTTCCAAAGAAATTTTTTTTTAATATTAAAGCAAAAGAAAAGTTGTGGAGAAAATATTTCTTTCACTCAAAATTTTCCTCAGTAACTGTTTACCCACCTGTTCTAGTTACCAGTATTTATGATACATAATGAATGTTAAACAACTGGGGAAGTACCTCTGGGCATCATTCTAAACACTGTAGATACTCCTAGTTTTGACATATCAATGTGAGGTGGGTAAATCTAAGATACAACAGTCAATCCTGAGACTCCTTTATTTTGTTTTTCTGTAAAAAAGAGTGGTGAGGTCTAGTAATGATTTTCTTCTTTTCCTCTTTCTCTCAGTTCTAATAATGTTTTGACTTTCTAAATGGGTATAAGTCACACTGTAATATGATATTAAAAATATTTCTGTATAACTGAATTAAGAGCAGAACTGAAAGTGTTAGGGTATTTCTGTTGTATCTTCCTCACAGAGGACTGGTGATATGAGATCAGGTTGGTGAGCAAATGAGGAGATACTGTGAATTTTCAGAAAAACACAACAGATCCTGGGGTGGGGGAAGGGTTCTACGTATTTCATCATATTGGCTAAACAAAGAATCAGGGTATATGTATCTATTATATAAATATCAATCTGAAATCCCTAGAGACTGTGAATTTTCAGCATGGAAGAGATGCATTTTCATTGTTATTTTTGAGCTGTCCTTACTTCTTGCCATTCTTCCATAGCTGGGATTCTTGCAGAAAACAGTGGGGACTGAGAACATTGAAGAAACTGGAAGTGCAGGTCTGAGCACTATTAGCATATGTACTTGGGCAACACAATATGCAGTAAAAAAAAAAGGAACTCAACTTGACGCAATGTGGAAAAGATATGTAACAAAACTGTATTTTCAAATAGAGTATTTCCAGCCCAGATCCAGTCTATTTGCTAACTGTGTGCTCTTAATTACTTTAAAAAGCACTAGCAGTCCAAATTAAGCTCCAGGAATGTGATGTTTGACTCAGGCTCCCATAGCTGACATAAATTCATTAAATCTTCCAGACCAATCCGCTTTGTTACTTTTGGCACATCTGCAATTTTTGTATAATAAAACATTGCATAAAGGGCTTAATAAATTGCATTTAGCACCATGCCAACAATGTAGCCCAAAACTCTAAATGCTACTAAATTAAGCCTTTTTCTTTCAATGAGATCTGAAAATCTTTAACAGGGCTCTTTCTCTGTATAAGTGTACATAAATACATACATGTGTGTATATATATATATGTATGTATATATAAATGCGGACAGGTGGTGCTTTACTTGTTCTTCACTTCAAAACAAAAACAAAATGAAGAAAAAAAACTTTATAACTAATTTTGGCTTTTGGAAATAATGTTAGAATCATTCTAGAAGGATACTTATGTTTCTAGAAGAAACATTCTAGAAGGACAAAAAGAATTCATCCCACTGCATAGAACAGAAATGCATTAGAAATGTATTTTCACCATCTGCTGCTCTCATGAAATCTAGGGATTTGTAAATGGCAGTTTTGTGTAAGACTAAATATGAGATTTGGTGACTTTGCTGCAGAATCTGTAATCTCGAGACACTATTCTGATGTTTTAGATGTACATTTCTTACTTCTTAGATTACTCTAAGTATCTTTGATAGACTATGAGAGGTAAGTAGTCTGAACAGATATCTTTGTCCTCATCTGTACACACATGAATGTATGAACAGCTGTGTAGATCTGGAGTAAAATCTTTGTAATAGAGAGTTGAAATGGAAATTGCAGGTAGTCACAGCCAATACTCCATCCTCTTTCTTGTGATTCAAATGCTCCCTATAACCGCAAAATATTTTCACATACAGTTGCAAACAGATGTCTTTCAAAATTAAGCTCACATTGAGGGAATGTATTAACCACTGTGTTACTAGTGGTTACCACAAAATCTGCTATGAGAAGTGACTAGCTATATGTTCTTGTTTCTACATTGCGTAGCCTTCTGAATATGTCCTGGAAAGATACTGCCCATTGTTCTGAATTGCATAGTTTCGTGTGTTACAAAACATGAAGGCTTCCAGCATTTCCCAACTTTATTTTTCTCATGTACCATCTCTTTGGTAATGGTGGGAGCAGCAACAGCAGTTTCCAGTTGGATTTCTGCTCAGAAGGAAGCTATTGACTTTCCAAACACTATTTATGCATCATTCATGGCAGCTAAGTGTTCTACATTTAAGAACTCCTGGACCAAGCAAAGTCATTTTACTTACTTCTATTCATAAACTAGTATAATATTTTATTATTGTTTTGTTCATAACCAAGAAGCTTATGTTTGCCTCCAAGAACCATTTTTCAAGTAGGGTAATCAACCCTAAAAATGTGCTAAATGGAAACCAGTAGAAGCAATGCATGAGCTAAAACTTCCATCTAACCAGTATCTCTGATGATCAGGAGCTAGTTTCATTTTTCACATGAAGTCATGATTGTTAAGACCAGTGTTTCCTGTTCTACAGCTGCTCAGGATAGTCCTTCCTGCTCCAAGTGAGAGTTAACTTCCACAGTTGTGGAGGTTATATAAAGAAGATAGTTCTTCATGGAAAGGCTTGAGATGTGACCTTCCCTAGTCCTTGAAGTAGCAGCAGCATATTTCATGTACTGTAATGCAGCCCAAATCATTTGGGATTTGGTGAATGTTCCAGAGAGAAACTAGCAGAGGAAATCCACTTAAGTGGCCATTAATATTTAATAAACTTTATTCAAATGACATCTGTCAACCAGACAAGCTTTATGGGCATCTGTTGTCCCCTCCTGGCATTCAGTTTGCTTTATGTATCTGAGATATGGATCAGATACCAAAACCCTTGGTTCACTACTCAACACTATAAATAACCATGCATGCAAGCAATTGCTTAAGCTTTCAGCAGTAACATACATGCCCCTGTAGGTATTTAACTTCTTGTCTATCAGCATAATATCACCTGTTCTCATATGTTTCAACTCAGCATTCTGCAGATCAGCTGTAAAAGCTATTAATAAGGCATTTGTATTGAAAGGATTCAGAAATTCCTTTCCTGATTGCGTTAAGGTCATTAAGGTGACTGCTTTTATAGATGCTGTAGTTAGATACCCACATGCACGTGCATATTATGTCTTCATGCACATTTCTGAAGAGGTAGCTTATAAGCTGATAAATAGGAATTTTAACGATTTAACAAAATGCAGTGAAAAGATGCACCATTAAGAATAACTAATAATGTCAATCTTCCAGCTTGACTGGCTAGGGCAGGTATCAGAGCAGAGAAAAAAGTTGAGTTTTTTTCATTTCCAGTTTGTTAATAGGCTTTTCTTCAAATGGGCTACTTATAGCTTCTTTCTCCCATGGAATGTATATAAAGTAAATGCATTATTCATGTTTTCATAATTTTGGCAGAATTTCTGCAAACAAGTGCCTTTCAGGAGGGAAGGGAAGGAACAGTCAACCATTTGCTGGAAATGTTATCCACTATTTTTTAGAGATGTATGAAAAAGTGAACAGAATCAGTATAACCCACCCCCACCAACTGATCTGAGCAAACTCTGGCCCAGTGTTTTATCCATCTCAAGCCTTTCCCTTATCTTTGATGATCACGTTTATTTCATTGTGAGGAAATGAAAATTATTATTAATGTGATAACATAATTCTCATTTAATCTAAAGCCATTTTTTTACCATTCTGATAGTTGCAAAGAGGCCTTACATATATAAATCATACATAAATCTAAATGATCATTGAAAATAATAAATTATCTTTCGTAAACATGTAAAAAGGCACTTAGAGGTACACAATGCTGAGAATTCATAAAGGTATTCCCTCTGAAGGTGTGCATATAAAAAGCATAGATAGTAGATCATATACTAAGCTTTGACCAGCAAAGGTAGTGTTACCACCTTCCCATCTTTCCGTTACTACTTACTGTGCTCATTCTGTATCAAGTTTAATCTAGATCTTGATATCCCAAGTCTGCCAATTGTCTGTAAAGAGCCCACTTTACAGTGAATTGCATTCTTCCAGCAATGCAATGTACATAGTTGTAAATAATAAATTATAAAGAAAAGAAATTATCTAATGCCGCAAATCATGTAATGCAAAACAGTAATTTGGAGAGGTAGCACAGATGTGGTTAATTCTAACAGTTGGTCCAGTGTGGTATCATTTCCAGAACCATTTAAAAATTGATAGTAAGAACATCAGCTCAGATCCTTAGGTTGTGGTCAGCACAGCTCTGAGTGCCTGTGTGACAGGACATTAACAATGACATCCCGTCTTTTATTCTTGTGTAAGAAAGATAGCAGACCAGGTCTTAAAAGGTGTATAGGTGCTGTGATTTCAATGGGAACTTATCTCTGAAAGATGTGTGTATTTTATGGAATGTAAGCATTAATTAATTGATTCTTAAAAGAGTAATGTAAAAATGGCAGCTATTACACAGTAGTTTATGTGTTTATACATAAAGGTGTTACATAATAGGAAATCTGTATCTCAGAAAAGTGAGGCTTTAAACATGATATTCCAGTCTTCCCCAGGAGCTCTTTGCTTTCAATTCTCTTGAAAATTAAACCTCTCCTATCTAGAAAGGCTAACTTTAAGGACCTGTTTTTCAATTCCAAAACCTAACTGTAGGTCCTGATAACTCACAGGTCATCAAAGCTTACGGCTACAATAATAAAGAATAATTCTTTCCATAACTTTATTCCCATGAAACTTGTGACATGTTTAATAAATCACAGAAAACGTTGATGTTTTATATAAGATGTTTAAGCCTAAATATTTGCTAATTCTTTTCTACCTTGTAACATCTAAATACTATTTCAAGAAAAATAAATGATAACTGTTTGAGGCCACATACCTCACTGACAAAAAATGGTTCAGAGTCATAACACTTAAACAAACTGTACTGCTGGCCACCAGCTCAAAATCTGGTCCTATAATTCTACCAAATCACTTTTTAAAGTTTTTTTAGAAGATTTTACTTTAAAGCAATGCAGCTGTTGCAGCTAAAGTTACTGTGGTGATCGAATTTTTGAAGGATAACTTGATGCAAAAATTTTGGGTCAGAAAAGTATGTGGTATTATGGTGGGAATGTTACAGCCACAAAAATATATTCTTGTTTGAGCTATTTTTAATCAATTCCAGCATTGTCAGTCAACAAAAGGCATACTAATTCCTGTGGCAATGTCAGAGCAGCATACCACGTGCCTTAGTAGGTCTATCTTTCTCTAATTTCCATGCTTCAGTGCATCTAAATAACTTGAAGTTTATCACCTGGTGCAAGAGCCAGTAATTACTGTACAGAGTACACAGAAAGGAAACTTAAGAAACAGCTATGGTCTCAGTCTTTAGAACTGATTTAAGATTCACTAAATTTAGGTAGGATTTTGATTCCTAACACCTACTTTATGGGCCAGAGCTCACTGATGCTAGTGGGGATTTTCAAACTGAATTCTGTGAATCTGGATAAGGATTTGTGCACTGCAGAACATACCTATGACCAGGTATAGTAAATTGATTCACAGCAGGCACAGCATGTTACCATTTAATCTCTTGTGACCAATGGACCAAAGCTTACGTTGCTTAAGCGATAATATGGTAAGCCCAACTTCTGATAACAAGAGGTTAATATGATGCTTCTGCTTTAGTAATTATCACTAAGACTGACTTATACATTAATGCAGAATTGATGAATCTGTTTAGCAAATGCAAGGGCCTCTGGAAAAAATATACAATTCATTCTTAAACTAAATCTGATAAGCAAATAATTTAAGTCATTTGTCAAATTCAAAAGTAATTGGGTACTCCAAAATAAATATTGCTTTTCTTTCCAACTACAGAGTTAGAACTAAATGAAATTTAATATAGGAACAATAGTTAGTATTGGAGAGGGGACTGCAGATTTTTCTATTTGAGAAGATATTTCAGTCAAGTCATCTTTTCCTCTGATGTGAAAAAAAAAAAAACAAACCTAATCTCTTTCATCCCAGCTTCCAGATTTGCTGTGCAGCTAGTCAGTGACCCTACTAACATTGCTTATGTTTAACACTTTAAATATAATTTTATTTGCGTCTTTTCATATTAGCAATGCTCTTCCTTGTATTGAAAGACTAAGTGGAAGTGGAAGGAACAGAAAATTAAAGTGCATCTGTTACTCACTTTCTCTACTGGCACCATTTTACTGTTTGGATCTCTGATTTCCACTGAGAGAGATTTGGAAACTATTTTTTTATGATTTGGAAACTCTTTTATGATTTCTCATGTCTTTAGGGGAATTTCTTACCCAAACCATGCTGCTCTGAAACAAGCCTCCTGCTGATAAAAATCCATAGAAATTGCTTTTTATCTTGTTGAGTTATATATAGTGTGTGTGTCCCCCAACCGATGCATTAAATATGCACAGTAACATCACACAGTTGCTATGAGTCCTTTCTCTCATAAATCAGATTCAGTGTCAGATTCTAGCTATAATATGTATATTAGAAAATGTGTTTGTGACACAGAAGAAAATGTGCGCCGTGGCTCAGCCCAAAGTGCCCAGAGAGGTCACTCAACAACACCTCCATCTGCAAGTGTCAGTAGGGGCCCCTCCAGCAAAAGGGGTCTGTGCAGAGGAGGGGTCTGTGCAAAACTGGTCTAAACATCCTTGTCCCTGCTTTAGACTTCAGTGTTTTGTCTGTACTGCTATCCTGAATATATCTTCCAGAACACTGGCTTCATCTCAGAGAGAGGTGATTACCTGCCTCCAGTAAGAGCCTGGAAAAAAAACACAATTTGGAAAGGAAAAGGGGAGCTCAGTCATTCGAGTATAAATGTACCCACAGACTGTGATGTTAGCTAACCTGGCTGATGCGGGATGGTATATTTTCCTGAATCATTGTGACTTAATATAGCCCTGTATTTCTAAATGATCCCAGTCTCATGTCAAACTAGATTTATCTTGAAATATTACAATTAAGGCAGAAGTTGAGATATTATGGAGTCTGTCAGGTAAAGATACACAGGAGCTCAGAGATGAGGAGTGTTTTCTTAGATGCTGTCAGTTTACAACTCAGATCCCAAATTTTGAATAGCACCTCAATTACTGCTATGTTCTGGCTCCTTAAACTCCACATCACATGAATTTCTGCATCTGGTATGACAGTAAAGGCAGTATTGCCATTTATTTGCTTTCAGAGTAACATTAACTTTTCTGTCATAATGTCAAGCTTATTGTACTGAAGGCAACAAATCACCTCCCTCCCACCTCTTATCCTTCAAAGGTGCGTGGGACAATTATAGGAGTATGCACTTCCGTGACTACTAAGATAAATCATTTTGCAAAAAACAAACCACAGCCGCAGTGCCACTGCCATGTTTCTATTATTAGCAGTGAAATATATCAGCCTGTTTGCTTACAGATATAATAAAACAGGTATCTTCCCATAAATGTGTTCCTCATTATTTTATTTACAGAAAAATCATTAGGCATGAAGCACCCAGAAAAAGTAGAAGTAATCATAATCTGCAAGAGCAGTAATAAATAGTCCTTTAGAAAGAACACAGCTTATGTTTATATCTCAGAGAAATCACACATAACAGTATATAGTGATATTACATGTATTCCTTGCGCTTTTACACAGTGGATCTTAAGTATTGCCATAATTCTCTATCAACTACTAGAAGTCATATGGTTTTGTCATACTTTTATCCACAGTAAAAGATTTTTCAGAAAGATTTGCTATGTTTTAATTAGTACTTCCAAATACACAAATTTTGTCTTTATGGCTTTCTCAAGTTCTATCCCCCATCATAAAGATGTTGCAAAACATAGGATCCCACTATCCTTACAGTAAATTCTTTGTTTTCTCTTGGTGCTGCTGGTGTTTTTTTTTTCATACAGCTTTCAGGAAGTGGAAGTAGGCCTCTGCATAATTTCTGTGTAGAGATAAGCAGTGTAAATACCCCTAAGGCCTCCATTCCAATGAACCATTCTAAATCTTTATCATAAATTGCCAGATGCTGGCAGTTAAAAGAAAAAATATATATATTATGAAATTGTCACCTACGAAAGATACTTCCTGAGGCATAGCCAGAGTATAATGTATTTGTTCCATGTTCAAGGGATTTTTTATGATGAATTTTATTGTACATAGCTTTGCTGCAAATAGCTGCATTACAACTGTAACACCTGACAGATTTATTTTCATGTTCATTTCTTGGCTTGAGCTTGATTGAGATGTAGACACTCTTCTGCATAGCTGCAGTCTCTGGTGTTTCTGTGGCCTGGCAGTAAGTTTGGCAATCAGGAAGATTCAGCAGGTGTTTTGGTCCTTCTTTTGCAGCTACTCAACACTGATTTCCTCCTCTGCAATCAGCTCCTCATTGCCCATACATCTGGGGAACAGTTGTGTCTGATAATAAGTCATTTCAGGCCTTAGCCTTTTATTTCCTGCTAATACTTCATATTCTGCTTGGCTCCTAGAAATGGCCATACTGTGAGGCAGTGAGAGTAATGACATGGGACTAATGACACGGGACTGATGACACTTCCTTGTCCTGTGTGGTTATCAAGAGACTGGCCTTCCACCACTCTCATCACAGTGCATTTGGATTGTAAATGGGAACTAAAAAGCAGCTGACCTATGGCTCTGCCAGGCTCTGCTTAACAGCAGAAGAACTGTCTGCAAAGTGAAAATCGTGATCACACAGGAGAATTCAGCAACATGTCATTTTTCCTTGATGCAGAGCTGTCTCCATCTAGAGCAATTCTGCTTCCAACACAGACCTGGGTCTCAATGGCAAAAAAAAAAAAAAAGCCCCAACACATTGATTTTGTTCATTTGGCACAGCTATCACCTAAACTAGGCAACATTTCTCTCCTCTAAGGTAATATGCTTATGCAATTTAATTATTAAGAGGCACAATCATAAATCCTAACAATTTCTGCAGGGATTTCAACTGAGAAGGCGCATGGTCTGCATGGAACAACTCACAAACAAAAAGCTCTGCTGCAGTCAGTGCAGATCCAGCTTAGATTTGCCATTGGATTTGTCTCTCTGATGAGCTAAACCAGGGTCCCAAATGTAAAGATCTCCAGGAAAACAGAACCAAGAAACTAGGTCCTGATATCAAATTTATGGACTATTGCCATAGGACAGGCAAGGATAAAACCGGGAAACAATTCATAGACATCTATCTATCTACATTCTTAGACAATTGCTGAAATTCGAGAGGTAATAATGTCTGAAATAGTATAGCTTACTTCTATATCTATTTAAAATAATGTATTTTAAATATAATTCAAAAAATGCTGATCTCTTCTGTAAAGATTTTAGCATGGCTATTTATAAATATCTTCTTCTATATTTCTGAAATGATGAGGAAAATACCAATGTCTGAATAGTATTGCATCACATTGATATATTTCAGTTGGGTTTAAATGTTTAAAATCATCTACGTTATTACTCTTGATAGATATAGATACAGAAATTATGCTATTTTACACATTCATGGAGCAGAAAAGATCTCTCACATCATGGAATTTTCCTGAGGCATTGAGCAGAAACTGAATATTTCCCTACTGTTCTGTAAGCTGCTTCAGAGTGCCTTTCCATATGACAAACAATGCTGTATTAAGTTATTGAATTTTTAGATAAATGTCCATAGAACCCCATCAATTTCTCTTTTGTCCTTTTAAAATCCTATGGGATACTTCCATAAGGATGATTTTCAAAGGTGCAGAGCAACTGGAGCCCTCACTGAAGTTTTCAGGGACTGCAGTTGGTCAGATAATCTTCAGGCAATGCAAAAAGTGTTATACAGGCATTTTTACATTCATATATACTCATTCCATGAGAGAAAAAAAAATGTGTTTTAGTAAATATATATTGTTACAATAGGAATGTTGCATCTTTGTCAACAGCTGCATGATAAAACAGAGACATCTACTGGTTAAAATAGGAAAATATCTTTGAATTGTTTTGTGGAATTCTGGAGTTAGGCTTGTAAGACTTCTTTTCTTTACTTCCGCACACCACCTTGAGGTCTGAAATCTGCTTTTCTTTACATAGGCAACCTTTTTCCCTTGGTGATCAGCACACTCCAGATAAAGTTTACTGGTATATTCAAACTCCATGTGTTCACTCTGGTTGAAGACAATAGCAAAATTTTCTTTGATTTCCTGAGACAAAAAGCAGGCTGTGTGACACGGGTAGACTAGGAGTTCTTGAAGCATAATAGTCATTTATAAGCAACCAGACAGAACTAGTCCTTTCTATAGTCTACTGTACATTCAGTCCTGCCTCTGGTTGCTCCACAGTTTAGGAGAGAACAGGCATTTCTTGAACTGTTCAAGCTGTACCTGCTAAAAACTGAGTCTAAAATATGGACCTAAATTAGGAAGGTTCACATAATTTATAGGCATTTTTTATCTAGTATGTTGTTCATTTGAGCTCACAGCAGGACGAACAGTGCCTTTTAATAATATGCATGTAATATTTTAATAGATAATATATTTTGAGCATTAGATCTTCATTCGGTTACAATTTGACTTTTCTAAATGTGATCTGAGGACACTTAAATATTTGTTTGAAGGACATAGGTGCACTGTGCCTGTGTTACAGAGCACATCACACCTCAGCAAAGGCTCAAAGTTGGAATATTACAGATGAAGTTACAGAAGTAATTCTGGAGAGACATCTAACATAAGGAGAAGTTTCTAACTGAAATCCTGGATCTGAACTCTGTTGCTCATATTCTGGTTCACCACAGAATCAATCTTTGCATTTTTTCCCATGTCTAGGTCATTTTTTACCTGGGAAATGTTTATTACACATTTAGAAAATACCAAGTTCTAACTGGCTTAACTAAATTGTCTAGTTTAAAACAAAATTTTACAATTAGCAAAATCAAAACATTGACTAGCGTAAGAACAGAGTGTGATTATCCAGTAAAGCCTCTACATACCCTACTAAAGAATCACAAATGCATAGCTATAACTTGATACTAACTTCTTGCAGCTTCAGGTACATTCAGCCTATATAGGAGAATGCAAATAGTTAAGGGAGTAAGTCAATCTTTCCTGTGCTATCAGACATCACTTGGGCTCTACCAGCCCTGACTATCATGCTGGTTGCTGTAATAACTATCTCTGTATGGATCTATAAATCTTTTCTGAGACTACAATACTTACTTCATTGCTTATACTCAAATAGGCCAAAGGACTGTTTTTAATCTTTGCAAATTTTGGCTACGTAGCCATAGCAGGAGATAAAAATCCCAGCAGCATAGCTTTCAAAATCATTGGAGAAAACAGATATTCCTACCACATCAAAGACAAGCTAGAAAAAGAAGGTAAGGAAGTCTACTCAAAATACAGAGCTGTTTCCAGATTCATCCCATCAGTCTTGTCCTGGAAGCTCTACCAGCAGTGTGTCCCCAGGGTTAAAACAAGTCCAAAACTGGAGCACTCCACTCTGAAGCTCCTAGTTCTGAATAAAGGTTGGCTATCCTGTGCATAAGCTTACAAAGAATCTGACTCCATGTTTTCCTGAATATTTGGAATTCCAGGAACTGGTGAGGTTGAAAGATTAAAAAGTAATAGACACTTAATTCCCTACCAGTAATAGCAATAAGATCTGACTGTACCCTGCTTACATTTTCAGATAGGATCAGGATGTGCAGGATGGATATTTATTGCACTGTCAGAGCGTCTCTGAATCTGTGGCTGGTTTAGGCCTTACTTAAAATATCCTGTTTCCACAAAGCTGCCTAATGCTCCAAAGCGTCATTGTAGCCATCAGTGGCAAAACCCATTCTTCTTGAACTACACCCTTTCTAACAGGGACAAGAATAATGTGAGAATATTATAAAAGATTTATCATCCAGGTTCCTCAGATGATTTGTGTTAGGTTAACTCTCACACAGCTAATTTAATCAGCTCTTCAGCTGCTTTAGACCATATGGGGTAAATCAAAGGTTGAATTCCATGAGTTTATTCATGTTTATAGAGGGCAGACTGCTTTCTGCTATAGTGTTATTCCAGACAGCACTGCAGACTGCTTTCTGTTATAGTGTTATTCCAGACAGCACTTACTCGAGTCCTCCATCTGATTTCTGATGATGCTGATACTTAAGCTGCTTAAATATTTTATGTAAGAAAGACAATTTCCATGTTGCCACAGCTACATTAGTATTGATGGTTTATTTAGAAACAGTCTAAATAGGTCTACATTTCACCTCAGTCTGCAGTGTAGACATAGCCTATGAATGTTACCTTTTACTTTATGTTTGCAGAATACTTTGGCTTTACTAACTACTTGGTTTCTTCACCTCCCCTTGCTGTAGCTGTCATTTTTGCCTCTGAATAAATTGTCTTTATGGTACTGAAACTGGTGGGGAATTTTTACAGTACGTCTACATCTAACCAAACCAATTTTGTTTCTTTAGCGATTGAATTTAGATTAATATCTTAGTTAAACTGCTGCGCATTTTTCCATCCTTTAGAATTAACATTCCCTAGTGCTGTATTTAACTAAGGGTTTTATTTAAGAAAAGATATCGTAGAATTAAAAACTTAATCAAGAGTAATATGCAGTGAACCATGGACAGAAAAAGTGCTTTAAAATGTCAGTAGGAGTTTGAGCAGTTGAGGAGTTCCACAGGGAAGCTATGAAGGGATTATCAAGTGATCATCATATTATTTGATGACTATGCTATCAGAATGTTTTTGTAGGATTTTTATGTACTTAATAGAATAATTAAAGTTATTATAAAACATCTTTTCAATAAAACATACCAAAAAGATTTAAAATATTAATTATGTGGAATTGAATACTGCTTAATGATTTAGAACAAGAATGGTTTAAGCATAAAATAAAAATACTATATGTCAGGAATTGGCCCTAAAGTTAAGTCAATGCTCTTTTTTTAGATATATTTATAATAAATTTTATTAACTCAAAGAGCTGAAAACCCCATTGTGAATTATGCCATTTGGGTTATAAATAGATGGTGATGTCTCCCATTGCACAGGATTAATTTCCCTCCAGGAAATGCAAAGGACTAAAAGTCCAATAAGCAGGTCTATCTATTGTCTTCAGTTTGATCTCTCTCTCTTTTTTTTTTTTTCTCCTATTTATTTTAAGTAAGTCCATAGTTCCCATGGTTATGGACAAAATCTTTGAAGCATAAAATGAGCGTAACTAGTAAAGCAATGTCTGCTAGAATTTGATAGCATTCTAAATCACGTGATGTGATAGGAATGGTCTGTATATTTCTGCTGGAACTATAGCTAATATTTTAAATACCATAAACATGAGTTTGTCTAGTAATGAGAAGAAGTATAACATTATGTATATTTTCAGCATAAGTCTAAAATGGTTATGGAGAAAAGGGAGAAAGGAAAGTCACCTACAGTAAGGAAAAAAAAAAGATAGATAATTTAAGACAAACAAGCCTGTAACTACACATGATTGGTTTGCATAAGAGAAAGCAACAGATTGGATTCATTTCCCAAACAATTTCTCTGATTCCACAAGTGTGGGAAATATTGGCATAAGCTCTATACATAAAACTACATTGATGTAGATGTTTTATATAGTGCTGCAGTTCTGAAATATATCTGGAAATTGACATGAAGCCAAGACAGGAAAGTTATTTTAAAAGTATGAGTGAGGATTATGATGTCTGACTTCTGTGCCTGTCATAATTTAAAATAAGGCTGAGTAGCAAATCTCTTCGATAGCTAACTGTAGTCTTCAGGTGGGAGGTCATCCTTACTAATTGTATTATATTTCTAAAAGACAGTCTCAGTCAATGATAGGCAAAGATAATAGAATGAGAATAGTTTAACAATAATCTTAACATGGGTGTCAGCAAATTAGACTTGAGTGCACAGTCCAGGTTAATAATCTGAGATCTCAGCTGTAAACAAACTCCATTAAAATTATTAGAAAATATGAACAGTCAAAATCAAGAAAATGAATTTCTAATTTTTTTCATAGTACTTTTTGAAATCTGTTGCATCCAGCTTTCCATTTTAAGTCAAATGATAAAAATGAACAACAGGTCATGATATCAAAATGAGTAATGTCAAAACAAATCTGTGCATCAGGTGTATTGATCAGGTGTATATATTATATTTATATATACTATATATATATTTATATTTATATTTATTATACTATATTGATCAGGTGTATATATTATACCTATTCAACAGCCCATATTACAAGTAGTTAGAGCTAAAAATTTGTTTTTGTTTAATTTTTATTGTTCCTGATTGTTTATCTCCACTATATTTTGCCAGCCATTTTTATAACCTATATAATGGCCATCAGTAAATATAAATCTCTGACCTCTGGAGATTTTTTCCAGCCTACTTCAATGGTATTCTGTCTCAGAAAAAAAAGTAATATGCCAGTATTATCTTTATTGTGCCAGTATTATCTTCATAAAAGATTTTTCTTTTCATATCCTCATTTATTTAACTTCATATCTTTGTCTATTTGAGACGATAGCTTAGAACTATCGCGTCTCCTTGTCCAACGCGCCTCCTTCAGCACTGCGCCGGCAGACAGCTCCGCGCCCCCACTTCGGCGCCCTTCACTGCCTGACGCAATGGAGGGGTTTCCAGGCGACGTCACAGGCTAAAACTGCCGCTTCTGCTCTCTTTTAGTCTGAACTGGTTCGTATTTGACTGTGAGCATAATTATTTGCTGGAAATAGCCTGTCTGGTTTTTTAATAAACTGAATTTCCTGATAATGTAGTTTTTATTTTGTACGTGCAAGGAATGCAGAACAGATCTTACCTACGGTCTATTCTGCAAAACAGGTGAAATTGTAAGCTCTTTGTCATGACTTACATGGAAATTTTGAAGAATCCTGTACATTCTTGGCAGTAATAACAATCAGCTTTCCCTCCTTCTGAAAATCAGATGGACAGTGCAAAACACAACCTAAACATAACATGCCAACCATGATCATCAAAAAGTTTAGGAAACTTCTGAATGAGGACAGACAGGGATTTTATTAAAGACATCTCATTTACTGTTTGATAAATTTGGAAGATTTTTCTCATAAACTCTGAGGAATTGTTTGAACTGAAAATAACATTTAGGGAGGTCAAATGTTATTTTTTTGACAGACAAGAAAGTATCTTTTACATAAAGGCTTTCACATGTCTCTTGAAACTAACTTCTGTGTTTATCATAATGTGTAATTAAACCCCTTCCATACTTATACAGAAAATAAAGCGTTAGCTAGATATACTGTTTTCATTTTTCACTGTAACCTACATTATATTGACTGAATTGATTAAACTAGGTACATTATAATTACGAGCTAGTACTAGCTCCACTTTTGTCAATAATGTGACAGACAGATTCATGGGCTTTTCCAAATTCTAGTGAAATAAATGAAGCAATTCCCATTCACTTCCACTGATTTTGGATCAGGTTATTAGACTGTCCTGCCATTTCTTCTGCATTAAGTATTAATGAGCAATTTGCTACTGATCATGAAATAATTGATTTCATGTCTCCAGCTGAGATGGCCTATTGCCATTCAACAAAAAACATTAGAACTGACTTGATACGGATTTTAATCCATGTTAACAAGTCCAATGTAACACTGATTAGCTTTGTGCTAAATAAACTTCAGCAGGGTTGTCTCCATTTAGCCTGTACTGAATAAATGTGCCAGGCCACAAAGACTACCTTATTCTGTGATTACTTAAGGTAATCACCTTCACCCAGGCTAACAGGATCCCCCAGTATCATCCTCATCTCTTGCTGATAATTACTTACAGCAGGTTTCTTCAGGCATGTGCTGGTCGTTGAAGATGCATCCAATAGCCACAGTCACAATCCATTGCTTAGTACTTGTCTTCAGTATGTCCAGACTCCAAGATGTGTCATCACTCTCTGGTCACAATATTTGGTAAATATGTCCTATAAATTTTAGGGATGTTGTACTTGATTTTCTAGTATGTACTAACATCCCACTAATAGATTATAATGGCGCCTGTGTTCAGATTCCTACAGACTCAGTCCACATTCTCAGGGTTCATATTTTCCCATATTATCCACAGGAATAATGCCTTATACCAAATTACTTTGGCCACAAGTGGATGCTCCAACCCACATTCTGCTAAATCTTGATGCTGAAATTCTAGATGGTGTAAATCCCAAGATCCTCCTTCCCTAAATGAATAATCAAGACATTAAGTAAATGCAGTGTGTCCACCAGCGTGCAGGAGAGATGTATTCTATTGCTGTTATCATAATAGAATAAATATAGAAGGCCGTAATTCACCTATCATAGAGTGCAGGAGAGATGTATTTCATTACTGTTACTTTTAAACTATAGGTATGCCAGGCTGCTCTCAAGGGATGTAGGGTCCTATCCTAAACAGCTTTACCCCCTCTGAGGATCTAGGTCTTCTTAGGCAAATATTACTCTATGGTACAGGAAGGTCAGTGAAAAGTAGAAGATGAGTAGACATGGGAAGGCTTTGTGAAAAAAATGGAGTTCGTGCAGGACTGTAAAGCAGGAAGGATATCTGTTAGGCATATAGGCTTCGTGACAGAAGTTCTGTGGTGAAGAATATGCCAGGATAGTAGCAGTCTCTCAGTTCAAGCAGACCAACAGGAGCTAATTTTAAGGTACCTAGCTCAGGTGTAGCTGTGCTGGCAGAAGTCTGGGTAACCTGGTGGTGAAATCTCAGCCAATTCCTAAACTGCCTGTTATTTTCCCTTTCTGCTTCACTGCTATCACCAGTAGTCTCCCATCCATATTTGACTTGGTATGCAGCACATCGTCACCTCCCCTCGATCTCTTCAGACACAGACCTGAAGGACCCCGCTTTGCAGAAGCAAAGGCAGTCCCTTTGACTGCCTGCCCCCAACTTAGCTCCTACACAGGTTGGTTTCCAATCTAGGTGATCTTGATATGACAGCACACCCCTGGACATATGTCATTTAAGAAGTGACTCCTTAGGTGGAGCCACCACTGGACTTCATGGTTCCCCAAATAAACGTCCAGAAGTACTTGAGTTCACTAGCTTAACTTGGGTGTGTCAAGCTGAGCTGAAGATGGAGCAGTGGCTAATCATCTACTGATGAGAGACGGAAGAAAATAGATGGCCACTTCTCATGTCTAGCACGTCTGCACAATTTCTTTAAGGACAAGATAGGGAGTGTCTGTGGAGCTAGTCATGAAGTCTTCAGTGAAAAAACACTAAATGAGCATTTCTGTGCTAAGCTTTTAAGGTGACATTCATCCCAGTGCAAAGAGACAAAAAGAAAAGTCTGTGCACCACTTAGGCCCCAGATAAGTACAACATTAAGAGCTTAGCCTTCACACATGAAGGTTAATGTCAGGCTTAATAAGTATCCCTGAAAGATCAGTGCAGAAAATTCAAATAGAGTCCTTAAAAAAATTAATAGTAATGATCTAGGGAAAAGTGGAAAGGAAAGGTCAGAATTCTAAATAATGTCATCAAGGAAAGAGATCAAGAGTAGCAGCAGGAAGCTGTTCAGTGATTACACATACTGTCAGAGCCATTATCACATGTGTTCCTGAAAGGGCAATTGCAATAAAGCTGTAAACTGGATTAAATTTATGTTATTCTCTTAAATTATTCCCCTCTCCTTCATCTTATTTTTCAAAAACTACACATTTTATGCTATGTGGAGCTGTTAGACCTGTGTCAGGAGTCTGCAGTCAGAGTTTATGCTAGCGAAGTAAAAAGAGATTAAAAGCATACTCTGGAAGGGAAGAAGGACAGTAAACAGTGGTAAATTTCCATTTGTAATGATGGTTTGCAGGCACTGTAACATTATTACAAGAGATGCCCATTTTGAAAGTTTATGGCAGAATGATATAAAAGTCTTTCTGACTGTATGGTGCAATTCTGTCTTCACTATTGCAAGCACTGACTCAGCTCTGCTAGTGATAAAGGGGATCGTGGGGAGGGGGGTACATAGCTTGGCAAGGCACATAGCCTGACTGAAGGGTGATGTCATTTTTATTTCTCAGCAATACTTTTAGGATAAGCTTAAATTGGTACATAAGTCTAATTTTCATAACTGGCAATAAATTCTTCCATTATTAAGTGTGCCAGATTGTCCATGATATGAGCTGTGATGCACATACACATTTGGAATATGCAACTGCCAACAAGCAAGCGTGAGCTGAACGCTGTCCTCTGCAGAGCAGCACAAGGCAGGACCATGGGGCAGAAGCAAGAGGTGATGCTCATAACTGGGACGTCCCAAGGAGACAATGAAGGGAGGCAATGAAGAGACCAGGAAAGGAGATGCTGCCTCATGACATCATTCTGTAGAGTCTAACAAGGAACAGTGGTGCTGCTGCTGAAGGCAGTGCCATGTTGCTGCACTGTTAAGTGCTATGATTGTCTGATAAAATGTCCTTGTACTTGTCCAGTTTGTACAAATGTAAAAATGTGCTTGTCCTTGCACTGTTGAACCCAATTTGTAGTGCTGCCTTTACTGCTCCAAACAGTTTCCCCTTTAGGTAGCCCCAGACATCAACAACAGGACACATACAGATTGAGGCAGATGTACAAGGTGGCTATTGAGCAAAACCTTTCATTTTGTTCAGTTGCAAACTCAACATCACAAGCTGAAGACTGTTGACAGTAAAGGATGCAGCTGATTTAAACTGATTTCCATAAGCTTTGCATCAAGCCTATGAACATATCTTCCATATTTGTGGGTATATTACCTTGGAGAGATGAAAACTTTCATGAATTTAAATACACTTTTACAAGGCCAGCCAGAAAATTATCCATAATACAGAGGCTGTAATATAGCCTCTGCATGTTTCCATTTTCTTTTTACAAAAATGTTTCCTCGACTTGTGCCTGCTCACTCACTTTCAGTCTAAGTGAATATTCTAGATTGTTTTAATCCTGCTACAGACTAAGTGTGGTTGCCAAACAGTTAGCACTGGCAGAATGATCTCTGTCCATAGATGAGTACTAGGAAGATAGTATCAGCATAGGGCTGATCCTGTCCCTACTGTAATGTATTCCTCTACTACAAAAGGCATTCCAAAGCAAGTATTGGCTTCTGTTCCTTTTACTCCTTTTTCTTCTGTCCCATAAGTGATGCAAAACATGATGGTTGGTTTTTACCATACAGACCAGATAGAAAACATGAGTAGGGATGAAAGTGAGTCAGCGCCATTTGAAAGCCTAATGGAAGCACTAGTCACTAAAAAATAAGGATCTTGTGAGTCAGTCCCATCAGCCCAGACTTGCCCTATTGACTGTTTAGGGCACATATCCAAGGGCAGTCCAGTCAGCTTATGCTAGGTATCTATTCCTTCAGTTGACAGTATAGAAAACATCAGAGATAGATAGGGAGATTCAGTGTGCCTGCCGCCTTCTGAGGATGGTAGCAAAGTGGAACAGGAGGTTGTAAAGCGCATCTTTCCTCCCATGTTAAAGCAGACAACTCAGAAACAGGATATGTGTATTTTACGTTCTACTTAACCCAAAAGAAAATGAATTATCACTTTCAAGGTCCCGGTTATGAAGCGCTGGGTTAAAAGTACCCTGCACCTTGTAGCTGAGTCACTCAACAGCCAGAAATGCAAATCATGGCTTCGTAATAGATAGATGTGGCTAGATGCTAACTTGGTGTCCGGACACGGAGTTTGGAAGTGAGGGTGGAGTCCTAGGATTCTTCTTCCTGCTTAAAGGGCTGTTACCTTTCCTAAATTTATGGACTCTTGCCTATCTGCATACCCTGACTGTCAAAAAAGCATCATGCTCTTTCTGCTGTTTCTATCTGGCCTCACAATTCTTGCATTACTGCCTGCCCAGCAGATCAACTTCAGGAAGACAGGTTAAAACACTTGTATGGAAGACACAGCATGGCCTGCTGGTTACAGCAGTCGGTAACTCTCAGGTTTCTCTGAGGAACTTAGACCAACTTCAGCTATCTATCTGTCCAAATCCAGAGCTAAACACCTATTTCCCAAGAGCAAGCACTTCTGAGAATATGTGAGTAGCTACAGCTACCTGGGAACAGATAGCTACAGGATCAGAAATGGGTAGCTACAGCCCACGGACTTAATTCAGTTCTGCAGAAACTGTTGTTTGTTTATCAGAAACTGTTGTCTGTTTATTATTAAAAAAGTTGGACAATGGCTATTTTGTCTCTTTTGTTTTTCTAAAGTCAGACCAAAATTTACCAGAACAATTTATTTTAAAAGAATTTAATCATTTTAAGTGCAGAAAGAGAAGAATATGTAACTGCCCGATAAACATCAGTGCCTACAGAGCTGAGAGATTTGAAAAATAGACAGCCTATATTACTGCTTGTTACTTAAATGGTCTAGATCCTACTCTGGACCAAAAATTAAGGAAGCAGCATTGTTAATATAGTTTTACATAAATTAATCCAATATCCTACATCGGCTATTAGATGTGGCTCAGCTGAACTTTCCCTGAGCAGCTAAACTTTAGTGTGAACCTAATGTATACTTCATCTCTGCTTTATACAACAGTTCCACTGGCATGCCAGTTATCTCAGAAATCTTTTTACAATGATAGTTTTTGCAGAACTGCAAGGAGCTACTTGAACCCTATTGCAGTGTGTTACAATTGCATCATTAACTCAAGGGAAGTTTTGCTATTCATTTCATCAGGAGTAGAATCAAAGGTCTCATATTCAGCACACAGGGAAGGACATTCTTTTAGAAACATTTGGCAATTCATAAGGAAATATTTTTTTAACAAGTTTAACAAGAGTTGAATTTTTTGTGTGATCAAGCCAGCTGTGTTTTTTTCACTCCTCTGTATCAACGTAGCTAGCCTAGCAGATTGCTACAGGCCTTTCTTATAAACGCCATGCTTCCACTAGTATAAGCTGCATCTGTTTTATGACAATTTATCAGCATAACACTATCTGCAAAGTGTTCTTTATGTAGACTTAGAACAGGGAATCACTTTGTTTTCTTCTTCTCCTCATAGTTGCTATTGTTCTTTCTGCTGATCACCTGCCATTCTTTGCCTAATGACTTGTAAAATCTAATCAATTGCAGTAATTAAAACAGACTGTGTGTGGAATGATGCACACCTTTAATTACACACCAAAGTCCCAGGCAAATAAAAGCTTTACATTCTTACATTAGAAGAAGCCAAAATACTTTCCTTTGCTCTGAAATTTTTTCACCCATAACACACTCACGCTTGTAGCTGATATACATAAAAAAATAAAAATTTCAGGCCTGCTATTCTGCGTACTTTATTAAAACTGCTGGCAGTGTTTAGATTTGTGTGTGAAGAAATGGCCTGAACAAACAGATAGATAGTTATTGTCACTATAACTCCCTGGGTAGCAACTCTGGACAAGAAGGTTATGTATTCAAGACCTATAAAATGACTTGTCTTGCATGGAGTTTTAATATTATCACACACCGTAAGAAGGAGTGCTATATATCAGCTCACCTCTCTTTTAATGGGCTCTTTTATTTTCTGGTGAACACTGAGGCGTAAAATAAATTTCCTATGAAAGATTTTGAAAAGTCAGTATTTCTTAATTTAAAACCAGTTCAGCTGATGACAACCAGGCAGATATGTTGTCATGATTTTATTTTCTCAGAACAATGTTTGTTGTGTAGTTGTGTCTTTGCGTTACACAGCTTTTTTGTATGCTATTATTTACTTTCTGATGCAAGCTAAAATGAGGAAGCAATTACTTTGATTGACAAAAGCTGCAAGCTTTACAATTCAGATCTGTGCCATGCTTAGTATGTGTTTATTTGTTCATTGAATTCTGAAAGTGTAATTATATTATTGAGTATATTAGAGAATTCGGGCATGCATTAGTTATTTCACAGTAATTTCAGTAAAGTGGAGAACCTTGCATACTTTATTTAAGCTTCAAGCCTTACAGTGAAACCTGATATAACCAACTTTCACAGTTTGGAAGGTAGTCATTGCTCTACAGTAGTATTTCCTTTTGTCTGACTTTTGTTCTAGCTACAGGCCATTAAAAATTTCATTGTTCAGCCCTGCCCGGGTGTGCAGTGCTATTGCCTTCATTCTCCTTTCTCATCTTAGCAAACACTTTACTAAGATTGGCTTCTTTTTCTGTTGTGGGTAGCAGAAGCTTTAAAGAGATGTATAATGCCCTAAACAGAACAGATTCACCGGAGCATGTCTTCTGGTTGGGCTGTGTGGAGAATGAGTTGGTCCATGATTCATTTAGCAGGAGAAAGAAATGCATCTTATTCCCATAATAAAAAAGACTCACATCAGAAGCAGCACTGGTAGGGAGAGATACTTATCTGTTTGGGATACTTCAAAATATGAAAGGGGCCAAATACACTTGTATCAGTGCCCAGGACAGTTTTCTAATCAGAACATTGTTTATTTTGTTTTACAGATTTTGGCCATCGTATCCATTCTGTTCATCGTACTGTCCACTATCGCTTTGTCTCTTAACACACTGCCAGAGCTTCAAGAAATAGATGAATTTGGGCAGCCAAACGACAACCCTCAGCTAGCACATGTTGAAGCTGTGTGTATTGCTTGGTTTACCATGGAGTACCTTTTGCGTTTTCTATCCTCACCAAATAAGTGGAAGTTCTTCAAAGGCCCATTAAATGTTATTGATTTACTGGCAATTTTGCCATATTATGTCACCATTTTCCTCACGGAGTCCAATAAAAGTGTACTGCAGTTCCAAAATGTCAGACGTGTGGTTCAGATCTTTCGTATTATGAGGATACTAAGAATTCTTAAACTTGCCAGACATTCAACAGGCCTTCAGTCTTTAGGTTTTACTCTCAGACGGAGTTACAATGAATTGGGCTTGTTGATATTATTTTTAGCCATGGGAATAATGATATTTTCAAGTCTTGTATTCTTTGCTGAAAAGGATGAGGATGCTACAAAATTTACCAGTATCCCTGCATCATTTTGGTGGGCAACAATCACTATGACTACGGTAGGATATGGCGACATTTATCCTAAGACTTTATTAGGTAAAATAGTTGGAGGACTATGCTGTATTGCTGGAGTGCTGGTCATAGCTCTGCCCATACCAATTATTGTGAATAATTTCTCAGAGTTTTACAAGGAGCAGAAACGACAGGAGAAGGCAATTAAAAGGAGAGAAGCACTAGAGCGAGCTAAAAGAAATGGCAGTATTGTCTCCATGAACCTGAAAGATGCCTTTGCTCGCAGTATGGAAATGATTGATGTAGCAGTAGATTCAGGTAAGCCTGAAGAACCAGCCAATCCAAAGGAGACACCCGATGACAACCACCTGTCCCCAAGCCAGTGGAAATGGGCCAGAAGGACAATGTCTGAAACAAGCTCAAACAAGTCTTATGAGAACAAATACCAAGAAGTTAGTCAACAAGACTCTCATGAGCAATTAAACAATGCCGCAGCATCCTCCAGCCCACAACACCTGAGCGCCCAAAAACTGGAGATGTTATATAATGAAATTACTAAAACTCAGTCTCAGCCTAATCTTAATTCTGGTTACCAAGACCAGTCAGCAAAACCACCTGTGTATGAAGAAGAAATAGAAATGGAAGAAGTTACAGGTCAGAGAGATCAATTGCCAGCTGGACCTACAGACATAATAACAGACATGAGAAGCACATCTAGTATTGATAGTTTTGCCAGCTGTGCGACTGACTTCACAGAAACAGAGAGGTCTCCGCTTTCTCTGTTTCCTGGTTCTCATCACTTGCAAATGAGATTTCCATCTGATTCTGTTAACCTAGAAGACAACCAAAGAGTAAAAAGTTCTCACTTTATACCATTCACAAAAGATAAAATGTTTTCTCCAACTGATATCACCTTTGACTATAATCCAATTGACAGAGCTGTAATCAGTGATGGCAGTGGATCCCAAACTGTTTTACATGGTCACTTGCATTTTGACACTGCCATAGAAAGCCCCAAAAGTTCTCTGAAAGGTAGCAATCCATTAAAATCTAGATCCCTTAAAGTTAACTTTAAAGACAATAGAGGTAGTGCTCCACAAACTCCACCAAGCACGGCAAGGCCATTGCCAGTAACGGCAGGAGCAGACTTTACACAGTCCACCCCTCAGCACATCAGCACCATTCTTCTAGAAGAAAACTCGCCCCAAGGTGAACGACCTTTACTTGGTGCTGATGCATCAGTGCTTTGTCAGGGACCTTCTAAGAAATCATCCCCTCTGTTTCCCAAACAAAAAGTTTTCACTTTCCCTTCAAAAGACAGGAGGAGCTTCACTGAAATAGACACTGGAGAAGAAGAGTTTATGCAGTTACATGGTATAAAACACAAAAAGCAACAGGATATGAAGACAAATTGCTATGGAGATAAACACAGTGATGGCAGCCATTTAACAGAGGAGCCACAGGTCAGCTCTTCTTCACCCAAAAGCATGAGTCACAACTGTACTCAAGACATTTACCATGCTGTGGGTGAGGTAAAGAAAGACAGTAACCAAGAAGGTTACAAAATGGAAAACCATTTGTTTGCCCCAGAAATTCATTCAAATCCAGGAGAAACTGGTTACTGTCCTACACGTGAAACTAGCATGTGACTAGTTACAAAAGCAATAAAAATACTTTTTCTTAAACAACAGTTAGCAATGCCTACGAACTAAAATGTGGGAAGCCTCAAAAAAAAATGCATAAAATATTATTTTTGCATGGCATGAAGAGTTGTTTAGTTTAAATACTGTTTAATTTAAAAAGACTGCTTTTTGTAACAAATCTAAAAAAACAGGAAAAAATGATTCAAGAACAGTGAATAAAATAAAGAGAGCTCTATTAGGAGCCTGTGTTCTGCAACATCTGACATTTTTGATCCTTTCACTTATGATTGTAGACAGATTTTGAACTCTTTTAACTTTTTTGTTTTCTTGGTTACAATGAATTTTAGAATTTGCACATGAAAGGATGAAATGTCAATGCATGCATTCATAACGATGTGAAACAAGGTGCTTTGAGCTTGCAAAATGCATATATTTGTAAATAGTTTGGGGTTGGGGGGAAAGCTACTGTTAACAAGGATTTATGGAAAAAGAGTTTCCTGGGACACAGGTACTTCCTTCACAGCGTGCTGCCTGGAGGTTCTGTACAGACTTATGTTGCAAAATTGCAACTTCTACTTAAAGCATCTCACATATCTTGCTTTCTGTTAAAAAGCTCATGGGTATATCTGTTAATTAAGGGACTACAGTACTTTAATTAATCTGTGCTGTAAATCATAGTAGGTTTTTTTTTTTATTTGCATAAGTTTACTTATTGCATTTGTCAGTTTAATTAATGATCCTGCAAGGAGAAGCAAAGATTTAATGACCAGAACTTGAAGCATTTGATATTTTTATAGAATACTGCCAACATTTCATAACTAAGAAAAAATGTTCCATTTTAAAATAAATAAAAAAACATAGACTTATTTCTGTGGCCGTAAATAGTGTCAAATGGCTATATAGACATGTTCAAAAGTTCTCTCTCTTTTAATATATCTCTTTTAACTTGATATTAAAAGAAATATTCCCCACATTCTTTTTTCCTATGACTTAACAATATTTGCTTCTACACGATCTTTGTGAATTCTTGATAACTCTCCTTCCCCTCGAGCTATAAATCCCCTTTTCTTTACATGCAGTGCCCATATGTCAATAGTGGTAGTGTTGTTGTAGCTATTATGGTGTAAGGACATAAAAGAGGCAAGCTTTTGTAGGGAGAGGTAATACCTTTTATTATCACAACTGATATAATTGGAAAAAACAGACAGTCCTTCAGGCACATAATAAGACTTGCCCCATGTCTTCAGTGCCCAGAAGCACGTCTGTGTTTTTCAACTCAAACATTTGGACTGGTAGAAGATATTACCTGACTCACCAAATTTGCCTCAACCCATATTCCAAGCTATTCCGAAAGCTGAGACCATTCCACCCTTGTATTAGTGAAGGAAGAATACTCAAATATAGGGAAATGTCAATAGCTCCACAGACCCCTGCAAAAGCATCTTCCGTTTCTCTGGTACTCTCCAGCTATATATCAGCTCTGTGAAAGAAAGATGCTGAACCAAAGCCTTCAGTACAAAGTACTCACCTAACCACTGTCTGAACAAAGCTATTAATTTTTTACTCAGCACCAATAGCTTCCTATGCTATAATATAAAAAACTCCTATAAATCTTTTTTAATTTCTTGACTCATAAAAGGTTTATCCAATTCATTAATCCCAGTCATAGGCAAAAGTATGCAACTACACAAGCATGCCCCTGTAAAATGGCCTTTCTTTTAGAAAAATAGAATTTTTTTTTTTACTGTCCTCTGATTTCTGTCAAGATTGGATACTCCCTTACAACAGCTTTGTAAGAGCAGTAGTCCTGTCTCACAGCTAATGGCCAGAGGTTGAAAGGCTGATGAGGTGTTCAGAAATTCTAGTATCAGTTCCCTGCTGCTCCACAGGCTTGCTGTCTCCCTATGCGCAAAACTGAGAGAATGCTGCTTCCAGATCAGAACTGTAATAAGCATTGTAAAATCTGCAAGACAACAATAATGGAAGCCTTAAAAACACTTTAGACCAACACGTGGTTTATAATACTAGGTCTCTACTCCCCACAGTGGACCTACGCTAATTTACACTTATGTGTCATTTTCTGTCACTGAAATGAGTAAAAAATCAGGTGCATAATGCATTCAATGTAAAAGAACAGTTATTTTTATAGCAACATTGACTTCTGCTTGAAATAGCAGGGCTGATTCCACAGACATTGTGCAAGTCTGGCCCATAGAAAAGAGGCAAGTTTGAAAAGCCCCAAAATGTGGATTCCAGTGGCTGGACCAAATAATGAGCACAACATAATCCCTTGGTCTAAAAAAAAAGATTGTTTTCTAAGGGTAGTTTTTTGTTACAAGATGACACTGAGGTGTTTCTTTAGTCATCTGAAACATTGGAAGTATAAGGTTATTTCTTCAGAACAATGTCTGGTCATTAATTCTCAAAAAAAAATTAAATTTTGTCCTTAGTTGTAGTTCATTGCAACTTGTTGCTACATATGATTTTACCTATGACATTCTGTTTAACATTCTTCAATCATGTTATGTCTCACTGTTCCAAAACTTAGCTCTTGAGTATTTTATAGTCATTAACCTTCTATATTGACTTTTATTTTTTCTTGCTAGATATTTTCAGTGACTCAGACTAAATGCCAGTGAATTTTTATATGCCTAAAGTGTTGGTCTGTATTTTCTATGTGCAGTTTTATGAAATCACACAGGCCTATTTGATCTGCCTTTACGTCCTAGTGAACTAATGAAGACCAAATAAAGTCCAAATGGGACCTGATCCTATATTCTGGATCCACAGAAAACTCCCATTCAAGATAATTGTGTTGTTCTGCCAAGACTGAGGTTTGTATCCTGTTCCTACTCTGTGCTTTTGCTCCCAGCTGACCCTTGCACTTTCTAAAAGCCCTCTCAGATCTGTGGCACTTTGTAGAAAGGCAAGAGTCCAGCCATAGGGAACTCGTTACAGGAGCAGAAATTTGATTCTTAAAGCTCTTGAGCTAAATCAGTACTTCATGCAAACCTGATTCATTTAAAACATTTAAAACACTGAAAATTCAGTAGTGGTAAAATCAAAACCTCAGTCCTTATGCAGACAAATTCCTCCGATGGGAGTTTGCCAGAAATTGGGACTGAATGAAAGGTAAATGAGGACAGCAAGACTTTCTCCCAGTAAAGCCAACAGGAGCTTTAACTATACTAGTCAGGTAAGTGAAGATCAGACCCTTATTGACTGCCCTATTTTAAATGATTTCAGAGAAGCATAGATATTTTGAAACTGTACAAGCAAAACAAATGCAATTTTCTTTATTAACAGATATTGTAATTTTAGAAATCTTGGAGGCAAAAGCATCAAGCTTTAGAAGTTCTTTTGTTATTATTTGATTGATTTATTATATAGTTTTGACTATGCTGAATCACGGGTTTGGATATTTGATGTTTCCAGTCTTCACTGAAAACATAGGATCCACTCCTGAATATCTAGCTCATGCATAACTCCTAATCAAAATATTTACCTGAGTGGAGGTGCAGGACTGGACCTAGCTTTTATTCCAGTACAGCATGTATAAGAAGTGCAGACCAGAATCACTTCATTCATCATGAATTTGAATTGCTATGTAGTAAATTATGCAAAACTACTCGAAAATATTTTTCTGTTTTTCTAAAATCTCAAAGCCATTTCAGACCCATTCACCCATTCACTACTGTAAGAGGAGACTTTTCTGAGTTCTGGAGCCAGTTTCCAAAAGTTCTGGAATTTCAAAACAACTTAAGGAGTCTTAAGATGAAGTTGCTCCCCTGTGCACCCAAGAGGAGTCTGACTCTTTGTATCACTGGAAAATGAAGATTGTTCAGGGAGATAACTTTGAAATTAAACAATCTATTTTTTATATTTTATACTAACTGCAGAATCCTGAATCAAAGTTTTAATTAATTTTCAGTGATGAAACCAAATGTACACATTTAAACAATTTTCACATAGTCATCAGAAGAATTTTTGAGTTAAATAGTCACATTAATCCAAATAGAGGGTGGGGGGAATAATGTATCGCACAAACTGAAAAGTAAGTACATACAGGAAAGCTGTTTACAGGGGAATCATATAATGTAAAGAATGTAACATGGAGTAGGAAGTTATTGCACTACAGAATTTATATAAAATACACTTTTTTAAATAAAAACACAAAAGGCCTTTTAATGCTTCATTGTCTACAACATAGGAGCCTCTGTGTGAATGCAGCAATCTCATGCAGTGTCCTCACTTCAAAATTGGTCTCAAAATTCAAACTTTAATGATGTTAAAGAGGTGATATCTGATCCAACACTAGAGCAACTGACTTGAAGAGCTGTTTCTTTTTAATACAATATTACATAAGTTATTACATACAAAAGTGCATACAGAAAATGGTATTTTTGCTTATAACATACATAGATCAAAATGACGATTGGTTTCTTGAGTCCTTTCATAATAGATAGCGTCTGGTATCATATTTTTATTCCTTGCTTACTCCTGTAAGTGAAAAACTACTTGTTTTAAAAGTAGGTCTCTTCTCGTACATGCAGCTGAAGCTTGCTTATATTTCTTTAGATCTGTCTGAAACAAGGTTTACCTTCCAACTAGACTCAGAATTATACAGTGAAAGAATACACATAAATCAGCTACTTCTAGAAACAAACTAAATTGGACATGAGAAATCCGTGAATACAAGAATCAGAATTCTTAAGAAAATGTTATGGAATATGAAGAGTAAAACCTCTTGAAAACTGAGGTTTCTGTTCCCTTTAATTATTTAATTAACTCTTTCAAGCCCTTCCTTTTAAACAGCAGTTCAGTGCAAAGGCCTATTTTTTTTTCAGGGGCTTTTGCAAATACAGTCAGTTAGAAGTTAACCTGGTAAAAATGTCCAAGACCAAACAGACTTATTTTTCATTCATGCAATTTTGGGATCATTTGGACAGAAAATAAAATTTATTATTTTGATGATGTAAAAAACATTTTAAAAGCAAAAAGTGCAAGAAATATGTTTTTTCATAGTAGCCAGCACAGATTCAGCAGGAAATGCAAATACAACAAAGGGGGAAGAAAGGCAAAAAACCTGCAAGTAAACAAGGCACTCTCTCTCTATATATATATATACACACTGTATAAACTAGAGATAAAATAAAACATGTATAATATAGTCCTTGTTCACACTTAATGAGGCAAAAATAACAGTTGCAAAGATTTAATTCCTGCCCTACTGCATCTGCTTTCTCCAAAGATCCAACAGGTCTCTCCAGAGATTCTCAGTGATGTTACTACCCACTTGTCTGCTACAGGAGCATCTGATCTGTAATCGTTCTCCAGAATGCTTTCCTGAAAAACAAGATACTGTGTGCTCTCATCACTGTTGATCTTTGGATCTCTTCCCCTAGCCCTCCAAAACACCAACCTCCTCTGCCACTTGGGAGCAGTTAGAAGGCAACTCACTGAACAAGATGACAGGAGTGTCTTGTTTATCAGGAAAGTATTTTGGTAGTCTGGTGCAAATGGCCAGATAGATACGAACTCTGGGACTCTATGGCATTTGAACTGAGGAGCTAGAACTGAGAGTCATTTCTGTTATTGTTGCAGTCATACCATCTCACAACTTCACAAGTTTTCTGATTTTGAAATGCTGTAACTCCTCCAGTGTCTCTATCATCCTGTGTAAGATGTCTCAGTGCATTTGTTCAGTGTTTTTGCAAGAGCTTTGTTAAAAGCAGTTTCTGTTTGACTGTTAAATGCTACTGATAGAGCCATCAGTATGGATATTTGTCTCTTGTCCAATAAGTTATTATTATTTAGCAGTACTCAGTTTAAACTCCAGCTGAAATGCTTTCATATTCTAAAACAGATCGGGTGTTCTGGGAGCCAAATCTTTCCCAGCTGCTCTATCAGTTTTCTTAATGAAGAAAGGTTAGATGACTGGCAGGCACTGATGATATTTTTTTGTATCAAGTGATGGGTTTCTTGTTCAGTAATTATATACCATGTGACATCTACAGATGGAGTAACATAACTTGTCTTTGTATTTCTCCTGTTGCAGATAATACTGTTTGGAAATGTGTTATGATATTTAAGCAATATTACCCTTTAGCTGCAATTGAGATTTATTCCAAAACAGCAGTGGTACCCTATTTATAGACCTATATTTTTATTGATTGCTATTTAACTCTGTTTTATGATGTCTAACACAGATCCAGATGGATCCCATTGTAGAATTAGGAAATAGCAGGAGTAATACTGCTCTTTTTAGTTAAAAGTAGCTAAAGAACATGATATTAGCTAACATTTAATTCAGAAGATAAAATTATCCTAATTAAACCTATGACCCAAACAGAATGGTGACATGTCATCACATTGGACATTGACTGTGCTTAATATAAAACTTGAACCTAAGAGCAGTCTGGGTAATTAATTTCATTAGGTTAAATTTGGGGCTCAAATTAGCATTTAAATCCATTTTTAACTTCAGCAAGAATAAAGCACACTTAGTAGAAGGAAAATTTTGCTATATAAGAAAACTTAAAAGCTGTCTTGTGTTACATTATCTTTCAAATTTATTGCACCAAAGTGAACCTGAAGTACTTTCATGAAGTATTTCCTAACGAGGGACTATCAGTAGTGCAGCAAAAGTAATTCACTGTCGAAGGAGTTGGGCTGTTCAAACATCCGTATCTATATGCTTCTAAATCTGGAAGTCTATGGCTATGTCTACACTGGCATCTTAGTAGAAATCAGGAAAGCTCTTTTGAAGTGAATCTCTCAGTCATCCCCACTTCCTGTGATTTGGTTCACATCACAGAGTAATCTTAGACTACGCAGACTAGACTAATTTTGGAAGGAACTAGACTAGAAGACTTGTTCCATGAAGGTATCTCATGTGCTGCAACCAGTACTGAGCACTCAGGGCTTGGGACCAGACTACAGCTAGTCCAAAACAGTATCCCTCAAACATACAGTGTAAATGTCGTGTCCTCAGCACAAACTGTTTTCCTCAACAAAACTGCTTCTGTCATGTTGTACTACTTGCTAATGTAGACATAGCCTATCTCTAGCACAGCTATTACTTCCAGTACATCTAGTCCTTGATTGTGCTATTATCATCAGCAATGCTGCATAGAAAGAACAACATATGTCCATTTATAAAGATGAAATTGTCCCCAGTCTATTATCCAACTTAGTCCAGGTGGAATCAGCTAAACAAGAAGCTGTTGATAATCCTTGGATAGTTGTGGTTTGCACTTTGGACTTCACTCTTGAATATTTCATATTACTATAGTCAATTTACTCTAAAGTTGGTGTTACATTTGATTAAGACTTTGCAGACAGCCCTAATTCCAGTCTCATTCCAAAATCATTAAATCAGTGGAATGATTAAACTGACTGAAAGCAGCTCTATTTCACTCAACAAAGTGACTTTTAACCCATATTGGTATGAATAAGAGCAAATAGTGGTGCACATGGCTAAGCAGTGATGGAGGATCAATACCCCAGCTTGAATATTTTTTGCCCATCTATGATCTTTCCATTTGGATCATCTGCTGAAACTGATTTAAATTGGGGGGATGAGCAATTTTTGATCTTCATGTGCTTAGTTGCTCTGATCTCTAGGAAAAATCTCGTAAAAAGTAATGCAAAAAACCAAAAAGCCTATTCCTTATTTTACTTCTCTAACAATTGCAAGGTGAGGGACAGCTGTTTTATACTGACATTTTGGCTCTAAGTTTTGCTCAGATAGCATCTCTCAGTGGAAGTTCAGAATATGAACATTTCTGCCTGTTCTTGAAGCCCTTAAGCAGAAAGCTAATGAGAATTCTGCCTGTATAAAACCAAAGGATGGAGCAATATATTACAGGTTTAGGCAAAAAGAACAGTTTCTAACACATATTGCAAAATGAAAATAAGAAAAAAAAGTAGTTGGGGACAATCATGGGCACTTCTGCTAGGATGCAGAGTTCTGGATTTATACCTCTAAATTTACAAAGAGTTATGCAGAGTTTTAGCTATGTAACTCTTTCAAAAGATAAAAGGTAGCCATGCTGATAAACTGAAATATGGGGGAATTAGTGTACAAAGAACCGGAGAGTTGACTACATAGCCTATTGCTTTAAGATCACTGTAAATATCAACTAAAAATATGTAACAATTCATAAATTATTACTGTGTTAGTTTCATAGGTACAGTAGCATGACTATTATTAGTTCTACTGAGTTTAATGAACTTTACTTTGTATTCCTCTGTGAATGCTCTGAATGCTGCAAGAAAAAAAGCACAACAGTATTTTTTCAAGTTCTCTTGGCGCGATAGCAGTGTCTTCACTATTGTTCAATTTTACAGAATTCGCAGCATTTCATCATAAAATGCTATGTTAACAACATATCTTTCTTTAAAAGAACTGTCACTAGGAGATACAAGCGTATGTGATAAGTCTTGTCTAACATCATTCATCTGCCTTTACAAAATGCCCCAGACATTTTGTGGGAGAATATGCTGCTTTTGCTTCATTCATTGTTTGTATTTGGGGGTGGGGTAGGGAAATAGAGGGCATTTTGCAATGGTAATTGCATCAAACATGCTTTGTTTCATTGTTATTGTATCTGTTAGAAACATTTTGATTTCATTTCTTTCTGTAGATAAGACTGTTTGACAATAGTTTTTTCAGCTAACCATCTTATGCCATTAGAATAATAACTTCTCACATTTAATGGTATTTGTATCAATGTCTCCATATCAGCTGCATTTTAACTTCATAAAAAAAGGAAATGTGATTATTATTTTTCATTACACTAGATTTTGCTGATCAACTAAATATTTCTGCACCAATCAACATATTAATATGCATGTTGTAGTCTGTACAATTGTTCAACATCAAAATACCTGTTTAATTTATGTCAAATGTCTGTAAAATAAATGCATTGTTCTCCATTTCAGTCTGATAGAATAAGCAGGATAGTAAATAAATGTGTAAATGAATCATCTGTGTCTCATTTCAGTTCTCTGCATGAAACCACTTTACATTGAACATTGCATATATACCAAAACAATAATCCATAGTGTCTTTAGATTTCATTATTTGACAATATTATACAGGGATCTCTGGCAGACAATGTGTAAAGAAATAAATTATATGGCTATGCAAATAAAGTCAGAATCCATTATTTTTCTAAAAATGAAATACAGTGCTTCCACACCTTTTGTTCTCTCTGTATAACTACTACTTGCACTGTCATAGATACAAGACCTCAAATCACTTTACAAGGATGAGTGAACTCTATTGCCTGCAGGATTGGAAAGCAGAAGCATGGAAAGATTTAACAGCTTTTTTGAATATTCAGGCTGAGGTCCCTCAGCCTAATATTTAGGAGTGGTGAATACACAAACTCATTTAGTTTACTAGTACGCAACAACCCAGCTCAGACCTCAGGAATTTTTGCTTAAGGTGGACCAATTTTTTTATAGACCCAAAACTGTAAGAGAAAGCAGGTGTAAGTTGTACTAGGAATATTTTTTCCTTCAAGATGAGTCATGGAAATAACTAATCTTTTTTCTGTGCAAAGTTTGATGCAAATGTAGCAAAAATAGAGCATATGTATAGTTCAGAAAATAAGGAATATGATTTTTTCATCTTCCAAATAGAAAGCTATTTTTAAATTTCTACATCTGAACTGTAATACAATGAAATAAAAATGCAGGACCAAATACTGCCCTTTGGTGAGCATGTTGATTACCGTTATGAGACAGCTTAAAGGCACGGTTTAGGTTCACAACCCCATTGCGTTATACATACATCAAGGTGCAGTTTGTTGCACTGCAGAACTTTTTCCTTTCCAGCTTTTAATCTAAGGGTTCCTTCTCAAAACGTGCAGCACTGCTCATAAATCTAAATTTGATCTGTCCTCTGTTCTTCTTTACATATATTCCAACCTCTTCTTTCCTTAAAAGCAAACCCCACATCCTTCTTATTTTTCTCCCAGTCTCTTCTTCTTGGCATTGATCTGAATCATTGCATTTAAAATAGAGGAATTTGTGTTCTATATAATATTCAGTATACAAGCTGTCTGCAGCCCCCATATCCATCCACAGCACCTGAATGCATCTGCAAAAAGCACAGCTCTAAGTGCATATTCTGGCTGCACTCTGACTGCTCTGGAGCAAGACCTGGGTCTTGTGTAAGCAATCCATTATATATATATATGTGTCCAATGAAAGCAGGAGAAATCTATGATACTGAACCAAATAACCTAGTTAGGAATGGCAAAATAGGAACATGTTTTTTAGATGATCCCCTATTCCTGAACAAGGTCCAAGAAACTCCACACATTTTCTCTTACAGTTTTTCTATTTAATTAGTCAGAAAGTTCTTTTATTCCTACTGATCAGATTCTCATAAGGAATCTGTCACCTTAGAACCAAGAGACTCCATCCACAAAGGGGCCATGTGCTTCTGCAGTGACTTCCAGGTTTCCCAAAAAGTCTCATCACATATAGAAGTCTTGGCTTTGTACCTACCTCACCAAAGGAATTTCCCAGCACTCACTTGGCATGTGATGGTACACAACACAGTCATCAGTTCAAACTTGCCACTTCTACCTGCAAAACCCAAACCATTTGAAACCACAACAGACGCATTTCCAGAGGATTAAGGAAAGAGAAGACACAGCTGCAGAGCTATAACTATTTCCTATTGCAGATCAACGTCACCTATCACAGCTCCATCATATTTTTCTCCTTTCAGGAATTTATTGCATCTAATTACTTCTGTATGATTGGCTAAGTAATAATACCAATAAATCTATGAAATTTCTAAATGGTATCATCCTCACAAAATCCTGGGAGAATCATAAATAAAATCCTTCACTGAATGAAAAGCTTCTGTTAGTAATTTCTAGACAGATGTGATTTTCCAAGATCTGTTATCTCTGACAGTATTCCATCACATTTTGGTCTGATTCTTTATTTCTGTATATGTTGAATAACTTCAGTAATATTCTTTTAACTGAATTTTGAGGCTCTTACTTAGATTTTTTGCTCATTCTATATTGAATAACTATTGCCATTAAACTGATTTAATGAGGTACATTATAGTAAAACAGCATTTTGGCTGAATAAGTATGTATCAAGAGCATAAAACCATCTCTTTCACGTTTGTTCCAAAATAATTGCATACAATACTGTATAACCAGTATTATAACTATATTTATATTTCACATTTGTAAGGATTTAAATGCATCTCATTCTAGTCTACTCACTCAACCAGTCTCATGGCTCAGCACTGCCAATAAGGTAAAACAAGAACCTATGAAACAGCATTCAGGAAAAATTACAATTTTTGAAGCAAGAAGAAGCTTTGTCATGCAACAAACATTGTCACATAACAAGCCTGAAAAAAGTCAGCAACTTTGAAAGTGTGCCTTTTAGGGAACGAAGACAGCTAAGGGGATAAACTGGACTAATATCACAAAGACTTCTGTATGGGCCCTGGAGTCTTTAGTGTACATTTTTTCACCTCACTAGCTTCTTTCATAAATATTTTTTAACAGAACTCTTGATTCTGTTTGGAGTAAGGCAAAAATGTGTAAGATCTCTTCATACAGGGACCTAAAAGAAAGGCCTCCAACACAAGGAAACCACTACATTTTTGTATTTTTTGTGGGAAGAACAACAAAGAATGTTTTGTGAGGACTCTCAAACTCCTGAAGTGGAAGAGTGTATTCTAAGATGCTGTATCTGGAATAACAGTGCAAAATATAATTAGTGAAGCAAATAAGAGAATGGGATGCCACTGGATCACAGAATCACAGAATGGTTGAGGTTGGAAGGGACCTCTGGAGATCATCTAGTCCAACACCCCTGCTCAAGCACGGTCACCTAGAGCACATTGCACAGGATCGCGTCCAGGTGGGTTTTGAATATCTCCAGAGAAGGAGACTCCACAACCTCTCTGGGCAACCTGTTCCAGTGCTCTGTCACCCTCACAGTGAAGAAGTTTTTCCTCATGTTCAGATGGAATTATCCATGTTTCAGTTTGTGCCCATTACCTCACGTCCTGTCGCTCGGCACCACTGAAAAGAGTCTGGTCCCATCCTCTTGACACCCTCCCTTCAGATACTTGCACATGTTGATAAGATCTCCTCTCAGCCTTCTCTTCTCCAGGCTAAACAGGCCCTGCTCTCTCAGCCTTTCCTCATAAGAGAGATGCTCCAGTCCCCTAATCATCTTTGTAGCCCTTCGCTGGACTTGCTCCAGTAGTGCCACATCCCTCTTGTACTGGGGAGCCCAGAACTGGACACAGAGCTCCAGATGTGGCCTCACCAGGGCTGAGCAGAGGGGGAGAATCACCTCCCTCCACCTGCTGGCAACACTTTTTCTGATGCACCCCAGGATACCATTGGCCTTCTTGGCCACAAGGGCACACTGCTGCCTCATGCTTAACTTGGTGTCCACCAGCACTCCCAGGTCCTTCTCCACAGAGCTGCTTTCCAGCAGGTCAACCCCCAACCTGTACTGGCGCCTGGGGTTATTCCTCCCCAGGTGCAGCACCCTGCACTTGCCTTTGTTGAACTTCACGAGGTTCCTCTCCGCCCACCTCTCCAGCCTGTCCAGGTCTCTCTGAATGGCAGCACAGCCCTCTGGCGTATCAGCCACTCCTCCCAGTTTTGTATCGTCAGCAAACTTGCTGAGGAGGCACTCTGTCCCTTCATCCAGGTCATCGATGAAGAAGTTGAACAAGACTGGACCCAGTACTGACCCCTGGGGGACACCGCTAGCTACAGGCCTCCAACTAGACTCTGCACCGCTGAGCACAACTCTCTGAGCTCTGCCATTCAGCCAGTTCTCAATCCACCTCACTGTCCACTCATCTAACCCACACTTCCTGAGCTTGTCTATGAGGATATTATGGGAGACAGTGTCAAAAGCCTTGCTGAAGTCTAGGTAGACAAAATCCACTGCTCTCCCCTCATCTACCCAGCCAGTCATTCCATCAGAGAAGGCTATCAGATCGGTTAAGCATGATTTCCCCTTGGTGAAGCCATGCTGACTACTCCTGATCACTTTCTTGTCCTCCACATGCTTGGAGATGGCCTCCAGGATGAGCTGCTCCATCACCTTTCCAGGGATGCAGGTGAGGCTGACTGGCCTCTAGTTCCCTGGGTCCTCTTTCTTGACCTTTTTGATCTCAAACTGTTTTCAAAGAAAGCAAGAAAAAGACTTAACCCAAAACTGTTGCAGAGTTTATGAGCTTTGACCAACCTGTCATGCCAGCTTAAAAATGTCTAAATTCTGTCAGGGAATTTTATCAGGCCCATTTAAAGAAAAGTTCCAGTTCAGGCTACCTATATCTACATCCTTCCTTTCCCCGTATTTTTTCTTTATAAAATCCAGAAAATAATTGTAAAAAATGCATTCATGCAATGTTAATAGTTAATGCTCAATTAAAAAAAAAACAAAAGTAAAGTTCAACAGCAACATAAAGTAAATGGACACAATGGACAAAAAAACTGATTTCCCTGCACATGCAATTGCACAGGCATGGGGAACTGATGGTGAACTCTTCTATACTATTGAAATCAACACTGCAAGGGCACAGGCGCCATAACTGTTCCAAGACTATCACACTGATAGCACACTCCTAGTTGTGTCCTGTACTCTTCCAGGCAGTGTGCAAGCACAGCTGAGGGAACAAGTGCAGACCGGGAACTGTTCCCAAAGGGCAGTATGGATGAGGCCACCCTGTTTTCAGTGGAGGGGAGAGGAAAAGTTAAGGTATGTGGACAAAAGCTGTGCCATGCCACCTGCCCTCACAATCAAAGAATGGCCACAATCACTCCTTATTTTACTAATATTGATGTAGCCCAAAGTACCTTAGAACAACAGAAGGGCACAGGCTACAAGAAGGATGAGTTTCAAAAAGACATCAAATTTGTAGTTTCCTGGCTGTAAAGTTAGTTGGAGCTGAAGCATCTTTACACCAAAACTCCATTCTGTTCAGGATCCACATAAAGACACGCTTCTTAGGTGAAGTCCTTTGTTTCAAACGTGTATACATCTATCTGGTCTTTTAGTCTCCCAGAAGCATCGCAGCTCTCACAGCTACCTGCTCCAAGGAAGACATTTCCTTCAACTTATCTTCCAGCACCAACAGACGTTTATATCCACATGACTATGCCAACCATCACACGACGGCACGGTGGAAAATGCTTACAACTGCGGGGCCCGGGCTACATCATTTACTCAGCTCGAAGTAAAGGCCCTTAAAAGCGACTTCTGAAGGCTGGTGACGCACACACTAACCGACCGGCCCTGGGCGGCTAACGGGCGGCGCTCGCGCCTTCTCCTCACGGGCAGGGAATTCACCTCCCCCCTCCCCCCCCCGCCCCTCTGTCTCCCGCCCACACGGTCAGATCAATCCACCCCCTTTGACTCGGGGGGGGGCGGGACGGGACGCACAACGTTACCCCCCCTCCCGCTCGGAAACAGCGCCGTGGCCGCTCCAACCAATCGGGGATCCCGCTCTCGCCTTCCTCAGAGAATTGACTTAAGCCAGCCCCCGCCCGCCAGCGGAGGTGACGACAGCCAAGGCGGGGGTGAGCCGCGCTGAGTGGCTGCCGCGCGGGGCAGGGCGGGGCCGGGGGAGCGCGAGCCGGCCGTTGGCGATGGGCGGGGCCTGGAGCCGTTGGCGCGCGGGTTGAAGATGGCCGGGTCGCCCGGGAGCGGCGGAGCCGGTTGGGTTTCTTTGTCTCCTGCGCGTCTGGCGCAGGCGGAGGTTGTGGTTGGGGACTGGATGCTGGAGTTCGCCTGTTACTGCCTGTGCCGGCACTTCAGGGAGGGGCGCACGGCGGAGTTCAGGCGGTGCAGGGACGTGGCGCAGGGTGAGGGTCTGGGGGGCGGTCGTGTCTCCTCGCTGCGGCCTCCGTGCGGGCCGCGGGCTTCCCGCGGCTGGGCACCGCCGCTGCTGGGGCTGCTGCAGCCACCTGGGCCTCCTTGTCTGCGTTAAGCGTGCGCAGCCCTGTCTGTCCGCTCGCGCGCCTTGCCCCATCCCTCTCCCTTCTGCGGCTTCTTGGGGCGACCGGATTCCGGCAGTGGTTTTTAGGTTGTTGCTGGAGCCGTTTGTGTCCAGTGCTAAGGGTTAACTGTTAAATCCATCTCTCCACACATTCTCTATGTCACTGCAGATCGTTTCATCTCTTCTGTCCCATTTCCCTTTTAATACCAGTCTCTTCCTCCCCCAGGGGTATCTTTAATGCTCTTGTCTTGAGCTGACTGACAAGCATTTAATATCACATAGTGCATTTGAGGAAGCTCTTGTGTTTCTAGGATAACTCTTTTAGTTAAAGAGGAAGTTGTAGTTGTCTAAATTTTGCAAGTTGTGGCTTTCAAATAGCTACAACCATTCTGAAAGCAGTGCATCCATGCAGCTTAATATAAATATAAAAGGGTGGCTTTCAGGGTCATCTTTTCTGTAGCACCCTTGCCTGTTTCTACATTTAATTTTTGGCCTGTGTAAGCAGGTTTAGTACACCTGCTTAGCCTCCTAGTGATCATGGTCACTAGATTTGTGGATGTTTTCAGAGTTTCTGAGAATTTCAGAAGGCTCCTAGAATGATATGGGATAGTTTGTTGAGGTTTTATAACAGTATTGGCAACGGTTGCACATAGTGGAAATAAGACAATGCGGGCTGAACCTTCTTAGTTTAATCCACTGGTATTTAGTATTAATATGGAATGGCAGCTGTTCTGGAGCATTCTATGATAACAGTTCCTTGAGTGTAATTTTTATGATCTTGATTCTATGAAGCTTGAATAGGCTTGGTTGTATACCGTCTTCAGCTACAGAGGTTGTGACTTCAGCTGCAGAAAATTCAAGGCTATTGAAAAGTTGAAGAGGTTTTAGTGAAGAGCTACAATTGTGACTTTAAAAAAAAAAAGTATAGAATGCCCTAAATACATTGAGCTCATTGTTTTCATATTCTGAATTCTGGCAGAATGCCAGAAATTTGGCAAGGGATTGCAGTCTAGCAGACAAAGGTGTAATAAAGTCTAGTAGTTGAATTTTGAATGGAAAAATGTGTATTTGGAATGAGGAATATTAACAGAAAGTAACAGAGTTTCCAGCTAACAACTGGAAAAAAATTGTCTGCATCTTGGATATATTGGGTTGATTTATGATTTTTTTTTTTTTCTTCTGTTACAAATCATTTTCCTGAAGATATCAGGTTAGAGGGGGGCTTTTGGGGGAGATGTTTTCTTGACCAAAGTAAACGTGACAGTACTGCTTGTTTAAAATTTTGCTAATAACTGAATACAGTGTCAAACAGAATATGACTAGTGAGGAGATTGATATGAGGAGTTGAGAGGTAAGCAATTTAAAGATAAAATGATGTGGTATGTTGAATGGGGGCTGTTAGGTTAAATTATTAATGGTGCTCATCAGTGGTCTTGGGACTGTGGCTCAGTGGGAGTACAGTAATGAAACTTCATGATGATGTTGGAAAGCAGAGACATTATCAGCACAGAAGCTGACTGAAATATCTGACAAGAAGAATGGGAAGACTTTTGAGGACTAGCAATAGAAACAGTTATACAGAATGCAAGGTCACTTGGAATTACAAACTAATAGCGAAGTTCCTCTAGAATTTCAGACCCCAACAGAGGAGAGTTGGGAATATTGATGCTATAAGATTACTAAATCATCAGCATAATAGTCTGTGGAAAAAGCAAAGTACAGAAATAAGATTGTATTGGAAAAGTTTTTCAGTAGAAATAGAAAAGTACTGCTTTTACGCAATGCAAAGTGAGACCCTACTGCATGCAGTTCTGATTGCCTGTCAGCAGGAAGGTTTACTCAAACTGAAGCAAGAGTGGAAATGAGATAGTAGGAAGAAGAAGGAAACAGAGGTGCTATTTTGTTAGATGAATGATATTTCTGTATAGCTCAGTAAACTGCCAAGTAGAAATAGCTGGGCTAGCTCTTAAATCTCAGGCTAGCTTTTATAAAAGCAGGATGGCAAGGTTACATGCCTTGTGCCTAACTTATCCTGCTTAGGCAGGATATTATGGTCTATTACCTGAACTACCTTGTTTAGGTATCGGCATGGTAAGAAACTGGATTTCTAGTGTTTCTAATGAAAACTAAGAAATTAAATACATTTGTGACCATAGGGAGGGAAGCAACTTAACACCAGTTTAAGGATACTGTTAACAAAAGAATGGATAGTTATAAAATGTGTCAATCTCACTGGGTTTTTTTTTGTTGTTGTTTTTGTTTTCTTTTTTTCCCTCTAGAAGAGTTTACTAGGGCTACATCTACTTGTGTTAGTCTGCACTAATCGTAAGCAATTGGTGCTTAGGACCTGACATCCCTACAAATGTTTCAGAGTTCTTTTTCTTTAGAACAGGTCTAATTTGGTCCCATGAGCTGAATGCCTATTTGCAGCTGGAGCGCATCTTCCAGTTTAGTTTCATGTGAAAGGAATTCCTTCTGTGTACTCAAGACTATTCCATTGTGCAAACCAAAGCACAAAACATTTGCTTTAAAAATGCACTCCTGATCTGGATTAAAACACTAATGTATGTGCACCTTAAGAGAAGAAGGAGGAGCAAAGAAACCTGAAAGATTTCAAGCTACTTGCCAACATGACAAGTTTTGTTCTGTGGGATCTTTCAGCTGCAGTTTTCTGCCTGCTTCAAAAATTTCCTAGCTCTGGCTCCATCTTCAGGACATGATGATAGCACTTCTCTCTATCCATTGAACTCATTAGTCAAATTTTTTCTAAAGCTGAACTCTATTGTCTGGCCTGAAAGCTATATGAATCTGTGATCATAGAGGCACTTTACTGTTACTTTAAACAATGTTCTTTTACTTCCTATTTTAGCTATTAAATTTTACCTATTAACAGCTGTTGTATCTCCTGTCCTCACTGAATAGAATTGCAATGGGGTTCTTTGAAGCCGAAATGACAATATCCTGCTTGATGCTAGATTTTGTAATCAGTCAAGGGTTTCTAAATTAGTTTGTAAGTGCATACTTATCCACTGTTCCTAGGAGACTATCATACAATACTAAGCAGGTAGACTGAGTACTTCCGAGTAAAACAAGGTGCTGTTTGTGTTAGTGCAAAACTTGAGGGTCTCACATGCCGGAATTCTGGTTTTTGCTAGACTGAGAATGAAACACATACACAAGCAGTTACTGAGCTAGGGTGTTCAATCTGCAGCTGTCTTCAGCAAGTCACTTGACATGTTCTTCACTTTTCATGTTTGAATGTTTCTCTATAATGCTGTGAGGATAAATTACTCACAATATGCAGCACATTAGAATATGAAGTGCATAGTAATCAGTATGATGAAAATAATCTCATGATAGCTCCCATTCTAAAATATATAATAATACTTATGACCTTCCAACATTGTGAGGAGGATTTCCCTTGTAGGTTTACATTTCTGACTAAGCTTTCATTGTAGCTTTTACTGGTTTTGGTCTGTCAGTTGCCATAGCAACATTTAAGTGAAGTGTTTGGAGCCTATGTGCTGCTGGTGTTTTGCAGACGTTCCATGGAAATGTTCTCTGAAGCAGACAGTTGTCTGTCTTTCATCATAAGCTACTGAGCAAAACAAGATTTTGTTTATGTATGATGCTGTGATATTTTCCTAATTTAATGAGTATAAACCTGTGATGCACCTCATTGCTTTTAGGTTGCTGTTGTGAACCAGAAGATGAATACATTATTCTGGTCAAATTCTTAAATGTGATTTAACTTCTTGTGACACAGAAGAATATTAACTAATAATCTCCTAAATTTCCAATTCTTTAGAAAACTGATGAAGCATTTTTAAAGTCTTACAACACAGAATCTGGTGTATCTCTAGCCACACTGTGGCATTGCTGGAGCAAGAGTGACTTTACTTTTCTCTTCTTTTCCAGCTGTTATTAATAGCCTCTCCAAAATAGCTACACATCAGAAAAAAACAGTGTATCTCTGCCAGCTTTTGACAAGAATTGCAAAAGGAAAAAGACTTGGTAAATATTCTGATTTTTTTTTTTCACTTCACTTTTGCTGAAGTAGATTATTTCCATGAACTTGTACAAAGATTTATTTGATATGCTGTCATGTAGCTGTTACTAAGTAAATAAAATGACTGAAATATCTACACTTTCAAACTGTTTATATTCCACAGGTGACTGAGCTGTATGCAGTACTGGTGATAATCTGTGCTGACTGATTTAATTGCTTTGAGCTTGAATGGTTTTGTAGTTTTTAAATTACAGGACTTTCTGTCACAATAGCATCAACAGAAGAAATATATTGAAAAAGACTGACTACCTCTTAGTGAGCAATATCTGCAAATGTAAAGTGTGGAGTCTGCATTTTTTTCTGCATGTGTAAATCTAGAGATTAAGGTATGAGGGACAGTAGGTGTAAGAATGTGGATGAAAAGGATGACTGCCTCTCTTCTGTACAGAAAGTCATAAGAGATTCACAGGCGGCAGTTCCTTCAGACTTATTCACTACCACGTCTTCTGTGTGGCCATGTTCACTACCTACTGGTTTGGCCAAGCTGATTCTGCTTTTGTGCTCAAGTTTCTGGCAGACTTAACTTTTTGTCTGCTAGTTCTCACTGCTTGATAAAACTCAGTTGAATTTAGGGACTTCAGAAACAGTCTTTTCAGCATAAGCAGGGAATAAAAAAATAAAAAAATAAAAAAATGTATTCTAGCCTAGCAGTTTGGCAGAGGCTTGTGGTCACAAAACAAAATTTCTTGTGTTGATTGTCAGGTAGTAACACTGTACTTGATTTAGTTCAACTTCAGAATCAAATTATATTGTTTAATTATAGTGACTGTTCGTCACATACAAATTTTGAAAAGTCTCTGGCATTGCATTAAAACTGTTATTCTACATAACACTTGGGAATATGACTTCAATGTGAATTTTTATCTGTTGCAGTATAGGGCATGTCCTGTATGGGGAGGAAGACTCCATGCATTTATATCAGATGTAGTTGCACAATGTACATAGAAAGTTTATATATTGTATGGTAGCTTTTCTAATTAGTTTCTGATGATTAAAATAAGGTAAAGATTTAATGTGTATTGAGCCTGAAAATAGAATAACTTGTTTCAGATGCCAGCTCTTTAAAGCAACTCTAATTTAAACACTTAGATTCTTACAATATTAAAACAAACTTTCATGAACATGTCATACCACTTGAATGAAACAAGGATTAGAAAAATGCTGGAGTGTGTGGGGGAGTTTTATATGATACTATTTAAGTTTTCACCATTTGAGTTATATTGTAGCTGGTATCAAATACTTCTGATTTTTCAGTCTTGCTGAAATTGTTTGCCTTCTGTCAAAAAAAAAAAAAAGAAGACAATCCTTACTGTAAGGAATAAGGAGAAATAGAGATTCTTCTATGGTGTTATATAAAAGGAAGGAATAAGAGTGGCTGTAGTTCAGTGAACACCTTGAGCTAAGCTGGCACTGTCATGGAGAGAAGCAGTTCTGTGCACCTGCCAGCTTCTCCTGCACCTGTGTTTCTTCAGCGCACCCATTTGTGCAAATGTACAATGATCAGACTGGAAAATGCTTGTAGAGTGAGGAAGGGAAGGCACTTTGGCTGGGCTAGATTTCTCCCAGATCTGGTCGCTGATCCTGCTTGCTGGGAACTTCTATTGCTGGGAACACTTATGTTGGCACAGCAGATGCGGTGATACGGATGGTTACTTCTACTTTTTTTTTTTTTTTTTTTTTTTTTATGGTAGTGCTGTGTTACGTTGCTTGAATTTCCCCCTCGGCATAACCTGCTAAAAAAAATAATGAAAAGTTAAGACAGACAGTAATGTAGAGATATACCCTGGAAAATGAGAAATCCGAAAAGCAATTGTATTACAGAATCTATAGCAGTGATAGCAAATGTTTTGATATCCCATGCCAAGCTTATTGTAAAAGTATTATTAATGCCAGCCCAAATACATGATGTTAAACTCAGCACTATTGCAAATGGTATTTTAAATGAACAATAATTAGGAGACACAACTTTTCTTAAAAATGAAACAGTATATTTACTTGCAAAGGTAGGAAGAAAGTCTCTCTGAAAATGAGGAAATTAGTTCAGCTCTCTTAAATACATCTGGAGAAAGACTAAAAATTCTTTGAGGAAAAAGCAGTCGAAATAATGTAAAGTACATATGACTATTGTGCATGAATAATTAGATATATTTAGCTTCATTCTTTAAGGTTTTTTAAATACTAAGTGCTTTCTAAATTTTTATTTTCTCTCTAAGATTGTCATTTTGAAAATGATCAAAGAATTTCACCTTTGGAATCTGCTCTGTCAATTTGGACTTTACTTGAAAGGGAAGAAAGTAAACCTAATAAGCTTCATGAAGATATTCATCGCTTAATTCAGATTCAGGTCTGTGTGATTTGTTCAAAAACTGTTAAGGATGCTACCTATTCGTTTAGCTAAAACAATCTTTTTTTCTTGTTTCCCTCCCCCGCCCCCCCCCCCCCCAAATCTTGGCAAAAATGCATTTCAGCATATCTTGTAAATGTAACTATCTTGGTTTTAGGTTGTAGCGGTCCATATGGAAAAAGGATATTTTAAGGAGGCTGCTGAAGTTCTTGAAAGGCTGTTTACAGATTTGGAATCAAATAAGGTAGTAACAGTACTTTGCATTAAGTTTTTTGTTTTTTTTTTTAACTAAAACTTTTTTTAAAAAAGAAAGTGATTTAGTGAAAATTTTGCTTGCTATATTCACCTTGGCAGCTCATTTCAGGAGAGTGGTGTTGAAAAGAACTTTGCCTGGACACAATTTGGTTAAACAAGGTAAAGATTTAAAGGTGATAATTTGGTTATAACATTCTGTTATATGTTATATATTCACTGTACCCATGGTGTGTTCTGTGCTGTTGCCCAGTATTTCATTATCCTGTTTAACACATGCTAAAATGCAGTTTGTTTTGAATGGATTCAAATGGCTAATATGACTGAATACTGCATTTTCAGTTTGTCTTGGAGGCCGGTCAGTTTGCTCTAGGCTGGATAAAAATATATTTGTTTTGTAAAGAATCCTTAAAGCCACATCTTGTCCAAATTAAAATTCTTTTAACATATTAAATTGTTAATAAAAATCCTTGATAATAGTTTTCCTGAATGAACCAGCCTGTGCAAACTGCCAGCCATTGGATGTGTTTTCATCTGGTTGTCAGCCCCTTGAGGAGGGGAATAGGTTTCTAAGGTAGTGAATACTGCCCACATGGCTTCATTCTAATTCTTGCTTCTGCAGTCACTTATACACCTGTGTCACCTATCAATACAAAAGGACATTTGGGGGTAAGGGGTTGATAGAGGTGCTGGGTGATTCAAAGTAGTAAAATGACTGCTTCTAACAGCAGTTGTTCTTCATCATGGGCAGCAGCAGTCCCAGCTTTGTCTCCTTTCCCACTCCATATGAGAAATGAGTGAGGTGTTGAGGTGTCACTACAGCTTCTGGGAAGGTGGTATTGCTGTCTTATCAGAGTAAAGATAGTATAAACATGCTGGTAGAGGAAGGATGAGTCCCACTGCTCTAATCAGGCTCCTGACTTTTTCTGAACCATTGCAGTGTGCTCTCTTTACATTCTCCCTTGGTTAGTGTTCTGCTGATCGAAGCATCAGAAGGAATGAAAGCTCCTTAGTATAGAGTGGATGTTGTTATATCTCTATCTGGAAAAGATAACATCTGTGGGTCAGGATGCATCCTGGTTTCATGTTCATTGCTGCATTAAGATACAAGTTTGAGCACGCATCTATTTATAACAATAGCTAGTGCACATGCTTGAGTTTGCTGAAACCCATAAACCTACTTATAGTAACAACTTTATTGGGAGCTAATAGGGACTGCTTCTAGGACGCTGAAAAAGGGTAAGAAGCAGGTTTTATATAGGCATAAGAGTTTTGGCCTGTTCTCTGAATGTGTACCGTGCCTGTGTGGGTCTTTTTATACTGCATTGGGTTAGTCAAAAGATAGAACCTCTGACAGTCCCCCACTTTTTCTCTTCATAATGACATTGTTTCATAAACTGTAGAAACAGGTGTAACTCTGACATTTTGTGGAGGCGGCAAGTGATGTTCTGTACTATATTACACTTTTGAGAAAACCAGGATGGAAAAAAGAGCAAGGGAAGGGTTGCAGTCAAAAAATAAAAATAAAAATAAAAAAAGGTGCTGGGCCATATCTTCCTCTGGTATACTAGGACGTGTTCATGTAAACAATGGCATATGTGTATAGCATTCTTCAGGTATACTCTTCATTCAGAGGATTCAACTATTCAAAAAGTGTGGGTTATAGTAATAGTATAGTAAAGAATATCACTGTGCACAAAAGTTAATTCCTGGATATATTGGTCTCTATTTAGGATTCAGAGTGATTGGTGGAGAAAACTCAAGCTTGTAATTACAGTATAGATGTGCCCTTAATGCTATTGTACTAAATAGTCCTTTTCCTGAACTTTGTACTCAGATTTCAGTGGTGATCTGCAGAGGCAGCAAATGAGAAAAGAAAACTTGCAAATGATGGGCCATTTCTGGATGTGCTTTTTGTTCCGTTGATCACACAGCTTTAAATGTTATTCATAACAGGGAATAAAAATAGGGAACTCTGGAAAGTTACAATCGTGATTTATTGTGTGCATACTCAGAGTAAACTCCTGGTGTTACTGCTGGTTAACTCTAGAACCATTTCAAACTGTAGCATGAAGATGTACAGACATATTCAGAAAACTGCTATAATCATCTCATTTATCTTTGTATAACTCTTTCTCAGCACAGAAGAATGATGCTGAGTACTGTAAAATATATTTGTGTGCTGTGTAAAACTGTGCATTTTTTTTTTTTTTTTTAGCCTTTAAGGATGAAGCTGGCAGCCATAATTAAGAGCAAGGATCCATATGTTCCCTTTCTTCAAAACTTCAGTTACAATCTTTTGATAAGTAAAATAAAGTCTTATGTTGAACTTTTCATGAAAGACAATGAAACTAACTTCTTAATACAGGTATGTCAAAACTGTTTTCAAAACCAGTTTCAAAAGAGGGTACATAATAAGATTGCTACTTTCAAGGCATTGTTTAGATGGCGTTCAGTTATTGCATAAGATGAAAGGGAAGCTTTATCTTCCTATCTATGGTTTTATTAATAAGAACTTTGAATGTATATTTAGGAAAGCTAGTAGGAATAAGACTCCTCTAAAATTTCACAAATTTTTTCCACAGCTGCTTTTCATAGAAAAGTAGCATGAAAAAAGGCATAATTAAAACTACATCTGTCATTTCTGTATGCTTAAGAGGACCAATTCTGATCTGAGACTCCCTGAAAGATAATGTATCTGTATGTGGGTTTTTTTGTTTTGTTTTTTCTTAAGCCACTAAAACTTCATATTAAAACTAAAAGATCTAGACCGGTTAATTTGGCTAAAAGCTCTAGGAATGTCAGAGTAGTTAGAGATTTAAAACTATTTTTGCTTTTTTTTGTAAATAAAAAGCTCCTTACAAACTGTATTGTTCAAAAGTGATTTAAAGTTGCTAAGAACAACATTCCTCCTGCAGTTCATCTTCAGGAGGATTGTAAAGAATTTCCCTCATGTTTATTTGCTATAAAAAAAATATTGGATTACTCAATTACAAAAGCACAAATACCTAAAGAATAAGAAGTAAATTTTAAATAAACAAACCTGAAGTTCCTCTGGGTTTTTTGTTTTCCTCCCAGAAAGAGGAATTAGCGTCTTTTTTTTCTTTTTTTTATAAAGTATTCAGAGTCTTAATATCTATATATTTAGACTGTTAAAATTATTGTATTGGGCACATTCAGCTGTCACTTTTTCATGGCAATTTCTTTGAGTCTGAGAAAGGGTAGAGGTTTGGAGGTGTCAGAGAAGGCTCAGAACTCCCCACTAGCATACCTATGCCCTCTGTGTTGCGCCGCCACTGCCTGCACGTCCTTTTTGCTGTCTTTATTGGCACCAATGTGGCAAATCTTTTTTACATTTGAAATATTTTTACTTTAGTCTGAATTACTCTGGGACATGGAGACCACAGCGTGAAGTTTTCCAGCTTCCTCTGTACAGTACATATCACTATTTCCCAGCGTGTGTACCCTGAGTTCTCTACTATCCAAGCATGGAAAAACACTATACCTTTAACTGTTCTTTCCTCTCCTGTTCTTCCTGGATGCCATATGTGGAAGTATAGAAGTCACACACTGCCAGACCATTTCGTTGGCTGCCTTTTCTAGGTTACTATCAATCTTGGAATCTACAAAAGTGCAGCACCTACTGTTCATGAAATTCTTGAGCTTCAAGAAACATTTAGGTTAGTTGCCCTGAATACAGTCTGCAGATACTGCAATACAAAGAAACAGGATCTACACCAAGTAAACATCAATCTGGTTACTCAACAAACAGGGAATACTTTTTAACTTTTTTGAAGGTGTTACTTATTCTAAAAAGTAGATGTGAGGAATTTGGAACAGTACAAATCTTATGGTACTTGAGAAATTCAATAGAGAGTAATGACCTGTTTCTTCCCTTCTGCTCCCCCTGCCCCAGTGGAGGAGAAATCAGTTTAGTTTATGGCTAAAATAGTTTAGGCAGGAAAAGTTACCTTATAAGCTTAAGGTCTGGTAAGACGTGTCTTTTGAATATGTTGTAGGTTTTCTTGATCCTGCCACACACTGCATTGATTGGAGCAAGATGGACTCCTGAGATCTGTCAGTGTTCCATTTCTATTTTAGTTATAAAAGACTGTAAATACTGTGAGAGTACTTCAGTCTTAATTACTCTCTGCCATATATTTCACATATTCTCTGTATGTTCACTTGCTGTGCAAGTATTTATTTTATTTCTCTGGGTGTACATATAAAGATTAGCTGTGGCTATGCCCAAAGTTTCTGAGTTTTTAGCTGTTTAAAAAAAAAATCTGGATTTCGGCTTCTCATTACAATTGCCGTTTTGAAACCACTTATTTTAGTGGTAGTGCTCTTCTGTTAAAGGGTCTGGGAAATAAGCACTGTTAGTCCTAATAGAGGGTACACTTAAATAGCTGCTTACAATGATTATTTTAGGTACTGGTTGGTTTTAATTTTAAAGTATCAACTCCATTTCACGCAGGCAGCCACAAAACAGGTGGAGGCTAAAGAATTAGGAGCAACAATGTTGCAGAACGAAACTGTGGATGTCAGTGAAACAAAGGAAGAAAGTAATTTGGAAACAAATCGGAGGTTGGTATTCGGCAGTGTACTGCTGAGGGACAGCTTGGATATGACTGAAGCTTGTAGAACTAAGAATAGGTAGAATAAAGGATGATAAATTCTAAAGTTACTGTCCAACAGAAGATGGAAATTACAAACACATTCTCTTCTATTTTTTAACTTCTGGATTTTTGATTGTTGCTCTTGGCATTTACATCATATAGCTTGGCATTAACTTTAAGTATTTGTTGGAGATGCACATTTTTCAGTTTAAACAGTTGTCAGTCTTGTATGACAATAAAAACATTGAAATATTTCAAGTTTTCTCTTTATGCTTTTGCTTGTTTTAGTCCTATCTTTTTAATTTTGGGCTATATAGGTCTTCTGGAGGAGGAAGAGTACAAAGAAAGAATCAGTCTGTTCTTTTGTTTACAGTTAAACACTTTATCCACTTGCTTAATGATGCTAGTATTATGGGGAATGTTGCTTCGTAGGAAAAAAACACAGAGCATGACTGACAAGAAGCCTCAAAAAAATTACACACTTTAAGAGATGCTGAGGGAAGTTGGAGCCCCGTTACTGTTTTTGCTTGTTTTCCTTTGACTTTATTTTGGAAAAATAATATTTTAGGTTTATCACTGTTTATCACTACTTGTTTTTTCATGGGTAATAGATTGTGGTTTATGTTCTGGATAAAGTCTGTAATTCTGCAATTGTATACTTAGAATATATGATATCATTTAGGTAAGGAAACTGACAGATGCAGATAAGAGTATACAGGAAGACAAATCATAAATTTTCAGAAAGGACAGTGCCTGACACAATTACATCTGAAAGAGGCTTAATGGAAGACTTGGTCAAAAACCTATAGAAACAATTCTTAGATTGTGAAGAAGTAAAGTATGAAAAATAAGTGTTTGAAATGCCTCATCTCTTCAGCTTAAATACATGTAATGTCTTGTGTGTTTCTTTTCCAAGTAGAGGGAGGGAAGTTTGAATGGGTTTTGCAAAGGAAGGAATTGCTTCCTCTGTACAAGTTCCATGTTTTTCAAGGCCTTTGAGATTAGCTGATGGTAGACTTGTAAATAAACATCAACTGCTTGAATATATTTATATGCCACTGGTTCCATAGCAAAATCTTAGGTTTGTTTGTCTTCTATTTAAATGTTGTTGTTCTATGTGTTGTCTAAAAATGATTTTCTGGCTTTTTTTCTTTTAGCTGTATGGAAGAGCAGAGTATTACAAATCAGTCGTCTGGAGATGCAAGAAAACCCATAGTAAGGTAAAATGAATTTTTTTGTTGCTGTTGGTCATACACATTCATGAAAGTTCTATGTACTTTTTACTTTTTACTTCAGTTATGTTTCTTGCAGGCCTCACTCAGGACAGAAACACAGAAAAAAGAGTGCTCTTCAAAGTGAGTATTAGCTAATTTTTATGCTGTCAAAATAATGCAAATGCTATTTTTCCAGACAAAAAGAATTGGTGGTTTGATAACTGCTATCCAGATAATGTGATTGAATTCATATAAAAATGATTATGGTGAAAACACCAATTGTTGTGTGTAATGTCTACACAAATCAAAATTTTGGGGATATATGCCACATTTAGGGAAGTATGAAATAGCTTAAGATTCCCAGGCAACTCATCTTTCAAAATCATTTACTATTTTCTGATATGCTTTTGTTTTTTATTAGGGTTATGGTATTCTGTCCTGAAGAAGGCGATCAGTATAGTAGTATTGAAATTTGTCTCTTTTGGGCTTCTGACCTAGGTAATTCTGGGGAGTAGAAACTAAGGATGCTGACTGGTTCATGGGGAAAAAAAAAAAAAAAATCTAGTGTAAGATACTCAAAGTTAGGATGTTAATGCCTAACTTTCCTGGTAGTATTTTTAAAATACTTAAATATTGCATAATCAATGTTGTACCTAGGTTCTGAAAAGCATTAGTACCCTATTACCACAAATAGACAACGTTATAGCCTCTGCATGTGGCCAGCTGCTGACTGAAATAACTAACCATCTGCCCACAGAAAGTGGGGATTTATGGTCATTTGTTCATTATGATGCACTCGAGGGAAGAGCTCTGAGATATGTTGGTTACTTGCCTCAAGTAGAAGTAACATGTTTTGTGGAAATGATGGATGCTGTATGCAAAGTATCAGATCTCTGACTTCTGGTTAGTTTCCATTTTCTCTATTTAAAATGAGTGTTATCTGTAGTAAAGATATTTTCACCAAATGGAAAGAATGAATATATCATTGTAAGGTACCAGTTTTTACTTAATTGCTTAAAACATTCTTTTGTGAGCTCTGTCACATACAAAATACAGACTTTTCTTGAAAAAACTGTTTGAGTGTTTGAACTTAGAGGAGATTATACACAGCTTTCACTACATATATGCATGAAGATGTATATTCACATACACAGAGACATACTGAAGTTATCTCAGTCTGCCAAAGAATATCAAAATAATGTACATACTTAATATTGACTTCTCACTGGTCTGGATGTACTTCAATTGTCTTCTAGGTCTGAACAGCCTGCAGAATGTAGAAAAACATGGAGATGCTTGGGCTTGTGGACGAAAAAGGCAGGTTTGTATTTGTTCTCTAATCTAAATGGAGATAAAACGCATCTGCAATGCTTAACAGTATAACTTTTTATTCCAACTTTTATTTGAATATGGCTCTAGGGGTACAATCAAAAATGCCTGGGTTTGGTAATCTCTCCATTACTCAAACTGTGCTACAGCCCCTAAGGTGAGTCTTTAATTTCTAATTGCTAGCATCAAAAAAAATTTTTGTGCGGCCTCAAATATTGTTACTAATGCTCATAAGCCTTTAATTTGTTGAAATGCACTGTTACTGAAGCTTAGTCTGGATTTTCTTTTAATACAAATATATTTTCTGAAAGTTGTGAATGGACAAATTTTTAAAAAACCCAAAACTGCTTCTACTGTTTAGATTGAAGAATTCAGGATATCACTTGCCAATGGGAGTTTAGGGCAAACATCAAAGGTTTCCCCCCACACACACATCCTGAGGTGAAAACATGTCTTTACTTGGGAAACTATTCTAATTTTTATGAACTAAATAATAATGTCTTTTCATAATTCTGCATTTCAAATACTTATTTGCATTCTCTTCACTTTTTTGCATTACTTTAAGATAACTCTAATAACATGAACTAATGCTAGAATTCCCTATAAGTGCAAAGAATATAAATGTGTGCCCTATTATGGAATTGGAAGTTGATTTGACATTAGGGAAGAATGGTTACAAATTAATCTTATGGATTGCCAATTTTATTTGTTTGTTATCATGACGAAAAGCTGAACACTTCTAAACAAAGTTAGTATAAATAGATGTATTCACCTTGTTGAATTTCTCTTAGGAATATCTCTTAGGAAGTAATATGGCATCCCTCTGATAACTTGTGCTGTTACCTAAGCATACTTATATACATTTTGGTGCCAGCTGTTTCTGACATTTTGTTCTTCATACAACAGGGGAGGATGAGCCTACATATGTTTTTTTTCAGATAGTCTTCAAGGAGAGTTGTGCTTAGTCCTATTCCTTTAAAGAATGTTTACTGAAGTCAAAGTACTGGTTACATCTCCAGTAACATGCTGTCCTCAAACTGGTTGAATGCCTAATGGGAGCTGCTGTTAAGATATTTTTACCACCCTCTGTCCCTGGAGGTTGATACAGCCCCTTGCCACATATAAATGCAGAGTTTTTCAGTCTCACAAATCTCAGAAATAGTTACATCAGTGAGAGCCTTCTAAACAGCTGCCAATACAGCCAGTGCCCTAAAAATATTAGCAGTGCTCACTGGATTTGTCTGTTGGCTTCAAAAACATAATAACTTTTTTTTCTTCTTCCTTATACTTGAGTAGGTACCTCATCAGCCAGTAGCTAACAAGCATGCGCATTTTCTTTGACCTTGATTTCAACATCAAGATTTAAGCTAATTGGACCACAGCTGACATAGAAATAAGGATAGCTTTATATTTACCTATTTTTTCTATTGAGGTAGTCTGTATGGGGTCAGCTACCAGCACTGTATCCAGATCTTGCACTCATGCACAGATCTCATTAGAAAAAAATAGATGCTGTGTGCTTAATTCTATTATATTTTGAATTCATTATTTGAGATGTAAAGATTCAATTTACAGAAAAGGACAACATTTGATAGTAGTGAAGAACTGAAAACTTTATAAAAAAAATATTGAAAGAAATTAAAGTTCAAAGCAATGTACTTTGAACATTTAGTAAAGCATACATTTGCTCTTTCTCTGCTGGTATTTATGGCATGATCCTTGGCAGTGAGACCTCTCATCTAGATATTGTATAGAGAGCAATGATATTGGCCTTTTAATTAAGCAGGGGAGTAGATTTACTGTTTATGTGCGTTATGTAAGATCATCTGCATGCATGAAAGAATGCTGTGAATGTCAGAGCTGTTGACTTCTAGAACTTCCTTCTCCATGCAGCACCTCTTTCAATGTTGGCATTGTTTGCTCTTGTTTTGTAAATGGCATTTCATTGCGATGGTTCAGTGCCTGTTTTCAGCCCTTTCATTGCTGTGTTTTCAGTTAGCTACATGCAAACAGTCTGCAGTGTAATTGAAAGAAAATGAACTTTATTTTCTCATTCCTAAATTAAACTCCTTTGGGATGCAAGTGTCACTGACAATTTAGAGAACTATTTGTACTGAAGTTATATCTTGTTTTTGCATGGCAGGTCCTTTGAGTTGTCTAATTAAAATCTGTTTGTCTATTTGCTTAAATAATGTCTGAAAATCCAGGTTTTCAGAATTCAGTCAGACTTGTGTGAAACTTAATTGCATATATTTAAATTTGGAAAAATTCCAGAAGAAGGGTCCCTCTTCTTGCATAATTGAATGATGGTGCATTGCTAGTGGAAAAACTGATTCTAAGGATTAACAAGATCTTTGGATATGTGAGGATACATCTACAGTCTGTCTGGCAAACCAAGGTTTGTTCTACCAGCATTCTGTGCTAGCCAAATGTCAAACAGCCCTGGACTAGACACTGTCACTATGTTAGCTCAAGCACAGTGCTATATTATGTCCAGTGTGTCCAGCCAGTCTTACTAGCTGATAACAATGCAATGATAGAGTCCATACAACTGCCTTCCTAGAAGGCACAGGCAGCTTTTGCGTTGTGTGGGTAGGGAAGTTGTTACTGTTTTATATGGTTCCCATTGAAAAGAGGAAAAAAAAAAGTCTGATTTACCTGTATGTAGGATCCTCATTTGTATGTTAAACTGAAGAAACTTATTTAAAAAAAACTCAGTGTAAGCAATTAAAAGCAAAACAACAAAAACATTTTAACAGCAAATAATTAATCACTGCAACAAATTGACAAGGGTTGTGATTTTCTCTGCTGCTGGAAATATTTGAATTTTATCTGGTGCTATAGGTCAAGCATAGCTGTGTTACTTGAATAAAGATTTTATTTAGGAAGTCTTCTGGCATGCTGCAAAATAAGTTGAACGAGATGATGCCAAAGGAATCTCTGGCCTTTTAAATAAAAAAAAAACAAAAACAAAAACAAAAACAGAAAACTATTTGCTGCTAATATTGCAAAAGATCTGTGTCACTTATTTCTTAATGCAATACTTGGATTTCCAAGCATAAGCAATTACATGAAGTGTTTTTCATAAACTTCTCTAAAATTGTCTATCTGTAATGTTTCCAATTGCTTACAAAGACTGAACTACTGCCACTGGTTCTACTAATGCCACGTTCTTTCACTGGTTAGTGAGTGAGGCGCATCAATGATCACTGCTTCTTGTGGCAAGACTTCTTGATCAGTTTAAGACATGCTATTAGTTGTACTGTTAGAGCAACTCGGACTTTCAGATGTGAAGTCTGTTGGTCTTCATGTAACCCAGTCTGCAATTTTTTAGAATCCACATTTTCACTGAGCATGACTAAATAACAGGGCTTTTGCTAACTTGCTGACTCTCCTGGTGCTTTTATTAACAAAAACACTTTCTGGACTTCTTTGCTGTTTCAGAGCAACTACAAATAAGTAAAGCACAGGCAGTGGTTAAATGCAAAAATAAAATACAGCTTCTTGGTTGGATTTTCAGCAATCTTTTGGTAATCACATGCACACACATGCACATTGGATCATCATGTATTTTACAGAATTGCAGTAACTAATGATTTTTAATAGAGAATCTGCTGGTACTCACAGAAAAGCCCACTTGAGGCCAAATTGACTGTTTGTCTCCTTTCATAATTTTCTGTGGTCCATGAAAGCATCAGAAGTAGCAGGATATCTCTGGTGCAAGCAGCAGAAATGAGCACAGATGAATTAAATGCAACAAACAAACCCCATTCTTTGTATAAGTCTGGGCAAGCTCATTAACATTTTTGAGTTAACGTGTTTTCTGTAAGCAAATCTTTGCCTTTCAGATTTCTGGGAGTAAATTGGAAAAAACGTGCTATCAAATGCATTTTGAAATAGAAATTGATACTTTGTTTTTAAAAACAGTTTTCCTAAACAGTCGTTTCAAGCTGGGACATTGTCCTGTTTTTGCACAGACGATGGACAGTTTTCCTAAGGAGGTGTACTAATGGTACATCAATATGGTTACTGGTGTTTTAAGCAAGGATTCGAAGACAGTTGTGGAGAATTACATTCTATTAGAATAAGGGTGTGGTGTTTTGTTTTCAAATATTTCTCATTAAAATTCTTAACTGCTACTCCAGAGTAAGGAAAAAATGACCATATTTTAAGCACCTGTATTAAAAATGTTTGCAACCTGATAAACTTTTTTAAAAATAGGCATTATATATATATATATATATATATATATATAAAATCTATAATCTGTTGTTACAGATACGTATTTCTATAAAGCTACAATAGAAGAAAGTTGATACTCATAAGTTACTGTAAAGTTAAATTTAAGAAAAATCAAGTATTACATTTCAATTCTCTTTTACTGTGTACAGTCTTATAATCAAGGGATAATAATTGATATTTGTATTGAGAACCTACCAAGGAAGAACTGGTACACTAGACAGTGTCATCAGAAGAAAAGTTGCTTACAGATGTATAAATATCCAAGTAAATCACTCTCTTTTTATAAGAGATATAGCACCCCTTGAAGATTAAAAAGCTTTTAAGGCATGACAGTGAGAATGTAATGTGCTCAATAAAGTGCCAAAAAGTGTGTAGTTATTATCTGGGGATATGGCTAATCTCCTTTTAAATGCAATATGTATAATTTTGCCTTTATCAGCATTTAAAATATTGGGTTTTTTTTTTTTTTTAAGCACATTGAAATTCTATTGCTGTTGATAAGCGGTATCTTTATTCTCAGTCCCCAGGTTGTATCACAAACTGCTAGAGCTTTTGTATTGCGTACTATGTTTTATCAAGGTTAGTGTTGGCTCAGTTAGCCAATAAAGTAAAATTTTGGAAAATGTGTTTTGATTGAAGTGAAATTTTGTCCCATGTTTTTTTTCCTCCTGAAAAATGTGGAATTTGAAGCATTTGGTTTTTGTCTGCTAATGTGTTTAAAACACTTGAGTTGGTAACACTTGTTGTGTTCAGTGTCAAGTTATGATGCTCAAGAAAATCAAAATAGGCCTACTGACAACTAAAACATCTGTGCTCTGTGTAATAACTAGATAGCTGTATAAATATTTGCTTTTATATTTTTTTTTGTAAGGTTAACTCTTAAATTCTTTGTTCATATATCCTGTGGTTTTTTTTCTGCTCTTCCCAAAGCGATGGACACATGCAGAAGACCTGCAACTGAAATCGGGAGTAAGGGAGTTTGGAGTGGGCAATTGGGCTAAAATTTTGGTCCATGGTGACTTCAACAACCGAACTAGTGTCATGTTAAAGGACCGATGGAGAACACTCCGCAGGATTGACCAGGTCTAATTTGGACTGCAAGAATCAACTCTAACTGTTCTTGAGCCTTTCCTACATGAGGACAAACCTAGCTTTTCAGAATAATTTTGACTGTACATTATGCTGATGACTTAAAATATTACAAAAAATGTTTTTGTGGAGTTAAAATACCGGTACAGCCATCAGTCCTATGATTCTAAGGATATATATATTTTTTCCAATCCTATTATTGAGCTTTTTCTGCCTTCAATAGCTAATGTTTTGAATAACTTATTTCCACAGAATGAAATACTCAAGGTCCTGCGATATTAGTCCCAGAGTCTCAAAATTGTTGTTATCCGAAAACGTGGAAAAAGTAGTAAAAAGTATAAAACATCCATATAAGCTCACTTGCTCAGATAATGAAGTCTTAAATATAAAGTCTGGCCTTTATCTACATGCAATAGGTGTCCTATTTTCTGAAATGGGAAAATATTTTAAAAGATTTAAGAAAGGTTAAGTATGTATATAGGAATATTGAATGCTGGCAACGTGTTTAGCTTGGTATAGGCTAATGGTCAGTGCTCTGTATTTTATAAAGGCTTGTATATCTAGTCAGACTGAGCTTTTGATTGTTTTGGTTCCTGCCATAGTCTAGTCTAATCTGATTCACCTTGACATTCCAGTCAGACTTGTCACCTCTGTAGGTAAGTTATACTAGAAAAATCTGTATTTCTGCTTTGGCAAACTCTCAAATTCCTTTTCTTTGCACTTAGGAAATATAATGCTCCATGTAATTTTATATCTATAAGTAATAAAGGTGCTGTATATGTACTGGAGGTAAAACATAAGGGAAGAATTAAGTTCTAGGAGGAAGATTATTCTGAAGTTACCTATATTGACATAATAGCATTTTTATCTTGCAGAAGAGATGGAGAATAAATGGGAAGTAATAGTATGATAGTAGCTCTTAACGTCTCTTACCTTGTGCCACCTACCTTGTCTTAAAAAGGCTTCCTTCTAGATCAACAAAAAGAGGAAGCTTGAAATGTGTGGCCAAAGCGGGGCTCAGTCGCTTGTCTACTTTGGCACTGATAGCACAGACTAAGACATGTTTCATCCATGCTCCCCAGGGTCTATAGCTACAGCACGAACAAGCAACGACCAGCTCTGAGGAGGGTAACTAACTGCATCAAGGTGTCACTTGGTCACTGTGAATCTCCTGCTCATGAGAGGCTGTAACAGGTGGTTGATGGTGCTGTGCTGTCTCTTTTGCTTTAGATTCTATGGAAGAGGATTCCACAGTCTCAGAAAACATATACTGTCCACTCTGTACTAGTATGGATCTAATAAGTTGAACTTGCATGTTATGACACTTTTTTTGAGTGGAATATCTTCAATTCAAATTGTGTTTTCTGTACTGCTGTCCTTGCATAAGGTATTTATTTTTATTTTACAAGAACCTTTCAAGGAAAAGTGTCTGTCTAATGATAATAATAAAATATACTTTTCTCTGGGGTGTTTTTTTCCTGGCTCCAAATGAAAGATATTCTTGAAGGCTGAAATGTTCAGAAAATATTAGGATGATCATCTTGCTACTTTTGGTCTTGGAAGTCTGCTTGCATTTGAGGTAAAAGGGTCAAGTACAGTTACAAAGGCTTGTTTCTTACTGTGGACAGGACCTTGGCAAGACCATGTTCCTCATTCTTGCCACCAGAAAAAGGTTTCTTCTTGCAACTGTTAGAAATAAAGGCAAACAGCAGTTCTTAGGTTCTGCAGAGATGTTGCATGTCTTCACTGTAAATTTTCTCAACCTTAAGGCATCACTTCTTTTTAGTAAACAATGTGAAATTTCAGAAGTTTGATAAAAGAGGGATTAGGTGCTTTAGTAAGGAACACTGAAGCAGCTGTAAACAAACAATCTTAAAATAAAGAATCTGGTATCTGCAATGTAACAAGGGAGCAAGTCTGCAGTGTCCTGCAGTGTCCTTACTGCTGTAAAAACAATTAAACAATAAGTAATGAAACAAGGTTTCTTTTTTAATCATTCTAGGTGAGCAGGTTTACATAGCAATAAGTGATTATTTCCTAAACGTTAACCAAGGCTTTAGTTAACCTCCTGCTAGATGCAAAATTATTTTATTCGGGTTGTAGTTTATTATAATGCTGTAAGAAAACTTCCTAGGTAAAGACAGCTGAATTTATATCACCACTCATTAAGAAAAATATGCCTTTTCAAGACTTTGTTTGCGAAAATCTTATTTATGTTTGCCTGCCATAAAAGTTACTGTGTAGTATTGACATGAAGACTACTTCCTTAACACTTTGGTTAGTCTCTCACTTTTATGAGGGTGACTGAATCTGAAAATGGCTATGTAGACAAATATTTATGCCCTTGTAAAAAGTAGTATAAACAACTGTCTAGATGATATTGGGAAGGAACAAAGGATCTAAACTGAAATCCACTTTTAGCTCTCAAACTTCCATTTTTATTCACTCTTGGTATTTAATGATGACAGTAAGTATTCTCAGACTTAAGAATCTTTGGCTTGCCTACTACTGAGTAGGATCAATGCCTGTAAACAGGACTACTGCCCATAAAGAACAAGAACTTTAGGAACTGAAGCTACTATGGTTAGAAACATTAGTTCTTTAATTACAAAAGAGAAACATGGAAACAGGCTTACAGCGTTCTAAGGTACAAAGATCACTCTCAACATTTTGTGTTAAGGCAGAGACGCTTGCCCAAACTGCTTCCAAAGTTTTGCCTCCCTTAAAGTTCAATTAGGACCCAGCAAAAACAGTAGAAAGGTGCAAGTTTCTTGGCATCAGTGTTAATTTTCTTAATATTTTTGCTGCTGTTTTAAAGGTCTTTTGAACTTTTATGTAAAAATAAAGCTATGCACAGGGGGACATGAACACTTCTCCAGTTGCCGAACTTTCTTCCAGGTTCCTTGGCACCGAGAGTTGCCAACTGCTTCCCAGTGTAAGATTTTACCTCTGAAAATTGACAATAAATGAGGAGTAAAGAGTGAGTTTATAAACACTAAGAACCATAAATTTCATGTTACTAAGTTGTGCTTTATGACAAATTATGCAACAAGATTAGATTTGCTTAATAATGTAAGACTTTAGCTCATCTAGCTTTTATAATTCTTTTACTGTGCTTATACTTGTAAGCTCTCTAGAGCAGGCACTATATTCATTAGTATACAGGATGATGGGAATAGCCAGTTGCATAGGTATTAAGCAGCATGCACATTAATAGATGTATGGACTAAATAAAAATTTGTTCTAAATATTAAATGTCTTATTTCAAAATTACTGTTCTAGGAAGCAAGTTTATAGATCTGAGAGGACAGTTCCAGATCAGTATCTGGCACTACTAAACCTGAAATCAGACTTAGATTATGGCAGGAGGTACACCTGTTAAGTAACAGTGTCTGTAACTGCTTAAAGACCTCATGCACTACAGAAGTTGCATCATTCCTTCACAATACTGAATAAAACTTTCAAAGCACTAAACTGATACTGAAGTTTACTGTACCAGTTTTATCTAGGTTTTAAATACATTAGTTCAAATGCAATTTCTGTGAGAACTGAAAGGCTGAATCTTCTGAGCCCTGGAGGTGATATGAAATGTTTCCCTTTTTTTAGGTATAATAAATGCAGCTTTTAATGTGACCTTGAGAATTCTTAAATTCTGTGTTAGGTTTTGCTATAGAACAGACAGCAGAAAAAATGATTTCTCTCTTTACCCATCTGCATTATGGCCATCTCCAGAACAACGATGAGTGTCAATATTCATAGCTGAAGGCTGGCAAGCTACGCACACAGTATGTCCTTCTCGTAGGTACTGCATCCATTGAGCATATGGCCGATTCTCCAAAGCACAGTGGGGTGAAAGGGATTCAGTTTTAAATTCCACACAATATCTGCTCGGAAGGATAAAAGATTTTATTGACACATAAGTATTAAATTAGTTATAATAGTTAAAGCACAAGCTAAATTTACACTTAATGTACTTATCACATAGGTGGTGTTTGTGAAGTGCAAGTTAGACCTATTCATTGTTAAGTCTATTTGTGATTCCTACCCAATTAATGGATTCTTAAAAGCATTAAGCAAACTATTGCTCATTCTATGCCCAAGTCCTTTGTATCCAAGTGCTTTGTATCTCACTCTCTGGTTGTGTTCTGCATTCTTAAATTATGTTGAAAAGCACATCTCTTAGAAATCTTAGGACCTCTTCTTTTTCCTTCTATGACTGCTAAAAGAGAAAATGAAAAAGAAGTTTTTAAGAATACCTATTGACTTTATTGTTCTGGGCAAAGTAGCACAGGGCAAAGCGTTTTGAGCATTACAGAGTCAATAGTAGCTTCATTTAAACAAACTTCATAACGTATTGGTAAGCAAATGATGTTTGTACTGCTTTTATCAATCAGTGTTAAGAAAAGCCCTTGGAAGTGATCACATTCAGCCAATCTTGTTTGCTCAGAGATCTGTCTAACTTACAGATAGATTTAACTTTGGTTTAGCTGTACTTATTGTTGGCTTTCAAAAAGCAGCTGTCCTCAAATTTTTCATGACCCCAGTAAATATCTAATTCAGGGCAGTTAGCAAGTAATAAAAAACAATATCTGGAAATGCAAATGAACTACAGAAGAGCAAAACAGTAGAAGCTATAGCTTATTTTTTAATTGTTGCAAGTTTGTTAATATTTTTGTGTGGCCAGCTATTTTATTTTGAACAAGATGGTCTGCATGTATATGATAAATAGATTACCCAACTTCTTCTTTTTCTGAAGACCAGAGAGGAGATGCTGTTCGTTGTTTTCTTTCTTTACCGTATTCAGAGGTAGTTATGAAAGCAGGGACTGAGGAGGAAAACAGTTATAGTAAGGCAGCAAGGCATAGTTCAGTCATATTTTAATTACTGTAACAGTGGGTGAATGAATCTCTCATGGGGTCGTATAAGCTGATTCTGACTGGCTTCATTGAAAAAGTGATATAGCATTGGCAACATCCCCTTCAACCCTGTTCGCTACATCTGAGTTCTCTCCTTATTCAGAAGAAATAGAGGAATGAGCACAGTCTAGACTCTGAGGAAATAGGATGTGCTGGAGTTCTACAAGAGCTGGGTTTCCTGTTTTGTACTGAATTTGTGTTCTAACTTTGCACAGAAATAATTTGATACTTACTGAGGGGCTTAAATCAAGACATTGAAGGAATGTGTGCAGCTTAGTTGTTTACGTAATAGAAATTCATAAAAGCCTGAACAGGAAAAATAAGTAAAAACAGAAGAGCAAGTAGTGTGATCTGACAGTAAAAAGCAGGATTTTGAATTTTATTTTTAACCAGCTAGCTACAGATAGTTGCTTATTTTCTGTGCTTTGACAGTGAAAACTTAAGGCTATAATGGCAAAAGGTATCCAGAAAAATCAAAGAGACTACCATGTTCATGTCCGCAGTCCTTTCCCTGGTGAGTCAGGTATTCCAGGCAGCCAGCCTTCTCTTCTAGAGCAGGACAAGGTTCACCACTGTTTTTAGGTTCCTGTTGTACATAGCGTCTACGCATTCTCAAGTCAGGTTTACATTGTTCTGCACAGCCACTCCAGTGACTCCACTCCCCCACAACGCATGGAAGAGCTGCAAAGCAATATTGAAACATTACTAGCAGTGAAGCCTTATATTTCTTTCCTAGTTTCCTTTCCTAGTAAAGGAAACCATGTTTGGTTTACCTTTCTTTATATATATATACTTTTATTCATGAGGTTTTAAATGCTTTTCTAGGAGTTTGCATCTTCAGGTTTAACATCCCATCCCTTGTCTGGGGAAAGAAACAGTTCCTTATGGAAATTTCTTTCCTTGTTCTCTCCTCCGAAGCACATGGTATTTGCCACTGAGAAAGACCAGCTCGTGGATCTAGGTCAGCAGGCTGACCTACTGTGGCAGTTCGTGAACTATTACGTGAAGTAGCAGAATTCAGGAAGCCTTTCAACCTTCTTGATTCCCCTCAGATTGATTTCTAAACCCCTTTCCTCAACATTGAAAGAAGTTCCACTGCTGTAGCTTTAGTTTCCCAATTTTAATGCAGACAGTCCTGCTCCACTGTCCTTGTTGTGAAGGCAATTTTGGTAAAAATTTTGGGTTTGTTTAGTCTCAGAGTAATCCAGGGATGTGTGTAGGGTTGTATGTATATCTATGTGTGTGTGTATGTACAAAAAATACACATTATATACACATACATATATATTTGAATGTACATTAAAAAAGGTCCTCTTTTGCTTATTCCCAACTATAGAATAGTCCATTGATACTGAAATTTTAGTTTTCACATATCACAAGCTTCCTCTGAACTTCACCCAAGTGTGTTCTAAATTGCTGTAGGAAAAGGGCCATTATTTTGAAAGTGAACTTTGAACCATAAGAAACTATGATTCCCTCAGGTAGAGCACCAATAGCATAGGTACCACGTACTAGTTTGTATCTTTGGTCCCTCCTAAAGCTGCCTAGTAGTTACATGCATAAACAAGTTCTTCTTTCATCTGTTAAACTGGCATATTTTAGGTCAGCTCATTGAAGGTCTCAGATGAAGAAGAAAGAAAAATGCATTGCTTTGTATTCTATGCTAGTTTTCTGACAACTTTTCTAACTTTTGGCCCAGCTATGGCCTTTCACACCTTTTTTGTTAAAGGACGTGCAGATTTATGTACATATTCCATAAAAAAATTAAATGAATCATCTTCTCATGTAGAGAATGAACCCTAATTTCATATTTGTCAATTTTCATAACCTTCAAGGAGAAATGTAGATGATACAATAAACATGTTAGCTTAAATACTGTCTTGAGATTCATATTTAGAAATGCTCAGATCTATCATATCTGATATTCACTAGACATTTCCTTCCTTATTTTATTCTCTGCAGTGCATCTAATAATGATGCTTCTTGTATCTCTCCTATATTCTCTCTATTCATCTATCCAAAAATGCATGCTCCTTATATCTCTCATTTATATTAATTATGATAATCATTCTTCCTATCTATACTTTTTCATTCCCTTGCATTTCCCCTTTGTATTCTGGCAAAACGGTAGCTCTGTCATACCTTGCAAATATAAGCACAGACAACATGTCAGACAGACATCTGGAGATATTCTCTGGAGATATTCAAAACGCGCCTGGATGCAATCCTGTGCAATGTGCTCTAGGTGACCCTGCTTGAGCAGGGGGGTTGGACTAGATGATCTCCAGAGGTCCCTTCCAACCTCAACCATTCTGTGATTCTGTGAGATGTCCCAGGTGAATACATATAATCTACTCTGGAAGAAAAGATTTTGCAGCCTGATTGCCAGAATACAGAAACAGGTGATGGATAATTTTTCCTGAGTAAAAAGCTGCATAACAAACAAATCTTTGTTTTATATACCCATTAACCTTACAGTATAAAACACAGTCATTTGACATGTTTCCATGAGAACTGAACTTTCCTTCCCTGAACTTTTCTGGTGTTCATCTACAGGAACACTAAGCCCCAGGTTTTGAAAACTGTATGGCCTACTGATTTCACTTTTAATAGTCAAAATGTATAGTACAGTTCTTCAAAACTGTACTCAGTCCTGTCTGGCTGAAAATGAGACCTTCATATCTAAGCTGTCACATGATTCAAAGCATTCCTGCCACAGCAGGCAATGCTAACCACTGAGGAGCAAAGTGTCTTCCAGTCTCTGTCATGGTCCTAGTAAGTCTGTGTTTACTTTTCAGTGCTCTCCATGTGGCACTTTATAGACATTACAAAAGGTATTAGGGGAGCATTTGCAAAAATATTCTCTGCAGCCATGGGCAGAAAAACAGGTCACATCTCCTATCTCTAGTAATATTCATAGCATGCATTTTTCTGTGAATTGTTCCTTATCCACAAAACCCTGTGGTGCTTATCATAACCCAGGCAATGTTCCTACTGCCCAATGCCTACTGTACTGCTGCTTTTGTCCATAAGGATGTTTTTATACATTCTGAAAATGAGCAAAATCCAAACATTCCCTCAAGCTTTGAGGTTCTACAGCTCGTCTTAAGAAATCCCTCTCAACTAGGGTCCCAAAACTAGTACTGTATTTCCCAGACTCTTTAGTAGCTGCCACTCACTTAAGAACTATTTTGTGACTAATGTGTTATACAGAGAGTCAGAATATCTTGGCGCAGTCTCACCATCTAGTGTGACCAGCTAGTGTGACTGTGAGGAAAGTCATTCAATTCACATCTGCTTCAGCTCCTTACTAGTAGAGATGAATTCCTTTCTTACTAAAACCTAATCCTAGTTTGTGCCTCTGCCTTTGCCATATCACCTCTCATTACAGTCCTCTCATTTCCCCTGCAAGGCTCTTCCCGCACTGCAATTCACTTTCCGATTCTTTTCTGATATTCCTCTGGTTTCACATTTCCAGGCTGTATTCTTAGCTGTTTGGGTATAAGAGCCAGGTTGCCTTATTGAAAGCTCTGCTTGTCTTTTTTTCTACAAGTGTTACATCCTATTCTTTGGGCTGCTGTTCTGCAGCAAGGACTCCTCAAAACTCCTCAACGCTTCCACAGTGCACTTACAAAAAATATCCCCTGGATAAAATTGTTACAGCTTGTGGAGATTTGACAGAATCACAGGTGTTTTATTTCTAAGCAGTGACCATTGTTTTAGAAGCAAATGAATGCAATGTAGAAGTCCTACAGGGCATATGTGACAATTTAAAGGTTAATCCATTGGGTCACACACAGGCCATTAAGGTAAAAAGCCTGTGTCTGCTTCTTCAGAGGGTTTGAACTGAAAAAATACAAAAGGAAGTTTGTCTTTTATAATCATTACCGTGCTTACAAATTTTTCTGTAAGATGCAAAAGAGTTGTCAAAAGCAAAGATTTTACCTGCTCTGGAGTACTGCTTAGGATCTTTTTAATCTCATTCCCTTTTACAGCTGAGCAGATCAGCTGAACAGATCTACAAAATCTGCTAAGCAGATTTTTAAAGCAGTTGAATAAATGCATCCAAGGGAAAAGCTTGGCCTTTGATTGAAAATAGCAATATTTATATTATCATTAATTAAAGCTACTGCTTAAGTAATAGTAATACCTGTTTTTCTTCTTGGGTTTTTTGGAATCATTCCTTCATAAATAATTCTGTAAGCACTAACAGCTGAATTTTTAAGACTCTGCATCTATATCTTATTCATCAATAATTTAAAACCAAGGTCTTTTGACTGTGTTTATTTTCATGGAGGTATCTCCTAGAGGACTGATTCAGAGCCCTGGGAGGCTGGATGAGGCTCTCTGGGAACCAGTGGAGTGAATACAATCCCTCCAACAAGGAGCTTGAAGCCTATATAGCCTAGGCAGGCAAAGCAGTAAAAGACAAGAGAAATGACTCGCCCCTGGCCATCCATCAAGAAGAATCCACTGAGGATAAACAGTCATTTCTCTATCCAGGGAATCCTGGACCTAGCAGGCCATTTAATTTGACAGGCAGTTCATTCCCAGTTCATTCCCCTTTTCCTGCAAGCCATCTGGGAAGGCCTGCATTGTTTCAGACTGAGCCCCATCTTCCCCACCTGGCAGTGCCCGTGTCCAGAGGGAACCACCCTGCTCAGGCAGCAGCGGGAGCCCCAGAATTACTGTATGCGAGCAGCGCGCTAGCGGGTGAGCGGATCAAGGCTGCGTCAGCCACATTCCCCAACCATGAAATAAGAGAAGCAGTCAAAGCCGCACAGCACTGTGTACTAGTCCATGCTGCTTTCCTTAATATCGTTAGATGCTTTTTGTCCTGGTAAGCTTACTTTTTCAATAAAATTATGATTTAATCTCATGTAATTGAAATACTATTACAGATAGCCTTAAAGAAAAAAAGGTAAATATTTTAGTTTCCTATTTCCTGATACTGAAATACTTCAGTTCTTCAAAGAGTTGTTTTCCTTGCACATTGCAAATAGGCTTAAAATTATTTTCTATGTAGTATGAAACACATTTTACTTTGCATTCTCCCTCCTTTAAAGGTGAGTCTTCAATATGGTACTTAGGGAATGAAGCAAATTCTATGTTATAGTCAATGGTTGTGATGCCTTCTGAATTTTTTTGAATTATTCCTCTTGTTCTAGTCAAAAGAAGCTTTTTCCATTTTCCAGTATGCTGTTTCCCATTAGCTTGTAATGCGAACATATCACATGTTTTGGATCCTATTTTTTTCTATATTTTCTGATTACAGTTTAAATCCCCGGGAAGCTTTACAGCTTAACCCCTAGTTATATTCCTTTATCAGTATTGAAGATAACTGATGGGAGCAAGCTAGTCATTCAGAAAAATATTTCATGCCTTCTGGGATTCTGTCAATGTGAAACACTGGGAAGAGGGACTAAAACATCATAACCTCTTTGGTGTGTGTGACTTTTTATAAGACACAGAAATTGCTGGGTTTGCTCTCTCACTAAATGTCTAATTTCTTGGGGCACTACAGACAGAATAAAGCAGATAGATAAAACCCCTGAAGAAGGCTGCCCTGAAGATACACTTATCACACTATAATAATTCCCCTCCTTTCCTCTCACTCTGCACCTGTTCTCACCAAACTTGTACTTTTTAAGGGCCTGATAGCAATAGGAGTACAAGTGACCATGGCTGCTGTATCCCATGTTCTTGGCCACTCTGCAGCTTTGCCTACACTGCCCAAATAAAACAGAACCAAGGAGCAGCCATGGGCATTGAGTCACTGACTGTCTGTGCTGCTTAACTGTCATCATTGTCTGGCATTTCCTCCTGCTTAAAGATAAGCACCTTCCCCGACAGCTCCTGGGCACGATTTGTAGAACAGCACAAGAAAATACTACAGAGAAGACCGCACCAGGTCTGGCTCCCTTTGCCATATGGCGATATCCAACATTGTGCCATCAAGCATTGCGCTCAGACACCTCTGTATGCCCTCATGCTGTACCCCAAGGCACATAACACATACTCTGTGGCTATGAAAATACCACTCTGACATGTTTCATCACAACCCTCAGACACTTGTTTCAGACCTTTTGAACTAAAAAAGAAAAACAGTGATAGTAAATATATCTTAGGGCCACCCATGGGAAACCCTGGACAAGTGCTACATATGGCATGGACATAACAGTCTCTGCCACCTGGCCTCATGGCCACAGAACAGTCCTTGTCCCATTTTATATGATAGTACAAGTATAGACATTGATGCCTTGTCACACAGCTTAATTTTACCTAGAGCACCCAAAAGACAGTGGATCTAATCTAGCCATTTTCCAAATCTTTTGACTCTGTTCCAATTTGGCTGTACAAATGATCTGCAGAAATAAAAATTTCTATGTAATTTTAATCTCAGATTAGCACCTTGATATGCAGATAATATCAGGTCTACATCACACTTTCCATGCAGAAAACTCCCAAAGGGATTGCCTAGTTGCATAATAAAGGGATGACTTCACATCTTGCTGAAATGAACTCAAATTGACAGTCAAACACTGGTGGTCTGCAGAAATACATGGCAATTTTATGATCATAAAGATTTAGAACGGGAAGTATGAATTGGCTCAGTCATGCGAAATAAAAAGAATATTGGGTCGCTAGAATGGAATTTAGCCAGTGGGCTGATAATGTCACTCTTGCAGTCAGTACCCACAAATCATTAAGGGACAGTACATTAGTTTGTGCCTCTTTGGAAAGATGTCAAATTCTCCAACATGACAGAGAATGGATCCCAGAGCTGACATAAAAGGAACAGTGCCATCTCTTGAAATACAAATTAATGTATCAGGAGACCACTACCTATTTCTTTATAGCCCTCTGTCCATCTTATTAGTGGTCCAGCCCAGTTAACAAAATGATGGTAGACAGCAATTCATTGAAAGAATAAGGATTGATTTGGAAGAGAGACATGAGAAGCCAAAAGACCCTGAAGGACAGGCATTGCGCTCAGGTGGCTGGGACCAGGCTGTTAGGTGAAGACCCCAAAGAACATGAATCACAGAATCACAGAATTGCTGAGGTTGGAAGGGACCTCTGGAGATCATCTAGTCCAACACCCCTGCTCAAGCACGGTCACCTAGAGCACATTGCACAGGATCGCGTCCAGGTGGGTTTTGAATATCTCCAGAGAAGGAGACTCCACAACCTCTCTGGGCAACCTGCTCCAGTGCTCTGTCACCCTCACAGTGAAAAAGTATTTCCTCATGTTCAGATGGAATTATCCATGTTTCAGTTTGTGCCCATTACCTCACGTCCTGTCGCTCGGCACCACTGAAAAGAGTCTGGTCCCATCCTCTCGACACCCTCCCTTCAGATACTTGTACACATTGATAAGATCTCCTCTCAGCCTTCTCTTCTCCAAGCTAAACAGGCCCAGCTCTCTCAGCCTTTCCTCATAAGAGAGATGCTCCAGTCCCCTAATCATCTTTGTAGCCCTTCGCTGGACTTGCTCCAGTAGGGCCACATCCCTCTTGTACTGGGGAGCCCAGAACTGGATGCAGTACTCCAGATGGGGCCTCCCCAGGGCTGAGTAGAGGGGGAGCATCACCTCCCTCGACCTGCTGGCAACACTCTTCCTGATGCACCCCAGGATACCATTGGCCTTCTTGGCCACAAGGGCACATCGCTGCCTCATGCTTAACTTGGTGTCCACCAGCACTCCCAGGTCCTTCTCTGCAGAGCTGCTTTCCAGCAGGTCAACCCCCAACCTGTCCTGGTGCATGGGGTTATTCCTCCCCAGGTGCAGCACCCTGCACTTGCCTTTGTTGAACTTCATGAGGTTCCTCTCCGCCCACCTCTCCAGCCTGTCCAGGTCTCTCTGAATGGCAGCACAGACCTCCGGTGTATCAGCCACTCCTCCCAGTTTTGTATCGTCAGCAAACTTGCTGAGGGTGCACTCTGTCCCTTCATCCAGGCGAGTGATGAAGAAGTTGAACAAGACTGGACCCAGTACTGACCCCTGGGGGACACCGCTAGCTACAGGCCTCCAACTAGACTCTGTGCCGCTGAGCACAACCCTCTGAGCTCTGCCATTCAGACAGTTCTCAATCCACCTCACTGCCCACTCATCCAACCCACGCTTCCTGAGCTTGTCTATGAGGATGTTATGGGAGACAGTGTCAAAAGCCTTGCTGAAGTCAAGGGAGACAACATCCACTGCTCTCCCCTCATCTACCCAGCCAGTCATTCCATCAGAGAAGGCTATCAGATTGGTTAAGCATGATTTCCCCTTGGTGAATCCACGCTGACCACTCCTGATCACCTTCTTGTCCTCCACATGCTTGGAGATGGCCTCCAGGATGAGCTGCTCCATCACCTTTCCAGGGATGGAGGTGAGGCTGACTGGCCTGTAGTTCCCTGGGTCCTCCTTCTTGCCCTTTTTGAAGACTGGGGTGACATTGGCTTTCTTCCGGTCCTCAGGCACCTCTCCTGTTCTCCATGACCTTTCAGAGATGATGGAGAGTGGCTTAGCAATAACATCCGCCAGCTCCCTCAGCACTCATGCGTGCATCCCATCGGGGCCCATGGATTTGTGGGTGTCAAGTCTGCTTAAATGATCTCTAACCTGATCCTCCCCGACCAAGGGAAAGTCTTCCTTTCTCCAGACTTTCTCCATGGTCTCCAGGGTCTGGGGTTCCTGAGGACTGGCCTGAGCAGTAAAGACTGAAGCAAAGGCAGCATTCAGTAACTCTGCCTTCTCTGCATCCTTCGTCATGGAAGCTAATTAGTCCCTTGGAAGTTCAAAGATGTACAGAAGAATTACATCACTATCCTGTGAAACACAGCTTGAGTGGTTGGGTTTTTTTTTTCATTTAAAGCACTGAGAACTATAGAATTTTTCTGAGTCACCCTGTATTTAATTTTTTTTCCATGAAACCACCTCCAGAACAAAGAGGATTACAGTATCTTCACTGAAGCACTGCACAACATATGTTCTAATGTATATGAATCTGCAGATTTTCTGAGTAATCACTTTCATTCAAATGACAAGGTCATTCTTTTTTAAGGCTTTTTTATTGTACAACATTTTCTATTTAAAATGTTCTCTATGTACAAAAATGCTCTTTCTTCATTGTTAGAACTGTAAGGAAATTTATTTTAAAACCTTTGGACATAGGTTCAGCATCCCACAGACTTATGCCAAGCCATCTATTTATAAAGTATGAAACATATGACAATTTTTAGGCATGATGGAATTTAATCATGGTGTTGGCAGCTTTAAAATGTCCTTCCTGTCATTGGTTTCTATTATTTCAGAGTGTTGTTTTTGTATTATTCCTAACACATTTCTTGATTATTTATTTTTGAAGATATGGGCATGTTACACTTTCCCCAAATACTTTGTCCTGTTAAATATTTGCAGAAGGATGAAAAGCTGGTGCAGAAATCACACATGGTGACCAGGATGACAATAAAGCTGTAGTACAAGAACAATTTATCTATCACCTTACTTCACATTTTTGTTTTCAATTTTTGAACCACATTTAAACAATAAATTATTTCAGAGTGAACTATGCACATAAATAGACACCCTTGGTTTCATTAAATGCACACATGGGCAGAACTTAGAAATGCTGAAAGTGAAACCTCAAAATCCAACAGGAACAAAAACTAGCCTAAAATAAAAGTATTTTTAGGCCATACTTGTCTATGTTGATAAAAACTCCCATTGGAACTATTTAGAACTTCCGTTTATAGAAACTTACTGGCAGTTTGCAGTAAAAAGTATATCTGGTCATGTGCCTCTAAAAGGGTAACTTCTTGTGATCAATTTTGTAGCTGTTGGATGTATGAGTCATGGGAGCCACTCTCCTAGACTAGGAGGGTCAAACCTAGATCAGGGCTGCCAAAATCCTGTCGTCCCGCACTGCACCCATGCAAGAAGTGCTGCTCCCCTTGCTGCGCTCCCCCTGGCACCGGTGCTCACACCGCCAGGCCGTGAGCCAGTTCCTGGAGTTAAACCAGCGAGAAGCTAACACTACAGAAAGCACAAATAGTTTTCCTGCTGGTTTAGCTCCTGGACTGGCCCACCGTAAGACTGTCCAATTCCAGTGCTGGTGCCGGAGAGAAAGAGGGAAGGAAAGAAAGAGAGAACATGAGAAAATGATGGATACTCCTACAGGATGGGCTGGGGATTTCAGTGAGAGACAGAGGTACACGGCAATCTTAAAATGAAGCCCTTTTGGTTCCTGGTGGGCAGCTTCTTCCACGATGGGAGAAGAGATGCACATGGGCAATTCCCTGAGAATTCATCTTCCTACCCGTGTCTAGAATACTCACTGTCCACACAGTGGACAACAGGGAGACAGCGCAGACACTTCATATATCACACATTTCTAGGCAACTACCACCATGCTTGAGACAAAAAACACCATTGCAATAACAACAAGGCATCTGATTGAAGTCATGATAAGAAAAGTGTCTAAACTGGCACCTTTCAGACACAAGATTAAGCTTCTTTTCGGAGTTCATGGAATTCTTAATAAAATTTTCTGTGCTTCACAGCTCTGTTTTAATGCTAGCAGTACATATCTTTATTAGTTTTCTCCTGTTATATTTGAATACTATTTGATTTATTGCAAAGATGCAATATGCTATGACTCTATGACAAGGAATTATCTTATCAGTGCTCCCCCTATTGATTTTCCTCACCAAAAGATCAATACATAAAACAATGCCAACTTTAAGAGATGCTACCAGGCACCCTCTGTCAGATCTTGTGGCACACAGCTTCTTCCCTTCTGTTATTATCGAAAAAAGATGGTCTACGGGTCAGAGGACTGACCTGATTTTCTGTGGAGACCTGGCATCAGAGTCCTGCTCTGCTCAGTCTTTCCGCGCAGCTTCACATCGCTTAGGACAGGTCTACGTGGCCAGACAGCTGTATTCCCCCCCCTCTGAGCCAGGTGAAAGCCAGCCTGGGTCCCAAAGCTGCATAGCTCAGTACTGTGCTGAGCCTGCTGATAAACCCTAATTCGCAGGACTGTTTGGCCGAGACTCATGGCATTTTGGATCTAGACTGGCTTGCATCCAGCCACCTCCACAGAGATGTCAGACTGTCTGAGGACTAGTTCTGCACCTGTAAAATGTCGGCAGTGTCCCACATTGCAGGCAGAGGGAGAGAGAACAAATATTTCAAAGACCGTGAGACATAAAAGTACAATGAAAAGAGGGGGTGTAAATGCCCACAAGGCTGCTTGATCCAGTTTGGTAGAAGTGACATGTAAAATCACAGAATCACAGAGAGTTAAGAACTGTCTTCAGGGAGCTTTCTCCTATCCTTGCCAATGCTCATCTGGGAGCCAGGCCTTCCCAGGCAGGTTGCTGCGGGCAGGCTGCCAGAAGACCCTTCTCACTCGTCCCCTGCCTTCCATGCGGGCCAAGGCCTCGTCCTGGCTGACTCCTGCCCCTAGAAATGAGAACAAAGTCTCATCCTGGGGATTTCCCCAGTTATTTAATTGACAGTCATTTGGCAAGACATGAGGATGCAGCTCAGCGCGCAGATGGAGCTAAATGCATCTCCCCATTGTCTCTGTAGTCCTACATCCCTATTGTAAGTGATGAGATTAGATCATCAGGGAAAAGTAAGGAACATTGCTTTTTAGAGGGAAAATAACTTCAGGTCGGCAAACTTCAGGCCGTGCACTCCTGCGGACCCAGAAACCTTGCAAACATCTAGTGTGGGAGCACTGCGAAAAGAGTCAGTTCTCACTTGTGTGCTTGCTGCTGTGTTCACACAGCACCAGCCCGGTCCCTGCTCCTGCCCCTGACCCAAGGCTGGTGATACCGGTGAGGAATTCATCCTCCTGTGGTTTACAGGCTGAAGAAGTCCCTCTCAGCTGAGACCATCACCACACACCCACTTTCCAGCCGCAAAACCCAGGACAACTTTCAGCCTGCAAACCACCAGCAGGCAACAAACTGGTAAAAGGGATGGGAGCGCCCAGGGAGAACCCCAGCCCCAGCAGCAGCCAGCCCCAGGCTGCCGCCCCCTGCTCGGCCGACTCGTTTGGGGCTGCGGACGAGACCGACCCCGCAGCTCGCCCCGACGCCGGCCCCCGGCCCGGGCGGGGGCAGCTGCGGCCCTACCTGGGCACGCCTGGCCGTGGTCGTGGCAGCAGTCCCCGGCGCGCCGGCAGCCTTCGTCGCAGAAACAGGTCCCGTAGCCCCCGTCCGCCCTCCAGCCCCTGCCGATGCAGGCGGCGTCCCTGCCCTCGCAGCACTTGCCGGCCGCCGAGCAGCCCGCCCCGGCTCCGGTCTCGGCCCCGGTCTCGGCCCACAGCGGCCAGAGCAGCCCCAGCCACAGGGCGCCGGCCAGCGCCGCGCCGCCCATGCCCGCGCCGCGCCCGCCCGCCCGACGTGCGGAGCCGCCCGCGCCGCGCCGCCCCGGCTCCCGGGCGGCACCGAGAGCTCCCGCGCCGCGTCCCGCGCAGCGCCGCGCAGCGCCGCGCCGCCCCGGCTCCCGGGCGGCACCGAGAGCTCCCGCGCCGCGTCCCGCGCAGCGCCGGCCGCACCCCCGCCCCGCCCCGCCCCGCCCGCCGTCCCGACGGGGCGCGCTGCCGCCGCGCGGGGAACAGGCCGCCCGGCGCGGCGCGGCGGCCGCAGGAGCCCCGCGGGTGCTGCCGCCCGAAACGGCCCCGCCGCGGCCGCGGCGCGGCAGAGCCCTGCGCGCCCGGCCCACAGGCTGGGGGACCGCGACGGCGTGTCCCCAGCAGTGACCCGCGGTGCTGCCCCAGCGGCGTCCCCAGCAGGGACCCACACAGCGGTGTCCCCAGCAGTGTCCCCAGCAGTAACCCGCACATTGCTGTCCCCAGCGGTGTCCGGCACAGCAGTGACCTGCATAGCAGTGTCCGCAGCAGTGTTCCCAGCAGTATCCTGCCCAGTGATGACCTGCACAGTTGTGTGTGTCCCCAGCAGTGTCCCCAGCAGTGTCCTGCACAGCAGTAACACGCACAGTGGCCCCAGAGCATCCCATCCACCTCCACACAGCCCAGCAAGCAGAGATCGCCCCAGGATGCCAGTGGTGGTTTATTCGTTCAGGTGCTTTCTAATTCTGGGGACATTCCAGTGACTTCATTAGTGCCACACTGGATAACAGCACAGAACTGACCTGCCTGGATTTAAACAACATTTTAACATCAGTGTTGCAATAGCTAGAAGAAATTAAACTCTGGCTGTCCAGGGCTGGCTCAGTGTGTCCAAGTACCCACATGTAGCAGATAATATAATGTTACCTCCCATCTCTAAGTAGCTTTGGGAGAGTAGGCAGGTCTCTCAGCTACCACCTTAGTAGCTAAGTATCTGTAAATTGAAGCATACAAAGCTAACATAATTTTGCAGTCATTTCACTACTCGCTTTTGGGATTTGGTTTTGGCTAAAATGATCAGGTCCTATTAAACTTGAAGACTTCTTGGGACTGAACTCTTAGGACTGAGCTCTCTGAGGATAACTGAAAACCAGAGTCAATATCTTTGTGTTTGAAGATGTAATTTGGGGATCCATCTTGCTTTCCTTGTGCCCCTGCAAGCACAACTTTTTTTGTCTGTTTCTGGTTTTTGTTTGTTTCTGTTTGTTTGTTTTGTTCTGAACAAAAAGAAAAAGAAAAAAGAAAAGGAAAAGGAAAGAAGGAAAAAAGGAAAAAAGGAAAAAAGAAACAAGGAAACAAGGAAACAAGGAAAGGGGAAAAGGGAAGGGAAAGAGAAAGAGAAAAGGAAGGGGAAAGGGAAAGAGAAAAAGAAAGGGAAAGAGAAAGGAAAAAAGAAGAAAGAAGAGGAAAAGAAAAGGAAAAGAGAAGAGAAAAAGAGAAGAAAAAAAGGAGAGAAGAAAGAGAAGAAAAAAGATAAAGCAAGCAATTGCTCCTGGCTGCGCGGGCGGCTCCGCATGGCGGGCGGGCGCGGCGCGGGCATGGGTGGCGTGGCGCTGGCCGGCGCCCTGTGGCTGGGGCTGCTCTGGCCGCTGTGGGTCGAGACCGGGGAGATCCAGTGTGGCACTAACGAAGTCACTGGAATTTTGCCAGCCCAAAACTTGAAGCAGCAAATAGGGTGAGATGGGGGAGTTCCTGTGGTGGGTGAGAGGAGAGCAAGACTTGCAGGCCACCTTCGTAGAAAGCTGTGTGAGATCAGGAATGCCTCTTTACGTTTTCTTTCCTATTACTGGATTGCTATGATTTACTTGAAAGGCAGAATACTAGCAAAATAATGTAGAAACTACCTTTATTATACCTACTGTATTTATATTATTACCTACTATCTGTAGGATGTCACCTGCAGATGACATATGCAAAGGGGGTAATTCATTAAAATTTGGATGAGTTTAAAATGGTTGGTTGAGTTTGGAACAGTTTAGAGAGCAGCTTTCTCTCATTGGACATGTTTAGAGAAAAAAAAGAAATTAGGTCTGCAACAGTATATTAAAAGACAATAGAATACAAATGGAAAGTATTAAAATTTCTACTGGATGCAGCAAAGCAAGTCCTTTTAAGTAACAAGACAGAAGAATCATAATTATAGGAGAGAACAAGCTTACGCAGTTTGTTCCAGGAACTACCTTGCTTTTTTTCCTTTTCAAGCTTAGTTCCTTGCTGTCAGGAGTATTACTCAATAAATTCTGAGTGAGAAGAACAAAGAAACATGGCAACTCATTCCTAGATGATGAAGCAGCATTGAAACCCTGACACACCATTCCAGCAAAATAGGCAGAGATTTCTTTCTACTTTGGTGTGAGATGGTTCACAGGAAGAGCAATGCCCTGCTATTGGTTATCTCTTTATCATGGAGATATCTTTAACAATGAGGAAAAGCAGTTTTTGGCAAGGCTGGTATACACGGGAACCTTGGGGAATGGGCAGAGCTCTTGCTCTGTCCCGCTCCCATACCCCGGAGGAGAGTGCCCAGGGTGGAGGCAGTCATCTGTTCCACACACGCCATCGGTGCCAAAAATTTCTTCTGAATCCCAGAGGTGAGGAGAAATCTCAGGACTGTTGTAATTTTTTCAAAGCCAGGTGCTGCCACTAACTATGAGATTTTGACTACAGTCTAACTCAAGTTGCCAGCTATTTTTGTATTTTTCTGCCATATATGCGCTGGTTTAGCCTTTGCTGCTCAAAAATCAAATTCCTGATAAAACACGCACCTTTCAAACTAAAACATAACTGTATTATTATGTAGTAAGAGGGGAAAAGAAACCAAGGCTATGAAATATGTTTTTCAACTAATTTCTCTGACATGTAACTGGTTCCAATGAGTCTCAGTCCATTGTTTTCTTTTTTCCAACCAAAGTGTCTCCATTGCCTTAAATAGCCTTCTCCTTGGTTTTTATTACCACAAAGACAAAACGGAGCAAAATGTGTTCCAACAGTGAATTAAAAAGAGAACTAGGCTCTATTATTTACCATGCTTACCAACTCTGTTATTTATTGTGCTAATTTAGGCTTGCTGTAGAGCATGTTTTTCCCAAACTCTGATACTCTCAGTCTGTTCCCGTGGTGCACCTCTACTCATAATATTAGGCAGAAGACTGAGAACACCTGCAACTGGGAAAAAGTGTTAATTTGGGAATAAAATATATGTTTAATAGCAAAATACTTTTATTTTCCAAGTTTAAATTATATCCACAGTAACTTTGCAGGCCCAATATGAGAACTATTCAGGTCAACTTCAAAGTGCTTTTCAGATATATTATCTGTCAGTCTGGAGCATTCCACATGCCCACACCTCCTCACAAGCAAACTTTCTGGAAGGTCCTAACTTGCACAAATAGAGCTCATTTTTGTTTGCTGCTGGGAGGTTAATCTGATGGCAACAAAATGAGGAGACTTCAAAGATCTTGTAGGGCATTTCTTTTTCTTTCTGTTTGCACACAGCTCTTTATTTACTTTTCAGAAATACCCTTCCGAAAGCAACCCGCTTAAATTTTGAATTGAGGCAACCCAGTGAATGATATGACGACAAAAGCTCTACCTTTCTGTCTCCCTCCTCCTGTGCAGGACCAGGCTTCCCGGGAACACTGTAGTCAGCTACAGCTTGAGTTTGCCTTATGAGGCCTTTGTTCCCATTGTTCTGAAAAGGTTGACTTTCTCCTGATAAGAATTAATCCCTACTAAGGTGAATAATCAAATCATGGTGTTTGCTAGTGCTGCTGACAGTTTAGAGCAACAGCGACATTTTGTATTAAAAAAAATGACTAATTTGTCTTCATGACAATCAGTCTATATAATAATACACTAGATATATAAAAGAAGGTTTTTAATAGTTTCATAGCCCTTGCTGTTACACAGAAACACTGTGCTGTTTCAATGACCAGCTCAAGCTGTTCTACATGGGTCACTCGTAAGAGAGCGTGCTGAGTACCTGGCTATGTTTGACAAAGGGCATTTGCTGCAAAAACAGCCTTTACCTTACATCCATTTCACCTTAGAAGTCCTGCCAGTGGACCTCTGCCATGGAAGCCATATTTGCTAGCTGCATCTCCATTAAAACTATTGACTTTAGTTGCGGATGGTAATGGTGCATGAAATTGCTTGAATTCTAGAGGTTAGTTTGAAGGCAGCAGAGTTATTCATCAGTGTATTATTAGCTGATTTTTAAAGGCCTTCACCCTGGAAGCTATTGAAGAAATGTCCAAGTATTGGGATGAGCATAGAGCTGCTGCTGAGTTTCCATGCAGAGAATGCCAGGCAGTTTTTGATGCCCGACCTAAATGGATCAGTGCTGAAAAATATTCTTTTCCTTTTTTTTAAATGCACATGATCAGTCAGAGTAAGAGCAGAAGGTAAGAGTTTAACTTCATCACTTGTCAGAGCAGAACTGCCTCTTATAAAATGAGCATCCCAGGTTTTTATTCCACATACTCCCTGTTTCTTCTGCTGTTGGGTTATTTTGTTTGGTAGCTAGAGAGCCCTCTTTTCTGTAATCATCACTGAATCAATTACTTCCCTACTTGAGGAAAGTATCTTTATTACTGTTTTAAAGATAAGAGAAAATAATACTGAGAAATTAGGCCCCTATCCAGCAAAATGCTTGAGCACTTGCATAACCTGTGGCACGTAATAACCTCATGGTAGGACACTGCTAACTTGTTCCAAGTTATGCAATTCTGGAAGGATTTACTGAACCTGGACCTCCCGGTTTGCCGGAGGCCTTCCCGAGAATGCAGCTCTCTCAATCACGGCTGTGTGATTTGCCACCAGCCTCTTCCTCTTCCCTCGCCGCCTACGAGCAGCACCCTATTCTGTCAGGCCCAGGGCAAATATGAGCCTTGATTTAGGCCCGTTCAGCTTCTTTTTCATCCAGCTGTAAAGTACTGAGTGAGCTGAAAAGATGAATAGCCTATCCTCACAGGCATTATTTAAAATGATGCGAAAAGTAACTAAAACGGATTATTTCCCATTATTTCCAGATCAGATCTGCCCTGCTTACTATTTGAAACTGTCCCCAGTATTAGCTTGGTCCAAAATGCAGTTTGTTTATCTCTTTCTCCTGTATCACCTCCAGTAACAAAGATTCATCATCTTGACGTTTGTGAGCAATTTTGATGATGGTGCGTTTTGCAAGGAAGAATGCAGCTCCCCCTCCTGATGCTGGTGAGCATGCTGCGTTAGCAGGAATAAACACCCTTTTTGTCAATGAAGGAAGCAGGAATGACAATGAGTTTATGAAATCAAGGCACTGAACTGTTGAGAAAGAGAGTCATTTTTCTGATCATAATCCCACTGTTAAAAGCCTCTGCCAATCTTTCCACTGGCCTGATGAAAAGGTGAATTTTGCTGACTTGAATAATTTGAAAGTAAATGATGATTCTGGTGTACACTGGCTGGCAGAGGAAACTGTTTATATAATTTGGAGCTTGCTAATAACCCTCTTCATAGCTAGAAACGGTGCCAGCGAAGCTGATGGCTATGTAAAAATGCTTTCACATTTCCTTGCTTTTATTGTTTTCTGTCACAGCTTGTTTTTTTTTAATTAGTACATGAACTATTTTTAGTGTCTGTAGACAAAAATGTATTGTTCAGGCTAAAATGAGGCCAGGTACCATGAAAATGTATTCAAGGGAAAAACATTTAGAGGCAGAGTTTGTCTTTGGTTGTGTGCACACACCAGTGAAAGTTTGCGTGCTTAGCCCAATTAGTTACAGCTTTGTCATTTCAGGGAAGTCAATGGAATCGTATCAGCATACAGGGGCAGAGTTTGGCTCTTAGGCTGCAGAGAAGTATTCTGCGCTGCACACATTGAGCATGTGCAGCATCTAGAATATTCTGAATTATTTTGTCCATCCAAATTCCATACATATCTTGCTATTAAAGAACAGAACAATAAACAAAGCTTTTCAGTCAGAAGATGGACTTAATCAGATTTGATTTTCGATAAGGCACCTCTTTATAACTCATCTAATCAACCTCTGGGGTCCAGAGACCCCAGAGCCACTGCTTTGTATGCAGACCGTATGCTACCCAGAGCTCTACCCATGCGTGTAGACCCCTGCGTTTGCACCATGCAGCTAAAAGCACAATAAGATTTTATGAGTCCTGACTCAGCCTGAAGGCAATAGAGCTTTTCCATATGCAACAGTCTCAACTGAGAGGCAAGATGTGGAGACCTTTTATATCAGTTTCTTATAGAATTTCAAATCAAGTTCAAAGTCTTGATCCTTTGTCTTCAAGGTTGCCCAAAGCCCAGTCCCACACTATGGCTCTAGTATGGTCAACCATTAAATTCCTCTAATACAATGAGGAAAGGGAAAAGCTCATCTGTGTGGAAGTTGTATCATTACTGGGAACCTGTGGGAGGAATTCAGCAGAACTAAAGAGCTCTCCCAAAGAAATGAGTGCCTTCTAAACTCCAGGTACAAGCCTCATTCTTTCATTTTGCCTAAATAAAAAGAAATATATATATTTACTCAAAACACCTCCAAAAAACTACCAAGACAAGTCATTCCAGTGTGCTAACTTCTCGCCCTGTCACAAAAAAAGACATATATTACTCATGTTGTTAAACACACCTGTGGAAGTTCACCAATACTGTGATGACAAGCACAGTGTAAGCAGCTGTTCAGAACAGCAAGGCATGTCAATTTTAGGATCAGTCCGAGCTGTATGAAATGGATCCTGATACTCTTTTCAGGAAAAGAAAATCAAATATTTCAGAGAGAGAGAAAATAAAAAAGATTATTTCCAGTCATCTGTGAAATGTAGGCTTTTAATACTTCACCAAATAATTCCCATGCAGAGGCAGAAAACTTACAGTTAAACTCGCTCTACTTTAAAGAGGCAGGCATTTTCAACCTTTTGCAGGTTATAGGTCCCTAAAAATGTTGCAATAGAGGCACAGACCTCTGCAGAAATCTCACAAAATCTAGCATATAAAAGTTTACTTTTCTCAGTCATCTTAGAAGTAGTCCATAGAAGGACCACATAGATCACAAGCTGATACCCATTGAAGTAGAGAATCCCTTTCTGAAAGAAATCAAGCATTGGTTTAGAAAAAATGGAGAAGTCACCAGATTCTATGGTAATCTAAAAAGCTGTGTTTGAATATTTCTAGCTTCAATCTCCCACCCCTGGATCTTGCCAGCGGTGTAAATACCGAACCTGCTGCAATACACAAGTGACCTTCAGCCAGAAAGGAGTGGGGAAGGATTACAAAGAGAAAAGAGAGAGTGGAATGAGCCCCGGTGCCTGGCTTGGCTGGAGACTCTGCTTCAGCCTTTGCCTCATGGCCCACTCTGGCCTTCCAGCACCATTGGATTTGAGTATGTCCTGCATATTCTTATAACCAAATACTACCTGCAAGTGGCACAATCCCAAGAACTTTGTCCTGGGACCTCCCGTAAGCAACAGAGAGGAGAAGGCCACCTCCACAGTCAGGAATCCTGCACAGCTATCACCACTCCCCTGTGTTTGGACCTGTAGGTCCACAAGGCATGTGTAGGTACTTCTGTACCGGTGGGAAGCACAGAACTGTGGGGTTAGACCAGTCATTTTTGCTTTCTTCTTGCATTCAAATTTGTCTTGATGGCAATGTCCTTTGACTAAGCTATCAAAGAACCACAAAATGTGCATATGACAGAAACTGAGCCTTGTCATAAAAAGCAGAGAAATCACTTAACTATGCTGATTCACTTACATCAGTGGAAGATCTAGTCCAGGATGATCACTCCATTCCCACCATAGCCCTCAAGGCCTTTCTTATTGTTTCTTCAGGAGTGCCTTCTCCCATTGAATATTATTTCTCTCTTCCTACTACTGCCTTCTCCACTTTGTTTCTTGTGCTTGTGGCATGGCCAGGAGTTACCCAACAGCCCTTGGCACTCATTGTACTTGTGGTACATGAGAGGTTTTTGATATGTGAATAGAGGCAGTCAGCTGAATTTGGAGATATTTTCAACAGGGACCCTGAATGACTTACTGCCTGGTGAGCCACTCCTGATTTCCAGCTGTAAAGTTCTCCTTATGGAGTTAATTGAAGCGGCCCCTTCCAGACCAGCAGAAGAGTGCAGATGAAGGACCTTGGAGAGAGTTCATGTTTTGTTAGCACTCACTACACTGTGAGAACTATTATGCTCTTCCTTTTTTGGATTAGCAGTACCAGATACTTCCTTATTTGAAACACTAGCTACAAGCACAAGCAGAAATAGTGATCACAGAATCAAAAGGGCCCTCTTGCTGCAACATAAATGTCCTCTTACAAAATGTGGGCATTGTTTTAAAGATAAATAACATAATCTTTAAAGAAGAATACAAACCCCAGTCTCTGCTGGAGTTGCTCCATCTGACCTCCATGGAAATATGCTATTTTACAGTGAGGTCTGCCCTTAAATGTTTTTGAGTCATTCATGTACTATGAACTTCTCTGAATGCTCTGCACTTCATAAAATCACCCTGAACAAATTTGGTGTTCTCCCTGGTCTAAATCCTTTGTGGTATTACCTGCATTTCCTCTACCCACTTCAAAAGGCATTTTCAAACATTGCTAAAGAGTGAGGGTGCCAAGCACGGGCAAGCACGGAGGAACAGTCTTTTCCACTGAAGTGTTGAGTTTGCCTCCAGTTCATACTCTAGATGCTGGCTGTGGACATGGGATGAGTGAAACCCTTTCTACTACTACTTCAGTAGCAATAGCACCAAGTCTGGCTCAGTGTACATGGGTTCTGGGCACATCTGTACTCACCTTTGTCATACCCCTCACAACAAGGGAGACTACCCAGAGCATACAGCAGTTTTTTAAAGTACCGAGCACCTCTAAAGAACAGAAACAGACTATGCAGTCTGAGCCAAAATCTCCCCAACAGAAACTTACTGCTATGCCATTTTAAAAAACTTTTGCATTTTATTTCATATGAAAGGATGACACCTCATTTCATTCAAGGGTAGTTCAGAAGAGATCTAAGTTGGTAGTGACTAAGTCTTAGACTGGACCCAGTTTCCATTCCCATTTCCAGCCAGTTTTCCATGAGGTTTTGGATAGGCCAGACAATCTGCCTGAATAACTACAAGGTATTTGGGGGTCAGTTCCTATCCATTTTAATGAGCACCACTGAGCATCTAGGCCACAGTGCCTTAGCTTCCCAGAATAATGTTCTTTCTAGGTAAAAAGAGGAATATTCACATATCCTTTCCTCTTTGGGTGCTAGCTGATAGGTTCATCAATAGTTTGAAAGCTCTATAGGGTGCCACTCAAATACCTAGAACTAGGCTTCTGAGTATACCTGCTGTCAAATCAGTCACATCAAAACTAATCTTGAGTTTTTAAACTAAGCTTTGGCTCAGCCTGTATTTAAGTTTAAATTATCCCATTGATTTTAATCAAATAATCACATGCTTCAAGTTCAGTGTGTGCTTGTGTGTTCTGCTGTATTCATGCTTACTTACTTACTGCTCTTTCCACTTCTGCCTGAATCTGCAGATAAAAGGTGGGACTGAAAGGAGCTAAGGACCCTGCAAGCACTGGACTTCCGCTGATACCATGCAGTTTGTAAATAAGAAAATTCAAGCAAATTAAGTCTAACCTGTTGACAGATAAATTATGTTATAAATTAAGAAAACAGAAAGTTACACTTTTAAAAAAATGATAACACCATAGTGGAGGTTATGAAGATTCTTTTAAAAAGGCAGATCCTTATATGACCCTTAAGAATGAATTTACAATTTATTACCACTTCATGGCTGAAAGAAGAAAGTGACTGTTTCTGCACAGGGGATAAATGTGGCTAGGATTTACATTCTGTTGAAGTGGAAGACAGATACAGCCCTGAACTAAAGAGGAGACTGCTCAGCTTTGACTGTAGCAGATGAAGCAGAACAGACATCTCATCAGCTGATGCTAATAAATGTGAGGGCTTTCCCCACTCAGGACATCTGCTCATCCATGAGCCTGAATTTATCCCACTATCTCTGCATTTTAATGTGTTCGTTATATCTATAATAAGTGCATATTGTTAAAGAGAGAGCTGATTTTAGGGCTGTGCTGTCTCTTGATTTTTTTAGATCTTTCTCTTAGATTCCTTGTCTTGCTATATAGCTTGAAGATGCCAGTATGTCAGTTTTATTTTTGTCTCTCCAGATTCCCATACTGGTACTTATCTTCATGAGTAACAAAACAGAGGTCTAGAGGGCAGAGGATACCCACAGTCAGGCCTCTGTGTCTGCAGCTTGTTTATCAATGCCTCGTGCAGTTATCTCCACTACAGACAAGCACAAGAACTATACTCTTTTATTTTATTTACACCAGCACAGCACTTCTACAAGTTTGATGCTTAAGTTCTTTACATCAGTTTTGTGTTCAGTTATGGGTATAACAGATCCATGGAGAGCAAAACTAGATATGCTGCACTTAATGCATGCAGAGACTTATATTTCAAATAGGAGATCAATGACTTTTCTGTTGGGATCATATTCTGTCTTTATCCACAGCTTATAAAACTCACATAACCTTTCTCCTGTAGCACTGAATGTATATCAATGTAGAATGGACAACCTTTTTTAAAATCCAGCAATCCAACTCTGTATATCTCAGCATGAGGATTTAAAATTTATAAGTTTTTATAAACTTATAAATCTATATTGGCTCCAGGAAGAATATATTGTAGATACCCTTCAGTGTGACTTTTGAAGATCCTGAACAACCACACTAACCAGGCCACCCATTCATACCTATGCTTTCTAGGAAAAAACACCAGTTCTATTTGCTCATCCAGAGCAGTCAAAAAATACTGCAATTATTCATATGGGAAAAAAAATCTACACCCATTTGGAAGAAATGCCTTCAGATTTACTAAATTAGAAAAAGGTTTGACAGCACCAAGTGTTTAATCTGTAAAGGGATTATAGTTATCTTCACAGCATGCACACATCATTAATGTTAATGGGAACTGCACCTCCAAGACTCAACTTAAATTGTTGGCTGTAAATAGTATCCCAGGAGGAAAATTAAAAAGTCTGGTAGAAATACAGCAAATTCCAGCAAACATTTTCTCCCAGGGTAAGTGATCATAGAATTTGGAACTGAAGAAAAATAATCAGAAGTTTGCCTAAAATGGACAGTGTATCAGTTTTACTAATAGGGTATATTAGTTGGTATATTTTGTTCTGTTTCTTAGCCAACTTATTTTTCCTTCACTTCCATAATCCTGCTTGACCTGAAGTTCAGTGCTGGGCTATGTTTGCAGTCAGTATTATATTAGGATTGCTCATTCCCATTTCTATTTCTCCCACACTCCAAACTACTGGGGAAAAAAAAACTGTTAGAAGAATTACATCTTTTTTCGCTCTAATTAATTTCTACTCAGACTTAACTGAAATCCATGTTTCATCACTGAAGTACAATTGCTGGAAAAGAGTATCTCTTCTGCCAAAATTAACTCTATCTTGTCTGATAGAATTTGGGGGATCCCCCTGAATTATGGGTTCCCAACAGATATGTGCAGCAAAACTGATCCAGCTCATTTACTTATTTTGAAAAAAACAGTGATGAAGGTGCAGCTAGGAAGGACATCAAAATAATCATTTGATCCCCCGTGAGGATCAAATTGCACTGTCAGAAATAAATAGCTTAGTGTCTCTCAACTTGTAATGTCCCATGAGTTATCCCATTTTAAGATGACAATGCTTGCTCAAGGGGCAAAGCAAGTCGTGGGAATGGTTTTCCTAATCCACAGAGGTTTTAAAGTTTCTGGGTAACATTATAGAGCTTGACACATTCCCAGGTGATTTAAGATGCTCACACAGAGGCTCAGAGCTTATTCTTTGAATCTCCATCACTGACAGCGAGAGACTCAGGACTTGGCCTCCATCCTGGCCTCAGAGAAAAAAGTCTCCTAGAACATTCCTGCGTGTGCATGTTTAAATGTGTGCATGAGGCAAGTGCCTTAGAACAGGATGCAAGATGATTCAAACACTGACATCATTATCTATGAGAAAAAGAACATGGGCTTGGAAGTAATGCCACAGACAGCAGCTAATTATGCTGCAAAACATGAGGCTTTTAAGCAGATTTTTCTATAGCTTTTCTAAAGAAAAAACAGTGTCTTGAAATGGAGGTTTCCAGCCTGGCATGCCTAAAGGAACCTCTAGCCTCTTTATTGAAAACATTTAAGAGAAAAAAAGAGTTTTGTTCCATTGTGTTATTTGGTTTCATGACCTTCTTACAAATCAACTCCCATCACTTCTGAAAGTGTCTTGCTAAGATGGTGAACACTTCCCTTTAACAGGTTTTCATCTGTCTACAGAACAGGACTTACTGTGCATAAAAAACAAGGTAAGCAGATTAATCACTTGTACAACTCCACTGACATCAACAGACCTTCTTAGGTAGGAACTGGATCAACAAATTTGATGAAAATGTGGTTCTACTTCTTTCTACATCATCAGATTTAAAAGTATAGGATCAGTATTGCCCTCCACAGGTCAGTGCAGTGGAACTAAACTGATCCCTTGAATGAGCAGCATTTGAACTTATGATGTGCACAGAGCAAGCCTAGCTGAAGGCAGACCTAATCTCTAGTTGTGCCCTAAGGCAACGCTGTAGTACAGATAAATAGTGATAGCATGTATGTAAAGAGGACTGAATTATTGGGGGTAAGAATCAATCAGCCAACAGCAGACAGACACATACCTATAATGTTACTGCTGTGACACAGTGTCAGGAATGAATGTCTGCAGCACATAGCGTTATGCTGGAGAGCTTGAAGTCTGACCATAAGCAAGAGATAAGGCTCCCCAGAGCAATTTAGCAGGCCATATCACACCTTGGGTGGCACTGCAGGCCCACTAATTCCCAGGAATCTCTCCCAGACCAGGGAAGATACTATAAATGCCTTTTCTGTCAGGCAGTCCAAAGTTTTTAAGGGCCTTTAAAATGATTTTAGCTGGCTACACAAGCTCTTTACACAGCGCTCATCACCATGCAACACAATATGAGCTACAGAAGTGCTTGAGTACTATCTTGGCCTCCAGATGAACTGGCTTCAAATGGAAGGACACCTTCATTTTCAAAAGAACAGAAGCAAAAACTACTAGCACTGTGTTACCCTACTGCTTGCATGACCCAGATATCGTCCTCCAGCCCCACACAGCACTAGTGCTAACGCTCCTACCATCCAGCATGTGGCCAAAGAGACCTCGCAGCTCTGGGAGCTCTCCTCCATGTCTACTGTGCCACCTGCCCCTCCAGGGTCTGCTTAGCAGCTGTGCTGCCCCTCTTCATTAGCCGCTAGCAGTTGGTGTAACCCCCTTCTTTTTTCTGAACTTAATCTCTAGAGAAGAGCAAACACAGCAGTATTCATTAGGTATTTGCCTGTCTTAGCAAGTCAATGCCCATTCTGATCCATGGGAGAGTTTTGTGTTATATTGTAGAATATCTTCTTTCTTAAGAATATCTTCTTCCTTCTCTTTTCAAGCACTGATTTTTGTTTACTGCCAAGGAGGGTAGTGGGGAATTTGCTTTGCAACATAAAAATTGTTAAAGCAATGGCTTAAAAATTTCAATAAACTGTATACAACTCTGCTACAGTGAGTTACAAACCTTGTGTTGGTAGCTATTCCAGCCTGCTAATTTGATTCCTAATAAAAATTCTGTCTTTTAATATAAACATTCATTTGATTTTATGCAGTAGTAATCAAATAAACAAAGGCTAAATGATCACCTTAAACCTCTATAGATGTAAACTTCTGCACTATGGTAGCACCAAGAAACTAATGCTGAGGTAGATGTTGTCATAACTTCCGAACAGGTTTTTGCTTGGATCATTTATTTTTACTGCAGTAGTACAAAGTAGTTTGAAGGAAGTAAAAATGAACCCAGCCCTTGGGCCTTCTGCTTAGCACCTGGTGGGGTGTTTACACCTGCAGGAAGCGGATATAAAGCACTGCTAAATGAGAATTATCGGTTCATCTGCCCTGCTTTTTAAGCCCAGTTTGCAGAGGTTGGAAGGGTTACCTAAAGTGCAAGGCAGCAATAAGGCAGTACAGTCAGACCTATCCAGGCCTTGTTAGCCTGGACAAATTTGCAATGTCAAGGTCCAGTTTCACGATTAGCTAAAGCTTTTTTGAGACCATGCTTCTGCTGAAAGGGTAGTCCTATCTTTCTGCCATCACCACGTGCACATTGCTGCTACCACCCATGTCTGATGTTTGTGACACACAGAGTCAGGTCAGATTACTGATTCAGCTGAATGCTGATCATTTTTCAGGGGATGATTTTCAGGCAGCTCTGCCAGCAGACCCAACAGCTGTGGGATTGCACAAGCGCTAATGCCAGCAAGAGAGACATGGTGGACATCTACAATTGGGGCAACATAGGTGATGGCACACGCAATTTTGGTGGCAGCATGACCTTGCATTGGCTTAAACTAATCAAGACACTGTACCTCCAGAAAGCATGTTGTGATGTTGAATACAACTTGGCACCAGCATTAGCATCGTGTTTTGAAGATGTTAATTGAGTATATAGCTTTAAATATTAATTATGGTGCCACATTTAACCTACCTTTAACCTGCCTTAAACCTACATTGTTTTAACTTAACTCATCCTATTAGGTTTTTTCGTGGTGCCCTTCACCCAGTAAACTCAGTTTTTTGAATATAGATAGTTGCTAAAGTCAGCTTCTCTTAAACATGAATAGAAACACAGTATTCAATTACACTTTTGAATATTTCACAGCAAAGCCAGCAGCAGAAGTTTATATCGGCAAGGAGAAAATACCAGTAATATGTTTCTAAAGCCTCTAATGATATACAGACTTACCAAAGACCAATAATATGCAAATTTCAGTTTGATAGTAGAATACCCTATCTTCCCTTGAACAAACCACTTAAGTGAGTACATTATTTTAATGCTGGGGTTAGTGAGAATTCATTTTGCAATTTGACTTCACTGGAACTCTGAGGAAACGTTTTACAAGATGCTTGTCTTTCATTTCTGGAAAAAAAGCTGACTGTGCAAGACTGTTTCCTGCTGGTTTATCACTTCTTGCACCAGGAGTCTGGTTTTGGCATTTTTCCCCTCAACTTCAATAGAAATGAAGAACAAGCTTGATTGAGCTGTTGCCAACTCTCACAATTTCATCACAAACTTTACTACTTCTAATCTTTTTTCTTAAAGCCTCAAGATTTTGGCTGAGAGAGAGCTAAACTTTTCTGTTTCATAAGAATCTCCCCTTTCGTTAAAAGGAAAGCTTCCATCTTTTTTATTACAGAGCAAGTATGAACAGTGTGAGACAAACACATTCTCAGAATGGAAGAGTCCATAGTCAGATACAAATAAGCCGCCTTTCTTTTTCTTCTTCATGATTTTTATGCCATGGGGATTACATTTATGTTTTCTTTAAGTCTGGGGTTGGCAGTATTGCAAATATAGCAGGAAAAAGATAAACATCTTTTATCAGTTTTCAGTGTGACTGAAATAAAGTAGGACTGAGATTTGCAAAGTTGCCTCCAAGATTTGGATAGCTAACAAAAATGAAAAGAAATGGTTCAGGTGAGTGAAATTGCTATTGTGTCAAGGGAATTATGATGTTTAAGTAATATTCAAGTTGTTGATATTTTTGTTTTATTTCAACTTACTATTATTTTTTTAACCCTATGTCATTGAGGTTGGCAGCTTTTAAGTAATATAAAGCACCATTTCAAAACCAGCTTTTCAGAAGTTAAATGTTGCTATTTTTTCTGTCAAAAGTACTTCATCTGATGCAAAACTTTCATATTCAAGGAATCATTTTGGAATACTGAATGTAAGGATGTCATCAATTCCATTTATTTATAGATAGATACACAGCCTGGTAAAGAATAAACGTTTATTTCCTGTCCTTAGATATTCCCAATAAGCTATTCAGCATGAAAATCCAAAGAGCAATTTGCTTATCACAGAATGGTTGAGGTTGGAAGGGACCTCTGGAGATCATTTACTCCAACCCTCCTGCTCAAGCAGGGTCACCTAGAGCATGTTGCACAGGACCCTGTCCAGATGGCTTTTGAATATCTCCGAGGAAGGAGACTCCACAGCCTCTCTGGGCAACCTGTTCCAGTGCTCTGTCACTTTCACAGTGAAAAAGTTTTTTCTCATGTTCAGATGGAGCTTCCTGTGTTTTGGTTTGTGCCCGTTGCCTTGCGTCCTATCGCTGGCACCACTAAGAAGAGTCTGGCCCCACCCTCTTTACACCCTCCCTTCAGATATTTATACACATTGATAAGATCCCCCTGAGCCCTCTCTTCTCCAGGCTGAACAGTCTCAGTTCTCTCAGCCTTTCCTCATTAGAGAGATGTTCCAGTCCCCTAATCATCTTTGTAGCCCTTCACTGGACTTGCTCCATGTCTCTCTTGTACTGGGGAGCCCAGAACTGGACACAGTACTCTAGATGTGGCCTCACCAGGGCTGAGTAGAGGGGGAGAATCACCTCCCTCGACCTGCTGGCAACACTATTCCTGATGCAACCCAAGATACCATTGGCCTTCTTGGCCACAAGGGCACATCGCTGCCTCATGCTTAACTTGGTGTCCACCAGCACTCCCAGGTCCTTCTCCGCAGAGCTGCTTTCCAGCAGGTCAGCCCCCAACCTGTACTGGTGCATGGGGTTATTCCTCCCCAGGTGCAGGACCCTGCACTTGCCTTTGTTGAACTTCATGAGGTTCCTCTCCACCCAACTCTCCAGCCTGTCCAGGTCCCTCTGAATGGCAGCACAGACCTCCGGTGTATCAGCCACTCCTCCCAGTTCTGTATCATCAGCAAACTTGCTGAGGGTGCATTCTGTCCCTTCATCCAGGTCATTGATGAAGAAGTTGAACAATACTGGACCCCGGGGGACACTGTTAGCTACAGGCCTCCAACTAGACTTTGTGCCACTGAGCACAACCCTCTGAGCTCTGCCATTCAGACAGTTCTCAATCCACCTCACTGTCCATTCATCTAGCCTGCACTTCCTGAGTTTACCTATGAGGATGTTATGGGAGACAGTGTCAAAAGCCTTGCTGAAGTCAAGGTAGACAACATCCACTGCTCTCCCCTCATCTACCCAGCCAGTCATTCCATCAGAGAAGGCTATCAGATTGGTTAAGCATGATTTCCCCTTGGTGAATCCACGCTGACCACTCCTGATCACCTTCTTGTCCTCCACATGCTTGGAGATGGCCTCCAGGATGAGCTGCTCCATCACCTTTCCAGGGATGCAGGTGAGGCTGACTAGCCTGTAGTTCCCTGGGTCCTCCTTCTTGCCCTTTTTGAAGACTGGAGTAACATTAGCCTTCTTCCAGTCCTCAGGCACCTCTCCTGTCCTGCCTGACCTTTCAAAGATGATGGAGAGTGGCTTAGCAATAACGTCCGTCAGCTCCCTCAGCACTCGTGGGTGCATCCCATCGGGGCCCATGGATTTGTGGGTGTCAAGTCTTCCTAAAACATCTCTAACCCAATCCTCCTCAACCAAAGGAAAGTCCTCCTTTCTCCAGACTTTCTCTGTGGTCTCTAGGGTCTGGGATTCCTGAGGGCTGGTCTTAGCAGTAAAGGCATTCAGTATCTCTGCCTTCTCCATATCCTTTATTACCGGGGTCCCTGCCCCATTCAGTAGTGGGACCACATTCTCCCTAGTCTTCCTTTTGTTGCTGATGTATTTGAAGAAGCCCTTCTTGCTGTCCTTGACATCCCTTGCCAGATTAAACTCCAAATGGGCCTCAGCCTTCTTAGTCCCATCCCTGCGTACTTGGATGATGTCCCTGTATTCCTCCCAAGTGGCCTGTCCCTGCTTCCACCTTCTGTACGCTTCCTGCTTATGTTTGAATTTTGCCAGGAGCTCCTTGCTCATACATGCAGGTCTCCTCCCCCCTTTGCTCAACTTCCTGCTCTTTGGGATGCACTGATCTTGAGCCTGGAGGAAGTGATTCTTGAATATTAACCAGCTCTCTTGGACCACTCTTCTTTCTAGGGCCCTAACCCATGGGATTCCTCCAAGTATGTCCCTGAAGAGGCCAAAGTTTGCTCTGCTGAAGTCCAGGGTTGCGATCCTACTTAGTGCCCTGCTTCCTCCTCGCAGGATCCTCAACTCCACCATCTCATGGTCACTGCAGCCAAAGCTGCCCCCGACCTTCACATCTCCAACCAGCCCTTCCTTGTTTGTTAGTACAAGGTCCAGCAGTGCACCTCTCCTCATTGGTTCCTCCATCACCTGTGTCAAAAAGTTATCATCAATCAATGCTCTCCAGGAACCTCCTGGGTTGCTTGCTGTGTTGTTCCTCCAGCAGATATCAGGATGGTTAAACTCCCCCACCAGAACCAGGGCCTGGGATCATGAGGCTACTTCCAGCTGTCTGTAGAAAGCCTCATCTACTTCCTCTTCCTGATCAGGTGGTCAGTAGCAAACACCCACAACAATGTTACCCATGTTAGTCTACCCTTTAGTCCTTACCCATAAGCTCTCGACCCACTCATCATCCACCACTAGGCAGAGCTCCATGCATTCCACTTGCTCTCTCACATAAAGGGTGACTCCCCCACCTTGCCTTCCTAGCCTGTCCTTCCTAAAGAGCACGTAGCCATCCATGGCAGCCCTCCAGTCATGTGAGCTATCCCACTATGTCTCTGTAATTGCAATGAAATCATGGCCCTGTGATCGCACACAGAGCTCTAATTCTTCGTGTTTATTCCCTATGCTGCGTGTATTTGTGTACAGGCACTTTAGGCACTTCAGAGAGGTATTTGAGCATGCTGATTTCCCAGAAGGGGAGCAAGGGGATTCCCCATAGTCTTGTCTTGTAAGTACTTCCTTAGCTGCATGCAATTGCTGGAGATAATCCCACTTGAGCTCTGTTTTGGTGACTGCATAGTCCCTATAACTCTCCCTTTGCCCCATTTTTCCTAGTTTAAAGCCCTTCTTACCAGGTTGGCCAGCCTGTTGGCAAAGACACGCGTGCCCTGCTTATTGAGGTGGATCCCATCCCTCCCAATCAGTTGTCAGTCCTCAAACAGGGTCCCGTGGTCGCTGAAACCAAAACCCTGTTGCTGACACCAGCGGCACAGCCAGTTGTTTACTTGGAGTACCCGTCTACTCCTCCTCCCATCCTTCCCCCTCACTGGCAGGATCAAGGAGAAAATGTCCTGGGCCCCAGACCCCTGACCACTGTACCCAGAGCTTTGAAATCCCGTTTGATACTTTCGAAGTTGCCCTTGGCAGTATCAGTGCCAATGTGGAAGAGCAGCAGGGGGTAATAGTTGGACGGGTGGACAAGCCTTGACAGTCTTTCCATGACATCTCAGATTCAAGCCCCTGGCAGGCCACAAACCTCTCTAGACAAGTGGTCAGGTCGGCAAACAGGTACCTCTGTCCCCGCAGCAGGGAGTCACCCACAACAATCACTCTCCACTTCTTCCAGGTGTTCCTGCATGGCACAAGGTCCATCAGCTCAGTTGCTTCACTCGAAACCATGCCCAGCTCCTGCTCAGTTTGGAGGGCACCAAACCCATTCATCAACTGCAAGGTTTCAGGAAGAGCAAGAGCCTTTCTCTTCCTACAAGAAGTGACCAGTTTCCAGTCTTCATCTTCTACAGAGTTATAACTTACTGTTCCACATAGCACAGAGCCTGCCTGCATCTCCACTGCTGTTGGGGAGTTGAGACTCTTGAAGCTGTAGGGTCTCTGAGAATATCCTGTCTACCTCTTGCTCATCTTCTCGGATGCTACAAAGCCTGCTTACTTCCTTCTGTAACTCCTTTACCTGGCAACACAACTTGTCAACAATAGCACATCTTCTGCAGAAAAGATGCCTCTCAGCCTCAGGCTCACGGAGAAACCCCAGGCGCTCTCTGCAGCCCGAGACCTGCAGAGCTGCATCCGCTGTCAAAAGCTCTGTCTGGGTGGAAGCCTCTGACATGGCAGATCCAGCAACTCCAACGCCTGCTGGAGAATGTGCTTTGCAGCGTGTCATAACCATACTGAGGAAATGTACAATACTACGACTAGAGAGAAGGGCCCCTTCTCTGCACCCTTCTGCATGAACTGCTGCGCAAATTGCTGTGTCTGTTCGCTGCCTCTGCTGGCTGCTTATCCAGTAACAGGAGAAGCTTCATCAATGGAATGTTTCACATGGCTGCCATAAGACATCTTTTTTCTCTGCCATTTTATCTACATCAAATGAACACCAAGAAAAGTTAATGACACAGGCAACCAAGCTAAAAAACTTATTTATCATACACTATTAAAAGTGCTAAAATAATAGGACGTGCTCATGGTTCATAGTTTATTTAATTCAGGGTTTGTAACTCAGGCAGAAATATGAAAACTGACACACATACTATCAGGCAAAAAGTGAACTATTATGCAATTGAACATGCTTATTTAAATTAAAACCTGGCAAACATGATTCTGCTGGAATTTCAGACTTTTAGCTTTTAAAAATCCCCAAAATAAAAATGTGGGTCACTCAGGCATGAGTCTAACTGCTCTGTCATGCCATAGTTTGGATCTGTAAAAAGCGGTTTTCAAGCAAATTGAACGGCCTAGTTCTCTCAGAGGGTAAATGGCATAAACTGGCACCAAAAGAGGCAGTTCTCTCCTCTCCACAGCCCCCTGCATTTCTTTCTCTCTGTGCACCATCGCCACCTCTATGCCAGTTCAAAATGTCTTGCAATTACAGTATCAAGGCCTGATCCTACTGCTCAAGCACGTAATAATAGCCTATAATGCACGTCAGCAATCCACTGTGTTAAACAGATCATTTCCACTTGCAAGTCAGGGATTATGGAAACTTTGGTCTAGAACCTCAGCAGAACTTGTTCATTTGGAAATATGTGCCAGTGCATTCCCTGGGGTCTCCCGCTGGCTCTACCCCAGCCAGACGTTTCTGTCCCTCCTCTATGAGAGGAAACAGCCTGGTCAGGGACACTGTCCTTTTGCTTCCCGCTTGGTCTTCCTCTGGCTACGTCTGTAGCGCAAGAGGGAGACACAGGAGGATGGCTGGGCATTTTCTTCAAGGGCAAGAATTCTTAGGACAGGAGAGATGAGAAAAGAGACCTTGTTCCTGTAGTTTCTCCAAAACCATAAGCAGCCTCTGGAACCTCTCTGATCTGTTCTCGTCCCTGTCCCCACCCAAAGACTTTCTGGGTCCTCCCAGATCTTTGCAGGCTGCGCCCCAGTCCACGAAAATCACCCAGACCTGCTTCACGTCCCAGCTCAGCCTTACCCGATCTCACTGAACCTGCTCTGCTCTCACCTCCATGCCATGTCACACTAATCCAAGGGCAAGATCAGGTCTGCAAGGCAAATCACAGGGTCCTATGAAGCCAGGAGCAGAGGAACTCTCTCCCTGCTAACCAGAGAGCACTTTCAATCCTGTATGTTAACACAACATTTCAAAACAGGTTCACCTCCCTTTTGCTTTTTACACTTTTTGTAAGGGGAGTAAATGGAATGGGAATCCCTCCTACAGGAGGATCAATTGAACCTGCATTTTTAAGCACTCTGGAGGCTGCAAAGTTGGAGCACACCTAAAACAATATATTGCTTGCCTTTCTACCAGGTTAATATCTCCCATTTCCACAGACTGGGCATACCTCTGAGGTGAATGGGATTTGTCCCCTGTCCTGCTTGGTGTGCAATATCATCCTGTCCAACACAGCCTGTACTTTATTTTTATTGAAGATCAAAATGGGATTCATGTAAATAAACTATATCTCATTTAGCCTTCTTGGAACAGGTTCTCATGAAAGGAGTAAAGTTTTTCATAACATTTACTTGGAATATTTATTTAAACTTTGGAGGCCTTCAGCACATACAGTTTTACTGTTAACATTTCCCAGGCATTATCTGCAGATCACCTACACTAATTTTATCAGTTCACACCATATGTGGTATGAGATTGAGGCTTTTACAGGCTGTTATCCATTTTTATATATTTTCCTCACTGGTAAAGTAAAGCAATTTTAGTTGTATGGTTGCCTCCACTGTAAGGTTTGTGGGTTTTTTTAATTGTTTTGTCCGTACAAGGAAATGTTGAACGCTTTAACTCTGAGACCAAAAATAGAGGGAAGGGAAAAGGGTTGCCAGATTTGTGACCCACTTTTTCCTTCACTTCATTTATATTACAGTCTTCTTAAATACATGAGAAGAGCTATGCAGCTCTTTTGATTAAGCTCTATAAACCAGATTCAGAAGGCTGTGGAGTTAACTCTAGACTTCCATTAGTATAAAGGAATTTGGAGCTAAAAGTTCATGTTGTATTTAACATATGCCCTTCATCTGAAGAGAAAATCCAGCATGATCCCTGGTCATAAAGAGAGAAATGACATTCAAACAGGCTGCAAATGAGATGTCAGACCACCTCTTGAAATATGCTTTCCCATGCCAACAATGTCTCTTTTTCTCCGCTGGATAGCAATTAACCCCTTTTCTTCAACCTTACTCTGGCATATTTTTTGTGCCAAAGTGTCCTGGACTGATATGCATGAATGCTCTTAGCCCAGATGCAAATACCTTCCACCAACAGTGAATGGTATGCAGAAAGGTTCCTGCAAAGATTAGAAATGCTGAAAACATACCCACTGCTTTCGATTCTAGTAGTGCAGCAAACCTTTGGAAAGAAGTGCTCGGTCCAGCTATGACTGGATTAGCAATAGCCCACTTTCTCCTCAGCAGGTTCCTGGCAGGTTTTCCATAGCCCTACTCCTTCCCAGAGCAGCATAGGGGACTGATGTGTTCTTTCTCCTCAAAATAGGTCCATTTCTGCATTGTGTTGTTGGCAGCAGGAGGTTCCCCTTAAGACCCAGAAAATTAATTTGCAAAGTTTACTGGAAAACTGGCAGAGCAAACGTCTTAACTTAATGTTTTAGAATGACAAGGAATCACTGAGGGTTCCCAACTGCAGTTCTGGACTGTTTTATGGGGCAGTATTGCAAGACTTCAGCTGTGCTGAAGCCAACATAATACAAGACCGTGGCCAAAGATGGTAGCAAAGAAACTTCTTGTCATAAATTACTGAACATCTTGCACTGACACTGCATTTAATTTAACTTTTTTTTTTAATTGAAGAATAGGCATGTATTTGTGTCGGTTTTGGTTTGGAAATAAAAAGTGGACTAAGTCCCAAATACTTCAGATGAAGGTGTCAGATGTTGAAATGTGTTTGCCCAGTGTTAAAGAGTAACATGAAAAACTGAAGAGAACATGATATGACTCCAAGTCATATCTTGACAGGACAGTTTAAAAATGTGACTTAAGAACTTAGTAGATACATTCATGCAATCTCCTGCAAGAGTGGATAAATACCCACTCTTATCCAGGTTTTGCAAGGAAACAAGACTTACTCAAACACACTGCCTGTCTGTGTCTCATAATTTTTAAATTTGTTTGACTAAGGGGTAGAGCTATTACATATATTTGACAAAAGGATTGAGACCTTAAGTACATTTAACAGAGAGATGGAAATCTTAAATACATTTAGTAAGTTTTAGGAAAGTCAGAAGGTGTAAAAAAAGACCAAATTAGTTCTCTTACTGAGGAAAGGCAGTATTAACACAGCTGTGTTTCTACTCTGCTGCAGCATCCATCTGATCAATGCACCCTGCTACTACTTGTTCAGTGAAACAGCAGATAGTGAAGAAACTGGTTATATTGCAGTGAGGAAGGGAGACCGAGTAAATGAAGGGAGGTAGCACACAAAGCCATGGGAAACCAGACTTCATTTTTTCCACTGGTCATGGAATAACTCATTTTGTTTGCAATATGTTAGGACGTGCTCAATGTTTTCTTTCTCATTTACTTATTGAAGTGTGTTGAGGGACCCATTCAGCACTAGTAAAAAATACTGTAATCCAACATTAACTGCCAAAATGCTTATCTAAAAAGGACCTCCCAGTTGTTTCAGGTGGGGCGTGGGTTAGCAAAGACTAAGTTTTAGCTATTATGTAGTAAAATGTTGCTTGAAAGTTCTCCTGAAATACAAAGTCTATTTAATGTCCGAAAAGAGTAGATAACTAACAGTGCTGATAGGCCAAAAACAGAATAACTGAGAGATGGCTGAAAAAAGCAAGCAATGAAAAGTTAGATTTAGAGAAAGGAGAAAGAGGAGCTAGAGGCATGTAGAGAAGAGTTTAGATGCTATTGAACTGGGACGCCTTAGTTCCATTGTGTCTCATTTGTACTGTATTAAATAGGAGTTCCTTGCTGTCCAAATGTACAGCCATCTGGTTGCAATGAGAAGAACAAGGCAGATAAAGGATGGAGAGGAAACACATGACTTGACAAAGTCACATAAGTGGAACAACCGATAAGAATAGCACACTGTAAACAAATGCTGCCCTAATAAAGGGTTGAGTTCAGAGCTGGGGATACCAGCAGGGATGAAATTAGCCTGTTGCATTTTCCATTCTAAGATCCCGAAGTGAGTTTATGCAGTAAATGGTGGTCAGCAGTCCACCTTTTCCGCAGTCTTACAGAAGTGCAACAGAAAGCATGCATGTACAATCATTTGCGGACAGTCCTGAACTCACACTGCCTACTCACCGAGAACTGTGTGACGATGGTAAATGTATCCCTAAGCCAATGCTAAAAAATACCCTGTTTGTTGGCTGGCGTTCAGTGCCACAATTTTATAGTCACGAGGTTTATGGTCAGTGAGAGCACAGGGAGAAAACGTTCATGTTTGTTTGTGAAAAGCTCTGTAGACACTCCTGCAGGTAGCTATTGGCACAGTCCATCAGTTTTGGCTTCCTTTCCCTAGACTACATTTCAGTGAATATAACTAATACATGTTCAACATTTTTCCAGTCAAATCACAAAATGCAAATGCACAGAAGGCCAAACCCTGCACGTTGTTTGTTAGTGAAATGATTATGCTTGGCATTTAGCAAAAATAAAGCACTTAGACCAAGGTTGTAATTTGTGCAGTTCCACTGGTTATGTTTGAAAGCAATGGGAACAAAAGGAGTTTGACCATGAGCAAGAGAGGTACGCACAATGCATTGTGTTACACTATTATGTTTGAATACAATAACTGGTGCCAACAGTTCTTAGCATTAGTAGTCACTGTATCTTAAACAAGCAAGATAATAAGGGGAAGAGCCTCTTATGTTCTTTTTAGCTAAAACTGCTTGCAGGACAAACATACGCTCAAATTGCCCCTGCAGTTTACCAGTCTCCGTTGCCCGCCGTGCTGTCTGGTGGCTAACCAAGTCACTGGGGAGTGGAGCCAGACTGCTCTCCTGAGTATTTGGATGCTCCTTCTGTGTTCATGCGGAGAATACCTCCAAGTGCCCTTTATCTTTCAGATTGCAGTCTGTAGTCTTTGAAGAAATATATCATGTCCCATCTTTTACTTCTTTATTACATTGCTTTTTCTCAGTCTTATCAAACAGCATCACTCTTTCTTAATCCTATTAAGAGCATCACTCCTGTGTGAGACCAGTTGTCTCCTGAAGCTCTCTATCTTATCTTATGCTGAAGGTTGGACCGGCTGGACGCTCATGAGACCATTGTTCTTCAGGCAGATCTCACAGACTGTAGCTGCTTAACACTGTGCACAAACATTCCCCATGCGTTCTGTGAGCGCAACGTACATACAGTCTTATTAACCATATATTGGCCCTAACATGCCAAACAATTTATAGGGACCCACAGTATTGCTCAGGCAGGAAATGATGTTTGAGTAGTAAAGGAATTTCCTTTGGTAGCTTATTATTTCTCCAATGAGAATCTGTCCAAAGCTTTTTCTTAATGAACATGGGCTGTCACAACTTCATTAACTCATGTTATCCCATATGAAGGGTCCGGATGTATGTTATATACACTGGGGAGAGGGAATAATCTGTTTAAAAGCCAAAAATATAAGAATCCAATCCTGATACCTTTGTAGGAGTTTTGCTGTATTCTCCAACAGAAACTGGGCCAGGACTTAAACCAGTACTACAGTCATTTGTAATTTTGAACATTCCTCTGCAGACTGTTGAAGTCAATTTTTCTACCTTTTCACTAGTTCTTTTTTTTTTTTAGTTACATCATCTGCTGTTTTGGTAGATATTGACACTGATTCCCCAGTCTCTCTGAGGATGTGTATACCAGCTGGGTACAGCTACAAAGGATGACTTTTCATAAGATTACATAGCATTTTTTATAAGAGTACATGTTTTTATAAGATAATACATTCCAGTCAAAGAATGCCTTTGGCTGAGTAATTTAGATGAAAAGCTTAGGGAAATAAGCCTTCTTTCTTCAAAGTATTTCCAGTAAGCAGGCTGTATCTTTAGGAAATATGAATCAACATGGTGCCACAGAAGTCAACAGGGTAATATATCAGCTGAGGATCATGTCTTTAAGTGCTGTTCACATGCATAAATTTGGTATATAAAAGCAGCTTCTAGGAATGTATGCCACTTATTAACCAACACAAAGAAAGCACTAACCATGCAAGTATAGATACCATGAGATTGTCACAGCCTGCGAGCATTGGGAGGCATGAACTTCAGTCAAAGGGCTCTGGTCCCTAAGGGAGTGATTACCTTAAGACAATGGACTTTCTCTCTCCTTTCTTTTGCAAGGGGAGCATTTGCACTTCGATGGTGAAAAAAAAGTGGCATTGGCACTTTAGAGTGGCTAATCCTTTGTTTGGACTCAGCATTTCATGCAGGGAGCCTAATATCCTTTCAAGATACCCAGCAGTCCATCAGAGTGCTCCCTCTGTCCAGACACACCATCTGCATTTAGAAAAAAAAGTGATGGCTTTGACAGCTAGATTTTTTGTGTCAGGCACCAGATGGGTGTACTTACCCACCACACATTGGAGTCACTTGGCAAGCAGGGCTGAAACAATTAGGCAAGTCCTCAGTGAAGGGCAGAGTGAAGGAACTCCTCATCTGACTAAGCTTTTCTGCTTTTGTACAGATTCAGGGATGGACAGTGTAAAATACTAACTCCCTAAGCAGCTTAAGATCTGTGAATTCATTTAGCTTGAGTAAATTCTAAAATCCAGTGTGGTTATACTCCAGCAGTGACTTCATTTTTCATGAAACTGATCTTGCTCCAAGATACTCCCTGGAAACTACACTTCTGAAGAAGTAAGAAAACAAGGATGTTCATGATAAAGCACTTGTTTGTTGTTAATTTAGTAAGGACCTTTGGATCACAGCCTAGTATGAATCAGTCTTACTGGTTCTCCTTATAGCCTCCAGTAAATAATAGAGTTGGAAGTAGCTTTGCCAGTGGCTTTCATCTCAACCATTTGAATATAGTTCTGGTGCAAAAATTACAGTTTTCCTTTCTGAGATGTTTTATATGTGCACAAAACTAGCAATGACTCTTCCCCCACGGGCCAACAGTGTGTTTTAACCTTAATCTGAACAGACTTTCCACACTAGTTGGTATCAATTACTGTAGGATCATATGTCCACAATAGGTGCAACCAGAGAGTAAGTTTTTGTCAAATGGGACATAAGCCAGACACTAGGACTTCAAGCCTTTAGCTAACTAGTCTACGATAGAATTAAGAGTCCTTGGGAAGATTTTCTGTAATCTAGTAAGGAAACTTGAGTGACCATCATCACATATTTTCCTTTCTTTATTTTCCTCTGAAAAATAATGAACTCCTAATAATATGTCATGAAATATTTTCGTTACCTGTTACTGCTTAGACGTGCAAGAAGTTTCCAGTCTATGCACTACTTATGCACTATTTTTAATTGAATGGCAACTTGTAATTCTCTTCTGCTGTGAAATGAACTTCCCTCACATCCATAACAGGAATAGATAAAAGCTATTTGTGAGACTAGCTGCTCCAGGGTAGCACCATATGCAATTTGTTCATCCTTTCTTCCTTTCCCTTCATTCATATTTATCTTATTTAAGAGATTGCAACCTATTTTTTTAATATCATGCAGTTATGCCAAAAATGGCATCAGCTATCATCAAACATGTTTTATATTCTCATTTGTAAACTTTAGTATTGCTCAGTTTCCAGAGTCAGACTCAATAACATTCAAAGATGTTCTTGGTTCAAAAGGTAAATACTTAATAAATGTGCTTAGAGAGAACTGAAATGCTGATCAGTAATGATTTTCTGATATCTTCCTGCCATTCAAAATGCAGTTCTCCCCTCTTCAGCAACATTATGAAAGAATTAATTTTTTCATAAAATAGAAAAATAACTGAAAGAGGAGTTTTACATCCAGGATAGTGGAGTTTCTACCCTTGGCTATGTCTGTTTAGAGTGCTAAGAGAATGGAAATTTTGCTGGTCATAGAGCTAAGGAGATTATTTTGGGAGCAATAATTTGTTCCATAAATTTCATCTCTTTTTTTCTCAATGTGGAGTGTGCACAAGCAGATGGTTATTTCCTTATTGTTTTGATTATACTGGCACTTTTATATCTATCATTTGCTTTTGAAATCATGACATTTGAACTGTGTCATTTAATTGTTATTAGTCAGATACATGCCATGGTATTGCTTATACTTCTTGACTTGTGAGCTTAGGTTTTAGAACTATTTCTGCAGTAGATATTCATGGAAAGTGAATATAGTTCTTGACAGAGTGTAAATCAGCAACCATTGCAACATTATAGGAAAAGGTGAGGCTGGGCTTTAATGGCTTTTGACTGCCCCGTGGTTCTTCCAAAGTAGGCAGGCAAATTTGTATCTCAACAAATCATGGTAGGAAAGGAGCCAGGAAAACAAAAATTATTTTTATCCAGTGCTTTCAGGGTGAACTCTCCTAAAAGTTGGAGCCATTAATTGTTAGTTGGCTACTGCATGTATGTTTGCCCTCCAAATTCTTAGGAAAAAAAATCCTAATTAAATGTAATTCAACGTATCTCCTTGCTAATGCAGCTATTAAGGAAGACTTCATAAAAGAAAATAGTTTGTCTTCCCTTTTACTAAAACCCACAAAAACTAAAATGTTCAAACTATTGAGATAAAATGTGCATCATGGAAGGTATTCACACTAGCCAACCATGGGATCTTACTGGAGTGACTAAATGAAGAAGCTAATCTCCTTTGATTTCCAGCAGAGTCAGGAAGAGAGACAATCTCTGGTGGGGAACCATTCTGCACAAGGGTCCATCTTAAGCAGTCTAAATCCCTACAAGTCCTATCTTTCTCCATTGGGCAAAGAAAGAGTGTAATGAAATGTGATGCCTAAAGCATGATCATGTACACACTCCCTAGATTGCTTGTTTGTTCCAGAGTGATGGTCTTTTATCTGAATTGGACCTTGGCCCATAAAAGCCTGTACTAAGATAACATAAGATTTCCATAGCTAGTCTAATCCTCACTAAGTTTAATTGTGATGCTGTCCCATTCCAGAGATATCTGTTCTTGTGGGGTGAACAAATTTGATCCTTGCCATATTTGTCAGGCCAGGCTTGTATTTTCTGCATCTTATGACACAGAAGTGTAGTATTATTACTGCTAGTGCTGCTGCCATTGCATTACTCAAAAGGGCATCCACCACAGGCCCAATACTACACAAACTGTATAAGATAATGGTTAACATATTCAGTACAGAGATTTCTTTTCTTTATATGTAGATAAAGGGGCATGCACGGCAGTAGAACCTTACAAATTCCAAACATTTTGAGATTTTAAATGATGTTTGGCAAGTTTACAAAGCTTAAATTTAATCACAGACAACAAGTGGATTCCAGTGATTTCCCTCTCCCAAGATAATAGCTATTCATTATAATGTACTTCAGAATCCCTGTGTACAGGGAAAACAATCTTAAGCTAAGGGTGTATAATAAACTGCCGTCCTAGCTTGGTGCACAAATGAAAAATTCAAATGTAAAACACACGAGACAAATAATAAAATGTGTAAGACTCATTCTGAAAAGACAGGTATTATCAGTGATATTTTTAATGGTGTTCTGGTTCAATGAGAAGGCTGTGAAGACACATACCATTGGATTACCTCCTCTTGTGACAGAACAGCACATACTCAGCTGTTCTCTATCACATTTGGATCAGTTATGGGTCTAAATAGCACCTAAAAAACAAAGGCCTCCCTTTCAGGTTTAGATGAGAGATTAGATTCACACCTAAGGATCTAAACTTCACCCTACATTTTTGAGTCTAGGTCAAGTACAAACTAAAAAAAGTTGAATTTGCCAGATTTTTTTCCAGAAATCACACTAGAACTGAAGAGCGAGCTGGATTTTCACCATCTGAGGTGAAATCAAATAATTCTGCCTTGACTGAATTTGAACTTTGTAATATAAATGAATCTGGCTGGCCTTTCTTTCCCTGCCTTCTACATTTCAACATGCACTGAACTCCATTTCAACCTGCAAAAATTTGAGCCAATCCGTTCCTGTTTGCTCCTGCTTTATTGTATGTGAATTTCACATCTGAACACCTGAAAGCAAAAATGAGATTAGCTACCACACTGCACCTGGGTGGATGTTAAAGCCCACCAAATCACGTCTGGTTTCTCTCAGCGTGAGCTCACTTCTATCTCCCCTAAGATCCAGGTGAAGCTTCACTAAGCTGTGGCTGAACCCTGGCCCAGGCTGGAAGGGGCTCAGCTATGAAGTTTCCATCTGATGGTGATTTATTTCTTTGCACCATCTGGTGGCTTTTTAGACTAAGTGCAACAGCGATTCCCAGAATTGCCTTGCTCAGTGTTGTGGTGTGGTTGTCACAGTGTACCTTGCAAATGGTTTTGGGATAATGCAGAAAATAACACCTGTCACCGGAGTAGTTAATAATCTAGAATGACACAAATCCCTCTGGTATGACAGCAATCCTGCTTTCTGCTTCGGGTTGCTACTCCATCATCCTGATCACAGGCCTCTTCACGAAAGCATGTGGAGAGTAAAAAATGAAATCTGACAAAACTGTATTTATAAGAGGGAAAAGAATTCAGTCAAGGCTTAACAAGTGCTTTAATCAGGATATTTTATAAAGTCTGCCAGAGGTATGTGCCAACTAATAGCAACTTTTGACCCTGATTTTTGGCTTCATTGACTCTTGGCACTCAAACAACATGCTGGCTCAGCACTCCAACACAGCCGACCAATTGGATCAGATTGTATTTAAGTGGTTTTGGAGGAGGATAGCCATCATCATTAGATGATTAAAAAAATCTTAGGCTTAGAAGTAGTGTAACAAATGCCTGTCAAACTATTTGACTATGGAGCAAAGGTCAAGGGATAGCCTGAGGAACTGAAAAAAGCAGAAGGCCATGTATTTTTTCCCTATGGGAATGTGTGGTATTATTGAACTAGTCTTGTCTTCATTTTCTGCCTATGAATCCTGGAGCTGATCACTGCAGTGAAATGGTTCAGTGTCTCAGCTGTTGAAAACAGCAGATCAGAGTGGCTCTGATTAGGCAAGTTCTGCAAACCCTGCCAGATGCTGAAAGCTGCTCGGTTAAAACCTGGACTAACTCCACAGAAGCCAGTGAAGAAATTAGGAGCTAATAGAGTGCCATCAGCCCAGAATCAGGTTCTTCTTGTGCTTTGTGTTCTATTGAAATAGCAAGATACCATGTCTTGAAGCTTTGGAAAACTTCTTTTGTGACTCTAGGGCCATTTCTGGATACCCCGAAAATCTTTGTAGTTTTGGAAATGGGCCACAATACTAGTGGGACCTGTCCTTGGAGGATATTCCCACTGTAAAGTGCACAGCTCTCACAACAGCAGCTTATGGCTAATGTCCCTGATACAAGGGCTGCCTCAGGGAGGGGACAGGTGAGACTAAGGGTAAGTTAGTGAAGTTGTTAGACTGCTCTTACTGTGACAAGGATAGACAACAACCCCTTGGACAACCCAAAGTTGCAAGAAAACTCATACAGGCTGAAAGTCCTCCACTTCTCTCTGTCCTCTGCTCCCTTCTCCATACCCAGATCCACATCCCCACAGTGAGTGAAGGTTTGTTCTTTTTCCCTTCCAGATCAATTATATTTTTGACAAGAAGCAAAAACAATATTTAAACCTTCCAGAATGGAAGGAAAATCTCTATTGCACAGTTTTTGCTGAGCATCATTCTGATATTAACTGCCAAGCCTATTCCCCATCTGGACATACGTGAGAAGGACCACACACAATCAGGTTCCCCCTCATCTGAAAGATTTTCCAGTGAGACACACCCTTTTTGAACTACATGGGACACAGGGAAGGTTTTTCAGAAAGTATTTCCTCTTTCCCTGCTTCTGACTTGGACAGCTGTAATTTCCTTGGCCTGCCAGCCACTGAGCCTTCTTCCATGGAAAATGCTGTATAGATATTGCTTGCTGGAGGAAATATTTGAGCTCTTAACAAAATTAATACACACAACTGAAAACAGTTTTTTTTTTTAAATAAAGTTCTTAATGGTAATAGGTGTTTCTACCTGGTCTACCCATTCAGTACTGAAATTCCCACTTAAGAAAAACTGCCATTGAATTCACTCACATGAAAAATGCAGATTGCCTAGCTATTCTTAAAATAGTAATGCATGTTTATACATTTTTGTTGAACCTTATTTAGACCCGTATCTTTTTAGGCTTATTTTTTAAGCTGATCCAGCACACAGATGCAGGGCATTATATGCCCTGAATCCATCTTTAAAATACCTTTGCTCACATTTAGGATTGTGAGCGGTCAACTTTAAAAACAGATTCATTTATCAAGCTTGCATCTACATATGAATTCAGGATAAGGGTTTGGCTCTGATAAGAGCATAATTTCTGCTCTACCAGTCTTGAATATACTGGCAAAGACTTTCTTTGTTCTCTTATAAAATGATCAAGGCTCAATAGTCATCTGAAAAAGTCTTGGTTCATAAGTCATTTTTACAATTATCTGATTTCTTTTCATTTGTTTTGCACTTATCTTGGGTATGAGGCCCTTGAAATAATTTTAAGCTTCTCCACAAAACTGAATGTAAAATCTTCTGTGAAGCAATGCAGTTTCTCTGTTATCATGATTAATCAGATTGTGATTCTCCAGCAAGGCCATCCCAAGGCCACTACAATTAAGGAACCTGCATCCCTTTCATGATTCCTGTTTTGTATTTATTTTTATATATTCTCAGTAACCACCTAGTCATTTCAGTTTAATCACTGCAGTTCTTTAATGTCCTTCCTTCCACCTCCAAAAAGGAATTCTTCATGAACTTTTTGTCCCCATGCATTTATCTGTTTTCATGACCTGAATAGCATTTATCCTCTGGTCATAAATGAAATCTGTATTTCATCACATTCATCACTCTGTTCCATGCTACAGCCAAATAGCTGCACTCCTACAGCTTCAAATGATGGCACAGAAGAGAATTGTTAGATATGCACATTCCAGCTATTCCACATCTGCCAGGTCTGTTGTGGGCAAAAGCGGGAAACCAGAGCCAAAAAACAACCCTGCTTTGTGTGTATGCTTTATTTTAAACCATTTTGAAGCCAAGAATGTGAAGATCAACCAAATGCTGACATGCGAGTAATATTTTGTTTTACACAGATCTATAAATATACTTATCACTGTTTAAACTAAAACTGAATATACTGTAGTCATAAGAAACGCACATGTTCTGGAGGACAGACAGAAATAATTATATGAAACAAAGACTGGAAACACTTTCTTTTTCTGGGTGGGGTTAGATTTCCTATAAAAATTGACTGGGGATAATTTTCTGTTCCTCGTGCAGGTGAGTTCAATGATGTGAGCTGTCTCTAGTATTGGACCCAAACACAAATATATTATCAATGCCCTTGGTTTTCAACTTTCCTGCATACTCCTTTCATTCCAGAGCTGCTTCTAAGCCATCTTCAGCTAGGAATAGCAAATCTGTTATCAGTAAGTCCAAATTCACTACATCGGAGCACCTCTACTGGAAAAAATTTAGGATCCCATAAGTTAACAAAGAAATTGTTCAAAAGGAACATAGAATTGCCTCAGCTAGGGATCAACCAGTGATTAATCTAGTCTTTCCCGCTGTCTCTGACAAAAACCAGCACCAGACACAGGCTAGAGTACTGGTAGGGAAGGATACAGTGAGATCAAGAAGAAAAGGATAAAAAAAGGTAATAAGTAAGTTATATATTGCACGGCCAGAATGTACATATTGACTGTCCAAACTTTCCTGACACTGAAGTTCAAGGAGAAGGAAGAGGCAGACTTGACTGAATGCCTTTGAATGAAAACAAAGGGAAAAATGACAACAGTAGCATAATAAAGAGTCATAAGCAATGAGGGGAAAGAGATCTCTTTTTTTTTATTATTTTTTTACTGTCTTAGAAGGCACAGGGCAGGCAGGAGTGGAGTTCAGTTCCTCTGATGGGAAATGCAGGATCCCCAGTTAAGTTTCACTGGAATTCTAATCCTAGCCAGGAAAGGAAACACATTTACCTGCATGTTTTGGGGGATGGCAATACAGTGGGACACAGACAGACTGACAAGTGAGAACAACCTTGTGGGTGAAGTGAGCGATGTGGTTAGATGGGGACCAGATTTCCGAGTAAGAGGATGAATTAAAGATGGAAGGTTAGTTGTTGAAAATAGCCACAAAGCAATGAGATTCGTTATTGACTCTGGACTTCAGAAGGCAGCTTTTGATAGCCTCAGGAAATCAGTAGGAAGGATCTCTTGGAAAGGAATTATGAAGGAGAAAAGATATGGTAATTACTAAAAGAAACTAAAGGCAAATTATCCCAGAGGAGAGAAGATAAGAAGCAAATCTACCTTTGCTAATAAAAACCACATTCACAGAAACCTATTTGTTTGTTTTCGAAAATAAGGGTAAATAAGCCCAAATAAGCATCTATTAAACTTGGGAAATTATGAACTTACCAGCTTTCAAACTCCAGGTCAAGTGAAAATGAAGTGGAAAACAGAAAAAAAAAAAACACAGAAAACTTTAAAGTTTGGGACTGGATAAAAGGTTCATTTTGATAAACTAAGAGCTGAAATGTCTGATTCTTTAGGGATTAGCTAGAACTTGTAGCTTGAAAATTAAAAGACTAAGCTGTTCCTGTTGTGAGGTAGGTACAATATATAACTGTTAATAGTACAGATGATAGAAAATAACTGGTTGTTTTATTGATTGAAGGGGAGACTAAAGTTTGTAAAATGCTGCTTTTCCAGAGAGCTGCCATCATAACAGCAAGTATCAACTGAGATTTGTCAAATTTTAGAGGAATGCCTGTCTCAGTATCAGTGACTGGAGAGCGTTTTCATTTCATAAAAAGAAAAGAAAATGCAGTATCTCCCGAATCGTTGCCTGAATTGGCAGAGTGTTTCAAGGTTAAAGAGATCTGAATTCAGAACGGTGCAGCTTCCCAAGGGCAGTGCACCCTTTAGCAGCTCCGACTCTAAATGCATGCACATACCAGAGGAGATGTCTTCCCGAGCCTGTCCCCTTCTCTGTCGTTCATGCAGCACAAGTGGTTGGCATGTGAGCGCCTGGCCGCTCGCAGGCCCTACAAGAGGCAGCTGGTTGTTAGGGTCAGAGAACCAAGCTGCCCTGCTCTGCTCTGTCGGAGGAAGAGGCAGCAGACTGGAGGGAAGTTTCCAGCTACCCTGAGCTGACTCGTATGCTGCTAGTTGGACCACACTGTTTTTTGCATATGGTGCATAAAATGAGCAGATCTTAAAATGGGTATTGATGAAGTGTGATTTCACCCTTAAAAATGCAGTTGAATTCACTGCATCAGTACAGACAAGTGCCAAAAATGTGAGGGAGCTGCAACAGCATCACATAATCTGTGCAATGAATAAACTGAGTGTTAAATGGACCTCACAGCACGAATGTAGAGACTATGCCTGTCCACTGTGAGAAAGTGTCACAGTATAAATAAGATTCAGAGATAATTCCTGCAGGAACTGCAACAAATTGGGATACCTACAGAAATGTCAGGTTTGTGCAAAAAGTATCATTGCCACCATTTAATGGCAGTAGCAAGGGGGTATTGAGTTCATCAGTTTGTAGATAGCCACGGGAAAGCCGAAGGGCAACCTGTGTTACTTTCAGCATATGTAAACTGCTCAGTCCTTGGAAAATTGACATTTCTGTGTTCTATTTATTCACTTGGCCTTAGCAAAAAAGTTGGTTGGGAGGGCATGAGTGACATTTTCTTCCCAGCAGAGAAGCAAAATAATCATTATTTTTTTCACTGTTGTATGCCAGCATGCTGAAAGATGGGCACATTATCAGACTGCAAATTTTTCCATAAGAATTCTGGAGGGTTGATCTGAACCAAATGTAAATACTAGTAAGGAAACTCTTGTCTTTTTTTGCATTGAGTGTGGTTACAGAAAGCATTAAGGCAAGTAGGGCTTGGACTGAGATCTGTAACATTTTTTTCAGTGTTCATCAGAGATTACTAAATAACTTGGAAAATGTTCTTCGTATCTTAGTAAACAAAAACAAAAATTAAGACCAAGTTTTTCTCTATACCATTCCAAAGTGACACATTTTAGCTTCCTCTGAGATTTGTCCTTCTCTCGAAAGACATATTATAGTTTAAAAAATGCCACTAGACTGACAGACTGGCCTGTTGCAACTGGTGGGGCTATTACTGATCCTTTATGCTCTCCGGACCATGATTGCTACACTTATTTGGTTCTCAGTTAAATGTTTGTGTGCATAATTCCACTGCAGTCTTCCAAGGAGAACACATTAAAATACATAGGGAATTATGCTCTTTCTGATTCCTGAACTGTGATCTGGAGACATCGTTTGTAAACCACCTGAAGTTTATTAAAAGTGCTTTGTGTTCATGGGCATCATATCTTTTTCACATAGCAGCATCTGTCTACTGTTTATCAAAATCTATACAGATCTAAACATATTAAGCCCAAGAATATATCATCATGACAGACAACTACAGAGGAGTTAACAAAAAAGTGCTAGCTAAGTCTCAGTTTGTAATTAATAATTAATGTATGTAAGATTGCAAACCCTTTACTCCCACTGGTAGGCTGTTACTTATCAAAGCATTCTCCGTGCAGTCAATGAAAGGTGTGCAACTGCTGACAAACACAAACGTGAGTCTGCAAGTCTTCAATACTTTGTGTATACTGTAGAGTCTTAAGTTAAATCTTGCTCTCATTTATTCAAGACAAACTAGATCCACTACATGGCTGTTATTTCAAGAACATGTCTTCTTTTATTTCACCATCCTAGCAGGTCTTTCGGAAGAGTCTGCAACTTTTTTCCTCAGGTGGGGGTAGCGCAGGCATGTCCACAGCATATGTGGCTAACAATTGGGTAGCACGTGTCAATAAGTCAGGCCAGTGTGGAACTGGCAGGGGAAACTGCCCTCGCTTTGTATGGAAATAAATCTACTGTAACTGCCTTTGATGTCTGAAACCACCTGTGCGTAAAAATTGTGCCAGAAATCTGACCTAATGTATTACAATGGACATATCCTGACACTGAATAATGTTGGCTACATCCTTAGCTAGCCTAAGAGGTTGAATTTCTTCCCCAGCCAGTGGAGTCTGCTTGCTTCATTTCATATTTCTGGCCCTTTACTTGATAATTCGCGTTAGCTGAACAACTACCAAAAGCAAAAAGAACAGTGTAGGGGAATGTGCGAGCATCGCCTCCTCTTGCAAGCAGTGGCCACAGAGATGCTGTGACCCCCCCCCACCTTATCGTACTTGCAGTGAGGAGCAGAAGAGAGGCCTGCCTCTCTATTTTTGCTACATTTGCACACTTTTCTTCCAAATATCTTATACTATACCGGCTACTTAAACTCTTGTATTACCTTGCATTGTCCATATGTGTGAACAGCTTCTCCCCATACCTGACCACCCACAGCTAAACTGGTTCCCAGGTGTGTTCTGAGAACCCCAAACCCCATAAGGAAACTCCGGTGCTGGGTATGAGGGAGGGCAGAATCAATTGAACCTTACATATGACGGATGCCTGTGGAAAAACCTGGGTACAATATATTCACTGGAACAAAAACACTAGGATAGCCAGTTGGTTAAGTTCTCAACACTCTTCAGGCTGAAAAATTCTTGTGATTTCTATAACTTCATGTTTAACTTTCTCCTGCATGTAACAATCCCCAATTGTATCACCCTGTTTCCCCCAATTAATTTCACTAATAAGGAGGTAGATACTGAAATTTTAATTTTAGCTGCTGCATATTAATAGAGTAACATGAACAAACTGTGAACTCAGGTGCAGATGTTTTGATAGCATTTAAAGGGATGATGGACTATGACAGAACATAATACAAAAATTATGCTCTTAGTGAGACACCAGTGTTAGAACCCTGGTGGCACAGTGGGCTGTAACATTCACCAGAAATTGCCAGACTTTCAAACTTTTCATGTCTAGAAAACTTCCCTATTCTGCCAAGTACTGAACATTTGTCTTCTGTGGAAAGCTGTTCAACACATTTCTCAAAGTTGAACAAAAGCATACTACCTCCTCCCTTAAGCCATTGAGAGAGATAACAAGTTGTCAGTATGTTATACTTCAGATGAATGAAGGTTTAACTCTGGTTTCTTAGAGTTTTGGTAAAAAAGACATCTTTCCTTACTAATGGAGATGTTGCTCTTCACCTGCCATGTGCTATTGCTGCTGTTCCATACAAACGCAAACTATTGGACATGATTTTAAAATATATTAAGCATCTGAGACTCATCCTAACTTAATCAGGAACTCTGAGTTCTCAGTACATCAGGTCCTCACTCAGTATTCCCTTACTTCATCCTCTTGGTAACACAGAACTGTGCTTTCTTTCCATGAGTTTTCCATATCCTTTAACTTCTCACACTGAAGACACTATTTTCCTTCAGCTGAATACTAATAATATATAGCTTTTGAGGACATTTTTCATTTCAGCAGTTAACTATTAATTATTAGCTATTCACCTGAAAAGTAGATGATAGGTATTATACCCAGTTTTAATAAAAGAAAACTTGAGACTTGTGGGCAAAAGGGCAAAGGTTCCTCCTTCTCATAAATCGTCCCATGGAATCACATTCATCCTAGTGAGGATTATACGAGGTTCCTCTTAAAACTGGAACTAACACTTTCTAGCTGAAATTAGCTGCTAGATGAAGAAGCAGCAGGGAAAAGATTGCAGTGATGCTGGTGGGAGGGCTACTGGATTGTCTGGTGAAACTGGTAATTACCAAAATTTAATCTTGACAATTACAGTGGGAGAACAAAATCTAAGAAGCTTGTAGGTTTAAGGCACATATTGTAAACTGTAAACTGACATTAAAATCCTCTAAATCAGTCATTTCCTTGCCTTTAAATACATTTTCTAAGCAATTATTAGAATATCTTTGGAAGGAAATTCTTGCAATTCTTGCACCTACTGCTTTTTCCAGCTTTCTCAGAAAGCCTTATTGACAAAACCATGGGGGTCCGTCCACATTTGTTTAAGTGTGTAATCTAACTAATACTGCTTATATAGTAGTGTTTGCACAGCTAGACTGCAATTGATGAGAAGAATGGCCTAAAGGCCACTGAATGCACTTCAGGTTTACTGAACAAAGCTCTGAAAACACTTTTCTTAATAAGAATGAAAATGTCTTTATTTCAGACTTTCATGCAACACCTATTTCTGTCATGCATTCAGCATGTATCTTATACATTAGTATTCTGGGGAGCTGTCCTGTTTGAATGCATAGGCCTCCCAGGGATTGCCTTGGATGGCTGAATCTGAATATCTGGGCAGCATCTCCAACAATTTTGCCTCTCTGTTTCATGAGAGAGAATCTGGCTTTAGATTTTTTCCCTATTTAATATGCTGGGTATGTGCATGGTTTGATGTGCAGCATAATATTTGTTTGGTTTTATTTCCCCTCTGTGACATAAAATCTAATAAGCAAGTCTTTTTCTTTTGTTGCTATGGCAGAAAGATTCTTGAAACAGTTAATGATAGAAAATAATTTAAAAAAATGGAGTGGCATCTCACTTCTATTTTTGGCAAGTTTGTTCACATATGTGTTTACAAAGCCAGAGCTCTGAAATGCTCTAAGCTGAGAGTTCCACAGTGAAACTAAGCCAACCTCATAAAATTCAGTAACTCCAGAGTCTAAATTCTTATGCTAAATGTATTATTGTTCAAAAGGAACTTTTAAGGATAATTTACTGGGAAGGCATGCCTTTCTAATAATTTCCAAATAAAGCATTACCTGCTTGCCCCAATGAGGCAACACATAGGGACCATTCTTTACAGACCATAATTCCAGCTCTGCAGTTATTCAGCACTCCAAAACCCCTTTTATATACTTTTCAAGGAATTTGTTTGCCCAGCTCCATCCAAAGTTTCAGTGTTTTTCTAAGTGTCACTGTTAGGGAAATTTCTAGCAACATTTATACTGCTCACCTGGTTTTAGGTTTCAGGAGGTGTAGCATAGGCTCATGGTATCAAAGGAATAAAGTAGCCTCTCACGAGGTGATGTTCTTGCAAATAGCTGGTAAGGAATTGTACCACTTCAGTGAGATTTCCTGGGTATACTCTATTTGAACTGAGAAGATGAATTTTGATTTTAAATTGCATCTGATAATTAAGTAGGGGAAGAGGAAAAAGCTTAAAACTTACCTGGACGTAATACTTTCACCTTTTCCCCCATACATACACCCTTTGCCTTTTTTTTTCCTGTTTCTTGACCTCATTTCCCATATTGCCCAGTACCCCCAGAAACTCACGCACGGTCTGGTCTGTTCTACCACAGCCATGTTTCGGTCAGCCTTACCTGTCCGTGCTCCGCATCCGCGCCCTCCCGCTGCCTCCAGGGCGCACTCACATGCCATCGACCCCCTGTGGCTTGAAAATATCAAGAGAGAGCAGGTGTGCAAGGGAATGTTTGGGGGTTGCAGAGAAAAGCTGTAGCAAGAGCAAGTCCTCCTACAGCAGTGTGATCTTTCTGCTGAGTGCTCTGTGGTATTCTTGCTTCCCACAGGACACTTTCTGAGCTCTCCACTTAAAGAAAAATGTGATAACCAAGCTGGAGCATTTCAAAACAATTATCATTTACAAAGTGATAATAAAAATACCAATGAACAGATAACGACTCTAATTCCCATAAAAGAAAAAGCTCCATCTCAGACAAGAAATAGTACATATGCACTCCTCCATACCATGCAGAGCCAAGGTTTTTGCTGGCATGGAGGCAATGAAAGTTAGGGAAAAAGTTGAAAACTGACAGGCAGTAGTCTTTTTTTCTAAGGAAACACAGACATTACCACTGTGACAACTGGTTGGGAGCTGTGTGGTCCTTTGTATCTTTTCCCACCACCTTTTTGCAATGGCAAGTAATTTTGTCCTAAATGCTTTTAAAACATGTGTGAGGCCTACGTAACACTGGATTGCAGATACTGTACTCATTTTTTTCCTCCATTTTTTTTCTCCCAAGTATTGGCACTGCTCCCATAGGATTGATATTGAGCAAAAATAAGCATTAAGGAAACAGAACAGTGAGAAGCTCTTGCAGATTCTAAAGTGAAGGCTTGCCAATGCGTAAGTATGTAGAAGCATGGGCCAAAAATGTAACACTGCTAGTCAGATCAGAAAAGAGAAGTAAAAGCTTTGTGGGACCTTATCACAACTGCATTATGTTAATGTTATTTACACACAGAGGGAACGCACTCACAAAGTTTAACTTTAGGCACCAAATTTATGCTCCCCCTGGACGCTCAAGTAGTTTACATAGTAAGTGCTTAATTAAGACAACCAAATTAGATACTTAGGGTTACATGTTGTAAGCAACACCAAGATAGTTATATAACTTTCATTTGTTCCCACACACACATTTTTGTAATGTTTTTTTCCCACTTTAAGAAGATTGCCAGAGCAGTAGTTAAGCACTTGAATAACTCAAAACATCCCTGATGAATGTGCTAGCAACAGAATTAACAGCTTCTTAAGTAAAAGCAAAATTGTGTGGCAGAAATTTTTTCAACACATGTCCACCTTAGGTCAATAAAATGTATGTGTCTGGGGTAGCACAAAAGCCCAGCAGAGATCCAAGGGTTTTTTTATTGACATACTTTTGAAGAAAAAAAGATTAGCCTGCAATATTGTTAAAAGTAATTTGTAACCAGTGACTTTTCACGGTATTGCTAAAAGCAACTGATTACAGTAACATACTATAAAGGTATGTATTTGTTCTCTTAGTGCGATCCTAGCTGCTAATGTAGTCATATAAGAGTATTTGCACAGGGGCAAGATCCCGCAGCAGACAGCTTCTGAGGCCAGGACCCAAGAAAGGAACAAGCAGAACTTGGTATTTCTTCCAAAGGGCCCTAGGAATTGCTGATGCCAGGGTAAAGCAATATCCTTTTTAATGTAAAAATAATTTTTATGGGTCAGAGGGACAACACTGATATCATACAAAGATTTTTTATGGGAAAATAAGGAATTACAGTATTGTGCTGAAACATAATCTGAGGAAATGATGTAATTACATGCTATAATGAGAACCTGTTTTCCATTATTTTGCTCAAACTTTCTCCCTGTCCCAAGTGTAAGCAACACCTCTACTATAACATGCACAGCAGAGCAGAACAGCAAGATAAAAACTAGGACAAGAACGTGCAACCATACACAGAAAACAATGATGTGTTTCACTAGCTTGTGAATTAGGAGATTTTGGTTGGAATTCGGGATCTCACTCTGGAATATTTTTGTCACAGTGGGCACATTGTTTAATCTATATGTAAGCTGCTATAAATCTCTTTGATATCAGAAAATGGGGAAAGGAGGAGAAAAAAAAGCAGATTATTGGGCCTTTTAAAATTGGATAATGAGTCTTCTAGTAATATTTACCAGATTGTCAGCACATATCACTCCAACGGTGCCTTTGACACTGTCTGTAGCCTTACCTCAAACACCATTATCCTAGACCTAACTCCATTCCAGCATCCCACCGCAATTCTTGCCTTGCAGTTTCCATAAAGGAGGATATGGAAGCCCCATCAGGATCAAACCCTAGCCTTCACTTCCTGGCACTGACACTAACTCAAACCCAGTGTGGGGATTCATGAGGCTCACTGGGCTGATAGAAGTTTTGGGGTGGCATGGGCAAGTATGCTGGATATAGAAGGGACCACTGAGTTAGGGTAGCAGCGGTAGCTGAGCTAGGTTAAAAGCTAGGTTGACAGTGCAAATCAAACAAAACAAAAAAAATTTGGGCAATGCAATGTTGCAACGGTCTTTCTCAGTGCGAGGTACCACTGCTGCCTGGTACCATTTTGTCACTTTTTAGAACATGGAGCTCTACAGAGGTCCAACTTGTGAGAACTAGAACACGCAAAGGTGAGATACTCATCTGCACAACTTTAACGCAGGGCTGGCCTAATATGCCCATCCCATGCAAGCTCTCAGGACACAACTTGTTATGTACCTGAGTATATTAACAGCGCACTGCTGACACTAACACCTAGACCTTGTGCCCACGTCCAGCGCCCATGCCCCTGATGCCCACACCGGCACAGCATCTCACCCAGGAGGTGGCCGGCGGGAGAGAGGCACTAGGATCACTGAACATCTTCCGTCCCACCTCCTCCCCCTGCAGCGGGAAAGAAGGCAGACTGGTATTTAACCAAAACATGCTGTTTGACTTGCCTCTGGAGATGGACAACAATGCTCACCGGCCCTTCACTGTGCCGCTGAGGAGAGAGGAGGGGCGACTCGTGGGGGTGGCTTGGTGCCAACTTTGGGGTCACTCGGGGCCACACAAGTGGCCGCTCGAAGATGGCCACACTGGTGGCTCGGGGTGGCCCAGTGCCTGAGTATGGGAAGGGGCACAAGGGTCGCCCCTTCCTGGCAGCCCCATGCCAGCCTGCCAGGGTGCCCCTGGCAGGAGGGCATTCCCACCTCGGAGGCCACAACAGGGTGTTGCCTCCTGTCAAATGTGGTTACTAGAGCCCAGGAATGTCTGTAAATCCAAAGCTGAACCCTTGCTTTGGTCCATGCAGGCTCCCTGTCCTTCCTGAGATGCATCTCTTTTTAGTGGAAGGGCTACGTTTCCTTCAAGCAAAAGGAGAGTGAAAAAAAGCAGTTGGTATTGAAAATGTACTGCACATACAGCTATGCTTACAAACTCAGAATACTTTAATATGAGTGTTAAATAAGAATAACTGGAAATTCGACCAACTACAGGAGTATGAAACATGATGGTGGTACATAGCACACCATACAACAGGCATCCTAGAAGGCAAAGCCAAGAATGGACTGCTTCTATGCAACTGAAAACCCAGGGAATTCGAGGAAGAAATCAGGATTCAGTCACTGGAAACAAATCTTGAAGCTTTTCAATAGAAGAGATGGTGATGAATTGGCGATGAGTTCACTTTTAAAATTAACTAACATTTACATTTTGTTTTAAATATTAATAAAACTAATGTTTATTTTTATATTTAAAAGTGTTTTTCTAGATTTTGTCTTTATTGCCCTTTGCATTTCAGAATTATGTGCAAAACAAATTAAGGACACGGGGTCTTCATTTTTTCTTGAAGGTAAGCCTTTTATTATGGTGTGTAGTATAAACAGCAGGATACCCTCACACAAAATAAGCGGGCTTAAAAAAACAGCAAAGAGAATCTTCTTTTTTAATTAGAGTTCCCACTCATGTCAGACTAGCTGTATTGTAGTAGAAGTGCTTTAAGTGCATAGGGTGATGAAAGGTCTGGTGTGGTAAGGACAGATACTTGCAGTTTTCTGAGTTCATCAAGCTACTTGCTCTGCTATGGAGCACTTCAGTGTGTGAGAGGCAGTTTTCTATCTCAAATAAGCAGAAGACTGGTGTTATTATTGTTTTGTATTACGGTTTAGTCTTATTACAATGTTCCATCTTAATGTCTGGAAAGGAGAATTGTTTAATGCTGTCTCTTGTTTTCAGCTCAATGGAAAGCAGAGGTATGTTGTTCAGTTCTTTTTCTTTTCAGGTTCTCTCTCCTTCCTGCAATTTCCTTCCCCAAAAGTACTGATTCAGGTCTAGAAATTTAAGAGGCTTCTATTAGAGATGGCTTGTAATTTTTTCACTGTGATCTTCAGGCCAAGGTTGTGGTTTCATGTTACGATTAAACAATGTAAGTGTGAACTGTTGCCAGAAGGAGCAGTCACACTATTTGCCTTCCATCTGCAGTTTCGTGCTCTGGCCTTAGCTGCTAGTTCTTCTATTTCCCTTTTATCCAGTCTAGTGATTGTGTGGCTTCAGGATTAGTCAGTTTAGCTGGCTCATGCAATAGAAAACCAATTCTGCTTCTGCCCCTAAGGGTTTCTGTTGGATCAGTTCATTCATGGCTGCCCATTTGCTAGATCCAAAACACAGTAGTGTCAGGCTGAGTGAGGTTTCATGTTTGTTTTTTAAGAAATACTATAATAAAGTTGAATTCGTGAGGAGACGGAATCTTTAGTTCATCTAATTATGTGTGTGTGTGCGTACCTGTTTCCAAGAACATTAATGTAAATGCAGTCTTGATCTTGTGGCATTTGTTCTGTTGAGGTGCTGTGCAAAATTAAATAAGTAGGGAGCACAATGCTTATTAAAACATGGAAGAAAAATGCTACCTATGTTGTTGTCATCACTCTTGTCTCCTCTGTAACTTTTTTGAGATTTGAGAAAATAATAACACAACATTTCAAAGATAGTGATGAAATTTGGGTCTAATTAAATGAATAGAGCTCTCACAGACTTCGGTATACCCCAGAAATTTGCAGTCTGCTGCAAAAATTACTGCTTTGCTTTGTTTTGTGGATCCTTGCAATGTTGCAATCAGTTAGGCAAACTTGGAATTTAGAAAGACAGAAAGTCAACCCTAAATGATCTGACTCATTTCTGGCTGCAAGGGCTCTGTGTTACTGTATACATGGATCATAGGCAAAAGTTCCTGTAATATAGACAACAGGATTAAAAATACAAGGTAAGACTCATTTCTAACAAAAGTAGCAGGGATGCTGGGAAGAGGAGATGGAGCGCATCCAGGTCATACCCACAGTTCAGGCAGGCACGCGTTGTTGGCAATGACACCTGACTTCTTCAAAAGTCCACCTCACAAATACAAGATGTCATGACAGCCTTGGTAATGGAGACCAGATCTCTTTATAGCTGACAGAAACATTTGTTTGCATTCCACTGGACGATTCTGTTTCCTATCACAAAGAGCTTAAAGAATTTCTTGACATTATGAGTTTTTTAATAGCTTTTCTTTTTATTAACTTAAACAATTTTCCATTAGTGTGCCAGTGTTATAACTATTTGTTTAATGTCTGAGGGTGATGTAAAATCACCTTAATGGCTGCTAAAACACCATTTTCTGTGCTAGTCTATTCTTTCCCTAATATGTAACTGAAGTAATCGTGTCTTTCAGCATCCTATGTTCTTGTTGGAACAGTATGTTGCTGTTTCAGTAAAAACAATATAAAGTCCAGTCAGCCTCACACAACTTCTTACTTTTAAAGAATACAAAACTGCTATCCAGAAGGTTTCAAGATGTAGGTTAGGATAAGAAGCTGGTTTCAACGAACAACTGGTTTTGTGTATTACTTTACCTACTTTTGAAGGTTTTTTATTGTTCTTTGCTGAAAGCACAGACCCTTCCTTGCAGCCTCGCATTTCATTCTTGTAGACTATTACACCAGTGTCCTGCCACTCTGAACCTTTTCTTCCATGCTTTTAATACCAGCCTGTAGTGACAGGAGAGAACACTTTGTCGTTATAGAAAGTTTTTATGGGAAGGGTTGTTGTGGTTCTGAATCAATGCAAATCATTCATACTTGTGGTATATTAATCATATAGTGAATCATGCTTCATTTGGATTGATGGGATATAAGTGACTTATCCAAAGGGTACTGATATATACCGGAAACCAGTGATCTGTAGAAGGAAAACTTTATTGACAAGTTCAATTGTTTTTTTCATTTAAAATATGTCACATTCCTCTCTTGTGCACTCAATACACTCTGATTTTTATATTTAAAAATACGAAATCAATCGCCCTTCAGTGTTTTCAGACTTGGGTACTTCTGATCCAAAACTCATTTTATTTCTTGAGACAATTTATGAACTTTAGCCATTGGAAAAAAAAAAAAAAAGAACTGGATGGATAGCAAAATAAGCAGACATGGGTGTCTTGCAGAAGGGAAGGGATTTGGGTGCCTGTTAGCAATTGACATGCTCACTATGTTGTGCATTGTGAAACAGAGTTTCTGTCTGTCCACTGTATTTATTCCTACTGTAATGTATCATATTTGGAGTAGATAGACATATATATTTTTTATTTCGCATTTAGTAAGCAAAAATTCAGGGGAAGAATAATTGATTCTTCACATACTTCCCACGCCTTTTCCTTCCCCTTAGATTTTACTGACATTGATTGTTTCAGAAAAAAAATCAACACATTTAAAAATAATCTGAGCTTTGAGAACCCTTAGCCCAACATGTCTGCACATGTAGGCAATATGCCTACATTTTCATAAAAAAAAAATAACAGGTACTTATAAGGATTTCTATGTATCCACTGTATATTTCTGAATTTCATATCCGAAACAGCAGGTCACTTTTATCTTGGGCACCTGAAGAACAAAAAACACCATCGGGTCTTATATCTGATCATAAATATCTGACTGAAAAGGCTACATCAGGAAGATCATTTGGGTGTTTTCCCTTTGCGAGTAGCTGGGGGAAGGCAAGAAAGATGCAAAGGATAAAACAAGGGAAATGCCTGAGCTTGTCATCTTGTGGCCTGGAGCATGGTTCCCTTTCTAAAGGAACTGACCTCTTCATCTGGAGAATTTGGTGATTAAAACTCAGTGCTGTGCTTCTCCAAGCTTATTTCATGTTATTAAAGAGCCATTTCGTATGATTTTTTCCTTCGCCACAGACTGATCTGTCTCCCTATAAAGTAATGATGTGGCTCTGTGTGGGCTGGCTGATTACCTGTCTTCAGTTGCAGTATCACTAGCTTTCCTGCTGAAGGTTGCCACACTCTCACATCTGCCAGCTGAACTGCTCATATGAACACTCCCTGAGTCATCAAAACAAGCTAGTTTACCACTTTAGTTTAACTTGGCTCACTTTTTGTTGGAAATAAGTCAAGAAGTGATCACAAAACAACTCTACTCAGAGGGGAAGTGTGTTTGGCATGAAAATAGTGGCAAAAAAGTGGACTACTGCACTTTCTAGGACTTTAGCAGTTGAGTTCAGAAGAAGCAGTATTTAGCTTCAAAAGACAAATAAATCTTGCATTTCTGGTATTTTTAAAGCTTTCACATAACTAACCATCTTAAAATTGTAAGGCCATTTCATGAATGATCTTTCTCCAAATAACACGCCTCTGATTTTAAATTTACTAAAAGGAATTTAATAGGAGTTGGTTGATTAATGCTCTTAAATATATCAGATGGCTTAATCATAATCAGATGCTGATGTTCTATGCATGTTTCTGTAAATATTTATTTTAAGCAGAACCTACTTCACCCTTTGGCTTGAGACAGTGTTGCAATACCAAATTTTACTCAGAGAATCCAGAGCTACCAAGACAACCCATCTCCTGTTCAGATGAAAAAAAGATTTGGTGCCCCCAAACCTTTTCAACACGGTATGCTATATATGCTAGGTATAAAATCCAAAACAATGGATTTTATAAGGATAACATTTTTATTTAACACATCCATTTTTTACAGACAAAGTGTAGTATGTATGGTATTCCTTTGCCATTTGTCACAACTCTGTAGAGGTGCTTAATCAGTTTGTCAAATGAAATCCTGCTTTCTTGGTTATTTTTACTTCTAGAGAATAGCAAGCTAAATGTATAGGCTACATTATCATATTACTCTTGATTGATATTTATAGAAGAATAGTACTTACAGTGTATACATGATTCTGAAAAGTGCATTTCTATTGAGCCAGTGAAGAGACAAAAGAAGATTACCTTTCCCTACCAAAACAGAACAAATTCCATAGTATGTTCTACACACTAATTTACACAGTAAATTAATGTTCAATGTCACATGATCCAATCTCTTGCCATGAGATTGTCTCTTCACTTTCCTAAAGCAGCACTGCTACATCAACGAAAGCCACTGGTACAGCTGCAGATATACTGCCAAAATTGCACTGGCTGCTGTGTGGGTATGTAGGTTTGCTAGTACAAAAGAAGTACTTTGTTACTATTATTATAGACAGTTTACACAATAAAGTGCTTTGCTGGAACAGCATATTCTATGTAGTATACCCTTGAAGCATTATCCTGACAAAAAAGTAAAAAGTAGAACTGGCCTTGGAATAAGTCTGTTTGTTAGAGCATTGTCAATAATTCTTTCATTCTATCAGAAACTTAGGAAACAAAGGTCTCCTCTTAATAAGGTGCAAATAATTGTGAATGGCAGTAATGTTTTTGCATTATACTGAATGAGTGATTTGATCAAAGAATAAAGTTTCTGCTTTGACTACGTGTGCGAATACACATACCTACCCATCCTTAGGACAATCACTTTCCTGATGCACTTCTGCCTTTTAGTTTTAGAGTGGTTTGTTATTCTTCTTCCAGATCTTTCTCTGACCCAATTCACTGCACTCACTTTTGTCATATCAACATGGAGGAGAGGGGGCAAACAGCAGGTGTTAGAGAGTAGGAGCTCTTTTAGCTACTTTTGCAGTCTCTAAGACATCTAGAAGCATATTACTGTTTTCCTTATTTTACCTTATTAGAATTCATGTTCAATTAAATGCAAGCATCTCTCAGTTCATTAAAATGTCAGTCAGGTTCATGTGAAGTATATAAGCCATCTTCCTCCCTCTTCTGAAACTTTTCCATAGTCTCAACATCCATACAAAACTGAGTGCTGGCTTGGCATCTAGTTCTCTAATTATCAGACTACCATTTTCCATATTTTAGCTGTTTTCTAGAATGGGATGTTCCCATGACTGGTTGAATCCTGTTATGGAGCAGGCTTTTGTTTTTAATTTGCTGTCCTTTCTGGCACTTGGCAGAAATATTCCTTGCTTTTCAAAAGCAGATCAGATACATTTGTGAGGCCGCATGTGTTCTGTATATCAGTGAAATAACTTCTCCAGCACCCTCTATACTGACTTCACTATCCTAAGAGATTCAGCTCCTTCCTTCCTCTGCATGCTCACAACAAGAAGCCACTGCGTGCTCGTAACACTTACCAACAAAATCCAAATAGCTGAGCTCAGCCCTTCTATCCCTTTGCACTGCTGCTACCAGGAATGAACAGGTTTTAGATAATTTAAAGGCAAACAAGTCTTCAGCTATCTATTCATTCAGATTTCTTTTAAGTCTGAATTCAGAATTACCCGTTCCTTTGAAACGGGACACGCTGGCTTACTATTCCTTTATTATACAGGCCTTCCCCTATGGGCGTTTCAGCTCCAGTGCATGTGTTGGGTTTTCTTAAAATTGTCATAAAATCTCTTCTCTTTACTTGTTCATTTTAAGCATTACGTAATCTAATGTTGACTTCATCTTCCGCGTCTCAGTTTTCACCCACTGAAACAATAGAACAGTTCACACTTCAAAGTTGCTCTTTGTAATATCTTTGTAGCAAACAGCATGGAATAACTGACAAGTCTGTGCCCTTACAAGTCATCTGTTTTGTCTCTGGTGGAAAGGGAGTAATGGTGAAAAACAGAATAACCATGCGCTTGCTTCACAACAGAAGCTGAAATAAAAATCTGGTGCTCTTGTATCACTTTCCAAAAGAGGACTTCTTTCTGCAGGGGAGGGGTGTATCTTCGATAGCTCTGACGATGAGGGGAAGAAAACCTTGGCACTTTGGTGCTGAGAAGATTGCAGGCGTGCAGGGTGGAGGCGCAGAGGCGGAACACTGCAGGGAAATAATCTGTAAGAAAGGAGCTGGGGAGAAGAAACATTCTACTATATAGAAAGGGACTATTAGATATTGGGACACTGCAGGAAAGTGGAGACCAACTACTAGAGAGGAATAGCGAATGGGTTTTTGTCAGTTTAATTCTCTGGACAGGCTCAGCATGGGATCCAAGAGTGCCAGTCAATCTCCTCTTTAGCTGTATTGCATAGCTGCATCCTAAGACACAGTAAATTTTGAAGAGGGTAAGGTAAGAAAAGAATCTGTATAAAATATAATAGAATTGTGAGGAAAGATGAATAAAGAGATCAGCATTTAAGGATGCTATTTTTCCCACAAAAATAGTAATACCCATGAGCTTTTGTTATTGCCATGGTGATGCTTTGTTTGCTAATACAAAACATACTGCAGAAAATACTGTCATCTTTGGTTTGGCTTTTACACTCTGCTTAGCAATACAGAAAACACTGCAATTTGCTGAAGTGTAATTTCCCAGTCCGGAATTTGACTAGGAAATTGGTTGCAACTTCATATGGGTAAGAAGCCACACTGAACATCAAGAGATATCCTTGATCTTCTAGAGTGCAGACCACATTGGAAAAATAAAGGAAATGAAACCTACCCTGAGAAAGGTAATGTGACTGTTTCTGGTTTATGGTGTGGACGCACATTAATGAAGAGATTGTCCAAGAGTGCTGGGGAGACTTTTTTAAACCATGTTAATTTAATTGGCACCAGGGTTAACACTGGCTCACAGATTCAGCACATACCTGAGAAACATCAAGCGTTGTATAGGGTGGAATCCCTTAACTAGAAAGGAGGGAAAAGAGCAACTTCTTAAGTTGCCATGGGCGCTGGAGAAAACAGTGGAACTACACCCAGAGAGTCCACTTACTTCTATTTGTACTTTATGTGTAAACATGATGCTGTTACACAGTATATTAAATTTAAGACTTCTTGTTTTAACACAACCATAGGTCCAAGAAAAATAATAAAATTTCTAGATTGTACTCGTTTCCAGAAGAACTCTGCCACAAGTTTGATAAAAAACATATGTATAGCATTTCTGTATTTAAGAGTGTCTCCTCTTTAAACTGCTCCCTTTTTTTAAACAGAATTCTGTCATAACTGTAATAGCAGTTGATTTGTGCTATAGGCTTTTTGACATTGTTCCCTCCTTTCTTTTAATATTGTTTCCCTGATTCTAATAATTACATTTATTCATTAAAGGATGGTGTATTTTAAAAAGTGTGAAAATGCACATTTTCATATAACTTTAAAAAAGCTTCATCTTCCCCATTTTGCATATGAGGTAGGCAACATTTGGGAGTGCATGTAGGAATTCATATTAAAATGTGAAAGTTATTGGTTACTCATTGTGAAACTTTAATAAATAGACCACTACAATCTGTATGTTCTAACAGGATCAAAGGAATACATGTATTGCTGAATATGAAGAAGAAGAAAAAAATACTAGCAACAGCCTGAAATGGTTGTGTTACTCATTCTTCATTAAAACTTTCTCTTAAAGATCTTATTCCTAAAACAACTAGACCAAATAGGCTTGTTAAGCTTTGTTATATTCCAAGTTCTGTAATTGCCATTTTTTGGATGTTGCAAAACATCCAACAAATTCAAAAAACATCCAAATCAACATCCATATTGTTGGATTCTGCTAACTAACCGTACAGGTGACAAGTGACACTGTTAGTACTACACAGTTAAATAAAAAACATCTCCAAGTAAAATGGAAATTGTTTTAAAGTTTTTTTGGCAAAATAATAAGCTTTTTCTATGTGGTCATAGATGACTGCGAGGCAGTAGAGAAAAAGGAGAAAACAAAATACAGATATATCAAACCTAACTCTATTTTGTCTGCAGAAAAAAAAAATTTTTTTTCATAGTAGTATATTTTTTAAAGCAGTTGCTTGTCCTCTGTCTTAATCTCAAGGCTCTGGAGAGCTTGTCTGTTGAGATGATAACTTAATTAGGCTCCCTAATTTTTGAAGTCCAGGTATCTTCTGTCAGCCTTTCTGTAACTTAATTTTCCAATATTAAGGTTTAGTTTAAAACTGTAATACCAAACTTTAGCACTCGATTAGTCATTCATTAAAGGAAGAATATTCAAGGTAAGACTAATAAGAAATAGTTATTTCTGCAAAGTACTTGATTTTGTATGATATAATAAATAGTTCTTGTTTGGAGGTTTTCCCTTTTAGATAACTACCATTTGACAGATCCTTTAACTGGAGCTGCACCTGAATACTTGCAGAAGCTTCCTGAATTGGCTTCATTAGAATGTGAAACTGTGTATCGGGAAAGAAACAAAAAATCAGAAAAGAAAAAGAAAAGAGAAATGCGGCCAACCTAACAGGAAAGAAGCAAGTTCTTCAGGATGTTACTTTGTGAACTAAGAGTTTGTTGCCACTGAAATCCAAAAATTACTTTCATATTCAGTATGATGTTCAATATTTTTTTCTTTAAAACCCTATCAACTGTAAGTAATTCATAAATACCACAATTTGGTATTGCATGTTTTATATTTATATAGACTGTGTGCAGTGTTCCTTTTAGCAAATCATCCTGGACCTGTGTGGAAGCCCTGGATATGATTGTGAGCTGCTGGGTCTTGATTCTGTATTGTGTAGGGAACCACGCTCGCTTAGTCATCTCTCTCTACCCTCTTTTGATTTCCTTGGAAGGGAAATCCTAGGCTAATAGAAGCTGCAATGTATTCCAGCAGGTCTGCGGTGCCAGATGAAATGCCATTACAAAGTCTTAATTAACATGAAGACTTGCTTGTCTAGTGTCAGTTTGACTCCCTCTCTTCAAATAATGGAGAGTATGGATTGCATTAGCTGTCAGTGAAAATCAGCCTTCTGTATCATAATAAAGTTTTTTCATATCATTTTATCTTTTGCTGGTATATTTACTCTGTAATAACCTTATATTTGTTGGATAAAAAGTTTTTTCATAAGTTTCATTTCTGAATTTAAAAGACCTCCTCCCCCTCGCCTTCTCCCCTATCGCTTTTTAGTCCTTAATTTTAAACTTCCACTGGGTGGCATAGTTTCTCCCATGTGAAATCCAGTATGTGTGATTTTACAGTAAACTTCAAGCTTTGAGCTTCCTTACCTCTTGCACAACTCTGGTTATCACACGGATTGCATAGATGGTAAGAGAATGCTCCCTCTCTAGTGTGTGCCTTCTGGCTGTCTATTTATGGCAGTCTGCAGATGGTCTGTGACTTGAGTTTTCAAGACTTTACTGAGAAGAATTGCTAGGTAGGTTTCTTTCGTTTTCCCCTTTTATATCCCAGATATCTGGGGAAACCTTACAGATTTATCTGTGCAAGAGAGCTTGTATTTTATGACACTTTGTCTTGAGATGATAGTATTAGTGAACATGGAAACAAAGAAATCTTGGGAAGCACTCTCCTTGTAAAATCTGTACTGTACAAGAACAAGACAACAGACATTTGAATCTTTTTCTAATAGCTCCACTGGCAATCACTGGCACCCCAGACTGGTTACAGAACACGATAAAAAAGTCTGCATCCATTTTGGAAGAATTCTTAGAAATCTCAAAGGGGAAGCAAAGCCTTTAATCATCACAAAAAAAGAATATTCACAAAAAATAACTTAAATGGATTAAGGGGGTAGGGAGGGACTCCTGCTTTGAATTGTCTGTGCAACTTGAAATTTAATTCTGCAAATGTATCTGTCTCTTCACCAGCTAGAGCAAGTAAGCTTCTGTGCTTAAAGCCAGATTTTGTGAATATCTTTATATTGATTATTTTAAAAACTGATCCTAGCTATATCCCTAACTTTCTACAAAAGAATTATGCAATCTTCTTGACATGAAGTTCCTATTCAGGCACAAAACTGTTGGTGAGAAGGAACCGAAATTTTTAAGTCCCACTAGCATCTGCCAGTGCAGCATGTTCAAGGGAGACATACTGCCCTAGCCCTCTTTAACAGCCACCAATTGTCTAGAAGTTGCTCTAGTGTCAAATGTTCTTCTAAATTCATTAATGAAAACTAGTGAAGTAATACTCAATATTGTGCATAACTAGGAATCTGGTATGTTCTGGTTTGCTTACGGGTCTTTGGATGACCCACTCGCCAAACTCTTTTAACATGCAAAAAGACAATTCCTGGCATATAGTGTTCGAGTGGCAGCCATCATCTCATTTTTAATTATTGGCATTCTTTTTCCTCCAAATTTTCTGGTTGTTGGCGGCAAGTTCTCCCCCAAAAAATGTTTCCAGTGTTTTATCCAAATCTAATGTATGGACCAGTTCTCAAAACCAAAAGAGGTAAATATTTAGACTGTGAAAAAAAAACTTCTCACTGTAAATTCTCTTCTTTCTGTATTCAGTTTAAAATTGTAAGGATGATATGAAAAGAATATGAAAATCATAGTAAATTAGTCCCTTTTTCATTCATGTATAATATTATAGTAATACAAGGTTAGAAGAAGGGATCCCTCCACAAAATAACTATATGATTTTTTAACACATCAGTACAAAAAGAAATACGTAATTTGTGGAATGCACATCCAAAGGACATCCCAAAGTTAGACACAAGCCAAATTTTTGAAGTGGGTGGGTAATGTGCTAATTAAAATGATCTGTAGCTAGATAATTTAATTTTGGGGAAACTGATCTCTTTCTTCTCCCTGAAGTACTGGATGCCAACCTCTGCCAAAGGAAGGAAATGCAGCTGACAAATCATTAGGTCTTGCCCAGTGCAGAAGTTGTTTTGCTTGCTAAATAGTTGTTCTATTGTGCAGTTAGAAAGTATATGTTTATTCCACTTCAGGTCATCTATTGGTCATGGAAGTGAGCAGGACAGGTAAGAGTACGTAAATTAAGCTGATCATGTATAAATTATGCTGTGATACCTAGCAAACTATTCTATAAATGTCTATACAATCTATTATTTGAACCTCATTATTACAATAAAACATATTCAGGAATCAGACTATGAACCTTCTATCCTTCTCTAAGAGAGTATCTTGATGGCTCAGCTGTTACTGTGCAGGGTTTTTTTTTCTTTTTATATATTTTTCTTTCCCCTTCTTAATGCAGCTAAATGGAACACTTATGGGTGATATTCAAAATTAGTCTTAGTAAAGTTTTGCCAGTAAAGGGAATTGACTGGCTAACTATGTCAGGATTTTATAATTTGAAAAACCTGCATTTTATGGTTTTATTTTTTTATCAACTGCCTCATATATCTCAAGATTTTCATGTACTTTCATCTGGTTTTGTTTCAAAGACAGTGAATCTTCCAAGCGGATATGGTCATTCTCTAATGTGTTGAATCTTTACTTGTATCAGTCTTTGACAAGATTTTTTTGTATTTGCCTAGATTGCTATAAAAGTTTTCCTGCCATTTTGGTTTTGATGTCTTGCCAATTTGTAGTATACACAATGAATTCCGTTGTTTTCCCACAGTATTTCCTCAATATAACAAATTATTTTGTCTAGTGAATTTAACATGAGAAGACCACTTCTTTTGTGACAATTCATCACAACTTTATCTGGTCAGGTCTCTGTTTTCAGAGCCCTTATCCAAGATTTTGTTAACTTGTGCAGTTGTAGCTGAAGAGCAGGTCTGTGTAGATCCAAGGACTTGAATAGAGCTACTGAACTGGTACTCAAAGAGTCTAGAAATTGAAAGACATATTCTTCTCTCCCTCTCTCTCCTTTCTTCTTTTCATAGGGAATGCTTTCTTGCATTTAATTTAGATGGATGTTGACATCTTTCTGTAGGCTAAAATCCAAAACACCAATTGAAACACAGATCATTGTGTTAGGTTATGTTCCAGTCCAAGTCAAACATATCCTCTCTGTTTAATGTTTTCTAATAATGTTTCTTTGAGCTTTGAATGCATGACTTCGAAGACTTGGTTCAGAAAACTCTTGACTATGGAGTCAATCTTTGAATATATGGCCCATGATATCACTTCATTGCAGCAATAAAATGATGTGCCTTCTCATATATTTCATTCTGAGAGTGGAACTGTTCTTTCCTGTAGTTGAATTTTTTATCATTTTTCACTGGTTCTTCAGAACTTCAAATGCTTATGTAGTCATCTTTACCCTTATTGTGCTGTCCAAAAACAGTATCTGTAGTCTAATCTGGAATTTCAACCATGATCAGGTCATTTTGTGGATACTCAGAACCATCTGCTTCCTGAAAAAAAATTGTTACTTTTTGACATGGCCATCTTTATTAAATGGATGTGCAGAAATCATTTATCCTAAATGCTGCTCCTGATCTCCAATGCATAAGCCTAAACTTGTGACAAGTAGCCAGGATTTCAGTGACCCCACTTCTGCACTTTTTTCAGCCTATTAGACTTTTTCCTGCATTTGTGTGTCTTCACTTTGTTTGACAGTATCAGTCCAGCAGTTCTGATGTTTATATCAGAGCTCTTTTAACCAGAAAATGCAGCTATTTGAACTTAATGTTCTGTCCTGGACTGGACCTTTCAACTGTTTCCATATGATACCGAAGAACATTTTTCTAGCAATCCTTCCTAGGACTTCTAGGATACAAATATCGAGGTACTGTTCTCTAACTACCCTTAAGCCATCTTTAAAACTGAATGCCCAGGAATATACTCATTTATCTCTTTAGGCTGATATCTGAGATAAGCTAGAAAGCTCTTTTTGTTGGTCCCATAGCTAAAAGCCCCAAGGCCTTTACCAAGGCCCGAACACCTAGAATTTTGATTCGTAAGAAAGGTGTTTTTCACATTGCCCTTTTTGGTGGTTTGGCCTAATTTAAAACTGCTGGCTTTATAATTTAAATAATTGCTGTGCTATAATCATTATAGACACTATGAAAAAAAAGATAATTTTTTTTCCTACCTTTCTTGCTGGAATCCAGAAAATTGTGGAATATAATTATGAACAGTCGGCTCCAAGTATGTCAAGTTTCAGTTGATTGAATAGCTGTTCAATAATATTGAAATAAATGGCTTATCTCAAAGAAACTAAGCCATCTGCTGCCTTATTTGGTAAACAGTCTTGAGTTTGTGAAAGCTAGAATTAGGTTTTGCCTTAAAATAAATATTTAAGTCTCCAACAGCATTTTTAATGATTTTAGTTTTATGATATGCTCAGAGCTCTCATGCTGATTCTTTTGTTTAAAGAGCACTAGCTCTAGCTTCATGCATAAGTGCTGTGACATGTCTCCTGTTTTTTGCTAAACAAGGACAATCTAGAATTGATAGACAATACATTAATATCCAAAAATAACTTTTTCTTGTCATTACATGGGCTTTTGCATTGACCTATATTAGGCAAATTGCTTTTTAAAATATTTTAAAATGCTTAATATATTTTAGCTGGTGAAAATCTGATCAGGTTCAGCCTATCAGTTTTCCGGGATCTGTGCCAGCTGCTTGAGCTGAATCGTTCTATTTTGAGTTATTCCCAAATAAATAACTGGCAACAGCATTTAGATTAAGTTGGATAAGAAAGACAGTGAAAGTGCTTTAGAAAGTCATCAATGTATTGATTTTCCAAAGCTCCATTTTGCACTTTATCTCATTGAATAGACAGCAGCATGTGTGAAAGCAGAAAAGGAAGGAAAAGATGCCAAAAAGAGAAACTTGGAATTTTTCACTCCCAAGTTCAGAATGTGAGGGAGGGAATACCTGGGATGGGGTATCTTCGGGGAAAGTGTATTTAGAAGACCATCTCATGACAAACCATCCTGAATTGCTTTGCTTTGGCCTAAACAGGGGGGGGGGGGGGGGGGGGAGGAAGGGAGGCATCAGCTTGTGCCTCCCTATGAAGGGTCTTCTGTCAAGGATTAGAGCAGTTCAGTTTGTTTTAATGGAAAGTGGTTTCATTGGAAAAAAAGGCTTTTTCAAAAACAAAACGGTTTTGCAAAGAACTGCTGGCTTTCCATTTTGACAGCTGAATAAAACATTATTTGAAATGTCTCAAATAATCACGTGGTGGAAAAAAAATTAAAAAATGTGAAAATTAAAAGAAAGAAGTGTCTGTTTCTCTCTATCAAACAAACAAAGTAGATCTGAAATAGTTCCTTTTTAAAATATTATCTGTATTCTTCAGTAATGAAAGATGACAGTAATTTTCTTTCTCTTCCCAAATTTGTCTTCTGAGTAGGTTAGTATTTAGAAGACCATCTCTCCTTCTTATTCTCTCACAGTTTTTCTCCCCATCCTCTTTTTAAAAAATGATCAAAATAACACTTCTACCTGGTTATCTCTTGTTGCCAGTCTTTCCCTTTCTTCCATCAAAACTGTTTTCTGTTAGGATCATTATTTCCTTTCATCTTCCCAGAAGTATTCTTGATACACAATAGCTAGACAAAGTTTGTCTTGATGAGCTCTTGTTAAAACAAACAACTCCTTTCAAAGGATAATATGGGGGACTGCAGGTGGGATATTGTAGCTGGGTTTCTGGAGCTCCAGGGATTAAGGTCTTGAGAATTGGCCATAACACCAATATAGCCAGGCTGGCACAGTTCTGTCCTTAGTTAATAAATCCTGCTGGTTTCAACCAGTCTGACACTTGTTTATGGTACAGTTAATCTGCAACCAGAGAAACTACTCACAGATAATTATGAGCTGACTGTAAATATGTGTTCATTCTCTCTTACCATATCTGCCCATATAAAGTTGACCTCACTGTGTCTTGATTTTGCAGATGGCAGGTGCTGGTCACACCAGGCTTCATGCAAGCCTTGAATTTACTGGCATCTGTAGCTTTACATGAATAAACTGCAGCAAAACACTGGTAATATTTTAAAGCTTTTCACAACAATATGCAACACTTATCATATTAATTGTTGGATTTCAACATTAAGTCAACCTTCAGTTATCCACGAACAGGTTATTTGTGCTACAGATTTCAAGCATGCTCCAGATGCAGAGCTGGCTTCATTAAGCACCAACCTATTTCTGGCTGTGCTGACTAGTGCCGCACTCACACGAACTAAAACAGTTGCCCTGTTTCCAGGACCATCATGGTTGCAGATGTGGCCTAGCTGTTCCTTGCTGGCACGGCCAGGTCAGTAGGTTCTGTTTCACTTGAGCTGGCTCCATGCACAGCCAGAGGTAGATTCACTCCATGCACTGCAAAGGTAGGTTTTATCAGTGCAGAACAGTTCTGCATGAGTCCAGTTTGGCTGCACTGGGCTTTAATATATTGGGCTCAGCATCAACCCTGCTGGGCTCCCAGGTGAGAGTCATTCAGATACCTCTGTGCTTTTCTCCCCTTTAGGTTCCCAGAAAGCTTATTTACTCATGCTGTGCAAATTTCGGAGCTACTCCTGGCCTGGGATTCTGCATGAACTAGTAAATCTTCCCAGCAGTACTGGGGAGCACGAAGAAGAGCCAGCAGGGTTTCTGTACAACAGTTATTTACAAGTAGCACTGTTAAGCTGGAGTTAACACTAAAATGTTCAGTTCGCCTTGAACCAGCTCCATGCAGAGACACTTAGAGGTCTCTGCATCGTGCTTTTCATAACCTCTTGATAACATACCATGTTATCAAGTTTTTTCACTGCATAATTTGAGGTAATGCAGCCCTTATTACTTCAGATTCTCAGATATGGTTATATATCTCAGTATGAAAATGTCAAATTTATTATTTTGGAGGAGTATCTAACTGTTTTTTAAATACTTAATGTTTCCTGTGTAAAGTAATGCAGTATTTAAAAGAAAATACTGAACAAGCAAAAGGAGTTAACCTGATTCCAGTGAGGGAGAATCTGCCTGTGAGAAATCTCTACAGTGGACTGAAATCTGGCTGCAGTTAGCTTGTTTGCTGGAAGGAAACCAAACCATCATTTTGCCCACTTCCTAGAAGTGCATGTCTGTGGGCGTTCTCTTTTCTTTCTCATCAGCCCTAGAGATGAAAACTTGCAATAAGACCTGACTGCTAGAAAAGCTTCCTCAAGCAAACTATTATTATAGAAAACACTAACATCAGCTCAAGTTCTCTGTTGTTGCTCTTGCACCCTTTATAAATAGCTCTTCCTGTGGTGTGACAACAGTAAAGGCTCAATTGCTTCTTTCTTGGAATGAGAAATGCAATAAGAATTGCTAAAGCTAGTTCTAATTCTTTGCTGGGTTATCCTGTTTGCTTAAAGCCGCCTTTATCCTAACCTCTAATTACCCTTCTCCTGTCTGTATATATATAGGAGAAAAAAATGTTTACAAATACCGAGTTTTCCAGAAACGTGGTGTGAAGATGATGGGAATTCTTCTATATGTGTGTCCCAAAATAAAGTATTCCTTTGTCTTGAAAAGGCATTTATAACTGGTATTCTTCCTTTATCATATATGTGAGGGAGCCAGCAAGACCCCACAGCACTGTACTCTCCTATGCTAAAGGAAAACTGGATTCATGAGTTTTTGTAACACTCATTATAGTAGCTGAGTACCCTACATCAGCACGTAAAAACACAATGCCTTCAGCTCTCGTCTCTGGACTTTTCTGACTCTATTAAGAAAAAAATAACCTAAATTGGGTTTATATTCCCCTTACAGTTTTTTCTGCTTCCTGCTAGAAGAAAAGGCCAACTTTAAAGGATCGTTGCTATAAATCCTTAGCCATAGCTATTAGCCCACTTTCAGATTTAGTGGTACTGCCCTTGGCTGGTTGTCACTGCCTACCATGTGGAGGTTACTACCTCTACAGATTTCTGCAAAAGCATGTGTGAGAGTACTCCCTACTCCTCTGGCAAAGTCAAGTAGGTGAGCTGAAACCAATTTCACTAACGGATTAAACTGGTCAATTTTGCTTGAAGCGGATTAAGGATTACTTAATTCCTTCTATCAGCAGAGTTAGGGGGGTGATGACAAATAATTTTGTAACATGGTCTTCATCTACCCCAGTTTCTTAAAGCAGTTATCCTTCTGGTACTTCAATACAGCCATATCCCCCCCAACCCCTGCCATAAAGTGTGTGCTCCTGAAAAGTGTGGTGATTATCAAGTCAACAGATGGCAGAGCAATTTTTCCCATAAGAGTTAAGTACTAGAGGGGAGGATGACTGGACTTAGAGAGATATACAGGGACAGTGTATATGGTGTGGAAGGTGGAGAGGCAGAAGCCGGATCAACAGCTGGAGGAGATGCTGGCTTTTCAGCAGCTGAGGTCTTTCAGAATGATCTGTCCCTGATTGTTTAATATCCTGCTCTGTTAACTATCATCATTACTCCATTTTTATATTCTTCACCCTTGATAGATAAATCAAGTTCACTCAAGTCAGAGGAAGATGATGAAAATGATGAAAACGTAGCCATTCAGAAGTAGACAACAAGAAGGCAGACAGTAAAAGATTAAGGTCAGGCATTCGGTTTCATAAAAGTGACCAAGTTTGACAGATACAAAGCTTTCTCCAAAACAGCTCAGCCACAAATGCCAGCTCCCCAAAAGCCAGCATCTCCTCCAGCTGATGAGTCTTATGATCTTGCCGCCCCTTTCTGAATACTTTTCATCACTGTCACAATCTTCAGATGAATTAAGGTCAATCAAACATGAAGGATGGAAAAATGAATGGGGAAATGGCGGTTAGCAGAGAAGGGTATTAAACAGCGATGGAACTCCGAAATGATGGCTGAAACGGTGACAGCGCAGGGTGTTGCTGTACTGCATACTGAGAAAGTGATAGGAAATACTCTGGGGTTCATCTGCATTCAGCAAAAAAGCAAGAACTTTTTTGATGGTAACTGTGGTTGGAAGTTTCTGTCTAGTTTAAGCTCTCTATAACGTATTATCACTGTAGTTTACATCACAGAAATCATGTTCTCCCTTCACTGACCCCTTAGAATGAGCTATTAAGCTGTAGTGTCATTATATGATCACAAGCTTTTTATTCAGCACGACTCGTGCCTCATTTGGTGCATCAGATGAACAATGCTCACTTAATGAACAACAATCCAGTACCGCTCTCCCTTTGTCACTCAGTGTGTGGCCCTCAAACTGATTTATTACATATTGTTCTGAAGACAGAGCTAGGAATTCCCTTAGGAGCCTTCCTCACTATAGTGCACGTGTGTGTCTCACAAAGCAAGTTATTTTATTGTTTTTAAGGATGAGGGACAACACCACAGAAAGACCAAATTCGAAATTATCTGCTAATTTTGGATGCCTAATCTGAGACATTCTGGATCTGGTTTATTCAAAGTGCTTATAATGAACAGCACTTCATACGCTAAAACACAGCTCCCATTGCTCTTACTGTGAGTTCTCCCTGCTTTTGGAGGTTAATAGCCTGGGATCTCTGGCTAGGCACATAGAACATTAGGAACACACAACTGCAACAACTGAAATGCAATGGAATTCAATTCTTTAGGGTAGAATTAACTGAGACCCTCTTTTGTCTCCCTACATTTCCATCTTATTCACTGTCATTATGCTTCAGCAGTAAAACATGTTGTGGTTCTAAAAACAAGAGTGTCCTTCCCTACACAAACTTGGTTCATTCCTAGAGGCACAGGGAATAAATAGATTAGAGAGATGAGAATAGCACTCACAGGGAAAAGGGACAAGAGGCCACAGAGCAGAAATCTGAGAGCCCTTTGATGAACTATGACAAGCAGTTGTATGTCATCATGCACTTAGGAGTAACACAGTTCAAAGGGGGTGAGGTAACCATCTACAGTTATGTGCATAACATGTAATCTACCTCCCTAGCATGAGAAATTGAAGTTATGAGGTGCATTTGTGGAAGGCCCACACTCAGACAGAACTCAGAAGGATGTGGCCATGCAGGTCCAAGGCTGCAGGGAGTGGCTGGTGTTCCTCGCTGAGCCCAGGACAATCTCACCTGCTGTAGATATGTCCTGGTCAAGTCACCGAGCCAGGCAGTGAAGGAGCAAGAGAGGTGCTGAGCGGAGTGCAGCATCAGGGAGGATGAACAGAACACAGGACCTTTGCGGAGACAAAAGCCCAAGCCCCATGTTGCACAGAAGGAGGTAAGCTATGCTCTAGTAGGAAGACTGGGTGGAGGCTAGAAGCTTGTGACTTTCACAGCAAGGTAGGGCTCTTTCTCCACCTGCAGCTGTTTGGCTGGAGAACAGTGGCAGGAGAACAGTTATAAGGCCCTGGCAACAGGAGAGGAGGAGCAAGCTCCACCAAGGGAGGCACCTGGGTCAACCATGTCTGCCAGATGGGAACCAGAGTCACAAAAAGGAAGCAATAATAGTGCTTGGGGATTCCTTTCTTTGGGGGAAAGAAGAACCTGACCATTGATTGGAGCTGCTGTCTCAAGAGGGTTGCCCAGAGCCTGGATTTGAGACACTGTGGAGAGATTGCTGGGTCATCTGGTCCTTGGTCTACTATGCTTTGCTGCTCATCCACATGGGCACCAATGATACTATACTGAGAGAGCAGACCTTGAACAGATTACTACAGGGGTCTGGGAGTAAGAGTGAAGGGCATGATGGTCCAGGTGGCGTTCTCCTCAGCCCTGCTGGTCAAGGGGAACAGTTCAGGCAGGAGGGAAATGATGAACAGCTCAACATCAGTCTGCATGGCCTGTGTCACCAGCAGGGCTTTGGCCTCTATGACCATGGGACCCTCTCTGAAGAATGAGAACTGCCAAGGAGAGACAAGATCTATCTGAAAAAGTGGTGCAAGGGCATATTTACCAATAGGCTTGCTAATCTAGTGAGGAGGGCTTTAAACTAGGTTTAAGAAGCATTTCTGCAGAAAAAGATACGTGAGTCCTGGTGGACATGAGCCCACCAGTGTGCCCTTGCAGTGATAAAGGCTAACTGCATGCTGACCTGCATTAGCAAAAGCATGGCTAATAGACTGAGGAAAGGAAATATTCCCCTCTACCTGGCACAGGTGAGGCTACATGTGGAGTATTGTGTCCAGATTTTGGCTTCCCGAGAGTTATGTCAAAAAACTGGAGAAAATCCAGAGGGACATTAAGATAGTTAGGGGTATGTTGCATATGACATGAGAGACTGAAGGAACTAGGTTTGTCTGGCCTGCAGAAGAGAAGGCTAAAGGGGAAGGGAGAGGGGACTCTAGTTGCAGTCTTCAACTACCTAAATGGAAGTTAGAAAGACTGTGGAACTAGACTCTTCTCAGAGGCACACAGCAAAAGGAGAAGAAATAGGCAACTACCACAAGCTGCAAGAGGTAAAATTACAGTTACATGAGAGTGGTTACATGAGGAATGGAGATCCCTGGAGTCATTCAAAACTTGACTGAACAAAGCCCTGAGTGGCCTGACCTAACTTTGGAATTACCCTACTTCGAGCAGGTGATTGACTTTAAGATCTCCCTTCCTTTTTTTTTTTTCTTCTTTTGTATCTATGATTTATATCTATTAGCTATCCAAGTCCTCATTTACTTTAAAGTCAACTCCTTGTCGGAGCACATCCTTTTCTTTCACATAAATCACATTTCACCAGTGCTTTGGGAGCTAGAGGTAGTGTCCTACTATTTGACATTCACTATGAATGTTCTTCTGGCTCTTAGTGTTTTGCCAAGGGTCATCCAGGAAGACTGTGGTAGACTAGAGCTGCCATATCACCTAATGCAGGCATCCACATTCAACAGGAGATAATGGTGAAGACGGCCTCTGCATCTGTTAAGAAGATCTATGACATTCCCTCTTTGCAGGTGACTACAGTGGTAATGTATCACTAAAGCAGAATGTGTTTTTACTACCTGGACAAAGTTCCTATAACAGCTTTCATATCTTTTATCTAATGGACACCTTTCATCAGCGAAAGACTGAGCAAAGGAGTCTGCAGAGAGATGTACGTAACTGTAGCTCTTCTCCAGTCACCTGCTAAGAGTAAGGATCATTTACTAGTTTGGTCAAAAAGTTTCTGGGCCACTCAGATTGTGGTATTGCTGTCTGAAATGAGGCGTTAATTCATGCAATAGGGACAGAAATAAAATAAGGTGGTGTGAGAGTTTTGAGTGAGCATCTACAGGTCACTTGTAGTCTCTGCAAGAGCCAGTGCTGAGAACCAGCTGCAGCATCACAGGGACAGTCACCATGAATTAGTGCCAGCTTTGTTCCAGGCAAGGCAACACTCATGGTTCACAGCTTGCTTTCCTGGGTATTCTGCAGTGCCTGAGCATGGACACTGCTGGGATCTTAAGTTTTTGCTGAGGTAGAAAGGAATTGCATGGCAGGGAGCATGCAGCAGAGATCATGCAGCCAGAGCAGTTGTTCAGGGACAGTGCAGAAAGCTAAGGGAGTTGTAGCTTTCTATTACTCTTACACAATATGGCATGGATGGACTCACTACATTTCGATACAAGATTGGCTGGAAAGGCCCTGTTGTGCAGTGCAACTACCTTCAGCTCCAGTGAAACAGGAGGACAGATGAGGTTCTCTGCCAAAGAGGGCCTTAATAGCTCATAAAGTTAGGGTTTAGTTTGGTTAATTTTAACATAAATCCTTTTTTACTCTTCCAGATACAGCAGGTACTGTTGTGGCTCTCTGAAGCCATGCACTTTTATAACGTGGTATGAGGAAAAAATGAAAGTGAAAGCAATTTCAAACAGTCTGTTCATTAAGATGTGGTCTATACTATGGAAATAATTAAGCATTACATCTAAAAGTAATCTAGGATTATTTTACTTAGTGTTACATTTGCAGTGTGCTTTTCTTTTTTTAAGGACAAGAAGTGTTTCAAGTATTAGTCTGTCTTAAACTATCAATATGCACTGGTGGCAACAACAGGGCTGGAATTCTTGAGCTTGTATACACACCATAGGCGGTAGGTGTTTTTCTAAAACAGCAGGCAAGTAAATGACCGACAAACTAGAATAAATACAGGACCAAAAGGGAACATGCGTGAGTGGCACCAGTCAGTGCTACCAGTTCATAAAATCATTAATGTTTAATCCCAATTCTGGGATTACCATACTGATTTTGGATATGTAATGGATGCACAGGGGCAGATTTACTCTGAGATAAGGGTTTCTAGCAATCCATTAATGTGTTAAAGCAGTGTGTAGTAAAATGCCCTGATATGCCATTATTTAGCTTATGAGAACTTCAGTCCTTTGGGCTTCAAAGTCTAAGAGAATCAGTAAGGAAGCTAAGTAGTTTTAAGGTAGATATAAAGATCTGTTATGGAACTAGATGTCTTTTCATTGCACTACGTCTTCAGTAAAAAATATTAAGGTCATTTCTTTGTCTGCAAAACACATACATTAGATCTGTTTTGGCTCCATCTAGAGATTCATTTACAAATTGACTGTAGTACAGTCATCTGTCACTTCCCGGTAGACATTCTGTTAGAGACCAAAAAGTACATGAAACTGAGTATCTATCTGTAACTACTTTTTAATGCAGAGATTACTACTGGTTCTAAACAACTTCGCATCTCTTTCCCAACCATTCCTAAAAGGTGGATCCCACAAAACATGCATGCTTAAAAGGGACTGGTTTTGCCTAAGCTAGTTTTAAGAGAGTTATCAAAACTTTCTGCATAGGTTATATCTTGACAGGTACATTCTTGACAGGTACATATATCTTGACTGATACATTCAGCTTTATAGGGATTCACCAGCATACAAAACTGTAAATTGATTACAGGAACTGTACTTCACTTGTGAAGCTAACAGCTGGATGACAGTCCTGCTAGATAACTTGGACTAGGGCTATTTTTTCTTCTCCCCAAATCCTGCTTTGGATGCTATTCCAGTTTAGTTTCGTGTAACTAATATATTAGTAGTATTGTTGGGTCTCGGTTTGTGCACAATTGCTTGAAACAAAACAATTACAACATACTACAGCATTTGCCTTTGTAGCCTTTGCCTATGTGTAGCTTTGTATAGAGATGTTACTAAGAGGAACATTTCTGTAGCATGTTACCGCAGAAGGAGCCATTCTGTCAGACAGAGCTATCAGCACCATGAACTTTGGCATCTCCATGGGATCCTGAAGGTCTTAAAGACCCAGAAGCTACTCATGGTACACACTGAGCTCACTCCCAGGTTTAAGTTCAGCACTGCAAGAGAAGGCATTGCAGGTGGTTATGTACAAGGAGTCCCTAGCTGTCCAAGCTGAACTCCAGCCTGAAAAATAATCTGTGGAAGAAGAACTTCACCATCCTGATTCCAAGATGAAGAAAATCCTGCTTTTCCTCAGGGATGCACAGACTTTTCCTACAAGAACTCCTTTAATTTCCCATTTATAATAACTGTTATCCACACACATTTGTCTATACTGTTGAAAGCCATGTCATGTAAAAAACAGGAAAAAAAACTGAATATCTTTACTGTTTTTTCAGAGGTGACATCTTACCACCAAAAAAAAGTTATATTTACCTCAAAAATTCAGCTTATGAGGAGAAGGTAAGAGAAGTTTATTTCCATCTCAAAGTCTTGTTTCAGGAACACTCAGATTAAAAACATGGGTAAAAACTAAATACTAGAATCAAGATTTACATTCTGAAAAGCATTACTCAGGCAGAAAATTTGGTAAAGCCTGCAAGGTCTGTGGGATCTAAGTTGTAAGACTCTTTGGGGTAAGAGACAAGGAAACTTGAAAAGAAAACAGTAATAATCTAGGCATTAAACAAAATGTGCATTTAAATCTGACTACACATTAATGTTTTTAATGTAACATGGTTCACTAAGATTATATTTTAAAGATCAAATGTATGTGCCATCACTTGATTTATAAGCTCCATTCTTTTTAGTTTATAGATTCCCCAACACAGCAACAGCCTTCCAAAAACAAATGCTAGTACAGCATCCAGAACAATAGCCTTTTCCTTTTCACTTAGTTATTCACAGCTTACGTGTTCACACAAGCTAGGAGCAAAAACAATACAAAAGAAGCTAATTTAAATAAGGAGAATCAACTAATGAGTGACTTGCTTTCCAGCTGTGAGTAAAAGAGGGTCTTGCTCAGTTGAGTATATGAAACGGAGCAAAACTAGGAGGGAGCAGCCCTAGAATACTGCCCCTCTGCCTTTCCAGCCCAACCCGCACTTCAGCTGAAAACTTTTCTGATTCAGACCTGGCTCTGGATTCAGTTCTTTTTGCAGAGAGGTACCTGAGCTGGTATTTAATTGGACATACATACCTATAAGCTTAGTCCTGGAGGACTACAGGATCCAAAATTGTCACCTAAAATTCTGCTACTGTGCCTGTATGGAACAACGAACATTTTGGCAAGGCTACGAATCTCAGTATTTGTATCAAGCCTAAATTTAGTTAACATCCACAGTAGATGTCTATACACCGAAAAGATGCTCAAGACAGTAGGGTAACTCAGACCATATGTAATGCTGAGTTTAAAAGAAAGCACAGCCATCGCTCAGAAATATGCACTTTAAGAACAAGTGTTGGTCATTTTCCATGCAGGCTGCAGAACCTGCATCAAGCACAGAAGGCTGTACAGTACATACAGACATCCGCTAACCGCATAAGTGCACTGGACTAATCTGTTAAAAAGAGGATGGCCTATTACTACCTTTCCAGTTACCTTCCTTTGCAAACCTGAGTCAGGCTTTCACATTCAGGAAGACTAAATCCAGGAAAAGATTTTGGGCTGTGAGTCCGAAACCTGCCTGTAAGGATAGTTCATCCTGGGAGCTAGGGGGAGGGAGAAGGCGATCACAGTTCTATAGTAGTAGATTTTCAGGTATATTTCCCCTCATTTGTACTTTTAGTGAGCTGGCTTAAGAACCTTCCCTGGTCACACACATCAGCTGGCACGACTCCACTTCCTCGCCACCTGCTCTCCTAAGGCACCACACAGAAGCTTAATTCCAGATTCCTCTCCTGTTTTTTCAGGCTAAGTGTTGGCTCAGCTATGGTCTGCCAGGTAAACCTTGGCAAGTTATGTTGTCTCTGTAAGTCGGTTCTCTTAGCAGAAAGAAGAAAGTATTGATGTCATGGGTGAAGCACTTTGAAGACTGCTAAGAAAGATGCTGTCATACAAATACTTAAGAAACAGAAGCTGTAGAACTGTAGTTAGAAACATTGACTATAGATTTGGGAAAGCCAGTGATTCCAACTCAAAAGAGTAGAAACGAGCACTTTGATAGCAGAAAGCCAGCTGTTAGGATAGATGGGCTAGAAGAAAATTAACTCAGTCCTTCTTCATGAGGTACAGGAAACAAGTTAGTCTGGAAGTATTATTCAAAATACATATCCTCTGGAGTCATTCACTTCTTTCTACATTGAGACAGCTGATTTTCAGTTAAATAAAGTAAGTAAAATAAAGTAAGTAAAAGGATTAAAGGAGGTTCCTCCTCCACCCCACCCTGGGACTTTCATGCCCTCAAAACACTTCAAAGTAATAGTTTCAGAGGTAGTCATGAGAAATGAAACAGCAAAGATCATGCAGAAGCCTCATGAACCACCAGTATCTAATCCAACAAAGCAATAATCATTAAACCTAAAACAGAAGATTAATAAAACTAACATCATCTGCCAGTTAACACTGTACTCAAGTCACAGCTAAACCCCCTGTTCCCCTCTCCCAGTACTTGCTGTTATAAATAAATGCAACATATACATCCTGGCTCCTCTGTAACAGTTTTGTAGAATAAGGTATGTTATAAACACTACTACATAATCAGGTTAATTTTTTCTTAACACATAACCAACACTTCCTATACCTAACTAAAAAAAACTGAACAGTCACTCACTAATTATGCTGCTTCAAATCATGCCAGCTCCTCCCACAAAGGGGGAGTATATTGAGTATATCAGTAGACTAGCTATATAAAGGAGTGCCTCACCCAATTTTCCTTTCTCCTTTCAGAAGAACATCTCATTAGCAGAGGAAGGTTACAGCAAATAAACAATTTTAGGTTAATAAAAAAAAGAGATGCTTAGAGCCTTGCTAGAATCCAATTTTCTTACTTTTGACTATTTTTTATTTCTTTTTAACTTCTGTCTTAGAGGCCTATGTTTTAATGATGTGTGATGTATTAGTATCAGAACTTTAAATATACACGGTGCTAAAGTTATTAGATACTACTGTGGTATTCTGTATATGAGATATTCAGAATGATCAAGACTTGAAAAATTAATTTAAGGCTGAGAGAGCTGAGACTGTTCAGCCTGGAGAAGAGAAGGCTGAGGGGGGATCTTACCAATGTGTATAAGTATCTGAAGGGAGGGAGTAAAGAGGGTGGTGCTCAGTGACAGGATGAGAGGCAGCAGGCACAGACTGAAACACAGACGCTTCCATCTGAATATGGGAAAAACTTCCTCACTGTGAGGGTGACAGAGCACTGGAGCAGGTTGCCCAGAGAGGTTGTGGAGTCTCCTTCTCTGGAGATACTCAAAACCCGCCTGGACGTGATCCTGTGCAACATGCTCTAGGTGACCGTGCTTGAGCAGGGGGGTTGGACTAGATGATCTCCAGAGGTCCCTTCCAACCTCAACCATTCTGTGATTCTGTGATTTACATGTCTACTAGATGGAAAAGGGGGGTGTGTGATTGCTGACACACCTTCAGAACAGCCACCTTGCCCACCTCCTTCTAAGCAGGGCCTCGCAGAGCACAGCTCCTAGCTTTCCCAAACTGAAACCTGATGGCTTTGCTCACTGCTTCCAAGATACTCTGCAACACGTGCTGCATGCACTGAACGACAACAGGCTTGCACAGACACCTCTCAACATAGCAGGGGACTCCTGTCAGCAAATGGCAGTCATCCATCCCATCCATCCACCTCAGGGGACCACTTCTATTTACCTAGGATGGATAGGCCTTTCTGGCAATACATTCGTAGGTTCCTAAAGCAGAGCGCAATGCTCCTGCTGAAAAGCAGAAGTAACCACAGGAACCCGCTCACTGCTTTCAGGCTGCCACGTGAAATACACTGAGGCTCGCAAAGGTTTTAGTTCAGAGCAGCATTAACTACTCTTGTCACCTTTGTCCGAAGAAAGCACATCAAGGAGAGAGCACACTGCTTTTTGTATTTCTTTCTTTAGTTCTTTTTTCATCAAAATGGCCTGATCACATAGGGGAGGCTACGTTCAGTCCAATCTGAAGATACTTTGCAGGAACTTCTTAAGAACCTCTCTGACCAGAACCTGCAAGAAGTAAGCATTAGGAAAGCTGCTCATAATGTTTGAAGTGAAAAGTCTTTGATATTGGAAAAATCTGACTTGAGGAAAGTAAAATACTTCCCATTACAATTCTGACATTCCCTCCTGCGCCTGGAAGGGTTTCAACAAAGTCTATGCTGGCATACCCACAGAAAACAAGCCCTGTGTCTGTGGAATCTCCAAAACCTTCCTGACATCCAAAGTCAAAGTAGGTAATGGCAATTAAAAAAAAAAAAGAAAAAAAGAAAGCTTAATTTGTGAATGTCCTCTGAAAGCTTCCCAGCATACTTGGGCCTTGAGAAAAGCAGCAGGACTTGCTGTAGGAGCAACACATATACTCTTAATGACAATAAAGGGCAAGGTAACATAGATTTACAGTGTTGCTCCAATACTAAAGCCATGTCCTGTCGCTGAGGGCATTCTCACTTCTCCTCTGTTCTCCGTGGCTCACTACTCCCTTGAACCCTTGCCAGCCACAACATGAGGGGGCCGCACACTTCAAGAGAAACAACTCCAAAAGCAAGCAACAGTACAAAACTATCCTTACGCAGCAATCAATGTTCTGCTCTCTTTTACAAGCGTGTGATCCCACAGTGCTAGATGATCTCCTGAGGTCCCTTCCAACCTCAACCATTCTGATTCTGTGAAAATTCAACTGAAAATTTTATTGTAAAGTAAAAGAAGAGCATAATATTTTGGATAACTGAGATGCCCTCAATGTGGCACAGTGGGGTAATCCTTGCGTAGCTCCTAGCAAAATGCAGTAGGAGTGGAAACAGGTTCCATGGGTAGAGCTTGCCAACACTGCTGCAGTGCCTAGGTAGCTTGCATTCGACCAAATGCCATCTTTGACCGCTGGAGCAGCTCAGGATGGGAAGCACACAAAGCATGTGGCATGCTGGCCAGCTAAACTGGATTTACAGACTCTCTACATTGTCAAAACAGTGCCAAGCAGCGAAGAGTAATACTGCTGCTTATACCTCCCTGTGCTCTCCTTTCCTCCTGTACTCCAGATTTCATTTTTGTGGGGCTTCCTCCCCACACAGCCCTATGACCATACGCTCCCTTATTTCTCATTGTTTCCCTCCAGCTAACTGCCTAATTTCTTCATAACGGAAGATATTTGGTGCAATGAGTCATTTAATGTGAAGAAATACTTAGCAGATAAAAAAAATTGCTTTTGTGAAGGTTTTTATTTTTAGAAAAATAATTCAAAGAAACTTGCTTAGAATTCTGAACTTTCAAAATTTGCTCTTATTTGCAATCTGACCAAGGTCATAAGTACTTCCAGCTTTCATGGGTAAGGCTAGAAATGGCTGGTATAATCATCTAGGAATAGACAAAAAAATGATGGAGGTTTGCATGGAAAATTGTTTCTGAACATCCTTTTCTTAGCACCCACAATTCATGAGCTCAACTTTGATTTTTCAGACTCTTCAGTCATGGAAAGCTGTACTTCTGAGTACATGCAAAACCACACTATATAAGAGCCTACCAACATCTAAACTGTATTTAGGCAAGAAAAAGCTGCTTTGGGGATCCTAGGTGCCTGGAGGAGTCCACTATGGTCCATAAGCTTTTAGAAAAACAAGTATGCCAAAAAGAACGGAATCTTCACAAAGGTAATTGTAAAAATCATGTTAAACATCCCTGAAGAAAATCCCACAACTTGCATGTAATGAAACTAGTTGAGCAGAACATTTTGCTGAGGATTTGTGAGACTAAAATTTTGTTCCTTTTTAAGCTTGACTGTTTTCAAATCTCTGACTGCTCTGGAGTTTCCCAATATAAATTAAAATCAGGGTCTTTTCCCTGTACTGGACTTCTGCACTTCTCTGTACAATGGCATAGCCTCAGTAAGGAGCAATGTGCAGCAATTTTCTCACCTACAGGTCTGTGCAAAGCAGCATCTTGAAGCAAATTGGAGATGGAAGGACTGGTTTGAACCTCTCCATTAGGGTGAACACAAAACACATGCATCCAGCTTCCTAGGTGAGCATGCTAATTATTTTATGAACCAGGGACAGTACTTTGCTTGCTGGGCACTCAGTGCTGACAGCAAGCCCTGCTTAATTCTCTAAAAAAACTCATCAGCTTCAATCTTCTAGAGAGCTGTGAGATCTGGATTCCAAACAGACAGAAGCAGCTAAGCCCCCAAAGGGTACATGAAATCCTACCATCCTTCTCCTGAACACAGCTTACTGCTTAGAAGTAGGTGACTTTCTACTTTGCATGTCATATTATTCTAAATTTGTTTGTGAAGCACGTAACATCTACCATTTTCCCTGTAAGGGAGTATGGGTCCATTCAGAGTTCTGAATTCCACTCTGGGTGGCCAGATCCTTAAAAACAAAGTTCTGATTTATAGTCTTTAAGTACCTAAAGAGCCTGAATTGGATTTAGTAACTTCTGTTGAGCAAGAGAGACTCTGGGACTGTCCTCAGCAAATGTTATATGTGTAGCATATCTTTTATGGGAGAGAAAAAACCCAAACCTCAATTTCAAAATGACCACTGACAAAAAATCAAGCACACTGTTGGTTAAGTGTTCCAGTGGCTAATTATCTTCCATTAAAATTGTTTACTTCAAGCCAGAATTTATCTAGCTTCAATTTCAAGACATTTCATCCCATTACACCTTTGCTAGAACAAAGAATTCTCCATTATCAAACTACTTTTCTCCATGGAGGCAATTATAGCTAGGTACTTATTTCATAACCATGTCTGTGTTTAAACTGAATAAATTAAGCTCTTTGAGTATTATAAAGCATGCTCCTGATTCTTGGCACAAGAACTGGATACTGCATTTGGCACTGGTGTAAGCACTACTAGAACAAAAGTAATATAACCTCCCCCATACCATTTAATATTCCCTTTTTAATGCATCCAAGAATTGCATTTGGCCAAGTGGGAGCTTATGTTTAGCTGACTATCCATCACGTCTTCTTTCTCTCAAAACTGATTCTTGGGATGGGCTCCCATTCTGTTTCCAGATGTATTACTTTACAGTTGGTGATAGTGAAACAGGCTGTATGAATTGGACACCAGCAAAGAATGGAATACCAATTACCTGTAAAGCCTATAAACCTTAGCATGCCTGAAAACTTTGGGGTTTGTTGGTGTTTCAGAACAGTCTCCTGTTGCCTCCCCAAATAGCTATTAGGTAAAGCTTCTGGCTCCGGGGGGGGGGGGGGGGGGGGGGGGCGGGAAGGAAGGTGGCCCTTCTGAAAGAGGATTAAGTTCACAAGAATTTTATTCCAGGACACGGCAGCCCCTGGCAGTTAAGAACTCAACAGTGAGAGAGTAACAGCACGTCTGCAAAAACCTGAACTTGATCATGGAAGCTCAATAAAGCATTTGTATTATTTATTCTTTAGGGACCAAATGATTATTTTCAAAAGCTACATTTTTATCTCAATTTACTTTTTAAATGCTCCAAAATGTACTCTTTGTGCTTTGTCTAAATGGATTGTGCTTCAGTTGCAGTGCACATTCTGCCCTTAACTATTACAGCATGAACTTTTCCTCTAATCGCACATTATAGGCCATGCCTGAACAGTAACTAAAATCTTGAAAGTTGTGCCAGCATAAAAGGTGATCAGCTCCTCTAATCATGCAGGAATACTAGCTTTAACACAACTACACTTTAACATGTGTCCACATCATGTCTTATCTGCCTCTGAAAGGCACTCTCAGATAATGTTAAGTAAAATGATTTACTTGAGCACCATAAACATGATTAACTTTCTCCTCAATAATGCTTTAGCATAAGTCCGCTATCCATTTGTGCTGCTTCAGTATATGCAAACAATACCTTTTTGGTAAGATGTTAATTCAACATTTTTTCACCACTAGAAAATGCATATAGGTCGGGGGGGGGGGAACCCTGAAAATCTTTTAGCAAAGTAAGAGAAATGCTCTGCCAATCTAAAAGAGTGATGATATCGAACTTTTTAAAACTCAAAATTTTTTTTTTTTCCTTTTCAGAGACATCTACCAGTGTCTGAATTTCATTTCTGGTGGGCACAAAGTATTAAGTGAAAAGGATTAAGATGGTACTCTTAAAAGATCAAAACAAGAACTGAGTTTTCCTGTAAAGATAATAGTATAAAGTGTTATCTCTTGCACAGTAAGATTTTTTTTCCTTTCATTGAGCAACTTTATGATAAAAAGGGTTTTCTTGGAAATGATAATGCTTATCACTTTACAAAGATGCTTTACATCTAGATCACTTTACAAATGAAGTACTTAAACAGTTTCACCTCACTCACTCGCAAATCCATTTTCCAAGCTTGTATCAGTAACATCTAATTACTTGCACAAAATATTTGTATGGAACTGCTAAATTCTTCTGATCTAGTGCAGCAATTAACTTAAATGGACACAGGTACTACTTTCATATTTAGACACAAGAATCTTAAGTGATTTAGGAGCACCAAAGTCACAACATTGGATTTGTCGCTTAATGGTAGAATTTGTCTGACCCATTTGACACTCAAGTGTTTTGCCAAAGTCCTAAAACATTAATAAAAGTACTCAGCTATTTTCAGTAAAATCACTACCTTTAGTTTTCTGAGTTCGGTTATTTAAACACTTAAAACTAAAAAAAGGACATTTAACAGCAAATGCTAAAGTGTAGAAATAAGGTTTTGCATAAATTGGCAAAAAAAGTGCCAGGAACTCTTAAGTGGACATCCTTCATTGATGAAATATGTAAACACAGCTCATCTGTAAGTGCTAACAAGCTTCTGTTGTCAGAAAAATGTCTCCAGTCAGAACAGATGCAGCTTGTTCATCTGTTCTACGAAATGTCTCAGCAGGTTATGAATCCTTTGGTGAAGTGCTTCCAAGGCTAGAAGTCGGTCTGAATGCAAGCCAAGCGTGCTTTTTTACCAGTCCCTGGGTTTCTAATCTGCACTCTACTAGACCTGCAGATTAACAACTATTGTTCACATCCTCATGAATCCTGTGGCTTCCACTGCTAAAATATCTAAAATAAAACACTGCAAACATTTTTGTAAAGCTGAATTACCTAGCATGTTTAAGATAAAATTGGTAAATGCTGTAAACCTTATGAAGTGTTTCACATTTCCTTTGTTAAAACAAACAATTTGAAGTCATTCAAGCTTGACGCAATTACTATGATCTGTCAGAATCTTAAAATGCTAATAGAATCGATCTACTCTTGACTACTCTTCACATAAGACTGCAATGCTTTCTGGAGCGGTACAATTAAGTAGGAATCCTGTCCACTCAGCAGCATGCAGCTCAGTAGAAGTTTGTCATTTACTGCATTTTTAATCTCAACACAACTAAATACTTGTTTCCACTCAGAAATTAACCCTTGCCTACACACATCTTTCTATGTTCCCTACCCCTCCAAGTAAAGGTGAAACAGTATTCTATACATAATGTGAATTCAGATAGGTATTTAGTTTGAAATAGGTTACTCTAACAAACATCACTATAAAAAAGGATCACAAAAAAAAGAGACCAGTTGAGATGACATTGTTTTGTGCAAGATGGTTTTATTAACAGACCAGAATTGGAAAGATTGCAGCTGGGCATCTGAATCTAAAAGGAGGAAAAACAAACAAATAAAAAAGTATAGTTAGACCCGTAGAGATCTGAAACAACTTTAGCAACCTGCAGAGTTCATACATTTCTAAAATACAACGTGGGCTATAAGCATATATACTAACCACAAGTTTTATTTCATTGTGCTTGAGACTTCACTAGTCTTGCACACAAATATCAACTTCAATGCTGACATCTCTTCACTCAAAACACCAATTAAGTGCCAGAACTAACAGGAAAAGCCTATTACCTTGAATTGCTGGTATCTATTTTCCTATTTAACAGCTTAACAGGTGGGAACTTGATATTTTAAGACATACTAAGGTACTGTATGTTCTGATCTTCTGCTATTTTCAATAACCCTATTTTCAGTAAGTTTCGGGGACTGTTTACATACAAGAATTAAAGCAAAAAGCAAACTTGAGGCATGTCCCTTTAAAGCTCCCTTGAGAGCTAATGAAGTTCAGTACTTTGCCAGTACAAAGTTGTCAAAAAGCAGTATCGATTACTATGCCTTAATCTTTTGCCAAGCTACATGAAGGAATTAGTACAAGCTCTTTAATATTGATGGGTCTGAGACTATCGCTTAAGTGATAAGAAATAAAGACAAATGGCAGGGCAACCACATTTGTATACGGGGGGGGAAAAAATTGTTCATCTTCAGGTACACGGCCCTTCAGAAAGGCAGAGTACTTAAAATACTGAGAATACCTCATCTGTGTCTACTGCTCTAGCTTCCATTACATCAGCAGAACATGTAACATTCTGTTGTAAATAAGTAATGTACATTTATACATTTTAAACATATGATCAACTCAGAACAGTAAGAAAATAGCAGAAAAAGAAGTGCAGGAGACAAGAACAGTTAATGTATAAGCTTTAGAGAAGTATGTTTTTGTTTGCACCCCAAGCGAAACAACTGCTTATAAGCAGAATCTGCAAGGTATTAAACTGAAAGATAGAGTAAAGCTGTGATCTCTGCTACTTATATGGGATGCTGAGCTCAAGTTCAATCAAAATCAGGAGCAACCAGCTAAGTATGCCTACAAATTCTCTACCAATATACTACTCCTCAGAGACATTTATAACCACTTCAATAGTGAACTATAAGCTTTCCTCCTGTATCAAGGCTCCTGAAAACTCAGGGTTGCTAATATATTTCACAAGTTTCTCAGTGAAGACGGATGGGAAAGGAAGCATGGCTCTGCTGAGAGGAAAGCTGCAGGATTTCAATTAAGGATTGTAGTTTCCATCCTATGCTGGGATAGGAACATTAAGCAAAAGTAGTTTTGCTCAGTCTTGGTTATGAAGTCTCATGCATTAACTTTTAAGGGAAACATTTGCCAGCGCTTACAACATCTAATAGTTTGCACTACCAGCAGCAAAATTTCTACAAGAATGCTAGCATGAATAACATAAAACCACCCTAGACATAAGTGTTAGAACCCTGTTTCTCAAGGTTATCCACTTCTTCCCATTGACAAGCTATTTAATCTTTACAGGAACAGTGTCTTCAGCAAGCCAATATTTTCCTAGAGCACGAGTTTCCATGTGGCATGTACCCAGCTCTCAGACTCTGCAGCTTCATAGATAGAATAGACAAAGCAATATGCAACAAGCTGGGGGAAAGGGAACACGGGAAGAACGGTCTACACAAAGAGTATTTATGACTTCAAGGAAACAGCTCAGTCACTCAAATGAAAGGATGCATTTCATAGGTCATCTTTAGCTCTTCGAGACAGACAGAGAGCAGACCTGAATTGGCCCTATTTGCTATGTCCTGTTGGCTATAAAAGAAACAGTATTAAGGTGGCTTCAAAAAAAGCAGAGACCTCCCTCCAGAAAAATAAACTTCTGAAAACAACTCATCCAAACAACTGAATTTATTTTAAGCTGTAAAACCTTACCACTACCCACTATCTGTTTAGGAAAAATTGGTCTTTGCCTGTTAGCCTTTCCAAATGTCAACAGATGAGGCAATTCTTCCTAAATTCTAGTTTATTTGCCTTATCAAAAAAGCCTTCTATGCTTGACTGAAAATAGATATGCGCACAGTAAACCAGGGCAAGGGCGGGGGGGGGGGAGGGGGGGACACAATGGGAAGTACCAGAACCCTGCAAAACAATTTTGGGACTGAATGGTAGAGATTTCTCATCAAAGCAGGAAAGGCAGAATGACAACAGATGATAGGACAGATTGTTTGAAGCAGATACGAACTTCAGAACTCAGCTGTCACTGCCAAACTGCTGCAAGTGAAGTGTCAAGAAACAGGAAAGAAACATTCCCATTCCAAAAGGATATCTCAATTCAAATGGGCAAATTAGTCTTTTGAAAAGGCAGTCTTAGTTGTGTTATGAAAGTTTAAATTGAGTAGTTTTGAATGAAGCTGGAATATCTGAAAAATTACTCTACTAAAATGTTGTAATCTGAGAATTTAGTCTCTCATAATCCTACAGAAGCACTTTTTGTAGGGTCCATACAACCTGAAGAAACACTGTACCCATAGTCACAAAAGACTTATGACCATATGAAGAGTTCATTAATTGGGACTGAAAATTTTAGCCAGTATCAATGTTCCCCATGACAAAAAAAACAAGCGTTTTAAAACACATTATTGGTAAGTTAGACTATAAACATATCAACTATAATCAAGATTAAATTTATTTCCAGATAGTTAAGCTTTCATAAGATCTAAAAATAAAATTTGGACACTGTAGTGTCCAAATAGCTTTACACAGAAGGGACTGTCCAAGTATAAGCGCATACATATTAAATGTGATTCTTCAACCAATAAAGGCAGCAGTCCACATACCAGAGATGGAACAGTGGATATTAACTTTTGGTAATATCTTACCTTCAGTTCATTCTCCTTATGAGTCTGTTTATCTGATCTTCCCTGTTACCAGCATCTCCACCCTCTACAAAGTGGATGGTTTTCTTCTTCATTCCACCCCGAGGAGAGGATAACTTGAAGGGCCATAGAAAGTTGTTCACAACTTTGAACTTTTTTCCAACAGTGTAAATTTCATGGATCACATCTTCCATGCAGATGATGCCATGCTTTCCTAGAATTCAGGAAAGTTATTTTCAAAATAGTTAGCCAGTGTCAATGACAAGCTAAAAATTATGAAGTTATGATCAACGTCATATTGATTCAACTTGATAAACTTGAACAAGTCAGAAAGCAGCCACTTTGACAAGACATACATGACATACTCTTCCAATTAAAATGGATTAGCTCTAGCTAATTCAATGTTATTTCCCTGTTACATTTGGCAAGGGTCATCAGGTCCAACTGTTGAGTATTGGGCAATCAGGAGCAAAAACAAAGTTAGTGGAAAACAGGTTGTGTTCTTTGAAGAAAAACTAAATTAAAATACTTGAATGCTAGTTATATGCAGCTCAGGGAAATTCAGTTAACTATTTATGCTACTGAATAATCCAAAAAGCATTTGTGCTTAAAGCCTTTCTACAGTCTTTAGTGACAAGTTACACAAATGAACAGTTTGTGAACTACAATTTTTAAGGCAGCAGGTGATTCAGATACAGACGTGCTAGCATTATGCTGGTACCTTTAGAATCTATCTATTGCACTGGAAAAAACCACCAAACAAAATGCCATCTAATTTGAAGTGATACACAAAGCAAGTGCCAAAAATGGTTTCAGTGCTTGCTTTCCAACATAGCTGGAAAAGGAGCCTCCCTAGAGCAGAGTCTATTTCCTGGCTACAAGTGACCAGCATGTTTCTTTATTTATAATATATATTATATTAACTAATTTTTTTTCCACTGGCTAGTTGTCCTGATAGGAATCTAAAAGCCAGTTCACCAGAGCATTAAGATATAAGATGCAAGAAATATTTAATACTAAATTTGAAACTTCAAAGCTATTGATGAGATTCTTTCCTGTTGCAGCACCTGCTCATTACTGAAAGATGTATTAACTTGTTAAAGATCAATGAGTTTCATATTTAAAATTACAAATGCAAAAACTTAAAATGCGATTGTTTAGATTCTACACTTTGATTTTCAATATTTTAAAATGAAATTTACTTCCAGTCTGCTTCGCATTAAGCTAAGAGAGAAGCAGAGATGACTAAAAATCACTATTATTCTCCAAAGACAAACTGGGATAGTTGTCCAACTTAGAACTAATCATCCAAATGTAAGAAGTTTTTTTTTGTTTGTTTTGTTTAAGTGAAGTTGTATTTACCAAGGCGCTTCTGAATCAGGGAGTTATCAGTCAGAGCAATGCGCTGCTTGTTGATCTTGCCATAACCACGCTTGTAGATCAACTCATGTACAGACTTCAAATTGGGATAACTGAAACAAGAGTCAGGTAAAAACAGGAGTTACTAATCTTGCAGTTTACATTCCAAACTAACATCCCAAAGTCAAATTTCAGTAACAAATGATTTTGGCATGTCTCAAAGGTAAATATAAAAGCAACATGGAAGTAAAGCTTACTTGCACTGAAATCCCAACAACACTGGTATGAAAGTGTAACCATAGGTAGTAAACCATACCTTTTGTTGTACTTAATCACATTTTCAGTTCTAAGCAGGGAAAGTACATAGAACATTAAAAAAACATTTTGAACACAAGGGAAACATGCAAATCTAGTGTAGCAAAGTGCAAGACGCAGTGAACACCTGCATCCCGATTTGATAAAACTGACCATTTCACTCACCCCCAGGCAATGTAGGGTTCAACAATCCGCAACATGTTGATAGAAGCTTTGTTGAGTTTTACGAATGTGCCATTAAAAATCTGACGCAGGCGAAGAAGCTGCAATACCTTACGGACCTTGGGGCTAACACCATTGGTACTAAAAAGCACAGAAGTCTCATTTAATTATCTACATCCCAGAAAACACTAAATATCATCAAAGCCATAAGATTAAAAAAGCAATAGTGCATCACCATCCTATGAATTACAGAAAGCAAGTGTAGTAAATTATTATTTACTATCTCTACATACTTCAGCAGTAAGCTTAAGGTTGATCTAACTTCATGAAGAATAATTTAAATTAACAAATACATTGAAACAAATTATTTAGAACCAGCTATCCTTGTGTTCTCCTGAATATATTTCTTCCAAACATGTCTTTCCTTGGTTTCTTGGAACGCTTTCCTAGAATACACTTAACCAAGCACTTGAGAAAAACTTAATGCTACTGTGCACTGGTATATAATTTTATCAAGCTTAAGGTGAAACAAACCAATTGCCTCACATATTTGCAGTCTTGCCTTTTTTTTAAACCAGTATTCCTAAAGGAGGAAGACATGCCCAGCATAATAATTTTACACCTAATTATTAAATAATTCTCTGATACATATTTGACATTACTGCCAACAACCTTCCAAGATTTATTTACCTATGTAAGTGCTCAAAATAGACAGATAAAAGCAACAGCATCTCCAGTGCTTTTAAATACAGAAGTGTTTCTATCTGTATTAAATAAATCTTACCCTCTTATCCTGATCACAAAGGCCAGCTTTGGTTCAGCTGGTACATAGTAATTTCCAGCTTTTCGGGCCATCCTGGCCATACGGATCTCCTGTCTATACATGTGCCTGTATTCTTTGTGATAAGCTTTAGCTCTTGCATAGATGAGTTTCCTTTGTGCCTTACGAAGCTGAAATTAGATCAAAGTTACTTAACATTACATAATGCATTTTAACACAAGGTTAGCTTCAAGTAGTGTAGCATCTTCTGGAACACCCACAGTAAAGGAACATCTGCCTGTATCATGGGACTCTGAATGACTTTCAATAATATTTTGGAGAGTTAGGACTCTACTACACAGCAATTCTCCTTTACATCAAACACAGTATCTTTATATACCACACCTACCCTCATAAAGACTGCAATCTCTTGCCTTATAAACAACTCACTTTAAGCTTACAGACAACTGTACACTTGGCGTTCACTCTGCCCGCAGCCAGTTTGTTATACACCATTTTTTCCCACTTGGTCAATATTTTACACAAAAATGCTAAGAGAATATGAAGTTGCCAAGCCTAAAACACTTCTCTATTACTACTTTATCAGAAGCAGTAGTATTCCACTGACCTGCCTACAGAACAGACAATCGATTCATACAAAAAGTCATAAAAGATTCACCTTCTTTTGAGCCAACAGTCTCTTCAAACGTTTAGCTTTTATAGCTGCATAAGCCTGCCGCTTTTTCAGGAGGCTTTCTGGAACAGATGGCACCTTCTTTGCTCTAAATTACAAGAAAGAGACTCTTTAAAACCCACTTTCTTTAGACCAAGTAGAAGTAGCACATTAGAAACACCAATGTACACAGATTCTTAATACAATACTTATACAAGCCTCACTATCTTAACCCAGTTCATTACCGCATCTTCCTTGTGTTCCCTCTATTACCAGTTATTCAAGACCTCAATGTAGCTTCAAGAGAGCATCTTTTACACAAAGACAGGGAAATCTGACCAACCGTTGAGCTACACACTAGCACGCATATATGCGGTTACAATGCAGTTTCTAGGCACTTATAAAGGACTTGCTTATTTTTTATAAAATATACCAACTATGCAGTTTGACACAACTCAGGAGACCAAAATATTTACTTTAATGACTTTCTAGTTTATAATCAGAAAAGGTCTCTTTCCAGCAAATCTTTTTCAGATTAATAAACAAAGATTTCAACAGCTGGTTTAAGGGGAGGACCAGGCCGACAGTAATCTGAAATTTAATTCAGAATACACACGCTTAGTTTAGAAGTGTTTTGTAAACGTCGTATAACATACCAGGCTTGCAAAACTGGCATTCAGAGAGAAATAACTGACGTTAACTTTTACACCACACACACCCAAGCACGATTCTCCACTCAGGCCACGTACCTCTTCGCGCAGCTTAGCGCAGACACTACCAAGCTCTGCGGCCAAGCTCTCCTGCCTGCAAGGCCAGGAGGAACTGAGCCGCCCCTCGCCCACGGGGCCGGCTCAAGGCCGGCTCTCCCTGCCCACCTCTCCTCCCCACCCGCCAAGGCAGCAACAGCCCGCGGCCGCCGCGACGCGAGGCGGCGGGCTGCGGCCGCGTCCCCGCCGCTCCCGGCCCCAGGCCATCCGACCCCTCCCGAGCGCCGGCGGAGGCCTGGCGGCCGGAGGCGGCGGGAGGCGTGCTCACGGACGGCCGGGCGGCGCGGGCCGGGGGCAGCGGCCGCCGATGGCGGCGGATTGTCGCGGGGCGGCATCACTACTCACTCCTTGTCCGCCATGGCCAGCGCCGGAAGAGAGAGAGCTTGCGCATGCGCAGCGCCCACTTTAACGCACTGCGCCGCGCAGGCAGGGCTCCGGACGCCGGGCGGCGGCAGGACCCCGCGCTTGGGTGCCCGCGGCGGTGCCTGGCCGCGGCGCGCCGGCAAGGGGTGGCCGCGGAGCGCCGGAGCCGAGAGCGGGCTCGGAGCCACCCTCCGCCCCCCGGCTCGGAGCCTCGGTGGAAATCAAGCCGGTGCCGGCGCCGCTGCGCCCCGCTGCGCCTTTGCGTGCCTCCAGGCAGCTCCGGTGCGCCCCACCGGCGGGCGGCCCGGGCCGTGCGCTGCTGCCGCAGGGGGGCTGCGGCAGCGCCGCTTTGCCTCAGGAAGAGGGTTTTTTTTTTTTTTTTTTTAAAAAAAGCCCTCTCAAAGTAGCTAAAACCTTTTTTTTTAGTTTTTTCCCTCGTCGTAATTGTCAGTTTTGCATTAATTGCGCGTGCGGTGTTGGCTGTGTTAATGTATGCAGGATGCGATCCGCAGCCAGCCTCGTACTTCATTTCGGGACTGTGGTAGGGTTGCTAGGCATTTCGCATAATACAGGATTTCCCGTATTTCAGCCTTAAATCCTGTATCCTGTATTAAAAGCATATGGGATATTACCTTTCACCGTATGCTTTTAATACAGACAGAGGATTGAGGCTGAGATATGGGAAATGCTACTTCTGCTGGCTCCTTCCTCTGCCCCGGCGCTGGCGGCCTCCCCCGGGAGCTCTAAGTTCTGGCTGGGTGGCGGCGGCATCCTGAGGAGCCGGGGCGGGCGAGGGGGGATGTGGATGGGGCAGGAGATGCCACAGGGGTGGCGGTGCGCGGGATCTGCTGCGCGCCTGGCGGTGCCTGCCGCCGAGGAAGGCTGCAAGGAGCAGGGTGTGAAATGGCAAACAGGACACGGGGGGACGCTTTGTGCTTTATACTTAAAATCTGGCAGCCTAAATGCTGAGAAGAGCGGGAGGAAAACCTAAGGAAGGTCTAAACCTGCTAATGTTTATGTGCGTTCTTAACTGTACTACTTCTGTTAATCCCATGGACTCTAATGTGTTTTAAGTGTTTCCAGCAGAAGAGTCCAAGTTTCCTGGGTTTATTTCCATTTCTGCAGCTGGATGAAGTCATGTATGAGAAGCACTGATTTCAGCAGCAGCGCTGACTTAAACAGCAACCAAACCACTTACCTGTTCCCAACTCTGTGTCATCCCCTAAGTTATGACTATACAATTCTTTACTGGGCCATATTATGAACTAGGGACTGCAAACTTGAAGTAACCTTTTTATTAGGTTATTTTTTATTAAGTTGTGTTTCTTTTCAGCTGATCGTACAAAGTTGTGTAGATCCAGATGAAAAGAAAGTTAAGGAGGCACTGCTGCTAACAGAACTGCTTGTCAAACAATTTTTTTTGGGTGGGGGGTTGCTGCTAACAATTACTTATTGGCTCTGTTGGGGCTACTCTTGGGCCATCATCTTATGAATACATACCTAAGTTCTTAAAATCACCTTCTCAGGAACCCGTCATGAAACATGATTACATATGCCTGAGATGAAGTGAAATCAGTGGAATTAGGAGAAGCAAAGAATTACTGAGTTTAAGAAAAAGAGCAAATAGTTGGGCTAAGGATGATGAATTCTGATTTCTGTATTTCTTGGTTTTGTTTATATGTTTTTTATTTACAACATGAAACATGCTAGGTAGCACTGAATAAGTAGCCACTTATTGATAACACTTTCGTATATGAGTAATGTTAATTGTTGTAAAGTACCCTTACTTTAGGCTAATATAGATGCTTATATCTCTAGACCCCATTAAAGCGATAATAAAAGGAATAATTACAATCCAGAGCAAGCAAATGTACAATAAAAGACCTACACCATCCAGATTAGGACATTGTCTGCACTTTCTCTAGTTGGAAAATGGATCAGAATATGGGCATACAGGATTTTTTTAGAAATTAGATTTCTGCAATCATGCGTTAGTCTGTTCAATTTCCTTTGTTCCATCTGTTACCCCCAAACTTTTGAACTCAAATTTCTGCTAAATCTGAGAGAAAGTGTTCACAAAGTTCCTGCAGCTTCTGTGAAAACTGGCAGCTGCACGGAAGAGGAAAACACAGCGTAGTGCTCTTTGGCATACTCCTACAGATGCCTATCTCCAGAGGAGCAGGCAGTTGGATGAGTATCACCCATACGTGGGAAACAGCAAGGGCACATGCTGCTACTTGTCTTCTGGAGTGGATAGGTGACAGGGGAGCAGCTTGCTCCTGGTATTGGGTGAGAGGGGGCCATAGGATGTCAACCTCCAGAAAGTGGGATTTGTTGTCTCAGGGAAGATTACATTCCACACAGTAGCACTTCTAAATTTTCATTTTAATCTATAGTTAGTTATATATTAATAGCCTCCACATTTGGAGGCTGACAGACCCCCCCCTCAAAAAAAAAAAAAAAAAAAAAAAACTTGGTGTTTTGTTCAACACTTTCTCACAGCTCAGCAAAGAAACCCGTGGCCCAGCAGAGCTAAGGGCCAAGCACGGGAGAGGCCTCCTGGAAGCCGCGGGCCTTCCGCGGGCATCGCCTAACGCCGCCGAGCCGCGGCCTTCTGCAACTTCTGCGCGCTCCTCGCCGCAAGCACAGCCCTTTGCCGCTTCTTCACGCCCTCCTAACCAAAACTCCGGCACCGTAAACGCTGCCGCAGACGGTTTGTCCCGAGGCGGCGCCCTGGGGACAGGCTCCGCTCCCCTCCGGTGAGGGAGGCGCGGCAGCGACAGCTGCCCTCAAGATGGCGCTTGGGAGCGCGGCCGCTGTGCACCCTGGGACATGTAGTCCGGTGCGGGGGCGGGGCTCCTCACAGCCCTGCCCAGCGCCGCCGCCGCCGCTGCAGGAGCCTCCGGGACGCCCCGGCGCGGCGCGGGGCACCGGTGACGGGGCGCCCCGCACCCGCGGCGCCGCTCCCGCCAGGGGCGGCCTGGCGCGGCGGCGGCGGCAGCGGCGGGGCCCCCCGCGGGTGGCGGCGGGGCGGGGCGGGGAGGGGAGGCGGGGCGGTGATGGGGGTGCCGGCCGCGGGAACGCGAGGCGGGCCGGGGCGGCTCGGGGGCGGGCCGGGCCGCCCGGGGGAGGGCCCCGCCGCCCGGCCCGGCCTATATAGCGCGGCGGGCGAGTAAGATGCTCCTTGCGAGTAGAGGGGCTGCGGGCTCGTCGCGAGGTGGGGGGAGTGGCGGCAGCGCCGCGGTGCGGGTCCCGGTCCCGTCCTCTGGCGGCGGCGCGGCGGCCTCGCCCGCGTGACAGGGGCCGGCGGCGCTGCCCCAGCTCGCCCGCCCGCCCGCCGGGGCTGCGCCGCTGCTTGTTTTTGGTGCCCCGGGTGCGAGCCGCGGGCGGGGGCAGCCCGGCGCGGGGCCCGCGGCTCCCGCGAGTCTCCCTGCCCGCGCCGCGGCGGGCGGCCGGCCGGGAGCGGCCCCAGGTGCGGCGAGGAGGCGGCGGCCGGCGGCGGCGGGAGGCTCCGCGCGGGGCCGCGGGAGCCGCCAGCATGAACATCCTCCTCGAGTTCTTCGTGGTGGCTTTCAAAGTGCTCTGGGCTTTCGTGCTGGCCGCCGCCAAGTGGCTGGTGCGGCCCAAGGAGAAGAGCGTGGCCGGGCAGGTGTGCCTCATCACCGGGGCGGGCAGCGGCCTGGGCCGCCTCTTCGCCCTGGAGTTTGCCCGGCGCCGGGCGCTGCTGGTGCTCTGGGACATCAACACGCGGAGCAATGAGGAGACGGCAGGCATGGTGCGGCACATCTACCGCGAGCTGGCCGAGGCCGCCGCCGCCCCCCGAGGTAAGCGGAGGCTCCGCCGGGGCTGCCCGGGGCCGCCGCCGGCTGCTCCCGGCCCGGCGTCCCCGGCCGCGCCGCTTCACGCAGCCCGCGCCCCCAGCAGCGGCTTCAAAACCTGCCGCTTTAAAAATAAATAAATAAAAAATAAAGAAAAACGTTGGCAGGGATAGTAAATAGACGAGTTCTTGTGCACTCTGGTGACACCAGAGTAAACAGAAGCTTCGGTGTAATGGAAACACATTTGCTGTTTCCACTCAACGATTACTTATCAGAAGGTTGAAATCCAAGTAAGAATCTTATCTCTTTTTCCTCCTCTGTTCCCTTGTCTGTTCTCTGTAGTAGCTGGAGATGGAGAGAAAGAAGTGCTGCCCCACAGCAACTTGCAGGTCTACACGTACACCTGCGATGTGGGCAAAAGAGAAAACGTCTACATGACAGCTGAGAGGGTCCGCAAGGAGGTTGGCGAGGTTTCCATCCTGGTCAACAATGCCGGTGTGGTCTCTGGGCACCATCTCTTGGAGTGTCCCGATGAGCTGATCGAGAGGACCATGATGGTCAACTGTCACGCACACTTCTGGGTAACTATAAACTTGTTTATGCTGCCCTTCTTGTCAGTTAACTTTGAAAAAAGTTTGCAGTTGCTTAACCCCTGTTTTATTGGTTTTGCACTTGCTCCCTTTTATTTGCAAGCTCACCGCTTTGTGAGTCTCTCACTTTTAATGTATTGTTCTGATTAACAGGATCGGTTGGTATTAAAACTATCAAAAGTTAGTTTTTAATCAACTATATCCTCAAAGAATTCAGAGTATAAAATCTCATGCCATTTTATGTAGCCCTCGGTATGAAATCCTTTGCTAGCATAACCTCTGTATCTGCTTAAAGGTTGCTACTGTTAATGAATGACTTCCCTCCCCTCCTCCCATAGTCATCTCTCATCTTTTAGCTTTAAGATGCTGTTTTAATGATGATTACAATAGTGCGTTTGCACTTTTCTGAAAAAGAACTCAAAAACCCTGCTAGAGATGTTGCTGGAGTTGCCCTGGAGGTAAATTGTTCTTTCTGAAGGCTTGGAGGGAAGGCAAAAACCTCTCAAGAAAACAAGCCAAGACCACTTTTTCAGGAATTCTGCATATTTGTCCTCATAGCTTTCTCTCTGGGGGCTGCCAGTAGAAGCAAGAAAATCTTTAATGTGGAATCTTGGGTGATACTGTCTTTAACCAACAGATACTAATCAAAGAAAACAAGCTATGTGGTCTTACTCTTCTTGTCTATCTGAATCTTGTTTTCCTGTGTTTTATTTTTAAACTTACTGTAGTGGAGTTATATAAACTGGAATGTTGAAGGAGGGCATGATGCACGCTGGGGTTAGCATTAACTGTCAGACTGAGCCTATTGTTAATATTAGAACTGTTCTTTGGTCCTTCAAATAAAGTTATGAAATACACTTGCATAACAATCAAAGGATTAAGCAATCTGAAATATACTCCCACTTAAGCCTTCTTTGTTCTTATGTTTGATAATAAAACTCTATAAAATGCCTCATGTTTGAAACTTAAGGACCTCCCAAACATAACTTTTTAACATGGAAGTTAAATGCTGTTTCATAACCCTAAAGGAGCCCCTTCAAATCTATGCTGTGAAACACTTAATGGCAGAGCAGTCTTTTTCCAATATATTGTAAAGCTTGCTGAGAGAGTGCATAAATTTCAGTGCACATGAGATTGTGTTCAGAAACTTTTTATCTTTGCAAGTGTATTAAGGCCATTTGAAAAGATCTGAAAAGGCCTGTATTTCTTACAACAACCAAAAGCTCTGCATGTTCCTCTTTATAAAAGTCAAACTGATGCTTAAACAGAGATGTACACTAGCTTTAATGACTTAGTGATGTGGCTTAAATGCAGAATTGACAATGTTTCCAAGGGCTCTAAATTATGACATCACTGTAAATTAAAATATGGGAGGATCCTAAATTCTCCAGCTGTTCTTTCCTCAGGCTCAAATCACACATTTATAACATTGTTTCGGAGACCTTTTTAAAGCACCCTCTGTATGTTCAGTCTCCTACAGCAATAGAAAACTAACTTAGTCTAATGATTGTTATTAGTTTTCCATAAGTTTCATTCATCTCTAAATGTTACATTGTGAAGTGACTTTGGATATATATTATATATATATAATAATCTCCCAAAAGCTACTGTTAATCTGAACTGTGGAACTTGAGATCTTGGCTTAAGCTTCTGAGCAGTTAACACCCTTTATATGCTCATGTGTACACTTCCTGCAGATTCTGTGTCCTGCTTTGCTTTTCCTTCTATTTATTTTTGCTGTAGGCAAAACATTTCTTCCTTGTCTTCCCCTTCCTGATCCCAGAAAGGGTTGGCTTGACCAAAAGTGGGTGGACTTCTATTAAAAATAATAGTACTTAATTCAAAGATATCATCTGAATCAGCTGATTCAAAGCCAATTTTTTTTTTGGTGTAAGGCAATGCTGGCTTAAGTAAAACAATGTGTCTAGATGTGTGAAGTCTTCTACAGTTAGACTTCTGTGTCAGCTAAACTGGTGGTCCAAAAGCAAAGCTAATACTCTGGAGCATTATGTAGACTTTTAACTATTCTTGGAGGGTGTTTCATCCAAAAGAAGCTGTAAATGGATTTCATAAATACACAGATCTGAATAATATTGCTCCAGCAGTTGGGTGTCTGTGCTTTTGTTTTTGGTGGTTTGTTCCCTGCCCCCAAGTATAACATGCAAAACTTTTCCCTATGTCTCAAGCACTATTCATACTTCAATATACTTCTATATAAACAAATAAAATGGGACTCTAGTATCATCCCCTTGAAACTTCTGAAATAGGATTGCTGCTCTGCTCTTTGTGCAGAATGCAGGTGAAGTGAACTTATGTTAGCAGCTACAATCTGAAAGCTGCCGAACTTCTGCAGTATGCAATGAACTGAAAGTCTGTTGCTGGTTTGCTATTGAGATTCCAACTGGGCCGTGTACCATATCACAAACTGGCAATAAAGAGACCTTTAGCAGCATGCCACAGCCTAAACAGATGCTTTCCATTTTGCTGACATTAATGATTTATATAATCCTTTCTATGAATGTTCTATATAAACATGTCACCACTGCATCATGTAGCAATTTCCACAGCATAAAATCCATTGCAGTATTAAAAACCTGTTATTTCATGCTGTGATAATATTGAATGCTTCTGATATTGAAAACATAGGGAGAAAATCCATTCTCAGTTTAAAATGAGCCAGCTCTGGTTTACTGTAATTCACAGATACATTACTGGCTAGGCAGTTTTATGTAACATTATCTTTCCTGCCAGTCTACTGCAAGAATAATTTATTTGGTTGTACTTGTTGTCAGTTATTGGAACTGAACTTTTGCAGACCACTGAGGTTGTTCTTTTCCTATGATATGTCAGGATTCCGATTTTGAAACTGTAAAGTCACAGTACAAGGTTTGGCTGTTGATCCTTCAATTTTGAGAGAGAAACTGGGTTATTTCTATTCTGGCTTATGGTTTTACCTCAATTATTAAGCTTTTTTTGTATCAGTATACTGTTTTAGATTACATAGAACTGTATTTAATAAAATATTACTGTACAATTCTCATCTTGGGATTTTTTTGAGATGCTTGTATCTAACCTGTGTACTGAAAGAGTATTGCTATTGCCAAATAAATAGGTATTAATATTGTACATCAGCATAGTCACTGGCAATTCCTTCTAGGCTTGCTGGTTGAATGGGACTTACTGGGTGGTGGGGATGCTTAGGCGCTGCAAGTCTCTGATGTGAAGGTCCTTCTGTACAAGATATCTTCAGGGTCCAGCCCTGAGAGAACAGTGAAATTGCTTCTGCATTTCCTTGTCATGTGGATCCTCCAAAACTTTCAACTTTCAAGATCTTTCAAGCTCTCATCTCTAGATGAGTTCTTCTCTTCAACTTACCAAAAGGGGGAAGCAAAAGCATTTAGCTACAGCTGTCATACTTGAAACACATAGTGAGAGACTAGGGCCTAGACTTTGAAGACTGCTATACAGCTTTGTTACTCGGAGTAGTTCTGTTCCATTCACCTACAAACTGTTCAGTTTGTAAAGTTATGCATGTACATTTATTTTTGTAGGACTGCAGTGAAAATCTAGGCACCTTAACACTGATAAAGGGCAAGATAAATATAGAATGCAGAAGGAATTACTGTCCAAGAAGTAACTTAGAAATTTTAGACTATAGAATTGCCTGAACTTAAAACTGTCCTGGAAAGAAAGTTAATGAATGCCACCTGAATGAGTTAATAAAGCATACGTTTTTGTGTACAGTAGTTGCTGTGAGTTTAGACTAAACTGCTTACTAAAGCCTTGGGAAGTGTCTTATCTATAAGTAGTGTGTTATACTATTGAGCTTGAAAAGACTTGTATTCATTAAATTTCTGTTATAGCTGCACTTTCTGTTCATTTTAAATGTGAAAATGTCTTTTCTGCTGTAAAAGAGTGGGTCTGCATGCTTGAAATGCAACAACTTAGATAAGTAATATATGACCTGAAACTATATCGGGGAAATCTTGTGTGGACTGTTGGCATAGTAGTTTGTTATGATTTTTGGCTTCATCTCTAGAATTCTAACGTTTATGTCTAAATATAGAAACAGTATTCTATTGAGATGCCAGATAAATATACTTAGCATTTTGGACAAGTGGAATTAGCTGCTTTAATTGATTTAAAGTTCATGATAATATATCCTAAGAACTGTAAGTTCAGTTAGTTTAACCTACAAGTTCTTGATATGGGTTTTTTAAGCTTTTAAAAATGAGTTGGATCAAGTTTAAACCCAACCAAGTGCATGTGATCCAAAAAGTGTCATCAAAACTAACACTTCTTGCAAAATGACTCCACCTACATGCCACTGGTGGAATAACCCTGGACAGCACATGTTTTTAATACTGGGGTAGCATGCTGGATAGTGAACATGAAGCAAAAAGCGGTCAGATAGTTAACTACAAAAATAGTAGTATTGGTAGTACTTAAAACTTGTGTTTGAGTATGGTTCCCTGGTTTCTATGTTCTTGGCCCCCTCCTCCCCCCCCTCCAAGAAAATAGAGGGAATCTTCTATCAATTGAGGAAAATACTGTCTTCCAGATGTTTGCTCTGCAAAACTACATCTTCCTATCTTATGTGAAGATGGACTTAACTAGGAAATAAATTGGTGGATGCATGTATCTGGAGTTTGAGTGGCCAGAAGACTACTGGCTTAGAGTTTTTTCTCAGATTTATTTTATGGATGACCAGGAGCTTGTCTACCCTTGTATCAAGCACTGTTGTCACTAGCTTGCAAACTTCTAATAGGTAATAGTGGTTGCCTGTATTCTGTAATCTGCATATATGTGTAACCTAGTCTTCTGGTCACATTTGATCATTTTTTGAAAATGATCACTACCACTCAAACTGTTTTACTGAAGGTTTTTAGTTTTCTGATCCCTTCTGGGGAAAAAAGAGTTCTAGGTGACTAACTAAATGTTTAAGCTTTGACTGTAAAAGGAATCTTGTGGTAGTTCCAGAATAGACATGAGTGGGGATAAAAACTAATTTTTTTTAAGATCATGTGCTCAAGCATAGCAAAAGCGTGCTTGGATGGGGAGATAGGTGGGTCTTAGTCTTATGCAAAAAGCCACCTGCCTTAGTTTGCCATGCAAACTAATGGTACAAATTTGGGCGTGCATAACTGATGTTCCAGAATGCTGTCCCCTGAACTATAGCTCTTCTACAAGTTACTGAACTCTAGTCCCTGAGGTCTATAGAGGCTGCTCAGTCATGGTTTTCTGTTGTCTACTGCAGTACACCTTAGTGATAAACTTGTTACATATCAAGGAATCTGAACAAAAACCTTATGGCCCTCTTGACTTGTTTAATTACCAATACATCCATCAGGGCAGTGAAAAAGCATACTGAAGACTCTTTGAACGTGTTAAGCAAAAAACTTGCTTTCTGTTGTAGAGAATCTTACTTGCGTGCTGGAGATGACTGAACTTTTTTGTTCAAATAGCACTTCAATTCATGGACTTCCCTTCCTCCTCTTTAACTGTGTAAAGAATTTGATTTTTGGCCCCATTAACAAATATGAAGGGACCATTCAGAATGTCTGTCCTAAACTGTTTCAGTTACACCCTAACTTTTGCAGTACTCGAGCATACTTTCAAAATAAATTTTCTGGATCATTTGAAAGGTGCATGGAACTTGGCCTCTCGGGTGATTAAAAAATAAAAATAAAATAAAGATTCTGAGTGACTTGTGGATTGTTTCTGGTAGATCAGAGTGTCCAGAATGGTAGCATTCCCATGTGATCAGCCAGTTATTTCCATGTGCTAAACTATCAAGTTTGAAAAGTGTAGGCAAAAACTATAATGCTTTTCATAGGAAAGCCCTGTTAGGGAGAGGGAAAGTTGTCTTGAAGAGAACATGCCAAGACTTCTCAAACTATTTGAAGAATATTTGCAGTATTAGTCAACTATTAGTGGCTTGCAATTCTGCAGCCTTCTAAAATAGAGCTGAAACTGCAGTATAGCCTGCAGAGGTAAGGCAGTTGGGATAATCTGGCTCTTTAGTCTCCTGTGACTTTTTTTGAGGGTTAGAAACCTGTCAGCAAACCATATGAATGCTTTCAGGATTGGTAATCTCCTCAAGAAATTGTCCTGGATGAGTGATCAGTGTGATTAAATTCCTGCTTCTTAGGGAATGAGTTAGGTCAACTGAATAAGCAAAAACTTCTGCGCTGGCTTTGGTTTGATATTATGGTGTTACTTGTGAAGAATTTGGGGAAGCAGGAAAACCTTTACTGGAACTACAGTCTTTTACCAGTGTGGTGCCTAACTTTGCTAGCAATGTAAGGAGAGCCTTTTCACTGTTTTAGTGTAATACTTGGTCTGAAAGATAATGTATATGGCTCCCTTCTCCTGGGGAAGTTAGAGCAATGGGGTGATCAAGTGCGGTGGAATCTGGAATTGCAGAATTTTTTATCTATAGGCAACATCTGCTTTTATTTTTTGAAGAAGCGGATATGTTAATGACTTTCTTACACTATTACCTTTTTTAATAGCCAAGTGACTGTAGCAAGTTTCTAGAAGCCTGACTTGTTTATATTTTCAAATATGGTGAAAAGTAATCCCAATTAGGATGTGGCTGAGTGTCCTGCTAACCAGTTTTTACCATTGCCTAAGACATGTCTTAACTGAGCTATGTGAGTTAGCAGTCCTTTTCTTTAGCTGTGTCATCAATTACTCTGGCTAGACAGGTTGAGGAAAGATGAATGTTGTGTTTTCTAGCACTATCCCTGCCATTTTTACCACTGCACTCTTTTCTCTTCTACTTTTATCTTTATCAGCTGCTAAGTATTATTCTTTCCCAATTTCTCATGCTTTGATTTCACTTCTGGGTTTTTTGGGGGGAGGAGAAGTCTTTGTTACATATCTATAGTACTCAACCTTTCCACAGTCCTCTGTGTGTGAAAGCCAGAGCATCGCTCTCCTGCTTAACCTTTCTCCCCAACCTTTAAAGCTTTCTGGCTATTCACAATGATGATAAAATTTAGTTATTGATATCCATCTGTCTTTTGTGAAAGATAAAGATTTCTCTCCCCAGGCAAACTGAAGCTGATTAAGAAGTGATGCTATATGCTTTTACCTGTGATCTTAGGCTTTTTAGTCTGTAAAAAGTCTTTTAAAATGTAGCTATAGCTATGTACAAGAACAGGCATGAACTGGTAGAATCTGTTTCCAGGGTTTAGTTTGAAAGAAGATATTACATGTCACAAGTAATGGGGAGGGATTTACATCTGTGCTTAGGCTTCTGAATGAACAATTTGTTCATGTAAATAACTATAGTTGTATAATGATTTATATGCCAATCAAATTAACATTTGACATGAATGAGCTATCATGATTAGAGTTGGAGGGCATCATAGGGCAAGGACTGCAGGCACAGCTGTGGAGCAGAGGTGACTATCTTAGTGTGAGCCTTTTGAAATTCAAGTTTGTTTGGCTGTTGAATTCTGCACCTAAATGGGCCCTGAGACTGGTCATTTCTGCCATCTGTTTGAACTTGTGTGACAGCTTCTCAAATGTTCCACTTAGGGCATTGCTTTGTAAAAGCACTTGAGTGTATGCTTAGAAGTGATATGTCCAAAATTTCTGACTTACGATGAAACTTCAAGGCAGCTTAGTGGTGGCAAGCTGTCAGATGGGAGCATCCCTTTGAATCTATGCCTGCCTTTGCATTTCCTTCCTCTGTTCCTGGGGTGAGCCAGTTTAGCTCACTAACCTGCCAGGAGAGTGAGGAGGAAAGCTATTCATTGTTCTTGGCCAGGTCTCTAACTGTTTAGAGACTAGAATCAGCTCATCAAAGTTTCAGGAGGAGGGCTGGAGTAGAGCCATGCAGCTGTGAGCAGGAGCTTTGTGGCTGTCCAGTGAAACCTCATTCTTGGAGAGACTTCCTAGAGTAGTCTTTACAGGCTCTAAGTAGTTGAGCAGTCATAAATGGTTCTGAGCTATGGTAAATCTGCCACTGCCATTATAGCCTGAATGTAACAAAGCAATTTAGACAGAACACAATATTTTAATTGTGTGCTATCTAAAAACCCTTAGATAAAGGTAGGTTAGTCTTCTGAACACACCAAATAATTTCATTGTTAGTTGTTAACAGCTCTAGCCCACTGCCTTGCACTGATACTATGACTGTTGTTGTGTAAAGTGGAAAGCGATGATCTCTATGGCTATTGCAGTATTTGCCTTTGGAAGTCAGTTGTACTGATGCTGTTTGAATATGGAAAAAACAGGCCATAGCTGTGTTTCAGCTTGGGGAAAACTAGCATAGTTTCCACAGGCAAGCAAGGGAAGGAATTTTCTCTCCATTTGAAAGATCACCTATGAGAAAGTGAGTAACTTGCTGGTTTGGGGTTATAACGCCTGTGCATGTAGAAGCTTTAAAAGCTGTATTAGCCACTGCTTTGGTCACTGTATTAGCTGGAGATTTTAGTCATGTTAGCCTTTGGTTTATGAAGTGAAAGATTCCCTGGTAAGACTTTTTTCCTTCCCCTTGGGAGGGTAGGGGAAGTACTACTGACCACATTCTGTTTCTTGAAAACCTCTAAGCTCCATGTGTTTTAAAAGTGTCACTTTTCAGCTGGAGTTACTTTATAGTAAGTTAGTCTTCTACAGTCTAATTGCTTCCTAGGCAAATTTAAAGCTAAACTTCCATTGAGCTGTAAAATCTTATGCATTTTTCTGTTACCAGTAAATCATGTGAAAAGGGAAGCTTTTCTTCTAATCTTATTCCTTTTGTCAGATGTTCAGTGATGGCAAAATCGCATTTCTTTTATAAGGTAATTGATTTAAAACGATTTAGTGACTAAATTTAGTAGGATGAGTAAAGTGACTCAGCTTTCATCTGCATGCAAATACTGTAGCAATCATAGGGCAGTGAAAGTACTGGCTTTAAGGTATCTAAAATCAGAGACAATCTTTTTCTGTTTAGCCACTTGAAAAGTGTTATGTAAATCTTAAAAAATGAAGGATGACTTAATATTTTCCCTAAGCACTTCTGACAGTTTTGTTCTCTAGTAACTTTTTGGAAAGATGCAGGCTAAAATATGATATCTTACTAAATATTCAGGAGGATGACTAAGCTTATTACAAGCCGAAGAAAAATGTGTATTTAAAAGTTGGATTGTGTTCTTATTTGTTGAACAGAATATTCTGAGCTCTTATCTAATAGCAATTCTAAAATGATTTTATGTGGCTTTTTCACTGACTCATAGCTGAATGTTTTAATTTTTGTCGAGATTATCAAATAGCTGGCAATAAATAACTGCTCTCCAAATGGTTAGACATTTGCTACAAACTTGTGCTAATGAAGATGAGGGTCTAATGTGTGTGTTACACTAATGTCAACATAGCTCTGAAATGCTGCAAATCCTTTACGCAGCCATTTGTCAGTATATAAACAAAGCAGAATCTCTAGTCACTTCAACAGGGCTTAAAGCTGCTTTTGTGGAAGGAGTAGCCAAGTGTTACCTTCTTACATCACTTGACCAGCAAACTCTAAAGTAATTCTGAATTTGACATTTGGATAAATGCAGGTTAGGTCTTCATCACTGAGAGATCTACCTAGGGAAGAATAAGAGTTTGGTGGTGCTAGCTCCTGGGATGCTAAAGGAACTTACATGAATGTAAGAGTGCTGTCACAACAGTGTTGGAGCACTATGTTAGTCTTGGATATATGAATTTAAGCTTCTGTCATCCGTTTGGAAATATGTGATATTTAAATGAAATACGCTTGTAATTGTAGTACTGATTAAATGAAACCTTGAAGCATACAGCCTCAATTTTGCCCCTGTTTGCTCAGTAGGGTAAAAGAGGAACGAGATGTTCTAAAGTTTTATTTCTGTGGTATAAGCAGATCACAAGTATTTCCTACATAAATTATTTTAAGGTTGTATTCCAGGAGCATTTAAATCCAGTTGGAAGGAAGGAGGGGAGATGTACTGATTAATGTGTTCAAGCTGACATGACAGATTTAAGCAGAAGGGTTCACTTTTTTCAAACTACATACTATTCAGTGGCTGCTGCCAACTGTGTAGCAATTGCTTTAAAGTGAATAGTAGATGTGGTTTGGTAGATATGATAGTCTGAGAGTATAATGAGACAACATTTGTAGAGGATGAATACCTTATGACACAAATTTATATTTTGGTGCAGGAGGGAAGAGATGAGCTTTTGATCACAAGTACTATATCTGAAAGCTTCAGTTCTCATGCTTAACTTGTGCTGGATGGAGAAGCCTCTGTGTATACACACTTGTTCCCAAGTTCTGTTTCTGTATGTATCTTTACTTGTATCTTGCTTTGTAGTATGAGGCAGACTGAACACATAGCTGGGCCTCCAATAGGCCTCTTACCATGCTATCGTGCATCCTACTAATCCTTCTCAGCTTTTAGATGCTACTTTGGCATTTGAAATCCACAACATATACATCATTGATGTATGTTCTGCACTTCTACACTGCTTAACCAGAGGTACTGTCTTCCCCCTAATCGTTGCTAGCTGTTAAGAATCTAATGGCTGTTCTGTCCAAGCTTTAATTCAAAGCTGGCAGAACCGTAAGTCAGGAGTGCTTGGAACACCCCTAAGAAGCTGGCAAGGAAGTGTAGTCACTGAAGGGCATTTAGTGTAGGCGGGGGCATTAGTTTTTTGAAGGTGAGAGCATCATGGTCTTGTTGTTTTTCAGGAGCCGGCTGAAAATGTTAGTTCTGCCAGAAATTTAAGTAGATGCTCTGCAGTGCCTCACTGGGCCCTCTCTTTCCAGCTGATAGGACGTTAGACCAAAAAGAGCAGAGGTAGGACAGACACTGACTGCTTCAGGCAAAAGCCTCTATAGGGGCAATACAGGAGAGAAGTGACAGAGGAATCAGCATCTGTTCCAGTTAGTTAAGATTTTGTACTTATAAACTTGCCTGTAATGTAAGGACAAAGATTGCGAGGTCTCTGGTGGCTTATAAATGTCTTTGTAAGAGGAGAAGGCATGGCTCATTGAGCAGGGAGTTAGTGTGCTTGACTTAAGAGCTGAAGGTGCTCCATTTTTTTGTAGCATGTGAAATCAAAGATGAATTGCAAAAAGTGGAGGGAAGGGGCCTAAATATATAATCAGTGATTTAAGCAATGATATATACTGCTGCATATATATGAAGCAATTGTACATCAGCAAAGCAGTACCTGCAAGCACAGCTGAAAGTGGACAAGTTGGTGTGCACATATTCTAGAATATGTCTGTTAAAGGCAGATATTAGATGCTTTCACAGAAATGTTTGGCCTTTAGTCCATAGAAAGGTCAAACCTGCCCTGTAAAGTCTGATATCTGAGGGTAGAAGTAATTTATAAGCTTTTAGATTTAAAATCTGTTTTCTCTCAGGAGAAAAGCTGATAAAATCCATCTCGGGCAAAAAGATGGAGACTGTGTGGCAATAACATATAAGCTCTAACTTCCCTTTGCTGGTATAGAATTAACAAGGGTAGTTCAGCTTGAATGCCTGAGCTTCCTCATGCCCAGTAAGCATGTAAAGTAGTGACCCATCTAAGCAGAAGTGGAACAAGCTTAAGGAGAAATTAGGGCCACCTTTGACTGTGGTACATGTGCCTCAATCCCTGCCCTAGGTAAAGGGGCACTCTAGATTTGGTGTTGCAATGGTGGTGAATGCAAAAAAGCTATATGTAGGGCAACTGGGAGTTTGATTAGCATTAGCCCATGCTAAGTCTTGGGTAATGATATCTTTCCCCCTTGATTCTCAAGAAGAAAGTTTCTGAAGCAGGAATTGTATTGTAGCATTCTTGAGAACTTACCTCCCTTCATAGGATGGGGGGGGGGGGCTGTTTTTTTACTCCACTCTTCTGTTTGCACAGTTTGGGGGTAAGATCACAAGAAATGGAAGCCATTTTAAAGAAAAGGGGAGGGGACAATGTAGTGACACACTCAAACTGCTGTTGCCTTGTCCTTTTCAGAGCACTTTCCATATTCCACTCTCTGTAGACCACAACCCCTTTTCAGTTGAGCCTTGTAACAAAATACACAAAGACAATTTAGCCAGGCTATGTTCAGCTGCCTTAAATGTGGCATAATTACTTCTAGTAGTAAAGAATGGGAATCAATGATTAATGTTTGAGAGATAACTAGTGGTATTAGTTTCCTGTGACTTTTTTGAATAGCATTACTTATCTTATCTTTACTGTCTGCCCATTGTAAACAGCTTTGTGGCACTAAGTTCTGATTAAGGAAACTACTTAATTCAGTTTCAGTTTTCCTCTGATATGCTCAACATGAGTTTACCCAATGTAAGAGGAACTACTGCAACAAGAGGCATTCACAGGAAACAATGGTAACTCTTGGTACTGAAAACTGAATTTTGTAATTGAACCTGAAATACCACAAATACATACCTGTTCTTAAACATCTATGTAATGCCATTTACTAGGTACTACTAACAAACCCACTCACAAACTTCAAAAAATAGGATTTAACCTAGTTTTGTGCAACTTTGATACTTTCAGCTGCTTGAGTATGCCTGTTCTCAAGCAGGGGATATTGTTATGTGTATGGACCTGTCATGAGGGAGAAGAAAATAGGATTAATCACTGACATGAATTAGCAATGGGTTAAAACAAATGATTTGATGGCTTCTGTTCTTTTTTAAAAAAAAAAAAAATCAGACTTTGTGTACTTCAAAGGAAGTATATTTCATACAAAGTGTGTGGGGGGGGGAGAAGATGCTTATTTCTCCTGTGTGGGTGAAGGATAATTTTAAAATAACAGATGTTGTCTTTTGTTGTGACTTAATTCTTTAGTGTATGTACTTTGTTACCTTCACCTCTTAACCTGGATAGATCTTATCTCTAGTTTCACTCTGTCTCCAAGTGTAGGACGTATGAAGTATTGGTGTGTGTGTGTGTGATTGTGTGGCTTTGCTTCCTTGTTGCTCATCATTATAGACTTCTGTTTAAGTCCATTTTGTTCTTTCATGAGCTTCTGGTTGCAAGGCAACTCTAACAATATTACTGTGCATGTATGTTACGCATTAACTGCTGTTGCAGTTCAATATTAAAGGAATCCCCATGGCCTCAAAACAGTAGGTTTTTATGTGAAGGACAAATAAAGCTTTAGTGAGAAATTGAAGGTTGTATTGCCTGCCAGGAACTAAATGACTAAGGGACTCCTTTTGAAATGAAATATTGGAAGGTCTAGCTTTTTTGCCTTGAAGACAAGGCCTGTTCCAGGCACACTTGAGGGCAATTCTTGAATAGTTTTCTTTCATGCCCTTAATATAGCTGTCTATGTAAGCTTGGTTTAAGGAAAAGTCATAGACATCTCCTGATCCTTTCTATTCCAAAAGGATCTGGGTAGACTCATACACAATCAAGAGAAATATTTGGGTTTAATTCATTGCTTTAGTAAGACTGGATAACCCTGGTCTATTTTTTCATCATAGTTTATTGAGAGTAGCAATTGATCAAAATGGTACCAACTTCCACAGTTATTTGTAAATATTTACTTAGCCGGTGGCTAATTATCCAGAGGGGGCCCAGCACTTCTTGAAAACAGTCAGCAGAGATATCTGAGCTCCTTTAAAGTCAAGGGACAGTTTTGGTCCCTTAACTTAGCCAAATCAACCATAGTTGTGGACTCTGTCCACCTTCTCTGTTCAGCCCATTACTGATGACTGTGCACTCTCTCCAATGTTCAAAGCAGTACTTGATACTTTAATGTGGTCTTAGTGTAGTTACTAATCTCACCTTAAAATAATATTCAAATAATATTATTAAAATAATATTTCAGAGATGCTTATATGATGGAATTTAAGAAAGGATGTGGAGATAATATAGAAAAAGCTATTGAGATGATAATGCAAATGACAGGTTATTAGCTTGGTTCTGACTGGAACCAAATAAAAAAGCCAGGAGGGAAAATAAACAGTTAAACCCAGGCTTGTATCTGTAATATATCTAAAGTGATTATCTTCTGAAATAAGCTGGGCTATATGACTATACCTGAAAATAATTTCAGTGTATTTACCAATAAGCTTGCTGTGGGTCTGTTTCTGCCTTTCTGGCACCTCCTTTTTAACACAGAATACTGCATTAGTGCTTTTCTACCTGGTTGGGGTAGATTTACAAATCTACTTTGAGGTAAGGCTGCCACAGCCAGTGTACAGAAGAGTTAGAAGTCTCTTGTCAGAACTTCTTGCCTTCCTTCCCGATTACTGGGATGGAAAGAGAAATTGGGACATGGGCTAACTTTTAAATTTAATTTGGAGATGGAATGAGTGGTCACTTCCTCCCCTACATGGGAGTAGGAGAACCTGCAATGTGGCCTACTGTGGTCCCTGAGGAAGAACTGGAAGAAAGGAATGCTGAATGTCCATGTCAAGGTAGAGAGGATATAACTTGCATTTTAAACAAAACCAAGCTTTTTTTAATTATCAAGTGATGAAGCTGGTGACAGTAGCTATATGACTAGCAATCATGAAAGGCAGCAGGCTCTTATCTCTGTTGTAGTTCCAGGCTCTGCCAGAGTTGTCTGGATGAGCCTGGTGTCTGGTGACTAATCACACCAATTTTGACTCTTGGATCTGACTGAACAGTGTTTAATGTGAAGAGAAAGCAGAGGGTATGGTGACCAAAACATTGCATTCATTTATACTGTTATCCAGTTGGCTGTTCTGGAATGGCTAGTGCTTGGGGGAAACATGCCTGTTATACCAGTACACCACCTGTAAAAACTCACCTGTTCTGAGCAGCCTCTTAAAGATAACTGTGCTCCATCCCCATCAGATGAAGAGGCTGTATGGAAATTAAGAGTAATTTCTTTGGAATTACTCCTTTACAGTAAAGCAGCTCGTTTATGCCATTCAAATAGTTTAAAAGGGCTGAGGATTGACGGAAGGCAGAAAGTATGAAAAAATGACTATTGGCAAACTTAAAGGACCTTACATGTTGTTACCTGCTTTATTTGCTGCTTTGATAAAAAGACAATTCTATAAATATGAAGTAGCATGTCCTTTTCCACTTTGTGCCTTCTGCATTCAGTATTCATTGTCTTGAGCTGCATACAGCTAACATTGTTTTCTGTGGATGCTTGCTTTCTACTTTAAGAATAATTAATCCAAAATTTAATTTAAAAAATCACTTTCCCAAACACAGTATTTCTTCATATTCTCATTTGCTGTATTTAGACTAATTTGTCTTGACATTGCAGCTGTGCTGTTCTTTGTGTTGCACAATCTTTTGAGTTTTGTTTCATTAAGAATGGAACTAAAGAATTTGGGAAAGGGGAGGGAAGAAGTGCTAGACTGTTAGAAGTTAATTTGCCGTAAACCAAAATGTTGAGAACAGATTACGAAAGCTATGAAGTGACATGTAAATGCTTGTTCAGTTTCACACTTGTTAGAAATAAGTCAGTAAAGCTGTGTGCACATGAAATACATGTTTGGTTACAGCTACTGGGAATAGTTTGTTCTTACCAGTGTATTCAGAAGCATGAATGAAATTGCCTAGAAGGTTAGGAATGATCTTAAGACCCTAAAAACTTAAAGGGGGAAAACCTAGCTTGAAAAATTAACTTATTTGCTCTCTATTCAGAACAGCTTCATACATTCTGTCTAAGGGGAATTTTGTCCTTACCTAGCTGCTTTATCTAAACTGTTCTGCAGGTTAGAAAGCTGTCTTGTTTGTACAATGCTTTTTGTTTGGGGGTGAATTTGTTTTAAACCTAGTTCTGAACATGAAGAGGATGCTTAATTTAACTTTTTTTAATGTGCAACACTGCATATCTGCCCTTGATTCCTCACCCTGATTCATTGCAACACAATTTGTTTCATCCACTATACTTACTGTTTTTTTCCTCAGTGTTGAAAAGTGTTACTTTTGTCATTGATAAAAGACATCGCTCTAACTCTACTTATATGCTTTATTTAAATGTTGTCTTTGCAGCTGTGAGATAAAACTGAAACCTAAAGTGTCAAATCAGAAGGCAGATAGTTTAATTAAATCACTTCAGTCAGTTTGGATTATTTTGGGGACCTGGTTCATGACCCCTAATGCTTTGGATGGGCAGTATCACATTTCTTGCTTGGTATCTTCTAATATTTTTTTGTGGAGGATTAGTATGTCCATGTACCACCTCTGAAGACTAATGTGAGCTGTGCTACCTGTTCAGACAAACTCCAGATGGGAAGGCCACCCAAGAGGCATCTTGCCCCTGAACCAGTCTAACTTTTAACTAGTTTCTCAGCAGCACAACAAGCACACAGACTGCAGGTCTGGTAGGCAGATGTAGCTGAAGCTGACAAACTGGAAACAAGAAACTAGGTTGGTCTGTTCTATGCAACAGGAAGAAACTGGGGACAGAAGTACAGAGGAAGCTGCTTTGATCAAGGAAGTAGGTTGTGCCAGGAGCTCAGTAAGAACACAGATTTATTTGAGGATTGCTTATACCACAGAAGAGAATAACTTCACTTTGGGATTGTTTTTTGCAGTAAGAAGAGGCTGGGAGGAGCAGTGGTCAAGCCTTTACTCTGAGACTGGAAATGTGTCCCCTGGTAGGGTGTGGTTGCATCTTACACTGCTTGTTTTTAAGTACAGATTCCCAGCTGCAGCAGATGGCTGGAGGATGGCAGTGACTGAGAAGACTTTTATCCATTTAGCTGAGATGTGTATAGTTGACTTCTAGGTTTTGTACATGTGATAGCTGTACTGTCTATCTTCATAGGGTGCCTTAGCTTCAGCTTTAAATGGATTTGCAGGATAATAGCCTATGACAAGTACAGGGCCTGCTCTGAATAGGCTGTTTCAGAACATGGAGGTCTTGCACAAAGTTTTTCATGAATTGCTAATTGGCTTCAGAGCAGGGCATTTTTTTCTTTGTGGCCCTAAATGGCCTTTTAAGAGATGATTTGCATGAAGTGACTGTTGTTCCATTGCTGGAAGTGTTTGGTCTGCACTTGAATTGCTGAAGACATCACCCAAAAGTGTCCTTAACAGGGTATATTAATCATGTGTTGATTTCCTCTTGACTGAAAACTGGTTACTTTAGCCACAAGCTCTTAAAACTCTCCTTGTAATCTTTAAGCTTTGAAGGAGTATAACATGGTTAAGAGTAGACTTTCTAAATTTAGTGCTCTGTAGTTGTGCTGGTTATTTTTCTTGTATACATGCTTGTGGAAATGATGGACTTTTAGGTATAGATAAATATAAACACTTATGGACACCTAGTTATAATTCATATTTTAAAAACAGTCTCATAGAATAGGTATTAGAAAAGCTGGTTCAATGAAACTTTGCCTGTGCTCTTCTAGTGGAAGAAAACAGTGATTTGTGCCTTGTAAGCGGCAGGGGAAAAAACTTGTTACTACTACTTTCCCCTCTTTCTCTCTGCTGCCTTCTAAAGAGACAAACTCCAAGGCCAGTGCCCCTTCGTTTCTCCAGTGCCTTGCAGCCAAAGCTTCAGTCTGCACTATCGGGCTTTCTGGCAATGTGAGGTGGCAATCGGTCATCCTGGTGTAACATGGACAGATAACTGAGATGTAAGAGGAGGCTGCTGGTGAAACTGGCTAGTGCTCTGGAGGAGACTAAATTGGTAGCAGTACTGACCTGGGAGTAGGCTTCCCTTACAAGGATGACCTGGCGCATCAGGGCTAGTATGCACACAGTAGATGTTGGGGAGTATGATGCAAGCTTCGGGTAAAGAACATAGTGTAAAACTTCAGCACTATCAGAGAGAAGCCTCTTAAGACTGCTGCCCTCTGACTAGGCTTTGCCATGTAATGTGGGAAGAGAAGTTAAAACTTTGTGTGCCTGGCACAGATTAATGTAACGAGGGATCTCAATTCTTGTCTGGGACTGTAAGAGGTTTAAAGATGCCTGCCCTGAGCAAAGAAACAAATGTAAGGGAGCTTCCTCTCAGATTATCTTTTGTAATTAACTTCTAGATTCTGTCGTAACTGCATAATGAAGTTATATGAATCAACAGTAGAAAAGGCAAGGAGTCAGGAGGTCTGTTAATCTTCTATCATCTGCCAGCTGTCCAGTGAAAACACTCTTTTGTGTGGTGTTAGGAGGTCTGGATTAGTCATTTAACACCTGCAGGCAAAAATGTAGCACAAGAACATGTGAAAATCATTAGAGCAAAACTGTCCTGATGTCTGTGATTAGAAAATGCAGACAGCATAAGAGTGGAATTAGATGGATTCAGCTGTAGCTTGCATGTCTTTTAAAGTATGCAGCTGACATGATTCAGACCAACAATTAAGCAAGTAGCAAATACTTAAGGGGCATTTGCATGCTCTGAGCTTGGATCCAAGTTATATGGGAAGACTTGGTTTCTAGAAGGATTAAGCATTTGTGGTACTAATGAATTGGAGTAATAGCTCTATCATATACTAACTAGACATGTTTGCAATGCTTAAAAGGCATTGTCTGAAGTTCCTTGGCAGTTTTAAAAATGATCTAGTATAGTACACTAACCTGGAAGCTGAAGTAAATCGTAGTTGTCTTTTTAAAAAAAAGACTTACTAAATTGATTCTTTTAGCATATAAGGTGCTCTGCTTGATACCTACTTCAAAAATAAAGTTTTGAGTCAGCTTCAGAGAACAGATATGACATAGCTTGGAATTCTATCAGAGGTAGTCTAGTTACAATAGTGAATGCCTTTAATTTATCACTTAATTTTTAAAGAAGTTAACAACAACTCTGTGTTTAAACAGAAACAAACTTTGATATAATCAAAGCATAAAATTTGGAGGTTAAACTCAAATGTGTAAAGTTTCAGTTTGAGGCTTGATTCTTTTCTTTTTTGTTTTGTTTTTATCTTTGAAACCCTTAAAATGATGGTTTATAATAGAAAGGTATATCTTGTTTTTTGGTTAGAACTATGCTTATGGATGCCAATATACATGCAGAGTAATTACACTAAACATCTGCTAGTCTATTTTGTTTTGTATGTAAAAAGTAGCATCAGTAAAAGCTTTCCCTCCAGTATTTCTCTTATAAAATGCCCAAGATAACTAGTAAATCAGATAAAACCTACTGTATCTAACTTACAAAACATAATAATTAGATATTGATAATTAGGTAAAATAATTAGAACTGATAATTGGCACTAGACAACTTGGATGTGCTGGATGGCATAGTTAAACATTTTACATTCCTTTTTCTGGTTTAAAAAATGTGACTTCCATTCTAGGGTCCAATTATCTCTTTCTGATAACTAGACTCTTGCAGAAAAATAAACATGTCTGAGCAAAATTGATCTTTAACCTTAGAATTTCTGCAGATAAAATCCTTGCTGTCTTAATTCACAAACATGCTGTGGATTTTCTATTGGAATTTTGGAAAAAACTCAGAAGTTCAAAACAGTGTACCATGATCTTGCTTCTAAATTCTTGATAATAAGCTCCGATAGAGGTTTTAAAGACTTATCACTAATATAGTCCACTTGTGTTTTTTAACTTTGTAGACCACTAAAGCATTCCTCCCGAAGATGCTGGAAATGAATCATGGACACATCGTAACAGTTGCAAGCTCCCTGGGATTGTTCAGTACTGCTGGAGTGGAGGTTTGTTAGACTATAATTAATAACAAATTTTGTATTTCTTGCTTAGGTTAAGCTTTTTTGTATGATCAGCTGGAGAAAATAAAGCCAAATCTTCAAAGATGCTTGGAAGTTATGGTGCTCGGTAGCATATCACCAGACCACTCCCTATGAGTGGGATCCACAGGACTCAGGCAGCCACCTTATTTATATACTTTGCAGGTGGACTTGCCACTTGAAGTAAAAGCCTCAGACAGCTAAGGAATTCAGAATGCTATATGACCTTTGAATTACCTGGTAACTTTTAAGAACATGGAAAATGCCCACCCACCTATTCCTGTCAAGAGCTTTAGTGCTAGGCTTGAAGCCAAAGGCAAGGATTTTGAAAAGTAATTAATGTTTCCTACCTCTGTGAGGAAATGGCTGGCTGCCATGCTGGCTTCCTTCCTTAAAGCCCTTTACTGGGCTTTAAGCTATGGGCGTTTGGTCATCTAGTTGCTAGCAGTCATTTGAGAACACCAGTCTCGTGTGGCCCGTTTGGTACATAAAACTAGGATTAGAGCCTTGTCTTACTTTTTGGGTCATTAGCACAAACCCAAGTGTGAATTAAAAGCATTAAGTTAGTGAAAATGAATCCACATGTCTAATGGAATAATGGCCGTACTGCCCCATAAGGCATGGGCTTCTTCAAATTGAGCCCAAGTTACGTGCAGGACCTTAAACTACGTTTAGGATAAGCAGCAGTGTTCCTCAACAGAAATGACTTAAACTGGTGTAACTTGAGGCTTTTTTTGATGATTTATGGTCTTCAGAAAGCTACAGAGAATTTCCTAGACTGCATGTGTGACCACCAGCAGAGGTAGTGGCACATCCAAATGAAAACTTGAATGTTACTGCTATCTATCCAATTATTTTCAAATTTTGTTCAGCTTAGTATCCTTATGAGATAGGCAAGGTATAGCTGCTGAAAATTAAATAATATGCTCAAGTCTCCATAATATCTTATGTTGAAACTAATATTAAAGATAAAGAATTTAAGATTCCTACACCTAATTTTCTAGGTAATATTAGATATCTCAGTCCTTTTGTTCTAACACTTAGACTGATAATCAGAGTAACTTGCTGTATGAGCCTGCCTGATTCAAAGACCTGAATCCAAGGTCATCTCCTCCTACGTTCAACTTTCCTGCTTTCATGAGTCTGTGTTAACTGCCTTAAAAGTACAGTGATAAATGAGCTGGTGTGATGCTATGTTCAGTGGATGTCTTCTGTTGCTTTGAAAATCTATGCAGAATCACATGAACTATGCCTTGGCTTTGAAAATAATTCATATCTATCCTTTTTAAGTAACTTTTTTGCCTAATTCGTTGCCAACACAGGATTATTGTGCCAGCAAATTTGGAGCTGTAGGTTTCCATGAATCTTTGAGCCATGAATTGAAGGCTGCTGAAAAAGATGGAATCAAAACAACTTTAGTCTGCCCTTATCTAGTAGATACAGGAATGTTCAGAGGGTGCAGGATCAGGTAAGAAAATTTCCTCATCTGCCCTGTATTTGTAGTGTCTTGAAAGTACTTGAAATCTAAACATTTGCAGCTGGAATTGGGAATATCAGGTCACTATTTTACTGGCCTAGATCCCTGCTTAAACTGTTAACATAAAAATATCAATGTATATATTATCTCTGCTTTTCTGAATTCAGTGAGTTTCTTCTGTCCTATTGTAGACATAAGCAACATAGGTTTTTCCCTATATTCATTGTAATTGAACAGTGAATACAAAAAATTGGAAGTCTTTGTCCCTTTTGAGGAATTCCAAGGAAAATGAGCTAATGAACTCTTCAGTGAGGCCTGTAGTATTTATGCACCATATTAATCTGCTGAAAATCACATCTTTCAGAAAAGAAATTGAGCCTTTCCTTCCACCCCTGAAACCAGAATATTGTGTGAAGCAGGCTATGCGAGCTATTCTTACAGACCAGCCGATGATCTGCACGCCTCGCCTGATGTATATGGTAACCTTCATGAAAAGGTAATATCTGAAATGCCAGTTTAACTGGCTGTATGACCTACCCTTGTATTTTACTAGTACACTGTATGTCCACTTTCTGAATACAAACATTCTCCCACCTACATTAAGGCCACCTCTGAATGCAGTTTTGTCAGAATTCATAAGTCTCTGCCTTGGCTTGCATGAGCTTTCTTGGTTGCTTTCTCAGTAAGTGCCACAAAACCAGGAACCTGTGTATTAAGCATCCTAATTTTGCCCTTTTACTATCTTCCATCTTTAGGTTTCTATTCTTTTCAACAGACTCTCAGGCTGCAGGAACTTCTCATTGTTCCTCTTGCATTCTGTGGGCCACTCTTTAGGAGCAGAGTGTGAGGAAGCTTCCAGCAAAGGAGCCTCACAGAATCACAGAATGGTTGAGGTTGGAAGGGACCTCTGGAGATCTAGTCCAACCCCCCTGCTCAAGCAGGGTCACCTAGAGCACATTGCACAGGATTGCATCCAGGCAGGTTTTGAACATCTCCAGAGAAGGAGACTCTACAACCTCTCTGGGCAACCTGCTCCAGTGCTCTGTCACCCTCACAGTGAAAAAGTACTTCCTCATGTTCAGATAGAACTGTCTGTGTTTCAGTTTGTGCCCGTTGCCTCGCGTCCTGTCGCTTGGCACCACTGGGAAGAGTCTGGCTCCATCCTCTTGACACCCTCCCTTAAGATACTTGTACATGTTAATAAGCTCTCCTCTCAGCCTTCTCTTCTCCAGGCTAAACAGGCCCAGCTCTCTCTCTTTCCTCATAAGAGAGATGCTCCAGTCCCCTAATCATCTTTGTAGCCCTTCGCTGGACTTGCTCCAGTAGTGCCACATCCCTCTTGTACTGGGGAGCCCAGAACTGGACGCAGTACTCCACATGTGGCCTCACCAGGGCTGAGTGGAGGGAGAGAATTGCCTCCCTCAGCCTGCTGGCAACACTGTTCCTGATGCACCCCAGGATACCATTGGCCTTCTTGGCCTCAAGGGCACATTGCTGCCTCATGCTTAACTTGGTGTCCACCAGCACTCCCAGGTCCTTCTCTGCAGAGCTGCTTCTCAGCAGGTCGACCCCCAACCTGTACTGGTGCAGGGGGTTATTCCTCCCCAGGTGCAGGACCCTCTATAGCAGTTGGTCTCCAGAACCAGTACATAGGAGGCCCTGGCTGCAGATTATCTAGGACTTGTACAGATATGATAGATAAAGGGAAAATTTGTACTTTCAGAACTAGTCTTCAGATTCTACATCTGTAGGAAGGACTATTAAAGGAATATTCCTATTAAAGGAATATCTCCTCCCTGTCTAACACACAACAGGTTTTGTATGGGAACTGTTCAATCCATAACCAAGCTGCCATTCCAGTGGTGCAGGGTAAGAAGCAGAACTGACCCTAGCAGTTAATTATAGGGAATTGGCTCACCTGTGCTGATGCAATGTCCTTTGCATACTGCATTTTAGGGAGCAGTTACACAGCTGTCCAGGTTTTTGTTTCAATCTCCAGTATGTAGGAGGAGCCTTTACACTGTAGGATATTATTTTGTTGCCTCCTATGATGGATGGTTGAACTGAGAGCCTTGGGGATTTCTACTTCATGTACAAAGCAGTGGTCCTCCTCTGCCTCAAGTCCATCGTGGTGGACAGGGTCACCAAAGACTTGAGCCTTCACTGTTCACCTCTTTCCTGGAAGAGAGTATGTATCATCTTTTCTGTCAACAAGTAGAGGACTTTGTCAGCAACTTTAAGAACTAGCTTCTTCAACAGGAAGCTCAGAGGCTACTTCAGCACTCTCTGTGCAAGCAGTACCTTATGCAGCAGCAGTTGGATCAAAGGCCCTTTGGGTTGGTTGTCTTGCATTCAACACTCCTGCTTCTAATGGGGAAATCAAAGCTCCTGCATAATCCATGCCCCAGGCACTAGCAGCTAGATCAAAGGCCCTCCAGTGGCTCCTGCACAAGCAGTACTACTGACAGCAGTGACACCTGTACCAGTAACATCTACTTCCCAATGCTTCAGTGGTCCTTGCTTCTAATGGTTAGGTTCTATGCATCGCTTTGTGCTAATTGAGTGTCTGTAGTTCCAGGCACTTAGAAAATCCCATCTTATACCTTCACTACAGCTCCTGAGTACTGTCCTTGAAATAAAGTAATATTTTGTGGATGTAGGAAGGAGGGGAGGGTCTATAGCCAGGTGTTCATCCCATAGTCACCTCTTGGACTTTTATCTGGGGAGAAAAAAGGAAATTGCTTTCCTTATTTCAGACCTCCCTTTCTGAGTCTGGATGATTGAGGTCAGGATGTAAGTCAAGGTTGTTAGACATCAGGTGATCAAAGAATGGCATTAACTAACATTAATCCCAAATTAAAGAATGTCTTAAATGTCTGATGATTTCTGCTGATGCTGCTTTGAGCAGAAGCTTTGCTCTTGGTAGGCCTTCTGTAATACTCTTGCCCTCACTACTTCTTTAAAGATTGTGCTGCTTGTGAAGAAGCAGCAGAGCACCTGATCTTAGCTGGAGGCATGTGAATAAGTAGCTTTCTCCTCTCTTCTGCCTGCCTTTATGGTGGGGACTGTCTGGAATTTCTATCTTAGTAAATATCCCTGTGAAACAAATCCTCCAAGTCTCTTGGGAAGCCCTGCAATAGCTAGTATGTTGCTTTTAAGGACACCATTGATAAAGTAAGATTTTTGTTTTATGTTGTCTTCTAATAATTTTGTAACCTTTTTTTCTGCAGTATTCTGCCCTTTGAAGCTGTTGTATGCATGTACCGGTTTCTGGGAGCAGACAAGTGTATGTACCCTTTCATTGCTCAAAGGAAGCAGGCTACAAACAACAATGAAGCAAAAAATGGAATTTAACACTGTTTTGGATGGACTAACGTTTGTAGGTGAATACGATGATGTTACATGACTGAATTGTGAAGTGCACTTGCATCTAACTGATGCAAATGTTAACATCTTACTGTGGCATTCTCTTGGATCTTAAACCTGTGTATTGAACTCTAAAAAAAAAAAAAAATCAATGTTTTTTTATATACTGTAAATAAAACTGACTAGAGTACTTGGAAAATGTGATAGGTAAGCAAAGTGAATTTATGATGTAGCTGCCACCATTGTCCTTTAGAATATTACTGTATGTACAGTAAACTAGTCTTACTGCTTCTTGTAGGGATGCACTGTGTAATATCTCTTCCTCAGCCTGCCAAGGTTTATAAGAGCTGTCTACAACTAGAGCAGTGTTTCAGAAATTGTTTTATTTCCCTATGGTATTGGGAAGGGGGGGAGGGAGGGAAATCTTGATTCAAGCTACTGCTTGTGACCTTTTAGCAAATTCAAGGACAGATTATGAATGCATCTCAACTTGTTAAGCCAAGCTCTAAAGGACACATGGCCAAACTGTGGTGTAATTCTCTTTTGTAGCAATTGTGTGTGTTCTACTTAAACAAAGATAAAAAGAAATTTGTAAATCTCTGCCAATTCAAAGGCAAATGAATGTCTCAAAATACTCTCCAAGCAAAGTTGTACTGGGCATCTGGTTTTCTAGGAATGCGGTCAGTGATTTAAACTGACTTTTTTCCAAGTCGCTTGATTTCAAATATGCTCTGTTCTGTTCCCCTCTCTACTTGTCAGTCCTATCTACCCTTATGGACTGCATGTTTCTTTTCTTCCTCCTTATTCTTGCTTCTGACAGTTCTCCCCCACCCCCTGAGGAAGTTGTTGTATTAAATTTCTTTAACTGGACTTATGCCTAAAAGACAAAGCAACTCAGCTGAGATACAAACTGTTTATGTAAGTGCTGGTCCTATGCCAACTTTTAGCAAAAGGAAAAAAAAAAAAGCCTGATGCAACTTTACATGTGGAATGTGTAAGGGTGTAAAGATTTTGGGGGGGGTTTCTACTCACATTGTAGAACAGCAAATAACATTTTACAGTATTTTTTGTAAAGCAAACAATTTTGTGCCTTGAATTTGGTAATCTGTATTAGTAAAGCATTGTAAAAGTGAACTTCTACCTCTGTATCTTAATGTATACCATCCACTTGTAAACTACTATTGGACAAATTATGTGATTACTTTTTTAGAATGTCTTGTTAAATAGTGACCAATGCCTGTGGTTATTAAAGTGAGCCACCTTTTCCTTAAAACAATGATTGGAATGTTTCCTTGAAAGACTAAACTAATTGAAACTACTTACTTGTCTGTTCTTCAGTGCTCTAGTATCAACACAGGTCAAATATTTATTACTCAGTTCCTGTCCGCCTTGTCAACTGCATGGTTTGCTGTGTAACTTCTTAAGTCTATCAGTAAGTACTGTGAAATTGGGCTTTAGGAACTGACAGTCGCTCTTTAGTTTCTAAATTCATTGATGAAGTAACTGGTCACAGAGCATCTTAAGAGTATTAGTTTTGTTTTTTCTAAAGTGCTTCAATTAGATCAACATAAAAATAACCTAGTGTGGATGCCATTTTAATGGATTAAAAAGTAAATGTAGTTTCAGTGAAGTTGCAGTTATTACAGTATAAAATTTCAGTATCTGTATCTGAGAATAGTATCGTTAACTAAGCCTGTTCAGAAGTTGATCTAAAGTAGAAGAAATGGTTTACTTTAGCCCATGTTCTGTTGAAAAAGACTCTTAATTTGGCCCTGGGGATGTCATTAATTCTATGTTCTTACAGCAAATTAAGAGCAAGTACAACAAATTTCATTGTGCTACACGGCTTCACTGTAATGCACGTTTTTTTCCTCAAATGTGTCTCTGTTGCATGTTGTTTCAGACTAAGAAGCAGCTTTTACAGTTAGTACATTGGTACCCAAGATGTTATACTGAATTCAGTTCTTGCCTCTCATCATGCCTTAAAGCAGCAGCCCTTAAAGATGATTATCCCTCCAGGAGGGTTTTGTGTTGACATTCTAGTTTCCCAGTTGCATGGGTGCAAGGGAGGAAGTGGAGACCTGTAACTTGGGATGGAGAAGGAAGTGGGATTTCTCGCATTTAGATAGCCCTAAATTGCTGTAACTAGCATGTGATACTGAGGGCTCCTGTAGAGTGAGAAACTACTGAAGTCAATACATTTCCTGCAAATGCTGTGGTTCTTTTAGTTGTGTACCTACATGAGGATTAGATATTTTCACATCACAGGAGCTGGCTGCTTCTCTCTTGCTACAGAAGATGTTTGGACAACTAGTTCAGACACTACTGTCCATGTTTGGTCAGAGGACTGGCATTTTGAAGGTCTACATGTGTTCTTTTTAAATCAAAGCTTGGAAGCTGAGAACACTCTTTCCCTCTGAGAGATGAACTTTCTCACATGCGTGCCCCCCACTCCTCTCCCCCAGTAAATATACTGCAGCAACTGTCTGTACATGTATAACTGGTACATCAGAAGTGTGTTCACAACTAGGCTTATAATGCAATAGCTTACTCTTGGGCTTATCCCTTATGAGTTTGTCTGTGGTGGTCCTGAATAAGTGTCTATGCAAATAGTTCTTTAGGAAAAAAGGAAGCCCAGTTCATGGTTAGTGGATATGCTATGAATCTCTTAAAAGCTTGCCTGTATAGGAAGTAAGTGTAAAGCAATCTGAATTCACATCTTGGAAAGCACCAGTTCCTTATGTGGATGGTCCAAATGGGCTGTAGGGCTCCTTTCCTCTCACATAACTTTATATGGCTTAATAGGAGCCTATGAACTTAGACTTTGTGTCTATCCCTCTGACAGATCTCTGGGAGAGAGCAAACCTTTGTCTCTAAAATCTGAATTGTTCTCAAAGTAAGTGTTCCATTCCTTAGTCTTTAAAGGGAATTGAGGGTTGCCAGGTTCCTAAATTGGGTATACCCAAGTAATTGTAGCAAGATGAGACAAACCTGGGCTTTAAAGATCTTTGCTTGTGGTTTTAGTAATTCTCATACCATGTATGTGCTGGTTATTTTATGTATTTAGTTGCAGCTTGGAGCACCTAAATTAGATGCCTGATACAGTGTAAATTGTTCTTTTCCCCCACACCCTCTAAGGCCTGTTCCAGTGGTGTGCGAGAGTGGCTAATGCACAATAAGTGCATACCTTAGAGGTTTTCTATGCAAGTCATTATGATGCAAGTCGAGTGAGGTAAGCTTATCAGGAACAAAACCCGTTTGCTTCATAATGAATGAATAATTCGGGGGCATTATCATAGTCTGTCATAACTTCTGTGTGTAGGCAACCAACAAGCCTTGTCTTCACAAGGAACTTGGGAAAATTCAGAGAAATCAAAGATGATGTATTCAACATACATAAATGAAAGGATTAAAGGACCACTATAATTCTAAAAGTGTGCATCTGTGCAATGGTTTAGTGCATATAAATGCATTAACTTGACCCCTGAAGCTGATTCATAATTTTTCTTTGTTTCTCTGAGTAGACAAGTCCTGAGCATCTGTTCAACAAAACCAGAGGATCATAGAACAAAACCAGGTAATTCATTAAATATTTAGCCTTTAAGTCTGCTTCTGTCCATTAATGCTTTAAAACTAAGTTTTCCAAATACAGAAACTTGGGTCTCTGAATAGTTTTCGACTGCTGCCAAGTTCATACTGCAGAAATGGGAAATAAAACTGTCTATAGCAGAGATAAGCTCAACTAACAGCCCCCAAAACAGGGAGTCAGATGGAACTGGTTGATGAAGGAACCTGTTTTAAGGCTGATTTTGTCATGAAACTCCTAATGTTAAATTCCAGGTGTTTAGTCACAGCTGTTCTCCTTCCTTGCAAAAAAAGCTGGACAGTCTCGGGACAGTCCCTGACAAAACCCGGAAATGTAATTACATTAATAAAAAAAAAAAGGTATCCTAATTAGCTGGGCATGCTTCAGCTTGGCCATTAAATGCTGATGTGGTCAGAAAGTATGGCTTTATCATGCCATCAAAGAAATGAACAAATTCATTCTAATTTTATTTAAACATAGTGTAAGTGGACAACACAAATATTTAAAACAACTTTAGAAATAACATTCCAGCTTACATACTTATCTATCTGCTTAATGCTGATAATATACAAACAATTCATTTCTGCCACAAAAAAGCTTTTGAGCTAAAATATGAACGTGCAGAAGTCAGGATCAAGCATGCGTAAGTCAAATTAGCAGGATGTTTGTTTCCCTTTTCCTAAACATGTCAGTCCTAACCAATAGCCAAGGAGCTGCAATGTATTTAAAAAAAAAAAAAACCTTTATACACAGTACTGTCCATACAGCCTGACTGAGCTGCCTTCTGATTGAGCTGCCTGTTCTCATTGAAAACATCTCAGCCAGCAATATGCCTGGCCCAGTGGCTATGGCACTTGGATATATCAGTGGTGCCTTTGTTTCTTCATCCGGTTACTGATAAAAGCTCCTGTGGCAGTGAGCTGTGGAAAAGAGCTAAACCTTAGCCATTAGGTGAGCTAGTAGCTGTAACCAGGGACAGCTTTTTAGCAGGAGAGGAAGAATGGGGTGCTAAGATGGCTCAAGGAGATCTCTCCATGCCCCCAGGAAGCAGCTTCTGTTGTAGAGTGTGTACATGCACAGCGTCCCAACTGTGCTGACATCCATCCCTCTCGTCTGATCACAGCTGCAGCCACCCATAGTCCTGAGCTCATTTATTAGTGCTTATCCACACGCATCCTTATTCAAAAGTTATTCTGGAATGACTGCCCTTAAATAAATGTGTGCCACTGTGTGTGCCCTTATATTTTGCAATAAGCATAAACTTGGTTTAATTTAAACAAGAACAAGGCTCTGGAGTAAGAAGTTCTGTGCACTGGGAATTATTCAGGACTATGCAGTGCATTTTGAATGCCTATCCTACTCTCATCTGCATTAACTGTCACATCTAAACAAGCCCATAGACAATAATTACAAACTTACATTGGGACATGTCCACTTAAGTGACGGATAAGCAAAGTTAGCTTAAACACATTCCATTTTCTCTACAGGCAAGAACATTTTCAACTAGTGTTTAGAAGAAACCTTACTTGATACAAGTGAAGTTTTTACCAATATCAGTAGTTAATAGACAGGCGGAAGCATGCCAGGATAGTTAAGATGTTAGGTTTTCAGACTGCATCCCTGACTCTGAAAGGACAGGTCCAGGAATATCAACCTTTCCAGCTTTTTTAGAAAGGAGTGCCTGGCTAGTGAAACCTCTCACATTTAAGGCTAGGAGTTTCATGTCAACAGCAAAAATTCTTGAGAAAGAGAGGGTGGAATTAAGGTCTCCTAAGTATCCCCAAATCAAGTTAGTGTCAGTGTCAAATACATTTTGTGGGTGTCTGCAGAGGTTTCATCACCAATTCTTGTCTTGTTACTCCTGCTAGTTCAGCCTTGCTTCTGGGAGCAACAGTGGGAGCCCTAATGCGGATATGGCTCCAAGGGACCAGTGTTACTGCAAGGCCTCAGCTTTCCCAAGGCAGGCCTGTGAACTGCAGTACTTAAAATGAGGATTGCCAGCTTCTTGTCTAACAAGTGCTCACAGTTGTGGGAAATAAGTGCTAGGCAGATGAGACCAAGGCTTCCAGTAGAGGGATCATACACTAGAACAGTCCAGCAAAAACACTGATACATGGTTTTTCTCATCTCTCTCGTATCCGCAATCCAAACAACCTGATAAGAAATGCCGGCTTTTCTCTGCTTGCAGTAACTCAAAATAAAAATCACATAAACAATTGCTCTCTATATTTTATTTCTGAACTTACAGAAATGACTATTTCTCTGGTTGTTTAACTGACAATTTTGACATTTAAAAATAATGTGTGGCTCACACACGACATCATCTTTTAACACATGCAAAATAAGGCACTTGATTAGTCATGGAGTAAACTAGGAATTTCTGAGGAATACTAGGATGGTTCTGAAAATACAGGTTGCTCAGGTGATAGTTCAGTCTGGTCTGGTTTTCTTTCATTTCCTTATTTTATGTAGCAAACCAGAGCAAATGGAGCAATTAGACATGTAAGTTTCCTTACCAGATGGGGGAACAAACTAAGCTCTTTGTAGTGCTCCCAGGTGTATGAAAAGGTTATCAGCTTTGGGAGTAAGTTTTTAAAAATAATTTGAAATAAAATTTAATATGGGATCCTCATTTATAGGCTAAGTCATACTTATGAGCCACAGCTGTTGGTGAGATGGAGTTTTCTCAAAGAAATAATTTGTTGCACCTTTACTCAAAGAGAACAGTAATACCTTTCACCTAGCCACTGTCCAGGTCAGGTTGGGGCTGGGACTGGGACAGGGACTGGAGCTGGAAGAAAAGTTATGCCCAAGTTCTCCGTTCCTGGAAAAGACACAAAATTTTGTCTGAAATTAGCAAATACAATACATTTGGAGGTAAGTGTTCCCAGAGTCTCCAACACACAGTTTTTAACTTTCTGCTGGCTTTTTGGTATTATAAACATTTGCAGTCCCTTGTGAAGGTTCTTCTCTGAAGACCTGGAGCATCTAATAAGAACAGTTAGGTCAGCCAGAGCAGCCCCTTTCTATTGAAGGGGCAAAATTACACATGCAATTCCATGACCCTTAAGCTTGTGAGACCCAAGTTTCTTGTTTTCTCAAAAATGCATATTTTCATTTTCGTCTTCCTCCTGATGCTTGAGTGATCAGATGTGGAGATGCTGTCAGTGTTCCTGGGATTCACCTTGGGAAGCTGAGCCTTCGTTACTAAATATTTGGAATTGGACCTAAAATTATTCTCTCACTGGGGACTCATAACACAATCTGCTGCCTTGAAAATTCTTACACAAAACAGCTTGTGGGACCGGGATGGCTGGGAAGTGGAGAAACTAATACAGCACTCTGGGCCAGAGGGAACAAGACAGAGCAAAAGCTAAAGCCCCACTGGGAAATTCATTAACCACAGCTTCTACAGCTGCTGTAACTTCCTGTTCTGTCACTGTCTGGAGTTTTTCCTCAAGTCCCACTCCCTGAAGATAATTCCGATGTCATGGTTAAGGCTCTGAGGTTTCTCACCTGCCAAGGTACTGAATCTTCGCCTGTTCTCCCTGTTGGGGATGACCGATCTGACCTAGGGAAGTCAGGAACTGAACCAGATGGCAACACAAAGGCTTCCATGTCATTTTCAAGAGGGAAAAGGATGTTGTTTACCATCATCTCTGTGCTTTTGCTTCTCTCCCAGCTTATACTGGGAAGTTTCAACTGCCCAAAACAGAGTGGGAGAGATTATTCTTTTACTACTTTCAAGTTTGTCCATGCCCAGGAATGATTTTTCTAGCCCAAACTTCTGATGTTGTTCCAGGGGTAGAGAAGTTGCTCTGTGAGTTGTTGTGTTGCATTGTCCATCCACAGCCCTTCAGCCAGACAAAAACATCTCCAGCACTGGAAAAAAAAAAAAAAAAAAAAAAGACCAAAGGCAGAGAGCATCTATTCTGACAGTCACCTGGCAGAAAAAGGAGTGTGAGAATATGTGTGTGCACAGAAGTGTACATAGATACACAGGTCACTGAATGAAGCAATTTCAGGGATTTAAACTAATCTTTCAGCAATAAATATATGTATTGTCTTCTATCCTGTAAGACAAAGGGCAGCCATTGTCCCACTTTGTTTTAAACCCGGAATCGAGCTAAGGCCTTTGGTAGGGCCGGCTATGCTGCTGTGTGGGCTGAATCTGCTTTGGCTCTCTTTTTCCTTGAAAGAGCCAAAAACAATATTCCTGACACACCCAGCTCACAATAAACACTCAGGCTGGCATTTCACACGGGTGTGGATGAGTCAAATGGCAGTGGTGGGGGTGGGGTAAATTCCACACCTACAGTGACTTAATGAAAAGCTCCTGAAATGCATCCACTGCAATGAACAGGAATCTCTACAGAGCTATGGATATCTACAGATAACTCAGATGCTCCTGTTTGCAGTCATTTTTTATCAAATGTCTTTGATTTCTCCTCAGACAAGAGCAAATGATACATTCAGCCTTTTCAAATAGAGAGCAACCACATGTGCAGAAAAGAAAAAAAACCCAAAACAGGAAAAAGCAATTCATCAGTTGCTGAAACACAAATATGAGCACTTCCCAGCCTTGCAAGCACCCTAGTCTCTGAATGGCACATTTCAGCCTGTGGTTGTTATCAGCCGTGTGCAGTGTATCCTAGAGGAATGGCTCCAGATCAAGTTAAGCCATTCCAGACTGTAACCATGGTTGAACTGATTACTTTTTGAAGATCAAGGTTTTTAGGCCAGATCCAGACAGACTCCCATTAAAATTAATGGTACTTATAGGGAGGTGGGGGCTTTTCTGTTGAAATAGCCATTATCTGTGTGCCATTAGCAGGAGAACGAACTCAAAGGCTTTCTCTCTCTCTGTGCAGATAGCCACCATCTTATTAGATGGCCTGACAGCAGTTTGAACTAGACAAATTGTTGACTTTCCACCTTGTGTCCTGCAGAAGGGTCCTGCTGCCATTCTGTCTTACTGCTTCACACATTCTGCACCAGTGCTTAAATCAGCAGTTCACAATAACCCAATCTAGAGTTCAGGTTGTAGACTGCAATTTATCTGGCTTAGCAGAAGTGATGGAGAAGGACAACAGAGATATAAGGAAAAGGTAGGCATAAACTCTTGTAAAAGACTCTCCACAACTGTGCTGCGAGGTGTTTCTATGTTTCCGTTTGTTAAATCACTACCCACTGTGTGTCTGAGCATTGCACTGTACTATTCAGGCCACAAATTCCTAGTAAAAATTGTTATTCAGATCTCACACAGGACTAAACAAAAATGGTTTGCATGTCTTTTTAACAACAGTATCAACTTGTTTCTTTGTGAATCCTTGTTGCATGGATATTTCTGCCTCCTTCCTTAGATAGTCATACTGTAGCGGATCAAAATGAAATTTTGATAGCCTGGTCTAGTTCTTTGAGTTTGCAGTTTACCTCACTTGGACACTTCACTTAAGCACTAAATCATCTTCACAGATCAGATTTGTAGATGTCTAAGCAATGAGTGTATTTGCAGAGCAAGCACACACAATACAAGCTGGCATTTGAAAATAAAGCTCAAGCACTGAGAAATAGAATTTTATAGCTGTGTCTACCAAGCATAAAAAACAGATCCAGAACATGAAAATAGCCCCCTAGTTCTTAAATTTGTATTTTGAACTGACTTTCAACCAGGTGTTTCCACTTTAATTTGATCCCAGGCATACCTAGAGGTGATGTAAGATCCAGATCCACAAGGTAATAATGAAGTCAAGAGTTGAAAAATTATCAAGGCTAATCTGGCAATTTAGTCCCTTGTAAATCATTGCGGTTAGTTATTGCTGAGCCATTCTTACCAACCAAGTTCTCTTGAGACTTAGCATTAACTTCGCCACCTGCTTGACTGTCAAAGAGATAAATTTCCTTGAAGGGAATCTTCCACTCCTGACTTTATTTATGACTGGGGGGTTGAGGATGGATTGACTGGGAAACCTCAACTACAAGGGTCTGCATATGCTGAATCAGGGAGTGATGCAATTCATTTAATCTGCTTGATATTACACATAAGGTCCCAAAATGAAACATACAGGATTAAGAAATCCTTCTGGCCTGTTTGCTGGACTGAATGCTCTGATGAAATATAGTCAACTGCTTCTTCTTCTTCTTCTTCTTTTTTTAACAATCAGACCCAAAGTCAAAAGATCACATCAGAGCTATTCTGTAACCTAATACTACATGAAGTCTTTCACAGCACCTGTGTACTCAGAGTCCCAATGGCTAATATACAAAAAGTGTATCGCTGAGTTTGAAAAGCTCATCCACTGGGAGATAAACAAAAAAACAGGATAATATGAATAGCTCAATGGGACAGATCCTTCAGCTAGCTCTCTGAGTTACAGGAGCTGACCGTGTGATCACTTGCAGGATCTGAGCTGTTAGTGAACTGAGAAGTTTGTGTCTTGAAACAAAGATAAAGCAAAAATGCTTTCACAAGCTCAATCATGAGACCTCTACACAAAGACTAAGCTCAAATTGCTGCTCAGGCTTTTTGCCTTTTTTTTTTTTCCTGTTCTTTTAGGAAGGGTCTTTGAAACAACTGAAACTTGAGTGGAATAGAAGTTCAGGATAAAAAAGAGATTTTAGGTTTTAAGTCTGTTATTTCCTGCTTATACCAGTTGCTTCTGACAATAATTTCTTGAGTCATTTCTTTAGTTTGAAATGATACTGCTTATAAGGTCTGGTTTGTAAAGAGAGGCACAGGGTATGGACACACACACACACCACAAAACTTTCAGCCTTGCCTTCTCTCATTCAGTACCCTGAATATGCATCCAAACCACATGGCATGTTGTGTGTAAAATCTGTCCATGTGGCAAGCAATTTTCTACTGCTCACAGCAATTTTGCATATATTTGACATAAGCAGTACTATGTTAAACCCAGCCAATTGATGTTGCCTCTGCTGAAAGGCAAGAAAACAGCTACCGCAGCTTTTCTACCCAGTCAGTTTTCCTGACCACACAAAGCAACTAGTGTAAAGAAGCCTTTTACCTGAATTTACACAAAATGTCTCATTTCCTATGTTCATTAGATGGATTTGTTTTTTACTCTGTGTTCTTAGTGACCACTGACAATGCTGGAGGGGAGGCTGTGCCTCCACTGTTACGAGGGCATCCAGCTCCTTCCTCTAGGCTCATTTACCTGGCAGTGTAGTGAGAATAATCATCAAGCAGCTCTTTATCATCAGGTAACAGTTTTTTAAATATTTATGAGAAGATTTTGGGTTAGCAGGGGCATCCTTTTAGCCAGAGAGAATATCTTTATTGAGGGATGTAAACTGAGGAATATATAGATGGAAAGGAATTGGCAAAGCTCTGGAAGACCATCATAAGCAAAGCTGGGAATATAAGTCCATCTTAAGAAGCTGCACAATGTAAAATGATACGGGGTTAAGGAAATACTCAGGATATGATTAGGAGATGTTTCTGTTTAGGGTGTGAATCCTGGATGCTCTTTATGTTCAACTATTCAGTGGGCAGTGCCAGGACTATGGTCTTCAGCACTAGTCCCATACTCTTTGGTGGGAAATGGGAAGGACAGAGGGAAGCAGAGCTGAAGCCCTAAAACACCTCTTTTAAGTGTGCTAGAAATGTCTCCATATGGGTACAAGCCTTGCTAGGCACCCTCTGGGATGCAGGGTCAGTCAAGCCGTCAGGGAAGACATAATCAATACCCACTGCAGGGTCTGCTAATACTTCTGGAAAAGACCGACAAGCTTTCAGGTTCAGAGTCCCAGAAGACCCTGGGCTGTTTAGAAACCCTTCACTCAGTTAATTTCATTACGTTACTTTTGATTATATTAATGTTACCCTTTTTCTGACCCAAACTTCAGCCAAATTTGTGGAGCTGCAGGTGTTGCAGGGAAAACCAAAGACGGAGTCAGCTGTCTCTCTGAGGCAATCCTGTTTACTTACAAAAAAAAACCAAAATTGTGCTTTCCCTGGAGGTCTCAAACTGCAGGTGACAGTCCTTTTGCTCCCTGTTTCACATTGCTGTCAGCCAGTGCTCTGCTCAGGATGCTGCCTTTCCCCAAACTTTTCCCAGAATCATGTTTGTGAAGAAATTTAGCAATGGAGAAATCACACAGACAGTAAGGAAGGGCATGACACTGCAGCCTATTTGGGGGGAACTGTGGTTACATGTTTCTTATACTGGCTAGTCAATGAGTTAAAAAAAAAAAAAAAAAAAAAAAAAAACAGAAGAAGAGACCAGAATTCAGCTGCTTTCTAGATAAGTCTCGTAACACTCAGCTGCAGAGCCAAGGTCTTGTCTGTGCAGTCTTGCTGGCCGAAGAGCCTTGCTTTCTTCTGGCCTCATTTCAGCAAAGGAAGGCTCTGGGAACTTGCATGGTGGTAAGGGCCTTTTCTGATGCAGGCAAGATGTAGTTTTGACTACTGCTTCCTACATGTGAAATCTTTCATGGTTGTTTCCTAAAAGAAAGGCACCCACCCCTCGTCAGGGATCAAGTTTTCTTAGCAGATGCCTATTCCACCAGTCAAGTGGGCCCCTCAGGGCATCACATCACCCCCTCCTCTGATTCACAGATACCAAAGGCTCTAGGCAGAGGCTAGGAAACAGCTGCAGAGGCTTGGGCCTGTGCAGAGCAGGGCCCAAGGGCGAAATGAACATTTAAATCAAGCTGAGAAGGGAGAAATGCCTGGGGGAAAAAGCAGCTGGGGAGCATGGCTTGCAGTTTTGCTTACTTGCTTATTGTCTAAGTTAGGCCTGCCAGACCTCTAAGCCTCCATGCTGCCAGGGATCTTCCAATTTCTCAATGCTGAGCAGCCTAGGCAGCCACATGTCCAGAGTACCCTGACATATGGCTACAGTACAATAGCCCTGCTTCCCTGCAAGCGACGAGGTCTGTGCATGCATATGGTATCTTACGTGTCCAGGCTGCTCAGACCAGGCAAGTGTCCCAGACTGCCAGGCTGGCTTTAAACTCTCACTCGTCTCTTGCCCTTAGCCCCTGTGGCCTTCCCTGCAAACTGGGACTATTTGCACACTTCAGCTGAATTGGGCAAACTGCAGGCAAGACATGCTGGAGACCGGCTGATAGAAATTATATTTGTGTATGTGCAAAATAACTGCATGACCTATAGCCAATTTCCCTCCACCACTACGTGTCAAAGTCTTCAGTGAGAACTCTGCTAGGAGGACTGGGATAAATCTCTGGCTTTTGCAGGCCAGGAGCTTAGGAGCAGCATGGAAAAACAGGGTAAGAAGGGTGAGAGGTTGTGATCTGACGAGTACTTTGGGGGACAGGGCTTGGCTGGCCAAGGTGACAGGGACCCTGGAGGATAGTGAGGGGAGAAGGAGCTGATAAAGAGCAAGTACCAGAGCAAATTGGGATTGACCCTAACTGGAGGCCATCTCCCTGTAGGTCAGTGTAAGAGAGGTGAACAGGGTTGTATGAGCAATTTATTTTGGCATTTCTTTACTGTTGAGTGCTTGTACCTGTAACAGCTAATTACAATACTTTTCACTGTGTTCATAAGAACATGTAAAACATGCTTAAGCTATATTAAAATGAAAAAATATGCCATTCTTCCAAAATAATATTGATCCTATGGAAAACTAAGCAATCCTTTCCCAATCATTCTTTTAAAGTGTTACCTTTTGAAAAATGAACGGCAAAGGCAGTAAAAGACAAATCTGAAAAAGAAAGAGCCAATATAATCAAGGCTACACAGAGAAATTTGGGGTTAAGTCCCACTGGCTATTTTTAAAATATAGTCCTATAGAGAGAAGTGTTTGTGTGTTCAAAGGTATGAATTTAGGCTATGTGAGACTGAACTCTGAATTTCCTGGCTCATGTCAGTCTAAGCCATTATAAAAACGTGTGTATAGGGGTGTGGGTATTTATAATTCATGCCTTTCAGCTATCTGGGATACACTTCTGTGTTGTTAGTGTATGAAATTTCAGAGGATTTGGAAGAAGAAGGCATGAAGAAGTAGATCTTCAATTATAATTTGAATACACACTCTTAATCATAAGAAAAGAGCCAAATCAGCCATTAACTTTCCAAGTGTGTGAGTTTATGATGATTTACTGGCAACTGGGTGTGCGCACATGTACACACAGTTGCTTGCATCCAGCTTTACAAGAAATCTCGGAAAATATCCCAGTCTGCTTTACAGGATTACAGTAAAAAGAATGTGACACCCTTTGCCATTATGTTTGCTGCCAGTGATTCAGGCGGGGGTGGTGGGGGAAGGAGAAAGGTTTTGGCGTAACAGTTAAGGTCCCTCTACACTTGAACTTTGAATAAGCAGTGACTGTATCTTCAGGAGAACTGTGGGTGTTAGAGCAGGACAATGAGATAGAGTAAAAATACCTCAGCAGGGGTTTTCCTTTTACTTTGTGGAAAATGATGCAAAACGATTCATGAGTTCCTTGTAATGCAAGTAAAAAGGGACACAGGATTTTTTTTATATTAAGGCAGACAACTGTTTTGTGAGGTCATCATTCTTAGTCACAGTTGTCTCAAAGCAACTCAGCAGCTCCTACGTCTTCATCTGGCTACATTGCTCATCCAGTGCCCTGGGAGATTCTCCTTCTGACCAGGTCTGAGAGAGGTGTTTGGTTGAGAGGAGTTTTTAAACACAAAATGTACTTCCTTGTGACTAAGTCCTTCCTGATTTCTCTTTGGTGGTGCACAGCCGTCTACAACAGAAAGTGTGGCTGATACTATATCTGCCAGTCGCTTGAGGGAATTGCCCATTCATCTTTGCCCTGGAGAAATAGCTTAAGAAATGTTTGAGAGGGTTACAGCCTTTCCCATCGTCCTTGCACATGTGGGACTACAGGAAAGTGGGGGTTAAAGGGCTGCTCGACCCTGGCATAATTCCAGGATCCCAGTCCCTGCGACAGAAGCAGGGCTGGGAGCCTGCCACTCCGTGGGAGCACAACCCCTCCTGGGGTGTCCTGTGCTCACCTCCTGCAGCTCAGAAGTGGTTTGCGCTGAGGCAGGAGGGAGCATAGCCATGCGTTAAATCCGTCCATCCTCACCATTGCGGGGCTTTGCAGTAACCAGGTTCTTAAGGAGCCCAGCGGAAATTTAAAGACATTTCCCCCCGCGAAGCCCCAAGGGGGGCGGGGGGCTGTGAGCAGTTGAACACCAGCCTGCATTTGCGTCACACTTGCATCCACCCATGTCTAGAGCACTGAGAACGGTGGAAATCAAGAAGACCCCATTATCTCAGTCTTCCAAATGTTTGAAATGAGGGATTAGGAATCCTGGCGAGAAAGAAGAAACATTCACATCCACAGCCAACTGACACTATCACATTTCTTCAAAATCGGGAGAAAAAACTGTGTCACAATCAACAGGTTATGAAAAAGGAACATTGCCCACCAGAAAACCATATAAACATTTACCCAAACACACACAAACACACACCATTTACACATCCAGAACCCACTGGAGTCTCTCTCTCCATGCCTGAACTTAACTAAAAACATAAATTTATTTTCTAAGTAGATTTTGATAAAGCTGTGGGTACTTCAAGTATATCTGGCATATTATGCTTAGGACCTATGTTAGACCAACCCATGTTATAACTAACTTAAGTCTTTTTACTTACTCCAATAGCTATTGGATCAGACTTGCAGCTAGTATCCAAAAGCTTCTGACTGCCTATAATTAAATTATATCCCTGAAAATATCACTAAATCCTATCAAATTGCTTCTCATGTTTCCTTCCAAAGCAATGCTGCCCTTATGAGTTGAGAATTACGTACTATGCCTCATGGCAGGTTTTTAAATAATAGAACTGTGCTTGCCACTTGCTAGCCCTAGTAAATTTGATATTTACACTGTCATCAGCTAAAGTGTGTTGGGCTCCTGTTGTGTGACTTTTGGGATTTGCTGGGTTTTCTATAAAACACAGTCCAGCTGCAACAGTGAAGGCAGTTCAGTTTAATAAGCTAATAAATATATTTAATGACCCTCATTATGTCTCGCAGTGATATCTGGTATTAAAGTGCAAGCGTTAGTCCAAGTAGAATGTAAAATAGAAAGTCCCCTGCTGAAATCGTGCAGTGTGTGTATGCATGCACGCGTACATAAATACACACACACACACACACACACACGTATGCATATACACATGCTGGAAGTTCCCTCCAGAAGAATGCTATGGCATTTATTTTTCATTAATTCTTGAGAGATTTCATCTGTCTTTTCAGCTTAGAAAGAGGAAATCATTTTAAGTTGCAATGGAGTAGAGTAGATAGGAGCCATGGGATAGATCTGCTCGGATATGAAGGCAAATGGCTGCTCTAGCTGGCTAGCAAACAGACTGTAACCACGGCTATGCCACTGGTGGGCAGCCAGAATCATTTCACACAGGAGTCATTGTCTTTTCCAGTGAATTAGGGAGGTGTCTGAAACACCCATGACTTTGAGCTGCAGGGTGGAAACTGGACCAAAAGACCAAGTCAGTGTTGAGTGTGCATACCAAGAGGCTTCCCTTGGGGCTGGCAAGATAAGAAAACAAATCAGTTATGTTCACTGACAAGACTTGGAAATAACGTAGATAGTGGAGTCAGTGTGTCCTGTACTGCTGACAGAGCTGTTGGCTTTCTGGGTGCTCTCTCAAGATGACGCCATAGAGAATCCAGCATTTTCCAGTCCAAGCTTCTGTCCCATGGGGGTGAGCCTCGGGCAGAGTGCGAGACCATTCTGCTGCTGTGTGAAGGATTGGGCCTTACTATGGAGCCCAGAGTGGCTGGAGGTCAGTGCATCGGTTTGGTTAGACAAACATGAATTTGCAGCAGAAAAAGCCAAGCAGGAACCATGATCCTGAAGTAAGATAAAAACCTGCATGTGCCTGAACATCCATTCGGTTAAAGCCACACAAGTTACAGCATACTGGTACCCAAGTCAGCTGTAAATGAATTAATTCAGAAATTAGAACTGGCCAAGCTGACACAGCACGTCTCAGAGCCGGACACCACTGTCTGGTGAGGGATAACTCTACTGCTCTGTTTAGATTGCTTCCAGGTTCTGATCTTGCTCAGTCACTACACTAGAACTAGTAGCAGGAGAGTATGGAGGTTTGAAATTTTAAGCCAAGATTACTATAGAAGGTTTGAAAAATCCCCTCCCTGATTCATTAGTTTGGACGGACAAAACGAAAGGGAGATGCTATATGGGAAACAAATGTGAAGTAATAAGTTAAAAAGATCAATTTCTTATTTAAAGATAGAACTTATGGTTGAGTGTTCAGCATGTAGTTGCTCCCTGAAAACATGCCAATTGTTAAATCATCTGTATCAGAATGTCAGCATGTGTTCTATGCAGAGACATGTCTTTTTTATGCACAACATGGAGAAACTCGTGAATTAACCAACTACCATGAATTTGGGAGCCACAGCTCTACAGAAAGCACAGGAGAGAGGCTTGAGCAGTTTCTGTCGTCACAAAAAAAGTGAGATTATCCTAGAATTCCAAATATGTCCAGTCTTTATTTTTAGTTAATATGACAATCCACTTAACAAAATCTCCCTCTCTTGCAATGCCTCTCTGCTTTCCTGCTTGTGGGACAGAAAAATGATCTTGATTATAAAAGAATTCTCTCAGGCTTTGCTTTTGGTCATTATACTATAAACACAGAAACTCTTCTATAATGCCCTGGCATTACACTACCACTGTGGCCTTCCAAGCAAGGCAATATTTCTGAAGCCCCTGTATTGTGAGTGTGCCAGAGGGAGCACTGTGTGTGCCCATGTGCACCCTCTCCTCTGGGCTGTCCTGCTTACCGTTTTTGATGAACTCCAGAGGTGCTAGTGTCAGCTCTGCATTCATTCATTCTTCCACTCTCTAAGCAACCGCAGTCTCTCCTTTTTCTAGAGAGTCCCAGCTAAGCCCTTTTTTTACATATGCCTGGCTACTGGGCAGTACACAGCTAATTATGATTTTGCTTAGTTCTGCTGCTGTGAAGACGGGTGCTCACTTCAGATATGCTGTGAGATTCTGTGATACTGTCAAGTGTGACAAGCCACATTTTTGCTTTGATCAATGACTCCCTTCAGAAGCAAGCTGAGGAATGGTAACTTCTGGAGAGAGATATTTGTAGCAGGTCAGGGAAATGTGGGATGGGCCTTAGAGTTCTGGATCACGGGATTTCAGAGACAAGGAGAATGGTCGGCCTGGGCTCGGACAACAGACTGCAAGAGGTAAGAGCCAGAGATGAGGCTAGGACCTGTAAGACTAGCAAGTCACTCAGTGCCAGAAAAGTGCCCTACTGGGAGTTCAATAACATTGTTAGTCACCATAAAAATATTGTAAAATGTAAACTATGAATGAACTTTTCTTGGGCTAAAAAGTTAAGCTGACTCCCAGTGTGTTCCTTCTGAGCTAGAGATGGGAATGGTATGTAACCTAAGGCTCTAAAGTCAGTGACCCATGTTCTGTGACATGGTCCAAGCTTTTGTGTCCCCAGTCACTACTTAGAGACTAAGGGTAAGAATTAAGTTCCTCTAAGCAGCATTGCAGTGTTTTCCTTTGTTTCACAGTAGAAGTCAGTGAAGCCAAGTGCTATGACTAGTCTTGGGAGAGCTGACATATTTTCCTTAGAATCCCTTAGAGCAAAGAGAAGCTTTGATAAACACAAACTTTGAAGGGTCAGGACCTCAGAATGCAACAGAGAAAGAGACCAGTTAAACCTCAAGGAGTTTTCTGAAGGGTGATTTTGTGACTCCCAGACTGGCAGTAGGAGCACTGGCTTTGTTGCTTGTTTCCACAGTTTTCCTTTCTGTAGGTGGACATGGCCATTTACAAACTATTTATTTTCTTCAATTCCAAATGCCCAGAGTACGCTGTTAGAGTACAGCAACTGTGTTTGGGGGGGGCTGATGCTGACAGTGCTCTGAGTGCTCCTTGGTAGAACGTCTGGTGGCTGGTTACATGCTAAGGCGCTCCTGGACAAGCCCTGGAAGGAAAGATAGCAAGAGAGAAGAAAACCTTCACTTTAGATTTTTTTCCTTTTGCCTTGACAGATAATATTCCACAATCTTCGAGACTGCACGATAGACTGAACTGACAATACACAATCATTCCAGAGATTTGGTTGCTGAACTATGTATAAACTTGTGCTCAGTGTTACTATCCCACACAATACTCTCGTGATTCATGTGATACCTGGCATGTTCCTTAAACCCCACTGGTTGCTGCAGCACATGATTCTGTGAGAATGTCAGGGATTTTTTTTGTTGCTGTTGGTTTTGTTGCTTTTCCCTTTTTTTTTTTTTTTAAAGGATGAGTTTCCCTTCCTAGTGGACCATTACAAGTAAGAGATGGGTGCGTAAGTGGGCCCAAATGTGACTTGGTGATGTTAACATCAGCAGACCTGCCAGCTCACTGCCTTCCACAGTGGGCATTTCAGACTATTAAGGACTTCCCAAATCAGCATAGCCACACTGCTAGTCACAGGGGAGCATGTAATGGCATTCAAACCAAGTGTGGCCCAAAGAGCATGTGTTGGCAATAACTAAAAGCTTCCCAACTCTGTTGGACACAACAGGGTAAATAAAGAGCATTTCCTTCTTCTTCTGCCACAAGAGGTTCAGTTGCATTTTCCTGAACAGAAACATGCTCCCAGCTATACTTTGGGGAATGTGAGTTACCTCCAAAGAAGGGGGCTACATTTAAAGGACTTGGAACACACTGCACCCTGCAGTGGCACAGCAAAGCTGCCGTACATATTACAGACTGAGGAAGAATGAAATGCTTGTTGGTGAATTCACTGAGGCCGATATGGCTTGGCAGTGCTCGTTAGTGTGAAAGTCACAAACTAGCCTCTTTTTCCACAGAGACTTTGAGGGTCTTCTGTAGGATGAATAGTAACTGGGTCTGTGGAAAAGTGTAATAACTTTTTTTTTTTCCTTGTCTCAAATTGTGATGAAATCCAGAGGTTTGAACCTCTGTGTGGCTCCCAAAGTCCCTACTAGCTTTACTTTGGGAATAGCTGCTCATTTGCCCTTGAGAAAAACAAATCATTCTTGCTGGGGAACTGCCTGATGTTTTGAAAATGAAAGGTGCTTTTCTGAGTACATTGCAAGACAGAAGTCCTGAGCCCATCAGGGAAGCTACAGGGGAACTGAGTGAAGTGGGCAGACAGCTGGTTGAGGCGACAGGCAAAAACCCAGACATGCAACACTTCAGTGACATGGAGTCGGAACTGATACATTTCTATTTAACATTTCAACTTCAGCATATCCATGTTTTTAACAGAAATAAAAAACATTTAGCTAGAAAACATCTAACTAGCTCTGGTAGCAGTGATGGTGCCATTGTCCAGGCCTTGGCTACAGCTTAGGGAAACCAGTGGAAATCTTTCCATTGTCCTGAATCAACTTTGAAAGGGGCTCTTCAAAGTCATCAGGAGGAGGACGTGTGGTTCCCTATACACTCATCAGATTACCACTTCCAGACTTACTATACATTGCACCATTTGCGGTGGCCTTACGAATCTAATCTTTAAAAATTAGGTGTCTGGTATTTCTGGTGACTAACAACCAAAGAAGAAACGAGCTTTTCATTACCACTGCTTACAATGCATTTCCCAATTTTTATTCATCTTGATATCCTCAGTCATTCTCTGCTTACTGCTTCTGGGTGAAAAGCTGTTGGGTGAGTCTTGTCGAAACTATACTCTCGCCACTCTGACAATGAGCTACACCACATTGTTATGATGACAAGAATATCCAAGCTTGGGATATTTCAAGAATGGGGAGCTTGTTCTTTCACACAAAATGCAAGGGAGGTGATTGATTTCTTTTTATTCCTTTAAAAATGCCCACTGAGAATACACAGACACAAATCGGACTCAGCCTACATGATTCTGAATGACAAGCCTCGGTGCTGGATGGGTGGTGATACTTTCCTGCTCAGTGAAACTAAGATTACTTGACAGAAGCATCTCTGGAAGGAAAATGCAACATTGTGCCAGTCAGGAAAAACAAGGTGTAAGATATATCAGTGTCTGGCCTGCCTCTTTGGTGCTCTTACCCCACCTTAATTCTTCCTTGTATGTTTTCTGTCTTAGACTAGTAAGTCCAAGGTGTTGAGGGTGAAGAAGGCTAATTGAATATTCATTTCCTGAAAGTGTTTCCTGTATGATGTAAGAACTAGAGTGGGAACAGCAAACAGCTCCTCAAACACTGACTGTACCAGGTCGTTTGAGATTGTGTGAGGCAAATCATACTCAGAGGCTCTAAAGAAAGGGTTTTTTTTACTGTTGAATAATCACTGAGGGATTTTTTTTAAAACTTTTCCTTTTCCTCATCTCTACTAGGAATTTTTAGGTTAAGCAGGGGCCCAACAAGCTAAAAGGAAATGTCCCCTCTCTTCAAGTTTATTATTGCAAGTGGCCAGATGTTATTTGTTTGTGACTAGAAAAGGGAAGTTATATTACAGAATTGTATATTACAGACACTTCAAACCCCATGATAAAAACAAAAGTGAAAACGGAAAAGCATTCTGCTGCAGTCATTTACATTAGTGATCTGCAGTCTGGGGCCCTTCAACATGGAGATAAGAACTGAATTTTATTGTGCTTAGGTACATTCTGAGTGTTTTGTGTCCTGTACATTCAATTGGAAGTTGATCCGAGAAATCTGAAGCCAGCTGGGATAGTGGGTGGTGGAGCACTAGAGGAGGAAATGAACTAAATGAACAGGTTTTAAGTAATCTAATGTTAATGTTTTTTTCCTTCCTAGTCCCAGCTGGAATGCCCTCTACAGACTTGCACTCAGAGCTGTGAATGAGTGCCTTGTATGGGATACGAGATCTGCTAAGAAAAGCAATATGAAGTTCTTCAGCAATGAACTAAGTATATTGGCACTCGATTCTAAGCAATAATTAGAGGGAGGTGGCAATACCATAGCTTATAGATATTCTACTAATTTTAATAAAAAAAATGCATCAGGCATTCACCAGTGGACTCATAGTTTACAACAGAAATTATATAGGCTGCATAACAGAAGATTCAGGTTCCCTGGACCCAACCAGTTGGTATGAACTTCTCTAGTGAAAGAACATCCTGGAATAAAAGACAAACTCATGCTTCAAGTATGATTCACCCCAGCTTCTCCATATGCCTGCCAACACCCAGTGACAATTTCTATGCTGTGAATAGCCAAAGAGTATGAACAGAGGGGAGACCAACAATTCCTGTCCCGTAGGCTTCCAAACATGAGCAGAATGTCATGACTTCCAGCCATATCACTAAGTGCTGGATGCAACCCAAGAAACAAACAAAAGTCTCTCTCAGTGCTGTCACTCAAATTCTCTGCAAATTCTTTTCTGATATAGGACCACTTTCTGCACATATACATGAGACCAAGCTTTGCTAACACAAATGTTTACAGAAGTAGCTTTGGTGGCTAAGACAGTTCAGGAGTATGGGTGTAGCTAGAACATGCCTCTTGAACTCAGGGTCAGAGACTATTTCTTGGCAGAGTTTAATTTACTAATATAGATATAGGTACTGGGGACAGAAAAAGTGGAATTTTTTTTGCTAATTCAATTACACAATTTATTTGTCATAAAAATAGTGTTTTTTGGAAAACTACTTGAGAAACACTGGAAAAATGTCTGTTGTGGGGAAAACAGAGGATAGGGGGACAGAGAATCCACCCAAGCACTCTTCAGAGAAATGCACGTGTCTGAATGGGCAAAGGTTGGTCTAATCCTGAAGATTCCCAGGTGTGCTTTCTCAGGTGCCACTAATGAGAATTTGCTAGCTGTGTGTCAGGCCATGTGGAGGAAGAAGCATTCAGCTGTTCAGGCCATATCTGTGTACGATTTCTAAGTAGTTTGACTGCTGCTAGTGACACCTCTGCCACAGTACAGGCTTCCTCCTGCTCTAAGGTAACTCTCCACAAGAGGAAGCTATCTGAAAGAGACAGAGAAGAGGACTCAGAAGTCCACCTAAAGGATTGTTTTCTGATCATACTGTCATCAAGAGAAGGAATATTATCAGGACTTTCATAAAAATCTTCTCAGATAGCTAGAAGAGGAAGGGTTGATAAGCCATCAGCAGAGGGATATGCATCTGCATTCACAAATTGATTAATGGGATGTCCTTCAAGAAAGACACACTGTGCATTTTCAGGGAGATACGTAAGGTAGTGGTAAAGAAGATAGGTACTTGCCTCAATATCAGAGTGAACAAAGCCACCTGGGCTGAAGGAGTAGGAAATGTTCCTTACTGTATTCACATATGATTATACAGAAACTGCAATGGTGATGAAGAGTCACCAACAGAGCTGTACAAACTGATTACCTGTGTACCAGCCACAACATTCAGAGGTCTACAGACAATCACTGTGGATGTAAACTAAACTGTTTTTCATTAGAATAAAACCAGGATGGATTCAAAGCCTGTAAAATGAAACAACACCTGTTAGTTACACTGACTCCTGTTTCTGTCTGTGAGATATAACTATTGGCTCTGTCTCATGTGTGTCAGCGTTATGCATCCCAGCTGGCTGAAATATTCTGCATTGCTTCACAGATCAGGTATAGATATGTTCTCTCTGAGTCAGTGAACTGACAGGTCACAGTAAAAACAAGCTTTTCCTCTGTGCTGTCTCTTTCTTCACTAGTAATAATCTAATTGCTTTGGAATTTGACATGCACAGGTTATGAGTGATTTTGTACATTTTAATCTGTTCAATTGCTCATGGTAATTTGTCTTTTTCCAAAAGTGAAGAAAGGAAGGTATCACAAAATGGAAGTCCAATTCTTAAGTCTTCCATTTAATCTGCACAAAATATAAGAACTAAACCCTTGCCTTAAATTTGCAATTACAAAACACATAAGAGTGGTGGACCTGGTCCAAATCAGATAAGACTTGATCTAGTTGGGGCATTTGCAGAATTTTTTTTAATTTGCCATGAAGCCTAAGGTCAGACGGTTCCAAATATAGATAATACAAAACCCTACTACAGATGAGGGTTAAATCTTTGGTAGGTTCATTTGGCTTAGTTTGTTTTAATGTCAATACCAAACAAATGGCTGACATAGAACTGAGAGGGGATCACCCAGCAGCCAGTCTTCAGGACCAGCTCTGACTGTGGTTCAGAGTTCAAACCTCCTCCCCACAATGTGTGATTTATGCCTAGATGGAGCAAGTCCTTGATATACTGTTTGGAGCAGTCATCAGCCTAAGCTGGCCAGGACAAAGCTGAAAGGTAAGTGAGTGAGTGAGAAGAATCTGTTTCAGCTAAGAGGGGATCACAAAGATTTGTGTTCCTGGCATATTCATTTATTCATGGGGCTTTTCAGCATAAATTAGCAATGGACCAATTTATATGTGCTCGGAGGATTTGGGCTCACAGACCAAGAGCAGTTAAAGGATTCCAAGAACATTCCTAGAGGAGCAGTATTTGCCATGGAACTGGACACTGTCCTTACAGAAATACACCAGAAGAAGCAGCTGCTAGCAAGGTTGCAGCAAGCTGGCTGTCATGAACCCTGCACATACTGCTCTGTGTCTAATATCCATGAGGAAGAGGGGATTCTCATCTGGCTCACGGTTTTATTAAACAGCTAGAGCAGATGATGAGTTTGCCCTGCAAAATAGGGAAAGTGACAAAATATGAGGGAAAGTTCAACCATGTGGAAAAACGTCAGTAGTTCAAAGGAGTACTATGAATACAAGGCTGGACAGGTCAGAAGGAACATCGTCAGTGTCTTCTAACATAGGACGTGGATGGATACCAGCCTGAAGAGATAAAGCCTCAAAACGAGAATCAAGACTACCACTGAACAGCACTTGTTGGAGTTTGAATGACACCAAACGGGAAAGGCATAGGTCTATAAAGATCTGGGTGAAATATAAATAATCAGACCAAGCATGTTAAAAGATAATGGATCAGAGGGTCCAAGGCTGGGACAGCCAGTAGCATATCAACCAGATATAGTGATGAGGGAATACGGACTCATCCACACAATGGTTTTGAAAATGGGACAAAGTGAAAATCTGAATTAATACAGTTAGTGCCCAATTATTTGTGTAACAGGGATCTGGGATAAGGAGCAGAATAAGGTGGGTACAGAAGAACTCCTGCAGAGACACTTCAGTGATTGCATAGAGCAAGCCTGGCTCCAATCGCAGCAGAATTGTGTCAGGCCAGGTCAAGGCCCTCTTGAGCTGCTGTGTGGAGGTCTCTGTGCTGTCTTCCCTTGCAGTTCAGGGAACACAGTGCAGTAATGCCTGACCTGGCCCTGAAAGCAGCCAGCTTAGGCTGAGCAAGACTTGTTAGTTCAGACTCCATACTACACCAAAATGGTTAACCCATTTTCAGGCCCAAGCTGATTGTGGCAACCATATCAGCTTCATAATATCACTAATCTGCAATTGTCCGCCAATAATTGAGAAGAACTGAGTGAAGTGGGTCTTATTACAGCTGGATAATTACAGGCAATGGCAGCTGAGTATATGTTTATGCCCCAGGAAGTAGGGCTCCGTCTAGTTATTGTTTGGTGACCTCTACATGCTGGTTGTAAAGACAGTTGGGATCTAGAGCAGGTCTCACTCATATTTAGTTTCCTCCATAGCACAGAGCTATTAAGGCCAAGGCAGTGAAACAGCAACCATGAGTATCAATGTAAGTAAAAAATGCAATGTACTTGCAACAAGGATGTATCCTGATGTATTTAAGTTTTCCCTGTGTAGCCGCTATTTACAGTTTTATCACTGAGGTGCTGACTGCTAGAAGGAGGTTCAGACTTATCATGTTCTTTTTCCTTATATGTAATACAAGCTGCCTTGCTGGGCAATGGATTAATCCTGAAAACTTCCATTAGCTCTAAGCCAGGGTATAGAACTCCAGGAGTCCTTATTCTCTTTAGGAAATATATTAAGTCAAATATTTGGGATGATCATCTTTGTAGATTCATAGGAAATTGCTGCTAGCATGTGAGCCTGTCATCATAGCTTGAATGTAAACCATTTAGAGACAGTGATGGTCAGGAGGAAGGTTTTGTTTCAAAGTGGTTAGAACTGTTTAAGTATGGTGTAAGAAGGGTTTGCTTAAATAATTTCTAAACAAACATTCAACTTAGTACAGGCCTAGGAAATATCAGTCTCGATAGTGAATTTTTCAGAGTTAAGTGTACAGATTATAATGGAAGATGTGTTGTTCCTTAAGCTTAGAAAGTTGGATGAACTTTACAAAAATGCCTGAGTGAGTTTGGTTTGATCCCTTTTGAATGGGAGGCTGGGTTCCCGATTCCCTGAAGTACTTTGGAAATTCCTACCCCTTCTCTTCATGATCTGTAATGCACTGTGCATGTGTGGATTTGGAACAGTTTCTAGTAAGTCCTTTCTTGCATGTAGCCTAACTGAGATTTGACCATGCTGCTGAGCATTTGCTACACGGGCTGGTTAAATAAGGCAAAACACTGTTATATTCTGACACTGTCAAACAACATGTTGAATTTTCTTCAGTGGTCTTGAATCTCTGCGATTACATCTTTAACACATCAATAACTTAGCCTCTGGTTAGCAGGATCACTGAAGCATGACTAATCAGCAGATGAAAGTGTCTTTGTGGGGATTAGCTTTAATGAAAAGAAAAGGGATAGTTATTTTGGTAGTTTGAAATCTTCCATAAATCAAAGTGAATACTGACAAAGCAGGTTCATACGGTAAGAATGAAGCTATTGTGAATAAAATTAAGGGAACGGCTACTTTTATATAAATCACAGGCCAGGACAGCATTTGTAAGAGAGTTCATGGGAACAAGATCATTTAACTTCTTCAGGTGTAAATAAGTGATATTTAGCTAATGTTAAAGCATCCCTAAAGAAAAACAGATGGATGAGGGTCCTTCTTAGGGGGTTTCTTTTTTAGTTTTCATTTTCTTTTCTTTTTGCATGCAAAGAATATCCAGCTAGTTTATCTTGGCCACTTTGTTCTGTGCGGGGACAAACAGCCAACATATAACTTCTTTTTTACCACTGCCAGAGAGGAGATCCTAGCCAGAGCAACTTAGGTCTGGATAACTGATTGTGCTGTTTCTGGCTTGTGCAAATCAAAATGTTTCTTAGTCTTCTATAATGTGGCTTAGGGAGAGCTTAGAGGAGAATAGGGGATAGAATGGCAAACAGAAAGAAATACAAATTCCACACCTTCTGGGGAGTATTCATGCTCAGCTTCTGAACTTTAGACCTCCTATGTACCCCTGTACGGTTAATGTGCTATACAAGTAATCACCCCTTGAGCTCCTCCAAGCAGTGACTCAGAGTACCCGCGCTGAAAGCTTAACCATCTCTGATGACTATATAGGAAGCTGTATATGGGAAGTTAGACTGCACATGACAAGCCTAACAGCTTCCTTCCCCTTATGCTTGCCTTTTGGTTTATGCTATACCTTCACCATTACTTTCCTGTTACTTTTTAATTTAATCCTTGTGGATGTGAGAATGAGCCCCAAACTCATAATATTGGAGTGGATCTCTCTGCCTCTGGGTTAACCGACCTTCCCCTCAGGCAGTCTGAGGCAAGTGGAAACCCTGCTCAGATCCAGGTTCCTTTGTTTTCAACTATGCTTTCCTCAAATACCACTTTCTTAATGTATGTTTAGAAAAAAAAAACCATTAAAACACTTGCTCTGCATGCTGCAGCAGCTGTTACTAAATGGTTGATTGGAAATCACAAATGCTTGCTCATCACAGTCATTTTTAAAGAAATCTGGCATTAAAAATAAGGAGCTATGTACAAGCCTCAATTTATGGCACTGCTCATTTACCACACCAGAAGACTTCCATACTCTGGAGTCTTTCTGGCTTTGTTTTTGTTTTTTGTTTTTTTCTTGTATGCTGTCATTGAGAATCTCTTTTTCTTACAGTGCTTTCATGGAACTACTGAGTGATAGCGCTCCATTGAAGAGTAAGTAAATTAGAGTCTTACTGTTAGACTAAAAGCTTTTTAGGATGGAGTCCTTCTCACATTTTTAAGGCAATTTCCACATAACTAGTGCTAATGATTAAATAGTTAATATGGATCTCTTTTTTAACCAGTGCCAACTTTCCTTCTTTCTATACAAGCATACTTGTTATTTGAAGTCCATGGGAATGTGTACATGTGTGTCTGTGTGTCTGTGTTTTAAAATCATAGCTTGGCTATTGTAAGTTTTCTAGGGAAATTGAAGTAAATGACTGTGTGGTTGCATTATTCCATAGCAACAAGAGTAGGATTAAAAAATCATTATCATAGAAGAATTTATCGTGCTGCCTGGCATAATTACTCTTCCATTACACAGTTTTAGGGTCATGATTAAAAAAAAAAAAAAAACACAGACCAATAAAATGTGTAATTCATGATGTTTATAAGATTCATAATTTACAATGTGAAGGAAAAGGAACATTATGTGAAAAAAATTCTACTCACATTTTTGCACAACATTCTACTGATATATGAATCATGCTTGTCTTTGGTTAACTCAAGGGAAATAATCCCAGTAATGTATGCAAGGAAGGCAGTCATGCCCACATGTTTGGGGTTTTTTATATCCAGATTTCAGTGGAAAGAGAGATACTTTTTAAACAGATGGCAAACAAGCCCCTTCCCCCCCCCCCAACTACTTTGCAAATTTAATAACACACCTAATTATAGGACCTTGCATGTTAATCTGTTCATATGCTTGCTCCATATATTTAATGTCATGAATCAAAGGGATCTATGGAATTGCTGGGCAATGGCAGCTAAATTACATCCAGACAATATTCCCTCTTTAAGAGACCTTTTTGAGACCTAGTCTCTAGAGGTTTCTGTTGGTAATTCAGTGCAAAAGCTAACATAAAATTCTGTACCTGCAGTCTGGCAGGCGTGTTAAAAGAAGATGACATGCAATTGGAAGCTGCATCTGCCTGGTCTAAGGTGATGTCGCATGTCACCATTATTCCCAGGGTCAGAAAGAAGAGGGTGAGGAAAGTTGTTCCCTGTGAATTTTTTCCCCTTGACTGTCGGCTGAATCATGGGACAATGTTCTCGGGAGAAACATGAAGCCAAATGGAATCCAGAAGAGGGCTAGAATGAGGTGGGTTTCTACTCCAATAATTTAAGGCTTTGCCTAGAGGGAAATAAATAGGACATTAATCTCACAGGAAAGAATAAGTCAGGTCCTGGCATCTGTCAAATAAAGTGTCCCAGGTTCTGCAGAAAAGAACTGTTGCTGTGGCAGGGTAACATCTCTTCTGTGTTAGTCTTGCTCAATGTGCTGCTGCCTAATTCCCCAGAAATAGGGCTGTTGGAAGTAGCACCACAGCCTTCTGCTGAGTTTGAAGGATCAATCCCTTCCTCACTCAGAGCTACTGCATCTGTTTTAATCTACCTGGACACGCCGCTCCACTGGAGAGGATCAGGTCATAACTGCTTAAATACTAGACTGAGTCAATACCGATTCAAGCATGTCAAGCACCTACATACTACTGAGGATTGGGTTTAGCTGTCTGTTGATTGTCACTGAGAACTAGGAGCCACCACTTGGACCTGTGAAGAATCTGCCTCGTCTTTGACTGCAAACAGGAGAAAGCATGAGTGTTTCTTGGCAGTGCATCTAATTTTATTTTGCATACGTTGCAGCTAAAGAATGTGCGACATCATTCACGCTGGAGATCAGAAGCTAGTATGAAAATGTCCCTCCAAGAAGGGAGAGGCATACTAATTATCTATGAGGACAATGGCTCATTGCGCTGTGACAGACAGTCTGGTGTATCTTGTACCAATAGAAGCTAAATCTCAAGTTTCAGGTGTACTGAGTCAATATATACAGGGTTCTTACATCAAACGCTGTCTTTACAGGAAGGAAAACAAGTTCAGAACTGGACCGTATCTTTGTTAGTTTTATGTTTGTCGTACGTAAAAGATTTGTCAGACAGGAAGATCTGGCTGTTTACATCACTAGCTCTTTTTATGTAGAATTCAAAGCATATTACTAATAAAATATAAAAATTTAGGTTAAAAAATATGAAACTTGTAAGAGAAAAGAGGAATACTGTCTGGAACAGGTTAAATGCCAAAAAGAGAAGAGAAAAGTTAAGAGTATCCAAGTTCCATAGTTTGTGGGTCTGCCTACATGCATGTGTTTACTTCAAGTGCTGTTTGTGATCTGTCAGAATTATTTAAAAACTTTAAAAAGGTCTGGAAACAAATTTAGGCCACTTATCATGGACTAGTTCAGGAAAGAGAAGAGAAAAGTCTCACAGACCACAGAAGGATTGTGATGGGGGAGGACTCTAAAAAGTGAGGTTTGGTGAACTCTGTTTTCATGCAAGTGCCATCGTTCCCCTCCAAGTGTAACTAGTAGGTGTCTCTCAGTTCTTTTAATCATTGTGGCACACATTTAGGTTCCATAAAAGGCTGAAAACTCAAAATATCCATACTGCATTGTTATAGAAAGCAGCAGAAAGCTACTATCCTATCTGAATTTCTCTGCTAATTTCTGCTGTTTTGATACTTCAGTCATTGAAATCATTTTCATCCAGATTTGAACTCTTGGATTTGTGAGAAAAAATAGCTGTAAAGGAAAAGATGAGAAAAAAAGTGCAGGTGCTTCACATGGAGTTTCAGGCACTCTCCTGCCACTTCTTCCTCCTAATCCTGCTCATCTCCTGGCTGCCCTTTCCCAGTGGCCGTGGCTGTAAAATAACTGAGGCAGCTTGAACACAAGGAACTGGTGGTGAGGGGAGGAGGAGGACTCATGCCTTAGGAAGGTCCAACCCAGGCAGGTCAGACCAGGGAACTCTCTAACAACCGATTTTTGTGCTATTGTTCTTGAGGGCCATGAAGTCTCCTTCTGGGGAGGGGGCAGGTGCGAGGAAGGGAGCTGCACAGTGGCCAGCTGGTGAAGGTCTGCAGTGTGGTGGCAAAGTCCGCTCAGTGCCATGGCCCCTGTGGCAGTTGCTCAGTGGTGCTGCTGGCTGTTTGTTTTTTTTTAAACTGATTCCTACACTGACCCCAAAAGGTAGAGCTTTTCCCCAGTCATTTAGGACATTCCTAAAGCTCTTCGTGATGTGGAGGTGCCACCATTCAAACAGGAGGGAAAAGGTGCTCTGACTGGCTGCTCGCCCCATTTCTGCTGTGGGCTTATTACTGCAGAGGGGTAGGACCACACATCCATGCAAAAATCATCCCCAGAAAAAGCAGAAATCTGCACGGGCAGATTGCCACTGACACCTGGTCTTTCTGCTACCATTGGCTTTCTTCAGGCCAAAACCCAGTCCCATGACTGGTTTGTGCCTTATTCCGGTTACCCGTAAGACAGCTTCCTCCCCAGTGGAGGTGTTTCTGCGAAGCACTTGGAGATCCCGGAACAACAGCCCTCCGCTCAGCCCCCAAGTCCTGTGTCCTTGCTAAAGGCTGTAGGTTGCTTTTAAAAATAGAGCATGCCCTGGCTGCGTGTCTTGCTGGGCAGAGGGCCTGCTGTCTGTCATCCTTGATGTCTCTCTTACTAATTGTTTCAGCTGGTTGTTTTCTTGTTATTTAACGGCTCTGTTGTGTTCCACACTTTCAATTAAGAAGGAAAAATGCTCTCTGTGTTGTAAGAGTGAAACTGGCAATTGTACACTTTGGTTTGCAGCATAAACAGTTGCACAAGGATTCATTGGCAAACTTCCCCTTCACTAAGGAGGCTATCAGCTAAATGTCACAGATGCGTCTGGGTCTTGCCAAGAGCTGGAAATGTACTGGGAAACTTCTGAAAATGCCCTCAATTAAAAAAGAAAGGCTCTTAAGGAGCTGGTGGACGTGTGCTAGCTGCAGTGAAGGACGTAGATGCTCAGAGCATATGGTTAGTGTTTCTCCTGGTGCATTCCTCCCCACCTCCGGAGGTCACTTCCTAACAGAGCAAGCTGTGCCCCTCTCCCCATCCAAAGCTAGTCTTCCTTCTTGAAAACTTGCTTCTTCCATGTGGCCTATAAAACTGAGCTTTTCCTTCTTAGTAACAGGATCATAAATAACATAAAACATTAAAAATGCCCTAACCCCTTGACACCTTCATTATAACCAAAGCAACAGCATGATCTTATTGCTGGAACACTTGCCCTCCCTTCCCTCATCACCAATGATCACGTCATGTTTTAACTACAGTCTAATCCTGCAAACACTTCCTACCCAGTAGAGCACTTACCAGCGTATAAGTAGCCCACTGACATCAGTGGATTATTCCAGGTAGTATGTTCTAGGAAAGCTAAAGAAGTGTTTGTACCACTGGGCCATTTGGTTTGCAAGCTCTTTGGGGATATTATCTTTTGTCTATAAAGAATCATGCACACGCATGGTGCTGTTTAAATAATTAAAAATAACAAAACTCACATCAAACAAGCACATATGGGAATTCATACCACTGGCTTTCCTGGCTGCTAGCAGAAATATCACAGGATTATAGAGCTTGGAGAAAATCTCCTGATAGAATCTCTAGGCTTGTGGAATTCATCCCACTTTGGGAAAATATTTTTTCTTCCTCTGCACCAGAGGAAACATTGAAAGATCTTCACCCAGCAAGAAATGCACAGGAAGCATATTTTCAATTAGTACAGAATTTGATGAGCATTTCCCAAAGGTAAATTAAAGCCCTTATCAACCTGTCTAAACTTTAACACGAGAGGTCTGGGTTTTTTTCAAACTATTGACTTTTTTTGTGTTAAGATTTCTTTAGCTTTCAGCAATGTTGCACAAATTGTTCCTTGGTGAAGGTCTTGACCAATAAAATAAAACTGCTAATTTTATTTCCAATGCACTGGCCCCTTCTATTCAGAAATATTGTTACACTCTTCTCTCTCTGAAATAAGACAGAATGAATCTGAATGAATCCATATTGACAAACAAAAATAAAAGATTAAATCAAAGAAAACAAATATGCAAGCCAGAACAGAGCTGAGAGGACATAGAAGCTTGGAGCTCTTTGTGATGCTATAATACCACTTTTGGATTAAAGAAAAAGCAAAAGGCTCCCAGGTATTTTTCTTTAAGAAGGAAAAAACAAAGGTAGTTGTCAGAACATAATTCTCTCTTGACTTCAGATGTAATAGACAGTTTCTAAATCCATTGGAAAAAGCCTTACTCAGAAGAGATTGAATATGTTGTGGTCACAGGTTGCTCTGACTTGTATCACCTGTTGCTCAGAGGGAACTCCAGCAGTTGTCATGAAGAAAGGTGGTTTCCTTCTCAATAAAAAGACTTCTGTTTTCTTATGGGGAGGAGGACATATGTACATCTTATTAGATCACTGAACTTTCCAAGTGCTTTTGCAGACAAGATCAAATTGTAAGATGCACAGTGCAAGAGATTCCTATGAATTTTCATCTTGGTGAGTATGTATTGATTAGCAGGTAGTATATACTTTTCCACCTTCAGAGAATGCTCTAACCACCAAAATAATGAGGTCACCAGGTTACTTTCAAGCTCCATGGAAACTTCTACTTTGTACAGAATATTTTAATATTTAGTGGTTCAGAGAGCACAAAGGGGAACATGAATAATTGCCTGTTGATTAATTTATATTGATATTTCACTATTTTATGGAAGAAAAATTGGAACAACAGTCTCCTTCCCATCCTCCCTTGTAAGTACCCTAAGCACTGGGTAATAGGAGTACTTTCCTTTTCTCACTGATTCAGTGAATGGTGAATAGATCTATCCAAAGTGAAGAGGACCAGCTGGATGGATGACACCTTGCTTCAGAACAGACTGTAGCCTCAGGGCTCAGGGCATTCTCCAATGCAAGGGCAGGAGGAAGAAGTTTAACTCTGGTCTCAGCTACTGAGTAAAAGGCGGGAGGAGGGGTTCAACAGCAGGCATTCCTCCTTCAACAGTATTTTCTGTGTTGCCCAAACTGGTAGGAGCTCTTGAACATGTATCAGCTAAGCTATTCTCTCCCTGTGAGAAGGGAGGAATCCAGTTTTGGAAACCCAAATTGCACAGAGTGGGAAGTAGTTTACATGGCTAAGGTTAACGTGGTTCTGAACTTGCTCAGAAACAGACACTAATGTGGGGGAATCCTCAGTTTTGAGAAGTTGTCTGTCTATGGACTTTAAGACCTTTTGTGTTAGCTCCTGGGTGAATGGAGATTTTTGCATACTTGGCTTGCCTCCAAGTAAGACGCTTAAATATTTGTGTATCTAGAACGTAGGTGCTTCTTAAAATTGCATTCTGTTTTTAAATAGGCAGATGTATATGTATAAAAATATATTTTCACACACACACATAGACATACATGCATATACATAATTTAATTTCATTCACACATGCACACACATATAAAATATATGGTATAGGGTATAAGGTATGGGATACATGATATAGAATATGTAATATGTAATGTATATAATTAATACCATTCAAAAAAGCCCAACACTGTCGCCTTTTTCAGATTTTTGCAAAACTGCTAATTTGTATTTATTCTTTATCTGAAACAGCATGTGAAAGACTTCTGTTTGTAGAAAAAAAGCAAATCATGATTTATTCGGGAAGAGCTTGTTGGGGGTTTTTAGTAAAACAAAATTAAAAAACAGTAACAAAAGAAATCATAGAAAATATTAAGTATATGACTTCTCGAAAAATTCTGTTTCACAAAAATATTTTCATAATCTTTTTGACATTTGTGTGGAAACTTTTGCCTCAGCTTTTGTGCAGAGGCAGCACTTAAGAATACAATTGCTGCAGAGGCAAGGGCCAGAAGTTTTCTGCGCTTTATCTTCAGATGCCCTCACTCAAGCTAAAAAATCTGCAGCAAAATCTTCTACATAATGGTGTTAAGACCTTCATAGCTTCCTTCCTTCTCAACAAACAAACCACTTGCTTTTTTCTAGAACAGCATAACAGACTGCTAGAACAGCTCTGTCTATATTTGGAAAGCAGTTACAAAATTACTCCAAAAGTGATATTCAAGATATTCAAGCCCAGCTGGGATCAAATTTTCAGAAGTCAGCTATCAAATGCTAAAGCTCTCCTGAAAATCTTGTCCTTTTTTGTGTTTTAAATGGGTCAGTGCTATTAAAATTCTGGCCCTGGGTTATTTAGTCTATGAGGTAGAAGAAACACTGAAATAGTAGCAACATCTTTCTCTGCACTGTGTTGATCACATGCAACAAATATTTCACAATAATAAGAGCAGCATTGTTGAAGTGAGCTGAGCTGCATAAAGCAACTTAAGAGCCTTAGGCTTTGTGACTTTTCTTTTGTAAGGAACTATTTCTCTTCTGGGCGCTTGTTTATTCCTACTGTTTATTGTACAAGGGAACTGTAGTTTCTGCTTACCAGATACCTACCTACAGTACTTATGAGTCTGTAAAACATTCCCAGCATTATCAGTCATTATTGGGGTTAAATCCTGATTCAACAATAGCACTAGTGATATGAAAATCATGGATTTTATTAATAATTCTGTGTATAATAAGTGGTCTGACTATTTTTACTATGCTGTACTCTGGATTGGTAGATCTTCCTTGATAAGAAAAAACCCTGCAGCCTTTTGCTTTACATTTTGTTCCAATTGAGGGTGAAATCAAGTTTGGTTGCAACAAATTGTGTCATTTTATACTAATGTAAGGCAAGAAAGTTCCATTTAGGTACTTCTTGGCTTATCACAACTGTATTTGATCTAGCTAGCTACATGGCTTAGGGGGACAATAATTAAATACAGGTTCTGTTGAAGTCAATTGACAAACTTATTGTCTTCAGTAAGGTCTAGAGTTCAGTCTTTCAGTTTCAAAAATTTCAGGTATATTTTAGACACAGGTAAGGCAATTTCTGCACCTAAGATAGATGTCACATTTTGATTTCATTTTGCCTATCATTTAAATATGCATGTTCTTTGTTTTGACTTACATGTGAAGACCCCCACCTTAAGCCTAAGTAACAGAAGCGAACACAAAAACAAATCTATCTATCTCCAGCTCAGTTCAGCCACAGTGGATTGGAGTGGTGGTGGAAATGGGCCATTGTAAAACAGGGATTTGGGCTATGTTGATGTTATTATTGCTGCCCTTGAACATTTTTACAGTTAGAAAGAAACAGTTAGAAAAATTGCTGCATATATAATCATGAACAAAAGTGAATAAGCAGGCCTAAGTGATCTGTTTAAATGCACAAAGGCATTGAGAGGCATAAACTGCCTTATCTGGGCTAATTTTCCTCTCATTTATTGAGTGCTATTGGATAAAACTTCACTGGCATTCATGCTCTCACCAGATCCTGGTGATCATAAATAAAAGGAAAGTTTGGCCCTTAAATATGTGGTATTTTCAGGTTAATGCCCATTCTGCTGTGCTTTCCCTCTTCTTATAAATCAATTATTGAGGGCTATTTAATTAAGAACAGATTAGAAACATTTCCATTGTTGTTTTTTAAATTTCCTTTGTACTGAAGTGCTACAGAGTTAAAACACCAAGCACAAAAGTGCACAGCCAACCATGACTAACAGCATAAAGCAAATAACAAGCTGTATGATCAAAAATGAAAGCCAGTGCAGTTCATGTGGAATAATAGAAATCATACCACCAAAACACTTCATACACGTCCGATCTACCAACATACACACGTGCTCAGCTCATATCACGCCTCAGGAATGCAGTTACAAACCAAAAAAAACCTGTACAAGAGGTAAATGCCCAGAGGGGAAGCTGCATTTCCCTGTACCTCATCCTGATGACACCTTACCCTTCAGCTTGAGGTTCATCGGTTACAGACAGTGAAAGGTAGGCGCTAGCTGTTACTCAGGATACACTTCTCCCCTTTCAGCTCTTCTGGAGATGTCCTAGGGGAGCTATGCCAAATATACATGCTCATCACTATTGTTCTAGGTGTGGTTCAACGCAGTTAACTTCTTGTGCTTTAGTAAAAAAACTGATGAAGGACAATAACCATCCATTCCCATTTGCCATGGAATAATGTCAATTATGCAATGTTGTATTGAGGCCTCTGACAACTCCCTGTCCTCATTGTCATTAAAAATAAGCTTCCATCCTCTGCTGTTTTTTCTCTGTTACAAAGGACATATTTTTATCTGAGCAAAGAAAGACAATCCTCTCTGCTTTTGGGATGCAGCTAAGAGCAGAGAAATCCTGGATGTTTCTGGGAGAGGACAAAGAGATGTTACCAGGAGTATTTATTTTTACATAGCCTTTGAAAACAAACAAACAAAAAAATCTTCTGCCTGTTAACTGGGAAACAAATTCAGCTTAAAAACTTTGGTCAACTCTTACTGAAGGAAATGGGAAATTTTGTGCTGCTTCACAGGAAATCGAAGCAGGCCAAAGAGAAGGGAACCAAAACAAGCAGCCACCCACCAATAAAATACATGCAGTAAAGTGCTGTCAGAGAGATCAGGGGCTTTGCATATACTTTAGGAAGGATTTGTTTGCACTGTCATTTCAGGCCACAAAGAAGAGGATTCCATATTCCTGGAGTCATTCATCTAGACTACTCCCATATTGATCTTTAAACTCTGTTGTGGCGCAGCCCCATTTCCTCATGCTTAAGAGGGGAGAGACAACAGAGAGAACAAGAACTCCTGAGGTTCTTCTCTACTCATTACATAAATACCCTTTAAAAATGCTGCTGATGAACACTTTGTCTTTTAAATCCTCTGGCTATGACTTCAATCAGGTGTAATTATATGGTGGCATGTTGAATTCAGGGAAGGACTCTAGCTGAGGGGTAAATTCAGTTTCATTGTAAATGGGCAGTGAATGCTGGGATGGTGGAGGAAGAACCATAGACATCTGCATCCTTTTCTCCAACTCTACAGCCCAGATGCTGCTGTGTTTTGCATTTGTTGCAAGCAGCACATCTGTCTATCTGGAACTCGGTGCAAAATGTGTGTCAATGTGAGAATACAAAGTTCCAGAACGTGCTGAACTGTTGACAGGTCAGTGTGCAATTGGCAGTGATAACTCAGATATGAAGTTAACCATGTCAATTCTTTTCCTTTTAGTTATATCATATACCTACAGTCTCTCTGTGATGAGGCTTTTCCTGTGTAAGCTGTTGATCACCAGAAGGTGTTGAAAAGATTTTCTGAGAGGATACCTGAGGGTATTAGTTTCCTCTAAGCATAATTCCTCCTGATTAATGAGTGTTGTCCACAACTGATGACGATTTGGGTTCCTGAGTCCTTAAAAGGAGTTGAACACAGTCTTCATGGCAGTGCTCTCAGCAGTCTTTGCCAAATGGGCACAGTTTCCAGCTTTGTTCCTCAGGACCAGTTTATACCTCTGATCCAGATCTCTAAAATATGGCATTTTCCCATCTTTGGAAAGTGCTTTGTGATGCAGGATGAAAGATGCAGAACATGTGCTAAACAGGAAACTAAACTATTCTTGGTGCTTTGCAAATAGAGGATTGACACAGTCTCTACCCCAAAGATGGTACAATCTAAAAATATAAATAAAAATGATTAACTGCTTTTAGAGAATCAAACTCAACCATTTTAGGACTAATAATCACATTCAAAACACACTGCTTCTTCTCCAATATTCACTGTACATCATTAGCTAATTATTAAGCACAATTAAATATAAAGGGTGCTTTGTTCTATTTGCCCCTGTTTACCAACTTTTATCTGATTATGGAAAGCAGTTGGGGCTGCTGAAGGAAAAAAAAAAAGTGTTTACATCATTGGACTAAAGCTTTCCCCAGAAGCTTTCAGATGCTGCCGGCTCAGGAACTAAAACAGGGACAGCTGTGAACCAACAAGACAAGTTTGGAAACATGTCCACTGCCTGCTGCAACACCTCTGGTGCAAGAATTCTCCTCAGGCTCTTGGGAAGTTGCTAGTGACAATGCCAAACTACACTTAAAGTTCATTGCTGTATATGTGTGTGTGAGAATACTGCAGAATTTTCTTTAAGAAACTGCTTGTATGTGTTATGCAGGTAGACAGATTGAAATCTGAGACACAAGCTTTGCAGTGTGTTAAAATAACACTAAACCAACATAATGGAGTTCAGGTGTGGTATCTTGATGAGCTCCATATTAAGGTCTCTGTGCTCCCATCCATACCTGTAGAGAGCAGGGACTCTTTCTTCAGAATTATGTCAGGAAAAGCTCTTAGACTTCATTGGCACCTCTTTGGTGAGGCTTTTAACCTGCAGTTTGGGAGGTGTTTTAAAACTGCCATCTGTGTGCACTTTACCTCAAACTGAACAGAATTTTCTGACTTGTGATTACTGCAAATACTAGGCAATCCTGCATTTGGAAAATAGTTAGAAATCCTGCTGATATATGACCCCAAAATAAATCTACTCCATGTTTCCATAGTTTCAAAAAAATGAACAAGCTCCCCCAGTTACTTGACTTGCTTTTGTCACGGCAAGAATCAAGTATCTCTCTGACCAACAAGAGGACCTGAGATGTTGAAAATTACATAGAGTTGACCTTTCTGTACTGTTGTCTGCAAAGTAGGGGCTGACTGAGACAGCTTGGGCCTACATAACCAGTTGCATGCGTTTGATTGCAATTTGCTCATTTGGAGCGAGGTAAGTACCACTTTGCTGTTCTGTCATGTGCACTGTAGCGAGCCCAGTGCCCAATGGAGAGGCCATCTGCCATGAACACAACAAAGCAACTAATCTGAAGATTACTGGATGCATTTCTGCAGCTATGCCTAGGAAACATCACCATGTTGGTGGGGGTCAGAGGTGCCTGAACAACACTGTGCAGCTACTGCTGACACCTGGGCTTGAGAAGACTAAAGTTTTGTCATTCATGCTCCTGCTGAGCATGGGAAGCTTTAGTCTGCTCTGGTTGGTTCCCAGATCAGTGGATGAGAAAGTGTCAAGCTATACCTTGAGTTTCTGGGCAAACAAGTACAAAGCAGGTTTGCCAAAGGGTTACTCTGTAGTGACCGGACTGGGAACATACTACAGAGGTACTGTTAATGCTTGGGAGACCATACTCTCAGTCTCCTTGTCACATTATCCCCAGCAAACTCAGCTTCTTGTCCTTGAGACAGATGCAAATGAACAGAGTTGTCAATGAATAGGTTTGTCTCTTCCTTTTGTTCCTGTTCTCCATGGGAGAGGACAATAATGCCTTTTGTACGCTTTGCACCAGAAGGTACTGCTTGAGCAGAGACTGAGCCTGCTTCTGAACTACCTCAGCTGGCTGCTAAGGTGAAGGAGCAGTAGATTTCTGCTTTGGTAGCCAACTAGGCAGGTAGTGTATCCCTGAGAAAGACACTGTGGAAGATCTAAGCATTTTTGTATGCTTAAGAACTTGAGTCTGCCAGGTGTCAAATGCCTCTGGCAATCTCCCAGTTCTGTGGGAATTGAAAGGCTCAGCTTGTTCCAGACAGTTTTACACGCCACAGAATCAGACCCTAGATAAACTGCAAACTCTGAGCACAAAGGCTCTTAATCTGTGGGGAGGAGAGTGAATCATACCCCTGAGAAAAAGGACTTAGAATTTTTAGCAACCACTCACCCTGTAAAAGCCTGATAGATGTTACCCTGAAGTCTTTCATAGAGGTGAATCAATTCCACTGTACCTTGCACCATTTCCTTACATTGCTCTTTGTTTTCCTGAGTGAGTCATCTGGGTTGTGATTTCTGCTTTACATGCTTCTAAAATCTTATGCAATGTTGTCGTGACTGCTATGCAGTTGGTAGTTGCCTTACATATTTATTGCATAAGGCTTAAAAAAAATAGTCGTATTTCAGACAAATAAATAACTTAACTGTCAGTATGACCGCTTTAACATAATAAGTTTGTAGAAGGTGGAGGCATAGAGAAAGGTACGCTGAACACTGTTTTTGGCGCTTTGGCCAGTCATTCGTTAGTTTGTAATTGTTTTTTTCAATTCATTCTCTGAGTTGTCTACCTGTGAATGATAAAGAAGGAGACGACACTGTCATCGTACACATGAACTGATGTGGTTTTACTGCATTTGGCCACACACTTGAATGAAATATGCTGGTACAGAGCGCAGCCCCAGGTCTTATCTCTGCTGCTACTCCCTTTACAACAGAACGATCTTTACATCAACAGTTTTCCTTCCTTGGTTAGATAACATTGCAATCCTATCTTTTGCTCTTGGTCAGAATGCAGAGATTAAAAACACTCAGTTGATGCAAACGGTGGGTTGATACAACACACAGAATGGGGTGTAGATGTGCTTCACACAACAGAGAGCAGAATTGAAGGGGAAAATGTTGCTTGGAGGCAAGACGCCTCTTTAATTGATTATGGCAAGGAAAATCAAATACCATATCTGCTTTTCCTGGAGTATATTGAGACTGATCATAACTAACATCTGTTCATGTTAAGCAAATACTTGTCATGATTTAAACTTCTGCTTGCATACAACTCTGAGTAGTGCATCTTAAAGTCATACTTATTCATATAGAATGAAGAATGCATAATGTCTGCATAAAAAGATAAGCTGTATGACTATATATGAAGACAACAACTACAATTCTCACAGCACTGTCATTGGTTATTTTTAAAATATTCAAGCATTATTTAAAAAACAGTAAGCTGAACTTAAACTACACTACGAAAAAATTGTATAACTGAACCAATGCTGACTTGTTTTCCTCAATATTAATCAATTTTAAAATTTCCCTTTTTATCTAACACTTTTTGTTAATTGGTTGTTACTTTAACCTCCAGTAACATGATCAGATTTCTTCTGCCTCTGGGCAATTGAGTTATGCTCTGATCTCAAGCTCTAAGGGAAATGTTCAATTCTATTTTTTTCCACAGTTGAATAAACAGTACCATGTATACTATCTCTTGTGTTAGAATAGTGTTGTCTTCACATAAGACTCAAATAATGGTATTAGTCATTCATTTCCTTGTACACATACACCCTATTGCGTGTTGACAGGTTTATAAGGATGCAGTGGCAGCCGTGGGCGCTGGGAAGCTCCTAGACGACAGCCTTTGAATCCTTGCAGTCCTGAGCAATGGTGCCTGAGTTAGTCTGTTTATTGTCTGCTTTCTCTCCCAGATGCTTGACTTGTCTGAAAGATTAATACATTAACAAGAATGGTAAGGTCCAGGGTTGCACATCTTTAAGACATGTTTATTAGCAGATGGCACATGAGATTCAAAGGTCTCTATGGAAGGCAACATTTTAAAGTGAAATAACAATATTTATGTTCAAATACTATGCTGATGAGATCATATGGAAAAATGTTTCTGATTAAATTAGTTTATAAAAAATACAATATATCTATCAAAAATTCCAAATGCCACTTACAGTCTTTTTCCTCTTATTCCATTACTTCCTAATTTATTTAGTAAGAGAAGGTTACCTTTTTACTTAAGCAGACCAACAACTGGAAAAAAAATTCTCTACTGGATTCTACAGACAATCCTGCTTTTTTAAATAATTGAAAATCCAGTGTGAAACCTGGATCTATTGTCTGCTGCTTAAAACTAATATTCCAGATATGGGTTTTTAAGATCCGACAGAAATTTTATCTTGCTTTTAAATTCTCTAGGGTAAAATTCATCTTGCAGACATAAGGACTTACTGACAGATAGCTATCCTATCTACAGGCGATATCATGTGCTGCAACACATTTGACAAAAATCATGTTACGCTACTTACACAGAATCCATAAAATAAAAAGAAAATCCTTTCCTTCAGGATTTCCATAGGAGGACTGACTGCCTGATAGTTCATTATTAAGTATTACCAGTAAAGCTAAACCTGAAATCCTGTTTATGCTCTCAAACTGTGAAAAATTTTATGTAAATTTCAAAGGAAATTTTTTTGCACAGGTTTAAAAGGGCAGCTAAGCTCTTAATTAACATTTCTTATCTACCATGCCACACAGGCATTGAAATGCCGAGGATTTAAAAGGTACTTACTTTTCAAGTGATCCATTTTCAACTTTCATAGCCCCTTCCACTGGATCCAGTCCTTGTTCTGAAAACTGTTTCAAGGCACTTAACGCTGCCTAAAGAAAAAATGAGCTGTCAAAACCCCCACTAACATAACAATATTAATACCAAATGAAGGAAGGTGGGTATTTTACTTTTAAATCATTTACTGTATTTTGAGGCCATTTAGACTACAGAGCTAATAAAGAAGCTGCATGACAGTGCCATGATAAACAGCTGTGTTTGTGCACAGGTTTGAGTATATCTTCATCTTCCTGGGCATGTGAGTGACTTCCATTCGTGTTAATGAAAACTGCATTACCTAGGTGAAGAACAAGATTAGATTTTAGGATTCTTGCTTCTCCGGCCTATAAAGTCTCTCTAGCCTCCTCATGTGCTTTCCTAGAACCTATGCTTCCCGGAGCTCCTATGGAAGGATTCTTGTCTTCTGGATGATTGAAAAAGTTGTGAGTAGCAGGAAGAGGGTCAGTAGGACAGTATGAACGTGCCAAGTCTAGATTTCAAACAATGCAATAGACTGATATCTTATACATAACTCATTCAAGTGTGCTAAATATAGTGAGCCAATACAGGATGATTATAGAGCATCAACAACAGAAGAATGATCGATTTTACAGCTTAGATTTTTCTGTATAATTGCATTCTTTATTGACCAGCTTCTCTCCCCCCTTCACGAGTCCTGCTTTAGTTCTGTGAAGCAAATTGTTCTTCTCTCCCCTAACTGCTTTGGCAACAGACAAATGATTTTTCATAATTAATTTAGCAAAGGTTGATTATGAAACTCTCAGATATCACGTGCCTCCCTTCAAAAACACATCCAATACAGTAAAACAGTAGAGGTCAGTTCTGTCTTAGAGGTGAAATGAAAGGCAAAACTGAAAAACAGATTTTTCTATTTAATCACTCCCACCTAAGTTGCACTCAGGACTAATCACAGCAAAAAAAAGGTAACTTTTCACTGACATTATCATAGAAGGTAACATCACATATACTGGAACTGATTGTAAGTCTTACAGCATTGCTTTTCATGGTCAGGCCAACAAGCACCATTTAGAAATGTGGGAGTTGCTCTCCTTTTACTTGACAAGACAGAAAGAATCTATGTTTCTATCTCCATCTCCCATTCTTCTTGGGCAACAGGGACACTGTCCATAACGGAAGCTGCCATTGTAGTGAAGTACTAGATTTACTTTCATAGTAATGCTTTGTCTGGATTCTCTCAACAGCTCCTTTTCTTGAAAAGTATGTTTATACAACTTAAATATTATTAGACAATGTGTATTTTGGCAAGATGAAAAACAGCACAAGAATTGCCAGGCTGCCCTAGACTAAAAGACCATGTATCCCAGATTTGTCTATAACAATGACTAGTTTCTAACACTTCAGAAAGCACTCCCATCCATAATCAACAAAGGTGGAATCTTTCTAGTCTGTGAGGTTTTGCCCTAGCAAACAAAGATAAAGCTAAACATTTCTTAAAATGTCTTGCTAAACCTCAGACTATCAATCATTGTTACTTACCTGTCCCCTTTCCCTTTGCCATGTCTTCTGGGCCTCCTGTATCTGATAGCTACACTGTTCTCTGCTTGCTCCTTCTTGCCATCCACTGACATAATTTTTCCCTTCATCTCAAATTCCTGCTGTCCACATCTTTCTTGCTTCCTTTTTTCCATGTATGGTTTGTCCCAGAAGTGCTGAACCTCAGCTTCACTCAGTAACAACTCCAGTTCTAGGACCTATCACTTCTATCACCCACTGAGTTCCCCAATCCCTTTCCTCTTTTTTCCTGTTTTTTTTGACGTTTTGATTTTGTGGGGGACTCCCTGCTGCAGGGGACGGAGGCATCTATCTGCCGACCTGACCTCATGTCTAGAGAGGTTTGTGGCCTGCCAGGGGCTCATGTGAGAGATGTCATGGAAAGACTGCCAAGGCTTGTCCACACTTCGGACTATTACCCACTGCTGCTCTTCCATGTGGGCGCCAATGACACCAAGGGCAAACTGGAGACCATCAAGCAGGATTTCAGAGCTCTGGGGATGGTGGTCAAGGGTCTGGGAGCCCAGGTCATCTTCTCCTCAATCCTGCCAGTGAGGGGGATGGATGAGAGGAGGAGGAGACGGACTTTCCAAGGTAACGACTGGCTGCACTGCTGGTGTTGGCAACAGGGTTTTGGTTTCTATAACCATGGGACCCTGTTTGAAGATCGACAACTGATGGGGAGAGATGGGATCCACCTCATGAGGTGGGGCACGCGGGTCTTTTTGCCAACAGGTTGGCCAACCTGGTAAGGAGGGCTTTAAACTAGGAAAGATGGGGGAAGGGAAGAGTTATAGTGCCAGGGTAGCTGGCAAAAGACAGCTCAAGCTGGGATGCCTCCAGCAGGTGAATGCAGCCAGGGAAGTGCGCATGGGATGTGGCTATGGAGGACCCTCTTCTACCCCTCCTGGGAAACCTGCATGCTCGATCACCTCCCTGAAATGCCTGTACACCAATGCACGCAGCATGGGGAACAAACAGGAAGAACTAGAGATGTGTGTGCGGTCGCAGGGCCATGATCTCATTGCCATTACAGAGACATGGTGGGATAGCTCGCATGACTGGAGTGCTGTCATGGATGGCTACGTGCTTTTTAGGAAAGACAGGCCAGGAAAGCGAGGTGGTGGAGTTGCTCTTTATGTGAGAGAGCAACTGGAATGTATTGAGCTGTGCCTAGGGGCGGACGAAGAGTGAGTCGAGAGCTTATGGGTAAGGATTAAAGGGCAGGCTAGCATGGGTGACACTGTTGTGGGTGTTTACTACAGGCCACCTGATGAGGAAGAGGAAGTCGATGAGGCTTTCTACAGACAGCTGGAAGTAGCCTCACGATCCCAGGCCCTGGTTCTCATGGGGGACTTTAACCACCCTGATATCTGCTGGAAAGAACACAGCTAGGCACAAACAGTCCTGGAGGTTCCTGCAGAGCATTGGTGACAACTTCTTGACACAGGTGGTGGAGGAGCCAACAAGGAGAGGTGTGCTGCTGGACCTCGTACTAACAAACAAAGAAGGACTGGTGGAAGATGTGAAGGTCGGGGCAGCCTTGGCTGCAGTGACCATGAGATGGTGGAGTTCAGGATCCTGCGAGGAGGCAGCAGGGCACTAAGTAGGATCGCAACCCCGGACTTCAGGAGAGCAAACTTTGGCCTCTTCAGGGACCTACTTGGAGGAATCCCATGCGTTACAGCCCTAGAAGGAAGGGGCGTTCAAGAGAGCTGGTTAATATTCAAACATCACCTCCTCCAGGCTCAAGAGCGGTGCATCCCTATGAGTAGGAAGTCAAGCAAAGGAGGCAGGAGACCTGCATGGATGAGCAAGGAGTTCCTGGCAAAACTCAACCAGAAGAAGGAAGTATACAGAAAGTGGAAAGGGGGACAGGCCACTTGGGAGGAATATAGGAACGTTGTCAGAGTATGCAGGGATGCGACGAGGAAAGCTAAGGCCCGTTTGGAATTAAATCCAGCAGGAGATGTCAAGGACAACAAGAAGGGCTTCTTCAAATACCTCAGTAGCAAGAGGAAGACTAGGGAAAATGTGGGCCCTTTGCTGAATGGGGTGGGTGCCCTGGTGACGAAGGATGCAGAGAAGGCAGAGTTACTGAATGCTGCCTTTGCTTCAGTCTTTACTGCTCAGGCCAGCCCTCAGGAACCCCAGACCCTGGAGACCATGGAGAAAGTCTGGAGGAAGGAAGACTTTCCCTTGGTCGAGGAGGATTGGGTTAGAGATCATTTAAGCAAACTTGACACCCACAAATCCATGGGCCCCGATGGGATGCACCCACGAGTGCTGAGGGAGCTGACGGACGTTATTGCTAAGCCACTCTCCATCATCTTTGAAAGGTCAGGCAGGACAGGAGAGGTGCCTGAGGACTGGAAGAAAGCCAGTGTCACCCCAGTCTTCAAAAAGGGCAAGAAGGAGGACCCAGGGAACTACAGGCCAGTCAACCTCACCTGCATCCCTGGAAAGGTGATGGAGCAGCTCATCCTGGAGGCCATCTCCAAGCATGTGGAGGGCAAGAAGGTGCTCAGGAGTAGTCAGCATGGCTTCACCAAGGGGAAATCATGCTTAACCGATCTGATAGCCTTCAACGATGGGATGACTGGCTGGGTAGATGAGGGGAGAGCAGTGGATGTTGTCTACCTAGACTTCAGCAAGGCTTTTGACACTGTCTCCCCTAACATCCTCATAGAGAAGCTCAGGAAGTGGGGGCTAGATGAGTGGACAGTGAGGTGGATTGAGAACTGGCTGAATGGCAGAGCTCAGAGAGTTGTGCTCAGCAGCGCAGAGTCTAGTTGGAGGCCTGTAGCTAGCGGTGTCCCCCAGGGGTCAGTACTGGGTCCAGTCTTGTTCAGCTTCTTCATCAATGACCTGGATGAAGGCACAGAGTGCACCCTCAGCAAGTTTGCAGACGATACAAAACTGGGAGGAGTGGCTGATACACCAGAGGTCTGTGCTGCCATTCAGAGAGACCTGGACAGGCTGGAGAGATGGGCGGAGAGGAACCTCATGAAGTTCAACAAAGGAAAGCACAAGGTCCTGCACCTGGGGAGGAATAACCTCATGCACCAGTACAGGTTGGGGTTGACCTGCTGGAAAGCAGCTCTGCTGAGAAGGACCTGGGAGTGCTGGTGGACACCGAGTTAAGCATGAGGCAGCGATGTGCCCTTGTGGCCAAGAAGGCCAATGGTATCCTGGGGTGCATCAGGAAGAGTGTTGCCAGCAGGTCGAGGGAGGTGATGCTCCCCCTCTACTCAGCCCTGGTGAGGCCGCATCTGGAGTACTGCGTCCAGTTCTGGGCTCCCCAGTACAAGAGGGATGTGGCACTACTGGAGCAAGTCCAGCGAAGGGCTACAAAGATGATTAGGGGACTGGAACATCTCTCTTATGAGGAAAGGCTGAGAGAGCTGGGCCTGTTTAGCTTGGAGGAGAGAAGGCTGAGAGGGGATCTTATCAACGTGTACAAGTATCTGAAGGGAGGGTGTCGAGAGGATGGGACCAGACTCTTTTCAGTGGTGCCCAGTGACAGGACGTGAGGCAACGGGCACAAACTGAAACACAGGCAGTTCCATCTGAACATGAGGAAATACTTTTTCACTGTGAGGGTGACAGAGCACTGGAGCAGGTTGCCCAGAGAGGTTGTGGAGTCTCCTTCTCTGGAGGTATTCAAAACCCGCCTGGACGCAATCCTGTGCAACGTGCTCTAGGTGACCCTGCTTGAGCAGGGGGGTTGGACTAGATGATCTCCAGAGGTCCCTTCCAACCTCAGCGGTTCTGTGATTCTGTGATTCTGTGATATATTTGCATTTTCTTACAAGACAGCTCTTTTTCTACCACCTCATAGTGTCCCTCGTAATTTCAGATATGTATTCACAGCTCCTGCAACCTCTGATCACCATCTACCTTTCCATTCTGGATCTTGTTTGCCCAGCAAAAATCACTAGGTTTGTTCAAATTTCTCCCAGTAGCAACAAGGTTTTTCGTCCACTCTCCTTTTAACTCATCTGCTTGTTCTAGTAATGCCACACCTTTCTTCATCCTAATTTCTCCCTTCTGTTCCTCTCCTTGGGCTCCTTTTCATCACAGTATAAAACATGCTTAGCAAGTGAGGAAGGAGAGAGATCTGGGCTCCTGTGCTCCCTTGCACAGGTCTGCTTTTCTGTTTTACTTTAGTCAGTCATGGATGAGCAACAATGAGAACCAAACAATTCAAGGGGTAGAGATGGGCATGCAAGAATCCCTTCTCCAAAAAAAAAAAAAAAAAAAAAAAAGTTATAATCTTTAAGATAGAGAGTCAAGCTATCTTGCTGGCTTTCACCTAGTCCTATGCTTGGCTACGGAGTGGTTTAACATCAACTGACAGAAATAAATCTAGCTAGAAACATACAGCAGGTGTGTGCAGTCTCCACCAGTTTAAAATGGGTGATCCTTCTCAATAAGGCACCAGTCTCTGGATCCTGAGCATAGGGAGGCATCTAATGTCTAGTTCTGAGCCAGGACAGGGCAAGGAGACCAGCTGGTCAATGCTACTGTTCCCTGCCTCTTTCCCTCTCTCTAAGCTTCCCCCAGCTCAGAGCACAGGCTTTCTTGATCACCTTTTGGAGGCACCTAGCTACTGCCCTTATATAAAGTCTAGACTCCTAGACTGTGGTTTCAAAATATGTTGTTTCTAGCCTAATTTCGTTCTTACTGTTCTCATGTTGTTTGTTCCCATGTCTGCCCCATAACATCCTGCTCACTTAGCTGAGCCAACAGAACTGTTTGTCAGATCAAGCTGGGAAACAGGTCAGAGAACTGATTTTGCTTAAAAAATATCCTGCCAAATTGAAACATGTATGAGTAAATATATATTTTTAAGCTGGCTTAATGGGCACAGGGGATGGAGGTGGAGAGCCAAGTAGGGGTAGGTGTAAGCAGCAGCAATCCCATGTCCTTTATTCCTGGATGATTTGTTTTCAGGCCACTTGAGACACTCGCATCCTACTGAAGTGAGGCACCAAAGTTTTAAGCAATTTAAAGCCTAGATTGACTGCCTAAAATAGGTGTTCTGGATCTTGTTCGTTATATTTAAGGACAGATCCCACTAATTTTCTCTTCACTTTCAGCTTTGTCTCTGACAACAACACAGGCATTGTCTGCTTATATTCTCCCTTCTCCTGTTTGTTTTTCCTAATGAATGTTAGTAAAATGATCACCATCTCACTTATTTCTTTTTATGTAAGGCAGTCTAAAAGCTATTACCAGGTAGCACTGTGAGGAGAAAAGGAAGCTGATACATCTGCTACTACTACACAGTTTTATTGCTACTTCATCTATTTCTTGAACCCATCTTGTTTGCTTTTTCTGTATCCATTTCTAGCTTCCTGATCTGATGTGTGAATTGTAAACTTTTTGCGGAAGAACTATTTGTTCAAGTTATTTGTCTGTACAGTGGCTAGCACAATGAGGTCCTGATCGTAGTAAGTAATAAGAAGTGCCAAGTAATGCTTCAGTCAAGATTAGATCACAGGTTGATCATATGATGTGCAGAACAGTCTGATCTTGATCAGTGGTCACTAAAACCGGCAGACCATCAACAGAGGAACTGAACCAACCCAAACTTCTTCCTTTATAGAATTCCTCTGAATATGAGTATCTTTGTTACTTACTACTGGTTAACTCATAGAACTGGCTATTGCAAGGCATAGCGCATACATTGCAGAGCAGCTTCCAAGCTTGCTTTCCAGGAAAACTGCTTCGGAACTTCCTAGAGGAATATTAGCCAGTATTGCAACAGAAACAGCTCACAACAGCTCTTCTAACAGCAGTGGAAGAAGTACTGCAATATAAAAATGAACTCTCTTGCCTGTAAGCCTGGGTCATTACTATATTGATGTCAAGGATGCAAATATGGAACATGTAGAGGAAATATATAAAATGAAGGTGTGTAATAATAAGGTGTGTAATGATAAGCACTCTTTAATGCCATCACAACTTTCAAATCCTACTGCTTGTTATACAGTGCAGTATCACTCCTCTCACTCCTCCATCTCACCCTCTTCAAACTATACCCTTCCCAAACCCAAGCATGATAGAAAATATAAGAGCTCAGAACTATCACATTTCTGAAACCAAGTATCAGAAGAGGGGAGTGGCAGGAAAGCAGTCCTGTGCCTGTATCCCCAATCTTCCAATTAGAGGTGTAAGGTTGTTTGTGTGAGCACTGTTGAAGAGCCACCTTTTATATCATCCCTCATTGCCTGTCTTCTCACCTTTGCTGCTCTGTAAGCTTACAGTCCTTTCAAAAGCTCAAGCTTCTCATTGCAGAGTCCCCAGTCCCTAGCATCTTTGGCCTCAGTCCCATATCCTTCCCAAGCCACTCCAGAGTCCCTGGTCTTCCACTCCTTACTATCCACCCCAAAGCTCCAACTTACTTAAGAGCAGAGGAACCCACCTCTACTACTCCACAAATCCCCCCACACCTAGGCCATTACTTTTTCCTGCTCCTAAATTCTCTCCCATTCAATACTCCCCAACCACTCTCAGCTTCCAGAAGTAAACTTTCCTTCCACAAGTCCTCCCAACCTCCTACACCTTACAGCCCCTCTTTATTTTCCAGTTTCCTAATGTGTTTCAGGTTTATGTTTGATATGATTTCTTTTGCATGGAAACACGTCTCTCTCCCCATAAGACGTCTGTGAGGGAAGCCTGACTTATTTCCTGACTTTTTACAACAATATTTGAATTTTGGGAAAGTTCCTTTCCTTTTTAAAATGTTGCTTAACTGGACATGACTGAAGGGCCATAGATGAAAGGTAAAGGGGGGCTTACATTATCTTAAAAGCTCCTGCTTTTCTTTCTCCTGGTTCTCCCATAGCTTGCTTATGTTTGGAAGGATCAGCAAAGCTGAGAGAAGCTCATAAGTAAACAATACTTTAGACCTTAAAAGATGTCCTTAATGCTTCTCCTCACCCCTTCATGCCCCTAAACAGATATGAAGAGCCTAGTTTTAGGAAGGAAGCTGGTAGCTAAGAGGCTGTGACCTGAATAATCAGCAGAGTGACACAGAGCCCAAGTAGTGGAGAAGGGCAGTGAAGAAGAGTTACAAGGATACATTAGGCTAATTTAATCCATGATTCAATTCTATTGGTCCCAACAGATTTACACCACTTGGCTTAAATATAACTTGTGAATGGCAGATAACTTAGGTTAAATGAAAAGGAAAGAAAAGAATGGAACATTTGACAGTGAATCTGGTGAACAATTTCCTCTTTTTAAAGGCTCAACACTTCCTTCCATTGATATTTTTCTTACAATAGAGCATCTGCACAGATATAGAGAAATATTTCTCTCCCCCAGAAGATTTTACAACTGTTTTGTGAGTGAAGCCCCATAGGTTACTGAACAGATGTCCTTACACATTTCTTGTATCACTTGTTTTCTATGTAGCTACAACAGTGCCAAAAATACAATGCCAACAGGATGCACCGCACTGCTAGTTGTTTGTTTTGGCTGCCATTTCCATTATTAGTATGTGTGTGTATCAGGATGGGGATGGATGTTTCCAGTCATTTTTTTAGCTTTCCTCAAGTCAATTAGCAATTAGTAAATAGCATTGAAACTTGTGAATATTCTTCCTGTTTCCCACTCTGGGGATTAAGCATCTTGTAATGGCAGTTTAGTAACATTAGATCATTCTTTTAGCAAGAACAGCAGACAGGCACTACACTAGCCCATGCACACTTAAGCTCACATCCTCATGATAAAGATTTCACATTCTTTTTAGCACAGTATGTGGTTTGTGTTTTTCCTCTTAAATCTATATTCCATTTCAGATTAGTCCATGAAACTGAAAATAATAAAACTTTGTTGTTCTCTGTGGCCCCTCCAGTTGACTTTACTAAGGAGATCTAAGACAATCCTAATAAATACATTGCTTGACATCATTGTTAATTCACTGGTGAGATGTTTCCAGACTTCAGTTTCTTAAGTACATAAAAATATATATATTCAGTTTGTCCATAATCAGTGTTTTCTGTAGACATAAAAATATGGTCAGAAATAGCTTCAGTGCAAAACTGTATTAAGAGTTAGGCCATGGAGATAAGGAACTTACTGTCTTTGGTAGCTGGGTCCAGGTTCAAGATTGAGTTTGCAGAGTCAGATGGCTCACTGTGACCATACTGCCTGTAGCCACATGTCATATATGTGATCCAGGCTCAGGCCATGCCTGAGTTTAGGCTTGACAAAATACTTGCATGCCAAGTTAAAATGACAGACAGATCTAGATCCAGTCCCTGATTTCACTTACAAGCCTATACAACAGCGTAGTTAATGCACAAACAAAACTGGAGACAGATATTTCTGCCCACAGCAATGGTGCTAGCAAGTGGATTTACAAAAACACCTAGTGTTCATCTGTTCTCTAAGCTAAGAGAAAAGAGACGTCCCAAAGGAGAGGTTCTCCGCCTTTCACAGACAGTTGAGGCCTCTGTGCAATAACATTGAGGCAGAGCTGTCTGCATCAGTAATGAGATGCACTTCATGACTTTTTAATATGTGGATTTAAATTTCACATTTAAAGGCTATTGAAAAAAAAACCAACAATATTACAGCTGTAGAGGTGAGCTTGAGGACTTACTGTCCCAAAGCTAAGCAACTATTTAAATTTGTATGTATTAAAATTACTGTTCTTTCTGATTGTTTTTGCTTTCCCTTGATGAAGAAATTTTTGACCAAGCCTCCACCTGGCCTTAACTTGTCCACACCCAAAACTGCATGCATGCACAAATGCACAAAGGGAAGATATATTTGCTTGTGTGGACTTACATACATACACACAAAATAGCTAAGATTGACTCCTTAGCATATCTATTTAATCCTCCTGGATTTACCAGGATGGCAACATATAAACTAAACAGAAACTAGGTGATGGGTACTGTAAACAAATCCCTTTTCCCCACAGCTTCTGTTACAACTGAATTTACTCTATTGCAAACAATAACTTTTGCTAGGAGTTTTTGCCACTTTCCTCACAGAATCACAGAATCACACAGAATCGCTGAGGTTGGAAGGGACCTCTGGAGATCATCTAGTCCAACCCCCCTGCTCAAGCACGGTCACCTAGAGCACGTTGCACAGGATTGCGTCCAGGCGGGTTTTGAATACCTCCAGAGAAGGAGACTCCACAACCTCTCTGGGCAACCTGCTCCAGTGCTCTGTCACCCTCACAGTGAAAAAGTATTTCCTCATGTTCAGATGGAACTGCCTGTGTTTCAGTTTGTGCCCGTTGCCTCACGTCCTGTCACTGGGCACCACTGAAAAGAGTCTGGTCCCATCCTCTCGACACCCTCCCTTCAGATACTTGTACACGTTGATAAGATCCCCTCTCAGCCTTCTCTCCTCCAAGCTAAACAGGCCCAGCTCTCTCAGCCTTTCCTCATAAGAGAGATGTTCCAGTCCCCTAATCATCTTTGTAGCCCTTCGCTGGACTTGCTCCAGTAGTGCCACATCCCTCTTGTACTGGGGAGCCCAGAACTGGACGCAGTACTCCAGATGCGGCCTCACCAGGGCTGAGTAGAGGGGGAGCATCACCTCCCTCGACCTGCTGGCAACACTCTTCCTGATGCACCCCAGGATACCATTGGCCTTCTTGGCCACAAGGGCACATCGCTGCCTCATGCTTAACTCGGTGTCCACCAGCACTCCCAGGTCCTTCTCAGCAGAGCTGCTTTCCAGCAGGTCAACCCCAACCTGTACTGGTGCATGAGGTTATTCCTCCCCAGGTGCAGGACCTTGTGCTTTCCTTTGTTGAACTTCATGAGGTTCCTCTCCGCCCATCTCTCCAGCCTGTCCAGGTCTCTCTGAATGGCAGCACAGACCTCTGGTGTATCAGCCACTCCTCCCAGTTTTGTATCGTCTGCAAACTTGCTGAGGGTGCACTCTGTGCCTTCATCCAGGTCATTGATGAAGAAGCTGAACAAGACTGGACCCAGTACTGACCCCTGGGGGACACCGCTAGCTACAGGCCTCCAACTAGACTCTGCGCTGCTGAGCACAACTCTCTGAGCTCTGCCATTCAGCCAGTTCTCAATCCACCTCACTGTCCACTCATCTAGCCCCCACTTCCTGAGCTTCTCTATGAGGATGTTAGGGGAGACAGTGTCAAAAGCCTTGCTGAAGTCTAGGTAGACAACATCCACTGCTCTCCCCTCATCTACCCAGCCAGTCATCCCATCGTTGAAGGCTATCAGATCGGTTAAGCATGATTTCCCCTTGGTGAAGCCATGCTGACTACTCCTGAGCACCTTCTTGCCCTCCACATGCTTGGAGATGGCCTCCAGGATGAGCTGCTCCATCACCTTTCCAGGGATGCAGGTGAGGTTGACTGGCCTGTAGTTCCCTGGGTCCTCCTTCTTGCCCTTTTTGAAGACTGGGGTGACACTGGCTTTCTTCCAGTCCTCAGGCACCTCTCCTGTCCTGCCTGACCTTTCAAAGATGATGGAGAGTGGCTTAGCAATAACGTCCGTCAGCTCCCTCAGCACTCGTGGGTGCATCCCATCGGGGCCCATGGATTTGTGGGTGTCAAGTTTGCTTAAATGATCTCTAACCCAATCCTCCTCGACCAAGGGAAAGTCTTCCTTCCTCCAGACTTTCTCCATGGTCTCCAGGGTCTGGGGTTCCTGAGGGCTGGCCTGAGCAGTAAAGACTGAAGCAAAGGCAGCATTCAGTAACTCTGCCTTCTCTGCATCCTTCGTCACCAGGGCACCCACCCCATTCAGCAAAGGGCCCACATTTTCCCTAGTCTTCCTCTTGCTACTGAGGTATTTGAAGAAGCCCTTCTTGTTGTCCTTGACATCTCCTGCTGGATTTAATTCCAAACGGGCCTTAGCTTTCCTCGTCGCATCCCTGCATACTCTGACAACGTTCCTATATTCCTCCCAAGTGGCCTGTCCCCCTTTCCACTTTCTGTATACTTCCTTCTTCTGGTTGAGTTTTGCCAGGAACTCCTTGCTCATCCATGCAGGTCTCCTGCCTCCTTTGCTTGACTTCCTACTCATAGGGATGCACCGCTCTTGAGCCTGGAGGAAGTGATGTTTGAATATTAACCAGCTCTCTTGAACGCCCCTTCCTTCTAGGGCTGTAACGCATGGGATTCCTCCAAGTAGGTCCCTGAAGAGGCCAAAGTTTGCTCTCCTGAAGTCCGGGGTTGCGATCCTACTTAGTGCCCTGCTGCCTCCTCGCAGGATCCTGAACTCCACCATCTCATGGTCACTGCAGCCAAGGCTGCCCCGACCTTCACATCTTCCACCAGTCCTTCTTTGTTTGTTAGTACGAGGTCCAGCAGCACACCTCTCCTTGTTGGCTCCTCCACCACCTGTGTCAAGAAGTTGTCACCAATGCTCTGCAGGAACCTCCAGGACTGTTTGTGCCTAGCTGTGTTCTTTCCAGCAGATATCAGGGTGGTTAAAGTCCCCCATGAGAACCAGGGCCTGGGATCGTGAGGCTACTTCCAGCTGTCTGTAGAAAGCCTCATCGACTTCCTCTTCCTCATCAGGTGGCCTGTAGTAAACACCCACAACAGTGTCACCCATGCTAGCCTGCCCTTTAATCCTTACCCATAAGCTCTCGACTCACTCTTCGTCCGCCCCTAGGCACAGCTCAATACATTCCAGTTGCTCTCTCACATAAAGAGCAACTCCACCACCTCGCTTTCCTGGCCTGTCTTTCCTAAAAAGCACGTAGCCATCCATGACAGCACTCCAGTCATGCGAGCTATCCCACCACATGGACCCACTCACAATGCACCGTTCTCCCCAGTTGATTAGATTTCATGTGAACCAATGTTAACATCTGTTTAAAAATTAAATTTCAGAAAGGCTTTTTTCACTGCACAATGTAAACCTTAATTAAAAGACTTTAAGCCCTTTCCTCACACAGTTTATGCTACGCATAAAAAACACAGGGTTATAATCTGATTAACTCACGTAGTTTACATGGAAATAGTATTTTCCAAACTGATTAATCTCTGCAGAAGGGAATAGACACCTGATAGGCACTAGAATTAAGGCTACTGACTGCATCTGTCAAGAAAAGGGGGTTGGGGGATAGGAGTCCAGTATCTTCAAACAAAGAAGGATGATTCACGGATGTAGCAGAGAACACTTCCGAAAAAGTCCCACCTACTAGTTAATGCCACCCCAAGGCAACTGATGCAGCCAGCATTTACATGACAAATAATCCACGTAGTGCCTGAGTTTGCCAGCTTTCTGGAGGTAATCCTAAAGTAAGGATTAACTGTTCTTGATCAATTTTTCCAATATATTAAGCAGAGTTTCTATCAACAGCAGCACGCACGTCACCTTCTTTCACGTAGTTTTATTGGGCATGCATGTTCACGGTTTGAATTCCCCCATGCCTCTCAATATTCCAAAAAGTAGGTGGAGTGAAAGACTCTATTCAACATGGAATTTTATTTCTGTAGATTTTCTCCTTCAACAATCTATTTAGGTAACAGGACTGGTTGAATCACCAGTACAGAGAATCAATTTGGCACTGGCTTATTTTAGGATATGAACAACCCCACTAGAAACCTGACATTCATTCTTGTGACTATGCAGTAATTCCAGAAGCAATGAATGGTGAGGCATTATCTTAAAGCCTAAGAAACAGCTGAACGATCATTTGAGGTGAGACAGTTCTATTGCTTTTATCGTGACTGAAGAGTTTATGGCCATAAGGAGAAAAAAAGCAGCACCTGATTTTTTAAATAAGCTTTAAAAGTATGCTTTTGTATGAGGAGTATCTGAGCAATAATACTGAAGGCCAAACTTAATACTAATGTAAGAGATTAATCTAGCATGAAGAGGGTAGTCTGTTTGCCAAGTTTAGGTTTCATTCTTACTTGCAGGTGGGAATAAGAGAGGACAGGATAACTAAAAGGTTTGTAAGAGACTCAGAAAAAAGTTCTTAAATCTGTATCTTCTCAAACTCCTCCCTCTTCACATATTCTCAGCTGTGAGAAGCAACACATTTTTGAAAGCTACCAACACATTAACTTTTAAAAGGGTTGCATGTAACTTTAGTGCTTTGGAAAATATTATCTTCTAAAACCTTGCGCCTCACGTATATTCCTACTCAGCCTCCATTTCTTTCCAAATTCGAAACTTCATATTTTGTCTTCAGTTGTTGAAATTGAAAGAGCAAAGACAGAAAGACCAATGCATCACTGTAGCTTACTTAGTAACATGGAGAAAACAATTTAAAATAAAATTTCTAAGCATTTACACTATATACAGCAGAATTTTACTAGAGAGCTACCCAGCAGAAACAATTTACAAACATCAAACACTTCATAAAACATTTTGGAGAGCTTGTCTGCGTTCTAATTGTTTCTCTAGATACTCTTACTATGTTAATAAACACTAGTCATTCCTTGGAAAAAGCAAGTCCATCTCAGAAGATGTATAGGGCCCCGTTTTTAAATTAATCTTTCTTCTAATTTTGTGTCCCCAGTCAAAAGCCATTCAAACACTAACTTTCAGAAGGATGTAGCTGTCTAAGTAATACAGAAGCTTTCATTAACTGGAGACCTCCAAATGATAGCATTTAGATGGCTAATAGTTGGATAGGTTGGCAGAGGCTTAAATCATACAGTCTGGACAGCACTCAAGCATGGGTGTGAAGCTGCAGATTATAGGAAATTTTAAGAAATGTGACTTTAAAACTAAAACTGAACGCAGCAGAATGTGTATCCTCAGGCAAAATCCTGCACCAGCAGGGAAGAAAGGCCATGAATCACTGTCTCTTTCATCACTGATGGCTGGAAAATATCCTTGTCAGCTGTGTTCTCAGAACATTTTGGTTTAGTTAATTATTTATTTATTTATAGGCATTTCAAGATATCAAATTCTTCACTGCTATATATTTGCATGCTGACTGTCATTAACCTTATATGTATTACAGGAGATTTTGATCTCCTGATTTTAGCTGGTGGACTAAAGCTCTTAGCTGTGTAAGATTTGGTGATGACTTGTAAAATAGGCTGCAACAGCCAATCCTCTTCATTAGTCTGGCCTTCACATACTGTTTTTTAACAACACTACCACAGCTTTTACTACGTGACTAGCAGTATATAAATGAAGCAAAAACCACTCCTTTTATCCTCAAGGTCAGAGAATGGGCCCTGACCCATATTAGTAGTAGTGTAGATGTGGCCAGAACTGTTTTAGCAAAAGAATTAGCTCTAAACCAAGTTGTAATAAGACAAGATATAAGCATTTTCTCTGCTACTTAAGGGCTTTTTTAGGTAACTGCCAATGTAGAGTGGTCAAAAATTAAGGTATTAAAATATTTTTCAGAATCCTCAAAGAAGATCCACGCCGAAATTCATATACAACAAAGTTCAAGCCATCAAATATCACTCAGTGCTCACTTCAACATGCTTACTCTTCCAGATAAAATAAATCGAACCTGTAAAACAAACTCACTACTTTGCACTTCTACTTGCAAGTATCTTCTTCATGAGACAAAGTGGCACTAAGAAGCAGAAGCAGCTTTATTATTCCTGTTTTTAAAGAGGATGAAACTGAAGTGAAAAGAGTGCACAAGCACATAGATGACTGGCCCAAGGTCAAGCAATAAAAGCAAGAATCAGCTTCAAAGAATACAGTTTTACTAGTTTACAGGCATTTTATCATAGGCTAAGATAGACAGTGGGAGATTCTGAATAGGAAATAGTATTTAATGATAGAAAATAAAACCACAGTCTACACTGCAGCCCTGATTTTAATTCAAATGCCTCATTCCTGTCGCTACCACCAAGCAAATTATAATCTTCCCATTACTGTTGAGCACTTTTCAGGAACCAGTGGAGAAAAAGAGCCCTCTTAAGAGAAGAGGGCTGGTGAGAGTCTCTAACAAATTCATTTATTTTGCTGAAATGTTCTAAGGAGCCTTCTTTTTTCAATGTTTTAAGAATATAATTTTTTTTTATTCTTTACTTAAAAGTTTGACAAGTTACCATATCTAAAGACAGTACTCTTCACTTTAGAAATGGGACCAATTTCCTAAATATCAGAATCCTTGTCTTTAGTAATTTTAAAACAAAAAAAATGTTTGTTCTCTCATGCCAAAACCACTACCTTAGGCTTTAAGTGTGTGTCCGACTAAACATGACTAGAAACTTCAATTTGAAAACAAAAGCAGTGGATTACACTTAATGCAAAGGACTGCCCATAGGATTATTCAAGCAGCACACTACAGCTTGAACAAAGGGGGAGTTTAGGGCTGTAGATTCTTGCATGCAAAGTCTCTGATGAAGCCCACTTACTAAATTGTATTGTGTCCTTGCTTCCATGTAACTCTACTCCTGTGGCCTGTATATAGACATTCTGCGAAGGATACTCCCACCCTGAAAGCACTAATGACCAATTGCCCTCTTAATTCTACAAGTCTCATTTTGCAGTGTGCATGTATGCACAACAAAGTATCAAATCGAGACTGACAGCTAAAAGTGTTATATCTAGTATATATTGCATGTAATTTGAAAAATTTACTGCAGAAATTTGAGTGCTTCCAAAACACAGTCAGACAAAAGTTTTTGATTCTGATCTCACACCATTTTTATACTGCATTAACTGGTGTTTTTCTCTTAATTGAAGTTGATTTAAGTGAGATCAGAGTCAGGCCCAAGAGCTACAGGCTGGACTTCTCATATGAAGCAGTTCATAATGTAAATTTGTCCTTGCTAACTGTTGATGGCTTGTCCTCATCCCATTTTAACCTATAACCATCAGCTCCTTTAATGGAAGTGTCTATAAAGATCTTCTCTAAAATATGCTTTCCAGCACTCTTAATGTCTTTTAATGTCTTTCCAATTAAATCCAGATGTGAAAAGCTTAAGGAACAGTTCTCAGGACTGAAAAAGATGACATAAATCTTGCAGCTGACAGAGATCCCACTGAGCTCAGTTGGGGAAACTCACAGAGGACTTCTTGTGGGCCAGAAAAGCTGCTGGGTATAAAGACAGATGTGTATACTCCTATTAAAAAATTTAAATAAAAACTGACTCCTACAATGAGGTATCCACAATTATCAGGGACATTACTAACTCAATCCCTCAATGTGCTGAGCACATCCTGTGTGGTAGCTTTTCTTCATTTTTGGGGGAAGTTTATCAGAGTTGAAGGGAGACACATCTTTTAAAGAAAGAGCCTCTCACCTTTCAGAACTACGGCTCTTAAACCAGTGGAGGGTCTGATTCTGGAAAATGCTGTCTGTCTTGGTCTCATACTGCTATCAAAATAATGTACTCAGCAAAGTGAATCTCTGAATTTCTACCCTGTCTCCTTTACCTCCTCCATAATCAGGTTAGCAGACTAAATTGTGGTATCACTACAGAAGAGATCCCAAATGTGCTATTAATTATAAATTAATAATTACTAATGTGATGGGAAACTGGGCATTCATAGTGACTGACTACCACTGCTGGGCAAATCCTGTTTGTGCAGCTGTCAATTTTGGGTTTATTTTGCCGTAATCACTTGTATACTTTCAGATTTTTTTTTATTTTTGCTTTAAACAACAATAGATCATCTTTTTTTGCCCTTCCCTGACTGTTCGGAAATGTGGGCTTAGCTCAGACCACATCTTTCAGAGGCAGGAAATACCCCCCCCCCCACACACACACAGCTTCTGTTAAAGAAAGTTTCTAGAAAACTGCCCAATTATAACAACTTTAATTCTCTTCTGCCCTCCTGCTACTTATTTATTTATTTTGGAAACTGCTAAAATATCCAGACAGATCAATGATTTTTAAAGAGCTGTATGATCATGAGACAACAAAAAGAAAAAAAGGAAAATTGTTCCAGGACAGAAGAAAGACCCATTTGTAACTGAGAATGAAGTTTGAGTCCATGTTTACTAGTGACAGGAACTTCAGTAGAGATATTTTGGATAGTATTACTTAAATCTAATTTTCTAATGCCCATGAAAAAGATCTTAGCACAGTTTGGTATCATGAGTGAGTATAGGGAAACATGAAACGAGGTACCTGAATTAAGAAAAATCTTTCTTACATACTCAAGTACCACAATAAATGATCAAATACAGGATTTGGACACTATTGCAGGCCTAACACTGACAGTGGTGGGCTCCTAAATGCATGCAGAGAGTACTTGAAGATAACATTCCTCCAGATCTCAACTTGCTTTAATTTCCAATGTGGCCAGCACTTTTCAGACTATCACTCCTGCAGGGCTGGATCTGACTCCCACCAGAATCACTGCTTCATGAACATCACTCAGGAGTCACTAGGAATGCCCTTCCCTTGGAATGAGCCTGCTGTCTCCGCAAGGATCCCAGTCTTGGCTAGCTCAGGGAATGAGCTCAAATCTCCTGCATTTTGCTGCCAGGGACCACCAGGCCAGCTCTGATTTATAGTTTTTTCTTTACAGTTTTATGATACAAGAATGTTCACTTGTAATTATAACAGTATTTTGTTGGCTCTCTGCCTTGACTTGGGTATGCACAACACCATATCCTCCATTCCAGCTTTTTTATGTCAAGACCCAAAATTTGAGAAAAAAAGTACATCGAAAGTATTATGAAGATGCTGCAGATCTTGCTATTCCTCCAAGAGGTGACTAGTATGTATTTGTTGGGCAGGTCACATGACCAGCTGGTTAAGACACTGAGCTAGAACTCATGGCGAGAGCTGGTCAAAATTCTTTCAAAATTCAGGAAAACACTAAAACAGGAAACAAACCTTTTCATGGGAATATGTCAGTTTTGACAAAAGGTTTTCTAGGCCCAGGACAGACTCTCCAGTCAAAATATCACAGACAAGTGCCATACATAACCACTGGGCTAATGACTGTGTTGGGGTGGCATGTTCATACTTGCTTGTTCTTCTGTATGAAAAATTTCAAGAGGTCTCTAGATCATTTCCAAGTGATGATTGAAAATACTTGAAACCTTGCTATTTTATATAGGATAAAAATCTGATTCATTCAAAAGACTGACTCTGCCACAATCTGCTATGTGACCTTGGAGAACCACTTTAGCTCAGTATTTTTCAAACGTACTTAGCTCCTGACTTTGAAATCATCAAGTACCGTATTTTGATCACTTTTGATATAAATTTGATTTTGTCATTTTCAGTAGAGGTATATACTTCTTCAGAGTAAATTCCAGGTATTTTAGATACCATCTGATAGTTAACTGTCAAACAATTCCAAGCCTTTTAAACAAAGAATACTTCTGTGCTAGCTTAATTTATAGTGTCATATATGTCCTACTTTACTTAAAGTGGCTGTGATTAAGAAGAAACACTAAGCTTAGATTTTTCTCCTAAATGAGAAAAATTTAAAGCCAATAAACTGTATCCAGAATTTTAGCTGGAAGTTGAAATAAAGGGCATATTTGTTCCTGGTCACTGAATTTTTACCCTGGGTCTGTTGCTCCTGCTGTTAAGCTCCTATACATTCCTTACTAGCATGTAGCGTCCAGCAGTTAAAGCTCTCAGAATTTGGAATTAGAGGTGAACTGCAAAATAAAACAACTTTTGGGGAAGAGTAGTGTGTGGCTAGCGTGATAGAAAAAGGCGACTGGAAAAGTTAATTTTCAAAAAGAGGACTTCTCCCACAGAATTTTTTTTTTTAATTTTAGATTAGATATATAAATTCCAACTTATCATTGGCATCTGAGAATTCTGACAATATCTGAAAAACCTGGAAGATATTGTGAAATCTGGTGGATACTACGCAAGCTGTATTTCATCTTGCCCTTTAGTACAGGAGTGAAGAGGTTGAGACTTAAGCTTGGAGCTCAGCTTTCTATCTATCTATATCTCAGGTGTGAGAATACCTTCCAGGTGCCCCAAAGTTTGTCTTTATTGTACAGCAAGAAGAAAAGTCAAAACCACTTTTTTCTAGCATCTAAAGAAAGCTATACTATTTCCGTACCCCAGATCTCTTTTCAAGGTTATATTCATATTTTTTAATCATATTATGTTTTCTAAAATAAAATATTTTAGCCTGTCTTTTTACAATAAAGGAGCAGTACCATGACTTCAATGTTTCTCCTTTTCCCTCACAACCTTGTCTTTCAAGGGTATTCAAATACTTCTTAAAGGTGATAGAAAAAGTGGAGAAAAGCTAATATGCCTATTCATCACTTCAATGATTAAGTTAAATGACAGCATTGCAGAAAACTCTAGAAATACATAAATTTTTCCACCTATTTCAATGCTGCTGTTTTACACAAAAATTCAACCATTTCTTTAGCAAACACATCTTGAGGTGAAGGATTAGCCTTCACTAAAATCAGTACCAGCTGTTTTCCTATCCAATTTGTGAAGTGGCAGATGTACTTTTTACTGAATTATTCTGTACTTTCTACTGTTAAAAGCTCCTACATTTAATGAAAAAGCCAAATATACCCTCAGATTCAGCTTCTGCTTCAATGTGTACGTCGATTTAAATGGCCACTGGCTGCATGCACCTGGATTTGTCTTACAATCATTAACTTCTACTCCTGGCTGCTTCAGCAACACAGGTAGAATGATAGAAAGAGTCCTGATGTTGTCGGAAGGATCAGGCTCTTTCAGTCATCTCAGTGAATGCTGTCCTACATGCTTTTCTCATAAGAAGGTATACATAGGATGCTGCATAGCTCAGAAAATGCTTACACAGAGACATCAACAAGCAGGTATCAGATTTTCTCAAAAATTCTGATTTCTTAAATTCAGGAACTGGCAACTGCCACCTGGCAGCTCAGCAATGCAGATTAGACAGTCCTTGCCTGTGATTAACTGAGCTGTGCAACTACGGACCTGTTTTTCCTCCATTTACAGTTGCAGTCAAAAAGACAGATGTATGTCCAACAACTTTACTGAACAGCTGGCTTTTAGACTGGAAGATCTGCTAACGGCTATTTTATCATTTCATCCTAACACTTATTATTAAAAGCCATTAACTACAGCTGTCAAAAAGAGATTATTCAAAATCTTGCTAGTTACAAAATAACCTGTCATGGTTATATTCAATAAAGAATTTAGGTGCTTACAAATTAGGCACTGTAATATCAAGGTTTTAAATAGCAGATCCCTGGAACAGAATCAAAGGTCTAAAGTTACATACTCAGTTTCTTTATTCAGTGTAAGAGGAGAGTTAGGTTTCTCTGAAGAACCATCTGAAAAAGCTATGTGCTGAATATGCAGCTACCTAAAAGCAATGAGGTACTCCAAACCCAGAGGTGAACTCTTGCTCCTCTGCGGTGCGAAGTCAGGGTTATATGCAGAGGATCCAGGATCTTGGCCTGTTGGTATCTAGAGACACGCTGTTGTCTCCTCAAGATAGTTGGCTATTCCAGCTTATCTATAGACCTGAGCACAGCCCACTGTCTTCACTGAAAATATGTTTATCTGAGAAGCAGGTATAGGTGAGACTCACCTTTTTTTTTAATGGCACAGATGTTAAAACACTTGCCCAGAGGACAGGAGATACAGATTTTAGATTTCTCAGCCTCAAGCAAACAAACCACATTTCCCATCTCCTAGGTGATAGTCTAACCTCCAGGTTAACTGATAAGGAAGATTCAGCTCTTGAAACTGGGCAACTGTGCAGAAAAATAATTCGAGATCCACGGGTCATGAAAAGATAGTGCAAGAAAGAGCTTGACTCTGTAGCTAATGGTCACAGGACTTACCATGCTGTGACCTGAGGAACATCCCATGTTCCCCAGATTATTTCTGCTCTTTATCCAACTACCACTTTAACACAAAGTTCACATGTGATGAAAGCAGGAACTGTAATCCAGTACTTCTGCTTTCAGTGACTGCTCTAACCAGTAGGGTACAATAATATTCCTTACTGTGCCCTCCTTTTATGATCCTGAGTATTTTCATTCCTTGTGGCACAGATTATCTGTGAAGGTAGATAAATAGCTCTGCTTGCATTTACAGAGTCTCCTGTGAGATGACACCTTAAGGCTGTGGAAGGAACAGAGTCCGAGTTCACATTTCCTGAGTAAGTTTATGCTGCTGTGCAAAGTACAGAAACCACTAGCAGCTCCTTCAACCACAGCAAAGAAGGAAAGTCTTCGGGATGTTATTTTGTCATAAATTTTTGCCTGCAACACTTTTTAATTAATATACAGCTGTATCTTAACAAAAGATTATTATTTAGATAAGTAATAACAATCTTTAATTATTCAAGCTGTCTTTATGCAAATGATTCCAATAAGCCTGCTCATCTATGCAAACCTTATCAGAGGATTTCCAGGATCAGGCTACAAGCAGTTTTACTCCGCCACGATAGAGCAAAATTAAGTTGCTTAAAATCAACACACTCGCAACAAAACAGAAAATACTAATATAATTTATAAGGCAGAAAGAGTAAAACATTATGTCAAGTCTTACTTAGCTCTAAGAACTTAATACTCATATCTGTCACATAAACAATGCAATCATAGCGTCAAGGGAACACTAGCTTTATAAGGCTGCCACCAGACGTGGAGAAAATACTAACACTCATAACCATACATATTATGTAGAAATATTTTTCAGGCACAAATAAGACCTAACTGAAATCACGCTTGAGATAACTGTCAGGCTATCAAGTTACCATAAAGAAAGGCAGAGATCAGACTTATTCTTTCCTTCACAATGAAATCAGTATAAACAAATCATATAATATTTGGACACCAATCTCCTGAAACAAAGAAGCCTAGAAAATCTCTTAAAACCACCCACAGACTCTGCATGCTGGCCTGTGATTATACAACTGGAGAAGATCATCCAAACTGCGATGTAAACCAATGTCAGTCTGCAAATGATAATACTACAATGGTTCTAGCAAAAAAAATAGAGCAAGTCCCTGGAACAGCCATCAATAAGGAATACCGTTACGTTTATCTAACCATATTCCTCATAAATTAGAAATACTTTTTTTAAAACTTAGAGAAAGAAGCTTAATTCCCATACTGAGAATAATAACTCTCCTATGTGTCTTTACTAAACTGCAACGCACACTCAGATAAACAAAAATGAATCTGGGGCCAATAGTAAAGGAGAGAACTTCCTAATGCACCCCAGGGCTTCCTGCGCTTCAACCCGCTTCTCCATGAAACCTACTTTGTCCTCATGTTTACCTACTATGTGGGAATATTCACCCTCATTTTTAGAAATATATATACCATACAGCATAAGTCTTTCTCCTAGGGACTACATACAAAAAGAGGAGCTCAAATGTTGAAATGCTTTCAGTTCTTTCAGAAAAATACAGTATCTCTGTAGACCGTATTTCTTCCACCTCAAAGCTGTAGTTTTTCTCTTGCCCTGACAGCCTAGAGTAAAGTATTCTAGATTTAAAAAAACATGTGCCTGTCTAGAAGAGATATGAAAGGATATGGCCAATTTTTGGTCCATAAATATCTCCTTGAAGTTTAAAACCCTGTGTACAGTGTTTAGGTTACGCTCCAGAAGATGCAAGTCATGCAAAAATATTAAGAACTCTTAAAGCACTGGATTAAGGCAGTTGTCCTGAAGGTAAGTTCTGTGATCTATCCATTTTTGGCCTGTTTCCACTGATTTTGAGATCTTGTAATGCTCAAAAATATTTTTCTCAAATCAGAAGTTGGTGATATGATACCCCCACCTTCCCTTTCCCACACACTATGAAAAGCAAAGTTATTTCTTTCTTTCCAGCTATACCATAGAGGAATCTGATGGTTCATATCTGTACTTGACAAAGAAAGTTACTTCATTCAAATCAACTGCCCCTGTAAATTGATTAATAATTTTTATTTCCTTAACATTAATCTCATTCTTTTCTTTAAACTACAGTTGAGGGAACTGTAATTGGGTATCAAGAATGGGTATGGATCATACAAAAGAAAACAAAAGAAGCAGTAATGAATTGACAAAGCTTGTTAGTCTTCTCCAGGAAAGTTGCAACAATTAACAATATAGTGAGTGAATATCAATCATTCAAATGCAGTAAAAAATGTCTATATATAAGTAAAAGAAATTAAGACTGATAGCTGACAAAGACTCAACAATCTTGGGAAAAAATAAAAGTCTAGCCATTTTTGCATTTAAAAGTTCATGAAAGAACACTTTAATTATTCAGAAAAAAGTCAAAATATAATTTGTATTAAAATAAGCAAATTGTCATTCTCAAGAAAGTATCTTCTGCAGACAGAATATTTACACAAAGGCTGTTCCCTCATACTGACATTTGTACTTCTTATATTCCTATTTTGCTTAACATTCAATCTTTTCCAGGTCTTATTTACAGCATTATGTCTGGCTAAAAGTTGTGCTACTCTCATCAGTGTTACTAGCAGTTGCATATTCAGTTAACAAGACACTTATACATGAACAGTGCTTTACAGGAAACACAAGAAAAAAAAGTCTTAGCTGCTGCTAGTGATCACTAACTCTCTTGTGTTTTATCTGGTACAGCCATTTCATCAAAGCTGGTCATATATGAAGACTCAAAGTCAAATAATTTTCCCCAATATTTTGTTATGATTTTCAATGTATAATTCTAATTTATAATATTTATAATTTGTATAGAAAATATTTTGATTTCTAGAGGCAAAATACAAAAGTAAAGTATGTATTTTTTAAGTTGTACATTAAAACAAAATGTAATTCCCAACCTTTACTGGGGTAGTAGCAGGAAGGAGCTTTCCATGAACTGTCACATGTATGTTGATACTTTTTGTAATATAGTATGATTGAATAAATTGCAACTTTGCTTTATTGTTAATGGTATTTAAGCTCACCACATACACTACATATTTTAATAAATGACATGCTTATTTTGCTAATTAGTTCTAAAAAGAGAAAACCCCTCCTTATAACAGCTGCGGTTGCCCAGATGCCATAAAATCAGCATGCCTTTGCTACGCCGGGGAGGGGCAGGTCTTTCATTTGTGCAGGCACTCGGAGACCTAGGCCAGAGCCAGCCATATGCAAGCAAATTCTGCCTGATGCGGTTTGGACAGTGGGGCAGGGCAGGAGTGTGTGTGTAACTGGTTTCTTAAATAAAATACTGAGTGGATTATTTGTTCCTGTATGGATGGCAAAGGTTCGTGGAGTTGTAGACCTAGTTTGCTGGCTGGAGAGCAGCTCCAGCCACATGCCTCAATCTCCCTGTTGCACCACAGCACAATGGCCCCAGTTGTTCTGCTCTGGCAACAGGATCAAGCTCTCACCCTGAAAGACTGATTCCAGAAAGAATAAGATGTGTGTGCACTGAATAACAACTTACCAAGCAGTCAAGGGTTGATCGGTTTTGATGAGGAGCAAAGTTTGGCAGACAAAAGAGCTGCCAGGTTCAGTTTGGCTTGTGTGAAGCTAACATTTTCTATTGTCTCTACAAAGCTATTAATACACTGTTAGAGTACGAAGAGAAGCAAAAGCAGTTTCTTCTGGAAAAAAAAAGTGAAAGTTCTTCCTTGTAAAGCTTTTGTGGAACATCCTGCCTAGTAGTACTAGAAATACCAGACTTAATTTTTTTCAGTGAAGGGGCAGCACAAAGATATTAGCCTCTTCTCAGGAATATTACCCTTTCTATGCCTCATTCACATTTTTCAACAGTTCCCTTTAGCAGTGAAAAATCAAGTCACCATTCCCATTTCACCATTGTGCCTTTGATCTGCATGTTGACTTGGCTGACATAATGTTATACTTAGGCATCTCAAGAGTTAAGCACTAAATCTAATGAAAATGAAAGAAAAAGTTTTTTGCCTCATACTTCCCATAACAAGAAAAATGTAACTAGAGGGTAAGGTGAGACTTGAGATCAGATAGAAACTGATCTGTGATCCTTTTCATGCAAACGAGGAACTTACTTAGTTTTCTCTTTGGAGAATGCTCCTAGGCAGGAGTAAATTGACAGCTGCACTCTCATAACAGCTAGGTTGGATTCCTATGTACTCTTCAGTCCTGGACATTGTTTTATTATTTTGCATTTAGATGTACGAAACTCCATGCACCTGCACTACAAAGCATTAAACTCTGTATCTAGTAAATCTGCTAATAAAGAAGCCAGTTCAATTGGTGAATTTATTTGATGTGGTCACTCACTATGAAGTGGATTGAAAGTACAAACTTCTGTCAAGCCTAATACTGTGGAAAAACACTGCAGGTTTTTATTGATGTGGGCAGGCCTCAATGAGTGACAGAGTAAGGCCAGTTTGCTGAACACTTGAAAAATAAATTCTTTTTGAAACAAAGAAACAAAGTTTCTTTGTTCAGTTTTAACACCTCTCTTGACTTCTGTTACCCACTTCTCCTTTTCCCATTCCCAAGGAAGGTTCCATTAATCATTCCTCTAATGGAAACACTTGTGTCTGATCACTAAGCAGTGGACACAGGCACAGTCTTGGGCATGCACTGAACGAGAAGCCCAAGGGAAGGCTAGCTGAAGAGTTTGGGAAAGCAAGGATGCCTTTTTAAAATAAACTTTGGAGAGGTCAGCAGGACAGCAAGGGGTCAGCACCAGGCAGCCAGTGGGTGGATGGCACAGGAGAAAGACAACAACACTTGTCATTAATTATATCTGTTGGAATGCTACACATTTTTCCCCCCAAGTGGTAGTACTCCAGACATCCCAGCACAATCTCTCCCACGTCCTACTCGACCCCAGGCAGGGCACATGCCAAGAAGCTTTCTTATGCTAGAAGCCAAGAAGTAGCTAATATGAGTGGAGGTTAAAGAATTTAAATGTGTCCCTCCACTTTGAAACGTTTTTTCTCCAGTTTAAAACCATCCCTTTTTATCTGTCTCTGTCAGTGAAAGATATAAAGATTCTATTAGAGCTAAATATGGGTAGATTTCTGTGCTCAAACTCAAACTAACAAAACTCTTCCTTTGAAGAGGAAAAACTGCTGGGAACTGGACTGCACAGAGCAAGAATGTCACTATTATTTTTTTCCTCCTAAAATTGATTTTGCAAGATCCTAATACCATGTACCACTTACCATGTCCAGATGCATCTGATCTGCAAAGGAGTTTTCTCCTACAAACATATTTTGCAAATGACAGAATATATTACTTGAGATGATTTCACATGCTTTTCTCTTGCAAAACTTTGAACTACCCCTATTTATAAAGCTAATTGTTTCATAACAAGTAGCATCTTTTATTTTAATAAAAGCTCCAAAAAGTTGTTGACAGGAGAAGAAATAACCTGCTAGCAATTCACGGATGGATCCATTCTCACTTACCCTGAATTCTCTAAGACATAGTCGAAGTTCATTGTCTCTTTTCAGCTGAAGGAGACAGCTATCTCTGGAGGATGCATTATCCTGTCCTGAATAGATAGGTGGGAGGAATCATCAAATGCTTCTTCAGTACTTTCACTATAGAGAAACCTATAAAACTAGCTTAATCAAGATGCTTTTTAATTGTCTGAAAGTTATGCAAGATGTTTCAGTGAATTACTAAAACATCCTTAGTGACTTTTAGTGGCTTACAAGGAAATTTGGTTATTGGAACTTGAGCATAGCAGAACCTTTCAGTTTTATGTCATATATTACCTGTTCATGTTGGGAAAAGTTCTGCCCATTTCTGCAGAGTAGCCTAGGATGCCTTAAAATCAGCAACACTGGTGAGGTTCCTTTGTGTAGATGGAAAGAAAAAAACCCCCAGAATTTGGGGAGATCATCCTGGAGGAGAGCAGAGTTTCCCTGTACACTGCAGGACCCTATTTTGCACTAATGGAAGTTTATTGAGATAATGACTTGAGCCAGACTGATGTGGATATTAAAGCCCTGCTAGAGGGTTCTGATTATTAAGAGGGGAAGAAATGAAAAGCCTGCACTGGAGGCACTGAACGACACTGCACAACTCTGTGGCTTAAGGAGAAATTCCCCATGATCCAGTGAATCTCCCTAAATGAAATCCAGCTTTTAAAGTTTGCAATGGAAAATAATATATCTTTTTGTAGAGAAAAAGGAGACCTTTAGAAAAAGAGGACTCCTTGTGTTGGTCAAAACCAGACCTTGACTGTGTTTTCATTGGAATGATGCATCAGACAGGGATTATTCAGACTGAGTATTACAGCTCTGTTTCTGAGCTCAGGTTCCAAGATGGGCCTTGAATCCACAGCTTCAGAGCCCAAATTAAGTCACCATATATTTTTGAGAGATTTTTATTTAACTTTTTCTCTGCAGTTTTCAGGGTTTCATACAGTCATAAAACACAGGTAAAAATATGCTCACTCTACAAACAGAAAAATATTGCAGAAGCAAACACATGTTGTGGTAAGGCACAGTATCCGCAGGAAAGTATTCACCATTCTTTATTGAAAAAAGGAAAAACTACCCAGCGCTGAAAAAGTAGTAACAGAGTAAAAGTAATCTCCTAGATGGATAAAGAACTCCAGAGTGCCCCACAACATTCAGCACTCAGACGTCCCTTCTCCAATCACAGCATTGAACAAGAGAATTAAGAACAGAGACTAAGTTATATGTAAAAATATAACAAGCAACTCTTCCTGCCTTCCCCTCAGAAAACAACAGCAAAGAAAGCAAAGAATGAGCCCGATTGTGCTGATTTAAACCATTTGCAAAGCTGCAGTTCTGAGTTATGCTCATATTAACCAAAGACCAGACACCAGGTTTCCTTTCCTCATTTGAGAAACTCATCATAGCTAGAAACTGCTTCTACAGGAGGCAGATAGAGACAGGCCTAAAGGGCAATACAAAAAATGAACTCACTACACAAAACTCCAAAGAGAAGTGAAAAAGAGATCAGACCAAATCAACAATTTCAAAACAAAGTGCCCTCAGGTAGCAGAATTTATTCTTCAGATATCATCTGAGACTTCATTATGAAAACAAGGTAGCACCACACCCCAGTACACTTCCTTCAGTTTTGCTCCTCTCCCTCTCTGAAAATGTGTATTGATTTTATTGTTCTGGGCTACCCAGACCAGTGACCAAAGTTACAGCTTAGTGAAATTTCTGTTCTGTAGCTATAAACCACTTATAAATTCATTAATTCATAAAGCCAGAAGGGAATCTGAAGTAGTCGCGTTTGACCTCGCATGTCATACTGTGTTAGTCCTGTCCTTTTGTGTCGACTAGAGAAATCCTATCTTGATTCATAGAATTTTAGGGACTTTTAGCAGCTTGTTTCCATTGGTAAGAACCTTTTCTGCTCAAAACTCTTTCTCATTTGAATTTGAGTACCTTCAGCTTTTTGCTATTGGTTCTGATTATGTCTTTCTTGGCTAGATCAAAGAATCCTTTAGGAATGAGCAGTTTTTTCTTTGAAAGTACTTTGACAGAATCATCAAGTCAGCTCCCAGGATTTTCCTTTAGCAACTAAATCAAATGAGCTCTTTCAGGACTCTCACCAGAAGGCATTTCCCCCCACTTCCTCCAGCAAACACTTTTTTGTGACTGTTTTCTGAACTTGCCTCAATGTTTCCACAACCTTTTAAAAATGTTGACATCAGGACTAGGTGAATTCTTCCAGCATCAGCTTGACCAATGCCACATATAAGTACATACCTTGTAACTCATACTTACTATTATCCAAGTTGTTCGTGGTCAAGAACTGCAATGGGAACTCTTACTCAGTTACCTTCCTTACATGACTCCTCATCAAAGTTACTTACTTCTAGGGTCATTCTGTCAGTATGACTCTGACTCCTTGCTCCTTGATGAATAATTGTGCAGTTAGCTATATCGAGATGGATTTTGTTTGAATTGACTAGGCTTATCAGACTGTATTCTATGACTTACCATCATTTAACCCTCTGTTGGTTTTTGTGCTATCAGCAAACATTACTGAGAGATGCTTTTATATTTACTTCCTGATCACTGATGAACATATTGCATATAACCCAAGACTGAAAATTAAAACTGAATTTTGAAGTGTTTATTTCAGTACAGTGTAGAGAACAAACCACCAGAGTCTGTTATGTACTGGAACAGATTTCTCAGGATGACTTAGGAAAGCTTGTATGTAATAAAAATAAAAGGTCAGGTCATATTTTCTGCCCTAGTCTTCAATTTTGTGTAAACCAATGACAGGGTTGAAATGGAGATATTTATATAAGCCAATAAGACACTGCAGGTCAAACTACCTGATTTCTGTGCAGGTAAATGTACACTCCTTTTTGAGCCTAATAGATGGCCTGCTCAAAATCAGTGGCCTCCTTACACTTCTTTGGAAGCTTAGGCTTAAAGTATACATATGAGATGTTGCCTGTGTTTTAAAGTCTTCAGCAGTCTGTATTACTCTGCTACATTCTCAGCAGTACTAAAAAAGGAGAAAAAACAAGTGATACCTGTTCCACAACGTTGTTATAATGTGGGAATGGAAGCTGAATATAGTCGGCAATGTAAGTTATCAAACTTGAAGCTGGCAGCTTTCAGTATAACAGCACCTCATTAATGCAAAATACCTTATTCTATTGAGTTGAAAGCTTTTAAAGTGTCCAAAGAAATCTTGCCTACAGGGCAACAATGCAGATACTGAATTCAGATCATTAAAGCAGATTACTAACAACTCTGCTCTAGCCTACATGGGTATTTATTTACCTTATTTGACTATAGAGTATACAAAATTGTAAACAGCTGAATATCCTGAATTCTACAGCATGAGACTGTAGATTGTTATGACGAACAGAGCTATGAATGCCCACTTCCTCTAAATAATACTGTGTTTCTCCAAAGGAAAAAAAAGATATCTGTTTAATAAACGATAGGACCCATTCCACATGAGAGAAACAAAGGCTTTCTTAAAACATGAGTTGTGCTTTACTAAATTTGTGCTGCTTTTTAAAAAATAGGTTTTTATATAAAACTGATTTGTCTTTACTGCCTTGCAGTCTTAAGCATCATGCTCTGCTTCCTTCAGTATTTGAAAATCAATTATTTCAAAGTATTAACGTTACATAGAGTTAGTAGCACAGGCAGCTCTAAGAATGATTGTTCAAAAATTCAAAGTGTCCAAAATTATTTAGGGTGGACTTACTGAGATTTAAAAAACAATAAATATCTCACTTATTAGCCTTCTATTTAATTTTAATTTTTAAAATTCATACACATATACTATTTACTGCATAGTAGCAGCCTGCACTATCTCAATGACAGGATATTAAATAACCTGCACTCTGTTTCCATTTAGTGTAGAAAAGAATCTAGGTCTGTTGTATCCAGAACTGGAATTAATTTATCAGAGAAAATCGATTTTAACATTGAGAAATGTTGTGGCTTTGAAGACAAATCTAATTGTGAAATAAAGTTAAAGTAAAAATAAGACAGAATGTCATCTATTAATTTCAAATAGAGCATTAGAAATCAGATACATAAAAATTAAGTTCTGAAAATTCAGATTTCTGCATCATCCTCACTCAACTGTGATGTTATTACTGGCCAAAAACACATCTTGGTTTTGTTCCCCTAACTTAGCTAAAAGTTTATTTGTTGATATATGATCCCAGAAAAATCATTCTCTGAGTTGGGATAGGAAAACAGCTTAGACATCCAGCCCTTCCTCTGGAAAGGTTTTCTAAAGGCTCCATTGCTTTGGTCAGACTTTTGTGTCTGGGCTCATAATCTGGGAAGAGCAAAACCATGAATCCCCCCCAAGTTATTATTTTACATAAAGTGACCTGTTTTCCAGCTGTGAGAAATCAGGATTTTATCTGCCTATAGTATAATTTGTTCTTCCCACTGAGCTCCTAAAAGCTAAAACACTGTAGATTTTCCATCTTATAGAAATCCAATTTAAGAACAAAAAGCGTCAGGTAATCCAAGAATTTAAGTGATTCTGGGATCACGTTATGAGCAGAAACCTTTGTATCTTTCTAAGTTTTACATTCCATTGCCTGAAGCGTTTGCTTGAATTAATTCTTTTAGAGTTCGGCACATTGCACTACAGGATTTCAAGTTTGTAGGGAGTTTTGGATACAAAGGAATAACTTGAGAAACGAACATCAGACAGGAGAACGGTCAGAACCTCTATGCTTTTAATGCTCCTTCAGGACCAGAATATGACTATTTCACTCACATCAGTGACCACCACCAGAGCCTGCACCCAAACTCTTCTTTCCAAGAAGCATACACTGAATGCCGCAAGTGCAGGCACCCCACCTGCCTGCTCCGGGGGGCTTCCTCCACCCGGCCCATGCACTTGGATGAAAACCAGGGTGTGGAGAGAAGGGAGACTGCTCTGCATCTACTTCTTGTTCCCATATGAGGTCAGGAGATCGCCTGTGTGTATACCAGTCTCAGGGGCTCCAAAGCACTTCTCAAAAGTACATTTGTAAATAGTGAGCTCACATGTTTTTCCAAGTAGATATATCAAATGGATCAGAACGTTGGAGCAAGTAGGTAGTAGGGGAGCACATTAGTCTAACCACGTAGATTGAAAATGACATCATTATTCTGAATTTTGCTCTTTTCTAGACCTGCCTGAAACAGGATATTCTGATTTCCATGTTTCCACTCATGAAAAACCATCAAACCACATTACAAATATCCAGGCAAAGGAGTTCTGTCTTATGACAAAACATATTCAGTTCTCATTATTAGTTATCATCAACAGTGTCCATCCTCTATTAGAAATTCTTAATTCCTTGTCAAGTTTGAGGGAAATATACAAGATGTTTTCTGAAAACTGGCTGTGTGTTCTTCCATTTAATATTAAATTCAGTGTTCAAAGTTTTTTGAGGAAAGAAGCACTACTTCGTTACTTTCTCTGATTTTTTTTTTTTTTCACGAGTTCTGATGAAACCTCACTACTTCTGATGAAGGGGGAAGTGGAGATGCCAACATTTGGTGCTGATTCAGAGGCACCCACCACATGTTGTAAAAGCTGCTGCCTAAAAGGGATTATGTGTTCCTTCAACTATTATATGCTTAAGGAGATATGAATAAACTTCCAAATTCCAAAATGATTTAAAAAAAAGGAATTACTCCCACAGAAAAGAAAAAAAAATAACCAAAAAGAAAGTCGATGAAATGGAACCAATTCATGCCAAATTTTGCCAACAGTTTTTATAGAAAAAAGATGTCAGATGTCCTGAAGCTATTTATACAACCAGTCTACAAACAACAACTGTCAGTACCAGAAAAAAAAGGGTTTTATCTGCTTGGTTTTTAGTCCCAGAACACTTGCAAACTTGTAGCAAAGAATAATCTCAAAAGACTATTATGTTCAGTAGATTATACAATGCAGAATCAGAAGACTAGTTTGTTCTGGTATAACTTAGAGCAGCACGGAGGCTGATTAACTCTTGCTAGGGATTGTAGAGACTGCATAGGAGCAACCTTTTTTGACCTCATCCTCTGGGTCCTAGTTCAGAGGGTGAAAAATGTGTGGAAGCAGGCCACCTCTTCATAGCTTCTTTTAGTCAGATAAGATCTATTTACATTTCCTACATGTGGTCACTTTTCGCTGGGGTTAGTTACCTTGTCACTGTTCTCAACCATCTCTGAAATACATTTAATAGTTTCAGGTCACTATGCAGTTTTTTAAAGTGTAAATTACTACCTCCTCCCTGTCTTGAGAGGTTCAGACCTCTCAAGATGAAAAAAAGTTAGACCCTTAACTTCACCAGTCCCGGGCAGTTATCAGAGGATTTTTTTAATTAACAAAAAAACACAGGGGCTGAAAATCTCAATGAAACAATGCAGGAATTACTGAACCAAACTATTTCATAATATATTGCAGTTCAATTTCAATATAACCTGAAGCTTTATTGCATCCTTCTTTTCAGAAGCAAATCTGCCTGAGGCATACTATTTTTGACAGTCTAGAGTACATCCCCCATAAACCTAAATTCATATGGTAAGCTCTTACTCTTAAATCCAATTTTATCTTTATTTGGGGGAAATAACTAAAGATAAGGATCAGTTTCTACACTTGCCCTTAGCTGCTTCAGAAAAAGGAATGCAAACTGACAAAGCTTCTTTATTTCTAGTTATTACTCTAATTATTTATCCACAGTTCGGATCATGATTGCTTCTATTTATACTGGGAGCCTACACATTGTACTATTTCTGCATGACTGCTTGTCAAACAGACACCTCCGACAACAATAAACAGCTCCCTTTCCTAATTAGAAATTCAGAATTTTTCACTGGAAACTAGAGAAACATATTTTTTCAATAGAAGGCAACTGAGCTGCAAGTAAGAACTGTACCTCGTACACAGTCATAGAGATAATTATAGGTAAAGCAAAGTCCTAAAATAAAGATTATGGCTCACATTATGTAGAACAAACTTTTAGAATTACAGCATATTTACAGACTTGAAATATTCAAAGTTTTTAACGCATTATGTAGTATGTAGCTATACTTCACAGACATACATTAAAAGCATTTCAAGTGGTCCTGTTCAGACTAAAAGGTTACTCACAATTAGCATAGAGAGAAAAAAGAAATTGTATACACGCGGTTCTGTCCTTGTTTTGAATAGTCATAAGAAAGAGAATGAAAGTGAAATACATGCTTTAATTTATGAACAAATCAATATTTTAGTCTTGTTATAAAGCTTTTACACACAGTACAGTTAGCAAAACAAAACATGCACATCATTATATGTTAGGAAATGATGCAGTTAAGTAGAAGTGACAGTTAAGTTTCCATCTGAAAGTTAGGGCGGATAATGGGGAGCATTGACACAAACTGTTTTTAGCCTAAGAACCTGACGTGCCAGTGACATGCCCTACAGCTCTGCTTCACAGTCTTCTCTGAATGACAGACTGGTTTCTTTGCATACCGTAGAGCAAAGCAACAATAACAAATTACCCAGAAGAAAGTTTGTCTACCCTAACAAATTTGGACAAAAAGAAAGGCACAAATGATTTTAAAATAACAGTACTTGATTTCTGAGGAAGCTAACACAATGCCGTCCGCTTGTTAAGAGCCTGAGGTGGTGAAGTGTCCATAGCACTCCAAATCAAAGGGCTGCAATCAGCGTGGGATGCTGAGCACATTTCAAGTTGGGCCCTGAATCATGTGTGTATCCAGTGTGCACACAACATGCCATCTTGAAGACTTACAAATAATCTGCAGCCACACAAAAAGAAGGCTGGAGCATATGGCAAGATTTAGGAAGCAATTGCTCCTAAAGACATCAGAGAACTTTTGAGACAACTGCAAAATATTATGTAGCCAAATGCTTCAAAGCTGCTTGTAAAACATCACTATCATGCTGCAGGACTGATTCTGCTGCCCCTCTCCTTCCACTTAAGTAACCTCCTGCTGAGAATCTGTTTGAGAATGTATCAGCCCCCCAGTTCTTCACATGATGGCATTTATTGAAAAATACCAACAGACAAAACACAGAACTGTAGTTAGAAGATGCTGATGTCAGTGTAACTCTTTCATATACTAACAAGCGTGTACTTACATAATTACAATATTTTGCAGGTTCAGATTTGTCCGATAGTCTACACAGTCCATCTGCTCCATTTTAGCATTTTCAGTAATGTGAGCATGCTCCATATCCTGATGAGATATCTGCACAATTCCCTCCTTTTCTCCAGCCCCTTCCTCCCCAATTCATACTGTGTGAACATTCAGCCCTGAATATGCTATCTAATCCTAGGAGCTCCTTCGAGGACTAACTTACTGCCAGTTTTGGTCAGACAGCTCCTTTATCTTACGCTGTACTCAGGGCTCAGGGTCACACCCACGTTGACTGACAATGTAAAGCAAATTGCATTACTCCTTTAATCTTTGAGATTGTCACAGTGATTCACAAGGTGGCACATTGGGAGTATGGTTACATTCAGATCTTCTACTCCAAAGCAAATGTCTCTTATGCTTTAGATAAAGAAAAGCCTTTGCTAAACTCTTCTTAAGGCAACTGTTATACAGATATTTCTTTTGACAACAACATCCACATAAGCAGTTCTCTGTTCCTTTTCTCTTCACTCCCCTATCCCCATTCCAGTCCCTGTGTTGCTGTGAGTCGTGCTGCTACAACTGTCCGTTAGGACACATCAGTGCACACATCAGTGAAGCTAGATCTAGCTTCTAGCTTCAAAATAATCTCCCAGGACAAAAATAAATGAATAAATAAATAAAATAAAATAAAATAAAGCAGCTATATTTGATGTGGATCAGTTTCCCAGTCTTGTTCATCATGCAGGCCCCAACAGTTGCACCAACACAACAGGAGGCAGTGGCAGGCACTGCTTACACTGACACCTCCACTAACAAAAATGTCTTTACAACCATGCCCTATGAACAACATCAGAAACATAATTCATTAGGAAAGTTAATTCAGTTACACATGCTGACTCACAACAGGAACCACAGGTTTATTGTGGAATAGTGCAATTATGCTATTCTCTACAGAATACCACGGCTAGTTAGACAAGACAACTAAGTCAATCCAGCACCCCGTCTCTGCTAAAATTAATAGTCCTATCTCTCCCCTCCCATTCTAGGAATACGCTCCTGCCCCCAGTCTTCCACCAGCACGGGCAAGTCCCCCAAGGTAAGCCATAAATCTGTTCACATATTTTTGCAGGGTTAATTTTCTCTAAGCACAGCCCTCTGAACTGCCTCCCCATGGGCCAGGTACCTGCACAAGGAGACACTGGGACCATGCAGTTGGAAACAAGATGGCAGGAAAGGCATGAGACTGCCCCTTTTGGTAGCAGGTAGCAATTAAATTGGTTTAGCTTTAGTGTCAAAATGCCCCATATTTGACAACATAATGGACTACTGAAACACAAAAAAGTACTATCCGTCTGTTGATCAGTCCTTCAGTGAATATAAAAGGGTAGCAAGGTTCACTCTGTGGACTTAACCTAGTGGCATGTGTTGGAATTGGGCAAAGAAAATGGATTAATTTCTGCTGAGCTAATAGTTTTGAGAGAATAACAAGTATGGCTCATTAGCTCTGCTAGGTGTAGGGGAGGTGAAGGTGGCCTTTTGCCTAAAGGCTTAGGTAAATAGAGAATTTTGCAGGGAAGTGCTTCAAACAGGCAAGCTTGATAGGAAACATCAGACTAAAGTTTATATCTTAGCTGTCCTTTTAACTAACAGTGGAGACATATTCTATAGAAATTATACATATTGGATTATTTCTGAGGGTTTTTTTTTAATTGTATATAGGGATTCATATTTGATAGCATTTTATAACTTCTTTGGTCTCATACTGCAAGATTATAAGGACTGGATCTACTAAAAGGGTGTTTCTGAAATGTAACTTAAGTCGGTGGTTTGACAATACAGAGACTTTGGCCATAATGACAGCTTAAAGTAAGAGGGACTGGTTCAGCATCTGTCTTAGCCTGAGATTTCCCACTTCTTAAAAGTGCCTAAGCACTAAGTTAGAGAAGCTGGGCTGGATAGGTGAGGAATGTCTTGTAATAAAATATTACGGTGCCTGGAAGCATGCTCTTCTACTCTGAACATGGATACAGGAACAACCACAAAAGGGATTTAGGGTAGACTGGAAAAAAAAAAAGGATTTTATGCCCTCAGATTATTTCTCTCATCTTACCCATATTACAGCCTCAACTGGGTGTGTGCTATGCTACTGGGCGGAAAAGGCCTCAAGATTCCCAGAAAGACAGGAAACAGGTGCCTGACTTTATAGGTGCCAGCTGGAAGAAGAAAGACCTAGATTTAATTCCTACTATTAAGATTTGTTGGGTATTTTATCCAAAGATTTTTTTTACTGTAAAATACAGAAACAGTCTTAGGTAATATTAAGGCACAACAGTAAGTATTTGGAAGTAAGCTGTCATTAACATGATAGGAGCCTAAACATTTATGGGTTGAGGTACAAAGCAGTAGATCTGAATCTTATATTTAACCAGAACATAGGTGCATACATAGCACTTATTTTTAAATAGTTACATCTTTGCCTGTAGCTTTAAAGAACTATATAGAGTCAGAAGATCTGGTGAATTTAGTCCTAATCTTTGACTGCAAAGAACATAATGATAACTCAGGCCATCATTGAGTAACTTTCTATATATCTACATACGTGCGGTAACAAGCTTAATGGATATAACATGAGAGGTTCATCAAGAGCTTGAGCAGATCTGAACATGACAGGGGGAGCAATTCACGTAGTTTTTACAGTCTGTGCATAGGTTTACCCCACACTGGCTACCCCAATTGGTAGCCTACAGTGGACTTGAGCTAAGTGTTTCTTCACTAGTCACTACATGTTTCCTTTGAACAAGGTTCAAGCCAGTTTTTAATTCTTCTAATCAAACATTTTGGGCTAAACTATTGCCATGAGAACTGCACTGAAACTGTGACTTCTCTGTTGTGGAATCCAGCCTTCAAAGTTTAGGCTGTAATTCCAGCTTTGCTTTCTTATTCGGCATTGCTTATTCACCTGTTACCAGCCCCACAATGTTTTCATTCAAAAGAGAAAAATTTGCTTGATTCCTACCTCTCAACAAACAGAAATTAACTGACTTACTTGCAACCATGCATGAAGACATTAGACCCAGCTGCTGTGTATCTACAGCAGGCCGCAAGTTAAGATTAAAGCAGCGTACAGTGCCAAGTAAATTGACCTAACCAGCAGTTTTCTCTGGAAAGAATACTGTAATATACCTCTTCTAATTTTCTTGCGTCAGCACTAAAGATAACATTAGGTATTTGCTTCACATCATTTACAAGGGAAAAAAAAACTTGCATGGGAAAGTATCAACAAGCCAAAGTGGTAAGAGAAAGGACTGATGAGATGCAAGTTTACAGGAAGGAATCCGAGACAAAAATAGTGGAGGGCATTAAATCCTTTTCTTTGGCATTGGCTTTCTCCAGGGCTACGCCACAGAGTAACGTTCAAGCTTAGAGAGAGTAGTGTGTACAAAGCAGCTCGTGACAGGGTTTTACCAGCCTTACTCGTATGATTTATTCTGTCAGGGCATTTACACAGGGTGTTGACTTCCCAGAGACAGCAGCGGGCTGCTTCTCGCTGCAAGCGCAGCAGCAGCAGCAGAGCGGCTCCGTGTGCTGCTGGCGTGCCTCACCCACGACCTCGAGGCTCAGTTTCCCTGTGCGTTCACTGCTGCTGAGATTGCCAGCAGAGATCACTAATTACAATAGCATTGACACCTGTCTACTGAGATTGACACTTGCGACTTATTTCCTCGAGGCCTCCTGCAGACGTCGAATTGGAACAGCTTTCAATCACTCATGCCCCAGGCCGGATTCACACAGGTGACCTACAAATGAAAAATTTTCCCCTACTAATCCCTAGTTGCCATCAGGGTTCTCTTTAACAACATCTGATGTCACTATGTCAAACAAAAACTTATGGGTTTGAGGTGAAAATTAAATTTGGTTTCCTAATAATTATTCATATCAAAGAACAAGAGGACGGAACCAGTGACCTGTTCTTTACCTTTAGTTTTCTTTGAGTCCTCTGTTCCTCTGGACAGCAATAGCCATGGGAATCTCAGTTCTGCAGGGCCTGGCAGAGCCAGCGGCCAGCAAATCTGCTGTCTCACTTTGCTTGTGGTTATGCTCTAGCGACCAAAGAGCAGCAGGAAAGCCGAGCGTTGAACAGTCCAGGAGACCAGGGACCAGAGGACACTCCAGCTCTCCACTTTGAAGGCTGATAATGGGACAGGCGAAACCTGTCTGCTGAATATGCTCTGCAGGTGGTATCACCAGTTGGGACTTCTTAACCAACTCTAAAGTCACTTGCAAGGCCAAAAACCAAACCAAAACATGAGCTTGAAACTGTATTAATATTTAGATATCCATAGCCCAGCTGATATTTCGAGCCATGTACTTACTCCCTTTGCCAATACAATTATAAGGATCTAGATACTTGGGATTACCTATGAGAGAGAAATGTTACTGATGAATTCAATACAGCACCTTTATGTTGCTTATTTTATATGACCACTCAAACACATATACTTAAAAAACATAAATATATTCATTCTTTGGGGAGACAAAATATGGCTATTGTTCCTTTGCTGAAAAAAAATAAACAGCTCATGTGGCAAATTTTAACTATACAAATAGAAAAACTACATCTTTTTCTAAAAAGAGACCTTCAAAGATTCTTAGGAAAATTAGCTATGCTTTAGAGCCAAATATTTCAAAAAAAGAACTTGGAAACAAAACACTGGTATTCTTTCTTGGATTACTCTCAAACAGAGGCTTCTGCCTATAATTGTATGCAGCACTTTCATGATATGGACAATTGCCTTGGAACTGAGAAATCAGTTCTGCAAAGCACTAAAAATGCTGAAGATCAGCACTTTGCAGGAGACTGCTGATACTCTGTGTGGGACCAGTTAGTTGCTAAGCAGAGAAACCCAAACTAACTTGGTGCTACTGATATATTTCAAATATTAAACAAGATCTGTAGATCTGAATACTACTTTAATAAATAATTGTTCTTCTAAGCATATACAGAGAAATCCTATTAGGTTCCTCCTGCAACAGACCAATATCTGTAAGCATACAAAAATTCTTCAAGAAAAACTTTGGGTTAACTCTGTAGGTCAAGATATATGTGACATGCAAAACTGTTTTACTGCAGACAGTTAAATTTATTGTTTGGAAGCTGATTAATCAGTCTGATTGATAGAGAAAATTTTTAGAAAAAAAAATTTAGGTAGGTGTCTGCGGCTGAAAATCTAATGGCAAATGCTAAATAATGGTAAATAAAGAATCTATTTCACAAGGCATGTATGGGCTATAAACTGCAGCCATTTTTCTACAGCTTAAATTTTTTTAATTACAAAGAACGATTTAATCACCAGTTTTTCCTATCCAACTGCAAAAATTCTGCAACCAAAGCTAATACTTACAGATTAAAACAGTGCTCCCCAGATGAATAAAGATGTCAGAATACTGTCCAAAAACTTTATGGTGAAGACTTAAAAAAGGATTAGCAAAAGTAGTTGTGTCAGTGCTGGCTGAATTTCAAATACTTGCCCATGGGTTGATTTTCAGAAAATGCTTGCTCAGTTGCTCTGAAAAATCAGTTTCTCTGGCACATTTTTTTTTTAAATTGAAGCATCTATAATCACTGGTCACTTGAAAATCTATTCTCTCTTCTGCTAAGACTTTTTGATAACTACATTCTTTACACTCCTAACTATCAGTAGTGAAACAGTGAAGAGAGAGTTTCTAAAAGTGAATCTTGTCAGAAAATAAATCATTGGTATGTCACTTAAATAGCTTCAGTCTTGGCATGCTAAATTTTCATGCTCTGATAAGGTTTTGGCATGATCCTTTAATTACTCTTGCAAAGAACACGAATAATTAAATCATAAAGTACTCAGTTTTCTTGGTATTGTTCCCAGTCAACGACAATATGACTATATGCAAACCATCACTATTGCTATTAAAACATAAATAAAGCAGTAAAACCCTAATAAAGACATGGAAAGTAAATCACTACAGTATATGAACTCTGCAAAAACTAAGTGGTCAGCTTCATCAGCTCCTGAATATGGGGAATAATAAAAGACTGCATAGAAATGCCTATATAAAGGCTAAGGAGCTAAGCAGCTTTCCTTTGTGTGGGGTGGGGGGAAAGGGGTCCGAAAGCTTTGTGAATTATTCAATAAATCTAGAAGCATTACAGAGGATGTGACCCAGAACACTGTGTCCCTGGCCCAGAGCCTCTGCTTAGCAGCACAAATTAAAGGAAAGCGTATTCTGATGCCCAATAGCCGGTGCCTACTGGTGATTATTTTCTTTGCACAGACATCTAGCACCCACTTGCTTTTTTCCAGTACGTGCTGGTGTAGGTGGCAGAAAAGCAGTCTTCTCTGCCTTCTTCGTCTTTTGCCATTTCCACTCTGCTCTCTCTGGATACGTGGATTAGGCGGAAAAGGCAAACACCTGAGGCGACAAACTGCTTTCTTTCTGCTTGTAAGTGGGATGTACACATGGAAAATTCTGGTTTATGAGTGGAAGTCACCACTTATCTGTTGCTCTGAAACAGTTGTATCAATTCTGAACAGGGACCATGGCTTCAGAAACAGATATAAATGCTTAGTGTGTCGTAGCAGCCAACTCTGCACAGCTCCCTTTTCAGCCTATGAGCTTAACTGAATTACTTTTCTGATGTAACTAACCCTATCTGTCGCTATACTATCTATCTGCTGCCAAGACAGCCTGTGGGATGGGAACTGAGAACATAGGCTAGAAACCTAATGTATAAGTACAGCCTATTTCATAGAGCTCTAAGTGCTTGTTTAGACATTGGCCATAAAACTGTAAAACTGAAGCCTGAAATACTTAGAGGAATTGGCTATGAGATTGTGTATGCAACAAAACGTCTAAATAAATGCTCATACCATTCCCGTCTCATTCCATTCACAAGATAGGCATATACAAAAGAGTCGTTCTTTTCCAAACTTCTCCCACTACAACCCCAAAGTTTCATGATAAAGAAAGTGGCCAGTTGTAAGGATATTTTGTGTATAAGGGAAAGCAGCAGAGTCTGCTCAACAGAGCACTGTACCAGGATTTATACTTTCAGGTTTGCCATGGGCATGGTGACTGACTTTCAGAAAGATGTTGAGCCTCTTCATGCCTCATTTCCCTATCGGTAACATAAGCAGAATGATACCAACTGAAGTACTTGAGATACACCAATGAAAAGTGCAGTGCAATAAGCAGATCTCCCCTTTGAGAGACTGAGTTACGCACCTCATACAACTCTTGTCAGTGGAAAGGTTGAAAAAACTCCACACCTTTCAGCTTAAACTAATCGAAACATTCTGAGTCCTTGGATTGCACCTGGAACTATTTATTACCAAGATCTGATCTTGTGATGGGATTAGTTCAGCCTCAGTGTTACAGTAACTCCACTGTGGTTTCACTCTTGTAATGGGGAATAAAAATACATACTTCTGGAGTTATGTTTCGTATTAGATGGTGAGCATATTTGTATGAGCCCTCATTTTCCCATTCAGCTTCAGAGGATCCCATCACACAGTTTTGTATGGTTATTTTCTACTTCTGCATTGGGTCAAGCTTTCCCCAGGGTACACTTCTAATTCATGATCTTCTACATTATTATTACCCTTTTGACCCAAATGATTAGCCAAAATTTGAGGCCCTGAGGGCTGTTTCTATTAGGAGGGGAAAATGATGAAGTCAAGCATCTTTTACGCAAATCTTGTTAAAAAAACACCCCCAAAGTCTCCCCTCCCCAACTTCACTTCTTCTGTTTCCTTGAATACAGGAGACACACAACAACAACAACAAAAACTCTCTGTCACCACTTCTCAAAGCCTCTTTCAGCCAGCACTCAGACCTTTTGCCTTTGTGGGATTGTCATAGAGTTTATCTAATTCTTTACTTTCTGTTCCTCTTTTGAGTTTTTTGCTATGCTTTGCTCCTGCTTTATCTGTTTTTCTTTCTTTTCTTCTTGTCATTCTCTTCCAGATATACCCAATTTCCATAGAGCTTAATTTAATATCCAGTCATACCCTTCGTCCACCTAGTTAAAATTCCTGAGTGTCTCCACATATGCTTTTGTTTCAGGAGGTGAAATGTGCCGTAGGTTAGGGTGGAGGCTGCTATTGTTTGAACTGCTACTAAAATGAGCTTACCTGTTCCTTAAAGGAAGGAGGTAACACTCATCAAGTTCCCCGATGTTTCACCCAAATGTGCATGCCAAAAGTTTGCATTTTTGGAACGCTGTGGCAATCCTCCTGGTTTGCCTACAGATCTCCTTCAGCTGGCTTCAGAGTCCGTAGCCGAATGAACATTTATGCCGGTGATGGCCGTGGTGTCCCTCAAAGCAGCAGTGCTGGCCTCCGCCATCCGGATCTGGTTCACTACTTGCAGTATAAACAGCTGCAGTAGCTCAAAGGGAAGTGTGGTAGAGGGTCAGGAGTGAGAAGCCAAGAGTGGGGGAAGGCAGGACTGCGCTTCCGGCATCCATTTCAGCATACCTGGCTGAAAGTATTCATCAAACTAGGGTCCCAGCCACGGAAACCTGCCCGAGTTTCATGCAAGTAAATATGCCTGTGAAGTAGACGCCGGTAGCCGTTAGTTCTAATAGGAGCATATGGGTATAGAGTATATGGGGAAGCTGTGAATTTTTAAATTATGACAGTTACATAGAGTAGCATAAGGGACTCAACACTTTCCGCCAGACGTGTTTTAAATACCTACCCAAATGAACCAGAGAATTTTATAGGAAACATGCTCAAAATAAATTCTATCTTGATCCTGAACTCACACAAGGGTTTTCTGGTATTTCATAGCCTTAATGTTTGGAAACCTTAAAAATTTAAGAATGTAGTAATCTTTAAAAGACCCTTATGAAGGAGAAGTACATTTTAAAGGTAGAGAAGTTGACTTGCCCAAAGTTAACAACTACATTTGTGGCAAAGCACACTTGTGCCCATAGCCCCATCTCCTCGGCTGTTGGACCACAGACAGCGTTTTCCTCACAATGGGAGTTGAACTATTATCTTCAAAGGCAAAAACCCAGTGTGAGTAAGCTGTGAAAATAGCTAGAAAGTACATCAGAGAATGTACTGCTATAATTTCCTCTTGCAGATGGACATTTTCAAATAAATCTAAGGCCTCAGTCCTTAAGGCAGTACGTACAGGGCTCTGTAAACTACTACAGCAGTTGTGCTATACCTGTAACCCCAATCTGTAACACAAATATTAAAGCTCAAAAAGCATGCATAAAATCTATATTAACACATTAATCTGAAAAGGACATTTGGCTAATATAAAATTCAGCATCATCTTCACTGATGGTTCAGGGAAATAAAGTTGTAATAAATTGCTGCAAGGCAAAGTACTAATGATTGAATGAAGCCATGCAATTAAGATGTAACTTTTTAAATCACCTTCGAGGTTAAATGTAGAAGAATTATGAGTAAAAGGGCAATTAAATGCCAGACTCTTCAATCTAAGGTCTCCTCATCAAAGCTTCAGTTACCTAAATTGTTTTTCACTATTTCAGAGGAAGAGCTGGGTGTAACAATATTTCATCCCCCACAAGAGGAACTAAAGAATACTCTTTCAAACAAAAGCATTACCAGGCTATCAAAATCTTTACAAAGAAAAATAAACTAATCAAGATTGATCTACCAGGGCTCTCAAGTTCCCAAATTCCTAAATGTTAACATTAGGTTAGAAAAGGGGAAAGAAGTGTAAAATGTAGCCATTATCATGTTCATATCACAACCTCCAGTGATATATCTTAATGAAATGTGAGTTGCGTGAGCAGTATATTTGATGTTTATATAATCTGTAACTATTTAAACACTTTTAAATGCTGTCTTTAAAAATAATTTTCTTCTGAAATCTTTAAGATTTATTTTTGATGAGAAACATGGATCTACTTCTGCTCTGGTCCTGCAGACACTTATGCATATGACTAATTCAAGTGTATATAATGTCTCTGTTGACTAAAGACATCCAAAATTAAGTGTTTTCAAGACTGTAAAGCCAATTTAAGCTTTCTTCAAAGAATTCATGAAAATTCAATTATTTACTGACTGAAAAATTAAACTAGCTGCAAACTACAGTTGTATGAGAAAATGGAAATTATAAAAACGCTTTGCATAACATTTAAAACACTAGTATTTTTCTGCATTTCCTTTCTTTTTTCCAAGTGACAATGATAGTACATTGATATAAATCAATAATAGAATTTTATATTTTCATATCATAGACCATCCCAAAGTTTCCAAGGTACTTTAAGTAGCAGCAATTGAATAACCTGCCCTGCTCTGTGAGGTTCTATGCCTCTATTACTAACAGGAAAACAGACAAAAAAGGAGTATAAGAAAACAGGCTTCTCACCAACATAACACTGACAAGATCAGGAATAGCACAAAGATCATCCTATTTCTATTACTGAGCTTTAGGATTTAGACTACTTTATCTGCATCATATAAATAAATAAAGAACACATGCCATTTTCTCTTGGGGATAACTAAGACAGAAAAGAAAGAAGCATGTTTGACAGATGCTAGTCACATCACTTACTGCATGTCTGGAAAGCCTTAGAAGGCATCTCTCTACACCAAAATAACTAAATAAATCCAAAACTCACACCAGTTCACTCCAATAGCTTAGAGATTTTAAAGTAGGAGTGCGCTACTCTGCTCTAACTTTGACTAGCTGCCCACAGCTCTCCCCTAAAAGAACACACAATGAAAACTGTTCACTTAAGCTAGGTAAGAGAAAACTCTTTTTCTTACTGATTGAAGTTTAACCAAAACTGGGCATTGCTAATCCATAATAACATCCAAACAGATTTACACCAAAATAGCTCTAAATAAAAATTTAATTCCAGAGAGAATAAAAGCAAGCCCAAAGTTATAAAGATAGATGAAAAAGAAATATATTAATATGTGGTGCTTTTTATCTTGTGCAAAATGAACTTCTTTATCTTCCTTTCCCTTATACCATTAACCCTGTAGTAACTGTTGTAGCTGTACTGTACAAGTTTAATTGCACACCAGTTTAAACAAGTAATGCTACTTACTGCTGTCATTTGCACAGGCACCAGAGTAAAATTCAGTTCTCTGATTTCCAGAAAACTTACAAGCACCTTCACAAAGTTGATTACAATGCCCTTTCCAGCTTAACGTTTCTGAGATACACACACAGCCTTCCTGACACATAGAAAAGAGTGCAAATTACTTGAGTGTTCAGCACCATAAAACACAGTCACTGATATAAAAGCACTGAAAATGTGCATACCAGCTTTTTATTGTGCGTTTACAGCCCAATTCAAGTTTATGAATAAAATTTCATTAAAAGTTGAAATAATGTTATTACATATCAGATATGCTGGTATTATGTTAACATTAAACTGAGAAACTGAATCAACTACGTTTTTACTTGCTGTATGCAGCAGAACTTCTTCCCATGCATCTGTAATTTTAAAAAATTCCTCCTACTTCTACAACAACCTTTTGCTAATTTTCTTCAATTTTCTGCTCCACTAACTTAAAAGTAATTTCCTAAAGAAAACAGATGACAGACAACTTGAGTGACTGATTATATTGTGCCATCACTTTGTTTTTCTCTGAGGCCTTGGTTTAAGAGGATGGATGTTAGTGTAAATGACAGAAAGGGGAGCTTCGCATAGGATTTCACTTCTGTTCAAAGACAAGCTAATGCAACCTCACTGAGGTGCAATCAACTTGACAAATGGATGCTGTGCAGCCCTGTGCCTCCCACTGAAACCCGAGAGTCTGATTTACACAATATTCTCCCTGTAAACTGAAGGAAGACCAAATTCCAATCAGACTTAACGCTGCTTGGCTGTATAATGGGTTGATCTGATAATTCTTCCCATATAATGAAATCTGATAATAGTGGGAAAAAATACATCAGAGAGAATGGAATACATTAATGAACTTGTAAAAATACACTTAAGTCTTAACAGATTTAATAAACAGAAAAGAAACAGCTCATACCAGGAGTCTTTATATGTGGCCAGCAGTTCTCAGGTTTAACAATGAAGCTGACTGAAAATACAGTTTCTATTTACAATTGACTACATTCACCACACCTTTTTTCAGATGGTCAAGAAAAGAAAAAAAGCATTTCAATATCAAAGTAAGCTTTGTAATATGTTTACATGTCTTGCCTTGTTCTGTTTCCCTTTCAAACCAAACTAGTGCTATGATACAAGCTGTTTTCTCAGGGAAATGTGAGTCAGATAGAAATATTTTCCTACCCGAGAAACAGTGTTTCATTTACTAACCGGACTCATAAATAGGAAATGTAAGAATTTGCTTGAAGCCTTTTAAGACTTTTAGAATTGAAAAATGAAGACAATTCAATTTCAAAACACTTATTTTATAAGTTTGACAGTTGGCACAAAAATTAACTGGACGGTTACATTGTAAAAATGTGACAGAAATGTCTACTAAAATCAGTACTTTTTGTGTATCATAACAAACTATTCAGGTTGTCACTGTCCTCTACAAATAAACTTTTTGCCTTAGGATTACAATTGTTATCAGAAGCTGTTCTCACACACATACGGGCTGAGTAGTGCAGAATTTTTATTTACTTTGCTGTTGTCACAAATAAAAGCAAAAAAAACCTTATACAAACATTTCATGCTGAAGTGAATGGATTTCAACAGCTGCTGATTTGGTGACATCGAGAACCCCAGTGGAGATGTCCTGCTGCATTAACGTCTTGGAAATGTTAAAAAGAAACTTCAAACAGCCCTTGTCTAGCAGGCGGTCGAAGCGCTCTCTCTGTGGGGATCATGTGAAGACTAGCAGAGCAGTCACTCAGTCATGAATCAGACTTGTCAATAGTTGCCTATTTTCTCAACAGGTGTCTCAGTCACACCCCATAATCCTTACCCCCATCGGCTTCTCATTTAACAGAAATCACTATCTGCCCAACACCCTGTTTCTACTAATAGGAGATTTATGCATTGACTTTTTTAATAACCAATTCCCTTCTAGGGTTGTTTCTGAATTTTATACTTGCCTATAAACACTTCTCTCTTGCCTGTTTGAGCTAGCACGGAAAGTATGAGAATTGTAACTCCAGAGTCAGGAAGCAGGTAATCCGTTACTGTTGCTGCAGCTAAGCACAGCAAACACCGAACTGGCCTCTTCTGTTTTGTCAGCTAACTTGGAAATGCTATCGCATTGAGAGATGTGCTATGATGCACTACACAGCAATCGCTTGGTACTAGCACAGAAAAAGGCATCACTGATGTAAAAGATCTTACTCTACACGAAAACGTAGGAAAATGATTCATGTTAACTGAAATTAGACAAAATAATGTTTAAAGAAAAATCCAGAAGGCCATTTTTAACAATAATTCTTTTCTAACCATCTTTCAGTCATGAGTTTTTACAACTTTTTTTTGCAAATTATATTAATTACATTAAGCTTTGAAAACCTGTTTTATTTTATATGTGACTCATACAAATATGAAACTGCATAAGTAAATTAAGCCCTATGGGTCACGGCTGTTGGAATCCTGATGAAATACAAATATTCATACAACATTTTAAATTACATACAGTTTTTACCCTATAAGAAAGTGTTTATCTGTATGCTTATAGCTGCACTCTTTGAGCTACATCAGTATTAAGCACTACAACAAAAAAAGATTTAGGTAAATTTTCTTGTTTTTTCTGTTAAATAGCACCAAGTCAGTAAATATACTGCAATACCTATTAAGCTTGCACAAATTGTATCATTTATAATGTGAATTAGAACCAAATCTGTGTTGCCAGCCTATACTCTAAGGTTTCTGTTGTTACTTATCTTTCAGAATTTTCCTACACATTCACAAAATACTAATGTTCTGAAGTAATCTTTTGTATTTTCAGGCCAATCTCTTCCTGTATCAGTAAAGCAAATATGTTTGTAAAGTAATGTGGGCAGGTTAGTAGCGGCATGTTTCACTTTTATAGCAACAGCACCTGTAGAACTACAGCTTCTGCATGACTCACAGATTAAACATAAAAAGAGATTTACCAAAAAATATATCAGATTTATGCAATGTTTTGAGATCATAAGCCCCCTTGTATCAGACTTCATCAACAAGTTCCCTAAGGAAGTCAAACTCTCCAAACATAGCATACAATTTAATAATTTCCAAATACCTTTGAAATTCATGTCAAATGAAGTTAGAAAGTAAAACTGGTGCAGTTTGATCATTCCAGCTGTACGTCAAAATTCTTCCACATTGTTGGATAACATGAAAGTGCAGCACCAGTTCCTGTCACCTTCAATTTAAAAACTTTTGATATACTACCTCAGAGCATGCAGTTGTTTAAATACTATCTCTAACATCAGTAAACTGCATGTACCATCTGCACTGTGACTTGAATTACTGAAACACAACACTACACAATTAAAGAGATCATCTCAGATTTCAGCAGAAAAAACATTGTACTAAAGAAATTTAAATCAAAAGAAAATATGTAACTTGATTGCATATCTGATGCATACACAGATTATTAATTTATATGGCATATACTAAAGGACAAGTTGTTATAAGTATGTTGATAGATACATATAACCCAGGCCAGATCTTGAAAACACAATGGAACTGAGTGACTTCGTGTACAAGTAATCCCACTGAATTAATCTGAACTATATGCATAAGCCTTTCATAATTAGATGCATAAGTAATTTGGTAATTTGTATAAGAACCTGGATAATATATATACATCACTTCCTATATTTTACAGAGAGTATATGAATACATTTTTTGCTTTGAGGTAATTTGTAAGAATTTTGTTCCTACTTATAGCCTTAATTTTATTTTATTCAACATTGTAGAAGTATTTGATATAAGACTGGATTAATCAATTGTGTTAGATTACTCAGATGTATGCCACTTTCTGTGCATTTGTGGACAGAAGACTTGCATTTTAAGATTTATTTTCACTAAAATTTTTGACAGTATGTAAGGCTATTATGCAGAGAATATCCCAGAGAATTATTTAGAGAACACAAACACATCCTCATCAAATGCACCTTTTAATGACATTTACTTATTAAACTCACTGGGCACTGATTGATTGATTCTGTATGGGAGCCCAGCCCTATACTGATCACATTCATCAAAAGAAATCCCTAATCATACCAGCGTATTCAAATTTTGAACTTTACTCCCAGTACTCAAGGAATGTAACTCATGAAATAATGAAATTTAGGGTAAACTGAATCTTGTTTCCTATATGTAGAGACTTTCTAGTTTCAACACAGGTAAAATGCTCTTGCTATATTCTGTGCTCTCTTCCCCACAAAGAGCAAGAGTTAATAGAAAGATAGTTATTTTAGAGCAAACCCCTAATGTTGACACATTATCATTGTAGAAATAGAGCTTTCAACAGGTGATCTACAATGACGCAAGTTCCATCTCATCCTGATGCAGCTCATTTATTCCAAAAAAGACAAAAATATGGACCAACCTACACTAACAAGAGTAATGAAATGGCTATAACATCAAACAAGAACATGAGACATAGTCAAAATAGTATCAAGAAATGGGAAACTTATTATCAATACAAATGGGCATTGATATTCTACAACTTGACTATGTCTAGTTGTAATATCCAAAGTTTAAAAAGTATATTGGCAGATTAGACAGTTCTGAAAAAGAGGTAGAAGAATAAGCTGAGTCTGTAAAATCTTCCTTGCATTTCGAGGCTAAAGAAGCTCAAGCTATTCTTCTTACCAGAGAAGGTGAGGAGGAAACCCAACAATGATCTGCCAGTACTTACAATGAAAAACATCTGCAGAGAGACGTGTCTTGGAGGTAACAGAGACAAAACAAGATCTTGTAAAAGGCAGAGGAAGCTCAGACAAGAGGAAAAATGCACAACTGCTCTTGGAGAACAATAGGACAGGAGTGATCTTGAGCCATCCTTTTCTCCTGCCAGACAAGGAACCTAATGGAAACTTCGACCACAAACTCTGAAGTATTGACTTTGGTACATTTCTGGCATTAATGTATGACACCAGTGTACTTGGACTGTCGATTTCAAGACCTGAAAGGACTTAGTTCTAACTTCTTTGCATCAGAGAGACCGGAGCACATCACCTGGTTATACCACTCCTCACTGGTAACTTAGCTTGCTTGGCTTCTCTCTTCTGCTTGAACTGGAGAATGTGATTGGGAGCCCAGAAGTACATACCATATACATTGAAAACTTGTCCCACCTGATAAAGACCACCACTGCTGAAAATGTGCTCCTGTGCAAACCATCAGCCAAATAACAGGCTCTAATTTTCTGGGCTGCCAGCTGCTCCTTCAGTTGTGAAAAGATTTGCTGTCTACATCAAGATTTTCAAAGGGAGGTCTAGGAGTTAAGTAAGAGGCATCATCAAAAAGAGAACTATGAGACTCTGTGGTTCTTAAAGATACAACCCAGCACATATGTCTGTTCCCAGGGCAAGGACAGTGAATTCCTGTGATTCCAACAATGAGTCTTTATTTTTCTGTACTTCCCTCCATCTTTTTTTCTAAAATCATAAACAGAATTTTCCCCTTTAATCACCTTTGACTAGCAGAAGGCAACAGGCATACCAGTGCCATCTACAATGACTGGTAAAACAAAATAGAAAGAACAAAAGGGAGTACAAAACAAAAATCATTAATTCTATTATAGAAATATTTGATATGACTGTAAACTGCAGCTTTCATGCAGTTTGAAGATAAAAACTGACTGTAGGAATAGCAGTCATACTTCTTGGAATACCATGTTTTATTCTCTGCTATGTGACATTCTTAGACAAAACCCTAGCTTAAACAAGAGCTGATACTAAACCCATGCAATGTAGCTAGGTGTCTGGTATTCTACATCAGATCAACCTCTATTCACATCAGCTGAATTTGCAGTTCTGACTGTATGTACATTTGTACAGACCAATCATCAGGTAATTTAATGGGTCCGCTCGTATGCAAAGCTACGTAAGTACCCTAATGTCTATAGGATCAGGAAACTGGGTAAGATTTTCTTAATGAACTAGCAGTGTGGTTACTCTTCTGGCATCACTATAAACTGAATAGGGAAAGCTCCTGCAAAAGACAAAGCACACATCCTTTAAAAAGCTGTGGTGCTTGTCGCTTCTGAATACCATGGATTAAGGTATCTCAAATCAGATGCCCAGAATCAGAGGGTGTGTTTGAAATGTAGCCTTTAAGTTTTCTCTGGAGCTTTTAATTTGTACTTTGTATCATAATCCATATTATTTTTGAAGTTTCACAACTCAACTTGAACTTTGCTACAACTGTCCAGATAGTATGAGTGTTACTACCCTCTTACACGTGGCACTGTCCATTACGCTGCTGATGGAATGCATCTTGTCTAAATATCTTAAGAAGTGCTAACTCTTGAAACAACTTCTGGCAGGCTGTTACATCTGTTTTTTACCTTCTCATGCTTTCTTTCCTAAAAAAATCTTTCAAGCAAAGAGGAATGTATTTCCATGTACTTTTTTCAATCATACACTTTACTATAAAATGCTACCCTTTTCTATTTAACCAAAACAGCCGTCAGTACTTTTTAATCACTCTGGTTTTTAGTTTAAAGCTGTGGGTTAATTGAAAATAGCAAGTTTACGCCTTATCACTTTTCTCACTGTTTAGTCATGATCAAAAACAAGATGTTCCTTAAGATATCTCATAATTTCATCAAATTCTATACTTGCTGTTTTTCCAACTGGTTTCAGTACTGTTCTCTTCACTCCATTGCTTATTTTGTCACATTTCCCAAGTCTTACTATAACTCAGTGCTTGTTATACTGCTGTATGTTCCACAGTCTATTTAGATATGAAGCGCTTTTGGCTTGTTTTCCTAAAAGGCATATCTTGTAAACAGAAAACAATCTGCTTCTGAAGTTAAGTTAATACTTAGCTTGCTCCTCCTCCTTTCAGTAACATTCTTTGATCTGAAATATAATGGTGACAATTTTATTTTGTCAAAGGCTTAATGCAAGTTAGTTTAGTTTTTTTGATAGATAAAAAAAATACTGCTGTTTTTCATGACTTGCCATTATTGTTAAGATAGCTTGAATGTCTAAGCAAGCTAAAAGCCAGATTTATGAGGTAAATGCAATATAACTGAACAAGTGTATCAAAGAAAGCATTTCTCTAGTTGAAGAACTAAGATGTACCATACTTAAAAACAGTCTGTTGAGAAGAAGGTGTGGAGACTGTCACCACCATGCTGTTCAGCTGAGTCTTCAAGAAGTACTGTGGCTTCTTTGCTTCTGAAAATGTACTCATGGACTTCCCTCAACACTAAAAGTTACTTTCACACAGCACCTCCAGCCATATTAAAGCTGGCAAGTTTTTGTTTTCTTCTTCACATTTCAGTATGTCTCTGTTAAAGACATTTTCTAAAGAATAAAAGTGAGAATCCAAATTGCAGAGTTTCTTTAACATTCCAAATAATAAAATTCTTTACTCAATGTTGGTCTTGTAACACTCAACCCTCAGACTCTATTTGACCTGAAGAGAGAGACACAGTCATCAAAAATATTAAGGATGAAGTCAAAATTTTATTTTCCAGTACACTGTACATATTGCCCTTATTGCAGTTAAAAATCACAGCAAAAGAGAGTCTCTGCGAAAAGAGGATGAATTTAGACTCTTTCCATCTACACTCAGCTCAGGTGTTACCTTTTCTAAATGTAAAACGACTAATTTAAAGGTATAGCTTTCTATTGCAAATGAAAATACATATTGTCCCAAACACAATTTTCTTACACTCTACTAAACACAGACAGGGATGGCTAGAGGCTAAAAATCTTTAGGTTCTCCACTGATGCAATAACTAAACAAAAAAGACAACCTTACTTGTTTCAGAAAGCTTTATTAGAATAGGAATCTTTGAAGACAAACACAAAAGATTCTAATATGTTTAGATTTTATAATGTAAACAACTAATTTAATGCATCACTAGCAATATACAATAGTCGCCATCTTGCAACATGAATGCGAGTAAGAAACTGATGTAATCTGTGAGATATTTCAAAATAATTAATTTGAGAATAAGAAAAGAACTTTTATTGTGTAAACCTTCCTCATTTTCCTTTTTTAAAAGGATCAGAAAACCAGCACTTGAGCACTTGCTAAAGGTAACAAGCAATCATTTGAACTGGCTTCTAAATTAAGAACATAGAATTGCATGAGGAAGGCTATCTGATCAAACATGTTTCAAGCATTAGTTAAAAAAACTCCTCAAGATTCAGTTTATCTAAATTATGGCCGAAAAAGCTCTCAAGTTTTTGCAAATTTTCTGGTACTTTGACATGTCTAAATTGTGAAATATTTCCCACCATGTCAGACTTCTTCTACGCTAATATTTTTGTTCTGTAGAGGTAAATAGGGCTTTAAGCATCTTTGGTCAAGATAGCATTTGATGCCTCCTCCTTATTTGCTTATCTTCCTTTCAAACTTGTATCTTCTTCCTTAATTATTTTGCAGGTTAGATAATTATACCAAATACTTCTTTCAAATTTCTGTTGTTTTCCTATCATGTCAAGCATGCACATACGCGTGATGACTAAAAAATGTTCTCCTACACACTGATCCCTGTTTATTTTTTATAAATTTTCAAAGAATGATCCTGTTTTCAGGCACACTCCAACATCAAGTCCCAGACCCTTCAGTATTATCTGCATTGATGAACTGAGGCACCCTGTGAAGCCCCACTCACATGAACAAAGCTTCACGTAGCTCCAGCTGTCTGACTAAATGAATGACAGGGTAGTATTGCACCAATTCACATGAAAATGGGGTATTGAATCATATATGACAACACAGAAATCCCCTCAGTTCACAATTTTATACAGCATGCTGCGCTAGAAAATATTACCCCAATTATTTAAAACAATGTTAAAGTATGAAATATTTAGGGAGCAGACTGAAATAGGACTCACTTGTTGAATAGCCCAATATTTTGAAGTAATGGTTGTATAGGTTTTTTATACTCTCACAAACCAGTTAAAATCTTTAAATTACTGGGATGAGCCCTGCAGCTAGTACTAGCAATGGGTGTGCTTTTTATGTAAATGTTTGGAGCATGAAAGGTATAGGCGTCCCAGTGTTCTCATCACACAGAGAATCCAGTCTTCAGCATGTGTCCTACTTTATCAAACTGCCCATCTCATAGATCCTGCAATAGTAGATGTACAAATGTGTGCCAAGATGTCCATTATGAATCAATGCCATATAATCAAGTTTTAAAAAATACTGAAGCAAATGCAATGCTCTTTTATAGACAGCTGAAGAGCTGAATGTTAAGGGAGTGAAGCTTTCATTCTGTCTGCAGGTTGTGCAGTAAGTGAGAGCATACATGGTAGAAGGAGACTTTCCGTGTACTGCTGGGGAAGAGAGTGATTCTAGCTGAAGATGTCTTACTACCTTAAACTGCCTTTGTGGCCTGCCCTAGCAGTCTCTGCTTGGGATCCATGTGGCAACTTTCAGTCATCATCACTAGCACACAGCTGGGAGGTTTGAACAATGCTGCCACCAGCTGGACATGGACTGGTGGAAAGGATGTGGACTGGTTGTAGAGCAAGGTAAGCATCTCCTTTCTTAAAAAACAAAAACAAAAACAAAAAAAACAGAAAAAGCAGTTTGGGGTTGCCTAAATCTACTCTCAAACTTCTGATAATTATTCTACAATTTCAACTGAAAATAGCAGTTGACTAACTGTAGAAACTTTGAAATTATCTGTTATGAGTTGCTTGACTTTTGCCATCTGTAGTTAAACCAAAGGGCAAGATTCAAAAGGCAGGAGACAATTGGTTTTAACACCACTTAACACCAATAGCTAGGATTTAGACTGGAAAACCATAGCTTAAGGATTCCTTGATTCACAAGGGATCTGAATCTTTCTTTCACATCTTTCGGAAGAGGGGCCCAGCCACCATGTTGTGGGACAGTCCAAAATGATAATCCCTCAAATTCTTCTGTTTATGCAGTTCTACTTGGCATGGTCTGTTTAAATATTCAGAGAGACAAGGAAAGTGATGACTCTGTGGGCATTGATTCCTGTTCCAGTGACTACACAACTGTATTGCTCTGTAGCATGAGGCTTCTGGTAGAAGATACATGTTCCTGCAGGGACAGGATAGAATAAACTTTACATGTTCTGCATCTTGCATGAGTACCTTCACACTGAGCTATCAGCTAGATTAATTCATCATCTTTCCCACCACTTATGTGAACCTCAGCCATTTTCCTAGCTTCACTACAAATACCCTAGTACAAAATTAATTATTTTTTTTGGCTAGAACTATTTTTTTCTTTATTTTGGACCAATCTGAACTTTTTTTTTGAGAGGATGAAGGATGAGAGAGGAGATTTTGGACTGTAAAATCAACTGTTTGTACAGCCCAAAGGATCTGCGGAAAACTAGGTCTCACAGTCTCTCTAATGATGGGAAAGAACGAATATAACGAAACACATATAATTTAAAGTTTAACTTAGAGTTCATTATTTGGGTTGTGCTTGATACCTCCTTTTTAATGTTTATTATCTCAAGTCCTGGACCCATGAGAGGGTAAAATTACTTGGAAGTACTCTTATATTTAGCATATGTGAAGGATCCTGCTGGTATGAAGCACTATTATTGGAACACAGATGATCTACATGATCTGTAAGTGCTACAAAATGGATATTCTGGGAATGTAGGAACTCCTGCATTAAATGAGAATATTGTACATTTAATGCTTTCGAGAAAAGTTAGTTGGTGACTCCTTCCTTCCTTTCTCAAATAGGGAAATGTTCTGATTCAGGGATTAGAGAAATCTGGTGTGACCACCAAAATCTATACTTGAAATGAGTTTGGGAGTCAAGAGAGGCAAGAGACAATGTGCTGTGTTAAATGAGTTCTAGAAAAGCATATAAAAACCTGCTTTTTCTCTGGGTATATCTCATGCTTTCTCTCTCTGTCAGGGAAACAATGCAATCATGTAAAAAGGGAAAGTGAAATCATTTTCTCAGGCAAACCATTAGTAAGCAAGCTAGAGTAAGTCTTCAGTTCTCTCTTCATGAGGCATTTTTGTTCAAGAACACAAAAACTGTTTAAGGAAGAAAGCAAAATGTTGTTGCACCATGTCTAGGAACTGACTTTAATCTTAGTGCTCCTAAACATAATTCCACCACTTCTTCTTAATCAGCAGAGATCCAGCTCTCTCATGTAATTATTTGTGTTCCAAGTAGCATATCTCAGAGAGTAACTTAAATTTGAACTGAACTTTAAATTGGACAGGGACTCATACAGATGAGTATCGACCTAAGTTATCTAGACACAACAGACAGCGAGAGTTTGCAATGGGAATGTGGTGCTCTCTAATACTAAATTTTCAGAAGTGCTTATTCTAGTTAACCACCAGGGCTGGTTATGCAGTGTAGACCTATGTCAAAAAGAAAAAGGAAAAGTGGTTTTAAACTCTGAGCAAATGTTTAGGGGAAAATTGTACCAATTTGATCCAACTACTCCCAGTTAAAGTGGTGATAGAGGAGAGTGGTCATTTTTGTTATATCCCTCTGTATTTCTCAGTACATAAGCTTGGCTATTCCCCTGTAATTATTTATAAAACCTGACCTCCTCTTTTTCCCTTTAAGTCTACTGTGAAAAGATTTATTATGAGAATATGGCTTCTTTGAAATGAAGGGGGCTAGCATGTCAAATTTTGTTTCTACTTGCACTATGTAGATCCAGTTGTTGTATGATGATTATGCAAACAAAAATCTATGAAACTTCATTTGTACTAGGTGAATGCATAATGCTAGCCACTTGATATTACTTCATGAAAAGTGAGAAAACTAGGTGACAAACACTATTTTGGCAAAAAGACAATTCTGCAGATGCAACATGTGTAAATCATTATTTTATCTGGTAGAATAGCTAAGGAAATGTGATTTATGTTGAAATGCCAATTATATAATTAGTGTGTTAAGCAACTTCACTGAAATGATGTGATTAAACACATATCAACAAACAGACATGGTATTACTCTGATTAGAGTGTGGAAAATGCCACAGAGTAACTCTGGTGAGTACAGGGTGGGCAATGAAATAGAGCATATGTATTGCTAACATCATTCTAATACCATTCTGAGTTTTGACTGTTAGTTTTAATTCACAAGGTTTGAATGACTTTATCAGCCCTAGCTATTAAAATGAACACAGCTATTAGAATGAAAATGCTGGCATCGGGGGTCAAGATGAAAAACCCCAACTGCAAGACCAACTATTGGGGAAGGGGACTCCTTTCACTTCACTTTTGACTCCATCTTTTTTACCAACTTCTGTCTATCCATTTTTAACTGTTAAGCAAGGGAAGAGCCCAGCCCTGCTGTCTTCCTTCTGGCTGATGCTGCCGGGAAAAAAACTGTTAAGATTTCTTGATATTGCAAGTGGGCTGAATTTCCTGCTGTAGTGTGACAAAATAGAAAAGAGACTGACACTTGTAGGTTTTCCAAACTTCTCTAATACGTGTCCATTTTAAGCTTCTTGCCTTCCCAAACAGCAACAGCAGCAACATGAAAATTACAGATTTTACATTTCACCATTGGCCAGATGAGCCTAAAGTAGCCGTAAAACTAATCAAACCAGAAGCAGATTACAAACTGAGGCCAGTGGCAGGTTAGCTCATTGCATGTTGTTTATGCCTTTCTTTTCATTTCCACATGCTACACTGCACTGAAAGCTTGCTAAGGTATTTTAATGGATCACACAAGCAACTATTAAGGGTGCAGTTTCAAAAAAGCTAAACATATCTAGGTCATGGCAGCTACAATTCTGCTTTTCCTCCTTCCTCCTGTGTGCATTCCTGTTCCCTTCCTTATGCCAGATCATGCTATTGCACAGTGAATTGCTTTAAGGGTGATAAACCAGATAAAAATTTGTACAAGAAAAATCTCTTTTCTTTTATGTGGAGTTAGTTTTTGTCTCGTTCTCCTCAAGTGAGGCTTTACAAGATGGATAAGCTGGTCCAATGGGTGGCTAGTGCAGAAGGGGATGGCATCCCATCCCCTTCCCTTGGCTGTGCAGGCCTGCTCTCTCCCTTGCTTCAGTTCTGGTACGCATCTAACCCCCAGTGGGCCAGTTCAACTCACTAACCAGGCTAAAAGATGGAGTTAGGTTCTGCCTGCTTAGTGGTTTAGGGAGCAGAGGAGCCCACAGGCAGGACTGGGGATGAAGTCAAGGGGAAGGAACAACCTTGCTACTCTTGTGAAACCTCACCTATGGTTGTCATAGGGATGTTCTGAGATGGTTTTTTTTTCAACAGAGAAGGAAATAGTACCCAAAACATTGGCAAAGTCTTGTTTTGTTATTATTTACACACCAAGCATGTAAGATACCATCAGACTGCAATAGTAGCATTTCATACCCTGTTCACATTACTGTGTAAACAAAGATACATACACGGAGCACTGAGAAATCTTATTCTGCATCTTCAGTAAGAGGCAGTCATGTTACAAAGCTGTTTGGGAAACCCTGAACGAGAGCACTGAAGCAGCCTGCCTGGAAGACAGCACTGCTTTGGTTTACATTCTGTTCCCATTCGGCAGTTAATTAGTAACTTATTTTTTGAAAATGAAAGATTACACATTCTGAACAAATACAAGCGTTTGATCTGAGGCGCATCAAGGAAAACTTCAGCAGTTGTGAGGGAAAAGCAAATGCTCTGTCACGTACATCCAAATTGAGTTAATGGGAAACAGAAGACAAAGAATAAGGAGAAAATGTACTAAAGCTTCCACACACAGCCATGGGGAGCACAGCAGACGAGCAAAAAGTACTGAACAGCAGACAGCAACCTAGTGAGCATAACTAAAACCTGATGGGGTGACTCCTGACAGGAATGTCAATGTAAAAGGTGCAACTTTCCAGCTACAAAAAAGAGAAGAGTGAAGTTTGGTGCTATATATCAAAAGTAGCTTATATTTCTTTCACAGTGAACTGTCTCTTTCAGAGTGTCAGGTGCTCAACTACGGCTATACCTAAGCCACCCTGAGGGTTACAGAGTCATGGAGGAAAAGGCAGCAGCCCCCAGACAGTATGGGCAGGAGAAGGAGCCTTAGCCGCATGAGATATTTTTACAAGAACAGGTAGAAGTCCTGATTCTGAAGGGGCTGTGAAGGAATCACTGAGCTTTGGAATACTGGCTAGAAGTTTTTTACTGAGTCAAACTACGCTTTTTTCCTTTTATTACAGAAACCACCCCAAAGAACTGAGAACTGTACAGAGGAAAATCAAGCAGAACTGAGATGACAGGGGAAGCACATAATACCAGTAGAAAAAGAAATACATTCATTTTTTAAAGAAAATCCTAACATCTTCTCATTTTTTGACTATGTCCATGACACAAATGTCTACTATGAAGTAAATCTGAACATTTTGAAAATATTTGTTTTGCCTCAGAACAAAATTCCTTTTAAGCAGGAATATTAATTCCTGTAGTGTCCAGGAAAAAATCTTTTTTCTGATGTGGAAAGGTATCTTAACTAAAATCCCAATGCCGTTCATCTTCTCTGGTAACAGCAGTGGGCAAATTCTCTTCCTCTTCATACTCACTGACAGGACTGTTAGTTTTTTTGTTTGGATTTTTTCTTTTGGGGATTTCTGGCCCTGCACGAGCAAGGAGGCATTGCTCTCCCTCGTGGGAATGGTGCTAACCCTCCTGAGAAAGTCTGAAGGAGTACCACTGTCTTAGGAAGCTGCTGCAAAGGGGCTGATAGGGAGAGACAGCCAAAACTGTGAAATCAGTAATACCATCAGAGGAGAGGGGAGAAGTAGCACTGAGGATGGAAACCAAGAGTCCTGACTCCCAACCCCACTGCAAATCAGTCAGTCAGTGAGTCTGGCTGACATAAATTCCCTAGGAGAAGACACCTTTCCCAGCATGCTCTACAAATAGTCCTCATTCCCTATAAAGTCCACCTTTCCTCCATGTGTTTTCTGTTAACCCAAGGTAAGGTTCATCTTAGACCTTGTCTTGAGTTTTGATGCTCCAAGCATTCGTCCCTCGAGCCTATTCGTTCACCTCCTGGGTCTCTCACCCCTCGAGGACTACTTCTCTCTTTGCTGTATTCAAGTGACATGAAGAGTTGCTCACCCCAGGGTGTCACCATAAGCCCTTAACCCTGCCCAGTAACACCAGTTCGCAGGCAGACAGTGATGGTCCCTTACATAGCTCATTTCGGTTTGTTTGTTATTGCTGTCTGTCAGACTTTCCATCAGCAATTTCTGAAACTGTTGATGATGGCATCTTGCTTTCAGTACAGCCCCCTCTCTGCTGCACTTTCTTATCAAGTCTATCTCATAAGTAACACTTCCATTTCTACAATTTCCACCCCTGCTTATTCTCTTTCCAGCTATTTTTACACTTGAAAATAGAACTGATAATAATGGTAGATTATATATAACATTACACAGGGAACCATTAAAATTTGTTATCTGTCCTAGAAAATAAAAATATTCTATTTTACGCATTGTGACAGGTAGGTGAATTTGAACAAACACACTCTAACATACAACACAAACATAATGGAATTAAGTGAGCATGGACTCAAGATACAAGCTGAGCATAAAAGATTCATTTTCACTTCAGAAGCACCTTATCAGAACTACTGGGTGAAGTAAACAGTAGAAGTCAGTAATAAATAAACTGAAAGTAATGTCAGCTCCAAAAAACAAGCATATGTTCAAATTCATATATTAAAAATGCAAACATTAAATATTCAAAATTATCAGAAAGTATTAAAGTAATGAGATTTTAAGAAAATCACTGGTTTTTGAGTTGTCTGAGTAGAGAACTGGTCACCCCTCAATGAATATCAAGTTATTTTTGGCTTAAAATTGTACAGGCAGAGTATTCTACACCAAGAATTCAAAATCTGAAGACGGGCTTTATCTGTTCTTCCCTTCACACTGCCAGGACTGACTTAAAATAATTTTATTTAAAAATGACTTTTTATACTTTTAATTTGCCTTCTGTCCTGCAAGTTGTAAGAGTGCACCCAAGACATTCTTTCAGGTTTTTCATAACAGCTATGAGAACTACAGGAGTATTTATATCCCTGAAGCAGAGTTCTGCAGTCATGTAGACTCAGAGCCAAAGCATTCAGAAAAATGCCCTTTATTATAAAATCACAAAAGATGGCAACATTGCAGGTTCCCAAAATATACATGTGAATGCGGAAGGTGTGTTCAACACTGGCTTTCTCAAGATGTAGAAGTGTGGGAGAGTAGGAAGTGGTGACCATTTTAACTGAAAGCAGCTTGCAGCTAATTTGTATAGAAAAAACTGAAAAATAGTGGAAAACTTAGGAAAAAAAAAGAAAGTCGATAAGGATGCTATTAGATACTGGGAAACAGAAAATAGAGAAGAAGGTATTTCAGGAAAAAAAAATTCTAAAAATCATTACATTTCTAGTAAAGAAGTTGGCATATCTGAATACAAAACCCAACAGAACATGTGGCAGGCTAGACAGCAGTGATATTACAGAAATGTTTCCCCTTTTTACTGTTTGTCAAAAGAGAATAAAAGTTACTTTTAGGAATAAAATACAGACCAACAACAGCTTCCACAGCACTGCTTCATGACCAAATGGGATACGGCTTAGCAATCAGGTATTTGAAATGCACACTAATTAGTGCCAATATGAAATATGAATTTTACTCTGAAATAGCTCAAATGTATGAAATATTTGGGAAAAAAAATCCATTAAAATCACAAGCTAAAGCAACCTAAAGAATGAAGAGATGAATTCTCTACATCACATAGGAAAAGAGCAAGTGATTTTGAAAAACTGCCGTGTCAAGTCTTAGTAGATTTGAATAAGCAAGAAAATATACTTATGTTGGATTGTAACCATACTGGTATCTGCTGGGTAACAAATGTCCCACTGGATGTATAATGAAAGATATTCCAATATTACAAAAAACAAGACCAATCTAACAAGTCGACTATGGTGCTAGAAATGCCCTTGAGAACCTTTTTTTTATTTTTTTTTGGAGAACCATTTAACCATTAATAACTATTAATACCATATATATACACCTAAATATCTATATCTATCTGTCTATCCATATATATATATACAAAAAACTATATACACTATTCGAATTTATCACAGTAACAAAATGGTTTCTACAAAGCAAATATAAAAAGCAGAATACGAGATGGGAAAAAAAGGGTATTTGGTCAACTATGGTCCTTCTGCCACAATATCCTGACAATTCTAGTATACAGCTGGTTTATTAGATGCACTCATACAAAAGATTCCACCACCTTCCTAGAGAGAAACTATTCCAGATTCTCATTCAGACAGCTTTCCATGAAACAATGTCAGAATTTACAGAATCTGTATTTTAGAATGAAAATGAGAAAAATTATCTTCACAAGCAGAGAAGACATCCTAAAGCCACACTATGTCAGGCCTCTTAGCTGATTCAGATCAACATGTCACCATTGAAATCACAGGTTTTTAGGCAACTAGCTCATCCTAAATATTATACAATATAAAAGAGAGATACAAGTAACAGATGACATTAGTTAAAGACTTTCCAGACTTTAAGTTTTATAGTATATGGCAGCTTGCACTTATTTCATTTGAAACTTAAAAATGAGGATAATTCAGCTTAAGAAATGCGCAGCAGTCCTTTTTCCTATTTTTTAAGAATAAGGTATCAAATAAACCTGCTGTGAGGGAAATGGTAGAAAAACAAGAAAAATCATACCAAATCACAAAGGAATGAGAAGGAGAAGGATCTTTTTAGTCAGCCCATTAACAGCCCTAATTTTGTTACTAATTAATTCCAGTGCCTGACAAACACTTGATGTACCTTTTGTTTGCTTTATTTTGTTTTGTTTTGTTTGATACAGTTTTCTCTGTCTGCTTAGATAATGGCAAATGCTTCATTCCAGTGCTGCCATCCTCCCCAACAAACACAAGCAGTGAATAGTATCTGTCCTCTCCAGAAAGTGGAATTCCTTTGATATTTAGGAAGGGACAATTCTGTGACTCCTGACCAGCATTTGGATCTATTTGTGACCCACCAGTTGCCACCCGGCTTTTAGATGATCATTTTCTTCTGCTCACAGCTCAGAGAAAATCTTGGCACAAGTGATGAGGCTTCAGTGTTGCAACAACCACCCAATCATGGAATGATAAACTTTTTTTCCTTTTTAAAAACTTGTGGAAAATTATATAACTAAGAAAAATGAGGAACATTCTTTATAATGCAAATTGAAGCAAGATTAGGAAATTCTAGCTTCATAATGGCCCAAGCAAACTTAATTCTACTTATTTGTGTACATGCTATGCTATAAACTTTAACTATGTGATTTTATGTATTTTTTTCCTCACAGAATTTCCCATTTGGAGCACTGAATGGGTGCACTAGGGAACTAGGGCTGCACATAATCTGGAATTTCCTAGCTCCAAGGTGCTTGGCTTTGCAGGCTCAGTAATGCTTTTTCATTTAGTAATTTTAAATATATAATTATTCAGACGGATTAAACTTGCTTTTTGCTTACACAGTCTTTTTTTGTTTACATATCATACCCTAGCCTAAATAAATGCTTAGACAAAAGCCAAGCTGGCTGGTAGCCCAGAACGTAGTTGTTACCAAATTGACAGAGACCACCTTAAATTCACTGAAATGTCTAAATATTGTATTTGAGATACAACTATATTTTAAAAGACAATCTTTACTGAAAGAAAAACTGACAGAGTTTAGAACAGTATAAACCAGCTGCTGGATGAAATGGGAATTGAATGGAATATGGCTGTCGAATCAGTCTGACTTACCACAGCTCTCCATTACTGTAAAGTACCAAACACTTACAGACAGGAAGTATCCTCAAGTTACCATGTAAATAACTAATGAGCTTAGTTTATGTTAACAACTAACTTCTTACAAACTTCTAATAAAAAAACACCAACCTAAAATACAGCTAAGAGCATCTGAACTTTTCCCCAAAAGTAACTAATTCTGATAATTCTTAAGAAGACTCTTCCTTTTTCCCTAGAGAATCTTACATACAGTCTGAAAAAATGTATGCTAGATGTTAGCACAGTCAATTTAAAGATGGCCTGCAAAGGCAAATAGAAATGGTGCTTTTTCCAACCTACTAAAGATCTGAAAGATGCAAGGTTTGGTTTAAAGTTTTCTTCTATTTGTTTCCTTTTTTGCTTTGAAATCTTTTGGAGTATCAAAGACTTGTCTTGTCTTGATTTTATACATAAGAGTGTTGGAGGACAAGAAGACCAGCATGGAAGTCCCCCTCAATTCCCACCTGAAGCAGCTAGGTGATCAGTGATTAATGAAGAGAGTTTTTTCTGCTGGCTGTCTGCCAGAAGCTTGAATCAAACATTTTAAGAACAGCCAAACAAAATGAGAGTTTTGCAGAGTCTGATTAACAATCCTTTTCCCCTCTCAAATGCCAGTTTCTTGTGACAGATGATGACTTCATCTCACTTGTTTTACAGCTACTCATAATCTTCCAGTAAAAATTGGATAGACAAAACCTGATACATGCATAAAATTAAACAAAACCTACACAGAAACCTGACTCTAAAACCAAAACAAACTCTTTGGGCTTTCTTAATATATCTTAAAAATCTGAAAAAGGCCACATATAGAGTTTTGTCCTATTTTCAGGTCACTCCTTAGATCTAATCCCATTATGGTAAGATAGGCAAATCCCAGGGATAAGCACATGCCATATGAAAAGCACAGATGTGTCTAAATTTGAAACACGCTAATGCTGACATTCTGGCCTTACTAGATATTAATAAAATTACAGGAGTGCGGGGTGAAGGTATTATACCTGGTCATGGCTGGCTTCAATGGAGCTTCCGATACCTTGGAAAGTCATCTGCACAGGAGACAGTGTCAAACAGGTCATACACTCTTTGCCATTTTGTCTATC